>NC_053040.3:211495314-212718527 GCF_002575655.3 Aegilops tauschii subsp. strangulata
ACCTGAACAGTCTATTTTCGGAATGGAGGTTTGAATGGAGACATAGCATGGAGTATGGTCAGAAACAGGCCGTCCGAGGGGCATCACAAGAGTGTTAGGGAATGTGGCCGTCCAATTCAGTGATGTGAAGAACCAATCGAGCTGCTCAAGGAGGGGGGTCTGTTGCATATTCGACCAAGTAAAATTACGACCTTTAATGGGTAGTTCAGTAAGGCATTGCTCTCGGATGAAATCATTGAAAGTAAACATGTCATTTACATCACCTCCAGGTTTGTTTTGATTTTCCGGCGAACGAATATAGTTAAAATCTCCGAGCAAGAGCCAATCCTCAGTAGAGGGGATATCCAAATCGAAGAGCCAATTAGTAAAAGAAGTACGCTGATCTCCTTGGCAAGGGCCGTAAATATTAACTAGTTTCCACCGCATAGCCGATTGCTTGGAGGAAAATTCGACCCCAAGCGCAAAACGTTCAGACAAAAATACCGTGCCATCGAAAACGTGACTACACCAAATCGTGATAATACCACCAGACGCGCCACTCGCCGGAACGAAAGCAAAAGAATCAAAGCGCTTAGGACAAAGGATTTTAAGCATAGAGGCGTCGAAATGCTGCATTTTAAACTCTTGCAGACAAATAATGGTGCAACCAGAAGAGTTGATCGCATTTGAAAGCGCTAAATGTTTTTCAGGTGAGTTTAGACCACGGACGTTCCAGCAGAGAACGTTCCAATTATGCAAAAGAACCATGACCTAACAAAAGGTAAAGGAACTAGGGAGATGAGGCCGAAGAAGCTCCACCTTCACCTGCAGTAAGCATGTCTTCAGTAAGTTCTTCAGCAGGGATGGCACACAGCTGTGTGCCAATGTTCTGCATGGTGGGAATGGGTGTAGGAGGTGGCAGCTTGAACTCCGGCTCCTTACTTTCAGATGCAGCTCCACGGGGCAGCATAGTTGGCACCACCCTGGGTTTCACCTTGGACTTTGAGGGTCGAGATTCATCATGAACTTTGACTCGAAACCCGTCATACTTGGTGGAACGAGTGCTACGTCTGAGCGAAGAAGTGTCAATGGGAGCAGGATCTTTACCCTTGCGGGCCCTAGAAGGAGGCAGCAGGGCAGTAGAAGCTTGAGGTTCAATGATACTTGTCATAGTATCAACAGCATCGGCAGCAACGGGATCAACTGGGATCAGATCAGAAACTGGAGGCAGACTGTGCAGGGCGGATTCAGATTCAGACATAATATACTCAGATGCAGATTCAGACATAACAGCAACAGTTTCAGACATAGCAGACGTGACAGTAACCTGAGCATCAGCAGCAGTTAAGACAGTCAGAGCATCAGAGGCAGCGTCAGGCGGCATGAGCGACGTTGGCTCATCTTCAGATATCTCCTGAATAATAACTTGCGAGGCAGGGGCAGGCAGATTGTTGGAGTGAGGAACAGAGACAAACTGAAGGCCATCCTCCACTTCAGAAACCTGAATTTCCACATGAAAGCAATCCTGTCGCAGACCACATGAAAGATCAATTCGCCGGCCTTCCTAGTGAAGATGCCGCTACCCATCTAAATAGCCTTCGTTGATTTGTGTGATATGCAAAAGAAGAAGATGTGGACAATGATATTGTTAAATTGAAGCTATTTCCTTTTTCGCTTAGAGATCGTGCTAAAGCATGGTTTTCGTCTTTGCCTAAAAATAGTATTGATTCTTGGAATAAGTGCAAAGATGCTTTTATCTCTAAATATTTTCCTCCCGCTAAGATTATCTCTCTTAGAAACGATATTATGAATTTTAAGCAACTTGATCATGAACATGTTGCACAAGCTTGGGAGAGGATGAAATTAATGATACGTAATTGCCCTACACATGGTTTGAATTTATGAATGATTATACAAAAAATTTATGCCGGATTGAATTTTGCTTCTAGAAATCTTTTAGATTCGGCCGCGGGAGGCAATTTTATGGAAATCACTTTAGGAGCAGCTACTAAACTCCTAGATAATATCTATTTATATATAAAAAGTACTTTACGGGCTAAGCAGAAAAAAGAAAATTAGTCTAGAAATTACCACAAAAATTAGAAACATCTAACCGTTAAATTAATCGTCAAAAAATATATGGCCATCAAATTATATTTAACTTTAAAATTACCCACCATTGCCATTATATTGTAATTGTAATGGGAAAAAATTTCCCTCACGTCTTCCTTTTTTTCCTTTAACATATCTTTACCCTATCGATCCTCACCCACGCCGCCGCCGTACGTATGCCCCCGATGCAGTCGGTCAGTCGACCTCCTACGATTGAGTACATCCTCGTCCAGTCAAGATCCTCCGATCCGGTGCATGCACGTCGACGGCCTTTCGGTCTCAATTTTGCTGCCACAAGCACGCATGAGTCCACAGGCCTTTCATTCCATCATGCGGCTCTCCAAGATCGATTGAAGCCATGCAACTATCCAAGATTGATTGTAGTATTCACGTACAGATAGCTCTCCAAGGTTACTGCGTCATGGGGTGTCTACGTGTTGGGTAAGGTCCACAATTTATTTTCTTGTCCATCGTGCATGCAACTTAGCCTTGATTTATGAGATGCGCCCTAGAGGATTTGCATGCTTGGGTTGACCGCGGAGACCGGAAGATAGGGTCCAGGTGGCCACGGGAGATGACATACAACCAAGGTAGAAACACGTTCTAGGTTTGAACCTATGCTGAGGAACCCCAGCTTGCCTTGGCGCAATACCACACAACGATCCAGGCATACATCCTTCCGTCTCTTAGATCCAGGCTTCTAGGCATACATCCTCCTCCGCTCAGGTCAGCAATCCAGACTTCCAGCCCTACGTCCTTCCTCCTCTTTGAGGTCTTTTTTGACTCAAGAAAATAGGGCCGGTAGGCACATGCGCCCCTCCAACGTGGATCGCACAACAATATGCAACATGAGCAGCAGCCCAAGCCAAGATAGGTATGTTGATCACTTCTCCCAAACAACCCTACACTAATCATTTGCATGTAATTCTCTTTTGTTTTTGTTCCTAATACCATATATACTAATCTCACAATCAGTCTTACAGTCCATCACATATTCTTTACACCAACCTCACATTCAATCTCATGATCCCATAAAAAAACTCATGATAGGTTAGACTTGTACCCATCATAGGCAACGCTTCAGGTTTTTCACTTGTAGTTTTTGCAGATGATGTAGCTATCACTCCAAATTAATATACACCACCATGATGGATTTCCCTCAAAGAAGAAAAAGAACTCTCAAAAGCAAGTGCCCCAATATCCTCGATTGTGCCATCGGTCCATCAAGTGAGCCTCCAGTAAGTACCATCTGCATAAATCGTATAGAAATGACATAATTTATTTTTTTCTCAAAAGCAAGAACATAAACAACAGTACAACTTACGACTGCAATTCAAGGTATGACAACACAATCAAATAAGCTTTGTATTCATGTCCTAAGTTCCCCTTATGATTTTTCAGCGGTCATTGTACATCAACTTTGCATCCTTGATTGCAATCTAATCTTATTCTTAGAGTTCAATCTTTTCTCAATAGCAAGAACAAAAACAATAGTACAATCCACGTCTTCAATTCAAGGCGCAACAAAACAATCAAATAGCTTTAAGTTCAGATCAAGCTCTAAGTTCCTCGTGCAATTTTTTTGTCGTTATTTTACATGAACTTGCCATCCACAATTGCAATCTTATTCTTCACTAAATATATGCTTTTATGGACTTGCATGTAACTACAACAATATGATAAAATATACTCATAGTATGTATTTTTTCACATGAAGACTGGAATTTAATACCCACTGGCATTGGAAGTTGATCTCCTTTATTTCTACAACAAAGAAGAAAATTTGTAAGCTGGAAAAAATAAAAAAAATCATAAATTTTCAAAACCTTAAGGAGTACTCCGTGATGATTTTATAATATATATATATTCCTCTTTAATAATATATGCATTCTATTTATGTAGGAAGAAACAAAGAAAGTTAAAGGTCGGGCACATAGCAAAAATGTGAGAAACCTGCCAAGGTGGTTAAAAGCATCAAATGTACAATCCAAGAAGCTTATCCGTTACTAACAATGAATCTTCAAAAGGTGGTATAATAACAATCTCACAACTAAAATATATAATGCAACAATTCAAGTTAAGCACATGTGGGTTTGTGATTAAGATTGGACGGGAAAAATATTTGAAATTATTATCTTACTGATGTGAATCCAGTCAATAAACAATGGAAAGAGGTGGAAAAACTACATGCAATATATTGTACAAGTCCATGTTCGCTTTCACATCAACAGGAGGAAAGGTAGACACAGAAATAAACAATTTTTGTGGACCTTATGTATTTGTGAATGAACGGCCAAAAAGACCATAGAATAGGAACTCTACTACCTGAAGGTAAAGACAAACCACGCACAACGCAGTTATGCACCTATGACCCTACAAATGAGGTAAAAACTGGATTAACACGTCAGCATCAGAAGATACAAGGGAGTCAACAGAACGTCACATTGTCGAGGGCCTTAAAAATATGTTGGATAGAGATAATAGACTAGCAAAACAATCAGAATGGCAACCAAAGTTGCAGGCTTCATTGTGAATGATATGATAGGGAATAGAAAAGGATCGGATATCATTGTACAGTACAAAGACATTACACCAAGAAGAATATCAAAGAACCATTCATAATTCATGGCTATGCAGTATCCATTATTATTCCCCTACAGAGAATAACATATGAAATACACATTACATATTAAAAGAAGGTGCAAAATGCAAGATAAAGCATGGAACAATGTTGGAATACTGTGAGAGTCATATACAACACCATACTAACCAATCGAAACACTTCCTGGTGTGTGAAAAGCTTAAACTGCATTTCAATGTGGATGCCCTTGCATGCATTTTGCAGTACAAACTGGACTGGATCGAAAGACACCAAGGAAACCTAAGAACGGAATTATATGATGGCTTGCAAGAGGCAATAGAAAGAGGAGATACAAGGGATGAGCAAGTAGAAAAGAGAATACTACTTCCATGTGCCATACAGCTTCATAGATAGCCCAAGATACAAAGCAAAAAACTACCAAGATGCTATACCAATATGTTAGTGGGCTGGATACGTAGACCTATTTGTGACATTCATGTTCAACGCAGCTTGGCTGGAGATACACTCTATGCTACAGGAAGTAGGGCAAACTGCATAAGAAAAACCTGATATTGTTGACCGAGTGTTCCACATAAAGCTCAAGGAGTTCATGAGAGACATAAGAGAAAGGAGGTACTCAAAACACGTGCAAGTAATACCATGCTGACTTGATCACACCTCTTATTTTCTTTTCTATAGCAAATGAACTAACAACGAGGATGATGTGGTCAAGAACATAGTCAACACAAAAATATTCTAAAGTTGGGAACTAAAAAGACACTTACATATGCTACTAGCCTTTTCTAGATAATCATAAGTAGATGGAAAATTAGTACACTGCAAACTATCCTCAAAATAAAATTGAATTTTCTATGCTAACATGATATGGCAGAACAGATATGATCAGTACTCCCAAAAGTATTGCAAACATGCATGAACATTCGATGGAAATAGCTCAAAAATACTAATTGTCGACACTATATATTATCTAATAGTTCAAGCTTATTCTATTGTACAAGAGAATAGTGACAACATCCATGGATCATTGCAGTTCATATGTAAAATGCAATAGCACCTATTTTCATGTTCACTTATTAAAATTAATTCTATCTTTGGAAAATAGAAAAACTATAGATACTTACAAATGAACAAATTAATTTCTTAATTTGTTTGAATATGAACGGCGGCAGGGGGCCTAACAATTCAGATGCCAGTCCCAAGTCCGGAAAAAGTGTATGGAGGCAGAAATAGATTTACATATTTCACTAACAAGTCGTACCTTAACGTACATTATATTGCTTTAGCCATACACACGCAGGGAAAGGATAAGGCACAATAAAAAAATAAGAGTATGAGATAGGCAGGAAAGGAAGAAGGGGGGACCTGCAGGTGAAGAATGAGCCGACGACGTGAGGCTTCCATTGCCGAGGATGAAGATGACCTGCTGGGGCGCCTCGCTCCGGGACGCCGCCACGATGTGATGGAAAACAACGCCGCTAGCATCCTCACAATCGAGGTGGATTCAAGCTGGATGTGGGAGATGAGATCCACGCCCACGTCGCCTCCAAGGACGCCAACAACAGCGGCATTGTCAAGATCGACAAGCTCGCCTCCTCCATTGCGCAGCTTCTCATCGAGCCCTGCTAACCCTCCACCGCCATTGACCGGCCTGGCAGAACGAGGAGCCAAATCAGGCGCACGAGATGGCCACCTCGTGGCCGCGACAGTCAGCCGAGCTGCAGAGGTGCATGCAGGTGTGTACCAGCAAGGTCACGGCAAGGAATCAAGAAGGGAAACTGAGTTTGTGTTCATGGCTGGAACGAATCTTGTATAGATGGAATAGAAGGAGATGAAAAGGGGATCAGGCAAGAGAGCAGTGTGCGACGATGAGGCTTCCACCATAAAAAATGTGTACACGCCGTCTATAGTCTACACTTGCAAGATCCTCTTGGGCTTCCACCATAAAGAAAAATGTTTTTTCTACAAAAAACACAAAATTCCTATTAATCAGTGATTGCGTACAGTATTTTATACATCCCTAAAAATAGGTGGAGTTCACATACGTGCTGAGACTACTAAATTATAGTCTAATTTTCTATGCTGCAAAATGTTCTGAACAAATCAAAATATACAGTACATGATCATAAAGAAAACATATTGAACCGATAACAATCATTGATATTTGAAGTATGCACATGGAAGTACAATTTCATGTCAACTCGGTACAAACTATCAACACGATCCAACGGCCACATCCGGCAAACCCACGGGTTGGGGAGGTGTTCACAAAGAATTCGATGACAAAGTCTGCGCCCAATATTTCCCACAAATGAAAGAGAAATTATTCTCATTTAATCATGAAAAATACCAAACATATGCCTCCGGGTAAAATCATGTTTACAACCACCAATTGACGAACAGACGATAAAAATGACAAATGTTTATAAATGTCATCACACTTGGTTCCAAATCTCCTTTACACAAATAAAATAATATGATCTAACTGATAAACTTAATAAAATTCTAGCCCGCGCATCGAGCGGGCCACTTTGCTAGTTATGGTTAATTATTCTCAATGGCACACTGAAAGATCCACTAATAAGAAAGTGCATGCGATAGAAGAAGTTAATGTTTTGAGTGGAAAGATGGATGAACTTATGAAATTATTTGCTAATAAAAGTGTTTCTTCTGATCCTAATGATACGCCTTTGTCTACTTTGATTGAGAATAATAATGAATCTATGGATGTGAATTTTGTTGGTAGGAATAATTTTGGTAACAACGCGTATAGAGGAAACTTTAATCCTAGGCCGTATCCTAGTAATTCCTCTAATAATTATGGTAATTCCTAAAACAATTCTTATGGAAATTTTAATAAGATGCCTTCTGAATTTGAGACTAGTGTTAAAGAATTTATGAATTCGCAAAAGAATTTCAATGCTTTGCTTGAAGAAAAATTGCTTAAAGTTGATGAATTGGCTAGGAACGTTGATAGAATTTCTCTTGATGTTGATTCCTTGAAACTTAGATCTATTCCACCTAAGCATGATATCAATGAGTCCCTCAAAGCCATGAGAATTTCCATTGATGAGTGCAAAGAAAGAACCGCTAGGATGCGTGCTAAGAAAGATTGCTTTGTGAAATCGTGTTCTTCTAATTTTTATGAAAATAAAGACGAAGATCTAAAAGTTATTGATGTGTCGCCTATTAAATCTTTGTTTTGCAATATGAATCTTGATAATGATGGGACTGAATATGATCTACCTTTACCTAGAAGGCGTTCCAAAAATTCAGAGTTTTTAGATCTTGATGCAAAAATTGGTAAAAGTGGGATTGAAGAGATCAAAACCCTAGATATTAATGAACCCACTATTTTGGATTTCAAGGAATTTAATTATGATAATTGCTCTTTGATAGATTGTATTTCCTTGTTGCAATTCGTGCTAAATTCTCCACATGCTTATAGTCAAAATAAAGTTTTTACTAAACATATCATTGATGCTTTGATGCAATCTTATGAAGAAAAACTTGAGTTGGAAGTTTCTATCCCTACAAAACTTTATGATGAGTGGGAACCTACTATTAAAATTAAAATTAAAGATCATGAATGCTATGCTTTGTGTGATTTGGGTGCTAGTGTTTCTACGATTCCAAAGACTTTGTGTGATTTGCTAGGTTTTCGTGAATTTGATGATTGTTCTTTAAACTTGCACCTTGCGGATTCCACCATTAAGAAACCTATGGGAAGAATTAATGATGTTCTTATTGTTGCAAATAGGAATTATGTGCCCGTAGATTTTATTGTTCTTGATATAGATTGCAATCCTTCATGTCCTATTATTCTTGGTAGACCTTTCCTTAGAACGATTGGTGCAATTATTGATATGAAGGAAGGGAATATTAGATTCCAATTTCCGTTAATGAAAGGCATGGAACACTTCCCTAGAAAGAAAATAAAATTACCTTATGAATCTATTATGAGAGCCACTTATGGATTGCCTATCAAAGATGGCAATACCTAGATCTATCCTTGCTATTATGCCTAGCTAGGGGCGTTAAACGATAGCGCTTGTTGGGAGGCAACCCAAATTTATTTTTAGTTTTTTGCTTTTTGCTTCTGTTTAGGAATAAATATTTGATCTAGCCTCTGGTTAGATGTGTTTTTATGTTTTAATTAGTTTTTGTGCCAAGTTTAACCTATAGGATCTTCTTGGATGATAGTTATTTGATATTGCTGAAAATTCCAGAAACTTTCTGTTCACAAAAATAATTGTTAAAAATCACCAGATCGTGATAAAATATTGATTCAAATTGCTGATGATCAATAAACAAATTTTCTAGGGCGTCCTATTTTGGCTGAATTTTTGGAGTTCCAGAAGTTTGCGTTAGTTACAGATTACTACAGACTGTTCTGTTTTTGACAGATTCTGTTTTTTGTGTGTTGTTTGCTTATTTTGATGAATCTATGGCTAGTAAAATAGTTTATAAACCATAGAGAAGTTGGAATACAGTAGGTTTAACACCAATATAAATAAAGAATGAGTTCATTACAGTACCTTGAAGTGGTGTTTTGTTTTCTTTCGCTAACGGAGCTCACGAGATTTTCTGTTAAGTTTTGTGTTGTGAAGTTTTCAAGTTTTGGGTAAAAGATGTGATGGATTATGGAACAAGGAGTGGCAAGACCCTAAGATTGGGGATGCCCATGGCACCCCAAGATAATCTAAGCACACCTAAAAGCCAAAGCTTGGGGATGCCCCGGAAGGCATCCCCTCTTTCGTCCACTTCCATCGGTAACTTTAATTGGAGCTATATTTTTATTCACCACATGATATGTGTTTGGCTTGGAGCGTCTTGTATTATTTGAGTCTTTATTTTTTATTTTGCCACAATCATCCTTTCTGTACACACCTTTTGAGAGAGACACACATGATTCGGAAATTGTTAGAATACTCTATGTGCTTCACTTATATCTTTTCAGTTATATAGTTTTTGCTCTAGTGCTTCACTTATATCTTTTAGAGCACGGTGGTGGATTTGTTTTATAGAAACTATTGATCTCTCATGCTTCACTTATATTATTTTGAGAGTCTTAAAACAGCATGGCAATTTGCTTTAATTATAATATCATGACAGATTTGATGCTTGATAATTGTTTTGAGATATAAAGGTGGCAATATCATAGTTGTGGTAGTTGAGTAATTGTGGAATTGAAAAATACTTGTGTTGGAGTTTTTGATTCCCGTAGCATGCACGTATGGTGAACCGTTATGTAACGAAGTCGGAGCATGAGCTATTTATTGATTGTCATCCTTTGTGTGGAGGTCGCGATCGCGCGATGGTTAACTCCTACCAACCCTTCCCCTAGGAGCATGCGTAGTAGTACTTTGCTTCGAGGCCTAATAAATTTTTGCAATAAGTATATGAGTTCTTTATGACTAATGTGAGTCCATGGATTATACGCACACTTACCTTTCCGCAATTTTCTAGCCTCTTCGGTACCGTGCATTGCCCTTTCTCACCTTGAGAATTGGTGCAAACTTCGCCGGTGCATCCAAACCCCGTGATATGATACGCTCTATCACACATAAACCTCGTTATATCTTCCTCAAAACAACCACCATACCTACCTATTATGGCATTTCCATAGCCATTCCGAAATATATTGCCATGCAACTTTCCACCGTTTCATTTATCATGACACGCTCCATCATTGTCATATTGCTTTGCATGATCATGTAGTTGACATTGTATTTGTGGCAAAGCCACGATTCATAATTCTTTCATACATGTCACTCTTGATTCATTGCATATCCCGGTACACCGCCGGAGGCATCCACATAGAGTCATATTTTGTTCTAAGTATTGAGTTGTAATTCATGAGTTGTAAGTAAATAAAAGTGTGATGATCATCATTATTAGAGCATTGTTCCAAGTGAGGAAATGATGATGGAGACTATGATTCCCCCACAAGACGGGATGAGACTCCGGACTAAATAATAAAAAAAAAGAGGCCATAAAAAAAAGAGAAAATGCCCAAATAAAAAAATGAGAGAAAAAGAGAGAAGGGACAATGTTACTATCCTTTTACCACACTTGTGCTTCAAAGTAGCACCGTGATCTTCATGATAGAGAGTCTCTCATTTTGTCACTTTCATATACTAGTGGGAAATTTCATTATAGAACTTGGCTTGTATATTCCAATGATGGGCTTCCTCAAATGCCCGAGGTCTTCGTGAGCAAGCAAGTTGGATGCACACCCACTTAGTTTCTTTTGTTTGAGCTTTCATACACTTATAGCTCTAAGTGCATCCGTTGCATGGCAATCCGTACTCCTTGCATTGACATCAATTGATGGGCATCTCCATAGCCCGTTGATTAGCCTCGTTGATGTGAGACTTTCTCCTTTTTTGTCTTCCCACATAACCCCTATCATTATACCTTATTCCACCATAGTGCTATATCCATGGCTTGCGCTCATGTATTGCGTAAGAGTTGAAAAGGCTGAAGCGCATTAAAAAGTAGGAACCAATTGCTTGGCTAAAACCGGGGTTGTACATGATATGAATATTTTGTGTGGGGAAGATGGAGCATAGCCAGACAATATGATTTTGTAGGGATAACTTGCTTTGGCTATGTTATTTTGATAAGACATAATTGCTTGGTTAGCATGCTTGAAGTATTATTGTTTTTATGTCAACATTAAACTTTTATCTTGAATCATATCAAATCTGAACATTCGTGCCACAATATGAAGAATTACATTGAAATTATGCTAAGTAGCATTCCACATCAAAAATTCTGTTTTTATCATTTACCTACTCGAGGACGAGCAGGAATTAAGCTTGGGGATGCTTGATACGTCTCCAACGTATCTATTATTTTTTATTGTTCCATGCTATATTATATTCTGTTTTGGATGTTTAATGGGTTTTATTATGCACTTTTATATTATTTTTGGGACTAACCTATTAACTGGAGGCCCAGCCCAGAATTGATGTTTTTTTGCCTATTTCAGAGTTTCGTAGAAAAAGAATATCAAACGGAATCCAAACAGAATGAAACCTTCGGGAACGTGATTTTCAGAACGAACGTGATCCAGAGGACTTGGACCCTACGTCAAGACATCAACCAGGAAGGCACGAGGTAGGGGGCGCGCCTACCCCCCTGGGCGCGCCCTCCACCCTCGTGGGCCCCATGTTGCTCTACCGACGTACTTCTTCCTCCTATATATACCTACGTACCCCCAAACTACCAGACACGGAGCCAGAAACCTAATTCCACCGCCGCAACCTTCTGTACCCGTGAGATCCCATCTTGGGGCCTTTTCCGGAGCTCCACCGGAGGGGGCATCTATCAAGGAGGGCTTCTACATCAACACCATAGCCTCTCCGATGATGTGTGAGTAGTTTACCTCAGACCTTCGGGTCCGTAGTTATTAGCTAGATGGCTTCTTCTCTCTCTTTGGATCTCAATACAAAGTTCTCCACGATTCTCGTGGAGATCTATTCGATGTAATCTTCTTTTGCGGTGTGTTTGTTGAGACCGATGAATTGTGGGTTTATGATCAAGTTTATCTATGAACAATATTTGAATCTTCTCTGAATTCTTTTATGTATGATTGGTTATCTTTGCAAGTCTCTTCGAATTATCAGTTTGGTTTGGCCTACTCGATTGATCTTTCTTGCAATGGGAGAAGTGCTTAGCTTTGGGTTCAATCTTGCGGTGTCCTTTCCCAGTGACAGTAGGGGCAGCAAGGCACGTATTGTATTGTTGCCATCGAGGATAACAAGATGGGGTTTATATCATATTGCATGAGTTTATCCCTCGACATCATGTCATCTTACTTAAAGCGTTACTCTGTTCTTTTGAACTTAATACTCTAGATGCATGCTGGATAGCGGTCGATGTGTGGAGTAATAGTAGTAGATGCAGGTAGGAGTCGGTCTACTTGTCTCGGACGTGATGCCTATATACATGATCATACCTAGATATTCTCATAACTATGCTCAATTCTGTCAATTGCTCAACAGTAATTTGTTTACCCATCGTAATACTTATGCTCTTGAGAGAAGCCACTAGTGAAACCTATGGCACCCGGGTCTATTTTCCATCATATTAATCTTCCAACACTTAGCTATTTTTATTGCCTTTTATTCTACTTTGCATCTTTATCATAAAAATACCAAAAATATTATCTTATCATATCTATCCGATCTCACTTCCGTAAGTGACCGTGAAGGGATTGACAACCCCTTTATTGCATTGGTTGCGAGGATTTTATTTGTTTGTGTAGGTGCGAGGGACTCGTGCGTGGCCTCCTACTGGATTGATACCTTGGTTCTCAAAAACTAAGGGAAATACTTACGCTGCTTTACTGCATCACCCTTTCCTCTTTAAGGGAAAACCAACGCAGTGCTCAAGAGGTAGCAGGAGATAGCGGCTGGTAAGCCGTTTCTATTAAAGACTAAGTTCGGTGACCCAAAGTATGCCCTGCTTAATCAATTGTGGAGTTCTCCAGACGCATTCGTGGACCTGCCGAAGAGTGTCTCTGATGTGGCGCAGTTTTACCAAGCGCAAGAGGGACGTGCAGCGGAGAAGCTTTTCTGGTCACAATTCAACGTGCCCTGGCGTTCGTCGTTGCTGAACGAACAGATGGCCCTGTGGGCCGAGCTACGCAAGATATCCGGAGCTGCGATGAAGGTCGTCGTGGTCCGGCTGTGGCCGACTGAGCCAATTCCGAATAGTTTTTTCGGTTTGGTGAAGCGACTTGTTGATGCGGTGCCGCGTATCGACGTTGTTAAGGGGTCGGCGTGCGTTGAAGGTGCACGGACGGGCTTTGCCCGCGTCAAGACGTACTGGGCAAAAATGAAGGCCGCCGATGTTGCAGCAAAGAGCCCACCTCGGGGCAAGGACCATCGCACGGTGGAGCAATATTTTGAGGATGTCCTAGAGGGCGCCCGCTTGATATAGGGTCAGTGCTCGAAAGATATTATGTTCGAGTGAATGTATCGGAATTGTGATAACAATATTATGATATATTAAGGATGTGTTATATTTATGCCTTTTTCCTGAAAGGTATTTCCTCCTGTGCGGCCATTTTCTGTAGTCTGAAAGTTTGCCAGTTGTCGCCTTCAGCCCCCTCGCATATAATGCGGGGGTGTTCGAAATAGCGACTGACTACACTTGACCCAACGTCCTGGTCCGTAAACGAGGTGCCAGTGCGGCGAACTAGGCAATCATACTATAGGGCTAACACCTTCACTTAGCCATAGGAGTTTGCTGGTGGGTCTATGATATAACCCCTGGTATGTGCGCGGTTATCCGAATATGGCTGCGCTACATAGGTAACCGGAAAACGGTCCTTCGTGTTACACGGAAGAAATCGCAAAATATTTTAATAAGTCACCGAGTGGTTGACCAGCTCTCGCCGTATCATGACAGTCAGTTTTCGGCTTTCTCTACTGAGGTGTCTAACCAGGTGAACCAGAAACACAATCGCAGTAGTTCTCCCTTTACTACCCTAGCCGATAGAACGGAACGTAAGGTAGTAAGGACAGGAGCCGGGCAACCCAACTATTGACCAAAGACATGATTCGGAGCTGATGCATATAATGCCAAACTCGTGACGCTGAAGTATGCTGGAGAGCTGTTCGGACTTGTTGGCAGCTAATATGTTGCCGTATCGAGCCCCTAGCGATTAGTGCCGAGGTGTGTATGTGAAACCACCGAAGAGGTAAAATACAGTTCTATGAGGAAAAGTAAGTACTGAAGGCGGATTATGTTCACTGGAATCTGATTGATACGTCGAACGCAATCTTACAGATTATAACACCCCTTCCGAGGTCATTTTACATGCCAGGGGTCGAAAGCTGAGGAAAAGGGCTATATCCAGGTTTTAAATAGAGTGTTTGGTCTACAAAAAATCTTTTGGACCTCCTGTCGCACGTCTGCGCTGCCTTTGCCTTAGTGAAGAGGATTCCTTAAAAGGAGCAATCTTTGGTTGCCTGGACGAAACTGGGCTCCGAAAGAGTCCTTGCGGGTCCATAGGACGAACAAGTTTTGATTTATCTGTAAAAAAATATAAAAAATAGTTAAAAGAAAGGGAGAAAAGTTGTAGGAGGACGAACCGTGCTGTAGGCCTGTCCGCATTGTGCCTCCGCCGATGACCAAGGTATTTTAAGTGCATAATTATGCACGCGCGATGTGAACTTCGCGGGTATATGCGGCGAACGACGGAGGCGGAACTGCTAATCCAGCTCTAAAATTGACCGGTCTTGTGTAGTAGAGGCCGGTGGCTTAATGGCCGATGAGGTATGCGGTTTATCGAGGCCGCTTTGTACTTCGGCTGTGATGGTCATGGTATACTCTTCAGGACGGAGGGGGTGTTCCGTGTTTCCATTGATCGTTATGACGCCGTGTGGACTGGGCATCTTAAGCTTTAGATAGGCGTAGTGTGGGACCGCGTTGAAACGAGCAAAAGCGGTCCGCCCAAGCAGTGCATGATATCCACGGCAGAACGGAACAATATCGAAGGTCAAGGCTTCGCTTCAGAAGTTGTCCGGCGGACCGAAGACAACTTCCAGTGTGATTGAGCCCGTACAGTGAGCTTCTTCGCCGGGTATTACCCCTTTGAAGGTAGTTGTGGTTGGCTTGATCCTTGAGGGATTAATGCCCATTTTGCGAACAGTGTCTTCATAGAGCAGATTAAGGCTACTGCCGCCGTCCAGAAGGACTCGTGTGAGATGGAATCCATCAATGATTGGGTCGAGGACCAGAGCTGCCAAACCTTTGTGACGGATACCTGTTGGGTGGTCATAGCGATCAAAAGTGATTGAACAGGCTGCCCATGGGTTAAATTTTGGTACGACCGGCTTTATGCTGTAGTCGTCTCGTGGCATGCGCTTGCGCTCCCTTGTAGGGATATCCGTCACAGATATCATGTTTACTGTTTTTACTTCGGGGGAAATTGCTTTTGTCCTCCGGTGTTTGGTTGGCGAGTCTCTTCGTCTTCACTGTCACTAGGCGGCCCCTTCCCTTTGTGTTCGGCGTTGAGCTTGCCTGCTTGTTTGAAAACCCAACAATTTTTGTTGGAATGATTGGCGGGTTTGTCAGGGCTGCCATGAATTTGACAGGGCCGATCCAGTATCTTGTCTAAACTGGATGGACCGTCTTTGTTTTCCTTGAATGGCTTCTTCCGTTGACCGGGTTTGGAACCACTGAATCCGGCGTTGACTGCCGTGTCTTGGGTTCCTACTTTGTTGTTTAGACGCTTGTTTTTATTGCGTCGAGGCTTGCCATTGCCGTCCCTGACCTCAGAGGTGCCAGGATCGTTGGTGCTATTGTTTCGTCAAGCCAGTCAGCTATCTTCTCCCGTGCAGAAGCGAGTCATCAGTGCGACAAGAGCTGCCATAGACTTTGGTTTTTCTTGGTCGAGGTGACGGGCCAGCCACTCATCTCGGACGCTATGTTTAAAGGCCGCTAGGGCTTCGGTGTCTGGACAATCGACGATTTGGTTCTTTTTAATTAAGAACCTAGTCCAGAGCTTCCTGGCTGACCCTCCGGGCTGCTGGATGATGTGACTAAGGTCGTCGGCGTCCGGAGGCCGGTCATATGTACCTTGGAAGTTATCGCGAAAGGCGTCTTCCAGGTCTTCCCAGTTGCCAATGGAGTTTTCTGGGAGGTTGTTTAGCCAGTGCCGGGCTGGTCCCTTTAATTTTAGTGGGAGGTATGTGATGGCATGTAGATCATCTCCACGGGCCATGTGGATATGGAGAAGGAAGTGTTCAATCCATACTGCGGGGTCGGTTGTTTCATCATATGATTCGATATTCATAGGTTTGAACCCTTCTAGGAATTGATGCTCCATTACTTCATTAGTGAAGCAGAGGGGGTGTGCGGCGCCTCTATATTAGGCCAAGTCGTGACATAGCTCGGATGGAGTTCATCTGCGGTTTTCGGCCCGGGCGTGATTATGCTTGTCACGTCCGGCTAGATAGCCGTCGTCGCGCGTCAGGGCACGCCCCCGCGATCCATAGATCGATCTGGTCTGACCTGCTCTACTGTCCAGGTCTTGCCGCAGGTCATATGTATATCCCTGAGCTGTTATATCTCTACCTTTACGGCGAGGTAGTATGGGATGGTGTTCGGCTTGAGTTGTCATTTTGTCCCGGCCACGAGGTGGTCGGTCAGCCGCATTACATGCTGATGGTGCGGGCTCGAGGGCCTCGTCGTCAAATTGGGGTAGCAGTTTACGCTTTGGGTAACTTTTGGTTGGGCGCTCGAGGCCGTATTCCTCGGCTGCCAGGACAGTAGTCCACCTATCATTGAGCAGATCTTGATCAGCTTCAAGCTGTTGCTGCTTCTTTTTCAGGCTCCTTGCAGTGGCAATTAGCCGGCGCTTAAAGCGCTCCTGCTCGAGAGGTTCCTCAGGTACAATAAAGTCTTCGTCACCGAGGCTCACCTCGTCCTCGAAGAGTGGGAGATAATTATTGTCCTCCGAGTCTTCGTTTATGGCCTGTTCATCAGGGCTAACTTGCCCACCTTCCTGATCGTCCTGTTCGAAAGTTGGCTCGGCGGGGTCTTCTTTGTCTTCGGCATCGTCCGGAGTGTTGTTGTCTCCTGTGCCGGTATTGCTGTCTTTTCCACTGCGTGATTTAGAGCGGCGCCACTAACGTCGGTGCTTTGGCTGTATCTCAGGAGGTTTATCCTCGACTGGATCTTCTTTGTCATCACCGCTACTGAGGGAGTCCTGGATTAAGGGGTCCTCGGGCGTCCGACCTGTTGGTCATGGGCCGGACTGATGGGCCATGAAGATACAAGACAGAAGACTCTCTCCCTTGTCCAGACGGGACTCTCCTTGGCGTGGATGGCAAGCTTGGCGTTCAGATATGAAGATTCCTTTCTCTGTAACCGACTTTGTACAACCCTAGTCCCCTCCGGTGTCTATATAAACCAGAGGGTTTAGTCCGTAGAGGCAATCACAATCATACAGGCTAAACTTCTAGGGTTTAGCCATTACGATCTCGTGGTAGATCAACTCTTGTAATACTCATATTCATCAAGATCAATCAAGCAGGAAGTAGGGTATTACCTCCATAGAGAGGGCCCGAACCTGGGTAAACATCGTGTCCCCTGTCTCCTATTACCATCGACCTTAGACGCACAGTTCGGGACCCCCTACCCGAGATCCGCCGGTTTTGACACCGACATTGGTGCTTTCATTGAGAGTTCCGCTGTGACGTCGAAGACAAGATTGATGGCTCGCCTTGTTACCAAGGACAGTATCACCTTTGGAGGAGCCCTGGCCTCAGGCCAGACCCTCCGGCTGGGCGGCTTTACCATGACCGCCCGTCCGGCCGTTAAGCCGTCGACGACTTCTCGGGTCATTGAAAATCACCTTCGTGTTGACTCCGAATACTCCAAACGGATGGATCCGACGGAGTTGTCATCTTTAAACGAACTCCTGGATCACATCGCCGCCTTGGGGGTCGCTACAGACTACGATTGGATTGGGCTTAAACCCAATCAGAGAGAAATCAAATCTCCGCCGATCACCCGTCAAATAGCGGTAGTAGAGGAGCAAAACAACAACTCTTCCTCTATATTGAGGATGAACTATGTTCGGATTTCCGAGCTCGAAGAGCCGGATACCTGTCCGCGGAACGACATGCCTTGTCCTCTGAACCTAGAATCGGACGGTGGACCTAAAAAAATTGGTTGATATCCCGGAGCCCGAACTATTAAGCTCGGAAGTTTCTCAAACTCCGGATCCCAAATTGGGTCAAGGTTCCAAGTGGCCCCTTTCAATAGTGGATATCATGCCTATTGGGGCGAGATGCATTTACACGCTGCCAAGCTATACCTCATTACGGGTACATGAAGCTCAAGATGACCAGGCCCAATGGTATTATCACTCTTGCCAGTGATCCGGACATAGCACTCCGCGCCGAAAACACAACCGCATCCCTGGCCCTCGAGGCACTGTCTGAAGCCCTCACGGCTGAAGAGTTAGCCGCGCTACGCTCCACGGTGGATAAGGACAACGTAATCCTGGACAAGCGACCCACATCCACCTCCTTTAAACCAGCAGATGAAATAGTCAAATTTCAAGTCCACCCGACAGACCCCAAGAAGACAGCATCCATCGGGGCACAACTAGACCCAACGGTTGGCGCCGCGCTATGAGAGTTCCTGCGCGAGAACTGGGACATATTCGCCTGGCACCCTTCTGATATGCCAGGAATCCCACGCAGGTTGGCCGAACACAACCTCAACATATTGAAGGGATATAAACCGGTCAAGCAAACACTGTGGTGCTTTTCTGAACCCAAACGACAAGCTATGGGGGAGGAGCTAGCCAAGTTAATCGAGGTCGGATTCATCAAAGAAATAAAACACCCGGACTGGCTAGCAAACCTAGTGATGGTGCCAAAGAAGGATAAATCCTGGCGCCTATGCGTCGATTTCAAAGACCTCAACAAGGCCTACCCTAAGGATCCCTTCCCCCTCCCTCGCATCGATCAGATTATTGATGCTACTACAGGACACGACTCACTGTGTTTCCTCGACGCATACTCCGGATACCATCAAATCAAAAATGAAGGAGTTCGACCAAGCCACAACGGCATTCATAACCCCATATGGGATGTTCTGCTTCAACACTATGCCCTTTGGACTTAAAAATGCCGGCGCCACCTACCAACGCATGATTCAAACATGCCTGGAGAAACAGATCGGCAAGACAGTTGAAGCATATGTGGACGACGTCGTCATCAAAACTTGGCATGCCGAGTCATTGATAGATGATCTGCGTCTCACATTAAACAACCTCCATACATATGACATCAAGGTCAATCCAGAAAAGTGTGTTTCCGGCGTTCCCGCCGGAAAACTGCTGGGCTTCATCGTCTCCAATAGAGGAATTGAGGCAAATCCAGCCAAAATCCGAGCTTTGTCACAATTGGCTATACCAGCAGACCTTAAACAGGTCCAAAAACTAGCCGGATGTGTCGCAACTTTAAGCCGACTAGGATAAAAAGCATTGCCGCTTTATCACCTTCTCCGACGCACCGACCACTTCGAGTGGACGGATGCGGCAACGGCCGGACTGGAAGAGATAAAGGCTCTTCTAGCGAGCGACCCAATCCTGGCCGCACCGAACGTCGGTGAACCCATGTTATTATACATCTCGACAACACACCAGGTGGTGAGCGCGGTGCTCGTCGTCGAGCGAGAGGAGGACGGACACAAATTCCCACTTCAGAAACCAGTATACTACGTATCCAGTGTCCTCACACCATGCAAATCCCGGTACCCTCATTACCAAAAGATAGCATACGCGGTCTTCATGGCATCCCGGAAGCTATGACACTACTTTCAAGAATGCTCAATCACGGTGGCTTCTGAAGTACCACTCAATGACATAATAAACAACCGCGATGCCAGGGGCCGGATTGCCAAGTGGGCCATTGAGCTCCTTCTATTCGACATAACATACAAACCGCGCCGGGCCATTAAATCCCAAGTACTGGCCGACTTCATCGCCGAATGGACAGAGGCCGAAACTCCCTGAAGAGTACGGCACGTATTCCAAATGGGTCATGCACTTCGATCGTTACAAAATGCTGGCGGGCTTAGGAGCGGGCGTTGTCTTAACGTCCCCCACTGGAGACAGAGTTCAGTACGTACTCCAAATATTATACACAGACTCCAACAATGCAGCCGAATATGAGGCCTTATTGCATGGTCTTCGGATGGTTGTTTCCAAGGGCATACAACGCCTGGAGGTGCGCGGGGATTCAAACCTCACAATATCCCAAATAAATGGAGATTTCGACGGCAAAGATCCGAAGATGGCGACCTATCGTAACGCCGTTCTCAAAATGTCGGCTCGGTTCGAGGGGCTCAAGTTTCATCATGTGGCTCGAGAAAGTAATCAAGCGGCGGATGTCCTTGCTCGCATCGGCGCCAAGCACGACCCTGTCCCGCCTAACATATTCCTGGAAAGGCTCTTCAAGCCATCTGTGGTGTGGCAAGGGGAGAGCGGCAACACCAGTCCAGAACCGATTATACCCCCAAATTCCGAACACAATACTCATATCATCGGGGGCTCAGCCACCGAAATAACACCATCGGCCCATCTTATCATGGCAGTAATTGCCCCATGGACCGAACCCTTCTTGGCCTACCTTAATAGGCGAGAGCTCCCTGAGGATCAGAATGAGGCTCGCTGCATTGTCCGGCGCTCGAAAGACTACAAGGTCCATGACGGAGAGCTCTACAAGAAAAGCGCTACCGGAGTACTTCAAAGATGTATCTCCAAAGAAGAGGGACGACAGCTCTTGGCCGAAATTCACGCCGGTCTCAGTGGTCACCACGCCGCGGCTCGGGCCCTTGTAAGTAAGGCCTTCCGTACAGGTTTCTATTGGCCGACGGCCCGAGCAGATGCACAGGACCTTGTCCAACGTTGTGTCGGATGCCAGCTTTTCACCAACTAAAGCCATATGCCTCCCACCACTCTACAAACAATCCCCATTACTTGGCCTTTTGAAGTCTGGGGGCTTGATATGGTCGGACCCCTTAAAGGAGGAAGCCATAAGAAAAAATATCTGCTGGTCATGGTAGATAAATTCACCAAATGGATAGAGGCCAAACCAGTTAAAACAGCCGAAGCCGGACCAGTGATAGACTTCATATCCGGCGTTGTGCACCGTTATGGCGTCCCACACAGCATCATCACCGATAACGGCTCCAATTTTACAGCCGATGAGGTGAAAGCCTGGTGTGCTAACCTGGGCATTAAGCTCGATTACGCCTCCGTCTATCATTCACAAACAAACGGTCAAGTCGAACAAGCTAATGGTCTTATTATGAGCAGCATTAAGCCTAGACTAGTGCGGTCTTTGAAAGAATCAGACAAGCACTGGGTTGAGGAGCTTGACTCCATACTCTGGGGGCTGCAGACCACGCCCAATCGCACTACCGGATATACACCCTTCTTCATGGTGTACGGCGCAGAGGCTGTGTTGCCCTGCGACATTTTTCATGACTCACCTCGAGTGCGCATGTATGAAGAGAGAGAGGCCAAGCTTGATCGGCAGGACGGCTTAGATGCCCTGGAGGAGGAGCACGATGTCGCAAAAGCCCGGTCCGCATTTTATCAACAGCAGGCTCGCAGATATCATAGCAGAGAAGTGCGGGCCAAGACTTATAACGTTGGCGAACTCGTTCTATGCCTACCAAGGAAGAAAAAGGATAGACTCAAGCCCAAGTGGGAGGGTCCCTTCATCATAGATGAAGTTCTCACTGCAGGAGCATACCGCCTACGTGATGCATCGGACAACCGCTTAGAGCCAAACCCGTGGAATGCCGCCAGACTCTGAAGATTCTACGCCTAGAGCCGGACTCTTTGTTCGTCTTCTTCTCCCTTTGTTTCCATTATTTTTCCTCTCTTTAACTTTTCTTCTAGCTTTAAGCTCTTGTGCGGCTAAACCACACACCTATGACGTACACATCCTTAAATATGTACACCAATAATACCTGGGGGCTTCTTACAGAAGCTTATTGTTATTTTTCGAGCATCAAGCTCACCACACATGTGTCCTTTTCCTCATATGTACCTTTTCTTCGCCATTATATGCATCGTTATGACTTAAGTTTTGGCCAAGCTAGGTTGCCTGGCTCCTGTGCTTATGCCCTACGTTCTCGTTTGTTCGGCTAGGGCATAAAGGGAGCACCTCTACGATTGTTACGGCCGGGTCATCCGGACGTGTACCTCAGACTTGGTGAAGCCGAAAGCTAGCGTTCTTAAGGGAATATTCGGTCGGCGGACTAAAGACGTGTTACACTCATTACACTATGAACCCCCAGGTGTCACGTACACTGTAATTTTTTCAATCACAGTTTGGGCATGCACACGAACGCATGTTCACCCAGGGAAAGGAACCCTTAACAGAACTATTCTCTCTGGAAGATGTTTCTTACAATTACAATGTACTATAACATAGCTAGCAGGATACAACTTGTCTGTTCAAGCAATTATGACCCCTACGCCTGGTTTCCACGCATACCCCGGTCTATATTGCCGCTTTGGTATTCGGAAACACTTCGCACCTTCGGGTCCAGAGGTCGAAGCGAACAGGTCTGCCATGACAATCGTTTTACAATCCGGCTAGGGACAATTATGTCAATTGAAGTACATAGTCACTTGGACTCGAAAGCTTCTTCCTCTATGCCGTCTAATAGGCTGTCTAGCTTACAATACTGTTGGGAATATTTGGCGGCTACCTTTACTTGGTCATATACCAAACTAACTGGAATTTCTTTTCCATCTGACCCCTTAGGCCCGACCCGGGCCATATGATTCGGATCAAGCTTGGTGTACCGTGTCTTCACCATGGCCCAGGCCTCCCGCACACCTTCTCGGCAGGCTGATATCTTCCATAATCGAGTACGCCGCCGTGCTCCTTTGAATAGCTCCACGAGCTCCGCCATACTTCCTGGAGGGGAGGTGGATGGCCATAAAGCCTTGGCAACACTCCGCATTGCTTGCCGAACTCGCTCGTGCATTTGGGACAGCTCTTGTAGGTCGCCTTGAGATTCGGACATTTATTCTTCGGGACGGCCAGTCAGCATACCTGCAGACATAAATCTTTCAGTTCCTATCCTCACCGAATTATATGGAGGCAAGTTTGAAAAGCATACTGAATATGCCGCCTCGTAGTGTCTTATTCTCCTTCACGGAGTCGGCCAGCTGGGCTCGCACATCTTTTAGTTCTTTGCCCAGCAGGGTGTTGGAATCCTGCAGCTTATTTTTATCATCACTGGCC
Organism: Aegilops tauschii subsp. strangulata; assembly: GCF_002575655.3. Taxonomy (NCBI): domain Eukaryota; kingdom Viridiplantae; phylum Streptophyta; class Magnoliopsida; order Poales; family Poaceae; genus Aegilops; species Aegilops tauschii. Next base: position 211,518,814 of record NC_053040.3, read on the forward strand.
CGTGTCAGCACACGTTCGTGTGCGGCTAGTTGCCTTTTGGCCTCTTGTTCACCCGCTTGCATGACTTTCAGTGCTTTCTTCAGTTGATCTGACGATGTTGTCATGGGAAATACAACAGTATTAATATTGCTGGTATATGATTATATTTTTCTTGATAGAAGGGAAAATTACCAGGCGGTGCCTCCTTGGATTTCTTCAGTTCGGCGGTAGCAGCAACTAGCTGTGTCCGACACTGTTCCAGCTCTTGAGACAGTAGGTTGTTCTTTTCCGTGAGTGCCTGGTTATACAATGATCCTTAAATCAGTTGTACCAAGTGCTTCATGTATCGGGGGCTACTGGTATATGATTATCAAATTTGTACAAAGGTGTACTTACCCGCATATCTTTCAAGTCCTGGTCTGTGGCTCTCGTAAGCCCGTCTCGCGCAGCTCGGATGTACGCATCAGTCGAGCTGAAGGCATTGAATGCCTCTTTTGTAAAACCGGAGTCGCGAAGAGCGGCCCTCCGGCGCTGATGATTCATGGCGCTCTCCACTTCAGAGTTTGTGACGGATACATCATCCGAACCCTCTGTCGAAGGACAATCGGTGTCACTCTTGTATCAGCCCTCATCTTTAAGGAAGGGTCTGGAACCTGACTTGTGGAGGCGCGGCCGGCAGGATCCCTGGAGATAGTCCGGCGAACGCTTTTGTCGGTGTACAAAAGTAGGGGCTCTCCTTTTGACCCCTTTACTTGTTCATGGGCAGTCAGAGCCACACGCCGCGGCCACACCTAGCAGGGCAGAAGAGGGAAGCCGGAGAGAAGCCGAAGCGCCAGACGGTCAAGGCAACACCAAGACCAGAAACACAGGAGAGCAAAAGGGCGAGGTGGACTCCCCCAACAAGGCCCTTGCCGGGGCAACTTCCCCGATGCCAGCGGAGCAGGCCACCCTTGAGCCCGTGGGTTCCAACACCAGCCAACCAACTACATTGGAACCAGGGCTCGGGAGGCGCCTCTGTGGTGGCATGCAGATGTTCGTCAAGATCATGAACACACAAGATCAGATGAGGACCAGAAGGCGGCGACCCTCGGCGGGATCCAAGCCGAGGAGATCCACAAGACCCCCGGCAAGCGCCTTGCCAGGACGACTGCGACGCCACGGCAAGATCCTTGCCGGGCCTCTGACAAGACCCTTGCCGAAGGCATCAGCGGGGCCACTGCCAGGCCCGCACCAGCCAAGACTCCACCGCCGTCCCCAAGCAGCTGCTAGGTCAACCAGCTGGGCAGGCACCTGCGTGGCGACGGGCGGCCTCTACACCAACTCAGCAAGCACCTGCGTGGTGGCATGCAGATCTTCGTGAAGGCTCCACCACCGCGCCACCTCAGCTGCCTGCCTGCCTACATTGCACCGCACGCATCGCTGGCCTGGGCGCGTGTCGAAGGGAGGCGGAACGGCGACGGACGGGACGGGCCTCGTTCCCATCCCCGATAAAGCTAATGGGCACCTAAGTATCGCATTTAATGCGCTTTGTCCCGTAACGCCGGGCGATAAGCTCGCGCGCTGTACACCTTTCCACCTCCTGTGTGACACTGTGGCGACCCCTTTTGCCTATAAAAGGAGGCCCGAGGCGACCAGGAGAGGGATTCGGCTCTTTTGGGCAAGTTACACCCGGTAGCTAGCTCAAGAACACAAGAACATCCAATACATCCACCAAAGCAGGACTAGGGTATTACGCATCCTCGCGGCCCGAACCTGAGTAAACGATCTGTGTGCTTCCTGTTAGACCTGCTCTTCTCACAACCCCGCGCCCGCCAACCGTAGAAGGGATTCCAGTGATCCCATAGGTGTCGTTTCCCCGACAGCTTTTCCTGATAAGACACAACGGATGATGTCATAGTTTGATGTGACTACCAGGGGCATGTTTAAAAACCCATACCACTTTGATGAAGGCTCTGCCGCATTTTCGTTCGCCTTCCTCTTCGAAGATTTGCTCGGCGCGGGCGCCGCTCTCTTAGGAGATGCCTCTGGTGCACATTGGGGCGTCGGGCGCCTCCCCTTTGGAGCACAAAATAATGCAGTGGGTGAGGCGTAATGAGGAAGCTCTTTCGAAGAAGGTGTCTCTTGATTACTTACATGCGAGGCGAGGAGGAGGACGGGATAGTCGGCGATAATGGCCACTTTTGTGCCGTCACAGCTCGCCTGGTAGAATACTCCATCCTCAAGCTCCACAAATACGTCCGGATCCTCTTCAAATCCGGGGTCAAGGTCCCAGTTGTGATCCTCTAGCTGTGGGGCGGGGCTATGGATCCCCTCGGTAACCTTCCGCCATTCCTGTTACAAATAGATGGGTTAATATCCATTAAAGGTGACTCGGGGAGAGGATTGAGTAAAGTGGTGGGATTAGAACTCACCCAGCTAGGAGGACTGTACGTGGAAAATCCATCTCGACGTTTAAGATGAGTGAACTCCTCTTTCTCCCCTTTGTACAATTTGGCGAATATTTTGGCCAAAGCGGCGGGGGTGTCCGGACCCTTCCAACCGCAGCGTGAGGCATCATCTCCCCCATTATAGTGCCACATGGGAAGCCCTCTATATTGGAGTGGTTGGACGCCCCGCACTATGGAAGTCGCCATTACCTCGATTATTGATAATCCGGACTGGGCGAGTGTCCTTATTTTGCCCATTAATTGACGGACTTCCGCACTATCTTCCTCCTCAAGGCTCCGAGGGCGCCAGCTGTGGCGTTTCTTCAACGGAGCATTTGAAAATTCGGGAAGACCCATTCGAACTGGCTCGGGGAGAGCGACGTCCTCAATATAGAACCATTATGAGGGCCATTCTTCGGGCGCCTTCTTCGGCGTGCCGGACAGGTTTCCGGTCCCGGCTATGCGCCATACTTCGGCGCCGCCCACCTCGAATATGGACCCCTCTTGGTTGCGAGGGATGAGGCAGATTAGCTTCCTCCACAAATCAAAGTGGGCTTCACAACCCAGGAAAAGCTCACAAAGGGCAACAAAACCCGCGATGTGAAGGATAGAGGCCGGTGTGAGGTTGTGCAGTTGGAGGCCGTAATACTCCAGGAGTCCTCGGAGGAAAGGGTTGATTGGAAACCCGACGCCTCTCAACAAGTAGGATACGAAGCACACCCGTTCCCCCCTGGTTGGATTGGGGAAATTTTCCGCCAGAACTTCACCTTTGAAGGAGGTCAATCCTGCTCGAATAGGGACTAGATCCGCGGGGAGAAGGAATCCCTGTGTTCGGAGCTTAACCAACTGCTCATGGGATACAGAACATCTCTCCCAATCGCCTTTTTCGGAGCCGTGAGGGCGGGAGGAAGAACTGGGGACGCAAGCCATGTTGAATGGTTCCCCTGGCAAGACTCTAAGGATTTTCCGCTGGATGTGGAATGGATCTGATATCCAATCCCTTTAAATAGAGGCATTTCTTACGTGGCCGGGGGGTTATGTACAAAAAATACCCCAACCTCTCGTATTCGGTCGACACATGGAAGCAGAAGGTGTGGAGGCACAAAAGCCGATGGGTGCGACATTAAATGGAAGGCCGAATATAGCTCTTTAAGTCAGGTACTTTGAAGTGATCGGAGGAGGAACCCGCCTTGCAATGCCGAAGACAATCTGCGCGCCGGACACCTCGTCATTGAAGCTTGGTTCAGGGGCTACTGAGGGAGTCCTGGATTAAGGGGTCCTCGGGCGTCCAACCTGTTGGACATGGGCCGGACTGATGGGCCGTGAAGATACAAGACAGAAGACTATCTCCCGTGTCCATATGGGACTCTCCTTGGCGTGGATGGCAAGCCTGGTGTTCGGATATGAAGATTCCTTTCTCTATAACCTGTTGGGGAACGTAGTAATTTCAAAAAAATTCCTACGCACACGCAAGATCATGGTGATGCATAGCAACGAGAGGGGAGAGTGTTGTTCACGTATCCTCGTAGACCGACAGCGGAAGCGTTATCACAACGCGGTTGATGTAGTCGTACGTCTTCACGATCCGGCCGATCAAGTACCGAACGCACGGCACCTCCGAAGTTCTACACACGTTCAGCTCGATGACGTCCCTCGAACTCCGATCCAGCCGAGTGTTGAGGGAGAGTTTCGTCAGCACGACGGCGTGGTGACGATGATGATGTTCCACCGACGCAGGGCTTAGCCTAAGCTCCGCGACGGTATTAACGAGGTGTAATCTGGTGGGGGGCACCGCACACGGCTAAAATATCATATATCAAGTGTGTTCTCAGGTGCCCCCCTGCCCCCGTATATAAAGGAGCAAGGGGGAGGCCGGCTGCCCTAGGCGCGCCAAGGAGAGATGGGGAGTCCTCCTCCTAGTAGGAGTAGGACTCCCCTTTCCTAGTCCTACTAGGAAAAGAGGGGGGAAGGAAAGACAGGAGAGAGGGAGAGGGAAAGGGGGCTGCGCCCCCCTCTCCTAGTCCAACTAGGACTCCCCTTGGGAGGGGGCACGCCACCTCATGGTTGCTGCCCTCTCTCTCCCCTCAAGGCCCACCAAGGCCCATTACTTCCCCGGGGGGTTCCGGTAACCCTTCGGCACTCCGGTTTAATCCGAAACTTCTCCGGAACACTTCCGGTGTTCGAATATAGTCGTCCAATATATCAATCTTTACGTCTCGACCATTTCGAGACTCCTCGTCATGTCCGTGATCACATCCGGGACTCCGAACAACCTTCGGTACATCAAAACATATAAACTCATAATATAACTGTCATCGTGACTTTAAGCGTGCGGACCCTTTGGGTTCGAGAACTATGTAGACATGACCGAGACACCTCTCTGGTCAATAACCAATAGCGGGACCTGGATGCCCATATTGGCTCCCACATATTCTACGAAGATCTTTATCGGTCAGACCGCATAACAACATACGTTGTTCCCTTTGTCATCGGTATGTTACTTGCCCGAGATTCGATCGTCGGTATCTCGATACCTAGTTCAATCTCGTTACCGGCAAGTCTCTTTACTTGTTCCGTAATACATCATCCCGCAACTAACTCATTAGTCACAATGCTTGCAAGGCTTATAGTGATGTGCATTACCGAGTGGGCCCAGAGATACTTCTCCGACAATTGGAGTGACAAATCCTAATCTCGAAATACGCCAACCCAACAAGTACCTTTGGAGACACCTGTAGAGCTCCTTTATAATCACCCAGTTACGTTGTGACGTTTGGTAGCACACAAAGTGTTCCTCCGGTAAACGGGAGTTGCATAATCTCATAGTCATAGGAACATGTATAAGTCATGAAGAAAGCAATAGCAACATACTAAACGATCAGGTGCTAAGCTAACGAAATGGGTCAAGTCAATCACGTCATTCTCCTAATGAGGTGATCCCGTTAATCAAATGACAACTCATGTCAATGGCTAGGAAACATAACCATCTTTGATTAACGAGCTAGTCAAGTAGAGGCATACTAGTGACACTATGTTGGTCTATGTATTCACACATGTATTACGTTTCCGGTTAATACAATTCTAGCATGAATAATAAACATTTATCATGATATAAGGAAATATATAATACTTTATTATTGCCTCTAGGGCATATTTCCTTCAGTCTCCCACTTGCACTAGAGTCAATAATCTAGATTACATAGTAATGATTCTTACACCCATGGAGTCTTGGTGCTGATCATGTTTTGCTCGTGGAAGAGGCTTAGTCAACGGGTCTGCAACATTCAGATCCGTATGTATCTTGCAAACTTCTATGTCTCCCACCTGGACTAAATCCCGGATGGAATTGAAGCGTCTTCTGATGTGCTTGGTTCTCTTGTGAAATCTGGATTCCTTTGCTAAGGCAATTGCACCAGTATTATCACAAAAGATTTTCATTGGTCCCGATGTACTAGGTATGACACCTAGATCGGATATGAACTCCTTCATCCAGACTCCTTCATTCGCTGCTTCTGAAGCAGCTATGTATTCCGCTTCACACGTAGATCCCGCCACGACACTTTGCTTGGAACTGCACCAACTGACAGCTCCACCGTTCAATGTAAATACGTATCCAGTTTGCGATTTCGAATCGTCCGGATCAGTGTCAAAGCTTGCATCAACGTAACCCCTTACGATGAGCTCTTTGTCACCTCCATAAACGAGAAACATATCCTTAGTCCTTTTCAGTTATTTCAGGATGTTCTTGACCGCTGTCCAGTGATCCACTCCTGGATTACTTTGGTACCTCCCTGCTAAACTTATAGCAAAGGACACATCAGGTCTGGTACACAGCATTGCATACATGATAGAGCCTATGGCTGAAGCATAGGGAACATCTTTCATCTTCTCTCTATCTTCTGCAGTGGTCGGGCATTGAGTCTTACTCAATCTCACACCTTGTAGTACAGGCAAGAACCCTTTCTTTGCTTGAACCATTTTGAACTTCTTCAAAACTTTGTCAAGGTATGTGCTTTGTGAAAGTCCAATTAAGCGTCTTGATCTATCTCTATAGATCTTAATGCCTAATATATATGCAGCTTCACCGAGGTCTTTCATTGAAAAACTCTTATTCAAGTATCCCTTTATGCTATCCAGAAATTTTGTATCATTTCCAATCAGTAATATGTCGTCCACATATAATATCAGAAATGCTATCGAGCTCCCACTCACTTTCTTGTAAATACAGGCTTCTCCAAAAGTCTGTATAAAACCAAATGCTTTGATCACACTATCAAAGCGTTTATTCCAACTCCGAGAGGCTTGCACCAGTCCGTAAATGGATCGCTGGAGCTTGCACACTTTGTTAGCTCCCTTTGGATCGACAAAACCATCTGGTTGCATCATATACAACTCTTCTTCCAGAAATCCATTCAGGAACGCAGTTTTGACATCCATTTGCCAAATTTCATAATCATAAAATGCGGCAATTGCTAACATGATTCGGACAGACTTAAGCATCGCTACGGGTGAGAAGGTCTCATTGTAGTCAATCCCTTGAACTTGTCGAAAACCTTTTGCAACAAGTCGAGCTTTATAGACAGTAACATTACCATCAGTGTCAGTCTTCTTCTTGAAGATCCATTTGTTTTCAATGGCTTGCCGACCATCGGGCAAGTCAACCAAAGTCCATACTTTGTTCTCATACATGGATCCATCTCGGATTTCATGGCTTCAAGCCATTTTGCGGAATCTGGGCTCACCATCGCTTCTTCATAGTTCGTAGGTTCGCCATGGTCTAGTAACATGACCTCCAGAACAGGATTACCGTACCACTCTGGTGCGGTTCTTGATCTAGTTGACCTACGAAGTTCAGTAATAACTTGATCTAAAGTTTCATGATCATTATCATTAACTTCCTCATTACTTGGTGTAGGTGTCGTAGAAACTGATTTCTGCGATGATCTACTTTCCAATAAGGGAGCAGGTACAGTTACCTCATCAAGTTCTACTTTCCTCCCACTCACATCTTTCGAGAGAAACTCCTTCTCTAGAAAGGATCCATTCCTAGCAACGAATATCTTGCCTTCGGATCTGTGATAGAAGGTATACCCAGCAGTCTCTTTTGGGTATCCTATGAAGACACATTTCTCCGATTTGGGTTCGAGCTTATCAGGTTGAAGTTTCTTCACATAAGCATCGCAACCCCAAACTTCAAGATACGACAACTTTGGTTTCTTGCCAAACCATAGTTCATAAGGCATCGTCTCAACGGATTTCGATGGTGTCCTATTTAGAGTGAATGCAGCCGTCTCTAAAGCATAACCCCAAAACGATAGCGGTAAATCAGTAAGAGACATCATAGATCGCACCATATCTAATAAAGTACGATTACGACGTTCGGACACACCATTACGCTATGGTGTTCCGGGTGGCGTGAGTTTCGAAACTATTCCGCATTGTTTCAAATGTAGACCAAACTCGTAACTCAAATATTCTCCTCCACGATCAGATCGTAGGAATTTAATTTTCTTGTTACGATGATTTTCAACTTCACTCTGAAATTCTTTGAACTTTTCAAATGTTTCAGACTTATGTTTCATTAAGTAGATATACCCATATCTGCTCAAATCATCTGTGAAGGTGAGAAAATAACGATATCCGCCACGAGCCTCAATATTCATCGGACCACATACATCTGTATGTATGATTTCCAACAAATCTGTTGCTCTCTCCGTAGTACCGGAGAACGGTGTTTTGGTCATCTTGCCCATAAGGCACGGTTCGCAAGTACCAAGTGATTAAAAATCAAGTGATTCCAAAATTCCATCAGTATGGAGTTTCTTCATGCGCTTTACACCGATATGACCCAAACGGCAGTGCCACAAATAAGTTGCACTGTCATTATTAACTCTGCATCTTTTGGCTTCAACATTATGAATATGTGTATCACTACTATCGAGATTCATTACAAATAGACCACTCTTCAAGGGTGCATGACCATAAAAGATATTATTCATATAAATAGAACAACCATTATTCTCTGATTTAAATGAATAACCGTATCGCATTAAACAAGATCCAGATATAATGTTCATGCTCAACGCTGTCACCAAATAACAATTATTTAGGTCTAATATTAATCCCGAAGGTAGATGTAGAGGTAGCGTGCCGACGGCGATCACATCGACTTTGGAACCATTTCCCACGCGCATCGTCACCTCGTCCTTAGCCAATCTTCGCTCAATCCGTAGCCCCTGTTTCGAGTTGCAAATATTAGCAACAGAACCAGTATCAAATACCCAGGTGCTACTACGAGCATTGGTAAGGTACACATCAATAACTTGTATATCACATATACCTTTGTTAACCTTGCCATCCTTCTTTTCCGCCAAATACTTGGGGCAGTTCCGCTTCCAGTGACCAGTCTGCTTACAGTAGAAGCACTCAGTTTCCGGCTTAGGTCCAGACTTGGGTTTCTTCTCCTGAACAGCAACTTGCTTACTGTTCTTCTTGAAGTTCCCCTTCTTCTTCCCTTTGCCCTTTTTCTTGAAACTAGTGGTTTTACTGACCATCAACACTTGATGCTCCTTTTTGATTTCTACCTCCGCTGCCTTTAGCATTGCGAAGAGCTCGGGAATTGACTTATCCATCCCTTGCATGTTATAGTTCATCACGAAGCTCTTGTAGCTTGGTGGCAGTGATTGAAGAATTCTATCAATGACGCAATCATCCGGAAGTTCAACTCCCAGTTGAACCAAGTGATTATTATACCCAGACATTCTGAGTATATGCTCACTGACAGAACTATTCTCTTCCATCTTGCAGCTATAGAACTTATTGGTGACTTCATATCTCTCAATCCGGGCATTTGCTTGAAATATTAACTTCAACTCCTGAAACATCTCATATGCTCCATGACATTAAAAACGTCGTTGAAGTCCCGGTTCTAAGCCGTAAAGCATGGCACACTGAACTATTGAGTAGTCATCAGCTTTGCTTTGCCAGACGTTCATAACTTCTGGCGTAGCTCTTGCAGGAGGCCTGGCACCTAGCGGTGCTTCCAGGACGTAATTCTTCTGTGCAGCAATGAGCATAATCCTCAAGTTACGGACCCAGTCCGTGTAATTGCCACCATCATCTTTCAACTTAGCTTTCTCAAGGAACGCATTAAAATTCAACGGAACAACAGCATGGGCCATTTATCTACAATTAACATAGACAAGCAAGATACTATCAGGTACTAAGTTCATGATAAATTTAAGTTCAACTAATCATATTACTTAAGAACTCCCACTTAGATAGACATCCCTCTAATCATCTAAGTGATTACGTGATCCAAAGCAACTAAACCATGTCTGATTAACACGTGAGATGGAGTAGTTTCAATGGTGAACATCACTATGTTGATCATATCTACTATATGATTCACGCTCGACCTTTCGGTCTCTGTGTTCTGAGGCCATATCTGTATATGCTAGGCTCATCAAGTTTAACCTAAGTATTCCGCGTGTGCAACTGTTTTGCACCCGTTGTATTTGAACGTAGAGCCTATCACACCCGATTAACACGTGGTGTCTCAGCACGAAGAACTTTTGCAACGGTGCATACTCAGGGAGAACACTTTTATCTTGAAATTTTAGTGAGAGATCATCTTATAATGCTACCGTCAATCAAAGCAAGATAAGATGCATAAAGGATTAACATCACATGCAATCAATATAAGTGATATGATATGGCCATCATCATCTTGTGCTTGTGATCTCCATCCCCGAAGCACCGTGCTCGTGATCTCCATCTCCGAAGCACCATCATGATCACCATCGTCACCGGCGCGACACATTGATCTCCATCGTAGTATCGTTGTCGTCTCGCCAAATAATTGCTTTTACGACTATCGCTACCGCTTAGTGATAAAGTAAAACTATTACATGGTGATAGCATCTCATACAATAAAGCGACAACCATATGGCTCCTGCCAGTTGCCGATAACTCGGTTACAAAACATGATCATCTCATACAACAACTATATCACATCATGTCTTGACCATATCACATCACAACATGCCCTGCAAAAACAAGTTAGACGTCCTCTACTTTGTTGTTGCAAGTTTTACGTGGCTGCTACGGGCTTAGCAAGAACCGTTCTTACCTACGCATCAAAACCACAACGATAGTTTGTCAAGTTGGTGTTGTTTTAACCTTCGCAAGGACCGGGTGTAGCCACACTCGGTTCAACTAAAGTGAGAGAGACAGACACCCGCTGGTCACCTTTAAGCAACGAGTGCTCGCAACGGTGAAACCAGTCTCGCGTAAGCGTACGCGTAATGTCGGTCCGGGCCGCTTCATCTCACAATACCGCTGAACCAAAGTATGACAAGCTGGTAAGCAGTATGACTTATATCGCCCACAACTCACTTGTGTTCTACTCGTGCATAGCATCAACGCATAAAACCAGGCTCGGATGCCACTGTTGGGGAACATAGTAATTTCAAAAAAAATCCTACGCACACGCAAGATCATGGTGATGCATAGCAACGAGAGGGAAGAGTGTTGTCCACGTACCCTCGTAGACCGACAGCGGAAGCGTTATCACAACGCGGTTGATGTAGTCGTACGTCTTCACGATCCGACCGATCAAGTACCGAACGCACGGCACCTCCGAAGTTCTACACACGTTCAGCTCGATGACGTCCCTCGAACTCCGATCCAGCCGAGTGTTGAGGGAGAGTTTCGTCAGCACGATGGCGTGGTGACGATGATGATGTTCCACCGACGCAGGGCTTAGCCTAAGCTCCGCGACGGTATTAACGAGGTGTAATCTGGTGGGGGGCACCGCACACGGCTAAAATATCATATATCAAGTGTGTTCTCAGGTGCCCCCCTGCCCCCGTATATAAAGGAGCAAGGGGGAGGCCGGCTGCCCTAGGCGCGCCAAGGAGAGAGGGGGAGTCCTCCTCCTAGTAGGAGTAGGACTCCCCTTTCCTAGTCCTACTAGGAAAAGAGGGGGCAAGGAAAGAGAGGGAGAGGGAGAGGGAAAGGGGGCTGCGCCCCCCTCTCCTAGTCCAACTAGGACTCCCCTTGGGAGGGGGCGCGCCACCTCATGGCTGCTGCCCTCTCTCTCCCCTCAAGGCCCACCAAGGCCCATTACTTCCCCGGGGGGTTCCGGTAACCCTCCGGCACTCCTGTTTAATCCGAAACTTCTCCGGAACACTTCCGGTGTCCGAATATAGTCGTCCAATATATCAATCTTTACGTCTCGACCATTTCGAGACTCCTCGTCATGTCCGTGATCACATTCGGGACTCCGAACAACCTTCGGTACATCAAAACATATAAACTCATAATATAACTGTCATCGTAACTTTAAGCGTGCGGACCCTTTGGGTTCGAGAACTATGTAGACATGACCGAGACACCTCTCTGGTCAATAACCAATAGCGGGACCTGGATGCCCATATTGGCTCCCACATATTCTATGAAGATCTTTATCGGTCAGACCGCATAACAACATACGTTGTTCCCTTTGTCATCGGTATGTTACTTGCCCGAGATTCGATCGTCGGTATCTCGATACCTAGTTCAATCTCGTTACCGGCAAGTCTCTTTACTCGTTCCGTAATACATCATCCCGCAACTAACTCATTAGTCACAATGCTTGCAAGGCTTATAGTGATGTGCATTACCGAGTGGGCCCAGAGATACCTCTCCGACAATCGGAGTGACAAATCCTAATCTCGAAATACGCCAACCCAACAAGTACCTTTGGAGACACCTGTAGAGCACCTTTATAATCACCCAGTTACATTGTGACGTTTGGTAGCACACAAAGTGTTCCTCCGGTAAACGGGAGTTGCATAATCTCATAGTCATAGGAACATGTATAAGTCATGAAGAAAGCAATAGCAACATACTAAACGATCGGGTGCTAAGCTAACGAAATGGGTCAAGTCAATCACGTCATTCTCCTAATGAGGTGATCCCGTTAATCAAATGACAACTCATGTCTATGGCTAGGAAACATAACCATCTTTGATTAACGAGCTAGTCAAGTAGAGGCATACTAGTGACACTCTGTTTGTCTATGTATTCACACATGTATTACGTTTCCGGTTAATTCTAGCATGAATAATAAACATTTATCATGATATAAGGAAATATATAATACTTTATTATTGCCTCTAGGGCATATTTCCTTCATAGCTGACTTTGTACAACCCTAGTCCCCTCCGGTGTCTATATAAACCGGAGGGTTTAGTCCATAGAGGCAATCACAATCATACAGGCTAGACTTCTAGGGTTTAGCCATTACGGTCTCATGGTAGATCAACTCTTGTAATACTCATATTCATCAAGATCAATCAAGCAGGAAGTAGAGTATTACCTCCATAGAAAGGGCCCGAACCTGGGTAAATATCGTGTCCCCTGTCTCCTGTTACCATCGACCTTAGACGCACAGTTCGGGACCCCCTACCCGAGATCCGCCGGTTTTGACACCGATAGCTACCTTCTTTGGGTGTATCCACCATGTACACGTCATATGAAGAGGTGGCCGTCCAACGTCCGGTAAACGGCGGGTTTTGGGCCTGCTATTCTCCGGCATCGTCCTCCATACCGTCGATGCCTTCGGAGCCGTAATCGAGCATGTCAGTTAAGTCCTCGCCAGTGGCTATGAAGTGGGTGGTGGGTGGGACGTAAAATTCCCTGCTCTCAGCCCCTAGACCGGGCTGGGCATAGTTCGGATGTTGCTCCTCTATAATGAGAAGCGGTCGCATTAAGTCCAGAGCCTCGCTTAAAGGCGAGGTTTGGCCAGGGGGAAGAGAGTCTGTGGAGTATGGCGGGAGGGGGACTCCTTGGCCGAACTCACACGATGCTAACTCCGAGGGTTCGGAACCAGTGTCCGAAGGAGAGTCCGGCTTCATGACGGTTACCAGCGACACTACTTCTTCCGGCTCTCCCGTACTGGGCTTAGTAGCCGCAAATAGTCCGGCGGGCTCAGTAATCCCGTCTTCGGACCTGGCAATGCGCTCCGGATCTAAGGCCTAGAAATTTTAGAAAAGTCTTTGATAAATATCCTATAGAACCAGCAAGACCTAAGAAACTTCGAATACCGTTGATGTCCTTGGGACATGGCATTTTCTCAATTGCATCAACATTAGCTTGGTCCACTTCAATACCTTTTTCGGAAATTTTATGACCCAATAGAATGCCTTCATTAACCATAAAGTGACACTTCTCCCAACTCAAGACAAGATTTGTTTGTTCACATCTCTGCAAAACTCGATCAAGATTGCTTAAGAAATCATCAAAAGACTTCCCATAAACAGAGAAGTCATCCATGAAAACGTCAACAATCTTTTCACAAAAGTCAGAGAATGTAGCCATCATGCATCTTTGAAAGGTAGCGGGTGCATTACATAAACCAAAAGGCATACGTCTATAAGCATATGTTCCAAAAGGACAAGTAAAAGTAGCATTTTCTTGATCCGGCTGAGAAACAGGTATTTATGAAAAGCCAGAGTATCCATCAAGGAAGCAAAAGTGTGTGTGCTTAGATAATCTTTCAAGCATTTGATCAATAAAATTCAAAGGGTAATGATCTTTTCTAGTAGATTTATTTAATTTTCTGAAATCAATTACCATTCTGTAGCCTGTAACAATTCTTTGTGGAATAAGTTCATTCTTATCATTAGGAACAACAGTAATATCTCCTTTCTTAGGGACACAATGAACAGGACTTACCCATCTACTATCAGCTATAGGATAAATTATACCTGCTCCCAGAAGTTTTAATATTTCCGTTCTTACCACCTCTTTCATCTTCGGATTTAGTCGACGTTGATGATCAACAACTGGTTTAGCATCAGGTTCCATATTAATTTTGTGCCGACATAGAGTGGGACTAATGCCCTTTAAATCATCAAGAGTATATCCAATAGCAGCTTGGTTCTTCCTTAGAACTTTCAATAATCTTTCCTCTTCATGTTCTGAAAGGTTAGCACTGATAATAACATGATATATTTTCTTTTCATCAAGATAAGCATATTTCAAAGTGTGTGGCAATTGTTTTAATTCAAACAAAGGATCACCTTTAGGTGGAGGAGGACCTCCAAGAGTTTCAATAGGCAAATTGTGTTTAAGCAGAGGGTGTTGTTCAAAGAAAATATTATCTATTTCATTTCTTTCATGCATATGTAAATCATTTTCATGGTCTAGCAATTATTGTTCTAAAGGATCAGTAGGTGGCACAGCAATAGAAGCAAGACCAATTAATTCATCCTTACTAGGAAATTCTTTTTCATGATGATTTCTACTAAACTTGGAAAAATTAAATTCATGAGACTCATCACCAAAGCTAACACCCATAGTTTGTTTCTGGCAATCTATCTTAGCATTAACTATGTTCAAGAAAGGTCTACCAAAGATAATGGGACAGAAGTCATCTTGCGGGGTACCAAGAACAAGAAAACCAGTAGGATATTTTATTTTCCCACACAAGACTTCAACATCTCTAATAATCCCACACGGTGATATGGTGTCTCTATTAGCAAGTTTAATAGTAACATCTATGTCTTCTAACTCTATAGGTGCTATGTCTTCTCTAAACTCTTGATATAACTTGTAAGGAATAGCACTCACACTAGCACCCATGTCACATAAACCATGATAACAGTGATCTCCTATTTTAACTGAACTGACAGGCACGCCAACAACTAGTCTATGTTTATCTTTTTCATCAGGTTTAGCAATTCTAGCAGCATCTTTGCAGAAGTAAATAACATGCCCATCCACATCTTCTTCTAAGAGACCTTTAACCATAGCAATATTAGGTTCAATTCTAATTTGTTCATCTGGTTTAGGTGTTCTGACAGAGCTTTTTTTAACCACAGTTGCAATTTTAGCATGTTCCTTTATCCTTGCTGGAAAAGGGGGTTTCTCAATATAAGCAGTAGGAACAACTGGATCAACATTATAGAGAATAGTTTCTTCTTTAACTGGTACCGATTCTTTAATAGGAGGGTGATGTTTAAGCCATTCCACTTTAGGGAGTTCAACATGAGTAGCAAATGATTCACAAAAGGAAGCTACTATCTCAGAGTCAAGTCCATATTTAGTGCTAAACTTTTGAAAAGCATCGGTATCCATAAAAGACTAAACACAATCATACTTAAGCTTTATACTTGACTCTTTACCTTCATCGAGTTCCCACTCTTCAGAGTTGCGTTTAATTCTTTCCAGAAGATCCCACTGGAATTCAATAGTTTTCTTCATAAAAGAACCAACACAAGAAGTATCCAGCATGGTTTGATCATTGCGAGAAAGCCGAGCATAAAAGTTCTGAATAATAATTTATCTTGAGAGCTCATGATTGGGGCATGAATATAACATTGACTTAAGCCTCCCCCAAGCTAGAGCGATGATTTCTCCTTCACGAGGCCAAAAATTATATATATATAATTCCGATCATGATGAACTAGATGCATAGGATAAATTTTTTGATGGAACTCCTATTTCAAACGATTCCAATTCCACGATCCAATATCATCGCATAGCCTATACCATGCCAATGCTTTTCCATTCAAAGATAAAGGGAAAACCTTTTTCATAACTTCATCCCTGGGTAAACCTGCAAGCTTAAACAATCCACAAATTTGTTCTACATGTATCAAGTGCAAGTCAGGATGTTCGGTTCCATCTCCTGCATAAGGATTAACTAGCAATTGTTCTATCATACCCGAAGGAATTTCATATTCAATATTTTCAATAGGTGCAGTTGGTTGAGGGGCAATTAGTTGTGGTTTCGGACGAGGTGAAGATACCCCGAACAAATCCCTCAAAGGATTCTTTTCCATAGTAACAAGTGACAATAAATTTCAGAACACTATATAAATGTTTCCTTACCGAATTCCACTTACCAAAGGCGCTTCACTCCCCGGCAACGGCGCCAAAAAATAGCCTTAATGACCCACAAGTATAGGGGGTCAATTGTAACTCTTTTCGATAAGTAAGAGTGTCGAACCCAACGAGGAGCAGAAGGAAATGACAAGTAGTTTTCAGTAAGGTAATGTCTGCAAGTGCTGAAACTAGTAGCAAGTAGTTTGATAGCAAGATAATTTGTAATGAGCAAGTAACCATAGTAGAAATAAGTATGCAACAAGGTAGCCCAATCCTTTTGAGGTAAATGACAGGCCAAAACGGTCTCTTATGATAAGCAAAGCGTTCTTGAGGGTACACGGGAATTTCATCTAGTCACTTTCATCATGTTGGTTTGATTTGTGTTCGTTAGTTTGATAATTTGATATGTGGGTGGACCGGTGCTTAGGTGCTGTTCTTACTTGAACAAACCTCCTACTTATGATTAACCCTCCCGCAAGCATCTGCAACTACGAGAAAAGTATTAAGAATAAATTCTAACCATAGCATTAAACTTTTGGATCCAATCGGTCCCTTACGGAATAGCGCATGAACTGGGGTTTAAGCTTCTGTCACTCTCGCAACCCATCATCTAATTGCTACTCCACAATGCATTCCCTTAGGCCCAAATATGGTGAAGTGTCATGTAGTCGACATTCACATGACACCACTAAGGGAATCACAACATACATACTATCAAAACATCAAACACATATCAAGTTCACATGATTACTTGCAACATGATTTATCCCGTGACCTCAAGAACAAAAGTGACTACTCACAATCAACAAACATGCTCATGATCAGAGGGGTATTAATATAATGGATCTGAACATATAATCTTCCACCAAATAAACCATATAGTAATCAACTACAAGATGTAATCAACACTACTAGTCACCCCTTAGCAAAAATCTATAGTTCCGGTAACAAGATTGAATACAAGAGATGAACTAGGGTTTGAGATGAGATGGTGCTGGTGAAGATGTTGATGGAGATTGCCCTCCCCAAGATGGGAGAGTTGTTGGTCATGATGATGACGATGATTTCCCCCTCCGGAAGGGAAGTTCCCCCGGCAGAATCGCTCCGCCGGAGGGCAAAAGTGCTCCTGCCCAAGTTCCGCCTCAAGACGACGGTGCTCCATCCAGAAGTATTATTTTGATTTTTTCTAGGTCAAAACCACTTATATACCAAAATATGGGCACCGGAGGTGGGCCGAGGAGGCCACAACCCACCAGGGCACGCCAGGGGGGCCTGGCGCGCCCAGGTGGGTTGTGCCCACCTGGTGGCTCCCCTCTGGTACTTATTGGCTCCAATATTTCTTATATATTCCATAAAGAATCTTTGTGAAGTTTCAACCCATTTGGAGTTGTGCAGAATAGGTGGCCTGACGTAGCCTTTTCAGGTCCAGATTTCTAGCTGCCCATTATGAGATAAAAGGCATTAAAATTACTCCAAAAAGCATTATTATGGATAAAAACATTATAAATAACAGTAAGAAAACATGATGCAAAATGGACATATCAAGGGGGTGCTGCACATCCGCGATGTTGAGGGGCCGAAGAAGACCAAAAGCGTGGAGACAAGACTAGAAGCAATGGAGCAGCAAGTTTTCAAGTGCAAGGGATGGTGGAACATGGACTCAACACCAATCACATGATGATCGTGGAGTTCACGAACAATCACAAGTTGGATACCAAGAACATTGAGGAGGCCATCTTCAAGATTCATCAGAAAATCGAGCATCTCCAAGCCAAGATCTATGACCTGCAAAACCAAAACTGTGAGTATGAATACAGATTTAAGAGGATGAGTATGGCTGCAGATTTGAGGATCCCGGAGACTCGTTCATCTTTCTATTATGGTGAGCCTATTCCTTAGAAGATGGACGACAAGCCTACTTCGTCAACAACTCCATCAACACGACCTCCGAGGAAAGAGACATAATTACATGGGTATGGGAACTCCCCTTGGCAACTGCCAAGCTTGGGGGAGGTGCCCCGGTATCGTATCACCATCACATCTTTATCTTTATCGTTTTTCTTAGCTTGATCCTTTTGGTAATATGTTAATCTAGTAGAATAAAATTTTAGTATGATCTATGCTTTGAGTTTTGTTTCGATCTCCCTCTATGTAATCGAGTCCGTCAGTTATATATAATAAAGAGTAGTTTTGAGTTGAGGGCTTTTCTTTCATGCTATGATCTTGAGGGAATTAAATTAAGAAAAAAGTCCATTTTACTACCCTGAATAAAGTGGGTGGTTCACTTTACCCCCTGATCTATTTTTCGGCTTATTCTACCCCACAAATAAATCAAAACCGGACAAAACACCCCCCTGGCTGGTTTTGTGTCCACCCGCTGCTGATGTGGCACAAGTCAACGGCGGTTTTGACCTGGGTGGGGCCCCCTTGTCAGGTCTCTCTCTCTCTCTCTCTCTCTCTCTCTCTCTCTCTCTCTCTCTCTCTCTCTCTCCGGGAACCCGACGCCGCTCGAAGGTGCTCGCCCCGGTCGCCGCACCCCGCTCGGCCTCGCCTCGCCCTCCGCGGCATTGGCTCCATCGTCGTCCGCCCCCTCGCCGTTCCAGCCGTGCGCCTGCGCCGCCCTACCTCCTCCCCGAGCTTGCACCGTTGTCCCCGTCCGCCCCCGTGCGTTGCTCGCGCCGTCGTCCCCAGCCGCCCGCCGGCTCCGACTGCCCCCGCTCCGCCCTCGCGGGTGTCGCCCCGCCTCCTCCCCGAGCGTGCCGTCGTCTCTGTCTGCCCCCACACGTTGCCCGCGTCGTCATCCTCGGCCGCGTGCCGCTTTGCACTTCGCCGCCCGCCGTGCGTCGCTGCGCCTGGCTGCGCCCGGCCACCCCCGCTCGGCGCACGCTGTCTCCGCCCGCCCCGGCGCTGGCCCGGCCACCTACCGGTGCCGCGCGCACCGGCCGCCGCCGCTGTGGCCGGCTGCTACTGCAGTAGGGGCCGCCCTTTTTTCTTCCATTTCTTTGATTTGTTTTAAAAAAACTGACGAGTGGGACCCACCCGCAGGTCAAATACCACCTTTGACCGTGTCCACGTCACCATCTGGTCTAGGTAAACCACTTAGGGTGTTTTTGTCCGGTATGAGATTTTTTAGGGGGGTAAAGGAACCGAAAAATAAATCAGGGGGTAATGTGAACCACCCACTTTGTTTAGGGTAGTAAAATGGACTTTTTTCTTAAATTAAAGAAAGAATAAAATAAATAAAAAGATCATATATTGATCTTATGGAGAGTAATGACTTCACATATTAAGAGTATGTTGAATAAAAGTTGTTGAGAATTGACAAACATAATTTTGGTCATTGTTGCAATTAATAGGAAGTAATAAAGAAAGAGAGGCTTCACATATAAATATACTATCTTGGACATCTTTTGTAATTGTGAGCACTCATTAAAATATGACATGCTAAAAAGTTGATGTTGGACAAGGAAGACAACATAATAGGTCATGTTTTCTTATATCTGAATAGAAGTTATATTGTCATGGATCATCCAACATGTTGAGCTTGCCTTTCCCTCTCATGCTAGCCAAATTCTTTGCGCCAAGTAGAGATACTACTTGTGCTTCCAAACATCCCTTAAACCAGTTTTGCCATGAGAGTCCACCATACCTACCTATGGATTGAGTATGATCTTTCAAGTAAGTTGTCATCGGTGCAAGCAATAAAAATTGCTCCCTAAATATGTATGATCTATTAGTGTGAAGAAAATAAGCTTTATACGAACTTATGATATGGAAGAAATAAAAGCAACGGACTGCATAATAAAGGTCTTTATCACAGGCGGCAATATAAAGTGATGTTCTTTTGCATTAAGATTTTGTGCATCCAACCATAAAAGCACATGACAACCTCTGCTTCCCTCTGTGAAGGGCCTATCTTTTACTTTTATCTTTTACCCTTATACAAGAGCCATGGTGATCATCACCTTTCCTTTTCACACTTTTTCCTTTGTTAAGCACTATATGTTGGATAGATCCGGATATATATGCACTCAGATATAGGTTATCATAAAGTATTATTGTTGACATTACCCTTGAGGTAAAAAGTTGGCAGGCGAAACTATAAGCCCCTATCTTTCTCTGTGTCCGATTGAAACTTTTAACCCATAAGTATCGCGTGAGTGTTAGCAATTGTGACAGGATTAAATGATAGTTGAGTATGTGGGCTGGCTGAAAAGCTCTTATATTGACTCTTTCTGGTGTTATGATAAATTGCAATTGCTCCAATGACTGAGATCATAGTTTGTTAGTTTTCAATGGAATTTCTGATGCATACTCTATCTTGTGAACGAATTGTTACTTTAGCATAAGAAATTATATGACAATATATGTTGCAGTTCTAAAGATGATCATGATTCCCTCATGTCCGTATTTTATTTTATCGACACCTCTATCTCTAAACATGTGGACATATTTTTCGATTTCGGCTTTCGCTGGAGGACAAGCGAGGTCTAAGCTTGGGGGAGCTGATACATCCATTTTGCATCATGCTTTTATATTGATATTTATTGCATTATGGGCTATTCTCTCTTATTTTACAAGGTTTACGTGAAGATGGAGAATGCCGGCAACTGTAATTCTAGACTAGAAAAGGAGCAAATATTAGAGACCTATTCTGCACAACTCCAAAAGTCCTGAAGTTTCACGGAGAATATTTTTGGAATATATAAAAAAATATTGGGCAAATAAAATACCAGAGGGGGGCCACCAGCCAGCCACAAGGGTGAAGGGTGTGCCCTATCCCCCTGGGCGCGCGCCCCATCCTTGTCGGCCTCCTGGCAGGCCTCCAACGCCCATCTTCTGCTATATGGTGTGTTTTGACCTGAAAAAAATCAGGAAGAAGCACCGCTGTCTCGAGGCGGAACCTGGCAGAACCAATCTAGGGCTCCGGTGGAGCTGTTTTGCCGAGGAAACGTCCCTCCAGGAGGGGGAAATCATCGCCATCGTCATCACCAACGATCCTCTCATCGAGAGGGGGTCAATCTCCATCAACATCTTTACCAGCACCATCTCCTCCCAAACCCTAGTTCTTCTCTTGTATACGATCTATGTCTCAAGACCTCAAAGTGGTACCTCTGGGTTGCTAGTAGTGTTGATTACTCCTTGTAGTTGATGATAGTTGGTTTATCCGGTGGAAGATTATACTTTCAGATCCTTAATGATAATTAATACTCCTCTGATCTTGATCATAAATATGCTTTGTGAGTAGTTACGTTTATTCCTGAGGACATGGGAGAAGTCTTGTTATAAGTAATCATGTGAATTTGGTATCTGTTCGATATTTTGATGAGATGTATGTTGTCTCTCCTCTAGTGGTGTTATGTGAACGTTGAGTACATGACACTTCACCATTATTTGGGCCTAGGAGAAGGCATTGGGAAGTAATAAGTAGATGATGGGTTGCTAGAGTGACAGAAGCTTAAACCCTAGTTTATGTGTTGCTTCGTAAGGGGCTAATTTGGATACATATGTTTCATGCTATGGTTAGGTTTACCTTTATTCTTCTTTCGTAGTTGCGGATACTTGCGAGATGGGTTAATCACAAGTGGGAGGCTTGTCCAAGGAAGGGCAGCACCCAAGCACCGGTTCACCCACATATCCAATTATCAAAGTAACGAACGTGAATCATATGAGCGTGATGAAAACTAACTTGACAACAATTCCCATGTGTCCTCAGGAGCGCTTTGCTTCATATAGGAGTTCGTCCAGGCTTGTCCTTTGCTACAAAAAGGATTGGGCCACCTTGCTGCAACTTGTTTACTTTTATTACTTGTTACCCGTTACTATTTATCTTATTACACAACTATCTGTTACTGATAATTTCAGTGCTTGTAGAGAATACCTTGCTGAAAACCGCTTGTCATTTCCTTCTGCTCCTCGTTGGGTTCGACACTCTTACTTATCTAAAGGACTACGATAGATCCCCTATACTTGTGGGTCATCACTATGATGAGCCCGAATTCCGATAAATGGCTTGAGGCCATGAAATCTTAGATAGGATCCATGTATGAGAACAAAGTGTGGACTTTGGTGGACTTGGACGATGATCGGCAAGCCATTGAGAATA
Organism: Aegilops tauschii subsp. strangulata; assembly: GCF_002575655.3. NCBI lineage: Eukaryota > Viridiplantae > Streptophyta > Magnoliopsida > Poales > Poaceae > Aegilops > Aegilops tauschii. Next base: position 211,541,200 of record NC_053040.3, read on the forward strand.
AATGGATCTTCAATAAGAAGACGGACGCTGATGGTAATGTCACTGTCTACAAAGCTCGACTTGTCGCAAAATGTTTTCGACAAGTTCAAGGGGTTGACTATGATGAGACTTTTTCACCCGTAGCGATGCTTAAGTCTGTCCGAATCATGTTAGCAATTGCGGCATTTTATGATTATGAAATCTGGCAAATGGACGTCAAAATTGCATTCCTTAATGGTTTTCTTAAAGAAGAAATGTATATGACGCAACTAGAAGGTTTTGTCAATCCTAAAGGTGCTAACAAAGTGTGCAAGCTCCAGCGATCCATCTATGGACTGGTGCAAGCATCTCGGAGTTAGAATATATGCTTTGATGATGTGATCAAAGCATATGGTTTTATACAGACTTATGGTGAAGCCTGTATTTACAAGAAAGTGAGTGGGAGCTCTTTAGCATTTCTGATATTATATGTGGATGACATATTACTGATTGGAAATGATATAGAATTTCTGGATAGCATAAAAGGATACTTGCATAAGAATTTTCAATGAAAGACCTCGGTGAAGCTGCTTATATATTGGGCATCAAAATCTATAGGGATAGATCAAGATGCTTAATAGGACTTCCACAAAGCACATACCTTGACAAAGTTATGAAGAAGTTCAAAATGGACCAGTCTAACAAAGGGTTCGTACCTGTGTTGCAAGGTGTAAAATTGATTCACACTCAAAGTCCGACCACAGCAGAAGATAGAGAGAAAATGAAAGTCATTCCCTATGCCTCAGCCATAGGTCCTATTATGTATGCCTTGCTGTGTACCACACCAGATGTGTGCCTTGCCATAATTTTGGCAGGGAGGTACCAAAGTAATCCAGGAGTGGATCTGAAAGTGCAACTATCCCTGGGTGGTTTTGGTAATTATTAACAACATATAGCTCATTGAGCTAATCCTATTTCAAGATAAATATGTCAGGAAAGCTCAATGATTGGCATGGCATGGATTAGAAATGTGGACCCCTCAAAATGCTAAGGACACATGTTGGCTCAAGCTCAAGACTCTACATTTTTCCTTTTAGTGATCCAAGATCACATTGAGTCCATAGGAAAAGCCAATACTATTAAAAGGGGATGAGGTGTTGCTTAATGGCTTACTTGCTCAAAATGCTTAGTGATATGCTCCAAAAACCCTCAACCACTTTCTCATATCCACATATGTCCAAAAACAAAAATCAAACTCGGCCCCACCGAAATATTCTATCCGGCGCCACTGAGTTCACTTGACATAGCCACTGCCACAAACCCTAGTCACTTCGGTCTCACTGATAGGATTATCGGTCTCACCGAGATGGGATTGCAAACTCTCTGTTTCCCTTCGTAACATTTCGGTCTCACCGAGATGAGCGACTCGGTCCCACCGAGTTTGCCTGACCAACTCTCTGGTTAGCTTATTACCAAAGTCGGTTGAGGGAGTCCTAGATTAAGGGGTCCTCGGGCGTTCGGGCTATGTGACGTGGGCCGGACTGATGGGCCATGAAGATACAAGATAGAAGACTTCCTCCCGTATCCGGATGGGACTCTCCTTTGCGTGGATGGCAAGCTTGGCATTCGGATATGAAGATTTCTTCCTCTATGGACCGACTCTGTACAACCCTAGGCCCCTCCGGTGTCTATATAAACCGGAGGGTTTAGTCCGTATAGGCAATCACAATCATACATGCTAGACATCTAGGGTTTAGCCATTACGATCTCATGGTAGATAAACTCTTGTAATCCTCGTATTTATCAAGATCAATCAAGCAGGAAGTAGGGTATTACCTCCATCAAGAGGGCCCAAACCTGGGTAAACATTGTGTCCCCCGTCTCCTGTTACCATCGACCTTAGACGCACAGTTCGGGACCCCCTACCAGAGATCCGCCGGTTTTGACACCGACATTGGTGCTTTCATTGAGAGTTCCGATGTGTGGTCATCAGAAGGTTCGATGGCTCCATCAATCATCTACAACAATGCCGCCCTCGGGGAGGTTTTTCTCCCTGGCCAGATCTTCGTATTCGGCGGCTTCGCACTGCGGGCCAATTCGCTTGGCCATCTAGAGCAGATCGACAGCTATGCCCAGGTCACCAGATTAGTTTTGGAAATCTAGATTATGTGGCTGATATCCGAGGAGACTTGATCTTCCAAGGGTTCACGACCCCAACCTCCGCTCTGGCCTTAGATCCAGAGCACATCGCCAGGTCCGAAGACGGGATTCCTGAGCCCGCCAGACTATCAGCGGCCACTAAGCCCAGTACTGGAGAGCCGAAGGAAGTAGTGTCGATGGCAACCATCACGAAGCCGGACTCCTCTCCGGACACCGGCTCTGAACTCTCGGAGTCAGCATCGTGTGAGCTCGGCCAAGGAGTCTCCTTCCCGCCGTACTCCACGGACTCTCTTCTTCCTGGCCAAACCTCGCCTTTAAGCGAGACTCTGGAATTGATGTGATCCCTCGTCATTACAGAGGAGCAATGTCTGAACTACGCCTAGACCGGACTAGGGGCTGCGAACTGGGAATGTTACATCCCACCCACCACCCACTTCATAGCCACTGTCGAGGACTTAACTGACATGCTTGATTACGGCTCCGAAGACATCGACGGTATGGACGACGATGCCGGAGAAGAGCAGGCCCAAAACCGCCGTTTACCGGACGTTGGACGGCCACCTCTTCATATGACATATACATGGTGGATACACCTAAAGAGGGTAGCGGCGATAACGAGAAAAATCCAGTCGAGGATAAACCTCCTGAGATACAACCAAAGCGCCGACGTCAGCGGCGCCACTCTATATCACGCCGTGGAGAAGACAGCAATACCGGCACGAGAGACAACAATACTCCAGACGACGCCGAAGGCCAAGAAGACCCCGTCGAGCCAACCTCCGAACAGGACGATCGGGAAGATGGGCAAGTTAGACCTGATGAACAGGCTGTAAACAAAGACTCGGAGGATACTAATTATCTTCCACTCTCCAAGGATGAGGTGAGCCTCGGCGACGAAGACTTTATCGTGCCTGAGGAACCCCTCAAGCAGGAGCACTTCAAGCGTCGGCTAATAGCCACTGCAAGGAGCCTGAAAAAGAAGCAGCAGCTTCAAGCTGGTCAAGATCTACTCAACGACAGGTGGACTAATGTCCTGGCAGCCGAGGAATACGGCCTCGAGCGCCCAACCAAAAGTTACCCGAAGCGTAAACTGCTACCTCAATTTGATGATGAGGCACTTGAGCCGGTACCATCAGCGCGTAACGCTGCTGACCGACCACCACGTGGCCGGGACAAAACAGCAAATCAAGCCGAATACCAGCCCATACTTCCTCGCCGTAAAGGTAGAGACACAACAGCTCGGCAATATACATATGACATGTGCCAGGACCTGGAAAATAGAGCAGGTCAGACCAGATCAATCTACGGATCGCGGGGGCGTGCCCCGGCGCGCGACGACGGTTATCTAGCCGGACCTGACAAGCATAACCACGTCCGGGCCGAAAACCGCAGAAGGACTCCATCTGAGCTACATCGTGACTAGGCCCGATATAGAGGCGCCGCACACCCCCTCTGCTTCACGGATGAAGTAATGGAGCACGAATTCCTAGAAGGGTTTAAACCCGTGAATATCGAATCATATGATGGAACAACAGATCCCGCGGTATGGATTCAGGATTTTCTTCATGCCATCAAATGCCTCCCGCTAAAACTCAAGGGACCAGCTCGGCACTGGTTAAACAGCCTGCCTGAAAACTCTATTGGCAGCTAGGAGGACTTGGAAGACGCCTTCCGCGACAACTTCCAAGGCACATACGTCCGACCTCCGGATGCCGATGACTTAAGTCACATAGTTCAACAGCCCGGAGAGTCAGCCAGGATATTCTGGACTAGGTTCCTAACTAAAAAGAACCAGATCGTCGACTATCCAGATGCCGAAGCCCTAGCGGCCTTTAAGCATAGCATCCACGACGAATGGCTCGCCCGACACCTCGCCCAAGAAAAGCCGAAGTCCATGGCAGCCCTCACGGCACTTATGACCCGCTTTTGCGCGGGCGAAGATAGCTGGCTAGCCTGTAGCAATACTAATGCAAGCGAACCTGGCACCTCTGAAGCCAGAAATAGCAACAGCAAGCCCCGATGCAACAGGCACAAGCGTTGAAGCAACGGTGACAATACCGATGACACGACGGCCAACGCCAGATTCAGTGGCTGCAAGTCCGGCCAGTGGAAGAAGCCATTTAAAAGAAGAAATCTGGGCTCATCCATCTTGGACCGCATACTCGATCGTCCATGTCAGATCCACGACACCCCCGATAAACCAACCAATCATACCAACAGAAGCTGTTGGGTCTTTAAACAGGCCGTCAAGTTAAATACCGAGAACAAGAAGAAGGGGTCGCCAAGTGAGGATGACGACGAGGAGCCCCATCCGCCGAACACAGGGGGACAGAAGAAGTTCCCCCCAGGTTAAAACGGTGAGCATGATATACGTTACCCATATCCCCAAGAGGGAGCGCAAACGCGCGCTGAGGGACGTCTACGCGATAGAGCCAGTCGCCCCAAATTCAACCCATGGTCGTCCTGCCCAATCACCTTCGATTGCAGGGACCATCCGACCAGTATCCGTCATGGCGGTTCTGCCGCACTGGTCCTCGACCCAATCATTGATGGATTTCACCTCAGGAGAGTCCTCATGGACGGTGGCAGCAGCCTCAACCTGCTCTATCAAGATACAGTCCGCAAGATGGGCATCGATCCATCAAGGATCAAGCCCACAAAAACTACCTTTAAAGGAGTAATACCAAGTGTAGAGGCCCGCTGCATGGGCTCAATCACATTGGAAGTCGTCTTCGGATCCCCGGACAACTTCCGAAGCGAAGACTTGATCTTTCGATATCGTCCGCTTCTGCAGTGGCTATCATGCACTGCTCGGGCGAACCGCATTTGCTCGATTCAATACGGTGCCACACTATGCTTATCTCAAACTCAAGATGCCCGGACCACGCGGTGTCATAACAGTCAATGGAAATACACAACGCTCCCTCTATACCGAGGAGCACATCGCGGCCCTGGCAGCGGAAGTATAGAGCGGCCTTATCAAGCAAAATATTAATTCAACGGCCAAGCTCCCGGACACTGTCAAACGAGTCCGGACTACTCCGCAGCATGACAGTCCAGCTCATTAGGAGTTCGACTAGCAATTCGGCCTCTGTCTCAGTCCCAACCAAATGGCGGCGTACGTACCACACGTACATAACTACACACTCAAAATACCATGGGCAAAGACGGAGGCATAACTCGATTGTGGTCCATAATACGGCTCGACCTTCCCTTGGTACACATACTTTCCCTTTTCTTTTTATCCTTTTTGAGGTTTCTTTTCCACAGGCCCCTCACGACGGCCTGATAATCGATCCTTTCGAAGGATGGATATACCAAGGCGGCAAGCAGCATAGACGTGTGGGGGAATCTCTAGGTGGTCTTCTTGACGATCACTCTACCTGTTTTCAGGACCCGCACGCAGCTCCCCCTTGGTCTCGGCATGTTTAATAGCCATGTTGCTGATCGCACTATTTGTACAAATACGCTTTGATGTATTACTCAAATTATAATGGAAACAGTTTGCGGCCCAACTTATTGGGCACTTTACTACTTCATTTTATTTTGCTATTCTTATCGATTGCACCCGTACACTTTGGTACGCCTTAATTTGCCAGGGGCTTCATTGCACTCCATACTACGGCAACAAGTTCGAACACTTTTTACAGTATAGTTCGGCACCCCCGAATATAGCATTATATGTATCGGCTCCGAATCATGTCTATGGTCAATAGTTGGGTTGCCCTGCTCCTGTGCTTACTACCTTACGTTCCGTCCTATCGGCTAGGGTAGTAAAGGGAGAACTACTGCGATTGTGTTTCTGGTTTATCCGGATAAACACCTCAGTAGAGAAAGCTTTGTCATGATGCGGCGAGAGCTGGTCAGCTATTCGGAGGTTCAAATCTCTTGCGATTTTTTCCGTATTATGCGACGGATCGGCCTCCACCCGATCAGGTGTCTACAGCACCCTAGTTCGGATTAACAAATACTAACTAGGGGCGGCGCCTACATTCTTATTGTCAAACTCCTATGGCTAAGTGAGGGTGATAAAGCCACATAGTCTGATTGCCTGGTTCGTTGCGCTAAACACCTCCTTCAAGGACCAAACTGTTGGATCAAGAGTGTTTAGGTTTCAACCCGAACACCCCCGTACTACCTACGTGGGGGCTGAGGCCGACGACTGGCCAACTCTTAGATTTAATGAAACGGCCGCACAGGAGGCAAAATTTTAAACAAACAACAAGCCTTATATTACATATCGGCTTTGTTTCATAATACAGGATGGGATAACATGAATGTATTCATTCAAAGATAATGTCTTTTGCACACTGGCCCTCTACAATGCGGGATCCCTCCAGGACATCATCAAAATACAGCTCGGGCATGCGGTGCTCCTTCCCGCGGGCGATCCCTCGGTCGCGAGCTTGACGGCGTTCATCTTCGCTCACTGCACCTTGACACGGTCGAAGGCCATCCGCGCACCTTCGATGCAGACCGACCGCTTGAGGGCATCAAGCCGAGGGCAGGCATCGACCAGCCCCTTCACAAGCACGAAGTAGCTGCTGGGTATGGCTTCGGTAGGCCATAAACGGATTATCAAATCCTTCATGGTCAATTCGGCCACCCTATGCAGTTCGGTCAACTGTTTTAGCAGATCGCTAAAGGGCACCGGATGCTCTGGCGCAAGGTACTGCGACCAGAACTGCTTCTCCGTTGAGCTCCCCTCTTCGGCTTGGAAGAACTCTGCAGCATCAGCAACACTGCGCGGCAGATCTGCAAACGCTCCTGGAGAACTCCAAATCCGGGTCAGTAAGAGGTACCTTTTCTTCACAAATTTGCTCTGCATAATAAAGGCCTTACCCACTGCGGTTTTCCTAGCCTCCTGGATTTCCTGGAGGGCACCCTGGGCTTCAACCCGGGCCTCTTGTGTGCTTTGGCGGGCCTTAGAAAGTTCGGACTCTTGATCCGCAATCTTGCACTCCAAGGACTCGCATTTCTTTACGGCGTCCTGGAGCTCCTGCTGGACCTCCCCGACCCTTGCCTCGTGTTTTTCGCGGGCGGCTTGTTCCTTCGCCGCTCTCTTCTGGGCCTCAGCCAGCGCGTTCTTGAGGGTCTCCACCTCGGTCGCAGCTCCTACGGAATATCATGATAACATGATCAACACAAACAATTCATATCTTTCTAGATTTGAATAGGCCATTGCATACCTTGCTTGTCCTCTAGTTGTTTTTTCACACAGCCGAGCTCTTCCTTGGCCCGCTCCAGACTCTGCTTCAGTTTGGAGACTTCGGCAGAATGGGAGGTCGCAGCCAGCATCGACGCCTGCTTATTTACATAGACATGTATGGTTAGTCTCCTGCGAAAATTATTTGATCCTATGTCCGGCTTTTCTTTTCGAACACCAGACAGAGTCTCAGGGGCTACTGTCTATACTATGACATTATTTTTGCATAATTACGTTGCATACCTCAAAGCATGTTAGAAGGCTGGTGCAGGCTTCGGTCAGCCCGCTCTTAGCAGACTAAACCCTCTCAACCACCGTACCCATGAGAATACGGTGTTCCTCACCAATGGAAGCACTTTGCAGCGCTTCTAGTAGAGTATACGATGCCTCTGGATGGACAGAGGTCACCGGCGGAATAAGTGCACCTCCTTCTTTCGAAGGAGGCTGCTTCCCGGATACTGGAGCCGTATGGGCCTCCGGAATAGTATTTGGCTGGGGGCCGAATTGGATATGGCCCCCATCACCAGTCTCCAGGGGGATTTGCTCCCCTATGTGTCCGGCAGCCAAGGTATCACCCTCTGGCGCCACCCTGACGGCCTCTTGTACCTCTCCCTGGCCTGGTAAGGTCCTTTAGAAAAACACCTCGGTGTCGTCCTTGGCGTTGGGAGAGGAGGCCGCCGGAAGTGACCCGCTGTCCATCACATTTGGATCCAGCGAATTCCCCGAAGATGAGGATCGCTGGGGGCGGGCGTGGGCCGGATTGCAGTGCATGATTCGACATATTAAAACCACGAAGTAAAGAAGTTGGATATATGTGTATAAGTGCCTTTGAGTACTTACGATTCGGCCAGGGGCTTCTCCCTGGGGCGCCACTCAGAGCTGTTATCAGTGTCCAATGCGGAGTTGTCTGCGAGGGAGACCCTCCCTCTCTTGGACGCCTCTGCCTCCAGATTTGTGGAGGCCGCCCTTTTCTTCCTTACCCCCTCAAGGGGAGAATTGCTTTATTCTTCCCACTCGTCGTTCTCGGCAGGGGAGGAGTGGGTTTCGGTTTCTTAGGACGATGCATCCGAAGTACCTTTACGGCGGAGGCCACTTCTTGTCTCCTTGGCCTTCTTCTCCGGCGCTTGGTAGGGCACCGGAACCAGCATCTTCGTCAAAAGTGGGATAGCTGGGTTTTTGGGCAGTGGAGCCGGGCACTGGATCCGCTCCGCCTTCTTCGTCCGGCCCTGAAAAGACAGATAGGGAAGCTTAGACATCTTCCTTGAATGTACGAGTGAAGGATACACCTTGAAATACGAAAAACTTACCGGACTGGCGGGATGGGTCAGGTTGTGCCCATAGTCCTCGGTCGTCTTCGGCCATGTCTCATTGGCCTTAAAAAGCACCTTCCAGATACCTTCGTCCGTAGCGCCGAAGAACTGTTGCAAGGTCTGGTGCTTGGCCGGATTGAACTCCCACAAATTGCAGGTCCGGCTTTGGCAAGGAAGGATCCGGCGAAAAAGCATCACCTGGATCACATTGACAAGCTTGATGTTCTTGTCCACCATGCTCTTGATGCGCGTCTGCAACGCTGAAACCTCATCCGACGACGCCCAGTCCAGGCCCTTTTATAGCCAGGAGGTGAGCCGCATTGGGGCCCCGGACTTGAATTCGGGAGAGTCGCGGCCCAGGTGGTGTCGCGGGGCTCTGTGACGTAGAACCACTACTGCTGCCACCCTTTGACAGTCTCCACAAAGGTGCCTTTGGGCCACGTGATGTTGGAAAACTTGCTCACCATAGCGCCTCCGCACTCTGCGTGTTGGCGATCCACCACCTTCAGCTTCACATTAAAGGCCTTCAGCCACAATCCAAAGTGAGGTGGGATGCGGAGGAAGGCCTCGCACATGACAATGAATGCCGAGATGTTGAGGAAGGAGTTTGGAGCCATATCATGGAAATCTATCCCATAGTAGAACATGAGTCCGCAGACGAAGGGGTGGAGAGGAAACCCTAACCCGCGGACGAAGTGGGGAATGAACACCACCCTCTCATGGGGATCCGAGGTGGGGATGATCTGTCCCTTGGCCGGAAGCCGGTGGGCGATTTCCTGGGCCAAGTACCCCCGCCTCCCGGAGCTTCGTGATGTCCTTCTCCGTGACAGAGGAGGCCATCCACTTGCCCTGCGCTCCAGATCCGGACATGGTCGGAGTGATTTTTTGAGGCGGAAAGGACGGAAGCTTGGGCGCTGGAGCTTGAGAATGGGTGGGCAGAGAGAAAGAAGGCATGGGTGAAAGGGTGAATCCTTATCTCTTTATAAAGGCAGCGAATATCAAGCGCATCCCCATTCGCCTTAAAACTCGCCTATTCCCCAAGGGCCGTGCAGACGGCGCAGTTGGATTACCCATGCCCGTATTGATGAGAATCCCGCAATAAGGGGACACGATCTCTGCTTCGACAAGACGTGCCAATGAAAACCACATCCCGAAACGTGGAGCGGGAGGCTACAAAAGTTGTCAGTAGATGGGACTCATGAAATATTATACACTCTGCGGTTGTGTGTGGTACTTGTTTTGCAGAGTCGGACACGTTTTCGGTGTTCGAAGGCTGCTTTGGAGTATTCGGAGGAGGAATCCGCCTTGCAATGCTGAAGACAATCTGCGTGCTGGATGCTACCTCTTGAGCACTGCGTTGGTTTTCCCTTGAAGAGGAAAGGGTGATGCAGCAAAGTAGCGTAAGTATTTCCCTCAGTTTTTGAGAACCAAGGTATCAATCCAGTAGGAGGCTACGCGCGAGTCCCTCGCACCTACACAAACAAATAAATCCTCGCAACCAACGCGATAAGGGGTTGTCAATCCCTACACGGTCACTTACGAGAATGAGATCTGATAGATATGATAGGATAATATTTTTGGTATTTTTGTGATAAAGATGCAAAGTAAAATAAAAGGCAAAGTAAAAAAGCAAAGGAAATAACTAAGTGTTGGAAGATTAATATGATGAAGATAGACCCGGGGGCCATAGGTTTCACTAGTGGCTTCTCTCAAGAGCATAAGTATTTTACGGTGGGTGAACAAATTACTGTTGAGCAATTGACAGAATTGAGCATAGTTATGAGAATATCTAGGTATGATCATGTATATAGGCATCACGTCCGAGACAAGTAGACCGACTCCTGCCTGCATCTACTACTATTACTCCACTCATCGACCGCTATCCAGCATGCATCTAGAGTATTAAGTTCATAAAAACAGAGTAACGCCTTAAGCAAGATGACATGATGTAGAGGGATAAATTCATGCAATATGATAAAAAACCCCATCTTGCTATCCTCGATGGCAACAATACAATACGTGCTTTGCTGCCCCTACTGTCACTGGGAAAGGACACCGCAAGATTGAACCCAAAGCTAAGCACTTCTCCCATTGCAAGAAAGATCAATCTAGTAGGCCAAACCAAACTGATAATTCGAAGAGACTTGCAAAGATAACCAATCATACATAAAAGAATTCAGAAAAGATTCAAATATTGTTCATAGATAAACTTGATCATAAACCCACAATTCATCGGTCTCAACAAACACACCGCAAAAGAAGATTACATTAAATAGATCTCCACGAGAGAGGGGGAGAACATTGTATTGAGATCCAAAAAGAGAGAAGAAGCCATCTAGCTAATAACTATGGACCCGAAGGTCTGAGGTAAACTACTCACACTTCATCGGAGGGGCTATGGTGATGATGTAGAAGCCCTCCGTGATCGATGCCCCTTCCGGCGGAGCTCCGGAACAGGCCCCAAGATGGGATCTCGTGGGTACAGAAGGTTGCGGCGGTGGAATTAGGTTTTTTGCTCCGTATCTGATCGTTTGGGGGTACGTAGGCATATATAGGAGGAAGGAGTACGTCGGTGGAGCAACAAGGGGCCCACGAGGGTGGAGGGCGCGCCCTGGGGGAGTAGGCGTGCCCCCTACCTCGTGGCCTCCTCCTTTGTTTCTTGACGTAGGGTCCAAGTCTCCTGGATCTTGTTCGTTCCAAAAATCACGTTCTCGAAGGTTTCATTCCGTTTGGACTCCGTTTGATATTCTTTTTCTGCGAAACTCTGAAATAGGCAAAAAATAGCAATTCTGGGCTGGGCCTCCGGTTAATAGGTTAGTCCCAAAAATAATATAAAAGTGAATAATAAAGCCCAATAATGTCCAAAACAGAAGATAATATAGCATGGAGCAATCAAAAATTATAGATACGTTGGAGACGTATCACTGGACACATCGTCATTGAAGCCTGGTTCAGGGGCTAGTGATTGAGTCCTGGATTAAGGGGTCCTCGGGCGTCCGGGCTATGTGACGTGGGCTGGACTGATGGGCCATGAAGATACAAGACAGAAGACTTCCTCCCGTGTCCAGATGGGACTCTCCTTTGCGTGGATGGCAAGCTTGGCGTTCGGGTATGAAGATTCCTTTCTCTGTGGACCGACTCTGTACAACCCTAGGCCCCTCCGATGTCTATATAAACCGGAGGGTTTAGTTCGTAGAGGCAATCACAATCATACAGGCTAGACATCTAGGGTTTAGCCATTACGATCTCGTGGTAGATCAACTCTTGTAATCCTCGTATTTATCAAGATCAATCAAGTAGGAAGTAGGGTATTAGCTCCATCAAGAGGGCCTGAACCTGGGTAAACATTGTGTCCCCCGTCTCCTGTTACCATCGACTTTAGACGCACAGTTCGGGACCCCTACCCGAGATCCGCCGGTTTTGACACCGACATTGGTCTCACCGAGTTTGTGTAATCGGTCTCACCAAGATTACGTTATGCCCTAACCCTAATGAAATCAGTCCCACCGAGTTGACATGTCGGTCCCACCAAAAAGCCTAACGTTCACATTTTGAACTGAATCGGTATGAACGAGTTTTCTGATTCGGTCCCACCGAGTTTGGTGAATTGTGTGTAACGGTTAGATTTTGTGTGGAGGCTATATATACCCCTCCACCCTTCCTTCATTCGTGAGGAGAGCCATCAGAACATGCCTACACTTCCAGCATACATTTTCTTAGAGAGAACCACCTACTCATGTGTTGAGGTCAAGATATTCCATTCCAACCACATGAATCTTGATCTCCAGCCTTCTCCAAGTTGCTTTCCACTCAAATCATCTTTCCACCAAATCCAAATCTGTGAGAGAGAGTTGAGTGTTGGGGAGACTATAAGTTGAAGCACAAGAGCAAGGAGTTCATCATCAACACACCATCTATTACCTTTTGGAGAGTGGTGTCTCCTAGATTGGTTAGGTGTCACTTGGGAGCCTCCGTTAAGATTGTGGAGTTGAACCAAGGAGCTTGTACGGGCAAGGAGATCGCCTACTTCGTGAAGATCTACCCTAGTGAGGCAAGTCCTTCGTGGGCGATGGCCATGGTGGGATAGACAAGGTTGCTTCTTCGTGGACCCTTCGTGGGTGGAGCCCTCCGTGGACTCGCGCAACCGTTACACTACGTGGGTTGAAGTCTCCATCAACGTGCATGTACGATAGCACCACCTATCGGAACCACTCCAAAAATCTTCGTGTCTACATTGCGTTTGCTCCCTCCAAACTCCTCACTTTACCTTCATGTGCAATGTTTTACATTCCGCTGCTATGCTCTTAGACTTGCATGTGTAGGTTGATTCCTTGACTTGTGCTAAGTTTTTAAAATCTGCCAAGACTTAAAATTGGGAAAAGGCTAGATTTTTATTTGGTCAAGTAGTCTAATCACCCCCCCCCTCTAGACCTACTTTCGATCCTACAAGTGGTATCAGAGCTTTGGTCTCCATTTGTCTTGATTTCCATAGCTTTTGGTGATCATAGCCTTGATTTCACAACCTAGGAGAGTATGGCATCTAGCGAGGGAAATTACCACTGTAGAGGTCTTTACTTTGATGGTACTAATTTTGCTAGTTGGAAGCATGAGATGAAAATGCATATTCTTGGACATAACCCCGCCGTTTGGGCTATTGTGTGTATTGGCTTGCAAGGTGAATTCTTTGATGGGAGAGAACCGAACCGTGGAGCTACCGCGGAAGAGTTTAAGATGCTGCAATACAATGCTCAAGCTTGTGATATTCTCTTCAACGGATTGTGCCCCGAAGAATTCAACAAAATCAGCCGTCTTGATAATGCAAAGGAAATTTGGGATACTTTGATTGATATGCACGAAGGTACCTACTCCGTCAAGGAATCCAAATTGGATGTGCTTCAAAGTCAACTTGACAAGTTCAAAATGAAGGATGGTGAAGGTGTCGCTGAAATGTACTCTAGGCTTGCTCTCATCACAAATGAGATTGCCGGCTTAGGAAGTGAAGAGATGACCGATAGATTCATCATCAAGAAGATTCTAAGAGCCTTCGATGGAAAATATGATACCGTGTGCACATTGATCCAAATGATGCCCAATTACAAAGATCTCAAGCCTACGGAAGTCATTGGAAGAATTTTTGCTCATGAGATGTCACTCAAGGATAAGGAAGAGCTTCACAACAAGTTAAGTGGTGCCTACAAAGCCTCATGTGATGCTCCCACATCTTCAAGTGAGAAACAAACCTTCAATGAAGAATTGAGCCTAATGGTGAAGAATTTCAACAAGTTCTACAAGAGTAGAAGCAAGGAAAGAAGTTCCAAGTCAAGGTCCTACAATGACAAAAGATCTTCGAGTCGCGAACGTAATTGCTACAATTGTGGAAGACCCGGACACTATTCCAATGAGTGTACGGCTCCCTACAAAAGAAGAGAAGATTCACCCAAAAGAAGAAGTAGAAGAGAAGAATCACCACCTAGAGAGAGGAGGAGTAGAGATGATCGTTATGAACGAAGAACCTCTCGGAGAAGCAAGGATTCAAAAAGGAAGGACAAGTCATCAAGGAGCTACACAAAACGAAGACATCAAGCTCATGTTAGTGAATGGCTATCCGGCTCCTACTCCGACCATCACTCCGAAAGAAGTTATCACTTCGACTCCGAATATACTCAAGATAAAGGTGTTGCTGGTCTAGCACTTGTGTCAACCAACTCCTACGACATATTTGATTCACCTAATGAAGGAATTGGAAGATGCTTCATGGCTAAAGGCCCAAAGGTATCACACCCCGAGTATGTTGATTTCAATAGTGATGAAGATGATTTGCCAGGTGATGATGATTTACTTGTTGACAACTCTAGTGATGAAAACTATGACGAACTTGCTATTAATCATGATAATCAAGATAAAATGAATGATGATGATAAGAAGGATATTGAGCGTCTAACTAAAGAACTAAACACTCTTAAGTTAGCTCATGAAACTACCTTGGAAGATCATCGAGAACTTTTGAAGACTCATGAAAATTTACGCTCTGAAAAGCTCAACCTTGAGCAAGAGCATGGGTTCTTAAAAGCAATCAATGATGATCTTCGCAAGAAAAGTTCTTCTTACATTGCCAAGCGTTTACTCTTGTCTACCTACATGCCTCAAGTTAAATCTAGTAACAAGAGTAAGAAAGATTCTTCTTCTAGTAGTAACAACAATCATGTTAAATCCAATGTTGTTGCTTCTAGTAGTTCTCTTAATTCCACTAATGATACTCTTAGCCAAGTTACACTTGAGCAAGAAAATAGCTAATTGAAGGGAATTAGAGAGAAAGGTGTTTACAAGAGCCTTGCCGGGAGTAAGCAATTTGAGGAAATTGTATGCAGGCAAGGAAGACACCAGAAGAATCAAGGTGTTGGTTTTGAACGGAAGTTCAATGCCAATGGAGTTGAGTGGGAAGAAGATCAATACCCCAAGACGAAGTTTGTTCCTCAACAAGATAAGTATGATCCTACTTCTTTCCAAGGGACACAAGCTCAAGATGATCTTCCACCTCAAGACCACAAGCAAAAAGGCAAGGGCAAGCTTCAAGAGGAGATTGATGCATTTCAAGAAGCTCCTAAGGCCTTGGTCAAGTGGGTTCCCAAGACTACATCAATTTCTACTTCATCAAGTACGACTAAAACTCCAAGGATTCCCATCAAGATGATGTGGATCCCGAAGAAGAAGAACTAGAGAGTTCTTGAGGGTGACTCCGCCAACATACTTCACTCATATCATTTTGGCGAAGACAAGTGCAAACAACTTTCACATCTTGCACTAGTTCCAGGAGTCACAAACCCTCTTGTTGGTAAGACAAGGGACAAGGCAACCTAATGTATTCATGGACATCATCTTGTGTGTACATCACTCTATGTCTATGGATATCCTTGTTTGTTCCTTGTGGGACTAACCCGTGTAGATATTGAAAGTGCAACTCACCCCAATGGATTGCTCCGAATGATCTACATCAACATTGAGCGTCTACATCTTCAACACCTACATGAAGTCATCATCGACAAAACCCAAGGTTAGTTCATCCCTCTTAGGGGGATATCACATCTAGGGGGAGCTTTACTCTAATCAATTGAGCTAAAGCAACTCTAATGATGTGAACACAACAATGCTTTATGTAAAAGTGGTAACCCCACTTGTGCTTAAACGATGAGTATGACCTATGATCAAATGTTCTCATTTGACTCCTAAGTCAATATACTCATATATAGATGACTTAGTCATCGTCAATTGATTGATAGATGCTAGAGTGTTTGTGCATGCTTTGTCACATATTTCATTTGCCATTTTATTGTGTGAGCATGATGATTGCATATTTTACTCATTCGAGGACATCCATTTGTTGCTTTGATTGTTTGGCTTTTTCTCTTTTGCCAAATGGATGGACAAGAATGCCTAAGAACTCCCTCTAGCTATCTATGATTTTCTCGTCTCAAACTCTATTCATGCTACATCACAAAGTTTGATCAAGTCAGATTCGAACCACTCTGTGTGAGGAGCACTCGGAGTCCCCAATTCGTCATAGACTTAAACTTCCAAAACCTCTTTGTGCATTTCGGTATGACCGAGTCATCCACTTCGGTCACACTGAGTTCACTAAGTTGATCTAGGTTTTCCATCTCGGTACAACTGATTTGAACCTTTCGGTCACACCGAGTTGCAGTAACCGCTTGCGATTCTGCATCTTGGTGCCACCGAGTTGATCCACTCGGTCACACCGACAGGGTCAGGATATATATACCCACGTGTGAGATTTTGGAAATTTCTTCAAAAGCTCTCAGCTCGCGCGTATCCTGCTCTGGCTCCTCGGGTCCCCGGATCGTCTCCTCGCCGCCAGCGACCTCCCGCCGCTGGTTTCCATCACCGTCAACGAAATTCTGCTCCGCCGTTGTCGCCGTAGCGAACTCCCGTTGAACTAGGGTATGGGTTCGATACTTTGTGCTATTTCCTTACTCCGATTCCTAGCACATTGCTTTGCCATGATCATTGCCACGTATGAAAACAATCTATCCAGAGAAAACATCCTTTAGATTAGGTTTGATTCGAAAATTTAAGGTTAGGTTTCCGCCGAACTCATCTCGGACCGACCGAGTTGTTGAAATCGGTCTCACCGATTTGTCTTAGGCCATTGCACATGCGTTTTTGGGTCTGGCCGAAAATTGCAAATCGGTGTGACCGAGTTCAACTCTCTGTGAAACCCTAGCAATCTCGGAACCACCGAACTGTGACTCGGTCTGACTGAGTTCACTAGTTTAGGTTCCAAAAGTTTCTTCGGTGTCACCGAGTTTAAAAAATCGGTAGCTCCGAAATGCTTTCTGTGGAGAACTAAAACTAAGTTTTTGACTCATCTGTTTTGCAAAAACTCTGCACTTTGTGATGCTCATCTATTCTACCTCATCTATATCTATTCACAGGGTTTGCTGTCGGTTTGCTTGCCAAGATGACTGACCAGAGTGACAGCCAGAACAGAACTGAAGAGCAAGTGCAAATGAGTGAGGGCACTAGTCCCTCAAGCAGTTATGATAGGGCAGCAGGAGCACACCAAGTAACTTGCCCAAAGCAGCCACCAGATTAAGGAAGAAGAAAACCCCAGACTCTGAGGATGAGGATTATGTGGCTACTGAAGAAGAAGTGAGCTCCAAGAAGAAAGTCCTAAAGAAGGAATATGGTACTGCTGCTGCAACAAAGCCTGGCTTGAACAAAAAGGCACCTGCCAGAAGGATTCCAATGTCCAAGCCTAGGAAAGTTCCTACAAAGGAAACTATGAAGTTCACCATTGAACAACATAGTGATGATGAGGCAGCTGGAGAAGGGCAGAAGAAGAGGAAGAAAGCAAGGACAACAACTGCAAAGGTGCTTGGATATCCCTCTATGAGAAAATCTGATGATGAAGAAGAAGAAGAGGAAGAGGATGCCACACCAGCACCCAAGTCTCAGAAACTTATGGAAGATGCTATCAAGTCAGGGGCTGCTCCATCAAAGCCCAAAATTGCTCCCAAAGCAAGAGCTCAAGCTCAGAAGCCCACTAATCCAAAGAGAAGCACCAGAAACATTCCTGCAGAAGAGAAGAACAAGGCCCCAGTGCCTGAAGTTGAAGAAGAGGATTATGAAGCCCTAGTACTGAGGAAACTGAAACCAAAGATTCCAGACCACAATGATACTTATCCAGTGGCTGAGGACATGCACATCAGGAAGGATGCAGGGCGGAGGTTGTGGCGACAGTCTGATCCCTATGCTGTGAGGAGGAGGACTGTAGTGGACTACAGGTTCCACACCAAAGAACAACAAGATTTCTATGAGACTATTCTGCTTGACAAGAAGCCAATTGTCTGTGATATGAAGTGGGTTGATTGGGAATTCATTGATGAGAATGAAGATCACTTCCCAGGTGTACATGAAAGCTTCAAAGCTTGTGGAGTTGACAACTTTGTTGGACAGAATCTCACAAAATGGAATGATGAGCTAATCATGCAATTTTACTCCACTGCTCATTTCTATCCAGATGGAAGGATATTGTGGATGTCGAAGGTACAAGGTACCAGACAACTGTTGAAGAATGGGCCAAGTTAATCAATGCCCCAGAAGAGCATGAGGATGATTTGGATGTGTATGACAAGAAGAAGAAAGACCACAACTCAATGGCAAATTTGTACAAAGAGATCCCAGATAAAGCTTTGGACACACATAAGTTCGGATCTGTACACTATTTGTTGTCTGGTCATCCTACAATAAACACCATCCTGAGGCATACATTGTTACCCAAATCTGGAGATCACAAGATGATTAGAGGACATTCCATAAACTTGCTGCAGATCTTTGATGTTCCTCAAAAATTCAAGGTCATGAGTCTGATTGTGGAGACAATCAAGAGGACAGCTGCTGACTAGAAAAGATCTTGTGGGTATGCTCCACACATTCAGGTGCTCATCAACTCAAAGATGGGCACATGCACTTACTTGTTGGACAAAGAGCATTTACCCTTACACCCAGATTTTGAAGATAACACAGTGGTGATGAATGAGGATGAACCTTCATCAGTGCAAGCACAAGAACAGAGAGCTAAGGCAAAGGCAGAGAAAGCTGGAAAGATGCCAAGTATTGAGGAGGCCTCTAAAGTGTTCCTGAAGAGCAAACAAGATCAACTAGCCTATCCGATTCAAGCTACATTGAGGATTGAGAAGGGCTTGGCCACCCTGACTCAGAATGTGGAAATCTTGGAGAGGATCATAGAGACCAAGTTTTATGATCTTGATCTGAAGGTCATTGAGATTCAGACGGCAGTTGAGCAGCTCTAGGAGGAAGCAGAGGAGAAAAGAGGACAAGGTACGACAGATGCTTTTCAGCGAGTGCCAAGAGGTCAGAGGTCAGCTGCAGTGCCAGTGCCAGATACAAGAGCTACTTCATCTACACCAGCAGCAACAGCTTCAGTTCCACCTCCAGCAGCCACTCCACCAACTCCAGCTACATCAACTAATGCCTTCGTCCTTAGAGTTCTCTCTACACCACCTTCCGAAGACCAAGCCTGAGAGACGCATAGAACTATGCATTTTGGAACTTTTTGGTAACTTGTTGCCAAAGGGGGAGAAATGTATAGATCATAGGGTTCGAGAGAGTGTGTTTTGCTTCTTTGTCTCTCTTGCTATTTGGTTTAACTTTATTGTGTGCTTGTTTGATACTATATGTCCTTGTGTGAGATACTTGTATGATCATGTGTTTGATCATATGCTACTTTAATGCTTGCTTGGATGATATTATCTCTCATATCTCATATTTGATCATTCACTTTGCTTGGTGATGAGTGCCTGCTTTTAATTTCTATCATTTTGAGCGCTCCACCAAGATGTATGTGACATGAAAGAGCAACCCATGATCCTAATCGATTATGCATTTGCATTCAAAAGCAAATTTAAATAATGCACAAATTTAGGGGGAGCTCTTGTTTATCACATACTTCTCAAAGCGACGATGTATTTCAATCTTATTATCGTTTGTCGAGGCTTTGATCTATATGTTGTCATCAATTACCAAAAAAGGGGAGATTGAAAGTGCAACTATCCCTGGGTGGTTTTGGTAATTATTAACAACATATAGCTCATTGAGCTAATGCTATTTCAAGATAAATATTTCAGGAAATCTCAATGATTGGCATGGCATGGATTAGGAATGTGGACCCCTCAAAATGCTAAGGACACATATTGGCTCAAGCTCAAGACTCTACATTTTACTTTTAGTGATCCAAGATCACATTGAGTCCATAGGAAAAGCCAATACTATTAAAAGGGGATGAGGTGTTGCTTAATGGCTTGCTTGCTCAAAATGCTTAGTGATATGCTCCAAAAACCCTCAACCACTTTCTCATATCCACATATGTCCCAAACCAAAAATCAAACTCGGCCCCACCAAAATATTCTATCCGGCGCCACCGAGTTCACTTGACATAGCCACTGCCACAAACCCTAGTCACTTCGGTCTCACCGAGATGGGATTGCAAACTCTCTGTTTCCCTTCGTAACATTTCGGTCTCACCGAGATGAGCGAATAGGTCCCACCGAGTTTGCCTGACCAACTCTCTGGTTAGCTTATTACCAAAGTCGGTCTCACCGAGTTTGTGTAATCGGTCTCACCGAGATTACGTTACGCCCTAACCCTAATGAAATCGGTCCCACCGAAAAGCCTAACGTTCACATTTTGAACTGAATCGGTATGACCGAGTTTTCTGATTCGATCCCACCGAGTTTGGTGAATTGTGTGTAACGGTTAGATTTTGTGTGGAGGCTATATATACCCCTCCACCCTTCCTTCATTCGTGAGGAGAGCCATCAGAACATGCCTACACTTCTAGCATACATTTTCTGAGAGAGAACCACCTACCCATGTGTTGAGGTCATGATATTCCATTCCAACCACATGAATCTTGATCTCCAGCCTTCTCCAAGTTGCTTTCCACTGAAATCATCTTTCCACCAAATCCAAATCTGTGAGAGAGAGTTGAGTGTTGCGGAGACTATCACTTGAAGCACAAGAGCAAGGAGTTCATCATCAACACACCATCTATTACCATTTGGAGAGTGGTGTCTCCTAGATTGGTTAGGTGTCACTTGGGAGCCTCCGTCAAGATTGTGGAGTTGAACCAAGGAGTTTGTACGGGCAAGGAGATCGCCTACTTCGTGAAGATCTACCCTAGTGAGGCAAGTCCTTTGTGGGCGATGGCCATGGTGGGATAGACAAGGTTGCTTCTTCGTGGACCCTTCGTGGGTTGAAGTCTCCATCAACGTGGATGTATGATAGCACCACCTATCGGAACCACGCCGAAAATCTCCGTGTCTACATTGTGTTTGCTCCCTCCAAACTCCTCCCTTTACCTTCATGTGCAATGTTTTACATTCTGCTGCTATACTCTTAGACTTGCGTGTGTAGGTTGATTGCTTGACTTGTGCTAAGTTGTTAAAATCTGCCAAGAATTAAAATTGGGAAAAGGCTAGATTTTTATTTGGTCAAGTAGTCTAATCACCCCCCCCCCCTCTAGACCTACTTTCGATCCTACAGGATCACCGGACAGCGGTCAAGAACATCCTGAAGTACCTGAAAAGGAACAAGGATTTGTTTCTCGTTTATGGAGGTGAAGAAGAGCTCGTCATAAAAGGTTACGTCGATGCTAGCTTCGACACTGATCCGGATGAATCTAAGTCACAAACCGGATACGTGTTTACATTGAATGGTTGAGCTGTCGGTTGGTGCAATGCCAAGCAAAGCGTCGTGGCGGGATCTACGTGTGAAGCGGAGTACATAGCTGCTTCGGAAGCAGCGCATGAGGGAGTCTCGATGAAGGAGTTTATATCCAATCTGGGTGTAATACCCAATTCATCGGGTCCATTGAAAATATTTTTTGACAACACTGGAGCAATTGCCTTAGCGAAGGAATCCAGGTTTCACAAGAGAACCAAACACATCAAGAGACGCTTCAACTCCATTCGTGAAAAGTTCAAGGATGGAGACATAGAAATTTGCAAAATATACACGGATCTGAATGTAGCAGACCCGTTGACTAAACCTCTTCTGCGGGAAAAACCTGATCAGCACCAAGACTCCATGGGTGTTAGATTCATTACTATGTAATCTAGATTATTGACTCTAATGCAAGTGGGAGACTGGTGGAAATATGCCCTAGAGGCAATAATAAATTTGTTATTATTATATTTCATTATTCATGATAAAGGTTTATTATGCATGCTAGAATTGTATTGATCGGAAACTTAAATACATGTGTGGATACATATACAAATACCGTGTCCCTATTGAGCCTCTACTAGACTAGCTCGTTGATCAAAGATGGTTAAGATTTCCTAACCATGGACATGTGTTGTCACTTGATAACGAGATCACATCATTAGGAGGATGATGTGATGGACAAGACCCATCCGTTAGCTTAGCATATTATCGTTTAGTTTATTGCTACTCCTTTCTTAATGTCAAATACATAATCCTTCGACCATGAGATCATGCAACTCTCGGATACCGGAGGAATACCTTGTGTGCTATCAAACGTCACAACGTAACTGGGTGATCATAAAGATGCTCTACAGGTATCTCCGAAGGTGTTTGTTGAGTTGGCATGGATCGAGATTGTGATTTGTCACCCCGTGTATCAGAGAGGTATCTCTGGGCCCTCTCGGTAATACACATCACAAGAAGCTTGCAAGCAAAGTGACTAAGGAGTTATTTATGAGATGATGTATTATGGAACGAGTAAAGAGACTTGGCGGTAACGAGATTGAACTAGGTACGAAGATACCGACGATCGAATCTCGGGCAAGTAACATACCGTCAGACAAAGGGAATTACGTATGTTGTCATAAAGGTTTGACCGATAAAGACCTTTGTAGAATATGTAGGAACCAATATGGGCATCCAGGTCCCGCTATTGGTTATTGACGGGAGAAGCGTCTCGGTCATGTCTAGATCATTCTCAAACCCGTAGGGTCCGCACGCTTAAAGTTCGTTGACGATATAGTATTATATGAGTTGATGACTGAATGTAGTTCGGAGTCCCTGATGAGATCACAGACATGACGAGGAGCTCCGAAATGGTCCGAAGGTAAATATTGATATATAGGATGATGCTATTTGGTCACCAGAAAGTTTTCGTAATGTATCGGGTAGTTATCAGATCACCGGAAGGGGTTCCGGGAGGCCCCGGGAGGTTATTGGGCCATATGGGCCAAAAGAGGGGAGCACACTAGCCCACAAGGGGCTGGCGCGCCTCACCTCTAGGTTGCCCGCCCTAAGGGAGGAAAGGGGGGGCTAGCCCCTCCTGCCTTCCCCTCCTCATGAGAGAAAGGCAAGGGGGAGGGTGACACCCCCTCCTGCCTTCCCCCCGTGCGCTAGAGAATGAAGGAGGGGGCGTGGCTAGGGCAGGGGCCAAGGGTGGCCGCTGGCCCCCTTGGGGTTGCCCTAGGATTTTTGTTTTACATGCAACGTTTCCCAACAGTCCCACTTGAAAAAAAAATCTGATGTACAACTCTTTGTTTTTCGTGAAGCTCTTCACGGGGTGCTCCAAAACTCTTAGTTCAACGAATCCTCGTGGAGTTGGGGAAATATTACCCGCCACTGCCACCAGTAAGTGGATAACCCTTTATTTTATATCCCCAAGTTACCCAGTCAAATAGACCCTTCCCACCAAAAATTTCAATCTTGAAACTGGAGCTAGCTGTAAGCCAAACATGATAAACTGCCACTCCCTCCGTTCACAAATATAGTTTTGGATATTTTGTATAGACTACATAGAGACTGAAGTGAGTGAACAAACACACTATAACATGTCAATATACATTCGATTCCGAAAATAGTTAGAACATCTTATATTTGTGAACAGAGGAAGCATTTGGTAAAGCTGTAATTCCCGGGTGAAACTCCTTCAAAGTGGATTTGCTGGAGTGGTGTAGTCCCAGACACTAAAAAATCATTTTTTTTTCAGTGAGTCCCTTATGCGTGCTTCATGAATTTAGGGCATGGGAATGTGAGAATAAAGAAGAGAGTTGGAGGATCAAACTTGAGAAGTTGCCTTCCCGTACCTCTTCGTTTGTGACTCTCAGGAGCACATGCGATATGGTTTCCTTGCCTCCTGTCGGCACAGCCTCCTTGACTTCCTCGGCACTGCGATATGGTTTCCTTGCCTCCTGTCGGCGCAGCCTCCTTGACTTCCTCGGCACTACCCCGTGCCTCATCTCATGTAGCCTTAGCGCCATGGATGCGTGGTGGATCCATCCTTGACCGGTGGGAGGACTATATTTTTAAGTCTTTTTGAATTTGGTTATGTTTTGGGTCCTGTTTAGGAAGGCGAGGCGACTACAAAGTTCTAGCGCGTCTAGCATAGTGGGAGTTGTGTATCCGACGGATCACACGAAATTCGGTTGGTGTTTGTCTACGGTGGATCCACTTGAATCCGGTCTTCACTTGTGTCATCGTGTGTCTACAAGTTGGATCCTTTCGATCTACACTTCTTTGCATCGGCGGCGGTTGATGTTTTGGTGAGCTGGTCTTGTTCGGCCTTAGCACAATGATTTTCCGACTGTCTACTACAACAAGGTTTGTCCGACTTCGATGAGGAAGGGTTGATGACGCCGGATGCCTTCGGCTCGCTCTAGTGCTTGTAATCATCGCTAGGAGGTCAAGAGACTTGGGTGTAATTTTTATCAATTCTGGTGTTTTCTGAACCGCGTTTACAAGTTATGCAACAAAAAGCAAAAACCTGAGAAGTTAATTAGCAAGGGACCCGCAGGTGCAAATAAAATATAGTAAAAATATAAAAAAGATCAGACTTTTTTTTTTGCAACACACATGTTTGAATGTTTTATTCTCGTGCAAAATTTCGTGGGGAAATAACATTCAATGTGCCAACAAAAATATATCAATACTCTGAAAAGGCTCATTTTTAAAGCAGTTCGAGCTGTCTGTTTTGTTTTTTCTATGCAAAGCATCGCAAATGTGATTTCTTCACTAAAATTTGTACGGGGGAGGACACTCGAGAATGTTTTTCTGCAGCAAAGTTTGGAATTTTTTGAAACTTTTCCAAATTTAGTGTTTATCCAGGTGCATTTGCACCTCGGAGCGTACTTGCGATTATTTGGCTGGATTTCTTATCTGGTGTGTGAGTGTGATGGGAGACGCACAACATCCTTGATAGCCGTCCGGCCGAGGATCCGCAAGGAGTCCGCGGGTAGTATTTTTCTTCAGCCGAAACTATCTTACACTTACACAAACCTAGAAAAGTATTTGCATCACATTTGCAAAAAATGAAAAGCAAAACCCCGGCAAAAAAGAGAGAAACATGTACAAGATGGAGCTGAACGGCCGGCCTTTTGCCGGAGCCTGAGCGCCGGCTAGAGCTTCGTGGGCGCTGCGGCGGTGTGGTCGTGCAGGAAGAGGCAGACCGCGGAGCAGTCGTCCACCCGTGAGGACGGGTACTTGGTCTTCCACCTCTGCACCGCCGCCTCCACCACGGCCTTGGACGCGTGCTGCTTCCGCGGCGTGGCGCAGACGATGGACACCACCTCCTCGTTGCTCAGCACGTCCCACACCCCGTCCGTGGCCAGGATGATGAACAGGTCCGCGTCGCTTATCCGGTGCGCCGTCACCTGCGGCGTCGAGATGACGCCGTGGTGCTTCAGCCTCGAGTCCCCCAGCGCGCGCGCCATGGCCAGCCCCGGGAGGTTCTCGCCGGGCAGCCACACCCGCATCACGCCCGGCTCCTCCCTCAGCGCGAACACGCGCCCCTCGCACCTCTTGATCCTCTCCGCCTCCTCTGTACGTACGTGATCACATCAAAGCTTAGTTAATTACATCACTGCAATGCAATGGCGGAATGGTCAATGAAAGAATGCAGTGGCCGGAGGTCTCACCAGGCAGGCCGGGCTTCTGGTCAGTGGTGAGCTGCACGGCCTTGAGGTACCCGGCCCCAGACATGGTCGCAAGAACCGCCCTC
Organism: Aegilops tauschii subsp. strangulata; assembly: GCF_002575655.3. Classification (NCBI taxonomy): domain Eukaryota; kingdom Viridiplantae; phylum Streptophyta; class Magnoliopsida; order Poales; family Poaceae; genus Aegilops; species Aegilops tauschii. Next base: position 211,566,851 of record NC_053040.3, read on the forward strand.
GAGTCCCCGAGGTTGGCAATGATCAGATCCTTGCCCTGTTACCCATCAAATTCAAGACACGGATTTTTTTTTTTGTAAGATGATAAGCTGCTGCTGCTGCTGTTCTCTTTGTGTAATACTCGATCAATTGACTAGTTACCTGCTTGATGGCACACACTGCCGTGGTGCCACTGAAGGCGCAGTCCATATTGGCTTGCAGCTTGAGCTCGTTGTCCATGGCCTTGAACGCATTGCTGCAGGCCTCCCTCCACTCCTCCAGCATCTGCGACGGGTGCGGCGACGAGTTGCCGCTGCTGTCCGCGGAGGACGACGGCGAGGCGTCGCTGAACACGGGGTCGTCGGCGTCCGCGTCCGCGTCCGCGTCCGCCAGGAGCAGCGCGTTCCGGTGGCTCAGGACCATGAAGGGGAGGTAGTCCCTCACCAGCTTGCTCACCAAGTGGCCGCATCTGCCGTGGCCGTCGAACACGCCGCAGAACACGCCGTCCTCCATGCCGAATCCCTGGTGAAAAACAAAACAAAATTCATGAGATTCGGACAAAATTGCACAGTTGATTTGAAGATTCTGAAATATACTACTGTACTGTACTATTCGGTAGGTAGTTAAAAACTCGAATGGTAGGTGAGGTTAGTGGTGTTCGGTAAAGCAATCTTTGGGAACAATTTGGAATCTTTGGAAACACATGGCTGCTTTGGAACCTTTACAGGATCACATGGTGTCCCTCTTTTCGATGTACTAGATCACATCACATGGTGCAATGATTGCGGGAAAAAAAATTAGCTGCCACAACAAAACTAAATCTGAATGATTTCACTCGTTTGGCCGTTTCGAAATTTTTTCACCCTTTTGGTCGAACGACAATGGTTTGCACAACAAAACTACTAGTAGGAGTAGTACAGTACTCTAGCATTCGCCAAAGTGTAATAATTAGCCCCTCCTGACATTATGAACTTCCTTCACCATCTCTCTAACAAGAATTAGTACAAATGAAAAAGGTTCGACAATTTGTCAATTGAACCTCCTAGTTCCTGGAAACGTTTTAAACACCTAAATAAATAGCTAAAAGTTAGGGGGGGAAACTTGGAACGGTAGCCACAGTACTGTACAGTTCGGATTTAGACAGGGCAGAAGCGAAAACTAGGTGGAGTAATTTGACCGCAAAAAAGATTGTACTAGTCCAGTTGTGCTGTTGATGGAAATATCTGTAGAATGTTGAGCCACCACAGAAGCTTGAAGGAAAAAGATAAACTGCTCTACGGCCACAAAAATCAGCCACTAGCTAGCACCAAGAACACACCTCAAGTTTCAGGCATAAGCATAACCCAGTAATCGAAACCACCCCAGCTAACCCAATAAAGGCACGAATTCCAGCATATATAGGAGTACTAGTAAGGAATCATATAGAAAAAAAAAGATTCACAGATAACTGCAGAACAAATTAAGAGGTTCTTGTGATGAGCCGATAAGCTCATGGAATGGAAGCTCCCTCCCAGCTGGCCTCAAGAACACCCAAAAGCAGAGTAGAGTTAAAACAGGGACAATTGGAGCGCAAAATGGAGGAATTCAACCCAAACCCAACCAACATCAAGCACGGGAAAGTAGATAGTACTACTTCAAGATAGAGGCGGCGAAGAAATTACTACCTGGCAGAGGATGACGGCGTCCTGGTTGGGGCCTTTCTTGCCCTTCTGGGAGAAGAGGGAGGCCACCTTCCTCGGCGACGACGCGCCGCCTCCTCCTTCCTCGTCCATGACGTACACGATGCTCTCGTCCGCCTCCTGCCCCTGCTGGCCGAGGTGCTCCGAGGACGCGCATATCCCCATCAAGACCCTCCGAGAATCAGGACCCTTCAAGATTCTTCCGCGGCGAGGAGGAGGAGGATGCGCTGTGCTTCCGCAGGTCCGAGTTGTTTAAGAAGCCATGGGTCCGCGGATTCGAAGGGGGAGTGGAGGCGGTCAGCGGCCAAGGAAGGAGGGTAGACAGAGGTTGAGGGAAGAAAGCTGTGGGCGTTTTAAAGCGGGGGCGGGGCGGAGGGATTAGGATCGGGACGCAGCAGGGATTAAGACCGTGATTAGGCAAGTTGTGAGCAATAATGGACGCTAGTCTAGTGGTAGTGGCTCATGGAGGGAGGGAGGGAGATGTCATGCAGGAGCACGAGGTTTCGGCGCGTTTTTCCCGTCGCGGGAACCCGTCCCGTGGGCCGGCTCCGGCCCTGTTTCTTAAAGCTGCCTATTTTTACCCGCCAATTTCGTTTTGTACCCGCGGCCGCGCCGCTCTAAAAAGAAAGTGTTTCAGCCGGAGCTCATTTTTGGAAAGTAATACCGCCGGTCGCTTGGATTGCACGGCCGGCGTCGGCTATCATTGTTTTTGTTCTTTCTCCGACTCTTTTTCTTTTTTTTATTAATTAATAATGTCGTCACGTTTGTCATGTACTGCTATGTTTTTTTTTAACAAGCAAAGGCACTAAGAGGTGCCTAATTTCATTCAGCTCAAAGAGATAGTACAAAGAAAGTTACATAGATCTGCAGATGATAAGAGGGGAGGATAAGAAGAAACTATGAGAATGAGCTGAATAAAAGATCCTATAAGGCAAAGTGGAAGGACCACAATGCGATGACCAACATGATCAGGAGAAGCAGGATTACATACTGCAGCCAAAACATGGCAGCAGGCCTGAAGGGGAAAAGAAATTTAAAACAACCAAGCGCTGCAGCCGCTAGATACTCCAAAGACTGTCCATCTTGACATAAGAAGCTTGCAGGCGCCGAAAAGAGCAGTTACAGCAAGCCGGACCTGTAAGAGAGAAACTTCCTTCAGCATCCCAGAGATGCGCACAACCTGCAAAACAAAGAAAAAATACTTTGCATCTCCAACAGTCCAAGTCCACCATAGTTCTAAGGGCTGTAACACCCACGATGCGGCTATATCTCTCACGTGTCGAGGCACGACTTAGAGGCATAACCGCATTGTAGATTTTGTCGCGAGAAGGGTCATCTTCACACAATCCCATGTAATGAACAAGAATGGGATAAAGAGAGTTGGCTTACAATCGCCACTTCACACAATTCATAAATAAATTCATACATCATTCAAGATACACACATAGACCGACTACGGTCAAATCCAAATGAAAAGAAGATAACCCCAATTGCTAGATCCCCGATCGTCCCAACTGGGCTCCACTACTGATCATCAGGAAACGAAACATAGTAACGACCAAGTTCCTCGTCGAACTCCCACTTGAGTTCGGTAGCATCGCCTGCACTGGCGTTAACGGCACCTGCAACTGTTGTGATAGTATCTGGTGAGTCACGAGGACTCAGCAATCTCAAAGCCCGCGAGATCAAGACTATTTAAGCTTATGGGTAGGAAGTGGTAATGAGGTGGAGTTGCAGCAAGCACTAAGCAAATATGGCGGCTAACATACGCAAATAAGAGCGAGAACAGAAGCAACAGAACGGTCGAGAAGGTAGAAGTGATCAAGAGGTGATCCTGAAACTACTTACACACAATCATAACACAAAGACCGTGTTCACTTCCCGGACTCCGTTGAAAAGAGACCATCACGGCTACACACGCGGTTGATGCGTTTTAATTAAGTCAAGTGTCAAGTTCTCTATAACCGGACATTAACAAATTCCCATCTGCCACATAACCGCGGGCACGGCTCTCGAAAGTTTATACCCTGCAGGGGTGTCCCAACTTAGCCCATCATAAGCTCTCACGGTCAACGAAGGATATTCCTTCTCCCGGGAAGACCCGATCAGTCTCGGAATCCCGGTTTACAAGACATTTCGACAATGGTAAAACAAGACCAGCAAAGCCGCCCGATGTGCCAACAAATCCTGATAGGAGCTGCACATATCTCGTTCTCAGGGCACACCGGATGAACACTACGTACAACTAAAACCAGACCTCAAGTTTCTCTGAGGTGGCGCTGAAAGTGGATCTAGTTCGGACCAACACTCAGAGGAGCACTGGCCCGGGGGGGTAAATAAAGATGACCCTCGGGCTCCGGAAACCCAAGGGAAAAAGGCTAGGTGAGGCAAATGTAAAACCAAGGTTGGGCCTTACTGGAGGAGTTTTATTCAAAGCGAACTGTCAAGGGGTTCCCATAACACCCAACCGCGTAAGGAACGCAAAATCAAGGAACATAACACCGGTATGACGGAAACTAGGGCGGCAAGAGTGGAAAAAACACCAGGCATAAGGCCGAGCCTTCCACCCTTTACCAAGTATATAGATGCATTAATTAAAATAAGATATATTGTGATATCCCAACAATATCCATGTCCCAACATGGAACAAACTTCATCTTCACCTGCAAATAACAACGCTATAAGAGGGGCTGAGCAAAAGCGGTAACATAGCCAAACAACGGTTTGCTAGGAAAGGATGGTTAGAGGCTTGACATGGTAATATGGGAGGCATGATATAACAAGTGGTAGGTAGCGCAACATAGCGATAGAGCGAACAACTAGCAAGCAAAGATAGAAGTGATTTCGAGGGTATGGTCATCTTGCCTGAGATCCCGCAAGGAAGAAGAACGGGTCCATGAAGAAGACAAACGGACGTAGTCGAACGAATCCTCACAACTCCGGAACGAAACCGAAGCTAACGAGAGACGTAAACCGGAAAGAAGCAAACAACATGGTAAACAACCAACACATAAGCATGGCATGATGCACAATCAAGTATGATGCATGTCCAGTTTAATGAGGCATGGCATGGCAAAGTGCACAAACAATACTACAAATTAAGTGGAGCTCAATAAGCAACAAGTTGCATATTGACGAAACACCACATCAATTATTTAGTTCTCTCTCGGTTATGTACCCAACAATATTAAATGTTATTAAACATGGCAAAAGGGTGAAGCATAAGTAAACTAACTATTTAGGCAAGTTTAAAATGAGGCCGGAAACAACAAACAACAATTCCGGAAAATCCCCATATGCGTGTTTTGGATTTGGTACTGTTCTACCTATTACATAATTTTAGAGTTGTTAAACATGCAAAGTAAGTGCACCAAGTTAAACTAGGCATTTTTCCACCCCATTTACATATCAGGTTTATTTAAAACCGAGCTACGGTTATTTAGTTATGAAATAAAGCATTTTAGCATGGCATTCGAGCAAATTTAATCAAAAAACATTTTAAAGATTTCAAACATGGATGAAAGCAGCATATTATGAAACTAGATGAAAAACTAAGCATTTTTCATATATAAAATATTTACATATGATGCACCACTTGTGAGTTATTAAATGCAAGAACTCTAGGGGTTTTTCTGCAAAACTGGCAGTCTCTGGATAAATAGCTAAAATCGTTCCGCGAAAAAAAAACATGAATCGGGCCGAATCTGGCTAGGTCAGCAGTGTACAGGAGAGTGGCTGGAGGGGCGGCTCACCCATGGGCTAGGCCCAGTCGGTGGAGAGGCAAGGCTGGCAGGGCGACGCAGGTGGGCTGCCGGGCCGAAGCAGAGGAGCGGCTGGGCCGGATCTGGCGAAGGGGAGGTGGCCCAAGCGCGTGCAGTCGGTCGTGTGACTTGGCGCGGTCAATGCGAGCGAGGAGCGGGTCGAGGCGCTGGTTCAGGCGAGCGAAGCAGAGGTGCAGGACTTGGCAGGCGCAGATGGTCTCCGGCGAGGGCACCGGTGGCCGGGGACGGGCGCGGGGATCCACCGGATCTGACGAGGGGAGATGGTTCCTGATGGTGGGAGTCAAACAGGACGACGGCAGCTCAACTCTTGTGAAGAAATACAGAGAGCGAGTGAATTCAGATAAGAGATAAAGGGAGAAGAAACGGGAAGAAAAAGTAGGGAACCACGGGCGCGGGTGGCTAGATGTGCTCACCGGCGAGCTGCAGAAGGGCCGGGCTTGGAGCACTGGTGCTCGGCGATGAGCATCAGGGAGGCAGGAGGCCTCGGGCGCCGGGCATCCACGAGCTCGGGGGGTTCAGGGCGCGATCAACACGAGCAGCGCTCGCGTCCTGAAACTGACGAAGCGGGCGGCGACAGCTTCGTTCCTCTGATCGAAGCAGAGACGAGGCCCTGCGGCGGGAGGCGAGCAAGGGCAGTCGGGCGAGAGGAGCCGGGCGGAGGCGACCCGATCCGGCGGCACGAACGGCAGGGACGGGGAGGACACACACGGCGGCTCCGTTCACCGGCGGCCATGGCAGCAGGGGCGAGCCCCGTTCGTTTCCTGGCAGATAAGAAAACAAACGAGGAAGGGAGAGAGATTAGAGAAGGAAGGAGAGGGAAACGGGGGAGAGAAAGAGGAGACGGGCGCAAGTCATCTATTGGGTTCGCCGGAGAGGGTCGATGGCGTGGCCGGAGGCGGGGACGAGGTGCTCGGGGACAGGGAGGTGAGGTGGCTTGGGGAGGCAGGGAGACTCCTGGAAGCGCACGGGAGCAGCGGAAGTTGGGCACGAGGTGCTCGGGGAGGGATCGAGCGAGAGGAGCGGCGCGGCTGTGGGTTGGTTCGGAGCTGAAAACGAGGGAGATGGTCGGAGGCTGGTGGTGGTGGGGATGGACCTGGGAGGATCCCGATGGAGATGCGAGAGAGAGAGTGGCGGCGGCGGCTAGGAGGATCCCTAGAAATTAGGGATTTGGTCTCGGTTTAGACTAGTATATATAGCGAGTGGGTTAGGTTAGGGGCTATCTTCTCCCTCCGATCGTAATCGGACAGACGGAAAAGATAGGCTAGGGAGAGTCTAATAAAGAACCGAAGATACTTTCCGGATGTTTGGGCATGATCCGGATCCAACGGTGACGACTGCTCGGGTCGGGTTCGGGAAATGTCGTGGAATTGTCACGGCAGATGTCCTTAGTGTCAGGACTTAGCCGCGAGGCCAGCGCATCTATGTGGTAGCTTGAGAGGGGTTGGGCGGAATCGAGAGACGCAACACAAGACAAGAATTTAGACAGCTTCGGGCCCCGGGAAACATCATCCGGTAATAGCCCTACATGCTGTTTGTGGCTAGGTCTCATTATGCTCATGAGAGAGTCGCCGGTAAGCCGGCTCTTTGTGTCTAGCCCTAGAGATTGTTTCTTGTTGCTTGTCCCTCTTTGGGGTGCCTTGCCCCTCCTTATATAAGTTAGAGGGGCGGGTTACATGCGGAGTCCTAGTAGGACTAGGACTAGTCTATCTTTTCTTACAAGTTGAATACAAATCCGGGTCTTGCTTCCTCGTAAAGGAAATATTCGTCATCCCTTTCTCCTTAAGCCGGCCCACCAGAGTATAAGCCAGCCTGCTGGGCCTTGGGCCTTGTCATTCGTTTGATCCGCCCGCCGGGTCTCCAGTGAGTCACAATGTCCAGGCGGGTTACCTGTGAATCGCCATGTTCGGGCGGATCACCAGTGAGTCGCCAAGCTCTAGCCAGGTCTCTGGTGAGTCGCCAAGTCTGGCCAGGTCTCTGGTGAGTCGCCAAGTCTGGCCAGGTCTCTGGTGAGTCACCAAGTCTGGCCGGGTCATACCGCGGGGTATATCCCCGACATTAGCCCGCAGTTTAATTTGGATTTATCCATGTTAAACTGATCCTGCAAAATAACTGAAGAACAAATTTGACAGGTTGTGCTCCGGGTTAAATATTCTTGTAAGCCGGCACCTGATCATCCTTAAGTCCTTGACATTTTCTCCTGGAATATCCGGGTCAATTTCCTAGCTTCATAATCCATTTGCTGACATTGGCTCTTATAAAGAAATATTATATGAAATAATCCATTTGAGTCGGTTTCCAAAACTCCGGCTTAATAAACATCTTAGACTCAAGATTCATCTGGTGATCCGCCAGTTTAAAGATGTAGAGGCTGGCTAGTTATAATTGCCAAAATTACCGTCTTGTAAATATTGATAACACCGGGTCATAACTGTTGCCGACGCCGGGTCATTATTATTGGTGACACCGGGTCATGCTTGTTGCAAACACCGGGTTAATCTGGTCTGCTCCAAACTGAGAATTTAAAGATTTTTTCTCCCTTATATGCATATCACCTGTAGCCCCCAAGTCTTAAGAGGAGAACATAGTGATAACTTAAGACTTGCTTCAATATAAGTGTTGCAACCTTGAAGAAAACCGGGTTATTCATCTCAATCATTAGTCATAAACTGAATATTCCACATATGTAGCCCCCAAGTACCGGGTTGTCATGCTTGCAGCAACCTGGGACTTGTAATTGCCTTATGCTCATAAAAACTTCAACCAGTGTAGCCCCCAAGGGCCGGGTCATTATATAATAATGAGCAGGGACTTTGTAAATATGATCATGTAAACTTGACTAGCAACGTGTAGCCCCCAAGGGCCGGGTCAGTAAGATATTACCGAGCTGGGACTTTGTATATGATTCATTGATAATAGCAGCATATGATGTAATCTCCACCATGGGGCTTGAACCCACGTCCACAAGGTTAAGAGCTTTGTACTCTACCAACTGAGTAGTGGATCTTTCAATATAATAGATTAAGGCTTGTGTACCTTGAATTTTCGACAGGAGCAATTGGTAGCCCCCAAGGGCCGGCTCATTACAATGTGATGAGTCGGGTCTTCAATAAGTTGAGCAAAAAATGTCTTTACATTAGCCCCCAAGTGCCATGGTGCATGCTGGCAGTGACATGGGACTTGCATATTTGATGTGATCTCAATTTAAATAATGTAGCCCCCAAGTGCCGGGTCGTAAGCCTGCAGCGACTCGGGACTATTCTTTCCATTGTAGAATAAATCATATCCATTGATAAAATAATAGCCATTGCGCCAAAGCGACTTTGAATACCTCATCTGCTGATAAGTAGATCCGGAGTTTAAATATTCGGCGGCTCTTGGCCAATGGCGATTTAATACGCCTCCATTGTAAGCCGAAATTTGTACAACCCGGCGGCTTATAGCCTTTGAGAAAATCAAGAATTGATAACCCTTTTGAGACACCAATTTCAATCTAAGATGATGGGCTTGAATTTAATCATTTATGTAAGTCATAGCTCTGTAAATCCTGCAGAGTTTAAACAACATATGCCCTGGCGACTTAACGTCAAAAACCAGAGCGGGTAACCACCCAAATGTAGTCTTATCCTGCACATAATTAGATCACAAGATTCCTTGGCGGTTTACCGCAGGGCGGGTCATAATATCTCACATATAACCATTGATGTGTAACAAGGAGTCACAGATAAGCCTGTTATGAATCATAACTTTGAAACATAACTATAATAATAATATTATACCTGTGATATTGAATTTTCACTGCCGGTTTATGTGACCTGTGCAGTAAGGGTGATAACCCAATCTTTAGAAATCAAGACTTCCAAATGTTTATAATTGTGATATGATGGCGACTTATCATCCAAAGTCAAACTGGGTTAAATAGCAACCACTCATATACACTTTAGATATGATCAAAAGAGCTTCAAATAAAATCCAAAAATTGTTTGCAAAAAGAGACTTCAAAAAATTTGAGGCTTCTAATTCGAATACGATCAGAAAACCGTCCCAAAGGGGTTAAGCTAAGATTCGAATACGATCATATAGCCCCCAGTGGCTTTGGTGTTGCCGATCAAGAGGGTACCGACAGCTATGTTCTCTTTGGTTCGAATACGACCTATGTTTGAACAGGAAGCCCCCAAATGACCTTGAGAGTTGTTTAACGACGCTGATTCGAATACGATCCACGTCGGTTCCCAAAAGGGGTTGAGCTATGATTCGAATACGATCAAGAAGCCCCCTAGTGAGCTCGGCAGTGTGCTGATCAAGAGGGTACCGACAGCTATGTTCTCTTTGGTTCGAATACGACCTATGTTTGAACAGGAAGCCCCCTAGTGATCATGAGAATATTTAACGACTCTGATTTGAATACGATCAGGGTCACACCTAAAGGGTTATGCTAAATTCGAATACGATCAGCTCCCAATGGTCATTAAAGCAGGGTACCTATGTTTGGGTTGTGCTTTGTAACAGACTCTTTTTGGTCCCTTTAATTTTTCCTGAGAACTCGAACTTTTGCGAGAGATAAATTCTTTTTGAACCGGAAAAACTGGATATTGAGAGTTTCAAAGCTTTGTGATAAACAAATTTACCATGAACCGGATTTTGAACCGGATTTGAGAGCTTCAAAACTTTGTGGCAGATAAATTTCCCTTGAACCGGATTTTAAACCGGATATTTAAGAGCTTCAGTGCTTTGTGGGAGATGTCAAGTCTCTTGAGCCGGATCTAAACCGGAATCCTTCTTTTTAAGCCGGAAATTTTCTGACGGCCTTTAAACTTTTTACCAATATGGTGGTAGCCTCCGGGACCGGGTTATTTTTCCCTCCAATGACCCGGAGTTCTTGAATGCATTGAAACCGACCAATGCTGCCGAGTCATATCATTGTAGCCCCCGAGTCTCAAGATGACTCGAGGAGTTGGCTTTGAGATTCTCCATATTGACCATAGCATAAGGTGTATATCATTGGTGTTGATAGCGCGATGTGAATCCACAGAAGGTTGAGGTGACGGCGGCGAGTTATAAATGATCATGTATGAGGCGTGTCAGCAACTCGGCCAATGGTCCCTTCCAACTGGCTGTTTGAAGTTAACTAAACTTTAGTGGCGGCGACTTGTGCGCCTGCCCATTTGAACCATCCAGCACCGACGGCGGGCAGACAGGTGTGGCCTGGTATGTTGATATAGACCAGGCCGCGAGAAACAGAACGACAAAGATGATCGCAGCATCAGGGGCAGCTTAGATGAATCGGACGCGGCATTGTAAACCATTGCGGACGGGGAAAATCGGCACCGGTGTTGTAAACCGGCACAGACGGGCGAGTTAATCGCAGGCATGGCCCCGGCAAGCTGATGTAAACCAGGCCACAGGGACGGCGACTTGCTCATGTTCATTCATCGTGTAATGTGACACGGACGAACACCGGGCAGTACGTTGCCAGCGCGTGCTCCATAACCACGTTTTATAATGAATAATTGTCCTGCATATCAAAATATACGGTCCGAAGTAACTGTTCTTTTGACAAAAACAATGTGTCAAAAATAGACTTAGATAGATGTCACCTGATATGTTAGGCCGGAAATTATCCGCCATGGAGTTGATGGTCACCACGGTGAAGCTAAAATCAACCATGGATGAGTCGCCCGAAGGAGCAAACGGATGAGTCGGCCGTAGCGTTGTACGCTGGTGCGGACGAGCAAATTGTTCTCCGCGTCGTAAACCAGCGTGGACGCGTGAACCGGCCGCGAGGGCGGACGGGCGATTCGTCCGTGGTGTTGTAAGGCGGTGCGGACGGGCGAGTCGGCCGGCGCGTTGATGTAAACCAGGCAGCGGGGACGACGACTTGCATGTGTATCCGTCGAGCAACATGACACGGACGAACGAACGTCAGTGTAGATTTATACTGGTGTGCGCTCCATATCCGCCGTACAACACCTTTGTCCTGAATGATTATCCTGCGTAAAAATATTACGGGACAAAGTAATTGTTCTCAAAAATTAATATGTGTTGTTAAAACAGACTGCACGATTTTCACCTGATGTTTGAACGAGAGATGATCTCGTCTGTCTTCATAAACAGTGAGCCATTGTCCTGTTTTCCTTGGACAAAAGACGACTTGTGCGTACGTCCTCCGGGACACACTGACGAAGGCAGCAATATCGGGTCATGGCACAGAGGCGAGTTGGTAGTACGGTTGCTTGTTTTAGCCGCGGAGGCAGCAGGCGCTGGAGGCGATGTGACGGAGCGACGCGTCGGCCATGGCAGAGCCGCGGCAGCGGGGGAGCGGCCGGGTCGATCCAGGCGGGTCTGACCCAGTTGTGGTGGCCGTGGATAACCCACGCCCGCCCGGGTCGTGTTTTTTTTACTGCATGCTTCAGCGTATGCACGCGCAGCCTGTTCGTGAAGCGTGGCGCCCGAGGCTGCGGTCTTGAAATTTGGAGTGTTAGGTCATGTGTTGGCCGTATGCACTTTTTCCCTGTTGATGATCCAGTAGTAGTAGTACTTGAACTCTTCCCCGATTGACTCGGATGCCCGCGCTCGGTCGTAGATGGACTACAAAATCTGAATTGTACTCGGATCAGACTAGTTCACCTTTAGCTTTTAGCTCAAGCGTCTAATCAGTTAAGGAATATTCCTCCTGATGTATCTCACGTGGGCTAGTAACCCCTTTTTCCTTTCCTTTTGAGCCAGGAGTCCGACTTGATTTCCTGGCCGCTGGTACTCTGCGTCGGGAACGCCTCGGAAACAGCTGAGGTGGAGACATGTTCGTACTTCCGAACCTGACGCGCGTGATGGAACTCTTGTCGGTCTTGACGACGTACAGGTGCAGCGGCGTCGTACAACATCTTGCAGCAGAATCGATCTCCGACGGCAAAAACGCAGCGGCGGCAGCATAAGGAAAAAACCATAACATCTTCCAGAAAATTGACTTTGCCGGTTCTGTCTTAAGCCGGCCCATGCCGTAGAGCGCCGCCATCGCCCGCTTTGGCATCTAGCCAAGAGTAGGTTTTCACCCAGATCTGTTCGAAGAACTCCATCTGCTTCTTGTGCACGGACCGCCGCCTTCTTTATCGAAGACTAGACCAAGGGAAAGAACCTCCTAAATTCAATGGCACCAAAAGAATACACCATCAAAATCCCAGGTAGTCGTAAAAAAATTGGGACATATTGGTAGCACGCACGAAAGTTCACTTGAACCTCACACTGCTAAGACCCCATCGATGAGAAAAATTCATTCAAACGACGAAGAGTTTGAACAGTGCATCTTAGAGGATGAATGCCACCATTCAATTTACATTGATCAACCCAAGCCCACGCCACGTCCGGTGAGAATTTTTCCACTTGCTCGCACCCATCTACTTACCGAGATTCCACCAACCTCTTTTACATTCTCTATCATTCCTTTGCTGTCATTGGCCGTGTGCATTCCCCGCAAAAAAAAGTTGGTCGTGTGCACCATGATCCATGCCCTCTACGGATATGGACCAGATGTCAGGCGATCCTATGAGGTGTATCATGGTCCCGCACTGTAATTCCTGATGTCGAACTGTATAAGTCTTATGATTCGTGGATGTTTTGTTTTGCTTCATATCAAAAGTATGTCCTCGTTGCAATGCACCGGCTGTTTTGCTACTATGTGTGTGTATATATAAATCTACTATGTGAGTAAATTTAGATTTATACACCTTTTTAGAGCCAAGAGCTTCTATTGATCGACGCAAAGTATAATCATGCCGAATACATGGGGTTAAAAAAGCCAGAGCCTAGGATGGCCAGGAATTGTCGAGAACAGAGGAGGAGAGTTGTCTAGCAGCGGGTTGCCATAAATTCATACCTATATACTTGTAAGTTTATATTGGCCACATGTTTAACAACCCCCCCCCCCCTCCAATACTACTTGTTTGCTCCTAATTTTCATATGAACACTACATACTTTGATCCAAAATTACACAATCCTACCTCCACACGTTAAACGATCTACACCTCCCTGCCCAGATTGCCTGCGGTCCTCTCCCACCCCACCCACCGCGCACGAGGCCCACCTGACAAACGTCTGACACACCCAACGCAGAAAACACACACATTACCCGCTGCCCTCCCCCCACCCACCATGCATGGGGCCTACCTGACATATGCTAACCAGACAACATCCTCCGCCTCTCCCACCCCTACCCACAGTGCAAGGGGCCTACCTAATATATTCCAAACCGGTGGCATCCAAAAGCTGGGTCGACATGAAGGGAGAAGAGCCGCCATAGAATGAGAAAGACGAGGAACGCTGACCCGACATATGCCAACCCTCTAGCTCGGCAGACAGGAAGGGAGCACCGGAAGAGCTGGGACGGAGAGCACATGTTCGACAGTAAACAAACGAGACCCAGTCAGTCAAATAGTCGGCGCATGCTTTTACCTACCTGGGGAAATATCATTGTTTTAAAGGCATCTGTGAAGCGTCGCCTAGGCGATGCCTTAGCGTCGGGGCGCCCTCGGTGGCAAGGCGTCGAACCTGCCTTATACATCGTCGTAAAGCGTCCACTTTAGATCCTAGGGCGTCTGAATCGTCCGCCTAGGTGCGTAGGGCGGCGCCATGGGCCAGATCGGATGCCACGGGATGCTTCCAGGCGGGAAAGAGTGGCCCGTGCGGGAAGCTTTCGCGGGAAATATTGGGCTTGCACGCTAGTGCGAACAGGTATAAGGCGAAGGGCAGGACAGAGAGGATCGAACCAATCGTCCAATCCACCCGATAGGGTTTCCTTCTCTCCTTCTGACCTTTGGCGGCGGCTCCTTCCTCTACAGCTCCGATCTGTGCCCCTCCTCGTCGGGCTCAACTCTCCTTCCTCCTCTGGCGCAACAGCAAGGTGTGGCTCCCGTTCTCATCTCACTTCTACCTTGGCCTCCTCTGAATTTTCTTCTACCCTTCCAAGTACTCCGTTTCTCCCTGCATTGTAGGTAGATCCGTAGATGTGCTTGGCTGCTTGCCTACTCCGCCTCTGCATCTGTTTGCTCCCAAATCTGCTTCTCCATCCACAAGGCAGCAACCCCACCATCGCTTCTTTCCTTCCCCATGCTTGTCTGCTTGCTCTAGTGATTTGGCTCTTCTCTCTTTGACGACTGATTGAGCCTTTTCTCGGTGTTGTTGCAGTAGCGAGGTGTCCCTGCTCTGATGGATCCTATGAAAAGAGCTACATCAGATGATCCAGTTTGGAAGTATGGGTTTTGGCCAGATTTAGAGAGGAAAGATTTACTCCAGTGTACATTTTGTGGAAAGATCGTCCATGCTGGCATGAGAAGGCTCAAGCAACACCTTTCTGGGGGTTGCAGTGATGCAGATATGTGTCCCGAGGCATCCATGAAGATTATGATAGAGATGCGCAAATCCTTAAACACTAGAAAGTTTAAAGCTATGGAGCGATATATTGATGAGAAGCATGAAGCTGAAGTTTTTCCTGTGGATGAACATGTCGAATGGCTTAGCCAAAAATATTGTTTTATCTCACAACCGTCAGGTATATGTACATGTGGTTTCGTCTGTACGAGTTCCTTAACTATGTCCCACGTCTTCTTGTTTGCTGCCTCCATACCATTCTTCTTCATCACATTTGCTTTCGGGTGTTGCATCCCACTGTACATAACTCCAACGCTTTGTCCGGCAAAAGATTCACTACAAAATCTATTGCAACCTAAAATATTTTAAAAGTGGTAAAAACCAGTAAAACTTTATGGGTTAATCTGGATAAAACACTGCTAATTAGGATAATTAGCGTAAAAGTATATTAAAATAGAAGTGGTAAACATTGGAATTGACTTTTTTTATGTAAACAACACTTATTTTATTATTCCTAAAAGAATTTCTAGGAAGAAACACTCTGGCGTTGTAATCCCCGATCGACTGGGCAGGATGGGAGCAAGTTCTTCCTGTTCCGTTTTCTACCTAGTAAAACAGATGGAGATATAATTTAGTGTGCCCAGTTGCTTGATCAGGTCTCGGTGGGCTATATTACATCCCTTGGCTAGAACTTCGCTTTTGTACACGAGGGCACCCTAAGCGAGGGTTTCTTGTGCCTACTGTCGGTGCCACCGTTGGTCTATCTCGTCTTCTACAGCCTTAGGGCTATGAAAGCACGGTGGATCCTGGCTCTGCCGGCGGGAGGGCTCTGTTTACATATGGTTTTTTCGGTTTTGTTAGGGTTTGTGTCCCCCTCAAAGAGGCGAGGCGGCGGCTCTTTGAAGATGGAATAAGGTTCTCTCTGCCTAGCCCCGTTCTGATGGTGTTTCTAGCATCGATGGAGGGCGTGTGGAGGTTTGTCTACGGCGGATCTCGCGGGATTCGATCGGCGTTTGTTTTCAATGGATCCATGTGGATCCGTTCTTCATTCGTGTGTGTTTATGTGTCTACAGATTGAATCATTCTGATCTACGCATCTCTTAATCAATGGTGGTTGTTGTCGTGATGTGTGCTGGTTCTATGGGGTCTTAGCACGATGACTTTCCGACTGTCTACTACAACAAGGTTTATCCAGCTCTGATGAAGAAGATGCGATGACAACAGCGCGTCCTCGGCTTGCTTCAGTGTTTGTAGTCCTCGGCTTATATATATTACTTCTGTTGTTCTTTATACTATCTTAACCGTTGATAAATAGATTAAAAGTTTTCCTGAAAAGAACCCGATGAAGATAGTCTACTAACCTCGATCGCTGCCGCCATGCACCAATCGATCTATTAATTGGCCGTACCTCATTTTGTACGTGGTATGTACAATTGCGCTGACATCTCTCTCTCGTTCTTCTCCAGTTTTTTTTTTTGATGGAGAAAAAGTTTTATTCCATATGGATAGGGTTACAATCGAGAGGCAATAAGCCCTCAACACAAGGGGGTCATCTGTCTAGCCATACAGCAGTAGTACTTTCCGTAAGACTATACAAAGCCAACCGATCTGCTACCCTATTTTGCTCACGTTTAATTTGCGAAGGAATAAAAATTCTATCAGCCATAAGATGACGTATTTCCGCTACCAAATGTCCATAAGTCGATGAGATGCTCTCCTGATAAGGCGGCCGGTGCCACCGAGGAGTCGGACTGAACGACGATGGGTAAGGTGCAATGCTAAATAGCTAGTGCCATACCCTGCATTATTGCATGTAGCTCCGCCTCCACTGCCTCATTGCAGTTGAAAATGCATCGGTACGCCGCAAAGATTACACTCCCGTCATGCCGGCGCAAAACCATTCCGGCCGCCGCCGAGCCGTCTACAGAAGAGAAGGATCCATCAACCGACAGTGCTGCCTGACCCACACTTGGTCGTGGCCACGGCAAGCAAGCTTCTTTCCGCACGACAGGCCGCTCTTGCCTTACCTGCATCTTCCCTTTTATGATCTCCTCCGTTGTATACCTCCTGGACAATTCTAATGATTGCATGTAGCTCTGGAGATATGTCACCGACACTGCCACCGGTGGAACCTCCTTCCCATGCGCCCCGTCATAGACCGCAAATTCCATATCCTCCATAGCATCATAATCACAGAATCCTGCATCATGTCATCGCAGTTCGCCAGGACGTTTAACAACCAATCTTGCCCAGTATCCCGAAGGAGCTCTTGATCTCATAGCCTCCATACTGTGCGCATCTGGGTCCACACTTGGCGGGCATGATTGCATGTCATCAGAGCATGAAAACTAGTCTGCTTCTCCCTTCCACATAGAGGACAGCTATCTCTAGTAGAGACATGTCTATATTTCTTGCAAGCATTAGTTGGGAGAGCACCAGACACCACTTTACAGGCCATAATCCTCATCTTGAGGGGCATCTTGGCTCCCCAAATTGTTTGCCAGATTGATCTCTGGCCGCTTGGGCTGTTGCTTGGCGCGCCATGATTGAGTGAGGACTCATGAGCAAGACGATACGCCGAACGAACTGTAAACGATGGATAGGGAAGAGTCTTATCCATGTAGATGGCTAAGCCGGTGGACAGGGAAGAGTCTTATCCATGTAGATGGCTAAGCTACAGAGCAGGCACCAAGTGTTCTCGCTTGAAAGGTGATCTTTTTCCAAAAAAAGACATTTTATTATTTAAGAGGTTTAAATATTACATCCGGTCTTTGCATAACTAAAATGCACACAGTTTACAAAGTCCCCATAACAAGTCAAATAAAAGAAAAAGGCGAAATACACAGAAATTTGTATATATGTATTACTCCTAAACCGTCGGTGGCACAACCCTAACCCTAAGATCATGCTGTCATCTATGTTGGGTAAAAGTATGCCTCGTCATAGCCTCTAATCGTGTACACACCTCCGTAAACAAGTCTCGATTCTCCACTCATTGTAGAGAGGACCATAAATGAAGCGTCCCGGTACATCTGTGGATAACCTGCATAAGATAAATATTATCAAAAACTTTATCATTTCTACATAGCCAAAGCGACCAATTTATGGCAAGCGCTCCCACCTTGAGAAGAATCCTAAACCTGTGATCAATCCCATGCAACCAATTGCCAAATATGTTAGCAACACTACAAAGAGGATACAAGTTAGAAGCTATTTGAATGGCTGACCATAAGAATGAGCCAATTTAAATTGAAAAAACAAATATTTTATTGTCTCATCATGCGGACCAAATACATTGCATACTTCCATGTCAATTCCTCATAAAAAGGTTGTTTTTAGTAAGAATGACTCTGCGACGAAGATACCATACAAATATTTTATTCTTAAGAGGTATCTTCTGTAGGGGAACATAGTATTTCAAAAAATTTACCTATGATCACGCAAGATCTATTTAGGAGATGCATAGCAACGAGACAGGAGAGTGTGTCCACGCACCATCGTAGACCGAAAGCGGGAGCGTTTAGTAACGCGGTTGATGTAGTCAAACGTCTTCACGATCCAACCGATCCAAGTACCGAACGTACGGCACCTCCATGTTCAGCACACGTTCAACACGATGACGTCCCTCGAGCTCTTGATCCAACAGAGGTTCGGGGATGTAGATGAGTTCCATCAGCACGATGGCGTGATCCATGCAGGGCTTCGCCTAAGCACTACGACAATATGATCTGAGGTGTAATCTGTGGAGGGGGCACCGCACACGGCTAAGACAATTGATCTTTTTTCTGTTCTAGGGTGCCCCCTGCCTCCGTATATAAAGGAGGAGAGGGGGAGGCCGGCCGGCCCCTGTAGAGCGTGCCAAGAGAGAGGAGTCCTACTAGGACTCCAAGTCCTAGTAGGATTCCACTTGGTGGAAGGGGGAAGAAGGAAGGGAGAGGGAGAGGGAAAGGGAAAGGGAAAGGGGGGCCGCGCCCCCTCCCCTAGTCCTATTCGGACTCCCCATGGGGGGGCCACCTCCTCGTGGCATGCCCTCTCTCTCCCCTAAGGCCCATGTTGGCCCATTACTTCCCGGGGGGTTTCGGTAACCCCTCCGGCACTCCATTTTTACCCGGTACCTCTCGGAACTCTTCCGGTGTCCGAATAACATCGTCCAATATATCATTCTTTATGTCTCGACCGTTTCGAGACTCCTCGTCATGTCCGTGATCTCATCCGGGACTCCGAACAACATTCGTTCATCAGAACACATAACTCATATAATACACAATCGTCATCGAACGTTAAGCGTGCGGACCCTACGGGTTCGAGAACTATGTAGACATGACCGAGACACCTCTCCGGTCAATAACCAATAGGGGAACCTGGATGCTCATATAGGTTCCTACATATTCTACGAAGATCTTTATCGGTCAAACCGCATAACAACATACGTTATTCCCTTTGTCATCCGTATGTTACTTGCCCGAGATTCGATCGTCGGTATCATCATACCTAGTTCAATCTCGTTACCGGCAAGTATCTTTACTCGTTCCGTAATGCATCATCCCGCAACTAACCCATTAGTCACATTGCTTGCATGGCTTATAGTGATGTGCATTACCGAGAGGGCCCAGAGATACCTCTCCGATACTCGGAGTGACAAATCCTAATCTCGATCTATGCCAACTCAACAAACACCATCGGAGACACGTGTAGAGCATCTTTACAATCACCCAGTTACATTGTGACGTTTGATAGCACACAAGTGTTCCTCCGGTATTCGGGAGTTGTATAATCTCATAGTCAGAGGAATATATATAAGTCATGAAGAAAGCAATAGCAATAGAACTAAACGATCATTATGCTAAGCTAACGGATGGGTCTTGTCCATCACATCATTCTCTAATGATGTGATCCCGTTTGTCAAATGACAACACATGTCTATGGTTAGGAAACTTAACCATCTTTGATTAACGAGCTAGTCAAGTAGGGGCATACCAGGGACACTCTGTTTGTCTATGTATTCACACATGTACTAAGTTTCCGATTAATACAATTCTAGCATGAATAATAAACATTTATTATGATATAAGGAAATATAAACAACAACTTTATTATTGCCTCTAGGGCATTTTTCCTTCATCTTCATCTTCCAGATCTTATTATTATCAACTGGCACGTCAGGCTGGATCAAAGCTCGACAACATTATGTAAAAAAAGAGTTATTTATCCGAAACCACCACACTTGGGGCTAGGCTAACAACTTGGTACCACATTTGAACCAGGGCACAAAAAACCAGCGGTTCTGCGCCTAATGTGTAACACGGAGCACTGATGCTCAAATTTGATCGCGAAAATAGCGAAACCGACAGGTGGGGTCCGCCCGTCGGGACGATGTGGCATGCCAATCTGGACAATTCACTGAGGTGGACGTAGGTCCCATATGTCATACTCACACACCTCCTTCTTCCTCATCTCTATCTTTCTCTCTCTCCAACCAGCCACACAAAGGACGCCGCCAGTGGCCACGCTCAGGCCGGACCCATGCCTCCACCGCATGGTCGGCCACCACGGCCGTCCTCGTCAGCGGCCGATGCCTGATGAGCCGCTCTTCCCCGACCATCAACCTCCTCCTCTCGTCCAGGGGCGCTCCGGTGATGCGTGCCTCGCCCCGAGCAGCACCACTCGAGCCGCTTGCTTGCCGGCCGCGGCCCGCTCTGGATGTGGCGCCCGCGACCCCGCCGCCTTGGATCTGGTGCCCAGGACCCCGTCGTCGTCTGCAACGGCTGCCGGCGTCCGCACCCCACGACGTCCATGATAGCTCCTCCTCGATCCGCGGCCGCCGTCAGCCATCAGTCTCATGGCCAGAGACCACCCCAAGCCCCACCACCTACCTGGGAGCTCTGGAATGCCTCCCTGAGCAACCCTACCGGAGTACTTGGACCCAGACGTCCAGAATCGGCGGCGCTGCGGTCGTCTTCTCCACCTCCGACCACACACCACCCCGCCTTGATATCCCGCTCCGGTGAATCTCCGCGCCTCGCATCTAGTCCCTAGGCTTCGACACGTCCTCCTGATGCCTCCGCCGCCAACGCCGACAAGCTATGGGTCCCCAAGCCGTCTTCCTCGCCTCACCATGCTCCGCCGGCCGCTGCCGCTGACGAGGACGTTGCTCCAGTGCTACCTCGTCCCGTCCGAGCACGCATACGTGCTCAAGGTGAGCACCCCCCTCGCATTCCCCATGCCACGGCGTGCCGCGATGTGTTCAGTGACCACAGGGTAACGCACGGAAGTTGCTCGACGGAATGCCCATAGATAGAATGTTGTGAAGAAGATGACCCTCTAGTCATTGACAGGTGGGACCCACGTCTCATTTGCCACATCACTCGGTCAAAGTTTTTGGTCTTCGCCACGTCAGCCCGAGCAGTGGGGCCAACTTGTCAGTTTCACTATTTTCGTGAGCTTATCAGACAATCAGTGCTCGGTGTTACGCATTAGGCACAGAACCGGTGGTTTCTTGTGCTCTGAGTCAAATGTGGTACCAAGTTGTTACCCTAGCCCCAAGTGTGATGATTTTGGGTAAA
The DNA here is from genome assembly GCF_002575655.3 of Aegilops tauschii subsp. strangulata. Classification (NCBI taxonomy): domain Eukaryota; kingdom Viridiplantae; phylum Streptophyta; class Magnoliopsida; order Poales; family Poaceae; genus Aegilops; species Aegilops tauschii. The sequence continues at coordinate 211,588,210 of NC_053040.3, forward strand.
TAACTCTAAAAAAAAGGTGAGCTTCATCCGAGAAAATTATCTTAGCCGTTGAAGTGAAGCTAATGAGAATTAATCTTAGCTCTCATCAAGCTGTTTAGGTTACTCGAATCTTTTTGTTCAATTTTTCGTTCAAGGTTGCTTGATTAGGTGGGACATTATATTAGGTCCTCGTTGATGTCTGAAAAGGGTAACCTTCTGCGTATGATTGTGAAGTCCATCGCTTGACCAAGTTTGGCAACCCTCACCATGCTATGCGTGCCTCCTATGCCCTCTGCCGACAGAGCAGGTCCTTTCCACTTCCATCCATGACGACGATCCAAGCCGTTGCACTTGCATCGTACGGCGCCAAGGGCCCGGCGCGTTGCAGTTGCTCCTCCGAACAGTGTCCCCCCTCTCGTCTATCCATAGTAGATAGATAGGCAGGGAGATAGATGGAACGGAGCTGTCTTTTCTCCCATTTTTCTTGTGCGAGGTGGACCTGTGGCAATGCGATTTTGGTCTTCTCGTTGAAAAGTAGTAACAAGCAAGTTGATGATTCCTATCAAAATCTAAGAGAAGCGCTGAAAAAGGCGAGAAGGCATACATCGCCGCGGTTCTCCGCATGGGACAGAAGAGGTCAATTTCTTTCGTATATCTGTCTGCCGTTGATTGCCAACAACGATGATACACACCAGCCCAAGATATTACTAGTTGAGCTTCATGTCGTGTGCGAGAATTTGCAGGTGACCAGACGAGGCTCGTAGCGTATCAAGCAGTCTACTCGGAGTTTCGGACCTTTTCTCCATAGGACCCGTGGGTTGGGTGGTTGGTTGGTAGCCGGCTGACGGCACGCGAAATTCTCCCTCGGCCATTCATTCATAGTAGCTAGGTGCACCAAGGAATTATCTTCTCATAATCTCCTAATGTCTAGTCATGCATAAACAGCCGGATCAACAAAAACTCCCATCTTTAGGCGCGTCATTTTGGCACAGGTCGACTTCCCATGGGCGATGCCAGCCATGCCAACTTGCCAAAACCTATTGGAAAATTGCTGATTGAGCCCTTGAGCAGAGACCGAGCAACTCCATTATTGCCCAGTAAAGAAGTATTATCCTCATGGTAACTCGACGGTAACATGACAACGACGCGAAGATATTACTCCCTAGTTGGCAAAAAGTGTTAGCGCTTCTGACGCGGCACGGGTCAAGTGTTTATCTTGTTCCTTCTTTAATTCTTCTGGATTCAACGGACGTACACTTGCGGGTGAAATGTGACCCTTGGTGCGGCTGAATCCGCAAGCTACAAGTAGGAAACCTTGATGTACATAAAAAACTTATGTTTCTCAATCTTATGACGTGCTTCCCTTAGTAAGTATGTTAGTTTTTTTTTTTGGCGTACAAAAGAGCTTTATTTATGTTTGTATAAGTAAGTATGTTATATAGTTGACCGCTTGTTCTGCTTAATCAATGACATTATTGCTAGTCTTCCAGCCAATACCCTTTTATTTTATGTGTTGACTCGTAGAAGCTCTTCCCCACACAAAATAAAAGGACTAGTACAAGCTCCTCTCTTCTTTTTCCCAAACGGAGATTTCCTCAATTTTGCTAAATCTTTCTGCATATCCTATATCCTTAAGGTAATCATAGTAACATTTACTATCTCTAACATACAAACATGCCACGTTAGCATGTTTTTATTATTAAGAGCATACCAGAGATCTGCGTGTCTATATATTAAGAAAAAAATATTGATTTTTGATGTGGTTTGTCTGAAAGCACCTGATACACACCAGCCCAAACGTTCTACAACAATTGTTGAGTATATTATGTGCATGTATATTGTGTATTGAGCCCACCTCTTGTTTTCTCTGTATAGTCAAAGTTGTGGCTCCCCTCTGTACTCATATATATGTGCCTGGTGCACCGATCAATGCATTGCGATTGCACAGCCTACACTTATCGTTCTACATGGTATCTATCGCAGCACGGTCCTAAAACCCTAGCCGCCGCCGCCGCCGCGCCTCTACGCGCCGCCGCCGCCGCCTCTACGCGCGCCGCCGTTTCTCCCCACCGCCGCCACCAGCCGCCGCCGCTGCCGCCGCTTGACGCCGCCACCTCCCACCACCGCGCCTTCCGCCGCAGCCGCGGCCTCTCCAAGCCGCCGCAGCCGCGGATCGCCGCCTCGCTTCCGCTCCCTCCCTCCACCCGCGCCGCAACCATCTCCAACCCGCGCCGCTCCCGCGCCGCAGCCATCCGCACCTCCACCCCACACCGCACCACGCATCGCAAACCCTAACCCTAGCCATGAGTTCCTCCTCCTCCACCGTCTCCAACCCGTTCGCCGGTCCCAATGTCACTCTCGTCCGCAACCTCAACATCCACGAGCGCGTCTCGGTGAAGCTTGATCGATCCACCGCCTCCTACTCCGCTTGGAAGCGGTATTTTTTGCTGGTGTTCCGCGAGTACCTCCTTCATGGCCACGTCGACGGCACCGTGGACTCGGCCTTCAAGATCCACGACGAGGAGTGGATGATCCTCGACGCCACCATCATCCGCTGGTTCTACCTCACCATCTCCAGCGACCTCTTCCACACCGTGGTGGATGACGACGACGACACCTACGCCGTCTGGACCAAGCTCAACGGCCTCTTCACCGACAACAAGTTGCAGCGCAAGGTCCTTCTCCACGGCGAGTTTTACGGGTGCCAGCAGCTTGCCTCGTCCATCGACGATTTTTGCATGTGCCTGAAAAGCTTGTCGATGAGCTCCGCGATCTCCGGGAGACGGTTGGCGACGAGCTCCACATCAGCACCCTCACCGCCGGTCTCAACGAGGATTTAGGGCACGCTGCCCGCAACCTCACCCTCATCCCGGAGCCTACTTTCGCTAAGGTGGTGGTGTACCTCAAGCTGGAGGAGCGCTGGATGAGGATGGCACGGACTCGGGCGACCCACACCGCCTTCGTCGCCGGCACCCGCGGGGGCCAGGCCCCGCCACCTTCGCGCCCGATGCCGGACCAGCCGCCGGCGCCCACTTTCCCGCCTGGCTTTCCACCCGCCCCGGCCGCCCCCATACAGCCGCCCCAGTCGGCGGCCAATGGGGGGGGGGGTTGTCGCAGTGGCCGTCGCGGCGGCCGCAAGCTGCAGGGGGGCGTGGGCGCTCAGGGAGGAGCACCTCGCCCGCCGCAGCAGGCCTACCAATCGGCCCCGTGGTACGCCGGCCAGAACGCATGGACCGGCGTTGTGCACGCCTACTCCATGCCGGTTCCCCGTGCCCCGGCCCTGATACGTCTCCAACGTATCTATAATTTTTGATTGCTCCATGCTATATTATCTTCTGTTTTGGACATTATTGGGCCTTATTATTCACTTTTATATTATTCTTGGGACTAACCTATTAACCGGAGGCCCAACCTAGAATTGTTGTTTTTTGCCTATTTCAGAGTTTCGCAGAAAAAGAATATCAAACAGAGTCCAAACGGAATGAAACCTTCGGGAACGTGATTTTCGGAACGAACATGATCCAGAGGACTTGGACCCTACGTCAAGAAAGCCACCAGGAAGCCACGAGGTAGGGGGCGCGCCTACCCCCCTGGGCGTGCCCTCCACCCTCGTGGGCCCCATGTTGCTCCACCGACGTACTCCTTCCTCCTATATATACCTATGTACCCCCAAACGATCAGATACGGAGCCAAAAACCTAACTCCACCGCCGCAACCTTCTGTACCCATGAGATCCCATCTTGGGGCCTGTTCCGGAGCTCCACCGGAGGGGGCATCGATCACGGAGGGCTTCTAAATCAACACCATAGCCTCTCCGATGAAGTGTGAGTAGTTTACCTCAGACCTTCGGGTCCATAGTTATTAGCTAGATGGCTTCTTCTCTCTTTTTGGATCTCAATACAATGTTCTTCCCCTCTCTCGTGGAGATCTATTCGATGTAATCTTCTTTTGCGGTGTGTTTGTTGAGACCGATGAATTGTGGGTTTATGATCAAGTTTATCTATGAACAATATTTGAATCTTCTGAATTCTTTTATGTATGATTAGTTATCTTTGCAAGTCTCTTCGAATTATCAGTTTGGTTTGGCCTACTAGATTGATCTTTCTTGCAATGGGAGAAGTTCTTAGCTTTGGGTTCAATCTTACGGTGTCCTTTCCCAGTGACAGTAGTGGCAGCAAGGCACGTATTGTATTGTTGCCATCGAAGATAACAAGATGGGGTTTTTATCATATTGCATGAATTTATCCCTCTACATCATGTCATCTTGCTTAACGCGTTACTCTGTTCTTATGAACTTAATACTCTAGATGCATGCTGGATAGCGGTCGATGTGTGGAGTAATAGTAGTAGATGCAGGCAGGAGTCGGTCTACTTGTCTCGGACGTGATGCCTATATACATGATCATACCAAGATATTCTCATAACTATGCTCAATTCTGTGAATTGCTCAACAGTAATTTGTTCACCCACCGTAAAATACTTATGCTCTTGAGATAAGCCACTAGTGAAACCTATGGCCCCCGGGTCTATTTTCCATCATATTAATCTCCCGATAGCAAGCTATTTCTGGCGCAGTTTTTATTTTGTTTACTTTACTTTGCATCTTTATCACAAAAATACCAAAAATATTATCCTATCATATCTATCAGATCTCACTCTCGTAAGTGACCGTGTAGGGATTGACAACCCCTTATCGCGTTGGTTGTGAGGATTTATTTGTTTGTGTAGGTGCGAGGGACTCGCGTGTAGCCTCCTACTGGATTGATACCTTGGTTCTAAAAAACTGAGGGAAATACTTAGGCTACTTTGCTGCATCACCCTTTCCTCTTCAAAGGAAAACCAACGCAGTGCTCAAGAGGTAGCAAGAAGGATTTCTGGCGCCATTGCTGGGGAGGTCTACGCAAAAGTCAACATACCAAGTACCCATCACAAACCCTTATCTCTCGCATTACATTATTTGCCATTTGCCTCTCGTTTTCCTCTCCCCCACTTCACCCTTGCCGTTTTATTCACCCTCTCTTTTTTGTTCGCCTCTTTTTCTTTTGCTTGCCTTGTCCTCATGGCTAGTCCTTTATCTTCTCCGTTGTCTCCCGAAAATGAAGTTCTCACAATGCTCAAAATAGATCTACCAGGAAGCAATCTACTTTCGTTCTTCTCCGCAATTTTTATGTAGGCGCTAATCCTTGGTATAGATATATTCTTGATACCATTACCAGAGGAAATTTCTTGGGTAGCCATACTTTTGACTCTTATAATGCTATGATAGATTTATTTGGCTCACCACCTCTCTTGGTTAATGAGACTATGTTAACTTTGGAGCATGTAATGCAAAGACTTGAAATTATTGAAAATAAAGTTGCTACCGTAGAGTTAATTGAAAATCTGGATAAAAAGATCCACAACCAAATTACCCAATATGGATCTAAGGTAGGAGTCACTTTGAAAAATATTAAGGAGAAGGAACCCATAGTTAATGAAAGAATAAATCAAGATACCACTAGAATCGATAAACTTGAGGGTATCATTACCAACTTGGGAACCGCTTTTTCTTCCGTAAAGAATACTCCAAGTCCTCCAACTAAAATTGCCAAGCTTATGTATGTTCCTAAAAATAAGGGTGAATCCTCTAGTAAGGAAACTGCGGATCTTAAATCTATAAGTATTCATCCCAATCTTTTTGCTATCATTAAGGAACCATTTGCTACAAATGAATTTTTCGATCTTGTTCCTAAAAGCTTGATAATTAATAAAAGAAAGAAACTCTAAAGGATGATAGATGTCTTATTGAAGAATTGCCTACTAAAGATGGCAATACCTAGATCTATCCTTGCTTGTATGCCTAGCTAGGGGCGTTAAACGATAGCGCTTGTTGGGAGGCAACCCAATTTTATTTGTACTTTTTTTTTGCCTTTTGCTTCTGTTTAGGAATAAATACTTGTTCTAGCCTCTGGTTAGATGTGTTTTTAAATTTTTAATTAGTGTTTGTGCCAAGTTAAGCCTATATGATCTTCTTGGATGATAGTTATTTGATCTTGCAGAAAATTCCAGAAACTTTCTGTTCACGAAAATAATTGTTAAAAATCACCAGAACGTGATAAAATATTGATTCCAATTGCTGATGATCAATAAACAAATTGTCTAGGTCGTCCTATTTTGGCTGATTGTTTGGAGTTCCAGAAGTTTGCGTTAGTTACAGATTACTACAGACTGTTCTGTTCTTGACAGATTCTGTTTTTCGTGTGTTGTTTGCTTATTTTGATGAATCTATGGCTAGTAAAAGAGTTTATAAACCATAGAGAAGTTGGAATACAGTAGGTTTAACACCAATATAAATAAAGAATGAGTTCATTACAGTACCTTGAAGTGGTCTTTTGTTTTCTTTCGCTAACGGAGCTCACGAGATTTTCTGCTGAGTTTTGTGTTGTGAAGTTTTCAAGTTTTGGGTGAAAGATTTGATGGATTATGGAACAAGGAGTGGCAAGAGCCTAAGCTTGGGGATGCCCATGGCACCCCCAAAATAATCTAAGTACACCAAAAAGCCAAAGCTTGGGGATGCCCCGGAAGGCATCCCCTCTTTCGTCTACTTCCATCGGTAACTTTACTTGGAGCTATATTTTTATTCACCACATGATATGTGTTTTGCTTGGAGCGTCTTGTATGATTTGAGTATTTGCTTTTTAGTTTACCACAATCATCCTTTCTGTACACACATTTTGATAGAGACACACATGATTCGGAAATTATTAGAATACTCTATGTGCTTCACTTATATCTTTTGAGTTATATAGTTTTTGCTCTAGTGCTTCACTTATATCTTTTAGAGCACGGTGGTGATTTTGTTTTATAGAAACTATTGTTCTCTCATGCTTCACTTAGATTATTTTGGGAGTCCTACAAAACAGCATGGTAGTTTGCTTTAACAATAATAGGCATACAAGATTAGTAAAAGAAAAACTCTTATGAGTGTGTTGAATACTATGAGAAGTTTGATGCTTGATAATTGTTTTGAGATATGAAGATGGTGATATTTGAGTCATGCTAGTTGAGTAGTTTTGAATTTGAGAAATACTTGTGTTAAAGTTTGTGATTCCCGTAGCATGCACGTATGGTTAACCGTTATGTGATGAAGTCGGAGCATGATTTATTTATTGATTGTCTTCCTTATGAGTGGCGGTCGGGGACGAGTGATGATCTTTTCCTACCAATCTATCCCCCTAGGAGCATGCGTGTAATACTTTGCTTTGATAACTTGTAGATTTTTGCAATAAGTATATGAGTTCTTTATGACTAATGTTGAGTCCATGGATTATACGCACCCTTCTTCCTTCCACCATTGCTAGCCTCTCTAATATCGCGCACTTTTCGCCGGTATCATACACCCACCATATACCTTCCTCAAAACAGCCACCATACCTACCTATCATGGCATTTCCATAGCCATTCCGAGATATATTGCCATGCAACATACCACTGTTTCGTTTATTATGACACGCTTCATCATTGTCATATTGCTTTGCATGATCATGTAGTTGACATTGTATTTGTGGAAAAGCCACCGTTCATAATTCTTTCATACATGTCACTCTTGATTCATTGCATATCCTGGTACACCGCCGGAGGCATTCATATAGAGTCATATTTTCTTCTAAGTATCGAGTTGTAATTGTTGAGTTGTAAGAAAATAAAAGTGTGATGATCATCATTTTTAGAGCATTGTCCCAAGTGAGGAAAGGATGATGGAGACTATGATTCCCCCACAAGTCGGGATGAGACTCCGGACGAAAAAAAGAGGCCATAAAAAAAGAGAAAAAAGGCCCAAACAAAAAAAGGGAGAAAAAGAGAGAAGGGACAATGTTACTATCCTTTTACCACACTTGTGCTTCAAAGTAGCACCATGATCTTCATGATAGAGAGTCTCCTATGATATCACTTTCATATACTAGTGGGAATTTTTCATTATAGAACTTGGCTTGTATATTCCAGTGATGGGCTTCCTCAAAATGCCCTAGGTCTTCGTGAGCAAGCGAGTTGGATGCACACCCAGTTAGTTTCTTTTGTTGAGCTTTCATATACTTATAGCTCTAGTGCATCCGTTGCATGGCAATCCCTACTCACTCACATTGATATCTATTGATGGGCATCTCCATAGCCCGTTGATACGCCTAGTTGATGTGAGACTATCTTCTCCTTTTTGTATTCTCCACAACCACCATTCTATTCCACATATAGTGCTATGTCCATGGCTCACGCTCATGTATTGCGTGAAGATTGAAAAAGTTTGAGAACGTCAAAAGTATGAAACAATTGCTTGGCTTGTCATCGGGGTTGTGCATGATTTAAATATTTTGTGTGGTGAAGATAGAGCATAGCCAGACTATATGATTTTGTAGGGATAACTTTCTTTGGGCATGTTATTTTAAGAAGACATAATTGCTTAGTTAGTATGCTTGAAGTATTATTATTTTTATGTCAATATTGAACTTTTGTCTTGAATCTTTCGGATATGAATATTCATACCACAATTAAGAAAAATTACATTGAAATTATGCCCAGTAGCATTCGGCATCAAAAATTTTATTTTTATCATTTACCTACTCGAGGACGAGCAGGAATTAAGCTTGGGGATGCTTGATACGTCTCCAACGTATCTATAATTTTTGATTGCTCCATGCTATATTATCTTCTGTTTTGGACATTATTGGGCTTTATTATTCACTTATATTATTTTTGGGACTAACCTATTAACCGGAGGCCCAGCCCAGAATTGCTGTTTTTTGCCTATTTCAGAGTTTCGCAGAAAAAGAATATCAAACGGAGTCCAAACGGAATGAAACCTTCGGGAACGTGATTTTCGGAACGAACATGATCCAGAGGACTCGGACCCTACGTCAAGAAAGCCACTAGGAAGCCACGAGGTAGGGGGGCGCGCCTACCCCCCGGGCGCGCCCTCCACCCTCGTGGGCCCCCTGTTGCTCCACCGACGTACTCCTCCCTCCTATATATACCTACGTACCCCCAAATGATCAGATACGGAGCCAAAAACCTAATTCCACCGCCGCAACCTTCTGTACCCACGAGATCCCATCTTGGGGCCTGTTCCGGAGCTCTGCCGGAGGGGGCATCGATCACGGAGGGCTTCTACATCAACACCATTGCCTCTCCGATGAAGTGTGAGTAGTTTACCTCAGACCTTCGGGTCCATAGTTATTAGCTAGATGGCTTCTTCTCTCTTTTTGGATCTCAATACAATGTTCTCCCCCTCTCTCATGGAGATCTATTCGATGTAATCTTCTTTTGCGGTGTGTTTGTTGAGACCGATGAATTGTGGGTTTATGATCAAGTTTATCTATGAACAATATTTGAATCTTCTGAATTCTTTTATGTATGATTGGTTATCTTTGCAAGTCTCTTCGAATTATCAGTTTGGTTTGGCCTACTAGATTGATCTTTCTTGTAATGGGAGAAGTGCTTAGCTTTGGGTTCAATCTTGCGGTGTCCTTTCCCAGTGACAGTAGGGGCAGCAAGGCACGTATTGTATTGTTGCCATCGAGGATAACAAGATGGGTTTTTATCATATTGCATGAATTTATCCCTCTACATCATGTCATCTTGCTTAAAGCGTTACTCTGTTCTTATGAACTTAATACTCTAGATGCATGGTGGATAGCGGTCGATGTGTGGAGTAATAGTAGTAGATGCAGGCAGGAGTCGGTCTACTTATCTCGGACGTGATGCCTATATACATGATCATACCTAGATATTCTCATAACTATGCTCAATTCTGTCAATTGCTCAACAGTAATTTGTTCACCCACCATAAAATACTTATGCTCTTGAGAGAAGCCACTAGTGAAACCTATGGCCCCCGGGTCTATTTTCCATCATATTAATCTCTCGACAGCAAGCTATTTCTGGCGCCGTTTTTATTTTGTTTACTTTACTTTGCATCTTCATCACAAAAATACCAAAAATATTATCCTATCATATCTATCAGATCTCACTCTCGTAAGTGACCGTGTATGGATTGACAACCCCTTATCGCGTTGGTTGCGAGGATTTATTTGTTTGTGTAGGTGCGAGGGACTCGCGCGTAGCCTCCTACTGGATTGATACCTTGGTTCTCAAAAACTGAGGGAAATACTTACGCTACTTTGCTGCATCACCCTTTCCTCTCCAAAAGAAAACCAACGCAGTGCTCAAGAGGTAGCAGGCCCCGGGTATTCTCGGCGCCCGGCCACCATCGCACCAGGCGTTCTACGCCGCGCCGCAGCCTTATGCAGCACCCTATGGGCCTCTCTCCTATGGCCAGCAGCGGCAGCCAGGCAGGCTGCCGCCGCTGCCCCTGATGGCCCCGCCGCAGCCGCATGCTCTCTCGCCGGCGCCGTGGGACCCGACTCTTCTGGCGGCTCTTCACACCGCCCCCTCACCGTCCAGCTACACTGGCGGCGACGACTGGTATGTTGACACTGGATCTACCGCGCATATGGCTGCTTATCCCGGTAACCTCCAGACCTCCTATCCCGTCCACACTTGCGCTCGCATCACCGTCGGTGACGGCTCCTCCCTTCCTATTACTCACATAGGTCATGCATATTTTCCGTCTAATTCCACTCCAATATCCATGTCTAACGTCTTAGTTTCTCCTGAGCTTTTTAAAAATCTTGTTTCTGTTCGTTCTCTTACACGTGAAAATCCTGTTACCGTTGAGTTTGACGAATTTTGTTTTTCTGTTAAGGACGCTCGCACCCGGATGGTACTCCATCGATGTGACAGCCCCGGCAAGCTCTACCCGGTTCACTCCGCCAGCTCCACCACCTCCGCCGCCCCTGTCGCTCTCGCTACCGGAATGGATCTTTGGCACGCTCGCTTGGGTCATCCCAATCCCGCCACCCTTCGTCATATACTTCGGAGTTTTTCTTTCACGTGTAATAAGAACAAGGACCACTCGTGTCATGCATGTCGCCTCGGCAAACATGCTCGTCTCCCGTTTAGGGCATCTTCTCATGTTGCATCATACCCGTTTGAGTTAATTCATAGTGATGTCTGGATCTCTCCTATTGCAAGTAATACGGGCTATCTTTATTATCTTGTCATACTTGATGATTTTTCGCATTATGTGTGGACCTTTCCGTTGCGTTGCAAGTCGGATGTTATATCCACTCTCGCCGCCCTCTACTCCTATGTTCTCACACAGTTTGGTCGTCCCATTCTTGCGTTCCAGACAGATAACGGGAAGGAGTTCGACAACCTAGCTGTTCGTAATCTTCTCACCACACATGGCATGACTTTTCGTCTCACCTGCCCGTACACTTCGCAGCAGAACGATCGCATTGAGCGTGTCCTTCGCACTCTTAACGACTGCGTTCGGACTCTCCTCTTTCACGCCAATGTGCCTCCGTGCTTTTGGCCTGACGCTCTCGCCACTGCATCACTTCTCATTAACATCTGTCCATGTCGCACTCGCGGGAACTTTGCACCTCATCACCTTCTCTTCGGTGCACCACCTTCTTATGATGAGCTTCGCATCTTCAGTTGTCTCTGCTACCCTAGCATCGTCGCCACTGCGCCTCATAAGCTTGCACCCCGCTTTGTCGCCTGCATCTTTCTCGGCTACCCACCTAACACTAAGGGCTACCGCTGCTGCGATCCTGTCTCCCATCATGTTTTCACCTCCTGACACGTTTACTTTGATGAGAAGGTGTTTCCGTTTCAGCAGCAGGTACCCCTCGTCGCCCCGTCACCGCCGGCCACCGGCGGCCCTTCGGCGACTCCGTCAGGTGGACGGCCCCGCTCGGCTCTCGGACCGCCTCCGGGCTTTGGCGGTCCTTACGCCGTGGGACGAGCTGCGCCTCGCGCCCCCACGTCGGCGCCCGCCTCCTCGGCCTCCTCGGCCGACCCTGCCACCTCGGCCGCTGCCCCTTCACCCGCCGCCCCCTCTTCGGGCGCCGAGGGCTCAGCCGCCGCCTCCCCGACCGTCTCGCCAGAGGTCTCGCCGGCCGTCACGTCGGCCCCGTCACTGGCCGCCTCGCCGGCTTCCACGCCGGCCCCGTCGCCGGCTGCCTCGCCGGCCCCGTCGTCGGTCGTCTCTCCGGCTATCACGCCGGCTGCTTCGCCGACCGTCTCGTCGCCCGCCTCGCCGAACATTCCGGCGTTGCCGTCTCGCCCCGTCACACGGGCTCGAGCTGGTGTTCACCATCCGAGTTTGCGGTACTCGAGCGACGAGTACCTCCTCGCCGCCTCCACCGCGGAGCCGTCCCCTCTTCCTGCGTCCGCTCACGCAACCCTTCTTGATCCTCACTGGCTTGCTATGATGAAGGAAGAGTTCAACGCTCTCCAGCGGAACCACACCTGGACACTAGTTCCCCGGCCTCCTCGTGCCAATGTCATCATCGGCAAGTGGGTATTTCGCTACAAGACCCACTCGGATGGTACACTTGAGCGCTACAAGGCTCGCTGGGTGGTTCATGGTTTTTGACAGCGCGCTAGAGTTGACTTCACTGAGACGTTTGCCCCGGTTGTTAAACCGGGCACGATCCGCACCGTCCGCCAGCTTGCGGTGTCCCGAGGCTGGCCAGTTCATCAGATGGATGTCTCGAACGCCTTCCTCCACGGCCATCTTGAGGAGCAGGTTTATTGTGAGTAGCCCACCGGTTTCGTCGACGCATCTCTTCCTGGCCATTTGTGTTTGCTGTGCTGGTCTCTCTACGGGCTCAAACAAGCACCCCGCGCCTGGTACCAATGGATCGCCGGGTTTCTTCAGACACTGGGCTTCCGCGTCAGTTGCTCGGATGCCTCACTGTTTGTCTATCGCCATGGTGACACGACCGCATATTTGCTCCTCTACGTCGATGACATTATCCTGACGACCTCCTCCGCAACCCTTCTTCAGCAGATTACTCTCCGGCTGCGTGACGAGTTTGCCATCAAGCACTTGGGTGCTCTACATTATTTCCTTGGCATTGAGGTTGTTCGGCGACTGGATGGCTTCTTCCTTCATCAGCAGAAGTATGCGCACAAGCTCCTTGAGCATGCTGGCATGCTCAACTGTCATCCTGTTGCTACTCCTGTTGACACGAAGGCCAAGGTTTCTGCTCATGAGGGCTCGCCAGCGTCGGATGCTCCCTTCTACCGGTCTATTGTTGGTGCTCTTCAGTATCTGACTCTCACCCGACCGGATCTACAGTATGTTGTTCAGCAGGTGTGTCTCCACATGCACGCCCCTCGTGACTCCCATTTGACTCTCGTGAAGCGGATCCTCCGGTACATCCGCAACACGATGACTCTTGGGCTCACCCTCACGGCGTCCCCCTCTCTGGAGATGGTGGCCAACTCCGACGCGGACTGGGCTGGATGCCCCGACACCCGTCGGTCCACCTCTGGCTACTGCGTTTACCTCGGTCCTTCACTTGTCCCATGGTCGTCCAAGCGATAGCCCATGGTTTCGTGCTCCAGCGCGGAGGCAGAGTACCGAGCTGTGGCTAACGCTGTTGCCGAGTGCACCTGGCTACGACAGTTACTTCAGGAGCTGCATCATGATGTCTCCCAGGCTACGGTTGTCTACTATGACAATGTCTCTGCGGTGTACCTCTCCGCCAACCCCATTCATCATCGCCGGACGAAGCACATTGAGTTGGACATTCACTTTGTGCGTGAGCAGGTGGCCCTTGGACATATTCGGGTTCTCCATGTTCCGACTGCACAACAGTTCACCGATATGATGACAAAGGGACTGCCGACTTCCACCTTCAAGGAGTTCCGTTCCAGTCTCTGCGTCACTGGTGCCGCTTCAACTGCGGGGGGGGGGGGGGGGTGTTGAGTATATTGTGTACGTGTATATTGTGTATTGGGCCCACCTCTTGTTTCCTCTGTATAGTCGAGGTTGTGGCCCCCTTTGTACTCATATATATGTATCTGGTGCACCGATCAATGCATTGCAATTGCACAGCCTACACTTCTCGTTCTACACCAATATACCTTAAGAGCATCTTCAACAGTTTCTTTATCCAAAAAAAAATCTTTGACTTAGGGGAAGTTGGACAAAAAAAGTGTTCCAATTGATACTGTAAACGTAATTTTTTTCGAGGGTATCATATAATCTGTACAACTTCTTGTATATCTAAGGGAAGATGACCCTTCTTGTAAACCTTTTCATAATAGTGACACGTTGGCGCGTCGCCCACAGTACCATTGTGCAGCCTCCGCCGTTTCCTCCCACCTACCTGCCGCCTTGCCTCGGTCAAAAACCACTTTTAGAGGAAGTTTTTATGGGATCTGCTAAAGCACCTCACCTATGAACCTCCCCTAAATCATATGGACATTACGTGAAACCACTTTTACGGGGAGTTTTTATGGGGACTATGGAGACGCTCTAACATCCATTCATGCATAAAAAATGTCATCTCAACATGACTTGCATGGGAAAGGTCCACATCAAAACGCAATCACGCCCATTCTATTATGCTACTTATATTCAATAAATATTTTACCATCATAATACAATAATCAAATATAGATCATAAGTATTTCCATTTTAAATTATAAAGTTATAATACAAATATTCATTTTATAGAACCAAATCTTACTGTGGTGCAACAAATTCCTGCAACAACGCGCAGTGTATCATCTATAAAATGAATATTTGTTGCAGGAATTTGTGGATTTTCCACACCGGATTGCCTTGAAATGAACATGCTCTTAAGGAAACACGCTAGATTTTGTTGCCTAATTCCCCTAAATAAGATTTTTTTTTTCAGATCTCCCATTACCGTATATTTTAGTTGACGAATTTTGTTTTGATCTCACTTTCAAAGGAAACACGCTAGAATTATACAATCCGCTTGGACCTTTTTTCGAATTTGTACATATGAAGTATGAGACCTGAGGGAAGAGGATTTGGAGCACTCGACTGCTCCACCCCCTATGTGAGTATAAAATTCTAAAAAAACCTAGAAAAATTGAAAAAAATCTGGAATTTTGGGATGTCAAACCTGGGTGCACAATCTACTCCCGTGTGAAGTTTGGTGAAACAATACCAGGAAACTTATTCTCAGTAAAAAAGACAAAAAGATATATTTATAGAGAAAATCTCTTTGGATGGATCGTAGGTCGGATTGTATTTTCTTCCGCACTGATACATTTCCTGGTATTTTTTCATGAAATTTCACACTGGAGTAGATTGGGAACCCAAGTTTGATATCCTAAGATTCATTTTTTTAGTTTTCCAAGTATTTTTAAAATTTAGTTTTCATATAGTGGGGGAGGGGGTGGAGCATCCAGGTGTTCCTGTGTATTTCCTGAGGCCTGAGTCTCTTTTGTGGCATAATATCATCCTAATTATATAATTTTTCATGTGTTTTGACATGATTTGGCAGTGTTTAAAAGATTGTTATGTTATCCCTACTCCTGTTAACCAAGCATGCAAGTTTACAGAATTCCCATTCTTTTGAATCTTTCGTCTTATACCCGCATTCACGCTTTCAAAATCATCCGACCCGAATAGCTAATGGCGAGAAACTTATGTTGGGCGATGGAGACAAGGCTCTTCATATTCAACACTTCTTATTCACACTTCAAGTGTCTGCTACCTCTTGAGCACTGCGTTGGTTTTCCCTTGAAGAGGAAAGGGTGATGCAGTAAAGTAGCGTAAGTATTTCCCTCAGTTTTTAAGAACCAAGGTATCAATCCAGTAGGAGACCACGCTCGAGTCCCACGCACCTACACAAACAAATAAGAACCTCGCAACCAACGCGATAAAGGGGTTGTCAATCCCTTCACGGTCACTTACAAGAGTGGGATCTGATAGATATGATAAGATGATATTTTTGGTATTTTTATGATAAAGAGTAAAATAAAGATGCAAGGTAAAATAAACGGCAATAGAAATAGCTAAGTATTGGAAGATTAATATGATGGAAAATAGACCCGGGGGCCATAGGTTTCACTAGTGGCTTCTCTCAAGAGCATAAGTATTACGGTGGGTGAACAAATTACTGTCGAGCAATTGATAGAATTGAGCATAGTTATGAGAATATCTAGGTATGATCATGTATATAGGCATCACGTCCGCGACAAGTAGACCGAAACGATTCTGCATCTACTACTATTACTCCACACATCGACCGCTATCCAGCATGCATCTAGAGTATTAAGTTCATAAGAACAGAGTAATGATTTAAGTAAGATGACATGATGTAGAGGGATAAACTCATGCAATATGATATAAACCCCATCTTGTTATCCTCGATGGCAACAATACAATACGTGCCATGCTGCCCCTGCTGTCACTGGGAAAGGACACCGCAAGATTGAACCCAAATCTAAGGACTTCTCCCATTGCAAGAAAGATCAATCTAGTAGGCCAAATCAAACAGATAATTCAAAGAGACTTGCAAAGATAACCAATCATACATAAAAGAATTCAGAGAAGATTCAAATATTGTTCATAGATAAACTTGATCATAAACCCACAATTCATCGGTCTCGACAAACACACCGCAAAAGAAGATTACATCGAATAGATCTCCACGAGAATCGTGGAGAACTTTGTATTGAGATCCAAAGAGAGAGAAGAAGCCATCTAGCTAATAACTATGGACCCGAAGGTCTGAGGTAAACTACTCACACATCATCGGAGAGGCTATTGTGTTGATGTAGAAGCCCTCCGTGATCAATGCCCCCTCCGGCGGAGCGCCGGAAAAGGCCCCAAGATGGGATCTCACGGGTACAGAAGGTTGCGGCGGTGGAATTAGGTTTTCATGGATGCCTCTGATGGTTTGGGGGTACGTAGGTATATATAGGAGGAAGAAGTACGTCGGTGGAGCAACGTGGGCCCCACAAGGGTGGAGGGCGCGCCGGGGGGGGGGGGGGGGGTAGGCGCGCCCCCTGCCTCGTGCTCTCGTTGTTGATTTCTTGACATCGACTCCAAGTCCTCTGGATCACGTTTGTTCCGAAAATCACGTTCCCGAAGGTTTCATTCCGTTTGGACTCCGTTTGATATTCTTTTTCTGCGAAACTCTGGAATAGGAAAAAGAACAACAATTTGGGCTGGGCCTCCGGTTAGTAGGTTAGTCCCAAAAGTAATATAAAAGTGTATAATAAAGCCCATTAAACTTCCAAAACAGAATATAATATAGCATGGAACAATAAAAAATTATAGATACGTTGGAGACGTATCAGTGTCCATGAAGGAACCATTTCGATAGTTGTATTGCATACAATGAATTTTTAAATTATCATCCCTGTTGTACAGTGAATACTTAAGAGGAATTAAGGCACACAGGTGTGAGGGCACCAACCCAAATCTCCTTCTGGATTTTGATTTTGAATCTTTTATATCTTTTGAACCAAAATTTCATATTAATTTTCGTTTTCATATTCGTACCCCTTATGACAAGGGATTTGAAACAAGACCACTTTTGAATAATTTTGACAAGTTTTTAAAACTTCACCAAGTTTCATTTACTGGAACTTGATATGAACAAACGGCAAAATCCATATTCAAAAACTAAACCTTAAAACTTGATGCGCCATCGTGCAGAATCCAATTACTTTATGGATCGCGAAGCCATCGTGCGGCCGGGTAGGTGTGTGCCCCTACTAATTTCCATGGTAAATACCCATGTTTTTAAGATACGGTTATACCAAGGGTTAGAATATCTCCCTCATTTGTCGAGGTCTTTTTTCGAGAAGGAGGATGACCCCGGCCTCTGCATCAGGGCGATGCGTGCAACCATTTTATTAATTATTCACCAAGACCTTACATAGTAATACAACAATAAGTCTGAAGCCACCATGTGGGCAACATCTGCCGCAACTCCTATTCTGTTGATGAAGGGGTGCAGATCATCGGAGCCGCATACCTATACCCCACATCAAAGCCCAACATCTAAAACGGAGGCCTCAACCAAGCCGGATTACCGGGTCTGGGTCGCCCACCGGTCCGGCTCACTCTTGCGCAAACAACATGCTGATACGTCTCCAATGTATCTATAATTTTTGATTGTTCCATCCTATTATATTATCTATTTTGGATATTTTATTTGCATTAATATGCTATTTTATATTATTTTTGGGACTAACTTATTAACCCAGAGCCCAGTGCCATTTTCTGTTTTTTTCCTTGTTTTTGAGTTTCGCAGAAAAGGAATATCAAAAGGAGTCCAAACGGAATAAAACTTTACGATGATTTTTCTTGGACCAGAAGACACCCGTAGGACTTGAGAACCAAGTGAGAGGAGTCCCGAGGCGACGGCAAGGGTGCAGGGCGCGCCCCCTGCCTTGTGGGTCCCTCGGAGCTCTCCTAACCCTATTCTTTGTTGTAACGCCCACAATGCGGCTATATCTCCCACGTGTCGAGGCACGACTTAGAGGCATAACCGCATTGTGGTTTTGTCGCAAGAAGGGTCATCTTCACGCAATCCCATGTAATGAACAAGAATGGGATAAAGAGTTGGCTTACAATCGCCACTTCACACAATACATAAATGAATTCATACATCATTCAAGATACACACATAGGTCCGACTACGGAACCAAAATAAAAGAAGACAACCCAACTGCTAGATCCCCGATCGTCCCAACTGGGCTCCACTACTGATCAATATGAAAAGAAACAACACAAAGAACAAGATCTTCATCGAGCTCCCACTTGAGCTCAGTTGCGTCATCTGCACTGGTCTCATCGGCACCTGCAACTGTTTTGGAAGTATCTGTGAGTCGCGAGGACTCAGCAATCTCACACCCGCGAGATCAAGACTATTTAAGCTTAAGGGTAGGAAAGGGGTAAAGAGGTGAGGTTGCAGCAGCGACTAAGCAAGTATGGTGGCTAACTTACGCAAACAAGAGCGAGAAGAGAAGCAAAGGAACGGACGTGAACTAGCAATGGTCAAGAAGTGATCCTGAACTCCTACTTACGTCAAACATAACCCAGAAACCGTGTTCACTTCCCGGACTCCGCCGAGAAGAGACCATCACGGCTACACACGCGGTTGATGCGTTTTAATTAAGGTCAAGTGTCAAGTTCTCTACAACCGGATATTAACAAATTCCCATCTGCCTCATAACCGCGGGCACGGCTTCCGAAAGATAATACCCTGCAGGGGTGTCCCAACTTAGCCCATTATAAGCTCTCACGGTCAATGAAGGATAAACCTTCTCCCAGGAAGACCCGATCAGTCTTGGAATCCCGGTTTACAAGACATTTCGGCAATGGTAAAACAAGACCAGCAAAGCCGCCCGAATGTGCCGACAAATCCCGATAGGAGCTGCACATATCTCGTTCTCAGGGCACACCGGATTGTCCAAGCTTCCGGTAGGCCAGCCCAGAGTTGCCCCTGGTGGCCACCGGCGACTGACGGGTTGGACCAACACTCAGAGGAGCACTGGCCCGGGGGTTTAAAATAAAGATGACCCTTGAGTCTGCAGAACCCAAGGGAAAAAGGCTTAGGTAGGCAAATGGTAAAACCAAGGTTGGGCCTTGCTGGAGGAGTTTTATTCAAAGCGAACTGTCAAGGGGTCCCATAAATCACCCAACCGCGTAAGGAACGCAAAAATCAAGGAACATAACACCGGTATGACGGAAACTAGGGCGGCAAGAGTGGGACAAAACACCAGGCATAAGGCCGAGCCTTCCACCCTTTACCAGGTATATAGATGCATTAATTAAGATAAGAGATATTGTGATATCCCAACTTAAACATGATCCAACATGGAGCAATCTTCATCTTCACCTGCAACTAGCAACGCTATAAGAAGGGGCTGAGCAAAGCGGTAACATAGCCAAACAACGGTTTGCTAGGAAGGGTGAAAAGGTTAGGGGCTGACATGGCAGTATGGGAGGCATGATATAGCAAGTGGTAGGTAGTGCAGCATGGCAATAGAACGAGCAACTAGCAAAGCAAAGATAGAAGTGATTTCAAGGGGTGGTCATCTTGCCTGAAATCCCGCTAGGAAGAAGAACGAGTCCATGAAGAAGACAAACAGACGGAGTCGAACGAATCCTCACAACTCCGGAACGAAACCGAAGCTAACGGGAGAAGCAAACCGGAAAGAAACAAACAACATAGTAAACAACCACCACATACACATGGCATGATGCACAAACAAGTATGATGCATGTCCGGTTTAAATATGCATGGCAAAGTGCAACAAACAATACTACAAATTAAGTGGAGTTCAATATGCAACGAGTTGCATATTGACGAAACACCACATACGATTATTTAGTTCTCTCTCGGTTATGTACCCAACAATATTAAATGTTGATTAACATGGCAAGAGGTGAGACATAAGTAAACTACACATTTTAGGCAATTTAAATGAGGCCGGAACAACAAACAACAATTTCCGGAAAATCCTCATGTCCATAATTTAGATTTGGTACTGTTCTTCCATAAACGCAATTTTAATCTTGTTAAACAACAAAATTAAGTGCACCATGTTAAACTAGGCATTTTTCTACCCCATTTACATATAAAGTTTATTAAATTCCGAGTTACGGTTAATTAGTTATGAAATAAATCATTTTAATATGGCATTTATGCAAAATTAAATAAACAACATTTTAAACATTTTAACATGGGATGAAAGTGGCAAATTATTAATCTACACAAAATTCTAAGCATTTTACATATTAAAATCATTTTAATCCGATGCACCATTTGTGAGTTATTATATGCATGAAGTACAGAGGGTTTTCTATAAAACTGTAATTCCTCGGATAATAGCTAAAATCGCAGATCCTGAAAAAAACATCACATGGGCCGAATCCGGCTGGCCCGATAGGAGCGTGGGCACTGGAGGCTCACCCAGCGGGCCTTAGCCCATCTGCAGAGGAAGCCGGCTTGAAGAAGCTGGGCCACGGCGCGGGACGCGGCCAGGAGGGCGCGGGTCAACGCGAGCGGACGCGGGACGAGTGACCGGCTCATTCTAGAGGAAGCAGAGCAGCGGCTGCCGGTGGCGCTTGAGGGCTTGCCACGGCGGGACTTGGCTGGAGCACGGCAGGATCCGGGCAAGGGCGTTGGAGATGGCCAGATCCGGGCCAGTTCGGGTCGGGGAGGCGTCGACCCCTTGGTTCGAGGAGGAAGCGAGGCGCAAGCCTCGAACGATGATGGCGGCGACAGGAACTCCGGCAGGCAAGGGCGCGACTTGGGGAGGCGCAGAGGGAGGTCTGGCGAAGCAGGGATAGCGTCGCGCGGACCTGAAGCAGCCCGGGCTGAGGACGATGAGCTTGAACGACAGCGCCATGGTTGGTCCTCTGTGAAGCAATGAGGGAGAGAGAGGTTAGAGATGAATGAGGGAGAGGGAAACAGGAGGAGGGGCGCGGACGGGGACTGCCTGGGTGAGGACGACGGCTGGGTGTCTTGATTCACGAACGAGGAGGTTGGAGGATCGAGGGGAGATGTGAGGCACGGGAGGTGCAGGGGAAAACGGAGGAGCAGCAGCAGGGCATCTCACCGGCAGCAGAGGGGGAAGTAGCAGGTAGGGAAGAAGAAGAAAGGGAAGGCACGGGGCACGGGGAACCTCGTGAGATTGCCTCTTGGTGGCGCTGGTCTTCGGACGCGAGGCGAGGAGGAGGCCAGGGACGAGCAGGGCTCGTGCAGGAGGAGGAGGAGGAGGAGCGCTGCGGGATTGGTACAGAGAAGAAAACGAGGGAGGATTGGATCGGGGAAGAACCCGAGGTGGGAGGAGACAAAAGAGGAGTGGCGGCGGCGGCTAGGAGGATGGGACAAGATCCCTAGATCTTAGGGTTGGACCTATATATATCTCATGGGATTAGATTAGAGGCTATTAGGCCCTCCGATTTAAATCGGACGATCGAGAAAAATAGGCTAGGGGAGTCCAACAAAGAAAACGGTGATGTTTTGTAGATGTTTGGGGATGATCCAAATCCAACGGTGACAACAACCCGGGTCGGGTTCGGGGAGGTTCCGGACGCGCGAGAGGGGTCTATGCACTGCGCAAGGAGGGGTTCGGTGGTTGTGCAGAGAGGGTCAAACGGTCAGACAAGAGAGAATCGAAAATCCGGTTAGACTCAGAATGGTCAACGAACGCAAGGGGGGGGGGGGCGCGGCAACTACGAGCGGGTGCAAGTTTTATGAAAACAAATGCGGATGATGCAATGAAGAAATGCAACAACAAAATAAATAACAGAGCTGACTCGCCAAACAAGGAAGGCAATCGGAGCGTCGGTCTCGGGGCGTTACAACACTCCACCACTACAAGAGGATCTCGTCCCGAGACCTAGGATGGCACCGGAGGGAAACGGAAGAGGAAGAGGTAAAACAAATTGCTTCTATGACAAACGAGTGAAACCAAAGAACCTTGAGAGGTCGCAAGGCTTTAGGAAATGACACAACGGAGATGAACAAAATTTAAAACACTCCGTTCAGCAAGAGGAACAAGGAACATTGCGAGAATCTTTGTAGGTTGAAAGACAAGAATGGAAAAAATCAATGAATGAGAATTACTTCGAAACCACTCCGGTTTAAACGAAATAGAGAAGGAATGAGAGCGAAAAGAATTCAGCCAGCACTCCGGTTGAAACGAGATGTATAAGGAACGATAAAGATCAATTACGACAACACTCCGGTTAAAACAAGATAGAGAAGGAATAAGAGTGATATAATTTGGGCAGCACTCCGACTGTAAATGGAAGGAATTGAACATGATCTTGACAAGATGAGAGGATACTCGATGAAATTAACAACATGTTGCCTCCGGAACTAACGAAAGAATGGCACAAGGGGTAAGAAAGATTTCAGACAGCACTCCGGTTGAAGAAGGAGACAGAACTTGATAAGATGAGAGAACTCGAATGAAAACACGACACTCCGGCTAAACGGATAAGAAAGGAAAAATTACATGATCTTGACAAAACAAGATGATTGGTTAAAGAGAGCAACATCACAAAGTCTCCGGGACGAACGAATAGAAGATAGATCGTCGGAATAAGATAACGGAGAAGAAAATGACAACTTGTGCCACAAATGAGCTTGGAAAGCATCCTTCCAAGAAGGTTATAACGGAGTTGTTGGAAAAACCCAACAACAAAAGGATATGATCCTCGTGGGCTTATGGAGACATCTCAAAACATGAGGTGAAAATTTTGCCACTAACGAAAACAATTGCTTGCTTGAGATCAACGAAGAAATGAAAACTTCTCTCGCCGAGAGGATAGGAGAAAACTTGGATCATTGATAAGCACCATAATAGCAACATTCCTTAGGGAAGGCTTTAGATGAAACATGACACAAGATAGATCCAACGAAGAGATTGGTGGATTTAAAATATCTCATTCTTGACCACATGTGAATCATGAAACGCGAACTCAAATTGTCAAGAATGACATAACACCACCTCAAAAGATAAGAGAAAGAATTGCACTTCAGAATGCAAGATGAAGAATACTTGAACTCCTCAAAACAAGACATGTGTTGAACACCATGTTTATTTTAGAGTATAGCTTGACGGATCATAACTTCAAGAGAAATCTTGAAGAACAATTGAAAAATGAAAGGAATCCTTGATGAGCCACCATGTAGAGCCTTCGTGAGAACTCCCGTAATAAAAGGATGATAAAAGAAGGAGAAGTTGAAAGAACAGGATGAATCCTTGCAATGATTTAGATGGATCTTTGAAATGATATAATTGAAATAACTTGGAGCTCCGCAAAGAAAAGATGAACAACTTTGAACCGAAAATTTGATATGATGAACAACTTCGGAAAGAAGAAATTAATCACTTCGAGGAAACAAGAATAAGAATTACATTACGCGTATCCTTCACCAATTTAGATTGATGACAAGCAACGGATTTTGCATACTACTTATTTTCATTGAAAGGATTAAGATAGATATTGCGCAGACTTGAGAAAAGTCTTCAACGAACCACCGGTAGGATTGGAAAGAACGAATGAATCTATATGATAACGAAGGAAGAGAACTCTTGAACGAACCACCGTGAGAATTGAAAACAATTGAAGAAAAGAGGATGAAACATCATAAGAATTAAAGAGCGTGCGAAACTCCTCGAGGGAATTTGATACACGAGAACGAAGAGATCGTGAACTGATTAGAGGATACTTGGACGATGCACCGGAATAATATGGAGATGAGCGAAGAGGCATCAATTTAGAATAATTGGAGAACGAGGCTGAAAACTTAGAACGAAGAAATCTTCTGAAAAGATGGCCTTTGGATGATCAAGAAACGAAAACAACTCATGAAATGCTCCAGATCGGTATGAAAAGAATTCTCACAATCGAAAACAACTATGAGAGGATGGCATAAGCTAGAACTATGAATCTTCAAGAGAACGGATAAGATTTGGAGGGAAAACTCTTCTTCGGTCTTCAAATGTTGAGAATGACGACGAAAAACACCACCATGAATTTATGAGACACTCCGGAACCATGAATAATAGAAAGGTTGAATCAACAAAGAAAAGAATTTGAAAGATCTTGGAGAAAGACATATGACTGATGATAATTCATTCTTACGTCAAACTTTGCAATGAATTTGAGAATAACTCCGGAAAAATTAGATGAGTCAGGTAAGATCCTGGAAAAAAGACCTGTGGGATATGGGCCCACTCAAAAGAAACACCATTGGAATGATTACTTAAAAAGGAGATTGCACCGGTTGAATTAAATGGCTTGAATGAGATAACAACCTCAAAATAGTTAGAATTGATGCGGAGTGGAAACACGAATCTTCGGAGATATCTTCAGCACTCCGGAACAAATGAATAGCACGCGAAGAATGATTAAGAGTTGCACCGGCATGAGAAAAACATTTGAAACAAGGAAAGGAATGTGACCAACATTGAAGGCTTGAATTTAATCCACCGGAGAAGAAAAAGAATGAAGAATGATAAACTTGAAGAACATCTTCATGAGAACCACCGGGTAAGAACATTGATTGAAAAGAAT
Organism: Aegilops tauschii subsp. strangulata; assembly: GCF_002575655.3. Lineage (NCBI taxonomy): Eukaryota > Viridiplantae > Streptophyta > Magnoliopsida > Poales > Poaceae > Aegilops > Aegilops tauschii. Next base: position 211,613,117 of record NC_053040.3, read on the forward strand.
GAAGGGACTTCACGTGAATAAAATGGATACTTGGTTAAGACATCTGATTCCTTGAAGGAAAAGGGTGGGAGGGCGGGAAAAACAAAGTCACCTTGGGACGGATGAAACAAACACTGTTGAGAAAACTTAGAGTTGATCTTGCGGATGTTGGAATGAACGGATTCACTTGAAGAGAAGCACACCGGTTGGAAAAGAATTAACATGACGACCTCGATGATCAAGAAGGATTAGTATCCACATAGAAATATGAGAACACCGTTTAGGAAAGGTATGAATTCAACACTTGTCATTGAAGCAACTCGAATACCACAAATAAAACAAAACAAAGGATTTGGCTTGCAAAATAAGCCGGAACAAACATATGATAGAGATTTCATCCGAAGTTTTCGTGGTGGGGCCCACACGGGGCTCGATCGTACAGCACCATCATGTACAAGGCAGTGCACATGACATACGAAGCGTCCCCGAGTCGGCATAGCCAAGGACTCTTTAAGACACTACGAGACCACTGTAAAACCAACCGTGTACAGGCGGACCACTAGACGTCGAACCCCAATCTCATATCATGCGTCTGTCGGAAAGATATCCTAGGAGCTACTTGAATTCCCACTTATAAACTCCCGAAACTTTCTGGTTATGCAATCAGGTGTTGGGGATACAGGGGACACAAAATATATCACCCAAACTAACAATCCCTAGATCCAGCTGTATCCATCCGTCAACACATAACCAAGAAACCTTCGGAAATCGTTTACCTCAACCTTCGAAAAACATCCGTTATACAAGTTATGGCAATACTCCCGAACTCCCGCCCCAGTACTGGGTGGCGTCAAGGTGATCTCACCAACAACTGCATAAAAGAGATTTCGATGTCGGCGAAACTCAGGTATTCCAGAACTGCAATGATAAAATTGTGACGACAATACCTCGGAGCTCAACTCCCCGGGACACTGCCACAACCCCTAAATGTCAGGAGGCACCAAGAACAATGTTCTCGTCACAAAACCATCGGAACGATTCCAAGATACCCGCGTGATCCTAAATTTTTTTTAGTGAAATTTGAGGAGAGAAAAGTTAAAACTTCTACGTCAGGAGGCCTCACCAGAGCGACGAAGGGACTGAGGAGTAAAAGAATCCTACTCTCCGATATATATAATCCTAAGACTCAAAACATTTTTGTTCTAGACTCAACAATGTCAGCGATTCGATCAAGCAGGGGGCTCCTAAGTCGGGGATGGCACTGATTACCAACTTGTAACGCCCACGATGCGGCTATATCTCCCACATGTCGAGGCACGACTTAGAGGCATAACCGCATTGTGGTTTTGTCGCAAGAAGGGTCATCTTCACGCAATCCCATGTAATGAACAAGAATGGGATAAAGAGTTGGCTTACAATCGCCACTTCACACAATACATAAGTGAATTCATACATCATTCAAGATACACACATAGGTCCGACTACGGAACCAAAATAAAAGAAGACAACCCAACTGCTAGATCCCCGATCGTCCCAACTGGGCTCCACTACTGATCAATATGAAAAGAAACAACACAACGAACAAGATCTTCATCGAGCTCCCACTTGAGCTCAGTTGCGTCGTCTCATCGGCACCTGCAACTGTTTTGGAAGTATCTGTGAGTCGCGAGGACTCAGCCATCTCACACCCGTGAGATCAAGACTATTTAAGCTTAAGGGTAGGAAAGGGGTAAAGAGGTGAGGTTGCAGCAGCGACTAAGCAAGTATGGTGGCTAACTTACGCAAACAAGAGCGAGAAGAGAAGCAAAGGAACGGACGTGAACTAGCAATGATCAAGAAGTTAGCCACCATACTTGCTTAGTCGCTGCTGCAACCTCACCTCTTTACCCCTTTCCTACCCTTAAGCTTAAATAGTCTTGATCTCGTGGGTGTGAGATTGCCGAGTCCTCACGACTCAGAGATACTTCCAAAACAGTTGCAGGTGCCGATGAGACCAGTGCAGATGACGCAACTGAGCTCAAGTGGGAGCTCGATGAAGATCTTGTTCGTTGTGTTGTTTCTTTTCATATTGATCAGTAGTGGAGCCCAGTTGGGACGATCGGGGATCTAGCAGTTGGGTTGTCTTCTTTTATTTTGGTTCCGTAGTCGGACCTATGTGTGTATCTTGAATGATGTATGAATTCATTTATGTATTGTGTGAAGTGGCGATTGTAAGCCAACTCTTTATCCCATTCTTGTTCATTACATGGGATTGCGTGAAGATGACCCTTCTTACGACAAAACCACAATGCGGTTATGCCTCTAAGTCGTGCCTCGACACGTGGGAGATATAGCCGCATCGTGGGCGTTACATTTGTCCTATAAATTCCCAAATATTCCCCAACCACCAGAAGCATCCACCAAAATACTTTTCCGCCGCCGTAACCTTCTGTTCTTGTGAGATCCCATCTTGGGGCCTTTTCCGGCATCCTGTCGGAGGGGGATTCGATCAGGAAGGGCATCTATATCAACCCTATTGCCCTTCCGATGAAGCGTGAGTAGTTTACCTTAGACCTACAGGTCCATAGCTAGTAGCTAGATGGCTTCTTCTCTCTCTCTTTGATTCTCAATACCATGTTCTCCTCGATGTTCTTGGAGATCTATCCGATGTAATCTTCTTTTGCGGTGTGTTTGTCGAGGTCGGTGAATTGTGAATTTATGATCAGCTTAACTATGAATAGTATTTGAATCTTCTCTGAATTCTTATATGCATGATTTGATATCTTTGTATTTCTCTTCGAATTATCGGTTTGGTTTGGCCAACTAGATGGTTTTCCTTGCAATGGGAGAGGTGCTTAGTTTTGGGTTCAATCTTGCATGATTTCACCCAGTGACAAAGTAGGGGTAGCAAGACACGTATTGCATTGTTGCCATCAAGGATAAAAAGATGGGGTTTTCATCATATTGCTTGAGTTTATCCCTCTACATCATGTCATCTTACTTAAGGCGTTACTCCGTTCTTTATGAACTTAATACTCTAGATGCATGCTGGATAGCTGTCGATGTGTGAAGTAATAATAGTAGATGCAGGCAGGAGTCGGTCTACTTGACACGTACGTGATGCCTATATTCATAATCATTGCCTTGGATATCGTCATAACTTTGCACTTTTCTATCAATTGCTCAACAGTAGTTTGTTCACCCACCATATTATTTGCCTTCAAGAGAGAAGCCTCTAGTGAAACCTATGGCCCTCGGGTCTATTTTCCTTCATATATTTTTAGATCTATACACCAAAAATACAAAAAATACCTTGCTGCAATTTATTTACTTTTATTTATTTTTATGTTTTAGTAATCTTTTATATCTATCTCTATCAGATCTCACATTTGCAAGTGACCATGAAGGGATTGACAACTCATTTTTCGCATTGGGTGCAAGTGTTTGATTGTTTGTGTAGGTGCATATATTGGGGACTTGCACGTTTCTCCTACTGGATTGATACCTTGGTTCTTAACTGAGGGAAATACTTATCTCTACTTTGCTGCATCACCCTTTCATCTTTAAGGAAGAAACCAATGCAAGCTCAAGAAGTAGGAGGAAGAATTTCTGGCGTCGTTGCCGGGGAGATCTACATCAAGCTTACCAAGTATCCATCATAAACTCTCATCTCTTGCATTACATTGTTTGCCATTTGCCTCTCGTTTTCCTCTCCCCCACTTCTAAAATGATTTCAGAAAAATACAAAAAGATTTGCCTTTTCATTCGCCTTCTTTCCGCATGCCTTTTTGCTCGTTTGCTATCTTTGCTTGTGTTGCCATGTGCCTTCTATTTGCTTGCTAAAAATTTATTGATATGGATCCACTTAAATTTTTCTACTTGGATCGTCTTTGAGGGGAAATCTTTAGATGAGCATGCTCATTTTGTGCGTCACCGTTTGTCTAAAAAAGGGAGACTCTTATGGAATCAAATGAATTGTTTGCTATGTTATGCTTGAAATCTTTGTGAACTTTATGATTTTACTTGTTGCTCTAAGAACCCTAAAAAATACCTTCCCTACCTATGTGAGTTTAATGATAATGAAATCTTATCTTCTTATGAAAAGGGTGTTTATAGTTACTATGGCATCGAACAAATTGAAGAATGTGTTGATTTTAAGGGTGCTTATGAAGTTGCTTCTTTGATTGTAAAGTATGGTATTACGCTCTACAAATCTGAAAATTTTGACGTACTTAAATATTGGTATGAAACTATGCTCATAATGCCTATGTTAAGGAATTTATTGATAGAATGGCCGTTGCTTTGAAAGAAAATAATGATATGCATGAATCTATAGATAATTATGATGCTTGCTATTCTTATAGACATGATGCCAATATTTATGGAGATGAATTTGCTATAGTTCCTTATGTTAAACACGAGATTATTGCTATTGCACCCATACTTGATAGTTCCTTGAATCAAAACCATGATTGCAATGATGTTATTGTAAATTCTATTAATGTCAATTGTGCTAATAATATGCAAAACCCCAATCTTGGGGATGCTAGTTTTGCTATGTCCGCTACTTATTGAAATGATCATGATTGGGGTGATAATGCTTTCTATGATCTTGATAATTTATTTAAGCCTGATGATGAATATGTTTGTGATAATATTGAAAGTGGGTTTGGAATAGTGTCAACTCTAGGTAATAATTATCCCACTACTTTGGAGAATGATCAATCTTATGAAATTTTTGATAAAAGTGGGCTTGGAGTGGTCATGACTTTATTTTATGACAATCCCACTATTTTGGAAGAGTGTCAACTTTGCATGCATGTGGATCATGTAGAGAATATGTTATGTGATAGCTATATTATTGAATTTGAATATGATCCCACATGTAATTATTATGAGAGAAGAAAATGTGGTTGTAGAAATTTTCATGTTACTAAATTACCTCTCGTTATGGTGAGATTGCTATTGTTTCTTTCTTCTTCCTTGGATATGCTAGTTTTTGCTTGTCTTGATAATTTGTTTGCTTAGAAAATGTCTATGCATAGAAAGTATGTTAGACTTAAACTAGTTTTTCACATGCTACATGATGCTCTCTTCGTGTTTCAATTGCTATCTTTCATGTGAGCATCATTAGAATTATCAAAGCCTAGCTAGGGGCATTAAACAATAGCGCTTGTTGGGAGGCAACCCAATTTTATTTTTGTTCTTGCCTTTTTAATTCTGTTTTTCAATAACTTTTTCATCTAGCCTCTGGTTAGATGTGTTTTGGTGTTTTAAATTAGTGTTTGAGCCAAGTAAGACCTTTGGGATGGCTTACGGTGATAGTTGGTTTGATCTTGCTGAAAAACAGAAACTTTTGCGCCCAGTCATAGAATTGCCTCTGTTGTCCTAATTTTTGGAGTTATAGAAGTGTTAGAACAATTCAGATCTTCGCAGACTGTGCTGTTTCTGACAGATTCTGTTTTCTATGTGTTGTTTGCTTATTTTGATGAATCTATGGATAGTATCGGGGGGGTATGAACCATGGAGAAGTTGGAATACAGTAGATTTACAACAATATAATAAAGAATGAGTTCACAACAGTACCAAAAAGTGGTGATTTATTTTCTTATACTAACGGATCTCATGAGTTTTCTGTTGAGTTTTGTGTTGGGGAACACAGTATTTCAAAAAAATTCCTACGATCATGCAAGATCTATCTAGGAGATGCATAGCAACGAGGGGGGAGAGTGTGTCCACGTACCCTCGTAGACCAAAAGCGGAAGCGTTTAGTAACGCAGTTGATGTAGTCAAACGTCTTCGCGATCCAACCGATCCAAGTACCGAACGCACGGCACCTCCGCGATCTGCACACGTTCAGCTCGGTGACGTCCCATGAACTCTAGATCCAGCTGAGGTCGAGGGAGAGTTTCGTTAGCACGACGGCGTGGTGACAGTGATGATGAAGTTACGGACGCAGGGCTTCGCCTAAGCACCACGACAATATGACTGAGGTGGAAATATGTGGAGGGGGGCACCGCACACGGCTAAGAATCAACTTGTGTGTCTATGGGGTTCCCCTTCCCCGTATATAAAGGAGGGGAGGAGGGTGCCGGCCGGCCCTCATGGTGCGCCCTAAGAGAGGGATTACTACTCCTACTAGGAGTAGGTTTCCCCCTTCCTAGTCCTAATAGGAGGGGAAGGAAGGGGAAGAGGAGAGGAAGGAAAGAGGGGCCAACCCCCCCTCCCAATTCGGATTGGGCTTGGGGGGGGGGCGCCCCCATCTCTTGGCCGCCTCCTCTCTCTCCCACTAAAGCCCATGTAGGCCCATTTAGCCCCCGGGGTTTCCGGTAACCCCCTGGTACTCCGGTATATGCCCGAACTCATCTGAAACCTTTCCGGTGTCCAAACATAACCTTCTAATATATCAATCTTCATGTCTCGACCATTTCGAGACTCCTCATCACGTCCGTGATCACATCCGGAACTCCGAACTACCTTCGGTACATCAGAACACATAAACTCATAATACCGATCTTCATCGAACGTCAAGCGTGCGGACCCTACGGGTTCGAGAACTATGTAGACATGACCGAGACTCACTTCCGGTCAATAACCAATAGCGGAACCTGGATGCTCATATTGGTTCCTACATATTCTACGAAGATCTTTATCGGTCAAACCGCATACAACATACGTTGTTCCCTTTTTCATCGGTATGTTACTTGCCCGAGATTCGATCGTCGGTATCATCATACCTAGTTCAATCTCATTACCGGCAAGTCTCTTTACTCGTTCCGTAATGCATCATCCCGTAACTAACTCATTAGTCACATTGCTTGCAAGGCTTATAGTGATGTGCATTACCGAGAGGGCCCAGAGATACCTCTCCGATACACGGAGTGACAAATCCTAATGTCGATCTATGCCAACCCAATAAACACCTTCGGATACACCTGTAGAGCATCTTTATAATCACCCAGTTACGTTGTGACGTTTGATAGCACACAAGGTGTTCCTCCGGTATTCGGGAGTTGCATAATCTCATAGTTAGAGGAACATGTATAAGTCATGATGAAAGCAATAGCAATAAAACTAAACGATCATTATGCTAAGCTAACTGATGGGTCTTGTCCATCACATCATTCTCTAATGATGAGATCCCGTCATCAAATGACAACACATGTCTATGGTCAGGAAACATAACCATCTTTGATTAACGAGCTAGTCAAGTAGAGGCATACTAGGGACACTCTGTTTTGTCTATGTATTGACACATGTACTAAGTTTCCGGTTAATACAATTCTAGCATGAATCATAAATATTTATCATGATATAAGGAAATATAAATAACAATTTTATTATTGCCTCTAGGGCATATTTCCTTCATTTTGTGTTGTGAAGTTTGCAAGTTTTGGGTGAAGATTTGATGGACTACGGAATAAGAACTGGCAAGAGCCTAAGCTTGGGGATGCCCAAGGCACCCCAAGGTAATATTCAAGAACAACCAAGTATCTAAGCTTGGGGATGCCCCAGATGGCATCCCCTCTTTCGTCTTCATCTATCGGTAAATTTACTTGAGGCTATATTTTTATTCACCACATGATATGTGTTTTGCTTGGAGCATCTTGTATGATATGAGTCTTTGCTTTTTAGTTTGCCACAATCATCCTGGCTGTGCACACCTTTTGAGAGGGACACGCATGAATCGTGATTTATTAGAATACTCAATGTGCTTCACTTATATCTTTTGAGCTAGGCAATTTTGCTCTTGTGCATCACTTATATCTTTTTGGAGCACTGCGGTGGCTTTATTTTATAGAAATTTTTGAACTCTCATGCTTCACTTATATTATTTTCAGAGTCTCTCTAAACAGCATGGTAATTTGCTTTGTTTATGAATTTAGTCCTAATATGATGGGCATCTAAGAGGGATATAATAAAAACTTTCATATAAAGTGCATTGAATACTAAGTGAAGTTTGATTCCTGATGATTTTGAGATATAAAGATGGTGATATTAGATTCATGCTAGTGATTAATTGTGTATTGTAGAAATACTTGTGTTAAAGTTTGTGATTCTCATAGCATGCACGTATGGTGAACCGTTATGTGATGAAGTCGGAGCATGATTTATTTATTGATTGTCTTTCTTATGAGTGGCGATCGGGGACCAGCGATGGTCTTTTCCTACCAATCTATCCCCCTACAAGCATGCGTGTAATACTTCGTTTCAATGACTAATAACTTTTTGCAATAAGTATGTGACTTCTTTATGACTAATTTTGAGTCCATGGATTATACGCACTCTCACCCTTCCACCATTGCTAGACTCTCTAGTACCGCGCAACTTTCGCCGGTGCCTTACACCCACCATTTACCTTCCTCAAAACAGCCACCATACCTACCTATTATGGCAATTCCATAGCCGTTCCGAGATATATTGCCATGCAACTTCCACCGTTCCGTTTTATTATGACACGCACCATCATTGTCATATTGCTTTGCATGATCGTAAGATAGCTAGCATGATGTTTACATGGCTTGTCCATTTTTTGGTATCATTTGCTATGCTAGATCATTGCACATCCCGGTACACCGCCGGAGGCATTCGTATAGATTCATATTTTGTTCTAAGTATCGAGTTGTAAGTAAATATAAGTGTGATGATCATCATTACTAGAGCATTGTCCCATGTGAGGAAAGGATGATGGAAGCTATGATTCCCTCACAAGTTGGGATAAGTCTCCGGACTTTACAAAAAATACAAGAGTCCAAAGAATCCCACACAAAAAAGAGGTCAAAGAAGCCCACCAATAAAAGGAAAAAAATGAGAGAAAAGAAAGAAGTGACAATGTTACTATCCTTTTTCCACACTTGTGCTTCAAAGTAGCAACATGATCTTCATGATAGAGATTCTTCTATGTTTTCATTTTCATATACTAGTGGAAATTTTTCGTTATATAACTTGGCTTGTATATTCCAATGATGGGCTTCCTCAAATTGCCCTAGGTCTTCATGAGCAAGCGAGTTGGATGCACACCCACTTAGTTTCTTTTTGAGCTTTCATAAACTTATAGCTCTAGTGCATCCGTTGCATAGCAATCCCTACTCACTCACATTGATATATATTGATGGGCATCTCCATAGCCCGTTGATACGCCTAGTTGATGTCAGACTGTCTCCTTCTTTTTGTCTTCTCCACAACCACCATATTCTATTCCACCTATAGTGCTATATCCATGGCTCACGCTCATGTATTGCGTGAAAGTTGAAAAAGTTTAAGAACATCAAAAGTTTCAAACAGTTGCTTGGCTTGTCATCGGGGTTGTGCATGATTTAACTATGTGTGATGAAGGTGGAGCATAGCCAGACTATATGATTTTGTAGGGATAACTATCTTTGGCCATGCTATTTTGAGAAGACATGATTGCTTTATTAGTATGCTTGAAGTATTATTGTTTTTATGTCAATATTAAACTTTTGTTTTGAATCTTATGGATTTTAACATTCATGCCACAATAAAGAAAATTACATGGATAAATATGTTAGGTAGCATTCCACATCAAAAATTCCATTTTTATCAATTACCTACTCGAGGACGAGTGAGAATTAAGCTTGGGGATGCTTGATACGTCTCCAACGTATCTATAATTTTTTATTGTTCCATGTTATTATATTATTTGTTTTGGATGTTTTATATGCATTAGTATGCTATTTTATATTATTTTTGGGACTAACCTATTAACCCAGAGCCCAGTGCCAGTTTTTGTTTTTTCCTTGTTTTTGAGTTTCGCAGAAAAGGAATATCAAACGAAGTCCAAATGGAATAAAACTTTATGATGATTTTTCTTGGACTAGAAGACACCCGTAGGACTTGAGAATGAAGCGACCAGACCTCAGACGGTCAAGTCTCTGTGCATCAGTGTTATCCCTGGATCAGTAATGCTGACACGCACAATACTCGAAGGATTTATAACAGAGTAGCAATCACACACTTATTACATCGAATGTCTCCAAAGAGAACTTAATACAATAAATATGGCTTAAGGCCATCTAAAAACGATAACAGCGGAAGACTTGGAAGATAAGCGAGTCCATCAACTCCAACGGCATCACTGAGTATAGAACCACGACCTAAGGCACCTTACTCGTCATCTGAAAAGTCTGCAACATGAAACGTTGCAGCCCGAAAACGGGTCAGCACATGGAATATGCTGGCAATGTAACACATAGAGAGTAATGAACAGAATAATGCTATACTACATGCATATTTGGCTGGTGGAAAGCTCTATGGTTACAGTTTTGCGAAAAGCCAATTTTTCCCTACTACAAAGGAATAAATTTTATTTAACTATCATGGTGGTTGTTAAACATTGAGAATGGGTGACACCATCTCAATCCCAATTAAGTTTCAACATTAATCCCAACAAAATTAATTAAAGTAACATGATGAGATTCACATGATAATCCAAGTACTAGATACTCAAGTTGTCCATAACCGGGGACACGGCTAACCATGATTAGTTTATACACTCTGCAGAGGTTTGCGCACTTTTCCCCACAAGAATCGATATCCTCCGTTGGGATTCTCGCACTACATGATGTTTGAGAAACGGATGACCGAGACATAGTCTTTCAGAAGCGTTTGCACCTTACGATCGGGTAGACAGTACCACCTACAACCCCTACATCTGCTAGTCTACCACTGTAAGAGTTCACACAACTTAATCAACTATGCTAGAGCCCATAATAGCTTGTGGCTGCACACGGAAGTTTCTAGCATGAATAATCTCATGATCCCTTTGAGCCTGGGTGGCGGTCCATAAAAAAACAGGCAATCGCTGGAATACCCAGGTGCCTCAATCCACCCGGATGTGTGTTTAAGTAGCCACCTTAAATTGAACCATTAATTAACAATCTCACATCTGTCATGGACACACTCACCCAATCCACGCCTACTAGCATAGCATAGCAATATAAGCAAACGTAGAAGTAACTCCCAAGGGTTTGGTAATAAACAGGGCAATAGGTTCCACCTCATCAGCTACTTCCCAACCCACAATTTAATCAGATCCTAATCATGCAATTGTTTGAGGATTGATCTAATGCAATAAAACTGGGTATGAAAAGAGGTATGATCAAAGTGTTACTTGTCTTGCTGATGATCCGTGAAACCTAGGGATTCGAAGTAGCAAGCGGCGCACTCCGGGTACTGTATCACAAACAAACAACCATACAATAAGTACTTGTATAATGCACAGGTAAAACTCAAATAAGAGATCTAACCAGAAAGTTCAACTTAAGAACTCTGGTTTGCAAAAAGAATCAAATCAAACGAAGCAACGAAAGTCAAACGGCGAAAGAAACAAGCTTCGTTTACTAATCTGGACCTAAGTCAAATTTTACAGTAGCAAAACTTGTTTGAGTTGGTTAAATAGAAAGAGGGTTTCGAGACGAAACTCTAGGCGCTTGAATCGCCTGATTCCGACAAACGAGCGAAAAGTTAAACCAAAACGAAAAATAGATCGGAAATCGCGATCAGAAATAATCGCGGAAAATCCAAGAAAAAGAAAAACTGACGAACAGTTTAACGAACGGACGTTCGTTAACTGTAACTAAACGATGAACGCGTTCGTTAAAACGAACGAACGAGCGAACGCGAGCTAAATAAGAAAACCGAAAAAACAAAACAAAACAGATCTAAAAAAACCTAGGGTTTTCTAAAAAACGAATCGGTTTTCTTCAGAAAACCGGGCGGCGGGCGGCTACCTCGGCTCGGGGCTCCGGCAAAGTCCGGCGGCTCCGGCGGGGCGACGGGAGGCGGCGTGGGGCGGCAGGGCTGCGGGCGTCGGCGGCGGCGGCTTTCCGGCGGCGGCGGCGATCTTGGGCGGCGGGGCGGCTCGGCGGCGGGGCGGGTTCCGGTGGCGGGGTGAGGGGCGGCGGCGGCAGCTATTTAAGGAGGGGGGGCCGCGCGGCTTGGGGAAGGGGCGCCTCGGGAGGCGTGCTCCTCCCGGACTCGGGCGGCGGCGGCGGTCTTCGATCCGGAGATGGCGGCGGGAGGCGGTGGCGCGGGCGGGCCGGCCTGGTTCGGCTGGGCTTCGGCCCAGCCGAGCGCGCGGGAGTTTTTTTTAAAGAATTCCGCCGAAACTGAGAAAAATTCTAGAAAATGAACTAAAATTCTAAAAATGCCAAAATAAATTTTTCACCGTCTAAATAAAATATTTAGAACAAGATGAACATTTTCTTGGCCCTAAAATGCAATTTTGAAAAACGTGCAATTTTCCTAAATTCAAAAAAATAGCAAAACTCCAAATAAAATAAGATATGATTTTTTTATTAAATCCTCAATATTTCTTATTTTTGGGAAAGTCATTTTATTCCCTCTCTCTTATTTTTATAAATGAAATAATTGAAGATAAAATAAATAAAATCAAATGATCCTATTTTCAAAATTTGAGAAAACCCAAATATGAAAATAACGAAATCCCCAACTCTCTCCGTGGGTCCTTGAGTTGCGTAGAATTTCTAGGATCAAACCAAAAATGCAATAAAATATGATATGCAATGATGATCTAATGTATAACATTCCAAATTGAAAATTTGGGATGTTACAAACTTACCCCCTTAAGATGAATCTCGCCCTCGAGATTCGGGTTGGCTAGAAAATAGGTGAGGGTGGTCCTTCCATAGATCTTCCTCTCGCTCCCAGGTGGCTTCATCCTCGGTATGGTGGCTCCACTGAACTTTGCAAAACTTGATAACCTTGCTGCGGGTGACTCGGCTGGCATACTCAAGAATCTTGACTGGTGTCTCCTCATAAGTCAAATCACTATCCAACTGAATCGCCTCCAGTGGCACTGTATCTCTCAGCGGTATATCAGCCATCTCTGCGTGGCACTTCTTCAACTGGGAAACGTGGAACACATCGTGAACTCCTGACAATCCTTCGGGTAATTCCAACTTGTAAGCAACTTCTCCCATAAGCTCGAAAACTTTGTATGGTCCTAAAAAACGTGGCACTAACTTTCCCTTAACTCCAAAGCACTTAACTCCCCGAAGTGGAGATACACGAAGATAAACTTTGTCTCCGATTTCGTGAACTGTCTCCTTACGTTTTGAATCCGCATAGCTCTTCTGTCTGGATTGGGCTACCTTGAGCCTATCGCGAATCAACTTCACCTTCTGTTCAGACTCCTTAATCAAATCTGGTCCAAACAACTGGCGGTCTCCAACTTCGTCCCATAACAATGGTGTTCTACACCTCCTTCCGTACAAAGCTTCGAAAGGGGCCATCTTCAAACTGGATTGATAACTGTTGTTGTAAGAGAACTCTGCATATGGCAAGTTATTGTCCCAACTAGATCCATAATCTAGCGCACAAGCTCTCAGCATGTCCTCCAGAATCTGATTGACTCTCTCGGTCTGTCCATCTGTCTGTGGATGAAAGGCTGTACTGAATTTTAGCCTGGTACCCAAAGTTTCCTGTAACTGATGCCAGAACTTTGAGGTAAACTGGGTTCCTCTATCTGATACAATGCTCCTCGGAACTCCATGCAGACATACGATTCTGGTCATGTATATCTTTGCCAACTTAGCACTGGTGTAAGTGGTCTTCACTGGGATGAAATGAGCTACCTTCGTCAAACGATCGACTACAACCCATATTGAGTCATAGCCTGAACGAGTCCTGGGAAATCCCGTGATAAAATCCATGCCTAGTTTATCCCACTTCCATTCGGGTATCGGCAATGGTTGTAGCAATCCTGCTGGCTTCTGATGCTCTGCCTTCACTCTCTGACATACATCACAAACTGCTACATACTCCGCAATATCCTTCTTCATTCCGGTCCACCAGAAAGTATCCTTCAAATCCAAATACATCTTGGTATTTCCTGGGTGAATCAAATACGGCGAGTCATGAGCCTCCTGCAGAATCAACTTCCTGATCTCCGGGTCATTAGGCACATAAACGCGGTCCTCAAACCATAAGGTATCGTGCTCGTCCTCACGAAATCCCTTGGCTTTTCCTTTGCTCATCCTTTCCTTTATTCCGGCAATCTCCTTGTCTGTCTTTTGAGCTTCTCTGATCTTATCCATCAGAGTAGACTGTATCTCCAATGCTGCAACATAGCCTCTCGGAACTATTTCCAAACATAGCTCGTGAAGATCCTCGGCTAATTCCTTCGGTAACTCTCCGGTCATGAGTGTGTTGACATGGCTCTTGCGGCTCAACGCATCTGCTACTACGTTAGCCTTTCCGGGGTGATAATGCAATCTCATATCATAATCCTTTATGAGCTCCAACCATCTCCTTTGCCTGAGATTCAACTCCTTCTGTGTGAAGATGTATTTCAAACTCTTGTGATCCGTGTACACCTCACAGTGGTTTCCGATGAGAAAATGTCTCCATGTATTCAACGCATGTACTACGGCTGCTAACTCCAAATCATGCGTAGGGTAATTCATCTCATGGGGTTTAAGTTGTCATGAAGCATATGAAACAACTCTTCCTTCCTGCATAAGCACTGCTCCAAGTCCTCGACGAGAAGCGTCGCAGTATACTTCATAATCCTTGCGCTGATCTGGCAGAATCAACACTGGTGATGTAACCAAACGTTTCTTCAACTCTTGGAAACTAGCTTCACATTCCTCAGTCCAGTTGAACTTGGTGTCCTTCTTCAAGAGCTCCGTCATGGGCTTAGTAATCCTCGAGAAATTCTCAATGAATCTCCGGTAGTATCCCGCAAGTCCAAGAAAACTCCGGATCTCTCCAACTGATGTGGGTGATTCCCAGTTTGTCACAGTGTCGACTTTGGTGGGGTCTACTGCTATTCCTTCTCCGGGTAGAACATGTCCGAGGAATCCAACTTCCTTCAACCAAAACTCACATTTGCTGAACTTGGCGTATAACTGATGTTCTCTGAGCTTCTCAAGTACCAAACGCAAATGTTCCTTATGCTCCTCTTCATTCTTGGAGTAGACCAAAATATCATCAATGAACACCACGACGAACTTATCCAAAAACTCCATAAACACCTTGTTCATCAGGTTCATGAAATAGGCAGGTGCGTTAGTCAGATCAAATGACATAACAGTATACTCGTACAACCCATACCTAGTGGTAAAAGCCGTCTTAGGTATATCCTACTCTTGAATCTTCAACTGATGGTATCCTGACCGCAGATCGATCTTGGAAAATACCTTAGCTCCTTGTAAGCGGTCAAACAGCTCATTGATCATCGGCAGTGGGTACTTGTTTTTGATGGTCACTTCATTCAGTCCTCGATAATCAACAACCATCCTTAACGATCCATCCTTCTTCTCCACTAGAAGCACTGGCGATACCCAAGGTGAAGAACTTGGGCGAATATAGCCTTTATCCAGCAACTCCTTAATCTGCTCCTTAATCTCCTCCAAATCCTTTGCGGGCATCCTGTACGGTCTCTTAGATATTGGCCCTGTGCCTGGCAAAAGCTCAATCAAAAACTCAATGTCTCTATCCGGTGGCATGCCTGGCAACTCCTCTGGAAATACGTCAGGGAAATCCTTCACCACTGGTACTTCCTCCTGTACAACTCCTGATAAAAAATTCACCTGAGTCCTCTTCGGCACATGCCGGGATACATACTTGATCCTTCTTCCTTCTGGGGTGGTAAGCAAAATTGACTTACTAGAGCATTCAATGTTCCCTTCATACTTCGATAACCAATCCATGCCTAATATCACATCCAGTCCTTGCGATTCCAATACTATTAGGTCCGAGGGAAACACGTAGTTACCAATCCTTAATGGTAACCTATCACACCATAGACTAGCCATATACTCTGCTCCTGGCGAGGTTACTAACATGGGTGACCTAAGGGCTTGGGTTGGCAATTCATACTTATCCACAAATCCCCTTGATATGTATGAATGCGATGCACCAGTATCAAAAAGAACGAGTGCAGTAAATGACTTAACCAAAAACTTACCTATTACTGCATCTGGCTGGGCTTCAACCTCCTCCACGCTAACGTGGTTCACATGTCCTTTGTTGAAAGGGTTGGGCTTCTTCCCAGAGCTTCCATTGCTATTTCCATTCTTAGCTTCAGGACACTCATTAGCATAATGTCCAGTCTTTTGGCACTTGTAGCAAGTGACTTGGCTCAGATCTCTCTTAGCTGGGGTTGATGGGTTGGTACGGTTCTGTCCGTTGCTTCCTCCATTCCCATTACCATTCTTGGGTCCACTATGGTTGTGCGAACCTCCTTCTCCATGGGTATGCTGAAAAGGTCCTCTCGAATTCGGGGTAAAACGTGGCTTCTGATGAGCTCCAGAATTGTACTTCCCTTGTCCATACTTCCTCTTGCGGCTTTCAATTTGCTGCTGCTTTCCTTCAATCATGAGAGCTCTATCTACCAACTCCTGGTAGTTGTTGAAGGTTGCTACCATCAACTGCATGCTCAGCTCATCATTCAGCCCTTCCAGAATCTTCTCCTGCTTGGCTGCATCTGTAGCAACGTCATCTGGGGCATAACGTGCTAACTTACTAAAGTCCTCCACATACTGGCCTATGGTGCGTCGTCCTTGGCGTAAGTTGCGAAACTCACGCTTCTTCATGGCCATAGCTCCTGCTGAAACATGGGCAGTACGGAAAGCTTGCTGAAACTGGTCCCATGTGACAGTGTCGATGGGGTGAGTGGTTGTGTAATTCTCCCACCATGATGTTGCGGGTCCATCAAGCTAATGTGCGGCAAAACACACTCTCTCCGCATCTGTGCATCCTGCAGTGGTCAACTCCCTTCCAACTTTGCGGAGCCAATCATCTGCAACAATCGGCTCGGTGCTACTGGAATACACCGGCGGATTTAGCCTCAAGAAACGGGTCAAATGATCAACAGGTGGTGGTGATGGTGGGTTGTTGTTGTTTTTGTTCCCTTGGTTCTGTACTAGTGCTTGCATCAAGACATTCTGCTGCTGAATCAACTGAGTGATCTCCGGCGGGAAAACAAATCCGGTGTCGCGTCTCGGAGGCAGCTGACGGGTTTAGAAAAGATGAGAATTTAGAATAGAATGAGGTCTAGAGAGAAAACACTACCCATATGCACATGAGACAAACACAATCAATATCACTCAAATCAATTCAAACAAGGCATACAATCGACCTAACTATCGTCACAAAGTGCTCGGACTATACTATATACATGGGGGAATACTACTACTGATTATGGTGGTCTACTAGAAATTTTGATCGGTCGAAGACTCCATGATATCTGCTCCAGCTTCATCAACAAAGTCATCTTCACTGGGGTCCGAGTCGGTGTCGTCGATGATGATGTAGTTATCCGGGCAAGCGCAATCATCGTCTTCTCCTCCTGGTGTTGGGTCTCCCATGAATACTCCGATTTTCTTTTCCAGGTCGTCATTCTTCTCCAACAACGTGGTGATCTCCTCCTCATATCCATCGCGCGTAGACTTGAGTTCATCCTCCAACTCCGTGATCTTGGTCAATGCCTTCTTCAGATATATCATGCCTGTGCACATTTGGTTCTCCTGGCGACGAATGTGTTGGTTTAACTCCTGGATGAAAGCTGCAATTGATCTATCCTTCTTGGTACTGATCATCTCCCATTGCTCATCTCGGCGCCCAAAAATCTGGTAAATGGTATCCATAAGCTCCTTGTGGTAAACTTCTCCAATGCGTCCCATGGTGATGTGGGCTGCCATGCTCTTTCCTAGACTCCAGGTTGGTGCATCAAAGGAAAACTCTATGGGCTCAGTGACGGGCATGAACGTCCTTCCTGGAACTTGAACTCGAATCATCCAACGCTCCTCTTCTGGTAGTGTGGCGTTGTAGGTTCCGGTGAAGCTTGGTATTCCGATGTTCAGGTATCTAGTGACTTCCTTCAAGTGGCGTCCAAAGGGTGTATCTTCATCTGGTTGCATGAACTTGTTCCTAGCATGCGCCATCCTAAAAGAGTGGAAAATGGAGAGGAGTCAGAAATGAGAAGGGAATAGTGATCTAGGGTTTAAGCTTAGTGGTCGTGTCCTACAGTCAGCGTGTGCTCTGATACCATCTTATAGCGACCAGACCTCAGACGGTCAAGTCTCTGTGCATCAATGTCATCCCTGGATCAGTAATGCTGACACACACAGTACTCGAAGGATTTATAACAGAGTAGCAATCACACACTTATTACATCGAATTTCTCAAAAGAGAACTTAATACAATAAATATGGCTTAAGGCCATCTAAAAACGATAACAGCGGAAGACTTGGAAGATAAGCGAGTCCATCAACTCCAACGGCATCACTGAGTATAGAACCACGACCTAAGGCACCTTACTCGTCGTTTGAAAAGTCTGCAACATGAAACGTTGCAGCCCGAAAACGGGTCAGCACATGGAATATGCTGGCAATGTAACACATAGAGAGTAATGAACAGAATAATGCTATACTACATGCATATTTGGCTGGTGGAAAGCTCTATGGTTACAATTTTGCGAAAAGCCAATTTTTCCCTACTGCAAAGGAATAAATTTTATTTAACTATCATGGTGGTTATTAAACATTGAGAATGGGTGACACCATCTCAATCCCAATTAAGTTTCAACATTAATCCCAACAAAATTAATTAAAGTAACATGATGAGATTCACATGATAATCCAAGTACTAGATACTTAAGTTGTCCACAACCGGGGACACGGCTAACCATGATTAGTTTATACACTCTGCAGAGGTTTGCGCACTTTTCCCCACAAGACTCGATCTTCTCCATTGGGATTCTCGCACTACATGATGTTTGAGAAACGGATGACCGAGACATAGTCTTTCAGAAGCGTTTGCACCTTACGATCGGGTAGACAATACCACCTACAACCCCTACATCTGCTAGTCTACCACTGTAAGAGTTCACACAACTTAATCAACTATGCTAGAGCCCATAATAGCTTGTGGCTGCACACGGAAGTTTCTAGCATGAATAATCTCATGATCCCTTTGAGCCTGGGTGGCGGTCCATAAAAAAAACAGGCAATCGCTGGAATACCCAGGTGCCTCAATCCACCCAGATGTGTTTTTAAGTAGCCACCTTAAATTGAACCATTAATTAGCAATCTCACATCTGTCATGGATACACTCACCCAATCCATGCCTACTAGCATAGCAATATAAGCAAACGTAGAAGTAACTCCCAAGGGTTTGGTAATAAACAGGGCAATAGGTTCTACCTCATCAGCTACTTCCCAACCAACAATTTAATCAGATCCTAATCATGCAATTGTTTGAGGATTGATCTAATGCAATAAAACTGGGTATGAAAAGAGGTATGATCAAAGTGTTACTTGCCTTGCTGATGATCCGTGAAACCTAGGGATTCGAAGTAGCAAGCGGCGCACTCCGGGTACTCTATCGCAAACAAACAAGCATACAATAAGTACTCGTCTAATGCACAGGTAAAACTCAAATAAGAGATCTAACCAGAAAGTTCAACTTAAGAACTCCGGTTTGCAAAAAGAATCAAATCAAACGAAGCAACGAAAGTCAAACGGCGAAAGAAACAAGCTTCGTTTACTAATCTGGACCTAAGTCAAATTTTACAATAGCAAAACTTGTTTGAGTTGGTTAAACAGAAAGAGGGTTTCGAGACGAAACTCTAGGCGCTTGAATCGCCTGATTCCGACAAACGAGCAGAAAGTTAAACCAAAACGAAAAACAGATCAGAAATCGCGATCAGAAATAATCGCGGAAAATCCGAGAAAAAGAAAAACTGACGAACAGTTTAACGAACGGACGTTCGTTAACTGTAACTAAACGATGAACGCGTTCGTTAAAACGAACGAACAAGCGAACGCTCGCTAAATAAGAAAACCGAAAAAAGCAAAACAAAACCGATCTAAAAAACCTAGGGTTTTCTAAAAAACCGAATCGGTTTTCTTCAGGAAACCGGGCGGCGGGCGGCTACCTCGGCTCGGGGCTCCGGTGAAGTTCGGCGGCTCCGGCGGGGCGACAGGAGGCGGCGTGGGGCGGCGGGGCTGCGGGCGTCGGCGGCGGCGGCGACCTTGGGCGGCGGGGCGGCCGGCGGTAGTGCGGCTCTGGCGGCGGGGCGGGTTCCGGCGGCGGGGCTGCGGGTTCGGTGGCGGGGTGAGGGGCGGCGGCGGCTATTTAAAGAGGGGGCGGCGCGGCTTGGGGAAGGTGGCGCCTCGGGAGGCGTGCTCCTCCCGGACTCGGGCGGTGGCGGCGGTCTCCGATCCGGAGACGGCGGCGGGAGGCGGTGGCGCGGGTGGGCCGACCTGGTTCGGCTGGGCTTCGGCCCAGCCGAGCGCGCGGGAGTTTTTTTTAAAACAATTCCGCCGAAACTGAGAAAAATTCTAGAAAATAAAAAAATTCTAAAAATGCCAAAATAAAATTTTCACCATCTAAATAAAATATTTAGAGCAAGATGAACATTTTCTTGGCCCTAAAATGCAATTTTGAAAAACGTGCAATTTTCCTAAATTCAGAAAAATAGCAAAACTCCAAATAAAATAAGATTTGATTTTTTTTATTAAATC
The DNA here is from genome assembly GCF_002575655.3 of Aegilops tauschii subsp. strangulata. Lineage (NCBI taxonomy): Eukaryota > Viridiplantae > Streptophyta > Magnoliopsida > Poales > Poaceae > Aegilops > Aegilops tauschii. The sequence goes on from NC_053040.3 coordinate 211,633,588, forward strand.
CTCAATATTTCTTATTTTTGGGAAAGTCATTTTATTCCCTCTCTCTTATTTTTATAAATGAAATAATTGAAGATAAAATAAATAAAATCAAATGATCCTATTTTCAAAATTTGAGAAAACCCAAATATGAAAATAACGAAATCCCCAACTCTCTCCGTGGGTCCTTGAATTGCGTAGAATTTCTAGGATCAAACCAAAAATGCAATAAAAATATGATATGCAATGATGATCTAATGTATAACATTCCAAATTGAAAATTTGGGATGTTACAGAGAACCAAGTCAGAAGAGTCCCGAGGCGACGACAAGGGTGCAAGGCGCGCCCCAGGGGGACGCCCCCGTGCCTTGTGGGTCCCTCGGAGCTCCTCTAACCCTATTCTTTGGCCTATAAATTCCCAAATATTCCCGAACCACCAGAAGCGTCCACCAAAATACTTTTCCGCCGCCGTAACCTTCTCTTCCCGTGCGATCCCATCTTGGGGCCTTTTCCGGCATCCTGTCGGAGGGGGATTTGATCACGGAGGGCATCTACATCAACCCTATTGCCCTTCCGATAAAGCGCGAGTAGTTTACCACAGACCTACGGGTCCATAGCTAGTAGCTAGATGGCTTCTTCTCCCTCTTTGACTCTCAATACCATGTTCTCCTCGATGTTCTTGGAGATCTATCCGATGTAATATTATTTTGCGGTGTGTTTGTCGAGATCGATAAATTGTGGATTTATGATCAGCTTATCTGTGAATATTATTTGAATCTTCTCTGAATTCTATTATGCATGATTTGATATCTTTGTATTTCTTTTCGAATTATCGGTTTGGTTTGACCAACTAGATTGGTTCTTCTTGCAATGAGAGAGGTGCTTAGTTTTGGATTCAATCTTGCGTGATTTCACCCAGTGACAAAGTAGGGGTAGCGAGACACGTATTGCATTGTTGCCATTAAGGATACAAAGATGGTGTTTTCATCATATTGCTTGAGTTTATCCCTCTACATCATGTCATCTTACTTAAGGCGTTACTCCGTTCTTTATGAACTTAATACTCTAGATGCATGCTAGATAGCAGTCGATGTGTGGAGTAATAATAGTAGATACAGGCAGGAGTCGGTCTACTTAACACATACGTGATGCCTATATTCATAATCATTGCCTTGGATATCGTCATAAGTTTGCGCTTTTCTATCAATTGCTCGACAGTAATTTGTTCACCCACCGTATTATTTGCCTTCAAGAGAGAAGCCTCTAGTGAAACCTATGGCCCCCGGGCCTATTTTCCTTCATATATTTTCAGATCTATACACCAAAAATAGCAAAAATACCTTGCTGCAATTTATTTACCTTTATTTATTTTTCTGTTTTAGTAATCTTTTATATCTATCTCTATCAGACCTCACCTTTACAAGTGACCGTGAAGGGATTGACAACCCCTTTTTCGCGTTGGGTGCAAGTGTTTGATTGTTTGTGTAGTTGCATATATTGGGGACTTGCGCGTTTCTCCTACTGGATTGATACCTTGGTTCTTAACTGAGGGAAATACTTATCTCTACTTTGTTGCATCACCCTTTCCTCTTCAAGGGAAAAATCAACGCAAGCTCAAGAAGTAGCACATGCGCACGCTCTAGAATCTGCCACTGCCATCTTCCGTTGTCCCATCTTTAGGAAGGATTAATGCATCGACCTTGCCAGACCTCCCTACCGTCAACGCCACCACAACGCGGACAGTGCCATCCTCCTGCACGAGTCCATCTACACGCATCCGACGCCGTGACTCTACTATGCCACGCCGCTCCCGATGCGGAAGATGTAACACCGTCCACCTTAGAGCCCCTCCAGTCAGCACCTGCTCCAAAACGAAGCCCCGAGGAGGGAGAACAACACAACATGCCATCATCATCCGATCCGGGAGACCCAGATCTAGGGTTTCCCCCGGAGCAGCCCGGGCAAGATGACGCAACCCGCAACGGCGATGCCTCAACAAGAAAACGACATCAAAGAAGCCGCCACCGTCCGTCAAGACCGAAGTCGACGCAATTTTCACTAGCAGTCGCGTCATCTCGGCCCTGTAGTTGTCTGGAACCGTGTGGTTCCTCGCCGTTGAGACGTAATAACCCACAACCGGAATTCCGATGACTGCCACTGCAGCCACGGTCCACCATCGCCGTCGGCCACCACTGTCCAGAAGACAACGCCAGCCGCCAGCCATTGTCGTCCACAGCTCGTGTCGCCTGTTGTCTTGGAGCAACATATCTGAGCTAGATCATTGCCGCCACCAATACCCAGCACGCCCCACCACCGGAGGCCAGCCACATCACTCGTCTCCAGACGAAGCCTCTAGGAAGCAGAGCACATTGCGTCGCCGCGACCCTCCGCATCGTGACGCATAGGCTACTCGATCTTGGCCCGCACCGGATCCACAGAAGCGGGGGCGGAGAGCCCCGCGCCACCGGCGCCGGCCGGGCTTTGCCCGGTCACACCCTCTGGCGTCGGCAGAGGAGGGGAGGAGCAGGAGGAGAGGTGCCCGGTGGTGGCTAGGGTGCCCACCCGTCGCCTGCGGGGGCGACTCGGGGGGGCGACTCCCAATAGCGTCTGACTTAGATCTTAGCAAGTGCGTGAAAGATCTGAAACGATGGCTAATGTCTGGCGACAAACTATAAAAGTAGGAGAAAGTTACGAACAATGCTAAATTGTGGTCATGCTTCTAAATTTTCAGTAATTGCCCCTCCGCCTCTGCTTGCTGGCATTATATCTGCCCTGATAGGGACCATCAACAAGCTTGTTGTCAAGAGGTGGTAGCTGGTCTGAAGCACAAAATAAATCTCCCTTTTGCTATGGAGATCATAAACCTTGCTGCACAAGCTATGTGGACGATTAGTAGGGAGTACATTTCCAAAGGGATCCAAGTATCCAACCGAACCTATATAGGTGCAAGAAAAAGTTTAAAGAAGAGCTTACTTGGCTCCTACACAAGGCAAAGAGAAAAACAATATTCACGGCTCCCACACCAAGTTGATTGTTTCATCTAACTCAGTATGGTTGTATTTTATTGTACTAGGCTTTTCTCTTCTCTATGCAAACCTATTTTAACAAACAAAAAAAATACACAGTAGGAAACCTATTGTTTTTCTAGGGAAAAAAATTCAGTAATTTGTAGATCTACCGGAGAGCAAGTTTACAAGAGATGACCCCTATGCCCAGGAATTTTTTATGAGAGAAAATTTTAATCTATTCATCAATCATGGTAGTACAGAAAACACTAGACGTAATAAAAATTACAGTCATGTCTATGGATCACCTAGCGACGACTACAAACACAGGAGCAAGCCGAAGGCGCGCTGCTGTCATCGCCCCTCCCTTACCGGAGCCACGTAAACCTTGTTGTTGACAATCGGGAAGTCGTCGTGCTAAGGACCTCAAAGGACCAACGCACGAGAGCAGCAACCACTGCCGTTGAAGAGAGTTGCAGATAAAAAAGATCAAACCTGTAACCATATGAACGAAGACGAACACAAATTGGATCCAAATAGATCCATCGAACGAATCCCGCGAGATCTGATGGAGACACCCCTTAACACATCCTTCGACGATGCTATTTGCATCATCTGGGCGGGGATAAAATATGTGAGACACTATTCCTACTAAGAGACATTGCCACCGTTGTGCCCAAGTTACAACTAGTAACTGACAAATAGCAGTGTTGCACCATTAAGAAAAACTTGGACCTATTTAATAAAAAAATACTTGGTAAATTAATCGAAAATATGTTAAAATTTGCATAAATTTTGATTGGGTTGATATATTTTCTCCGGTATGACCATTTGTGGAGGGGTTCGGTAAGACTGGTAATCGGCCGTGTAAATACCGTCGGGTCACCAAAACTCGTGGCTTGCTCTACATTATTTTAGTGTATATGTATGTCTGACCAATACAAGCTAGTCGGTAAGTTCACAGGTTTCGGAAGCACGAAATTCTGATATTTCCAAGCTAAGATGCCAAGTTCATGTCACGTACTAACTACTACGACTGGACCACACCACTCATGGTGCAATACCCGAATTTATATAAGATTGTTAAACATAAATTTGTCACCATCAAACAAGTTTTGGGACAAGAAAACCCTGATATTTCTTTTCGTAGGGACCTATTAGGACCTCGCCTGGCAGCTTGGAATGAGCTACTCATACGTCTAGAGGCTATTCAGCTGTCAGATGAACCGGACATCTTTCGATGGAATTTGCATCAGAATGGCAAGTTTACAGTCAAATCCATGTATGATGCAATGGTTCATTGTGATATTCCGGTTGATAACAGGAAATTGTGGAAGTTTAAAATTCCTCTAAGAGTGAAGATATTCCTCTGGTTTCTAAACAGAGGGGTCATCTTAACTAGAGATAACCTGGCATGACGCAACTGGCAAGGCCCCAAGACGTGTGTCTTTTGCCAACATGACGAGTCTATTAAGCACTTATTTTTTAAGTGTAAGTTCGCTCGGACGGCTTGGGCCATAGTTCAAGTAGCTTCAAATTTATACCCACCACGTAGTGCTCGGAACATGTTCGGCAATTGGTTGAGGGGTATTGATAAACAATTTTCTGCACATATTTTTATGGGGGCGGCTGCCTTATACTGGGCATTGTGGCTTACCAGGAATGATGTGGTTTTTAATAAAAAATGTGTTTCATCTCCTATGCAGGTTATTCATGTATGTAGGCGATGGCTCCGTACTTGGTCTATCCTGCAGAGGCCGGGGGACAGGGTCCTTTTTATGATGGCGTCTACGCGGCTGGAGCGTACGGCCAGGGAGGTTTTCTCGCCCCATGGATGGCGGTGTGATCTCCGGATAGGATCTGCCACATCATAGACTGGACTTATTTATCTTTTTAAGTTGTAAAACGTTTTTATTTTTTAAGTCGGTTGGACTCTTGGCTGTGTGCATCAAGTTATGCAGAGGCCGGGCATTCTTTAGATGCGATTGTATCATCTTGATATATCAATTCAATGAAATGTCCTTTATCGAAAAAACTACTACGACTGAACCAAAGGGAGTAGGTATATGTAGTTTTTGAGGCATAGTGAGTTGTCGGAAAATATCCTCTTCTTCTTGGAACTAAAGACCCAAATTAGCTAGGCGTCCAGAAGAAGATCATTTCGTGGAAGCTACTGGAAGCAGAATGAGCCTTGAGTTAGGAGCACCCCTGTAGCTGTAGGTGACTTAGGATCTCAGCTAGACTCGTTTTGGAGTTTCGGAAAGAGGAGTTTCATCAGCCGAGAGAATTGACAAAGTCCAAACGACGCGGCCCACCTATTTAACGCCGTTGGCCCATCAACAACAGTTACGCGTCGTGGATGGCCCATCCACCGATCACCGACTGGCTAGTGACTGCACAGAAGAACACACACAAAAAAAGGCAGCTTCGTCGCATCATGGGCAGCGGGGCAAGGATGAGGAAGGAGGGCGACACCATTGACAAAGAAAAAACCTGGCCGACAAGGACAGAGAATGGAGGGAGGGAGATTTATGCAATCCAATTATGCACGCATGCCTCTTCAATAGGCTTGACCCTTAACAGTACACGACGTTCCTAAAGACAAAGAAACAGTACGCGATGCTTCTGCATGGCACCGTTTCTCCGAGCGCGTGCCGTCAACATGATACAGCAGCGGCGGACGGGACGGGACCCAGAAATTTTCATTACCGGTCGTGTCGTGTCCGTAGAGACGCTCTTGGCTCTCTACTTCCTTCCACTCCGGTAGTTTCGGGTAGCCATACGTACGTGCCAGGAAAATCAAAGAAAACGAATGGACGCATTGCCTCCACAAATGGCACATCATACATCCATTCTGATGTGCTTCTGCCGTACCGCCGAGGTCACAATAAAATTGAGCGAGCGATGCCTCCCAGTTTGATTGTGGCCACGGCCAGCAAGCCAGCGCAGAAAGTACATGTACGGCCCCTTCTGATTTTGTGCCCAAATGTGATTGTGATTTGTGACCGGCAAACCGACGCTCTTACATCTCGAACGCTCACATAGTACGGACGGCCCGTTTGATTTTGCGCACGTATTTCTGGGTCAATCCACGGTTCTCCCTCATGGGCAGCACAACCTACCTCTTCATTTACTCACACAGTTGACAATCAGTCTACAACTGTATTAGATCATGGGCCCAACATCATTTCTGCCAAATTTGAACCATTCGTAATCTCTTACAGTGCATGATTTACTAGTTTTTTCTTTTTGCCGTCCTTTGCTGAATTTTGATGTGTTGCTCCATTCAACAACCGTTAATTTTTCTTGTTTGCGGGAGTAGTCATCACACAACCACTGCGGTGGAAATGGGAGGTGGTCAAGGCAAGACAACTTGATGCGGAGCATCCCACGATCATCTTCATGGACGCATCTACACCTCCAACGACACCATTTGGACCAATGACAAGAGCCCGAGCAAAGGCTATCGAAGATAAGGTGAACTCGCTCCTTTCCGAACTACCACTTTCGACACATGAGACATGGCTACTACCTCAAACGGAAACACTATGTGTGCTTAGGTACTTGGAGGAAAGCCATGGAACATCTACATCCAATGGACAAGGCGGCGAGGACACCAAGTGCGAGGGACAAGAAGAAGAGCCGTCACGGAAGCTACAGGCTCCGGACGACCGGCCCAGCCCGGACGTCTGACCCCTGAAGGCCACGCCAACCCAAGGAAGCCAGGGCACCGAATGCTACAGCGGCCGGACGTTCGACAACTCCCAGGCTCCGGACGACCGAATCCCTCCGGATGACCGACGCTATGCCAACAGAACTGAATCTACGGAAATCCGAGGAAGACCGGACGACCGGACACCTACGGACGTCCGACGCCGTGGCAACAGAACATAATTTGCGGACATCCGAAGATCTACGGACGTCCGGGCCCTGGCTGCGTCCCGTTTCGGGCCGAAGCCCATGTACCCCTCCACTTCGCCCCTCCTTTGCACTAAGACTATAAATAGACCTCTCCCTCCTCCTAGTTAGGGTTAGCATTGGTTTAGCTCATATGTGAGATAGAGCATTGCTCATCCATACGGATCTTCTCCGAGAGAGAGACCGCAACCCCTCTACGGAGACGATCCACGTTGGATTCAAGACCCCCTCTTGGGTGGCCCCATCAAGACCTCCTCAAGGAGAAGAACCGGTTACCCTTTGTATCGTCCGTTGTTGACTTTGGATCGTGTATCTCCCTTTGTGTTTCGAGGATCTAGCATATGTGTGACTATATCTTATTGGTTTTGAGAGTTCCTCTTGTGTTTTCCCTCGTTTTCCCCTCGTGATCTTAGTTGGGATCCGCTCCTTTCGTGAAGGATCAGCCGTTTAGGGTCTCACCCTACATCATCTTGGATCAGAGCAAGGTTGATCACGATTTCGGAGCCTCCCCTCTTCGTTTTCTAGCTTGATTTTGTTGTGTTCTTCCCTAATTCGAAAATTCTCCACAAAAATAGCCCCAATTTTTTTTGTGATTTGTTGGTGTGATGAAGTTTTTTTGGTTTTGGTCCATGGATTTGCTTTGCCTTGAGTGGATCTAGCTTTGCCCCATCATCTCCACCTTTTCCATCCACAAAATCGCCCGGATTTGACCAATTTCGCCACTTCCACCACGAACCATAGTAGTTCACCCCGTGCCCGAACTCGCCCAGGCACCGGACGTCCGACAGCCTCCAGACGTCCGATGACCGGACGACCGTAAACCCCCGGACGTCCGTACTTCTCTGACGAAACTGAATTTTCCCAAAAAAATCCAGCCACATCCACCACTTCCGCATACACCTTCCTATACCACTACCTAACTCCCGCAAACCCTTTCAATACACCAAACCCTACCACCACTTGACCGCTACCAACTCCGACACATTTGGCCACATTTGGTTTTGAGAATTTGAGTTGTGGTTCATCGTTTCCTACGGTGTTTCGGCTAACTAGGAACAGTTCGACATCGACATCACCGCACTCATCTTCGCCAAGGACTACTACGAACGGTTACATCATTTTGGTAACATCATACTTTCTTGCCTTTGCTTTGATAACCCCATAGCCTTACTTTTGCGTCACTTACCCATCGAGACTAGCCTTTGAGTATTGCCGGCAACGTGACTTGTGCACATTAGTGATCATACTTCCCATAGCATACATAGCATATCATCGTGTTGCATATCATGGTATCATCTCTTGTGTCACAAAGTTGTCATCGCATACACAATTGCTATCTTGGCTCGTGAAGCATTGCATGAGAAAAGAGCTCAAACAACAAGGAGCCAAACAAGCTTTTAAGCAAAAGGGAAAGATAAGCAAAGAGCTTATAAGCAAGAACCATAGCATCATACAACATTAAGATTGTCATACTCGATCATCTTGGATCATAGCATAGTAACATCATACATATAGCATACTTGGGATAGAAGTCGTTGCATTTTTGATTAGTAGGTTGTGCATAAGTTCGTATCCGCCTATTGTGCAATCGTGCTAGCGTCTCTCTAGTGTTGTGCAACAAGAGCATCTTTGTGGATTCCACATTTTGGCTCATTCCTTGGTTGCACGACCCCACTTATCTATTTGCGTGTGTGTTCCCATGTACCATATCTCGCTATTGGTCTACTTGTTGCATTTGCAAATTTGTGAATCTTTTCCAACATTATTGAGTCTCACTAACAATTGCATCAAATTGTGTGCCACCATCCTAACCGAGCCCCACCATAATCTTTTACTTGTGCAGGTGTGAGAAACCGACAAGAATTGGTACCAATTGTGCTATTTCCTTGTTACACATTGGAGTGATCTTTGATCCATCCTCAACATCGGTCAAGGTACATTTGGTATTGGTTCTTCTCTTTCTCCCACTCACATATCTTTATTCGGAACGATGGATAGGCCAAGTACTTCTACCAACCCACTCTTCCTTGAGCAAGACGACGACCCGAACAACTACGTCACCAAGCTACACCTCTTTGGTACACAACGAGCCTTGCATGAAGAGCAACTAGCAATGAGTGACCGCATCGACAACCTCGCCACCGACTTGCGACTCTCCGAGCAACGTACAAGAGACTACTTCGACAACAAGCTCGACGAACACAAGCACGAGAATGACGCAAGAATGGACGAGATTCGTGCCTTGTTGGTCAACCGCTCTTCTACCACTTCGTCCTACTCAAGAAGGAGCTGCTCGAGTTGACACTCCGACGACACTATCTCCGGCTCAAGTACCCCGACATCGAACACTCTTCTTCGTGCCGCGCGTCAAGATCGTCAAGCAAACCGCAATCCTCTACACGACACCGACTCTCAAGAGCATCGACATCGTCAAACCCAAGCTGCATTCGCGCAAGCACAAGAACGGCAACGCCAACGACAACAAGAAAAAGAGGAGCGTGCGCGATAACATCAAGATGCACAAGATGCCGAGGCACAACGCCAAGAACAACAACTTCGTGAAGCTCAAGCATTTGAGGCGCAACGTGCCCTTCGAGATTCAAGTCGAGCCATAGCCAACCGAGGCCGGCAAGCTCGCCTACAACAAGAAGCGCTTCACGATGAAACTCACGAGAGGATTTTCCAAGCACGTGTGCATCGACAAGCTCCTCATCAAGCTCGACAAGCTCCTCCTCAAGCTCGACAAGCTCCTCCACAAGTTCGCCAAGAACATCAAGTTCAACAAGAGCAAGACGACAATGGACCTCCTCCAAGACAAGAGCAACATGAGGTTGACAACCCTCCTCGCCAAGAGCAACATGAGTTTGTCAATCCTCAACGACATGGGCGTCATCATCCTCGACCCCAACACAATGAAGAGCAATGATACGGCAAGCTAAAGTTCACCATGCCCAAGTTCGCCGGAAGCAATGACCCCGAAGAGTACATATCATGGGCATTGAAGGTTGACAAAATCTTCCGCTTGCACAACTACGAAGAAGAGAAGAAGATCGCGATGGCATCTCTTAAATTCGAAGACTACGTCCTCATTTGGTGGGAACAAGTCATTGAGCGCCGAGAGGCAAGAGGTGAACCACCCATCACTACTTGGGCACAAATGAAGGATGTCATGAGAGCACGATTCGTGCCAAACTACTACAACCGCGACCTCTTGAAGAAACTCCAACTCCCCAAGCAAGGAACCAAGAGCGTTGAAGAGTACTACAAGGAAATGGAGATTGCCATGATAAGAGCCAATGTCATGGAAGACGATGAGCAAACTATGGCACGTTTCTTGAATGGACTCAATCATCCTATCAAGAAGATCGCTGACTTCCAACCATACTCGAACTTCATCGAGTTAGTGCATCAAGCTACCAAAGCGGAACGCCAAGTGCAAGACGACTTCAAGTATGCCAAGTTCTCATCTCCAACTCTCAAGCGTCAACGACTCCAACACCTTCTACCTCAACCAAGCCATCTACAAGCAACGGCGACAAGTCAAGTTACAAGAAAACTTCGACAAGCTCAAGTCGTCCTCCTACTACAAGCAACTTCAAACCGAAAGCTTCATCATCATCTACCCCAACCGATGAGACCATCAAGACAAGTTCCTTCAAATGCTTCACATGCGGAGGCCGAGGCCACAAGTCCTTTGAGTGTACAAACAAGCGCACCATGATCCTCAACGACGACGGAACCTACGACTCCATGAGTGAAGGAGAAATGGAAGCCCTTGAGCAAGTGGCCATGCACCGCCAAGTGAACAACGAAGATGAAGATGATCAAGTCTTTTGTGATGAAGATTCGAGCCCCGCTCTCGTTGTCTCCAAGGTCTTGAGTCTTCAACATCAACAAGAAGAAGACCAAAGATGCCATATTTTCCACACCAAGGCCGGAATCAATGGCTGGTCCGTCAAGGTCATCATCGATGGCGGGAGTTGCCATAACTTAGCAAGCGAAGAACTTTGCTCCAAGCTCCAATTGGTTAAGATGAAGCACCCGCACCCCTACAAGGTTCAATGGCTAAGCAACACCGGCACCATCCAAGTCGAGCATAGGGTACAAGTCTCCTTCAAGATCGGAGCTTACGAAGACACTTTGGAGTGTGATGTCCTTCCGATGACCGTTTGCCACCTCCTTCTTGGACGACCATGGCAATATGACCGAGGTGTCATCCACAACGGGCGTACAAACTACTATAGCTTCAAGATGAAAGGAAAGGAGTACGTGCTACGACCTATGTCTCCAAGCCAAGTGATCGCCGATAAGCAAGCCACCCATCATGGAGAGAATAGTGAGAGAGCGAACCACCAAAAAGAGAGTGAGTGCCACAAGCCCAAATTGAGTGCCTCCACGATGAGCGATAAGAAAAACCTAGTTCTCTTTGCCACCAAACGTGAGACGAGAGAAGTGTGTGAGAACCCATCAAGTGTCCTACATTATGTACTATTGTGCAAGGACGAGGCACCAAAAACTAACACCTCTCACAATCTACCTTTGGTGTTATCTTCTTTATTGCAGGAATTCCAAGATGTTTTCCCCGACGAGCTACCTCCGGGTCTACCCCCACTATGGGGTATCGAGCACCGCATCGACCTCATTCCCGGAGCGCCACTTCCAAACAAGGCTCCCTACCGAGTCAACCCCGAAGAAACCAAAGAAATACAAAGGCAAGTAAAGCATCTCATAGACCATGGATATGTGCGTGAAAGTGTGAGTCCTTGTGCCGTACCAGTCATTCTTGTCCCAAAAAGAGACGGTAGCTTTCGCATGTGTTCCGATTGTAGACCCATCAATGCTATCACCGTTCGCTATAGGTATCCCATTCCACGCCTTGATGATATGCTTGATGAACTTAGCGGTGCCATTATCTTTTCCAAAATTGATCTTAAAAGTGGTTACTATCAAATATGCATACAAGAGGGTGATGAATGGAAAGCCGCTTTCAAAACAAAGTTTGGTTTGTATGAGTGGTTAGTCATGCCTATGGGTTTATCGGAAGCACCCGGTACTTTCATGAGTCTTATGAATTATGTGTTTCGACCTTATATTGGTGAATTTGTTGTTGTCTACTTCGATGATATCCTTGTTTTTAGCAAATCTCTTAAAGAGCATGTCACACACCTTCGAATCGTGCTACAAACTCTTCGAAAAGAGCAACCCTATGCTAATATGGAAAAATGCCTCTTTGGTGTTGATCAGCTTGTTTTCTTGGGTTTTGTAGTATCTTCTAAGGCTGTTCATGTTGATGAGTCTAAGATCAATGCTATTAAAACTTGGCCCCAACCAACCAATTTGCAACAAGTGCATAATTTTCTTGGTTTAGCCGGTTTCTACCGTAGATTTGTGAAGGATTTAGCACCATTGCTTCACCTTTGCATGCTTTGAGCAAGAAGAATGCACCCTTTGTTTGGGGACCATCACAAGATAGCGCATTCAACGAGCTTAAGAATTTGCTTACTCATGCTCCCGTGCTTGCATTACCCAACTTTGACAAACCTTTTGAAATTCATTGCGATGCTAGTGGTAATGGCATAGGAGGTGTGTTAACACAAGAGAAGCGCCCAATTGCTTATTTTAGTGAGAAACTTTCCGGAGCGCAACTCAATTATCCCATCTATGACAAAGAGCTATATGCTTTAGTGCGAGTTTTGCATGAATAGGAACATTACCTTCGCCCTCATGAATTCATCATCCATACTGATCATGAAACACTTAAATACCTTAAGGGTCAAACTAAGTTGAACAAGCACTACTAGGGAAAACCTTATACACAGAATCTTAGCAGCAGCGTGGTTTAAAAACAAACGCTACTGCTAATTAGCAGTAGCAAGCTCCTGGAAACCACGCTACTAACATCCCGGTAGCAGTAGCACCCTAGGTGAAACAAACGCTACTACTATAATTGCCACGGCGTTGCCTCCAGGCTAGATATAGTAGTAGCGCCCTTCTCCTGGACGCGCTACTGCTGAAGTACTCAGTAGCAGCGTTTTTCTTCAAAACGCGTTGCTGCTAAGTATCACCGCAACTAATTAAGTTTAGTCCCATACTGCTAAGCGAACAAGGTGTTTACCACCTTAAATATGTTACTTCTCAAACTATCTCGAGCACTTGGTCTTCATTGAACTATATGTGTAGGATTTGTGGCTGCAATATGAATCTTCACCAATGCCTATACAAGTACTGTGAGGATTCATGTTGACTATTTAGATTCTACACAAAAAGATCAATGATGACCAATGTGTATTTTTGATGTTTTTACATGCTTAGACTTATAGCGTTTTTCCAGGACAAAGCGCTACTGATATTGAGATAAACAAAAGAAATAACTGCTTCCTTTAGCAGTAGCGTTTTTCTCTAAAACGCGCTATAGCTAATTTCTCCTGGACGCGTTTCCTTAAGAGCGCTACTGCTAGTTCGACTTAACCACCTGCGCGGGCTCAAATTTTTGCTAAGTCCTCCTTTCCCCCTTGTTCCCCTACTCCTCTGTCGCCGCCGCCCGAGCCTGCCCTCACCGCCGTTACCCGAGGCTGCCCTCAAGCTCACCGCCGCCGCTCTCGACCTCACCGTCGCCGCCCTCAACCTCATCACCGCCGCCCTCGACCTCACCGCCGCCGCCCGAGCCCGCCCAGGACCGCCGCCTCCCGATCCCGAGCCCGCCCTCGCCGGCCCTACCTCCGTCGCCGACCACCTCCCCCCGTCTCCCCCCTCTCTGTAAGCCCCCAACCCCTCCCCCACCCCCCCTCTCTCTCTGCTTAGTTAGTAGATGTTTTTTAGTAGTAGTAGATGTTAATTTAGGGTTCATAGATAATGATTTTTAGTAGTAGTAGATGTTAATTAGGAGTAGTGATGGTACTAGTTAACTAGGGCAGTATGGTTAATAGTAGATGTTTTTTACTATTGTATAATGTAGTTTTTTTTACTGTTTTTAGTAAGTGTTTAAAAAATTAGTAAGTAAATTAATAAACTAGTTGAACTAGTTTAGTTTTAGTTGAACTAGTTTAGTAAGTAAATTAGTAAACTAGTTGAACTAGTTGAATTAATAGAACTAATGTACTTTTAGTAAGAAAATTAATATAACTAGTTGAACTACTTTATTTTTAGAAAGAACTAGTTTTTTCTATTTATAGTAAGTTTATATTTAGTAAGAACTAGTTGAATTAATAGAACTAGTTGAACATGTCATATTTGTTGTTATTTTTTTAGTTTAACCAATTATTCGGGATGTATTAGTGATAACTTATAGGGTTTTTGTTTTTGCAGAAATCAAGGAGCCCCTCCATCATCCCCGCCGTCGGCCCCGTCACTGACCCCCTCCGACCTCGAGGTGAGACCAGCCAAATCTCCATGTCAATATGAGTCCTATAAGATATGATGTAGATAAAAACATGTATATCTTGTGTTGCTCAAATAGGATATGTGGTTGCCCAAGTGGCCGGTAATGTTCAGGTTATACCTCCGAGTGGCCTATATTTTGCCGGAGTGTTGATTAATTTCCGTTCCGGCAAATTTCAGGCGCTCGATATGTCCTTTTTTAGCAAAGGTCCTGCCGGATTTTTCCGTGAATTCTGGCATGACTTGTGCTAGAATATGTAGGAAATATCGAGTGGCCTGGATTTTTTTAGTACATATATTTAATTGTACAAGTTTATTCTTTGAATTATGAACGTAGGAAATGTCGTACTCGGACGACGAAAGTCTCCCGGGGGAGTGCAGCTGGTGCCACGACGATCGAGGTTTGTGTGACAGGCCTCACCTAGACGAAGATCGGCGCTTCAGCATTAAGCTCGAGGAGACCTTCGATGTTGAAACGGTACGCAACGATGACAAGTGTTTTTTTCGTAATTAAGCACGACCTCAACTATTTCAACGTCTAATTTTCATCTTTTACAATTCGACCAGCTTATCCCATGCCATGCAAGACGCTATGTCTTGGAGAGGATGGGTTTTGAAGACCATGAAAATTTTGAAACAAGGAAAATACCCCTAGGGTGTGTTTGGTTCGAGAACGAAGTAGAATGGAATGTCATGGTTCCGTTCCACTAGAATGGGTCGGTTCCGTTTCCGTGTTTGATTGAGGATATTTGATGGAATGGAATGGTTCCGTCTCAAAGTTTGGTTTGAGGGATAGAATGAAATGAATTCAGTTCGACTCATTTCTATAAAAATGATGAAGCTGCCCCTCTTAAATGCATATACATACAAAATGGACAAGTACAAAATCTTTATATTTCTAAAAATATATTACTAGCATTTTCAGAAGCATTTACATCGAATTGTACTTTCAATTGAATGTTTGCAATGAATTCTCCTATTGAGAAGGACAGACAGGGGTAAAATTTCATCAACGAGCAAACAATCAAATAAATTTTGCTAGTGTTTTTTTGACTATTTACATTAGAATTGGCTTTCAATCAAGAAAAATTGCTCACGGATGAAGAACAACACTCTTACTGTTGACCGAGGCAGCGGTCGTGTGGGCGAGGTGGCCGTCACAGCCGGCGAGGGAATGGCCACCGCCTCAAAAGCAGGCTCGGTCACCGCCGCCCCCGTTAGATCAGGTCATCACTGTCGCCTAGCAGATCAGGTCGCCGCCGACCATGGTAGATTGGGTCGCCGCCGTATCCTATCAGATCTGGTCGCCGCCTCCCCTATCACACCAGGTCGCCGCCGGCCATCCCATATATCAGGTCGCCACCGCCGTACATACCATAGAGTAGGTTGCCTCCGCCCTGTGGTGGATTCGCTGGCCTGGTCGCTCCCACCCATCCGCCGGACTTGGGAAAGACGAGAGTGGAGCGACAGCCGTGAGGGAGAGGGGCGAGTGCGCGGGGGGAGAGGAGGCAGCGAGGGGAACAAGCGGTTCCGCGTCGTCCGCTCAATTTCGAGGTATCACCTCGTTCCGGATATCGGCCGAATATTCGGTACATGGGAACGAGTCCGTTCCCGATCCACCTACGTACTGAACGCGAGAATCAGGCCAGGAATGGGTCCGACCCGTGACATTCCAGCCCGTTCCTGCAACCAAACACACCCCTAAGGACCCATCATGATATGGATTTTGAAGTAAATCTGTACAATTCTCAGAGCGTAACCCATTTTGGTTGCCAAAATTGGGAAGCACTTAGCAAAATGTATGGTTTTTATGAGGATATGATTGTCACCATGGATCTTGGTGATCCTGACATTGAGCACGACAATATGGACATTTAGATCCTTGTTGATACGCTTTCGATTCTACCGCTATGTGAGTTTCTCAAACATAGGTATTAACTAATTTATATTGTTTATTTCAAAATAGTTGACAGCTTATTTCCATTGACAGCCTATTTTCATTATTCAAAGAATGTGCGGAAGATGGTAGACAAAACCCACTACACCGATGGCTCCGAATTAACTTATAAGGAGAAAAATCATCTGATCGCATTTTGTACTGATCTTGAGAATTACAATACCTATTATCGAACTCCTCCAAATTATGGTGAATACGTGCCACTAGTGCACGTGTTGAACCACGGTAATTTCTATGGAGATACCCTGGTAAGATTTTTTGCTATTACGACACCCGTGCATCTTTTGCATACTTCTAAAACTAGTACATCATTGCTAACTACGAAGTTATTACTATGTTTTTCAAAAGAAAATCCCAATTGATTGTGTGCCTCATCTGATGTATCAGAATGGTCGCCTTGAGGTTCTGAACATACAGCCACGTCATCCTACGGATCTCACCTGTGCATATCGGATTTCTAAAACCGGTGAACACATGCTAATCAAAGAATGGAAAAAATGTTTGGACAGTCGTAAGGAGGTTCTTGGAAGCAACATTAAGCGAAAGGCAAGAATTGGAGACAGGATAATCTCCATTCTCCATAATGGAGAGTCAGGGGCTATCTTGTTTTTTGCTATTTTACCTTAGAGAATATAGTAGGTCCTAAGAGAATGTAGTAGGTCCTATGAGGTACAATATGTTTATTATGTGGTACAATGTGTTAGAGTTGATGATGAGGAGTAGTTGTGATTATGACTAGTGACCAACTTGCTATGTGATGTCTCATTGATGAAAACGATGATCATGAGGAGGTTTTATATGACAATGATGTATTATGATGATAAGTTGTTAACGATATGATGATGATGATTTTTATTATATTATTGGGTGAAAGAACCGCGGATTAGTTTCAAGTGTATGTCCATCCACTTGAAACTAGTCCACGGTTCTTTCACCCTGTGATGTAATAACTCATTATGATGTAAAAACAATCTCTAAATTGCTGCTGTATGAAAACTTGTATAAAGGTGTATGAATACAACATGAAATAAAAGTGAAATACAGAATAATAGTAGTAGCACGTGCTGAGAGAAGCGCTACTAGTAGTTACCGGTAGCGCTCTTTAGTGAAAGCGCTACTACTAAGTCGATATAGCAGTAGCGTGGGTTAACAGACACTACTGCTAACCTTTAGCTGTAGCGCCTTACTAGTAGCGCCCTACCCAACACTACTGATAGGCATTATTCCCGCGCTACTGCTAGGGTTTTCCCTAGTAGTGAAGCGTCATGCTAAGTGGAGTGAATTTATTGAGTCTTTTCCTTATGTCATCAAGTATATTAAAGGCAAGGAAAATGTTGTGGCGGATGCTCTTTCCCGTATATGCATCCTTGTTACTCAACTTTAATTGAATGTCATTGGCTTTGAGCACATAAAAGACTTATATGCGCATGACCCCACTTTTACTATTCCTTATGCCAAGTGCTTGACGCATCCCTCTTGGGAACGATATTACATCAAAGATGGTTATCTTATGAGAGCTAACAAACTTTACATCCCCGAGTCTTCTCTTCATTTGTTGCTTTTCCAAGAATCTCATGGAGGAGGACTAATGGGACATTTTGGACACGACAAGACAATTGCTACGCTCTCCAAGAACTAGTTTTGTCCCAAGATGTTTCGCGACGTCAACCACTTCACCAACCGATGCTCTACATGTCGCAAAGCTAAGTCTAAAGCTCAATCTCATGGCCTTTACATGCCACTCCCAATTCCATATCAACCATGGGAAGATATTAGCATGGATTTTGTGCTTGGTTTGCCTAGAACTAGAAATGGCAAGGATTCTGTTTTTGTTGTTGTGGACCAATTCTCCAAAATGGCTCATTTCATTCCTTGCAACAAGATAGACGATGCTTCACATATTGCCAATCTCTTTTGTAGGGAAATCTTGCGACTTCATGGAGTACCAAAGACGATTGTCTCAGACCGTGACGTCAAGTTCTCGAGTTACTTTTGGAAGACCTTATGCGCCAAGCTCGGAATCAAGCTACTATTCTCCACGGCATACCATCCAGAAACCGACGGCCAAACGGAGGTGACGAACCGTACGCTCTCCACTCTTCTCCGCATGCTAATCAAGAAGAACATCAAGGAGTGGGAGGAGTGCCTACCGATCACCGAGTACGCCTACAACCGCGCAAGACACTCAACAACCGGCAAGTCCCCTTTCGAGGTCGTCTATGGTTTCAACCCGTTGTCTCCATTGGACATTCTTCCTCTACCACTACAAGAGCGTATCAACATGGACGCGAGCACCCGAGTGAACTACCTCAAGAAGATGCATGAAGATACAATGCACACCATCGAGCGTCAAGTACCACGACTCGCGACCAAGCTCAACGTCAACAAACAACCCATGATATTCAACATTGGAGATCTTGTGTGGCTACACCTTCGTAAGGACCGCTTCCCCAACGAACGCAAGTCCAAACTTCTACCACAAGCCGATGGGCCCTTCAAGGTGCTAGCACGCTACAACAACAACGCTTACAAGACCGACCTCCCGCGCGATAAGTACAAAGTGAGCGACGTCTTCAACATCAAGGATCTTTCGCCCTACCATGGTGACGAAGATTTCGATCCGAGGTCGGATCTTTCCCAAGGGAGGGGAGATGATGCGGAGCATCCCACGATCATCCCCATGGACGCATCTACACCTCCAACGACACCACTTGGACCAATGACAAGAGCTCCAGCAAAGGCTATCGAAGATAAGGTGAACTCGCTCCTTTTAGAACTACCACTTTCGACACATGAGACATGGCTACTACCTCAAACGGAAACACTATGTGTGCTTAGGTACTTGGAGGAAAGCCATTGAACATCTACATCCAATGGACAAGGCGGCGAGGACACCAAGTGCGAGGGACAAGAAGAAGAGCCGTCACGGAAGTTACAGGCTCCGGACGACCGACCCAGCCCGGAAGTCCGACCCTTGAAGGCCACGCCAACCCAAGGAAGCCAGGCCACCGAATGCTACAGTGGCCGGATGACCGACCAGGCCCAGACGTCCGACAACTCCCAGGCTCCGGACGACCGAACCCCTCCGGACGACCGACACTACGCCAACAGAACTGAATCTACGGAAATCCGAGGAAGACCGGACAACCAGCGACCGGACGATCGGACACCTACGGATGTTTGACGCCGTGGCAACAGAACATAATTTGCGGACATCCGAAGATCTACGGACGTCCGGACCCCCGCGAGCCTCCGGACGACCGGCGCCTCGCGGACGTCCGGACCCTGGCTGCGTCCAGTTTCGGGCCGAAGCCCATGTACCCCTCCACTTCGCCCCTCCTTTGCACTAAGACTATAAATAGACCTTTCCCTCCTCCTAGTTAGGGTTAGCATTGGTTATCTCATATGTGAGATAGAGCATTGCTCATCCATACGGATCTGCTCCTCGGGAGAGACCGCGGCCCCTCTACAGAGGCGATCCACGTTGGATTCAAGACCCCCTCTTGGGTGGCCCCATCAAGACCTCCTCACGGAGAAGAACCGGTTACCCTTTGTATCGTCCGTTGTTGACTTTGGATCGTGTATCTCCCTTTGTGTTTCGAGGATCTAGCATATGTGTGACTATATCTTGTTGGTTTTGAGAGTTCCTCTTGTGTTTTCCCTCGTTTTCCCCTCGTGTTCTTCGTGTTCTTAGTTGGGATCCGCTCCTTTCGTGAAAGATCAGCCGTTTAGGGTCTCACCCTACATCACAACTTCTAGAATTGCTAAGCTGAGGTAGTGAATTAGATCAAAGAAGAACTTATTTGAACCTGCTACACAAGAGGGTCCTTTTGGCGATCGAGAGTTTTTTTGTTTTGAAAATGAGGATACACTCCCGGCCTCTGGGTGATGCATGCAGCCACTTTATTGATTATTCACAAAGACCTTACAAAGTAATACATTGGCAAGCCTGAAGCCGGGTGCCCGCACGCTGTTCGCTGCTATGCCTAAAGCAGGGGAGAAGGGCTACGGCGACGCGAACAGAGAGATGTCTGGCGTCATCCACGATGGAGGCGGAGGAGGAGGTGCCTATGAAGACGGGCAGGTGGAAGACACAGATCCCACCCAGTCTGGAACTACACCTACACAGTAGGGCTACACCTAGACCGGCATGAGCAAACGGCAGCGGGATTGGCATGTGATCAGGCACTAGTGTGATCCAGCCATGGATCAGACTTTATTTGAATTTGAAATTTCCCTTTACTAGCGAACATATACATTATATCATTGGATGGCCGGCTCCCGCATCCATGTCCGCAGACGGATGTGAGAGTAAATTTGCAGGTCAATTTTGGAGATGCCCTTATATTATGAAACAATGGGAGTAAAAGAAATATGAAAATCAAACAACACCAATGGCCCAGCAAAGCGCGCCCGACCCTTCTAGTATATATGATTCTCTATTTCCCTCCATTGCACGTGATGAGCTTCCATCACCTTTGGTTCTCTCCTCGAGAGCACAACATTTAGGTCTTTTTGATTGAAAGATTTTTTCTAAGATCTTTGAGGGATTATAATCCTTAAGAATTTTTCCTATGTTGACCATTTGATTTGAATCGTACAGAGAATGTTTTAGAGTGAATTTCAATTTTTACCCTCTATATCACCCCATTTTACTATTTTCATCCAAATTACTCATTTATCGAATACTTCTAGTTTTACCCTTTTATTTTTCAGTCTTCCATGTCGATCGCCACATCACTCTTTTCATCATAAATCCGACTGGCCATTAAGGTTTTAGGGCATCTCCAACACTATCCCCTAAAGGGATACCCTATTTGTCCGCGGACCGTGTCCGGACACGTCCCAGAAAGGATACGCGAGTGGGCCATCCAACATTGTCCTTATATAGGCACCAATGGCATGAGATGAGAGTCTGAGGAAAAATACCTACCCACCCCCCGCGCCCGCGAGCGGATGGGGGAAACCCTAGGCTGCCGGTCCCCCATTCCCCCTCCAGCCTACCTCCCCTGCCGCCGCCTGGCGGCGGGGTTGCTTCTCCCTCTTCCGCTCAGGGCCATGGGCTGGCGCGGGACGGCCCACCAACGGAGGCATTGGGCTGGTGCGGGGTTTGGCTGCGCGACGACGGGTTTGGAATGGCGGTGTTCTGGTGTTCGTGGCTGGCGCGTCGGCTGCACGTCCCACATCAGGAGGTTTGCATCGGCTCGGCCGACACCAGGTGGGGGTGTCTGCAGTGGCTGGGTCCGTTGCCGGTGGCGCGGGCCTAGCATGGTGGAGCTTCTCAGGTTCCTCCGAGTGGCTATGGGATGGCCCACTACTCTCTTGCAGCGGTGGTCCGAGTTGCCGTCGGCTGGTTTGGATATGTCTTGAGGGGGTGGATGGCATCCCGCAGAGTGCAGGTGCAGGGGGCCTACCTAGTTCGTGTTGGCCTGCCTTTGCGTTAGTGCTCTCTTGCCGTGTTGCATTGTTGGTCCGAGTTGGTGCCTGTGCTGCTGCTATGTTATAGGTCGGATCGACACTGGTGGCCACGGGTGTGGCGGCGTGCGAGTTTGACTCGGCTAAGGTCCTGGGCCAGTGTTGGGTCGTGCTCAGCGTTAGCCGTCGGTAGCTACTAGGTCGTGTCCCCCTCGATCCACTGGGATCGACTGGGGACGCAGGCGTGGACGCCCCCTACGATCGGGGGCGCTCACCCGGGATAGGTGGCTGATGCCGGGCTAGGAGCAGAAGGAGGTCCCTTACTTTCTTTCCCACAGTGGTTGTGTGTTGTTACGTCGATGGTTGTAGTGCCTCGGGACATGGATGCCGGGGTGGCACCCCGAAGGGTGGTCTGTATGATGGCTTTCCGGCAGGTTCCATGACGGTAGTGGTGGCTATGCCTCTTAGTCGTCTGGACGACTAGGGGTGTAGCGGTGGGTGGCTCGGGCTCACTATCTGTCCTTGACAATGGCGTTGCCTAGATCCGGATCTAGAGGTCGGTCCTCGTCGCGACTGGCATGGGTGGCTCTTAGCGACATGATACGTTCATTTTGCATCATGTTTACCTACTGTTATTTATAATGTTTTTATGCATAATAATGCTTTTGGAGTAATTCTAATGCCTTTTCTCTCATAATACGCAAGGTTCACACAAAGAGGGAGAATTCCGGCAGCTGGAAATCTGGACCTGAAAAAGCTACGTCAGGCTACCTATTCTGCACAACTCCAAATGAGCTGAAACTTCACGAGGAATTTTTATGGAATAAATAAGAATTATTGGAGCAAATAACTACCAGGGGGCCACCAGGTGGGCACAACCCACCTGGGCGCTCCAGGGAGCCCAGGCGCGCCCTGGTGGGTTGTGCCCTCCTCGGCCCACCTCCGGTGCCCATCTTCGGAAGTCATTTTGACCTAGAAAAAAGAAGGAGAGGACTTTCGGGACGGAGCGCCGCCGACTCGAAGCGGAACTTGGGGAGGAGCACTTTTGCTCTCCGGCAGAGCGATTCCGCCAAGGGAACTTCCCTCCCGGAGGGGGAAATCATCGTCATCATCATCACCAACAACCCTCTCATCTTGGGGAGGCCACTCTTCATCAACATCTTCACCAGCACCATCTCCTCTCAAACCCTAGTTCATCTCTTGTGTTCAATCTTTGTACCAGAACATTAGATTGGTACCTGTGGGTGACTAGTAGTATTGATTACATCTTGTAGTTGATCACTATATGGTTTATTTGGTGGAAGATTATATGTTTAGATCCATTATGCTATTTAATACCCCTCTGATCATGAACATGTTTATCACTTGTGAGTAGTTACTTTTGTTCTTGAGGTCATGGGAGAAATCATGTTGCAAGTAATCATGTGAACTTGATATGTGTTCGATATTTTGATAATATGTGTGTTGTGATTCCCTTAGTGGTGTCATGTGAACGTCGACTACATGACAGTTCACCATATTTGGGCCTAAGGGAATGCATTGTGGAGTAGTTATTAGATGATGGCTTGCTAGAGTGATAGAAGCTTAAACCCTATTTTATGCACTACTTCGTAAGGGACCGATTTGGATCCAAAAGTTTAATGCTATGGTTAGATTCTATTTTAATACTTTTCTCGTAGTTGCAGATGCTTGCGAGGGGGTTAATCATAAGTAGGAGGTTCTAGTAAGAACAACACCTAAGTACCGACCCACCCACATATCAAATTATCAAAGTAGTGAACACAAATCAAGCCAACATGGTGAAAGTGACTAGATGAAATTCCTGTGTGCCCTCAAGAACACTTTACTTATTATAAGAAACGGTTTTGGCCTGTCCTTTGCCACAAAAGGATTGGGCTATCTTGCTGCATATTATTTGATGTTACCGTTACGTGCTCATTACAAATTATCATGCTACCAAATTATATGTTACTTACAATTTCAGCGCTTGCAGACATTACCTTGCTGAAAACCACTTGTCATTTCCTTCTGCTCCTCGTTGGGTTCGACACTCTTACTTATTGAAAGGACTATGATTGGTCCCCTATACTTGTGGATCATCATGACACGGGTGAGCTGCCGAGCGACAGCTCCGCGCTTTGCACCGACGATGGCGACATCTGCGAGTGCCTGCTACTTCTTGAGCTTGCGTTAATTTTTTCCTTGAAGAAAGGGTGATGCAGCAAAGTAGAGATAAGTATTTCCCTCAGTTAAGAACCAAGGTATCAATCCAGTAGGAGGCACAAGCAAGTCCCCAATATATGCACCTGCACGAACTAACAAACACTTGGACACAACGCGAAAAAGGGGTAGTCAATCCCTTCACGGTCACAAACAAGAGTGAGATCTAAAAGAGATAGGTACAAAAGATAAATAAAAGAGCAAACTAAAGTAAATATAAATAAATTGCAGCATGGTATTTTTGGGTTTTTTGGTTTATAGATCTGAATATATATAATGGAAAATAGACCAGGGGGCCATAGGTTTCTCTAGAGGCTTCTCTCTTGAAGATAACATACGGTGGGTAAACAAATTACTGTCCAGCAATTGATAGAAAACGCATAATTACAACGATATCTAAGGCAATGATCCTAAATATAGGCATCATGTCCATGACAAGTAGACCGACTCCTGTCTGCATCTACTACTATCCACCATGCATCTAGAGTATTAAGTTCATAAGAACGGAGTAACACCTTAAGCAAGATGACATGATGTACAGGGATAAACTCAAGAAATATGATATAAACCCCATCCTTTTATCCTGGATGGCAACAATACAATATGTGCCTCGCTACCCCTTCTGTCACTTGGTGAGGACACCGCAAGATTGAACCCAAAACTAAGCACCTCTCCCATTGCAAGAAAACAAAAATCTAGTTGGCCAAACCAAAGCGATAGTTCGAAGAGAAATACAAAGATATCTTAATCATGCATAAAAGAGTTCAGACAAGACTCAAATAATATTCATAGATAATCTGGTCATAAATCCACAATTCATTGGATCTCAACAAACGCACCGCAAAAGAATATTACATCAGATAGAACTCCAAGAACATCGAGGAGAACATTGTATCGAAGATCAAAGAGAGAGAAGAAGCCATCTAGCTACTAGCTATGGTCCCTTAGGTCTGTGCTAAACTACTCACGCTTCATCGGAAGGGAAGCAAGGTTGATGTAGAGGCCCTCCGTTATCGAATCCCCCTCCGACAGAGCGCCGGAAAAGGCCCCAAGATGGGATCTCACGAGAACAGAAGCTTGCGGTGGCGGAAAAGTATTTTTGTGGACGCTTTTGATGTTTGGGGAATATTTGAGAATATATAGAAGTGGAACTAGGGTTAGGGGACTCCCGAGGGGCCCACAAGATAGGGGCGCCCTAGAGGCTTGTGGCCTCCTCGAGACTCTTCTGGCCCTCTCTCCAAGTCACGTAGGTGTCTTCTGGTCCAAGAAAAATCATCGTAAAGTTTTATTCCCCGTGGACTCCGTTTGATATTCCTTTTCCGTAGATGTCAAAAACAAGGAAAATAACAGAAACTGGCACTGGGCTCTAGGTTAATAGGTTAGTCCCAAAAATGATATAAAATAGCATATTAATACATACAAAACATCCAAAACAGATAATATAATAGCATGGAACAATCAAAAATTATAGATACGTTGGAGACGTATCAAGCATCCCCAAGCTTAATTCCTACTCGTCCTCGAGTAGGTAAATGATAAAAATAGAATTTTTGATGTGAAATGCTACCTAACATATTTATCAATGTAATCTTCTTTATTGTGGCATGAATGTTCAGATCCATAGGATTCAAAACAAAAGTTAAATATTGGCATAAAAACAATAATACTTCAAGCATACTAATAAAGAAATTATGTCTTCTCAAAATAACATGGCCAAAGAAAGTTATCCGTGCAATATCATATAGTCTGGCTATGCTCCATCTTCATCACACAAAGTATTTCATCATGCACAATCCGATGACAAGCCAAGCAATTGTTTCATACTTTTGGTGTTCTCAAACTTTTTCAACTTTCACGCAATACATGAGCGTGAGCCATGGATATAGCACTATAGGTGGAATAGAATGTGGTGGTTGTGGAGAAGACAAAAAGAAGGAGAAAGTCTCACATCAACTAGGCAAATTAATGGGCTATGGAGATGCCCATCAATTAATGTTGATGCAAGTGAGTAGGGATTGCCATGCAACGGATGCACTAGAGCTATAAGTGTATGAAAGCTCAAAAAAGAAACTAAGTGGGTGTGCATCCAGCTTGCTTGCTCATGAAGACCTAGGGCAATTTTAGGAAGCCCATCATTGAAATATACAAGCCAAGTTCTATAATGAAAAATTCTCACTAGTATGTGAAAGTGACAAAATAGGAGACTCTCTATCATGAAGAACATGGTGCTATTTCAAAGCACAAGTGTGGAAAAGGATAGTAACATTGTCCCTTCTCTCTTTTTCTCTTTTTTTGTTTGGGCTTCTTTGGCATCTTTTGTCTACTTGGGCTTCTTTGGCCTCTTTTATTTTTATTAAAGTCCGGAGACTCATCCCAACGTGTGAGGGAATCATAGCTTCCATCATCCTTTTCTCACATGGGACAATGCTCTAATAATGATGATCATCACACTTTTATTTACTTACAACTCAAGAATTACAACTCGATACTAGAACAAAATATGACTCTATATGAATGCCTCATGCATATGAGAACAATATGACAATGATGGTATGTGTCATAATAAAACAGAACAATGGAAGTTGCATGACAATATATCTAGGAATGGTTATGGAAATGCCATAATAGGCAGGTATGGTGGCTGTTTTGAGGAAGGATATATGGTGGGTTTAATGCACCGGCGAAAGTTGCGCGGTACTTGACAGACTAGCAATGGTGGAAGGGTGAGAGTGTGTATAATCCATGGACTCAACATTAGTCATAAAAAACTCACATACTTATTGCAAAAGTTTATTAGCCATCAAAACAAAGTACTACATGCATGCCCCTAGGCGGATATATTGGTAGGAAAAGACCATCGCTCGTCCCCGGTCGCCACTCATAAGGAAGACAATCAAAGGATAAATCATGCTCGGACTTCATCACATAACGGTTCACCATATGTGCATGCTACGGGAATCACAAACTTTAACACAAGTATTTATACCAATCCACAATTACTCACTAGCATGACTCTTATATCACCATCTTTACATCTCAAAACAAATGCAAGGAATCAAACTTCTCATATATTCAATGCTCTTTATATGAAAGTTTTTATTATATCCCTCTTGGATGCCCATCATATTAGGACTAAATTCATAACCTAAACAAATTACCATGCTGTTTAAAGACTCCCAAAATAATATAAGTGAAGCAAGAGAGTTCAGCATTTTCTACAAAATAAAACCACCGCCGTGCTCTAAAAAGATATAAGTGAAGTACTAGACCAAACTGCCTATCTCAAAAGATATAAGTGAAGCACATAGAGTATTCTAATAAATTCACGATTAAAGCGTGTCCCTCTCAAAAGGTGTGTACAACAAGGATGATTGTGAGACTCAAATCATACAAGATGCTCCAAGCAAAACACATATAATGTGGTGAATAAAAATGTAGCCTCAAGTAAATTTACCGATGGATTGAAAACAAAAGAGGGGATGCCATCCGGGGCATCCCCAAGCTTAGATGCTTGGTTGTCCTTGAATATTACCTTGTGGTGCCTTGGGCATCTCCAAGCTTAGGCTCTTGCCACTCCTTATTCCATAGTCCATCAAATCTTTACCCAAAACTTGAAAACTTCACAACAGAAAACTCAACAGAAAAACTCGTATGATCCGTTAGTATAATAATATAAATCACCACTTTAGGTACTGTTGTGAACTCATTCTAAATTCATATTGGTGTAATATCTATTGTATTTCAACTTCTCCATGGTTCATACCCCCCGATACTACCTATAGATTCATCAAAATAAGCAAACAACACATAAAAACAGAATCTGTCAAAAACAGAATAATCTGTAGTAACCTGGAAACTTCGTATACTTCTGTAACTCTAAAAATTCTGAAAATTTAGGAAAACAGAGGAAATTCATATAAAAATATTTAGTAAAACATTCAGAATTTTTCCACGCTCCAGTGAATTTCAACAATTCTGTTAGTGGACGCAAAAGTTTATGTTTTTCAGCAAAACCAAATCAACGATATACCAATGTATCCCAAAGGTCTTGCTTGGTTCAAACACTAACTGAAACACCAAAAAATTACTACAGAGGTAATAATGTGTATTTATTGAAGAACAGTAGCAAAAACAAAAAAATGAAAAATGAAAAATTGGGTTGCCTCCCAACAAGCGCTATTGTTTAACGCCTCTAGCTAGGCATAAACATAGATCTAGGTATTGTCATCTTTGGTATGTAATTCTTCAATTGCACATTTATGACTCCTAGGAGACTCTTTGGATTTATTGAAAATCACACTCCTAGGTAGGAAATCAAGAAATTCACTTGTAGCAATTGGTTTTTTTAACGATATTGATAAAGCTAGGGTGAACACTTATCATCTTAAGATCTTCGTTTCCTTTACTAGACGATTCACCCTTATTTTTAGGAACATAAATAAACTTAGTAGCTTTAGTAGGAGGAAAATTTGGAGTAGTTTTAATAGAGGCAAAAGCGGAATCCAAATTGGTAATAATATGTTCTAACTTATCAATTCTAGTGGAACCTTGATCTATTTTCTCATTAACCTTTGATCCAATTTGAGTAATGTGATTATGGATCTTCTTATCCAAATTTTCAATAAGCTCTACGGCAGAAATTTTATTCTCAATAATATCAAGCCTTTGCATCACATGTTCCAAAGTTAAAACTGTTTCATTAACCATGAGTGGTGGTGAGCCTACCAAATCTATCATGGCATTGTAAGCATCCAAAGTATGGCTACCCAAGAAATTACCTCCACTAGTGGTATCTAGAACATATCTATACCAAGTAGTAACACCCACATAAAATTTGCGAAGGAGATGGTAGTAGATTGCTTATGAGTAGATCTATTTTGAGCATTGCAAATTCTATACCAAGCAACTTTTAAATTTTCTCCCTCCCTTTGTTTAAAATTGAGAACCTCACTTTCAGGGTACTAACAATGGTATGAGGGCTAGCCATGATAGCAAAACAAGCGACTTAGCACAAATGCAAATGAAAAGGCGAATGAAAGAAGGGCGAATAAAAAGGCAAATATGTTTGTATTTTTCTGAAAACGTTTTAGAAGTGGGGGAGAGGAAAACAAGAGGCAAATGGCAAATAATCTAAGTGCAAGAGATTAGAGTTTATGATAGGTACTTGGTAGGCTTGATGTAGAACCTCCCCGGCAACGGCGCCAGAAATTCTTCCTGCTACTTGTTGAGCTTGCGTTGATTTTACCCTTGAAGACGAAAGGGTGATGCAGCAAAGTAGAGATAAGTATTTCCCTCAGTTAAGAACATAGCTATCAATCCAGTAGGAGGCACAAGCAAGTCCCCAATATATGCACCTGCACAAACTAACAAACAATTGCACACAACGCGAAAAAGGGGTTGTCAATCCCTTCACGGTCACGAACAAGAGTGAGATCTAAAAGAGATAGGTATAAAAGATAAATAAAAGAGCAAACTGAAGTAAATATAAATAAATTGCAGCAAGGTATTTTTGGGTTTTTTGGTTTATTGATCTGAATATATATAATGGAAAATAGACCCGGGGGCCATAGGTTTCACTAGAGGCTTCTCTCTTCAAGATAACATACGGTGGGTAAACAAATTACGGTTGAGCAATTGATAGAAAAGCACATAATTATGACGATATCTAAGGCAATGATCATGAATATAGTTATCACATCCGTGACAAGTAGACCGACTCCTGCCTGCATCTACTGCTATCACTTCACACATCGACTGCTATCCGGCATGCATCTAGAGTATTAAGTTCATAACAGCGGAGTAACACCTTAAGCAAGATGACATGATGTAGAGGGATAAACTCAAGCAATATGATATAAACCCCATCTTTTTATCCCTGATGGCAACAATACTTACGTGCCATGCTACCCCTTCTGTCACTAGGTGAGGACACCGCAAGATTGAACCCAAGAGTAAGCACCTCTCCCATTGCAAGAAAAACCAATCTAGTTGGCCAAACCAAACCGATAGTTCGAAGAGAAATACAAAGATATTTTAATCATGCATAAAAGAGTTCAGAGAAGACTCAAATAATATTCATAGATAATCTGATCATAAATCCACAATTCATCGGGTCTCAACAAATGCACCGCAAAAGATGTTGGGGAACATTGCATGGAAAACAAAAAAAAAATCTACGCACACGCAAGATCTATCCATGGAGATTCATGGCTACGAGAGGGGAGAGTGTGTCTACATACCCTCATAGACCGTTATCCGGAAGAGTTTAACAACGCGGTTGATGTAGTCGTACACCTTCACGATCCACCCGATCAAGTACCGAACGTATGGCTCCTCCATGTTCAGCACACGTCAGCTCGATGAGGTCCTCGCCTTTTTGATCCAGCAAGGCAGGTGTAGTCATAGATGAGTCCCGGCAGCACGACGGCATGGTGACGATGGTGATGCAACTATCTCCGTAGGCTTCGCCGAGCACTACAAAAATATGACCAAGGACGAACTAGAGGGAGAGGGGCGCCGCACACGGCTAGGGAATCGTGGTGTGTGTTGCCCCTCTCCCTTCACAGATATATATAGGTGGAGGGGGAGAGGAGGCAGCCCTAGGGCGCCCCCCAAGTGGCTGGCGGCTTCCCTAGAGGCTTGCCTTAGGTCGCCTCCCCCTTCCTTCCATCCCTCCTTGGTGCGTGGGCAGGGGTGGAGGGGCGCGCCAGCCCCCTTGTGGGCTGGTGTGCTTCCGCCCTTGGCCCATAAGGCCCACCGCTTTACAGGTGGCCTCCCGGAACCCCTTCCAGCACTCCGATAAATACCCGGTTCTTCCGAAACGTTTCCGGTGAACAAGTAGCATCGTCCTATATATCAATCTTTACCTCCGGACCATTCCGGAGCTCCTCGTCATGTCCGTGATCTCATCCGGGACTCCGAACAACATGCGGTCATCAGCTCACATAACTCATAAAATACTATACATATCGTCAACGAACGTTAAGCATGCGGACCCTATGGGTTCGAGAACTATGTAGACATGACCGAGACACCTCTCCGGTCAATAACCAATAGCAGAACCTGGATGCCCATATTAGCTCCTACATATTCTACAAAGATCTTTATCGATCGAACCTTATGACAACATACGTAATTCCTTTTGTCCATCGGTATATTACTTGCCCGAGATTCGATCGTCGGTATCTTCATACCTAGTTCAATCTCGTTACCGGCAAGTCTCTTTACTCGTTACATGATGCATCATCTTGTAATAACTCCTTAGTCACTTTGCTTGCAAGCTTCTTGTGATGTGCATTACCGAGAGGGCCCAGAGATACCTCTCCGATACTCGGAGTGACAAATCCTAATCTTGATTCATGCCAACTCAACAGACACCTTAGGAGATACATGTAGAGCATCTTTATGATCACCCAGTTACATTGTGACTTTTGATAGCACACAAGGTATTCCTCGGGTATCTGGGAGTTGCATCATCTCATAGTTGAAGGAATATGTATTTGACATAAAGAAAGCAATAGCAATAAACTGAACAATCATATGCTCAGCTAATGGATGGGTCTTGTCCATCACACCATTCTCCTAATGATGTGATCTCGTTATCAAATGACAACTCATTTCTATGGTTAGGAAACCTTAACCATCTTTGATCAATGAGCTAGTCTAGTAGAGGCTCACTAGGGACACGGTATTTGTTTATGTATCTACACATGTATTTAAGTTTCCGGTCCATATAATTCTATCATGAATAATAAACTTTTATCATGATTAAGGAAATATAATAATAACCATTTTATTATTGCCTCTAGGGCATATTTCCATCAGTCTCCCACTTGCACTGGAGTCAATAATCTACTTCACATCGTCATGTGATTAACACCCATAGTTCACATTTCCATGTGACTACCCAAAGAGTTTACTAGAGTCAATAATCTAGTTCACATCGCCATGTTATTAACACCCAAAGAGTACTAAGGTGTGATCATGTTTTGCTTGTGAGAGAGGTTTAGTCAACTGCTCTGCCACATTCAGATCCGTATGTATTTTGCAAATTTCTATGTCTATAATGCTCTGCATGGAGCTACTCTAACTAATTGCTCCCACGTTCAATACGTATCTAGGTTGAGACTCAGAGTCATCCGGATTGGTGTCAAAGCTTGCATCGACGTAACCCTTTACGACGAACTCTTCATCACCTCCATAATCAAGAAACATTTCCTTAGTCCTCTTTAGGTACCTAAGGATAATTTTGACCGCTGTCCAGTGATCCACTCCTGGATCACTATTGTACCCCCTTGCCAAACTCATGGCAAGGCACACAACAGGTCTGGTACACAGCATGTCATACTTTATAGAACCTATGGCTGAGGCATAGGGAATGACTTTCATTCTCTCTCTATCTTCTGTCGTGGTCAGGCTTTGAGTCTTACTCAACTTCACACCTTATAATACAGGCAAGAACTCCTTCTTTGACTAATCCATTTTGATCTCCTTCAAAATCTTGTCAATGTATGTACTCATTGAAAGTCTTATCAAGCGTCTTGATCTATCTCTATAGATCTTGATGCCCAATATGTAAGAAGCTTCACCGAGGTCTTTCATTGAAAAATTCTTATTCAAGTATCCTTTTATGCTATCCAGAAATTCTATATCATTTCCAATTAGCAATATGTCATCCACATATAATATCAAAAATGCTACAGAGCTCCCACTCACTTTCTTGTAAATACAGGCTTCATCGTAAGTCTTTATAAAACCATATGCTTTAACCACCTTATCAAAGCGTATATTCCAACTCCGAGATGCTTGCACCAGTGCATAGATGGATCGCTGGAGCTTGCACACTTTGTTAGCACCTTTAGGATCGACAAAACCTTCTGGTTGCATCATACACAACTCTTCTTTTAGAAATCCATTAAGGAATGCAGTTTTGACGTCCATTTGCCAGATTTCATAATTATAAAATGTGGCAATTGCAAACATGATTCTGACCGATTTAAGCATAGCTACAGGTGAGAA
This sequence comes from Aegilops tauschii subsp. strangulata, assembly GCF_002575655.3. Classification (NCBI taxonomy): domain Eukaryota; kingdom Viridiplantae; phylum Streptophyta; class Magnoliopsida; order Poales; family Poaceae; genus Aegilops; species Aegilops tauschii. The sequence continues at coordinate 211,666,474 of NC_053040.3, forward strand.
AGTCGCATCGTAGTCAACCCCTTGAACTTGTCGAAAACCTTTTGCAACAAGTCGAGCTTTGTGGATAGTGACATTACCATCAGCGTCTGTCTTCTTCTTGAAGATCCATTTATTCTCAATGGCTTGCCGATCATCGGTCAATTCCACCAAAGTCCATATTTTGGTCTCATACATGGATGCTATCTCAGATTTCATGGCCTCAAGCCATTTATCAGAATCTGGGCTCATCATAGTTTCTTCATAGTTTGTAGGTTCGCCATGGTCTAATAACATGATTTCCAGGACAGGATTATCGTACCAATCTGGAACGGTTTTCTCCAGTTGGTGTAGGCATCACGGGAATGGTTTTCTCTCATGTGCTACTTTCCAATTCGAGAGAAGGTACAATTACCTCATCAAGTTCTACTTCCTCTCACTCACTTCTTTCGAGAGAAACTCCTTCTCTAGAAAGGACCCATTCTTGGCAACAAAGATCTTGCCTTCGGATCTATGGTAGAAGGTAAGCCCAATTGTCTCTTTAGGGTATCCTATGAAGACGCACTTCTTCGCTTTGGGTTCGAGCTTGTCAGGCTGAAGCTGTTTGACATAAGCATCGCATCTCCAAACTTTAAGAAACAACAATTTAGGTTTCTTGCGAAACCATAGTTCATACGATGTCGTCTCAACGGATTTAAACGGTGCCCTATTTAATGTGAATGCGGCTGTCTCTAATGCATAACCCCAAAACGATAGTGGTAAATCGGTAAGAGACATCATAGAACGCACCATATCTAATAAAGTACGGTTACGACGTTTGGACACACCATTATTATGTGGTGTTTGATGTCTACTACACAACCTTCTTCTTGTAGACGTTGTAGGGCCTCCAAGTGCAGAGGTTTGTAGGACAGTAGCAAATTTCCCTCAAGTGGATGACCTAAGGTTTATCAATCCGTGGGAGGCGTAGGATGAAGATGGTCTCTCTCAAACAACCCTGCAACCAAATAACAAAGAGTCTCTTGTGTCCCCAACACACCCAATACAATGGTAAATTGTATAGGTGCACTAGTTCGGCGAAGAGATGGTGATACAAGTGCAATATGGATGGTAGATATAGGTTTTTGTAATCTGAAAATATAAAAACAGCAAGGTAACTAATAATAAAAGTGATCACAAACGGCATTGCAATGCTAGGAAACAAGGCCTAGGGTTCATACTTTCACTAGTGCAAGTTCTCTCGACAATAGTAACATAATTAGATCATATAACAATCCCTCAACATGCAACAAAGAGTCACTCCAAAGTCACTAATAGCGGAGAACAAACGAAGAGATTATGGTAGGGTACGAAACCACCTCAAAGTTATTCTTTCTGATCGATCTATTCAAGAGTTCGTAGTAAAATAACACGAAGCTATTCTTTCCGTTCGATCTATCATAGAGTTCGTACTAGAATAACACCTTAAGACACAAATCAACCAAAACCCTAATGTCACCTAGATACTCCAATGTCACCTCAAGTATCCGTGGGTATGGTTATACGATATGCATCACACAATCTCAAATTCATCTATTCAAACCAACACAAAGTACTTCAAAGAGTGCCCCAAAGTTTCTACCGGAGAGTCAAGACGAAAACGTGTGGCAACCCCTATGCATAAGTTCACGAGGTTACGGAACTCGTAAGTTGATCACCAAAACATACATCAAGTGGATCACGTGAATATCCCATTGTCACCACAGATAAGCACATGCAAGACATACATCAAGTGTTCTCAAATCCTTAAAGACTCAATCCGATAAGATAACTTCAAATGGAAAAGTCAATCCACTACAAGAAAGTAGAGGGGGAGAAACATCATAAGATCCAACTATAATAGCAAAGCTCGTGATACATCAAGATCGTGCCAAATCAAGAACACGAGAGAGAGATCAAACACATAGCTACTGGTACATACCCTCAACCTCGAGGGTGAACTACTCCCTTCTTGTCATGGAGAGCCTCGGGATGATGAAGATGGCCACCGGTAAGGGATCCCCCCTCCGGCAGGGTGCCGGAACAAGGTCCCGTTTGGTTTTTGGTGGCTACAGAGGCTTGCGGCGGCGGAACTCCCAATCTAGGTTATGTTCTGGAAGTTTGGGTATATATAAGAGGTTTTGGCGTCGGGAACAAGTCAGGGGGGTCTCCGAGGCGGCCACGAGGTAGGGGGGCGTGCCCAGGGGGTAGGGCGCGCCCCCACCCTCGTGGGTGCCTCGGGACTCCTCTGGCCCATCTCCGATGCTCCGTGGGCTTCTTCTGGTCCAAAAATAATCTCCGTCAATTTTCAGGTCAATTGGACTCCGTTTGGTTTTCCTTTTCTGCGATACTCAAAGATAAGGAAAAAACAGAAACTGGCACTTGGCCCTAGGTTAATAGGTTAGTCCCAAAAATCATATAAAATAGCATATAAATGCATATAAAACATCCTAGATGGATAATATAATAGCATGGAACAATCAAAAAATATAGATACGTTGGAGACGTATCAAGCATCCCCAAGCTTAATTCCTGCTCGTCCTCGAGTAGGTAAATGATAAAAACAGAATTTTGATCTGGAATGCTACCTAACATATTTATCAATGTAATCTTCTTTATTGTGGCAAGAATATTCAGATCCATGAGATTCAAGACAAAAGTTTAATATTGACATAAAAATAATAATACTTCAAGCATACTAACTAAGCAATTATGTCTTCTCAAAATAACATAGCCAAAGAAAGCTCATCCCTACAAAATCATATAGTTTGGCCATGCTTAATTTTCGTCACACAAAATGCTCCCGTCATGCACAACCCCGATGACAAGCCAAGCAATTGTTTCATACTTTAGTAATCTCAAATTTTTTTCAAGTTTCACGCAATACATGAGCGTGAGCCATGGACATAGCACTATGGGTGGAATAGAATATGATGATGGGGGTTGTGTGGACAAGACAAAAAGGAGAAAGTCTCACATTGACGTGGCTAATCAACGGGCTATGGGGATGCCCATCAATTGATGTCAATGCGAGGAGTAGGGATTGCCATGCAACGGATGCATTAGAGCTATAAATGTATGATTGCTCAACAAAGGAAACTAAGTGGGTGTGCATCCAACTTGCTTGCTCAAGAAGACCTAGGGCATTTGAGGAAGCCCATTGTTGGAATATACAAGCCAAGTTCTATAATGAAAAATTCCCACTAGTATATGAAAGTGACAATATAAGAGACTCTCTATCATGAAGATCATGGTGTTACTTTGAAGCACAAGTGTTGAAAAAGGATAGTAGCATTGTCCCTTTTATTTCTATTTTTTATTATTTTTTGTTTATTTGGCCCCCTTTTTTATTGGCCTTTATTTTTTTCTTTTTTATTTGGCCTCTCTTTTTTTGGGCTTTCTTTTTTTTCTTTTTTTTCGGGACAATGCTCTATTAATGATGACCATCACACTTCTATTTATTTACAACTCAAAGATTACAACTCGATACTAGAACAAAATATGAATATATGAGTGCCTCCGGCGGTGTACCGGGATAGGCAATGAATCAAGAGTGACATGCGTGAAAAATTATGCATGGTGGCCTTGCCGCAAATACGATGTCAACTACATGATCATGCAAGGCAATATGACAGTGATGAAGCGTGTCATAATAAACGGAACGGTGGAAAGTTGCATGGCAATATATCTCGGAATGGCTATGGAAATGCCATAATAGGTAGGTATGGTGGCTGTTTTGAGGAAGATATAAGGATGCTTATGTGTGATAGAGCGTATCATATCACGGGGGTTGGATGCACAGGCGAAGTTTGCACCAACTCTCGAGGTGAGAAAGGGCAATGCACGGTACCGAAGAGGCTAGCAATGATGGTGAGAGTGCGTATAATCCATGGACTCAACATTAGTCATAAAGAACTCACATACTTATTGCAAAAATCTACAAGTCATCAAAAGCCAAGCACTACGCGCATGCTCCTAGGGGGATAGATTGGTAGGAAAAGACCATCGCTCGTCCCCGACCGCCACTCATAAGGAAAGCAATCAAAGAACACCTCATGCTTCAAATTTGTCACACAGTGGTTACCATACGTGCATGCTACAGGACTTGCAAACCTCAACACAAGTATTTCTCAATTTCACAATTACTCAACTAGCACGACTCTAATATTACCATCTTCATATCTCAAAACAATCATCAAGTATCAAACTTCTCATAGTATTCAATGCACTTATATGAAAGTTTTTATGATACCCATCTTGGATGCCTATCATATTAGGACTAGTTTCATAACCAAAGCAAATTACCATGCTGTTCTAAAAGACACTCAAAATAATATAAGTGAAGCATGAGATATCAATAATTTCTACAAAATAAAACCACCACCGTGCTCTAAAAAGATATAAGTGAAGCACTAGAGCAAACGACAAACTACTCCGAAAGATATAAGTGAAGATCAATGAGTAGTTGAATAATTATGTAACTATGTGAAGACTCTCTAACATTTAAGAATTTCAGATATTGGTATTTTATTCAAATATCAAGCAAAACAAAAGAAAATAAAATGACGCTCCAAGAAAAACACATATCATGTGGTGAATAAAAATATAGGTCCAAGTAAAGTTACCGATGAACGAAGACGAAAGAGGGGATGCCTTCCGGGGCATCCCCAAGCTTAGGCTCTTGGTTGTCCTTGAATATTGCCTTGGGGTACCTTGGGAATCCCCAAGCTTAGGCTCTTTCCACTCCTTATTCCATAGTCCATCGAATCTTTACCCAAAACTTGAAAACTTCACAACACAAAACTCAACAGAAAACTCGTAAGCTCCGTTAGTATAAGAAAATAAAACCACCACTTAGGTACTGTTGTGAACTCATTATCTATTTATATTGGTGTAATGTATACTGTATTACAACTTCTCTATGGTTCATACCCTCCGATATTACTCATAGATTCATCAAAATAAGCAAACAACACATAGAAAACAGAACCTGTCAAAAACAGAACAGCCTGTAGTAATCTATATCTTTATAATACTTATGTAACTACAAAAATTCTGAAATAAATTGGTGGACCTGGGGAATTTTTGTATTAATCGTCTGCAAAAAGAATCAACCTACAATCACTCTCCAGTAAAAAATGGGAGCTAATCTCGTGAGCGCAAAAGTTTCTGTTTTTTACAGCAAGATCGCATAGACTTCACCCAAGTCTTCCCAAAGGTTCTACTTGGAACAAACTCTAATTAAAACATAAAAACACATATAAATAGAGGTTATATATATATATATTATTTATTACTAAACAGGATCAAAAAGCAAAGAACAAAAATAAAATTGTGTTGCCTCCCAACAAGCGCTAACGTTTAACGCCCCTAGCTAGGCATGATGATTTCAATGATGCTCACATAAAAGATAAGAATTAAAACATAAAGAGAGCATCATGAAGAATATGACTAGCACATTTAAGTCTAACCCACTTCATATGCATAGGGATTTTGTGAGCAAACAACTTATGGGAACAATAATCAACTAGCATAGGAAGCCAAAACAAGCATAACTTCAAAACTTTAAGCACATAGAGAGGAAACTTGATATTACTGCAATTCCTAAAAGCATATGTTCCTCCCTCATAATAATTTTCAGTAGCATCATGAATAAATTCAACAATATAACCATCACATACAGCATTCTTTTCATGATCTACAAGCATAGAAAATTTACTACTCTCCACATAAGCAAAATTCTTCTCATTCGGAATAGTAGTGGGAGCAAACTCAACAAAATAATTATCATGTGAGGTATAATCCAATTGAAAACTAAAATCATGATGACAAGTTTCATGGTTATCATTATTCTTAATAGCATACAATTCATCACAATAATCATCATAGATAACAACTTTGTTCTCATAACCAATTGGAACCTCTTCCGAAATAGTGGACTCATCACTAAATAAAGTCATGACCTCTCCAAATCCACTTTCATAATTATCACAATAAGATTCAACACCCTTCAAAATAGTGGGATCATTACTTCCTAAATTCGACACTCTTCCAAACCCATTTTCATCAATATAATCATCATAAATAGGAGGCATGCTATCATCATAATAAATATTCTCATCAAAACTTGGGGGACTAAAAATATCATCTTCATCAAACATAGCATCCCCGAGCTTGTGGCTTTGCATATCATTAGCATCATGGATATTCAAGGAATTCATACTAACAACATTGCAATCATGCTCATCATTCACATATTTTATGCCAAGCATTCTATGTAATTCTTCTTCTAGTAGTTGAGCACAATTTTCCTTCCCATCATTTTCACGAAAGACATTAAAAAGATGAAGCATATGAGGCACCCTCAATTCCATATTTTTGTAGTTTTCCTTTATAGACTAAACTAGTGATAAAACAAGAAACAAAAAGATTCGATTGCAAGATCTAAAGATATACCTTCAAGCGCTAGCGTCCCCGACAACGGCGCCAGAAACTGCTTGATTTCTACTACACAACCTTCTTGTAGACGTTGTTGGGCCTCCAAGTGCAGAGGTTTGTAGGACAGTAACAAATTTCCCTCAAGTGGATGACCTAAGGTTTATCAATCAATGGGAGGCGTAGGATGAATATGGTCTCTCTCAATCAACCCTGCAACCAAATAACAAAGAGTCTCTTGTGTCCCCAACACACCCAATACAATGGTAAATTGTATAGGTGCACTAGTCCGGCGAAGAGATGGTGATACAAGTGCAATATGGATGGTAGATATAGGTTTTTGTAATCTGAAAATATAAAAACAGCATGGTAACTAATAATAAAAGTGATCACAAACGGTATTGCAATGCTAGGAAACAAGGCCTAGGGTTCATACTTTCACTAGTCCAAGTTCTCTCAACAATAATAACATAATTAGATCATATAACAATCCCTCAAAATGCAACAAAGAGTCACTCCAAAGTCACTAATAGCGGAGAACAAACGAAGAGATTGTGGTAGGGTATGATACCACGTCAAAGTTATTCTTTCTGATCGATCTATTCAAGAGTGTGTAGTAAAATAACACGAAGCTATTCTTTCCCTTCGATCTATCATAGAGTTCGTACTAGAATAACACCTTAAGACACAAATCAACCAAAACCCTAATGTCACCCAGATACTCCAATGTCACCTCAAGTATCCGTGGATATGGTTATACGATATGCATCACACAATCTCAAATTCCCAAAGTTTCTATCGGAGGGTCAAGACGAAAACGTGTGCCAACCCCTATGCATAAGTTCACGAGGTTACGGAACTCACAAGTTGATCACCAAAACATACATCAAGTGGATCACGTGAATATCCCATTGTCACCACAGATAAGCACATGCAAGACATACATCAAGTGTTCTCAAATCCTTAAAGACTCAATCCGATAAGATAACTTCAAATGGAAAACTCAATCCACTACAAGAAAGTAGAGGGGGAGAAACATCATAAGATCCAACTATAATAGCAAAGCTCGCGATACATCAAGATAGTGCCAAATCAAGAACACGAGAGAGAGATCAAACACATAGCTACTGGTACATACCCTCAGCCCCGATGGTGAACTACTCCCTCCTCGTCATGGAGAGCGCCGGGATGATGAAGATGGCCACCGGTGAGGGATCCCCCCTCCGGCAGGGTGCCGGAACAGGGTTCCGATTGGTTTTTGGTGGCTACAGAGGCTTGCGGCGGCGGAACTCCCGATCTAGGTTATGTTCTGGAACAAGTCAGGGGGGTCTCCGAGGCAGCCACGAGGTAGGGGGGCGCACCCAGGGGTAGGGCGCGCTCCCACCCTCATGGGTGCCTCGGGACTCCTCTGGCCCATCTCTGATGCTCCGTAGGCTTCTTCTGGTCCAAAAATAATCTCCGTCAATTTTCAGGTCAATTGGACTCCATTTGGTTTTCCTTTTTTGCGATACTCAAAGACAAGGAAAAAATAGAAACTGGCACTGGGCTCTAGGTTAATAGGTTAGTCCCAAAAATCATATAAAATAGCATATAAAACATCCTAGATGGATAATATAATAGCATGGAACAATCAAAAATTATAGATACGTTGGAGACGTATCAGTGTTCCAGGTGGCGTGAGTTGTGAAACAATTCCACATTGTTTTAAATGAAGGCCAAACTCGAAACTCAAATATTCGCCTCCGCGATCAGATCGTAGAAACTTTATTTTCTTGTTACAATGATTCTCCACTTCACTCCGAAATACTTTGAACTTTTCAAATGTTTCAGACTTGTGTTTCATCAAGTAGATATACCCATACCTACTCAAATCATCCGTGAAGGTTTGAAACTAACGATACCCGTCGTGTGCCTCAACACTCGTCGGACCGCATACATCGGTATGTATTATTTCCAATAAGTCATTAGCTCGCTCCATTGTTCCGGAGAACGGAGTTTTAGTCATCTTGCCCATGAGGCATGGTTCGCAGGTATCAAATGATTCATAATCAAGTGATTCCAAAAGTCCATCCGCATGGAGTTTCTTCATGCGCTTTACACCAATATGACCTAAACGGCAGTGCCACAAGTATGTTGCACTATCATTAGCAACTTTGCATCTTTTGGCATCAATTTTATGAATATGTGTATCACTACGATCGAGATTCAATAAACCATTTACATTGGGTGTATGACCGTAGAAGGTTTTATTCATGTAAACAGAACAACAATTATTCTCTGACTTAAATGAATAACCGTATTGCAATAAACATGATCTAATCATGTTCATGCTCAACTCAAACACGAAATAACATTTATTTAGACTCAACACTAATCCCGAAGGTAGAGGGAGTGTGCGATGGTGATCATATCAATCTTGGAAACACTTGCAACACACATCATCACCTCACCCTTAACTAATCTTCGTTTATTCTGTAGCTCCTATTTCAAGTTGCAAATATGCGCAACGGAACCAGTACCAAATACCCAGGGGCTACTATGATCATTAGTAAGGTACACATCAATAACATGCATGTCAAATATACCTTTGTTCACTTTTCCATCCTTCTTATCTGCCAAGTATTTGGGGCAGTTCTGTTTCCAGTGACCATTCCCTTTGAAGTAGAAGCACTCAGTTTCAGGCTTGGGTCCACCTTTGGGCTTCTTCATGGGAGCGGCAACTTGCTTTCCATTCTTCTTGAAGTTCCCTTTCTTTTCCTTGCCCTTTTTCTTGAAACCAGTGGTCTTGTTAACCATCAACACTTGATGCTCTTTCTTGATTTCTACCTCCATCGATTTCAACATCGCGAAGAGCTGGGGAATCATTTTCGTCATCCCTTGCATATTATAGATCATCACGAAGCTTTAGTAGTTCGGTGATAGTGACCGGAGAACTCTATCAATCACTATCTTATCTGAACATTAACTCCCACTTGATTCAAGCGATTGTAGTACCCAGACATTCTGAGCACATGCTCACTGGCTGAGCTATTCTCCTCCATCTTGCAGGCAAAGTACTTGTCAGAGGTCTCATACCTCTAAACACGGGCATAAGCCTGAAATACCAATTTCATCTCTTGGAACATCTCATATGTTCCATGACGTTCAAAACGTCTTTGGAGCCCTTATTCTAAGCCGTAAAGCATGGAGCCCCAAACTATCTAGTAGTCATCAGGTCGAGCTTGTCAAACGTTCATAAAGTCTGCATCAACTCCTGCAACAGTTTTGTCACCTAGCGGTGCATCAAGGACATAATTCTTCTGTGCAGCAATGAGGATAGTCCTCAGATCACGGACCAAGTCCGCATTATTCTACCATCATCTTTCAACATAGTTTTCTCTAGGAACATATCAAAATAGGGGAGCTGTATGGCAAGCTATTGATCTACAACATAGATATGCAAAAAACTATTAAGACTAAGTTCGTGATAAATCTAAGTTCAATTAATCAAATTACTAATGAACTCCCACTTAAGAAAAAAATATACGCACACGCAAGATCTATCCATGGAGATGCATAGCAACTAGAGGGGAGAGTGTGTCTACGTACCCTCGTAGACTGTAAGTGGAAGCGTTTATTAACGTGGTTGATGTTGTTGAACTTATTTGCGTTCCAACTGATCGAGTACCGAACGTACGACACCTCCACGTTCAGCACACGTTCAGCTCGGTGACGTCCTCGCCTTCTTGATCCAGCAAGATGGCGAAGTAGTGGATGAGTTCCAGCAACACGACGATGTGGTGACGGTGGTGGTGATGCTATCTCCGTAGGGCTTCGCCTCAGCACTCCGAAAATATGACTGAGGGACGAAACTTTGGAGAGGGGCACCGCACACGGCTAAGAGATTGTCATCGTCTTGTGTGGAGCCCCCCTTCCACATATATATAGGTGGGGGAGAGGGAGGCAGCCAAGAGGCGCCCCCAAGGAGGCCAAATCCTCCTTGGGCTCCTGCCTTAGCCGCCGCCCATACCATATTTGCCGGAGGGGGAAAGGAAGGGGGGAGAGGAAGGCAGGGGCAGGCTGAATCCCCCTCCTTCCTTTTCTCCCCATGGCCGGCAGCCATAGAAGGGGCGCGCCAGCCCCTTTTGTGCTGGTGTGCTCCTCTTACTTGGCCCATATGGCCCATATACCTCCTGGGGGTTCTCGGAACCCCTTCCGGTGATCCAATGACTACCCAGTACCTCCCGAAACTCTTTCGGTGTCCAAATAGCATATATATACATCTGGGCTATTCTGTTTCACGTAACAGAATATTATTCTGTTACCCTACTTGAACTGACGTAGTTTACAGGTTGGACTGACGTGGTTTTCTACTTGAACTGATCTTCCTGCGTGTACGACGGGCGGAAACAGGGGATGCAACGTGGAGCTTCCGGGCATTCTCCAGCGCGGTGCTGCGGGCCATTCATTGCCAGAGGAGACATGTAAGGGGTTCCGCACGTGCGCGCGCTCACCCGGTCTTGTTTTGCGATCTGGAGTCACCGGAGGTGACGGCGTGGGCATTTGGCGGCGGATGTGTTTTGGGCGTTGGTGTTTACCGTGGTGTTCGTAGGCCTCATTTTACGTCCGGTTTGTTGTTTTGGATGTGAGAATTATCGGTATGTTAGAGTTTTTGGAGATTAATTTCATCTGTAATTTCTGATTACAAGTTTTGGTGTTCTTGGTCGTTTTCCACGCCCGCCATGCAAATGTGTTCTTCTTTTTCTGTTGTTTTACTTTTGAATTGGCGTTGCATGGAGAGATATGAGGATTGTGTGAAAAGATTTGCGTTGTCAATTTTGCTTCTTTGAGTTGTTTCTACCCCGGATTCCCATGTTATTTTGTCGTTGGCGGAGGTGGTGTATGGCGGCTGACTGTAGCCTGAGATTTCTTGTAATCTGGTCAAACAGTGTAATTAAGTTGCGTGTTTTTCAGTGTTGTTTGAATTGCTGTCGTATGTGTAGTTGCACTGCTCCGTGTCAAAGTTGTCTTACTGTGCGTTGACATCGGAGTAAGTATTTTCTACTGGATGCCTACCGATACCTCTGCACTTTGAGTATAAAGCCCGAGCCCTCAGTCACTTTCATTCTACTAGCTGCAACCAAAGAAAAGCGAGATGGATCCTGAGCTGGGAGAGGTCGCAGAGGAGGAGGGGGATGCCGTCGATGTGAGGGCTGCAGTAGCGGAGCAGAGGAGGAGGAGGAGGCGCAGGCGCAGGCAGATGGCACGACGTGCTGCCGAGGAGGAACTGGAGGCAGAGTTCAACAGACGCCTTGCGCCCGAGGTGATGGATACTTGCAACTCCAATGAACTGGAGCTTCTTTTCCCAGAGGGCAGGGGAAGGAACCATATTCAGATCATCAGTTGGGCTAGGGCGAGAGCAGCCACGGCTCCACATCCATCCACCAGGGCCAAATGGCGTCGTTTCTTTGATCATTATGACTGAAGTACTGAATATTATGTATTTAAGATTTGTGTTGTGAGGGAGCAGATGTTTGAATGACTAAATGAATTCAATTGTTTACCTCTGAATGTGTTGTTTTATATGCATATGTTTGTTATGTGCAATTTTGAACTGCTGGTTTATCTGAAGTTGAACTGATTTGCGGTCAAATGTTGCATGTCTTGTATAATAACTATTTCCTACCAGCTGGCTGCCCACCTGCCTATTTATTATTTTTATAATCTGCGAGTCTCCCTGGCTATAAATTCTATCCATCTATGTGTGGTGTGTGGCTCAGTCTCCCCCTCCTTTTTCTTCCTTCTTCCAGAATCAGATCTAGGTTCCTCCCTCTTCTCTCTGTTGTTTTCTTCCTTGTTCCTGTGTGTTCCATGGAGGATTGTTCATGCGGATGCCTGGCAAAGATGGCGTGCATAGCTGATGGCTGTGTGTACGAATCTGGTTTAGAGCTCACCCAGACTCAGCGTCGTGGCCAACTTTCTTGTCTGCTGTACATCAACCATGGGTTTCGTGCACCCTATGTTTGTCGCCTGAGGGTTGGGGACTTGAAGGAATCATGGGTATGTGTTTCTATTCGTTTTGTTTTCTACTTTTTTGTAGGTCTCTTTTTGAATCCCATGGACTGAATCTGTAGTTTAGTTTTATCAATAGTTTGTCTATAATTTTTATTTGGTTTTGTCAGAATTTAACAGTAGGTATTTCTGTGTGTATTTGTTTATTACTTAACAGTATTTTATCCATTTTTGTATAATCCTTGATCTGTTTTTTGTCAGATGTTTTTACTGTAGGTGTATTGATATGTATATTTCTTCAGTTTTAGTCAGTTCATATGGCTAGTTAGTTTGGTGTTATTGTTTTGGTTCAGTTTTTTTCTTTTTAGTTTGTTATGCAAACCGTTCCTAGCTCTGTCTAAAAATTCAGTTATGTCAGGTGTTCACTTTGTTTTCTACTCCCATGCCCATTTGCAGAAAATGTCACCCAGGATCCGGATTGTTGCTCCTAGTTCCGGGATACTGAAGATGGAGACTTCAGACAAAAACGAGTATCAGTTGATGGAAGTTGCCTACCACATTGACTTTGATGGTTGCATCAACCTAACTACTGGGTGGAAGGAGTTTGTGGCAGAGTCTGGATTTGAGGATGGTGATGTTGTTATGGTTATGTTCTCCAGCGAAGATGACTCTCTGACATTCAGAACTTATGTGTTGTAGGTTTAAATGTGGCAAATGACGCCTGTTGTGAGATTTGTGTGTGTTTGATTATGTTGCAGTATTTTTTCTTTAAAACATTTGCATGTGAGATGGTTGAATTCTATGGTATTATCAGCTGGTTTGGAACAATTTATGTAATTCTTTCCTATTGTTTTGCTCAAGCATAACTGTTTTTTATATATTCTTTATATTTGAACTGGAATAATTATAGTTGAACTGATGGGCATCCTTTATTTTGACTGGGATATTTTCATGTACATGGCTCGTAGACGGAACTATACGCTAATGATGTTTGTAGGACCCCTTTTGGGTTTTGAGTTTGCTGAACTTACATGCTTTTAATGATAGTACTGAACTATTTAGGTTGTCAATGACCAATCAAATTTGTTTGTTGCATAGCATTTTTTCTTACTTTTTTACATGAATTTTAGAGCACAATTTTTCTTTTTCCAGTTGAATAATGATAGTTCTAGTATTTTTTAATATAAAGAGAATTTAATCTTTGCTGCACAGTACTATTTTTACTTGAACCTTATGAATTGTAGTAGTTGAACTTTTTATAAATTTGTTTCTGGAATTTTTATTACAATCTTCTATGTTTAATATTTCAAAAAAAAAATTTATTTTAGTTCTTACAATTAACATGTGTTTGAACTTTTTACATTATGTGTTTTGAACTGATTTCCTGTGAGGTTTTTTTAAAATTATTTGCATTTGTTTTTTTATTTGGTCATGCGTGATCGGCTGGAATTTTGTAATGGGCGAATTACTGTGTTGGGCCATCCGCCTGAGTCGTTGTTTTCGGCCCAGATATCTCGTCCGCCTGGCTGTGCAGTGCGGCGTGCGCGTGCGCTCTGGGTTTAGTCCCACCTCGCTAGTCGAGGGGGCTCTAGACCTGTTTATAAGCGCGGCCGAGGCTCACTGGTTGAACTCCTCTGAATACTTACCTGAGCGCTTATACACGGCGCTCACTCTCTCTCATGACCTATGGGCCCTGGTCGGCTGGCCCTGCGTTGTGCGGATTACTAGGGATTCGCCCACGGGCTCGAGTTCAAGTATCTAGCAGCGTTAGGGCCTGCGCCTGTCCTAGGGCGGTCACTTTTTTCTTTTTTCTTTGTTTGAATCTAGTACTTGACTCCACCAGTAACTTGGACTGATTCTTTTTGTTCTAGTTCTTGTGAGTTTTGTGTAAGTGTAATCTATAATATTTTGATTCTTATCACTTTTTCTTTCTAATTATTTTTTTCCTAACATAAGCATTTTTTAAGTACTAAATGTTGTCCTCTACTTGAACTGGCATCTTTTTTTATAGTGTGTTTCCCTCGCTTTCTCTTTGTTGTCATTCTTTCTCTGATTTTTTTGGATTTTTAATGAATATCTGGGTGAAATATATATGGACCGCACTGAGGGGCATAGTTGTACTGACACATCATCCTTGTATGGACTTCCCCCCATTATTTATCTTAGGGGTGTGTGGGTGCGTGTGGGGGAGGGAAACAGAATAACAGCACTGCGCCTGTCAAACGAGCGCACTGCCGCGTTAGCGCGAGGCCGAGCCGGGGGGAGGGGATCGGGACCCCCTCCCCCATCCCGGCGAGGCCGAGCCAGGAACGAGCCATAGCAGGCGACGATGCGGCTTGCCGCGGCATCGCATGCGGAGGTGAGTCCGTAACATGACTTGCCCCCGCACCGCACCGAGGGGCATAATTGTACTGACACATCTTCCTTGTATGGACTTGCCCCCATTATCTATCTTAGGGGTGTGTGGGTGCGTGTGGGGGGGGAACAGAATAACTGCACTGTGCTTGTCAAACGAGTGCACTGCCACGTTAGCGCGAGGCCGAGCCGGGGGGGAGGGGGTCGGCACCCCCCTCCCCCATCCCGGCGAGGCCGAGCCAGGAACGAGCCATAGCAGGCGACGACACGGCGTGCCGTGGCGTCGCATGCGGAGGCGAGTCCGTAACATGACTTGCCCCTGCACCGCACCTCACCGCACCGCACCGAGGGGCATAGTTGTACTGACACATCTTCCTTGTATGGACTTGCCCCCATTATCTATCTTAGGGGTGTGTGGGTGCGTGTGGGGGGAACAGAATAACCGCACTGCGCGTGTCAAACGAGCGCACTGTCGCGTTAGCGCGAGGCCGAGCCGGGGGGGAAGGTGGTCGGGACCCCCCTCCCCCATCCCGGCGAGGCCGAGCCAGGAACGAGCCGTAGCACGCGACGACGCGGCTTGCCGCGGTGTTGCATGCGGAGGCGAGTCCGTAACATGACTTGCCCCCGCACCGCACCGCAACGAGGGGCATAGTTGTACTGACACATCTTCCTCGTATGGACTTGCCCCCATTATCTATCTTAGTGGCGTGTGGGTGCGTGTGGGGGGGAAACAGAATAACCGCACCGCGCGTGTCAAACGAGCGCACTGCCGCGTTAGCGCAAGGCCGAGCCGGGGGGAGGGGGGAGGGACCCCCCTCCCCCATCCCGGCGAGGCCAAGCCAGGAACGATCCGTAGAAGGCGACGACGCGGCGTGCCGCGACATCGCATGCGGAGGCGGGTCCGTAACATGACTTGCCCCCGCACCGCACCGAGGGGCATAGTTGTACTAACACATCTTCCTTGTATGGACTTGCCCGCATTATCTATCTTAGGGGTGTGTGGGTGCGTGTGGGGGGGAAACAGAATAACCGCACTGCCCTGTCAAACGAGCGCACTGCCGCGTTAGCGCGAGGCCGAGCCGGGGGGCCCCATCCCCCATCCCGGCGAGGCCGAGCCAGGAACGAGCCGTAGCAGGCGACGACGCGGCGTGCCGTGGCGTCGCATGCGGAGGCGAGTCCGTAACATGACTTGCCCCCGCACCGCACCGCACCGAGGGGCATAGTTGTACTGACACATCTTCCTTGTATGGACTTGCCCCCATTATCTATCTTAGGGGTGTGGGGGTGCGTGTGGGGGGGGGGGGCAGAATAACCGCATTGCGCCTGTCAAACGAGCGCACTGCCGCGTTAGCGCGAGGCCGAGCCGGGATGGAGGGGGGTCGGGACCCCCCCATCCCGTCGAGGCCGAGCCAGGAACGAGCCGTAGCAGGCGACGACGCGGCGTGGCGTGGCGTCGCATGCGGAGGCGAGTCTGTAACATGACTTGCCCCCGCACCGCACCGAGGGGCATAGTTGTACTAACACATCTTCCTTGCATGGACTTCCCCCCATTATCTATCTTAGGGGTGTGTGGGTGCGTGTGGGGGGAATAGAATAACCGCACTGCGCCTGTCAAACGAGCGCACTGCCGCGTTAGCGCAAGGCCGAGCCGAGGGGAGGGGGGTTGGGACCCCCCTCCCCCATCCCGGTGAGGCCGAGCCAGGAACGAGCCGTAGCACGCGACGACGCGGCGTGCCGCGGCATCGCATGCGGAGGCGAGTCCGTAACATGACTTGCCCCCGCACCGCACCGAGGGGCATAGTTGTACTAACACATCTTCCTTGTCTGGACTTGCCCGCATTATCTATCTTAGGGGGGTGTGGGTGCTTGTGGGGGGGGGGGACAGAATAACCGCACTGCGCCTGTCAAACAAGCGCACTGCCGCGTTAGCGCGAGGCCGAGCCGGGGGGCCCCCTCCCCCATCCCGGCGAGGCTGAGCCAGGAACGAGCCGTAGCAGGCGACGACGCCGCGTGCCGCGGCATCGCATGCGGAGGCGAGTCCGTAACATGACTTGCCCCCGCACCGCACCGCACCGAGGGGCATAGTTGTACTGACACATCTTCCTTGTATGGACTTGCCCCCATTATCTATCTTAGGGGTGTGTGGGTGCGTGTGGGGGGGGGGGACAGAATAACCGCACTGCGCCTGTCAAACGAGCGCACTGCCGCGTTAGCGCGAGGCTGAGCCGGGATGGAGGGGGGTTGGGACCCCCCCCCATCCCGTCAAGGCCGAGCCAGGAACGAGCCGTAGCAGGCGACGGCGCGGCGTGCCACGGCGTCGCATGCGGAGGCGAGTCCGTAACATGACTTGCCCCTGCACCGCATCGAGGGGCATAGTTGTACTCACACATCTTCCTTGTATGGACTTGCCCCCATTATCTATCTTAGGGGTGTGTGGGTGTGTGTGGGGGGGAATAGAATAACCGCCTGTCAAACGAGCGCCCTGCCGCGTTAGCGCAAGGCCAAGCCGGGGGTGGGGGTTGGGACCCCCCTCCCCCATCCCGGCGAGGCCGAGCCAGGAATGAGCCGTAGCAGATGACGACGCGGCGTGCCGCGGCGTCGCATGCGGAGGCGAGTCCGTAACATGACTTGCCCCCGCACCGCACCGCACCGAGGGGCATAGTTGTACTGACACATCTTCCTTGTATGGACTTGCCCCCATTATCTATCTTAGGGGTGTGTGGGTGCGTGTGGGGGAGGGAAACAGAATAACCGCACTGCGCCTGTCAAACAAGCGCATTGCCGCGTTAGCGTGAGGCCGTGCCGGGAGGGAGGAGGTCGGGACCCCCCCCATCCCGTCGAGGCCGAGCCAGGAACGAGCCGTAGCAGGCGACGACGCGGCATGCCGCGGCATCGCATGCGGAGGTGAGTCCGTAACATGACTTGCCCCCGCACCGCACCGAGGGGCATAGTTGTACTGACACATCTTCCTTGTATGGACTTGCCCCCATTATCTATCTTAGGGGTGTGTGGGTGCGTGTGGGGGGAACCAAATAACCGCACTGCGCCTGTCAAATGAGCGCACTGCCGCGTTAGCGCGAGGCCGGCCCGGGGGGAGGGGTGGTCGGGACCCCCCCTCCCTCATCCCGGTGAGGCCATACCAGGAACGAGCCGTAGCAGGCGACGACGCGGCGTGCCGCGGCGTCGCATGCGGAGGCGAGTCCGTAACATGACTTGCCCCCGCACCGCATCGAGGGGCATGCGGAGGCGAGTCCGTAACAAGACTTGCCCCCGCACCGCACCGCACCGAGGGGCATGCGGAGGCGAGTCCGTAACAAGACTTGCCCCCATTATCTTATCTTTTTTTAGGGGGAAAAGCAGGACCGTTATGAATTATTATTTCATTTTTACTTTTTTGATAAATGTTTATTGTATTGTTGTGAGTTATTATTTGTACTTTAGCCATTTGTTTTCTCCCTCTATATTAATTTTTTTATTGTATTTAATTTTAGCTATTATCTTTGGTAACTGCCCAGAGATAGCGGGCTTTGCCACGATTGTGGGATTTAGCCGTCAGTTTTCTCCCACACACCTTTTAACCTCCTCTCTCCCCCGTTCCGCTCCGCTCCCCTTCCCAAATCGATTCCTTCTTCGTTCCCCTCTTCTTCTCTTCTCACAGAGAAGTTGCTTATCCTGTTTCGCCGCGGGAGCGTCGGCCGGCGGGTTGAACCCCAGGGGTGGAGGTCTGGCTGCTCTGTTTGCTCCTTTTGCTCTGCCATCGACTGCCCTTGCGTCCCCTTATGTACAGATTTTCCCTCTATTTTTAAGCTATTGCTCTCTTGCTGTCTCAGGCTGGATTCGCTAGGGTTCCTTTGCTCTTGAACGAGCGGTTCGCGATAGTGATACTAGATTCCGTGGTGGATTTTGTGTTGGCTGGTAAGAGTTTTGCTTTGTATGGCATGTTTCGTTTCTGAAATAGGTTAGAGCCCTAATTTTTGTTCATGTGTCTTGCAGATCTGGTTCGGCAAATTTTAGGTCTGTAGATCTCAATGGGTACATCATCCGGTCCGGACAAGTTGAATGCATGTAATTTTCCCTATAATTTGGATGATGTTTTCACAGATCCGGTTTTTAGGTTGTATAGGTGTTGTCGTATTGACTTTATAAGTTGTATGTATTTTGATAGCTGTTAATCTTGCCCTGGAATGTGTGGTGTGTATAGTTTTGACGGTTGATGTGACCTGCAGACAGGTTGTAGTACTGATCACCGTGAGTAGTTTGAACTGTTGTCTTGGCATTTGAATAGGTTGTAGTAGTCAGTGAAGAACTACTATGATGTTGAAAGAGTTGTCATTTTGAAGTTTGTTGTGCCAGTGGTGGGTTGATATTGTTTTATTGGGTGCACTTGTAGTGTTCATATAGTTGAACTGATTGCTCGTTCATGTACTTTTTGCTAATTATGATGTTGTTGCAGATGCTGGAGTGCCGGTGCCTCCTGATTCTGACAAATCAGAACACTTTCAAGATCTTGTGAATGTTATTTTTGAGACACCAAATCCTCTAGAAGAACTTGTGAATGTTGCTGGTGTTTCCCTTCTATTTGATTTTTTTATCAGCTTTGAATACATAAATATGCTTAGCTACAACAATTGTTCCTTTTGTTTGTGTGTGATGCTATGCGCTTTATTTATCTTGTTTCTGCAATGTTAATTGTGTTTTAATTTTATATGTGCGTGCTTATGTTATTGGTTTATGCAGTTAATGACAGCCATGGTGCTCCTGAGGACATTTCTGATGTTGTCAAAGATATTAATGATGGAATGTATTCTCTTAACGTTGATGATGGTGATGGCAGCTTGCAGTTGTCTGTTACTCAGTCACAGAGTGTTGATGGCACTGAGCTTGTTACTCAGGCTGAGGATGTTCCTATGCAGTTACAGCTCGAGGATGAAAGGATAAGAAAGAAGAAGTGTGATTTCCAAAGGAGAAAGGTGTTGGAACGGCGTCAAAAGGCTGCCTGTGTGCAACGAAGTGATGGGGATGTTGCTCAAGCTCCTAAAGGTGTAGGTGATGTAGGTGGTGACGCGGCCTTTTCAACTGTTGATGGTGGATCTCATGGAAGTGACATGCCCGTGAAGACAAACCTGACCGTTTGACGCAAGTGTTTACTCGTGATGCAGTTAAGGAGAAGAAAGTTGTTCTAAAGAGGAAGATGTCAGATCGAAATCCTGATGGCACACAGAGGCGTAGCCCACGTGTGAAAGCTGGTTCCCAACCTGGTAATAGCAAAGCTGATGGGGATAGTGTTGCTGTGAAGATTGGTCCAAGCACACTTGGTGGCTCCCCTGTTCGTCGGAGTCCACGAGTTTTGACAAATAAGAAGCCTTCTTCGTCTCCTCGTCCAGAGTGCTCCTTGTTGAAAGAAAATAAGAAGCGTAAAGTTGCTCCTGCGAAGGTGAACAAAGGTGTGAAGAAGCGTGCTCGTGTCGAAGCTGAAGATGTTGTATCTGAAGAAGATGATATCGAAGTTGATTCTGAAGATGAATTTGCAGTGGTACGTGTTTGTACTGTATGTGACGTATTAGTTGTACTTGCAATGATTTAATTGTGTCTGGGCTGGTATGCTGGCCAGGTGAGGCTGGTCATTGTTTGCATCAATTGAGGGTTGTACTGATGTTGTTTTAAGAGTTGAACTTGTCCAATCTTTTCTTTTTTCTACTTGTCTTCGTATGCTTGTTTTGTTTTCTATATTCATTTATTTAAGCTGTGGCTTCTTTATTTTCATTTACAGCCTGTTAGCGTTATGAGTCCGGTCAAGCCGGTGGGAGGCAATGCCGGAAAAGTTGCTTTGGATGAAGGTGACCAACGGCGATTGAACTTAACTGTGAAATGTTTGTTGGGAGAGGTTGAAGCTTGTGCTAAATTGCTTGAGAGTCGCCATGTGGCTAGGGTTCATGCAGCTGATTTTGGTTCTATCTTCAAGTGGAAGGTGAAGTCTAACATTTCCCGCCCTCTGATGGGAGCTTTGTGCCTGAGGATAGATCCTGATACGATGACTCTTGACATGGGTGAGGCTAATAAGAAGCTTCGCACCACTAGCGATGGTATACAACAATTATTTGGGTTCCCTCGTGGTGGTTGTTCTGCACCAAGGCCGTCAGAGGACGGATATGATGACGCTCTGATGAAGTTAAGATCGGAGCTTGACATTAGCAGGAACAAAGATATCAAGACAAAGGATTTTTGGAATAGGCTCAAGGTGCTCGTCAAGGATCCTAGCAAAGATGACCCTGCTCTGAAAGTGTTCTTCATTATTTTGTTTATGAAGGTTGTGTTGCCTGGTGCCACCCCGCGTGTTTCCAGAGAGGCATCAATGTTTGAGGGTCTCGTCATTGAGGACATGGCTAATATGGATTATTGCCAGCTGATGGTTGATGAGCTTAGAAGGGCTGTTGTCAAGTACCAAGATGGTGTTACCATGGGGAAGGCAATCACAGGATGTGCTATAGGGCCTGTATTGATGTACCTTGACTGCCTTATCCGTGGCAAGAGTGCGGAGCCTGACATGCGAGTCCCCCGCATATGTTTCATGGATCCCGTCAAGCTTTCTGATCTGGTTGATGCATATTTGATAAAAAAAAGGCAACGCGGATCCAAAGACTTGGGTGTTTGGGAAGCTTCCGGTGAGTTTTATTTCTTTCGTGTCTTGCAGACCTTTTTCATTTAGGTATAGCTATTTTTGCTGGAGTGAACATGTGTCCTGCAGAGTTACCTGTTTAGATTTTGTCATTTCTTAAGCTTTGTGAGGTTTAGGTACGATTTTTAGCACTGTTGTTTCATGTGTGGTTGAACTGAATATCTTTGTTCAACTGGCCTGTTGGTAAATACTAACAAATTGCACTGACAGTTAAAGATTGATAGTGTTGTTGATTTAAATCTGTTAATATGATGTTTATTTTTTCCCGTGTGTTGCATTGACTAATTAACTCTTTTTGCCCTTGTTTTTAGTGGAAAACTCAAGAGGAGGTTGTTTTTTCCGATTGTATAAACGGCTAGTCCTGGAGATGCCATCGTCCCAGGTTCCCAAGATTTCATCTCTGCACGATGAGTTGAGAGGTGGCCGTGGTGTTGAGGGTGCTGGTTATCTTCCCCCTGGCCCTAGTAATGCTAGTACTTCACAGAGGCAGGGTTTTGATATTGATGTTGCTGTTTCTGCGTTAGAGCGCGCTGAGCATATTTTTAGTAATGTGTGTTCTGAGCTGCAAAAGGTGCTAACTACAGTTGAGCGTCTGAGCGGTATCAATGGTATCCTTCCTGAAGGTCATCAATTTAACGCTGAGGAAGCAGTGGACTATATTGAGCTGGAGAGAATTTTAATTGGTGATATGTGTGACGGTGCTGCTGATCTAGTTCAGAGCTCGGTTCGTCTGTTGAACAACATGAAGCGTTTCAAAACTATGCAAGACTCTCGCTGCAAGCCATATGAAGAAAGTGCAAATGTTGTTATCAGGCAGATTGAGCAGGATGAGGCTGTTGGCACCGACAGCAGGGCTGGTGATGGTACTGAGGCTAATATTTCTGATCACCATACGAATGATGTTGGCTTGTAGCGCCCTATTGTTGATGTGAGTCAGTCCTCGGTGTTTGCAATTTTACTATGTTGTTCTGCTGTCAGTATTGTAGTTGAACTTCCTCATCTTCATCTTTTTATTAATTTTTCTTTCATGCAGATTGAGCAGGATGAGGCTGCTGGCACAACAGCAGGGCTGGTGATGGTACTGAGGCTAATGTTTCTGATCACCATACGAATGATGTTGGCTTGGAGCGCCCTGTTGTTGATGTGAGTCAGTCCTCGGTGTTTGCAATTTTTACTATGTTGTTCTGCTGTCAGTATTGTAGTTGAACTTCCTCATCTTCATCTGTTTATTAGTTTTTCTTTCATGCAGGAGACTAGTCATAATGTTGAGGCTGCTGTTGACCGTGGAGTTAATGATCCATCTACTGATAAGTGCAAGGTTATTTTTATTTTTATTGTGTTTATACATATCCTATATACCTAAGAGATTGATCCCCACTACTTTGATTGATCTTAACATGCAGCCCCTCCACATCACCAATCCAGCCAAATCAGCAACTCTCCACATGCATACTGCCAAGTCATGCTGCATTTAGTTTCCAGCCGTGAACGTTGATCAACCCCTCTCTAACATGCAGTATTCCACGTTAGCAAATTAATCTGTTCAATTTTTCAGGCGTTATCTCTCTTCTGCCCTTTCCTCTTCTTGCCTCATCATATGATGGTTCACTTCATCTTCCATCAATAAATCTTCACTGCAGCGTTCCTGATTCTTCTACTTCCCTATTTATCTGCATAGAGAGGAAGGAGAGACCTGCAAGCTGAAGCTGGCCGGGAGCCACGTGATGGCCGCTAGAAGCCTAGCAGGGGCTATGCCGGCCGAAGCCCACATGCCTTGGCATCGACCCAAACTTTCGACAAACGATGCATGCTACCGTCGGCGTCCTCCATCAACATGACACGCACTAAAGGTGGGGCTGTCCTTCCTCTCTAGCTGACTTAGATCTGAATGGTTTTGTAGTTAGCTTGGTTGGAAGCTCAGGTTCCAAGTCAGAGATAGCCTCCAAAGATGAGGGCGCCGACCCCAAGGTGTAGTTTGGCAGCGCCCATGGAGGCCATGCCGATGCTAAGTATGTAAGTATGTCGCGTCCTAATTAAAGTAGCGTCTTTGTCGCCGAGGTAGGAGCAGGAAGATGAGGACATGAGGTCACTCCTGTCGTTTACTTGCTAGATCTTCATGTCTGCTTTGTTACTCCTGAAGGCATGGACAAAGCTTTATGTGACGGAGAACTAGATGCATCTGTGTTTTTTTATGGAAGATATGCTTATGTACTACTGTCCGTGCTTGATGTGTTTTTTGTGTGTCACGTGGCTGGTGGCCATGTACAAATTTTAAGATGTATGGATGCATTGCTGCTATATTTGTGCTTTCGCTTTTGAAGGTCTTCGTGTTCTCTCAAAAAAAAATTGAAACAAACATTCGCATTAGTTCTTTTATACTAGGCCCTGAGTTAGACTTCAGGGCTTCCGGGCTTATGTGTTTGACTGAGCTTAATCTTTATTTTTCGTGAAATATCAGTTTCTCAAAAAAAAGAGTTTTGGGCCATGCCTAAAAAACAATGAGTTGGAGACCAAGCTTGGACATGTTTTCAGTGCTTTTTATTTCCATGCTAGCAAGTTGTTCTAATTTCCCTAAAAAAGGGACCCGCTCTAACTGCACAAATCCCGAGTGCTACCTCTTGAGCATGCGTTGGTTTTCCCTTGAAGAGGAAAGGGTGATGTAGAAAAGTAGCGTAAGTATTTCCCTCAGTTTTTGAGAACCAAGGTATCAATCCAGTAGGAGGCCACACGCAAGTCCCTCGTACCTACACGAACAAATAAAAACCTTGCAACCAATGCGATAAAGGTGTTGTCAATCCCTTCACGGCCACTTGCAAAAGTGAGATCTGATAGAGATGATAATGTTTTTGGTATTTTTATGATTAATATTGATAGTAAAGATTGCAAAGTAAAAATAGATTGGAAACTTATATGATGGAAAATAGACCCGGGGGCCATAGGTTTCACTAGTGGCTTCTCTCAAGATAGCATAAGTATTACGGTGGGTGAACAAATTACTGTCGAGCAATTGATAGAAAAGTGCATAATTATGAGAATATCTAGGCATGATCATGTATATAGGCATCACGCCCGCAACAAGTAGACCGACTCCTGCCTGCATCTACTACTATAACTCCACACATCGACCGCTATCCAGCATGCATCTAGAGTATTAAGTTCAGAAGAACAGAGTAACGCATTAGGTAAGATGACATGATGTAGAGGGATAAACTCATGCAATATGATATAAACCCCATCTTTTTATCCTCGATGGCAACAATACAATACGTGTCGTTTCCCCTACTGTCACTGGGATCGAGCATTGCATGATTGAAACCAAAGCTAAGCACTTCTCATGTTGCAAGACAGATCAATCTAGTAGGCCAAACCAAACTGATAATTCGAAGAGACTGGCAAAGATAACCAATCATACATAAAAGAATTCAGAGAAGATTCAAATATTGTTCATAGATAATCTTGATCATAAACCCACAATTCATCGGATCTAGACAAACACACCGCAAAACGAGTTACATCAAATAGATCGAGGAGAACTTTGTATTGAGATCCAAAGAGAGAGAAGAAGCCATCTAGCTAATAACTATGGACCCGAAGGTCTGTGGTAAACTACTCACACATCATCGGAGAGGCTATGATGTTGATGTAGAAGCCCTCCGTGATCGATTCCCCCTCCGACGGAGCGCCGGAAAAGGCCCAAAGATGGGATCTCATGGGTACAGAAGGTTGCGGCGGTGGAAATAGGGTTTCGTGGTGCTCCTGGATGGTTTCGGGGTACGTAGGTATATATAGGAGGAAGAAGTAGGTCGGTGGAGCCACGAGGGGCCCACGAGGGTGGAGGGCGCGCCCAGGGGGGTAGGCACGCCCCCTGCCTCGTGGCCTACTCGTTGATTACTTGACGTCCACTCCAAGTCCTCTGGATCATGTTAGTTCCAAAAATCACGCTCCCAAAGGTTTCATTCCGTTTGGACTCCGTTTGATATTCCTTTTTTGCGAAACACTGAAATAGGCAACAAAACAACAATTTGCACTGGGCCCTGGGTTAATAGGTTAGTCCCAAAAATAATATAAAAGTGTAAAATAAAGCCCATTAAACATCCAAAACAGAATATATAATAGCATGGAGCAATCAAAAATTATAGATACGTTGGAGACGTATCAAGCATCCCCAAGCTTAATTCCTGCTCGTCCTCGAGTAGGTAAATGATAAAAACAGAATTTTTGATGTGGAATGCTACTTAGCATATTCTTCAATGTAATTTTCTTTATTGTGGCATGAATGTTCAGATCCGAAAGATTCAAGATCAAAGTTTAATATTGACATAAAAATAATAATACTTCAAGCATACTAACCAAGCAATTATGTCTACTCAAAATAACATTGCCAAAGAAAGCTCATCCCTACAAAATCATATAGTTTGGCCATGCTTCATTTTCGCCACACAAGATACTCTCATCTTGCACAACCCCGATGACAAGCCAAGCAATTGTTTCATACTTTAGTAATCTCAAACTTTTTTCAACTTTCACACAATACATGAGCGTGAGCCATGGATATAGCACTATGGGTGGATAGAATATGATGATGGGGGTTGTGTGGAGAAGACAAAAAAGGAGAAAGTCTCACATTGACGCGACTAATCAACGGGCTAGGGAGATGCCCATCAATTGATGTCAATGCAAGGAGTAGGGATTGCCATGCAACGGATGCACTAGAGCTATAAATGTATGAAAGGTCAACAAAATAAACTAAGTGGGTGTGCATCCAACTTGCTTGCTCATTAATTCCTAGGACATTTGAGGAAGCCCATTGTTGGAATATACAAGCCAAGTTCTATAATGAAAAATTCCCACTAGTATATGAAAGTGACAAAACAAGAGACTCTCTATCATAAAGATCATGGTGCTACTTTGAAGCACAACTGTGGAAAAAGGATAGTAGCATTGTCCCTTTTTATTTCTCTTCTTTTTTTCTCTTTCTTTTATTTGGCCTTTCTCTTTTTTTGGCATTTCTCTTTTTTTATTTGGGACAATGCTCTATTAATGATGATCACCACACTTCTATTTATTTACAACTCGATACTAGAACAAAGTATGACTCTATATGAATGCCTCCGGCGGTGTACCGGGAAGGGCAATGAATCAAGAGTGACATGTATGAAATAATATGCATGGTGGCTTTGCCACAAATACGATGTCAACTACATGATCATGCAAGGCAATATGACAATGATGAAGCGTGTCATAATAAACGGAATGGTGGAAGGTTGCATGGCAATATATCTCGGAATGGCTATGGAAATGCCATAATAGGTAGGTATGGTGGCTGGTTTGAGTAAGATATAAGGAGGTTTATGTGTGATAGAGCATATCGTATCACGGGGTTTGGATGCACCGTCGAAGTTTGCACAAACTCTCAAGGTGAGAAAGGGCAATGCACGGTACCGAAGAGGCTAGCAATGATGGAAGGTTGAGAGTGCGTATAATCCATGTACTCAACATTAGTCATAAAGAACTTACATACTTATTGCAAAAATCTACAACTCATCAAAAACCAAGCACTAGCGCATGCTCCTAGGGGGATAGATTGGTAGGAAAAGACCATCGCTCGTCCCCGACCGCCACTCATAAGGAAAGCAATCAAAGAACACCTCATGCTTCAAATTTATCACACATCGGTTACCATTCGTGCATGCTACGGGACTTGCAAACCTCAACACAAGTATTTCTCAATTTCACAATTACTCAACTAGCATGACTCTAATATTACCTGTTGGGGAACGTAGTAATTTCAAAAAAATTCCTACGCACACGCAAGATTATGGTGATGCATAGCAACGAGAGGGGAGAGTGTTGTCCACGTACCCTCGTAGACCTAAAGCGGAAGCGTTAACACAACGCGGTTGATGTAGTCGTACGTCTTCACGATTCGACCGATCAAGTACCGAACGCATGGCACCTCCGAGTTCAGCACATGTTCAGCTCGATGACGTCCCTCGAACTCCGATCCAGCCGAGTGTTGAGGGAGAGTTTCGTCAGCACGACGGCGTGGTGACGATGATGATGTTCTACCGACGCAGGGCTTCGCCTAAGCACCGCTACGATATTATCGAGGTGTAATATGGTGGAGGGGGCCACCGCACACGGCTAAGAGATCAATGATCAATTGTTGTGTCCATGGGGTGCCCCCCTACTGTTGGAAATATGCCCTAGAGGCAATAATAAAATGGTTATTATTATATTTCCTTGTTCATGATAATTGTCTGTTGTTCATGCTATAATTGTGTTATCCGGAAATCGTAATACATGTGTGAATACATAGACCACAACATGTCCCTAGTGAGCCTCTAGTTGACTAGCTCGTTGATCAACAGATAGTCATGGTTTCCTGACTATGGACATTGGATGTCATTGATAACGGGATCACATCATTAGGAGAATGATGTGATGGACAAGACCCAATCCTAAGCATAGCACAAAGATCGTGTAGTTCGTTTGCTAGAGCTTTTCCAATGTCAAGTATCATTTCCTTAGACCATGAGATCGTGTAACTCCCGGATGCCGTAGGAGTGCTTTGGGTGTACCAAACGTCACAACGTAACTGGGTGACTATAAAGGTAAACTACTGGTATCTCTGAAAGTGTCTGTTGGGTTGACACGGATCGAGACTGGGATTTGTCACTCCGTATGACGGAGAGGTATCTCTGGGCCCACTCGGTAATGCATAATCATAATGAGCTCAAAGTGACCAAGTGGTTGGTCACGGGATCATGCATTATGGTACGAGTAAAGTGACTTGCCGGTAACGAGATTGAACAAGGTATTGGGATACCGACGATCGAATCTCGGGCAAGTAACGTACCGATTGACAAAGGGGATTGTATAGGGGATTGATTGAATCCTCGACATCGTGGTTCATCCGATGAGATCATCGTGGAACATGTGGGAGCCAACATGGGTATCCAGATCCCGCTGTTGGTTATTGACCGGAGAGTCGTCTCGGTCATGTCTGCATGTCTCCCGAACCCGTAGGGTCTACACACTTAAGGTTCGATGACGCTAGGGTTGTAGAGATATTAGTATGCGGAAACCCGAAAGTTGTTCGGAGTCCCGGATGAGATCCCGGACGTCACGAGGAGTTCCGGAATGGTCCGGAGGTGAAGAATTATATATAGGAAGTCCAGTTTCGGCCACCGGGAAAGTTTCGGGGGTTATCGGTATTCTACCGGGACCACCGGAAGGGTCCCGGGGGTCCACCGGGTGGGGCCACCTATCCCGGAGGGCCCCATGGGCTTAAGTGGGGAGGGGAACCAGCCCCTGGTGGGCTGGTGCTGCCCCCATGGGCCTCCCCCTGCGCCTAGGGTTGGAAACCCTGGGGGTGGGTGGCGCCCCACCTGACTTGGGGGGCAAGTTCCCCCCCTTGGCCGCCGCCCCCCCATGTAGATGGGATCCCCAGGGCTGGCGCCCCCCAGGGGGCCTATATATAGTGGGGGGGAAGGGAGGGCAGCAGTACCCTAGCCCCTGGCGCCTCCCTCTCCCTCCCGTGACACCTCTCCCTCCCGCTTGCGCTTGGCGAAGCCCTGTCGGGATCCCCGCTACTTCCACCACCACGCCGTCGTGCTGCTGGATCTCCATCAACCTCTCCGTCCCCCTTGCTGGATCAAGAAGGAGGAGACGTCGCTGCTCCGTACGTGTGTTGAACGCGGAGGTGCCGTCCGTTCGGCGCTCGGTCATCGGTGATTTGGATCACGACGAGTACGACTCCATCAACCCCGTTCACTTGAACGCTTCCGCTCGCGATCTACAAGGGTATGTAGATGCACTCCTTCCTTCTCGTTGCTAGTAAACTCCATAGATGGATCTTGGTGATGCGTAGAATTTTTTTAAATTTCTGCTACGATCCCCAACAGTGGCATCATGAGCCAAGCCTATGCATAGTTTCTATGCACGAGTAGAACACAAACTTGTTGTGGGCGTAGATGTTGTCAATTTCCTTGCCACTACTAGTCTTATCTTGTTTCGGTGGCATTGTGGGATGAAGCGGCCCGGACCGACCTTACACGTACGCTTACGTGAGACAGGTTCCACCGACTGACATGCACTAGTTGCATAAGGTGGCTAGCGGGTGTCTGTCTCTCCCACTTTAGTCGGAACGGATTCGATGAAAAGGGTCCTTATGAAGGGTAAATAGAAATTGGCATATCACGTTGTGGTTTTACGTAGGTAAGAAACGTTCTTGCTATAAACCTATAGAAGCCACGTAAAAACTTGCAACAACAATTAGAGGACGTCTAACTTGTTTTTGCAGCATATGCCTTGTGATGTGATATGGCCAAAAGGATATGATGAATGAGATATATGTGATGTATGAGATTAATCATGTTCTTGTAATAGGAATCACGACTTGCATGTCGATGAGTATGACAACCGGCAGGAGCCATAGGAATTGTCTTTATTTTTTGTATGACCTGCGTGTCATTGAATAACGCCATGTAAATTACTTTACTTTATTGCTAAACACGTTAGCCATAGAAGTAGAAGTAATCGTTGGCGTGACAACTTCATGAAGACACGATGATGGAGATCATGATGATGGAGATGATGGTGTCATGCCGGTGACGAAGATGATCATGGCGCCCCGAAGATGGAGATCAAAGGAGCAAAATGATATTGGCCATATCACGTCACTATTTGATTGCATGTGATGTTTATCATGTTTTACATCTTATTTGCTTAGAACGACGGTAGTAAGTAAGATGATCCCTTATAATAATTTCAAGAAAGTGTTCCCCCTAACTGTGCACCGTTGCGAAGGTTCGTTGTTTCGAAGCACCACGTGATGATCGGGTGTGATAGATTCTAACGTTCACATACAACGGGTGTTGACGAGCCTAGCATGTACAGACATGGCCTCGGAACACACGCAATACACTTAGGTTGACTTGACGAGCCTAGCATGTACAGACATGGCCTCGGAACACAGAAGACCGAAAGGTCGAGCATGAGTCGTATAGAAGATACGATCAACATGAAGATGTTCACCGATGTTGACTAGTCCGTCTCACGTGATGATCGGACACGGCCTAGTTAACTCGGATCATGTTTCACTTAGATGACTAGAGGGATGTCTATCTGAGTGGGAGTTCATTGAATAATTTGATTAGATGAACTTAATTATCATGAACTTAGTATAAAATCTTTACAATATGTCTTGTAGATCAAATGGCCCACGTTGCCCTCAACTTCAACGCGTTCCTAGAGAAAACCAAGCTGAAAGATGATGGCAGCAACTATACGGACTGGGTCCGGAACCTGAGGATCATCCTCATAGCTGCCAAGAAAGATTATGTCCCAGAAGCACCTCTAGGTGAAGCACCCATCCCAGAGAACCAAGACGTTACAAACGCTTGGCAATCACGTGCTGATGATTACTCCCTCGTTCAGTGCGGCATGCTTTACAGCTTAGAACCGGGGCTCCAAAAGCGTTTTGAGAAACACGGAGCATATGAGATGTTCGAAGAGCTGAAAATGGTTTTCCAAGCTCATGCCCGGGTCGAGAGATATGAAGTCTCCGACAAGTTCTTTAGTTGTAAAATGGAGGAAAATAGTTCTGTCAGTGAGCACATACTCAAAATGTCTGGGTTACACAACCGCTTGTCTCAGCTGGGAGTTAATCTCCCGGATGACGCGGTCATTGACAAAATCCTTCAGTCGCTTCCACCGAGCTACAAGAGCTTTTTGATGAACTTCAATATGCAGGGGATGGAAAAGACCATTCCTGAGGTATATTCAATGCTGAAATCAGCGGAGGTGGAGATCAAAAGGGAACATCAAGTGTTGATGGTGAAAAAACCACTAAGTTCAAGAAAGGCAAGGGTAAGAAGAACTTCAAGAAGGACGGCAAGGGAGTTGCCGCGCCCGGTAAGCCAGTTGCCGGGAAGAAGCCAAAGAATGGACCCAAGCCTGAGACTGAGTGCTTTTATTGCAAGGGAAGTGGTCACTGGAAGCGGAACTGCCCCCAGTACTTGGCGGACAAGAAGGCCGGCAACACCAAAGGTATATGTGATATACATGTAATTGATGTGTACCTTACCAGTACTCATAGTAGCTCCTGGGTATTTGATACCGGTGCGGTTGCTCATATTTGTAACTCAAAACAGGAGCTGCGGAATAAGCGGAGACTGGTGAAGGACGAGGTGACGATGCGCGTCGGGAATGGTTCCAAGGTCGATGTGATCGCCGTCGGCACGCTACCTCTACATTTACCTACGGGATTAGTTTTAAACCTCAATAATTGTTATTTAGTGCCAGCTTTGAGCATGAACATTGTATCAGGATCTCGTTTAATTCAAGATGGCTACTCATTTAAATCCGAGAATAATGGTTGTTCTATTTATATGAGAGATATGTTTTATGGTCATGCCCCGCTGGTCAATGGTTTATTTTTAATGAATCTCGAACGTGATGTTACACATATTCATAGTGTGAATACCAAAAAATGTAAAGTTGATAACGATAGTCCCACATACTTGTGGCACTGCCGCCTTGGTCACATTGGTGTCAAACGCATGAAGAAGCTCCATGCAGATGGACTTTTGGAGTCTCTTGATTACGAATCATTTGACACGTGCGAACCATGCCTCATGGGTAAGATGACCAAGACTCCGTTCTCCGGAACAATGGAGCGAGCAACCAACTTATTGGAAATCATACATACTGATGTGTGCGGTCCAATGAGTGTTGAGGCTCGCGGTGGCTATCGTTATGTTCTCACTCTCACTGATGACTTGAGTAGATATGGGTATGTTTACCTAATGAAACACAAGTCTGAAACCTTTGAAAAGTTCAAGGAATTTCAGAGTGAGGTTGAGAATCAACGTGACAGGAAAATAAAGTTCTTACGATCAGATCATGGAGGAGAATATTTGAGTCACGAATTTGGCACACACTTAAGGACATGTGGAATAGTTTCACAACTCACGCCGCCTGGAACACCTCAGCGAAATGGTGTGTCCGAACGTCGTAATCGCACTCTATTAGATATGGTGCGATCTATGATGTCTCTTACCGATCTACCGCTCTCATTTTGGGGCTATGCTTTAGAGACTGCCGCATTCACTTTAAATAGGGCTCCGTCGAAATCCGTTGAGACGACACCGTATGAATTATGGTTTGGGAAGAAACCTAAGCTGTCGTTTCTAAAAGTTTGGGGATGCGATGCTTATGTCAAGAAACTTCAACCTGAAAAGCTCGAACCCAAGTCGGAAAAATGCGTCTTCATAGGATACCCTAAGGAAACCATTGGGTATACCTTCTACCTCAGATCCGAAGGCAAAATCTTTGTTGCCAAGAACGGTCCTTTCTGGAGAAAGAGTTTCTCTCGAAAGAAGTGAGTGGGAGGAAAGTGGAACTTGATGAGGTGATAGTCACCCCTTCCGAACCGGAAAGTAGCGCAGCGCGGGAAGATGTTCCTGTGGTGCCTGCACCGATTGGGGAGGAAGTTAATGATGATGATCATGAAGCTTCAGATCAAGTCACTGCTGAACTTCGTAGGTCCACAAGGACATGTTCCGCACCAGAGTGGTACGGCAACCCTGTCATGGAAATCATGTTGTTAGACAACGGTGAACCTTCGAACTATGAAGAAGCGATGGCGGGCCCGGATTTCAACAAATGGCTTGAAGCCATGCAATCCGAGATAGGATCCATGTATGAGAACGAAGTATGGACTTTGACTGACTTGCCCGATGATCGGCGAGCCATAGAAAATAAATGGATCTTTAAGAAGAAGACAGACGCGGATGGTAACGTGACCATCTATAAGGCTCGACTTGTCGCTAAGGGTTATCGACAAGTTCAAGGGGTTGACTACGATGAGACTTTCTCACCCGTAGCGAAGCTGAAGTCCGTTCGAATCATGTTAGCAATTGCCGCATTCTATGATTATGAGATGTGGCAAATGGACGTCAAAACGGCATTCCTTAACGGCTTTCTTAAGGAAGAATTGTATATGATGCAGCCGGAAGGTTTTGTCGATCCTAAGAATGCTAACAAGGTATGCAAGCTCCGGCGCTCCATCTATGGGCTGGTGCGAGCATCTCGGAGTTGGAACATTCGATTTGATGAGATGAATAAAGCGTTTGGGTTTACACAGACTTATGGAGAAGCCTGTGTTTACAAGAAAGTGAGTGGGAGCTCTGTAGCATTTCTCTTATTATATGTGGATGACATACTATTGATGGGAAATGATATAGAATTCTTGGAAAGTATAAAGGCCTATTTGAATAAGTGTTTTTCAATGAAGGACCTTGGAGAAGCTGCTTATATATTAGGCATCAAGATCTATAGAGATAGATCAAGACGCCTCATTGGTCTTTCACAGAGTACGTACCTTGACAAGATATTGAAGAAGTTCAATATGGATCAGTCCAAGAAGGGGTTCTTGCCTGTATTGCAAGGTGTACAATTGAGCACGGCTCAATGCCCGACCACGGTAGAAGATAGAGAAAAGATGAGTGTCATCCCATATGCCTCGGCCATAGGGTCTATTATGTATGCCATGCTGTGTACCAGACCTGATGTAAGCCTTGCCGTAAGTTTGGTAGGAAGGTACCAAAGTAATCCCGGCATGGAACACTGGACAGCGGTCAAGAATATCCTGAAGTACCTGAAGAGGACTAAGGATATGTTTCTCGTTTATGGAGGTGACGAAGAGCTCGTTGTAAAGGGTTACGTCGATGCTAGCTTCGACACAGATCTGGATGACTCTAAGTCACAAACCGGATACGTGTATATTTTGAATGGAGGGGCAGTAAGCTGGTGCAGTTGCAAGCAAAGCGTCGTGGCGGGATCTACTTGTGAAGCGGAGTACATGGCGGCCTCAGAGGCAGTGCAAGAAGCAATCTGGATGAAGGAGTTCATTACTGACCTAGGGGTGATTCCCAATGCGTCGGGCCCGATGACTCTCTTCTGTGACAACACTGGAGCTATTGCCCTTGCCAAGGAGCCCAGGTTTCACAGGAAGACCAGGCATATCAAGCGTCCCTTCAACTCCATTCGTGAAAGTGTTCAAAATGGAGACATAGATATTTGTAAAGTACATACGGACCTGAATGTAGCAGATCCGTTGACTAAACCTCTCCCTAGAGAAAAACATGATCAACACCAGAACTCTATGGGTGTTCGATTCATCACAATTTAACTAGATTATTGACTCTAGTGCAAGTGGGAGACTGTTGGAAATATGCCCTAGAGGCAATAATAAAATGGTTATTATTATATTTCCTTGTTCATGATAATTTTCTATTGTTCATGCTATAATTGTGTTATCCGGAAATCGTAATACATGTGTGAATACATAGACCACAGCATGTCCCTAGTGAGCCTCTAGTTGACTAGCTCGTTGATCAACAGATAGTCATGGTTTCTTGACTATGGACATTGGATGTCATTGATAACGGGATCACATCATTAGGAGAATGATGTGATGGACAAGACCCAATCCTAAGCATAGCACAAAGATCGTGTAGTTCGTTTGCTAGAGCTTTTCCAATGTCAAGTATCATTTCCTTAGACCATGAGATCGTGTAACTCCCGGATGCCGTAGGAGTGCTTTGGGTGTACCAAACGTCACAACGTAACTGGGTGACTATAAAGGTAAACTACTGGTATCTCTGAAAGTGTCTGTTGGGTTGACACGGATCGAGACTGGGATTTGTCACTCCGTATGACGGAGAGGTATCTCTGGGCCCACTCGGTAATGCATCATCATAATGAGCTCAAAGTGACCAAGTGGTTGGTCACGGGATCATGCATTATGGTACGAGTAAAGTTACTTGCCGGTAACGAGATTGAACAAGGTACAGGGATACCGATGATCGAATCTCGGGCAAGTAAAGTACCGATGGACAAAGGGAATTGTATACGGGATTGATTGAATCCTCGACATCGTGGTTCATCCGATGAGATCATCGTGGAACATGTGGGAGCCAACATGGGTATCCAGATCCCACTGTTGGTTATTGACCGGAGAGTCGTCTCGGTCATGTCTGCATGTCTCCCGAACCCGTAGGGTCTACACACTTAAGGTTCGGTGACGCTAGGGTTGTAGAGATATTAGTATGCGGAAACCCGAAAGTTGTTCGGAGTCCCGGATGAGATCCCGGACGTCACGAGGAGTTCCGGAATGGTCCGGAGGTGAAGAATTATATATAGGAGGTCCAGTTTCGGCCACCGGGAAAGTTTCAGGGGTTATCGGTATTGTACCGGGACCACCGGAAGGGTCCCGGGGGTCCATCGGGTGGGGCCACCTATCCTGGAGGGCCCCATGGGCTGAAGTGGGGAGGGGAACCAGCCCCTGGAGGGCTGGTGCGCCCCCCATGGGCCTCCCCCTGTGCCTAGGGTTGGAAACCCTGGGGGTGGGGGGCGCCCCACCTGACTTGGGGGGCAAGTTCCCCCCCTTGGCCGCCCCCCCATGTAGATGGGATCCCCAGGGCCGGCGCCCCCCAGGGGGCCTATATATAGTGGGGGGAAGGGAGGGCAGCAGTACCCTAGCCCCTGGCGCCTCCCTCTCCCTCCCGTGACACCTCTCCCTCCCGCTTGCGCATGGCGAAGCCCTGTCGGGATCCCCGCTACTTCCACCACCACGCCGTCGTGCTGCTGGATCTCCATCAACCTCTCCTTCCCCAGTGCTGGATCAAGAAGGAGGAGACGTCGCTGCTCCGTACGTGTGTTGAAAGCGGAGGTGCCGTCCGTTCGGCGCTCGGTCATCGGTGATTTGGATCACGACGAGTACGACTCCATCAACCCCGTTCACTTGAACGCTTCCGCTCGCGATCTACAAGGGTATGTAGATGCACTCCTTCCTTCTCGTTGCTAGTAAACTCCATAGATGGATCTTGGTGATGCGTAGAAATTTTTTAAATTTCTGCTACGATCCCCAACACCTGCCCCCGTATATAAAGGAGGAAGGGGGGAGGCAGCCGGCCTAGGAGGAGGGCGCGCCAAGGGGGGAGTCCTACTCCCACCGGGAGTAGGACTCCTCCTTTCCTTGTTAGAGTAGGAAAAGGGAAGGGAGAAGGAGAAAGAAGGAAGGGGACGCCACCCCTCCCTAGTCCAATTCGGACTAGTCCATGGGGAGGGGTGCGGCCACCCTTTGGGGCCTTTCTCTCCTTTCCCGTATGGCCCATTAAGGCCCAATACGAATTCCCGTAACTCTCCGGTACTCCGAAAAATACCCGAATCACTCGGAACCTTTCCGATGTCCGAATATAGTCGTCCAATATATCGATCTTTACGTCTCGACCATTTCCAGACTCCTCGTCAAGTCCCTGATCTCATCCGGGACTCCGAACTCATTCGGTACATCAAAACACATAAACTCATAATATAACCGTCATCTAACTTTAAGCGTGCGGACCCTACGGGTTCGAGGAGAACTATGTAGACATGACCGAGACACGTCTCCGGTCAATAACCAATAGCGGAACCTGGATGCTCATATTGGCTCCCACATATTCTACATAATCTTTATCGGTCAGACCGCATAACAACATACGTTGTTCCCTTTTGTCATCGGTATGTTACTTGCCCGAGATTCGATCGTCGGTATCTTAATACCTAGTTCAATCTCGTTACCGGCAAGTCTCTTTACTCGTTCCGTAATACATCATCCCGCAACTAACTCATTAGTTACAATGCTTGCAAGGCTTATAGTGATGTGCATTACTGAGTGGGCCCAGAGATACCTCTCCGACAATCGGAGTGACAAATCCTAATCTCGAAATACGCCAACCCAACAAGTACCTTTGGAAGCACCTGTAGAGCACCTTTATAATCACCCAGTTACATTGTGATGTTTGGTAGCACACAAAGTGTTCCTCCGGTAAACGGGAGTTGCATAATCTCATAGTCATAGGAACATGTATAAGTCATGAAGAAAGCAA
This sequence comes from Aegilops tauschii subsp. strangulata, assembly GCF_002575655.3. NCBI lineage: Eukaryota > Viridiplantae > Streptophyta > Magnoliopsida > Poales > Poaceae > Aegilops > Aegilops tauschii. The sequence goes on from NC_053040.3 coordinate 211,703,866, forward strand.
TAGCAACATACTAAACGATCGAGTGCTAAGCTAACGGAATGGGTCAAGTCAATCACATCATTCTCCTAATGATGTGATCCCGTTAATCAAATGACAACTCATGTCTATGGCTAGGAAACATAACCATCTTTGATCAACGAGCTAGTCAAGTAGAGGCATACTAGTGACACTCTATTTGTCTATGTATTCACACATGTATCAAGTTTCCAGTTAATACAATTCTAGCATGAATAATAAACATTTATCATGATATAAGGAAATAAATAATAACTTTATTATTGCCTCTAGGGCATATTTCCTTCAGTCTCCCACTTGCACTAGAGTCAATAATCTAGTTCACATCGCCATGTGATTTAACATCAGTAGTTCACATCACCATGTGATTAACACCCATAGTTCATATTGTCATGTGATCAACACCCAAAGGGTTTACTAGAGTCAGTAATCTAGTTCACATCGCTTATGGGATTAACACCCAAAGAGTACTAAGCTGTGATCATGTTTTGCTTGTGAGATAATTTTAGTCAACGGGTCTGTCACATTCAGATCCGTAAGTATTTTGCAAATTTCTATGTCTACAATGCTCTGCACAGAGCTACTCTAGCTAATTGCTCCCTCTTTCAATATGTATGTAGACCGAGACTTAGAGTCATCTAGATTATTGTCAAAACTTGCATCGACGTAACCCTTTACGATGAACCTTTTGTCACTTCCATAATCGAGAAACATATCCTTATTCCAGTAAGGATAATTTTGACCGCTGTCCAGTGATCTACTCCTAGATCACTATTGTACTCCCTTGCCAAAATCAGTGTAGGGTATACAATAGATCTGGTACACAGCATGGCATACTTTATAGAACCTATGGCCGAGGCATAGGGAATGACTTTCATTCTTTTTCTATCTTCTGCCGTGGTCGGGCTTTGAGTCTTACTCAATTTCACACCTTGTAACACAGGCAAGAAACTCTTTCTTTGACTGTTCCATGTTGAACTACTTCAAAATCTTGTTAAGGTATGTACTCATTGAAAAAACTTATCAAGCGTCTTGATCTATCTCTATAGATCTTGATGCTCAATATGTAAGCAGCTTCACCGAGGTCTTTCTTTGAAAAACTCCTTTCAAACACTCCTTTATGCTTTGCAGAATAATTCTACATTATTTCCGATCAACAATACGTCATTCACATATACTTATTAGAAATGCTGTAGTGCTCCCACTCACTTTCTTGTAAATACAGGCTTCACCGCAAGTCTGTATAAAACTATATTCTTTGATCAACTTATCAAAGCGTATATTCCAACTCCGAGATGCTTGCACCAGTCCATAGATGGATCGGTGGAGTTTGCATATTTTGTTAGCACCTCTAGGATTGACAAAACCTTCTGGTTGCATCATATACAACTCTTCTTTAATGAATCCATTAAGGAATGCAGTTTTGTTTATCCATTTGCCAGATTTCATAAAATGCGGCAATTGCTAACATGATTCGGACAGACTTAAGCATTGCTGTGAGTGAGAAAATCTCATCGTATTCAACACTTTGAACTTTGTCAAAACCCTTTTTCCGACAAGTCTAGCTTTGTAGATAGTAACACTACTATCAGCGTCCGTCTTCCTCTTGAAGATCCATTTATTTTTTATGGCTCGCCGATCATTGGGCAAGTCAATCAAAGTCCATACTTTGTTCTCATACATGGATCCCATCTCAGATTTCATGGCCTCAAGCCATTTTGCGGAATCTGGGCTCACCAACGCTTCTTCATAGTTCGTAGGTTCGTCATGGTCTAGTAACATAACCTCCAGAACAGGATTACCGTACCACTCTGGTGCGGATCTTACTCTGGTTGACCTACGAGGTTCAGTAACAACTGGATCTGAAGTTTCATGATCATCATCATTAACTTCCTCACTAATTGGTGTAGGTGTCACAGGAACCGGTTTCTGTGATGAACTACTTTCCAATAAGCGATGAGGTACAGTTACCTCATCAAGTTCTACTTCCCTCCCACTCACTTCTTTCGAGAGAAACTCCTTCTCTAGAAAGGATCCATTCTTAGCAACGAATGTCTTGCCTTCGGATCTGTGATAGAAGGTGTACCCAACTGTCTCCTTTGGGTATCCTATGAAGACACATTTCTCCGATTTGGGTTTGAGCTTATCAGGATGAAACCTTTTCACATAAGCATCGCAACCCCAAACTTTAAGAAACGACAACTTTGGTTTCTTGCCAAACCACAGTTCATAAGATGTCGTCTCAACGGATTTAGATGGTACCCTATTTAACGTGAATGCAGCTGTCTCTAATGCATAACCCCAAAACGATAGTGGTAGATCGGTAAGAGACATCACATAACGCACCATATCTAATAAAGTACGGTTACGATGTTTGGACACACCATTACACCGTGGTGTTCCAGGTGGCGTGAGTAGTGAAACTATTTCACATTGTTTTAACTGAAGGCCAAACTCGTAACTCAAATACTCTTCTCCATGATCAGATCGTAGAAACTTTATTTTCTTGTTACGATGATTTTCCGCTTCACTCTGAAATTATATGAACTTTTCAAATGTTTCAGACTTCTGTTTCATTAAGTAGATATACCCATATCTGCTCAAATCATCTGTGAAGGTCAGAAAATAATGATACCTGCTACGAGCCTCAATATTCATCGGACCACATACATCTGTATGTATGATTTCCAACAAATCTGTTGCTCTCTCCATAGTTCCGGAGAACGGCATTTTAGTCATCTTGCCCATGAGGCATGGTTCGCAAGCATCAAGTGATTCATAATCAAGTGATTACAAAATCCCATCAGTATGGAGTTTCTTCATGCGCTTTACACCAATATGACCTAAACGGCAGTGCCACAAATAAGTTGCACTATCATTATTAACTTTGCATCTTTTGGCTTCATTATTATGAATATGTGTATCACTACGATCGAGATCCAACAAACCATTTTATTGGGTGTATGACCATAGAAGGTTTTATTCATGTAAACAGAACAACAATTATTCTCTAATTTAAATGAATAACCGTATTGCAACAAACATGATCAAAACATATTCATGCTCAACGCAAACACCAAATAACACTTATTTAGTTTCAACACTAATCCCGAAAGGATAGGGAGTGTGCGATGATGATCATATCAATCTTGGAACTACTTCCAACACACATCGTCACCTCGCCTTTTACTAGTCTCTGTTTATTCTGCAACTCCCGTTTCGAGTTACTACTCTTAGCAACTGAACCAGTATCAAATACCGAGGGGTTGCTATAAACACTAGTAAAGTACACATCAATAACATGTATATCCAATATACCTTTGTTCACTTTGCCATCCTTCTTATCCACCAAATACTTGGGGTAGTTCCGCTTCCAGTGATCAGTCCCTTTGCAGTAGAAGCACTTAGTCTCAGGCTTAGGACCAGACTTAGGCTTCTTCACTTGAGCAGCAACTTGCTTGCCATTTTACTTGAAGTTCCCCTTCTTCCCTTTGCCCTTTTCTTGAAACTAGTGGTCTCGTCAACCATCAACACTTGATATTTTTCTTGATTTCTACCTTCGTCGATTTCAGCATCACGAAGAGCTCGGGAATTACTTTCGTCATCCCTTGCATACTATAGTTCATCACGAAGTTCTACTAACTTGGTGATGGTGACTAGAGAATTCTGTCAATCACTATTTTATCTGGAAGATTAACTCCCACTTGATTCAAGCGATTGTAGTACCCAGACAATCTGAGCACGTGCTCACTGCTTGGGCTATTCTCCTCCATCTTTTAGCTATAGAACTTGTTGGAGACTTCATATCTCTCAACTCGGGTATTTTCTTGAAATATTAACTTCAACTCCTGGAACATCTCATATGGTCCATGACGTTCAAAACGTCTTTGACGTCCCGATTCTAAGCCGTTAAGCATGGTGCACTAAACTATCAAGTAGTCATCATATTGAGCTAGCCAAATGTTCATAACGTCTGCATCTGCTCCTGTAATAGGTCTGTCACCTAGCGGTGCATCAAGGACATAATTCTTCTGTGTAGCAATGAGGATAATCCTCAGATCACGGATCCAATCCGCATCTTTGCTACTAACATCTTTCAATATAATTTTTCTCTAGGAACATATCAAAAATAAACACAGGGAAGCAACAACGCGAGCTATTGTTCTACAACATAATTTGCAAAATACTATCAGGACTAAGTTCATGATAAATTTAAGTTCAATTAATCATATTACTTAAGAACTCCCACTTAGATAGACATCCCTCTAATCCTCTAAGTGATCACGTGATCCATATCAACTAAACCATAACCGATCATCACGTGAAATGGAGTAGCTTTCAATGGTGAACATCACTATGTTGATCATATCTACTATATGATTCACGCTCGACCTTTCGGTCTCAATGTTCCGAGGCCATATCTGCATATGCTAGGCTCGTCAAGTTTAACCTGAGTATTCTGCGTGTGCAAAACTGGCTTGCACCCGTTGTAGATGGACGTAGAGCTTATCACACCCGATCATCACGTGGTGTCTGGGCACGACGAACTTTGGCAACGGTGCATACTCAGGGAGAACACTTTTATCTTGAAATTTAGTGAGAGATCATCTTATAATGCTATCGTCAATCAAAGCAAGATAAGATGCATAAAAGATAAACATCACATGCAATCAAATATAAGTGATATGATATGGCCATTATCATCTTGTGCTTGTGATCTCCATCTCCGAAGCACCGTCATGATCACCATCGTCACCGGCGCGACACCTTGATCTCCATCGTAGCATCGTTGTCGTCTCGCCAACTATTGCTTCTATGACTATCGCTACCGCTTAGTGATAAAGTAAAACAATTACATGGCGATTGCATTGCATACAATAAAGCGACAACCATATGGCTCCTGCCAGTTGCCGATAACTCGGTTACAAAACATGATCATCTCATACAATAAAATTCAGCATCATGTCTTGACCATATCACATCACAACATGCCCTGCAAAAACAAGTTAGACGTCCTCTACTTTGTTGTTGCAAGTTTTACATGGCTGCTACGTGCTTAGCAAGAACCGTTCTTACCTACGTATCAAAACCACAACGATAGTTTGTCAAGTTGGTGTTGTTTTAACCTTCGCAAGGACCGGGCGTAGCCACACTCAGTTCAACTAAAGTGAGAGAGACAGACACCCGCCAGTCACCTTTAAGAAACGAGTGCTCGCAACGATGAAACCAGTCTCGCGTAAGCGTACGCGTAATGTCGGTCCGGGCCGCTTCATCTCACAATACCGCCGAACCAAAGTATGACATGCTAGTAAGCAGTATGACTTATATCGCCCACAACTCACTTGTGTTCTACTCGTGCATATAACATCAACGCATAAAACCAGGCTCGGATGCCACTGTTGGGGAACGTAGTAATTTCAAAAAAATTCCTACGCACACGCAAGATCATGGTGATGCATAGCAACGAGAGGGGAGAGTGTTGTCCACGTACCCTCGTAGACCGAAAGCGGAAGCGTTAACACAACGCGGTTGATGTAGTCGTACGTCTTCACGATTCGACCGATCAAGTACCGAACGCACGGCACCTCCGAGTTCAGCACACGTTTAACTCGATGACGAGCCTCGAACTCCGATCCAGCCGAGTGTTGAGGGAGAGTTTCGTTAGCACGACGGCGTGGTGACGATGATGATGTTCTACCGACGCAGGGCTTCGCCTAAGCACCGCTACGATATTATCGAGGTGTAATATGGTGGAGGGGGGCACCGCACACGGCTAAGAGATCAATGATCAATTGTTGTGTCCATGGGGTGCCCCCATGCCCCCGTATATAAAGGAGAAGGGGGGAGGCAGCCGGCCTAGGAGGAGGGCGCGCCAAGGGGGGAGTCCTACTCCCACCGGGAGTAGGACTCCTCCTTTCCTTGTTAGAGTAGGAAAAGGGAAGGGAGAAGGAGAAAGAAGGAAGGGGACGCCACCCCTCCCTAGTCCAATTCGGACTAGTCCATGGGGAGGGGTGCGGCCACCCTTTGGGGCCTTTCTCTCCTTTCCCGTATGGCCCATTAAGGCCCAATACGAATTCCCGTAACTCTCCGGTACTCCGAAAAATACCCGAATCACTCGGAACCTTTCCGATGTCCGAATATAGTCGTCCAATATATCGATCTTTACGTCTCGACCATTTCCAGACTCCTCGTCAAGTCCCTGATCTCATCCGGGACTCCGAACTCCTTCGGTACATCAAAACACATAAACTCATAATATAACCGTCATCTAACTTTAAGCGTGCGGACCCTACGGGTTCGAGGAGAACTATGTAGACATGACCGAGACACGTCTCCGGTCAATAACCAATAGCGGAACCTGGATGCTCATATTGGCTCCCACATATTCTACATAATCTTTATCGGTCAGACCGCATAACAACATACGTTGTTCCCTTTTGTCATCGGTATGTTACTTGCCCGAGATTCGATCGTCGGTATCTTAATACCTAGTTCAATCTCGTTACCGGCAAGTCTCTTTACTCGTTCCGTAATACATCATCCCGCAACTAACTCATTAGTTACAATGCTTGCAAGGCTTATAGTGATGTGCATTACTGAGTGGGCCCAGAGATACCTCTCCGACAATCGGAGTGACAAATCCTAATCTCGAAATACGCCAACCCAACAAGTACCTTTGGAAGCACCTGTAGAGCACCTTTATAATCACCCAGTTACATTGTGATGTTTGGTAGCACACAAAGTGTTCCTCCGGTAAACGGGAGTTGCATAATCTCATAGTCATAGGAACATGTATAAGTCATGAAGAAAGCAATAGCAACATACTAAATGATCGAGTGCTAAGCTAACGGAATGGGTCAAGTAAATCACATCATTCTCCTAATGATGTGATCCCGTTAATCAAATGACAACTCATGTCTATGGCTAGGAAACATAACCATCTTTGATCAACGAGCTAGTCAAGTAGAGGCATACTAGTGACACTCTGTTTGTCTATGTATTCACACATGTATCAAGTTTCCAGTTAATACAATTCTAGCATGAATAATAAACATTTATCATGATATAAGGAAATAAATAATAACTTTATTATTGCCTCTAGGGCATATTTCCTTCATTACCATCTTCATATCTCAAAACAATCATCAAGTATCAAACTTCTCATAGTATTCAATGCACTTATATGAAAGTTTTTATTATACCCATCTTGGATGCCTATCATATTAGGACTAGTTTCATAACCAAAGAAAATTACCATGCTGTTCTAAAAGTCTCTCAAAATAATATAAGTGAAGCATGAGAGATCAATAATTTCTATAAAATAAAACCACCACCGTGCTCTAAAAAGATATAAGTGAAGCACATAGAGTATTCTAATAAATTCCGAATAATGTGTGTCTCTGTCAAAAGGTGTGTGCAGCAATGATGATTGTGGTGAACTAAAAAGCAAAGACTCAAATCATACAAGACGCTCCAAGCAAAACACATATCATGTGGTGAATAAAAATATAGCTCCAAGTAAAGTTACCGATGGACGAAGACAAAAGAGGGGATGCCTTCCGGGGCATCCCCAAGCTTAGGCTTTTGGGTTGTCCTTGGATTTTACCTTGGGGTGCCTTGGGCATCCCCAATCTTAGGCTCTTGCCACTCCTTGTTCCATAATCCATCAAATCTTTACCAAAACTTGAAAACTTCACAACACAAAACTTAACAGAAAATCTCGTGAGCTCCGTTAGCGAAAGAAAACAAAACACCACTTCAAGGTACTGTAATGAACTCATTCTTTATTTATATTGGTGTTAAACCTACTGTATTCCAACTTCTCTATGGTTCATAACCTCCGATACTAGCCATAGATTCATCAAAATAAGCAAACAACACACGAAAAAACAGAATCTGTCAAAAACAGAACAGTCTGTAGTAATCTGTACCTAACGCAAACTTCTGGAACTCCAAAACTTATAAAATAAATTTCTGGACGTGAGGAATTTATCTATTAATCATCTTCAAAAATAATAAACTAAATATCACTCTCTAGTAAAAAGTTGTAGCTAATCTCGTGAGCGCTAAAGTTTCTGTTTTTTACAGCAAGATCAAAAAGACTTCACCCAAGTCTTCCCAAAGGTTCTACTTGGCACAAACACTAAATAAAACACAAAAACACATCTAACCAGAAGCTAGATGGATTATTTATTCCTAAACAGAACCAAAAAGCAAGAAACAAAAATAAAATTGGGTTGCCTCCCAACAAGCACTATCGTTTAACGCCCCTAGCTAGGCATAAAGGCAAAGATAGATCTAGGGATTGCCATCGTTGGCTTTTAATTTTTTAGTGGAGTCATGCTCGAATCCGGGACGTTCTTTACGTTTCCCTTCATATTCGGAAATTTTTAGATCTAAAGAATCCAACCGCTTGTTGCAAAGGGTAATCAACATGTTCATGCGGTGAAGATTTCCGCTAGCACTCTTAAGAGGTTCAAGAGACTTTTGTAAAATCTTAGTTACTTCGCAAATCTTTTCAAAAACTTGTGTTTCTTCCTGGGTATGATGTGGCCCCTTTTGTTGAGGTAGTGTTCCCACTATCCCCTCTATGATTTCACGCGCAATACTGGGATCAATTTCAATAAAAGTTCCTTTGGCAACGCAATCCAAGAGTTGTCTATGGGACATATTTAGTCCAACATAAAAGTTGCGAAGGAAAATTCTAAAACTCACCTCTAAGGTGCAATTACGATAAGATTCTATCATCCTATACCAAGCATCTTTTAAGTTTTCTCCTTATCTTTGTTTGAAGTGAAGAACTTCAAACTCGGGAGACAAAGGAGCAGATAAAGGACTGGCCATGACGGCACACGGGACACAAGAGGCAAGCGAAAAAGAGGCGAACGGAAAGAGAGGGCGGATAAAACGGCAAGGGTGAAGTGGGGGAGAGGAAAACGAGAGGCAAATAGCAAATAATGTAATGCGAGGGATAAGAGTTTGTGATGGGTACTTGGTATGTCTTCACTTGTGCGTAGACTCCCCGGCAACGGCGCCAGAAATCCTTCTTGCTACCTCTTGAGCATGCGTTGGTTTTCCCTTGAAGAGGAAAGGGTGATGCAGCAAAGTAGCGTAAGTATTTCCCTCAGTTTTTGAGAACCAAGGTATCAATCCAGTAGGAGGCCACACGCAAGTCCCTCGTACCTACACAAACAAATAAGAACCTTGCAACCAACGCGATAAAGGGGTTGTCAATCCCTTCACGGCCACTTGCAAAAGTGAGATATGATAGAGATGATAATATTTTTGGTATTTTTATGATAAAGATTGAAAGTAAAGATTGCAAAGTAAAAATAGATTGAAAACTTATATGATGGAAAATAGACCCGGGGGCCATAGGTTTCACTAGTGGCTTCTCTCAAGATAGCATAAGTATTACGGTGGTGAACAAATTACTGTCGAGCAATTGATAGAAAAGTGCATAATTATGAGAATATCTAGGCATGATCATGTATATAGGCATCACGCCCGCAACAAGTAGACCGACTCCTGCCTGCATCTACTACTATTACTCCACACATCGACCGCTATCCAGCATGCATCTAGAGTATTAAGTTCAGAAGAACAGAGTAACACATTAGGTAAGATGACATGATGTAGAGGGATAAACTCATGCAATATGATATAAACCCCATCTTTTTATCCTCGATGGCAACAATACAATACGTGTCGTTTCCCCTACTGTCACTGGGATCGAGCACTGCATGATTGAAACCAAAGCTAAGCACTTCTCCCGTTGCAAGACAGATCAATCTAGTAGGCCAAACCAAACTGATAATTCGAAGAGACTTGCAAAGATAACCAATCATACATAAAAAATCAGAGAAGATTCAAATATTGTTCATAGATAATCTTGATCATAAACCCACAATTCATCGGATCTCGACAAACACACCGCAAAAAGAGTTACATCAAATAGATCTCCAAGAAGATCGAGGAGAACTTTGTATTGAGATCCAAAGAGAGAGAAGAAGCCATCTAGCTACTAACTATGGACCCGAAGGTCTGTGGTAAACTACTCACACATCATCGGAGAGGCTATGGTGTTGATGTAGAAGCCCTCTGTGATTGATTCCCCCTCCGATGGAGCGCCGGAAAAGCCCCGAGATGGGATCTCACGGGTACAGAAGGTTGCGGCGGTGGAAATAGGGTTTCGTGGTGCTCCTAGATGGTTTCGGGGTATGTAGGTATACATAGGAGGAAGAAGTAGGTCGGTGGAGCCACGAGGGGCCCACGAGGGTGGAGGGCGTGCCCAGGGGGTAGGCGCGCCCCCTGCCTCGTGGCCTCCTCGTTGATTACTTGATTTCCACTCCAAGTCCTCTGGATCACGTTTGTTCCAAAAATCACGCTCCCGAAGGTTTCATTCCGTTTGGACTCCGTTTGATATTCCTTTTCTGCGAAACACTGAAATAGGCAAAAAACAGCAATTTGCACTGGGCCTTGGGTTAATAGGTTAGTCCCAAAAATAATATAAAAGTGTAAAATAAAGCCTATTAAACATCCAAAATAGAATATATAATAGCATGGAGCAATCAAAAATTATAGATACGTTGGAGACGTATCACCGAGATACTCTAGAAAATATTAATTTTTTGATTTCTCATATCATACCACCGATGGTTCAAATAAATATGATTTCATTGTTTAGTATTTTTTTACTCCATAACCTTCCTGCTATATATGGCTACAAATTCCCGCAGCAACGCGCGGGGTATCATCTAGTTTCTTGAATTTTCATGCGCACCAACGTGCCTTGCTTGTTCATTTTTTCTATCCCACACCGTTAAGAGTTTGCAGGTGATACCTACCTTTTTGTTACTGTGGTTTAATTCCCTGTGCTTATTGTTGCTAATAATAGAATTGTTTTTTTGCTTCATTACATATGAATCAGGGTCCTGTTGTTGGCGACGAGCCTTGTTCAACCATTGGTGATGTTCCTTTGAATGTTAGCAGCAGCAAGATCGATGATGTTGCTGTGAATGCTGCTAAGGTTTGTTTTTCTGTGCACCTCTTGCTAGCTTATTTTTTATTGTTAGTTTTGCTCGTATTATTCACTTTTTCTGAATTTTCATTTCTTCAGATGACTGATGTTCAGCGTGAGGCTGTCGTTAGTGGTGGAGATGATGCTCGTGGTGTTCCATTGAGTAGTGGGCGCGATGTTGGTACCAAAGTTGCTGATGACGATGTTGGTGCTGCCATCATACTTGATGCCAAATCTTCTGGTGTTGGTATTGCTGGGAATGAAAATCTTTCTGATTGTGAAGATTTGCCGCCGGAGAATTTCCCGCCTGGAGGGCTTGATTACGGTGATGCATTGGAAGATGCCTCTAGCGTGGAGGAGGTGCCATCCGAGGATGATGATTTACTTCTGTCGATTTCTTCTGGCCCCTTGACGCAGGAGGTGCTCGTGTCGTCCCAGGATTTTCTTTCTTCAGACCCTGAAAGCGCAGCGATATTGGTGTCCTCACAAGATCTCCCATCGTCAAATCCAGAAACTGGAGGCATATTGGTCCCATCACAGGAACTCCCGTCGTCAAACACTGATAGTGCAGGTAAGTACTTGTAAATGAGGCATACTTCTCATTTATGGCATTTTGGACATGTTCACTTTGTAGTGCTTGAATTATTATTTTTCTTATTTTTCTGCAAGCAGAAAGTGGTAATGTTGTTAAGGTTGATTTGTTTTTCTTCGTTGTTACGAGGTTGCGCACGAACCGTGCGAAACGGTTAGTTTGGGATTTTGCCCGTATCATTTTCGTCTCTTTTTCTTTCTCTCATATGACTATTGTTGTTATTGCAGTAGTTTTAATTCATGTCATCTTTTGTGTTTTCTTAGTGAGAAGCCGATGTTTCAAAATAGCGAATGTGATGCCAGTGTTGGTTCTATTGCTAAAGCGTTTGTCCCCACTGGCATGCTCAACTCAGACAGTGCTGAAGTTGTTTATATTCTCTATATAAGAAGTACCGAGACACTGATAAGTTGATAGTTCCCAGATGGGTGACGGTCAGTATTTTGTTTTGTAGATAGGATGATAACTTGTTTTGGAAATTTTCTAACTGTTGTTGTTCTTTTTGTACAACAGACCAAGATCCGTGATGGAAATATTGATGCCAATGTGCTACAGTGGTTCACGAGATCTGGGGCTGATGGTTTTGACCAAGTAGGTGAACTTGAACTTTTTGTACTCATGAACTAGAACTTCCATGTTTTCTTGCAAGTTTGGGAGGTGGGGGAATGAACTTGAGTAGCCTGCTTTTACCCCTGTACTTATGAATGATGTGTGCTTCTTTTTTTAAAGCTGCACTTATTGTCGCAAGGAAATTGAACTGATATGTTTGTTGCAAGTTTGGGTCGTGGATACAAACTTGAGTAGCATTTATTTTTTGTAGTGGGTTGCTTACTCAATTAGAACTTATGATTATCTGATTTTTGTTTGTACTTCTGAATTTCAATTTCCCTCTTTTATTTTATTGTTTGTAGGCTGAATTTTTTGTTTCATTATGATTTGTCAAATTCATTTTTCCTCTGCGATTTTTTTGTCAGCTTTTTTCCCTACTTTTGATCCGCCGTCATTTGCGGCTACCATGAAGCCTAGCGAAGAATCTGGGCATTGGTGCTTGATTGTTCTGAATTTGAGGTTCCGTCGTTTCGAGTGTCTTGATTCACTGCGCGATGAAACCTGGAGTGATGCAGTTAGATTCTTAAGGACTATGACAGATAACATAAAGAAGCTTTGGAGGGAGTCCAGCATAGACAGGGCCAAATCATTCTCGCTGGCGCATATTGATGGTTCTCTTGCGAGTTTGTGCGGGTGCCGCAGCAGAAAAACACGTGAGTATTCATTTTTAATGATTTTTGTTAGTTGTTTTTGTTGCTAGGAGGATGGTGTTCCTGTTCTTTCGGATTTGTGATGTACCCTTTTGTATTTTCTTTTGTTAACAGGCATGATTGTGGCTTCTTTATGCTACAAAACTATAAGACTTATCATTGCCGGGAGGATGGTGTGATTGAAATGTTGGATTACAGCCACGAAGACATTCTTGTCATTAGGAAGACTTTGCTATATACCTGCGCAACTAGCGATGTGTTTGATGTTGACTTCCGGGGTTTGTTTGGCATCGAACCCTGTACGTATGCATGACCTTTTGTAATTTTTTGCAGCTTGTACTTCTTGATTAGTACTGTCATGAATTATGTATTTGAACTTACCCGTGATGCGGTCTTTTTTTTTGCAGGTGAGTGGCTGGATCTTGGTGAGCATGACTACAGGATCTTTGGCAGCCAGTTCTCGGAGCTCGAGCACATAGCTATTGATCTTAGCCAGGGGCGTTCTCCCGAAAAGACAAGATCTGGTGTTATGAAGGGGCGGTTGGGAGCTCTAAAAGGTTCTACGACTGCTTGTGCAGAGAGCCCCTCTACACCCAAGAATCCCATTGTGGAATTGATAGACAGCGATGATGATGCGTTTGACAAGATTGCTGGCATGAGAAGAGTCACCAGGAGCGCTGCTGCCAAGGGTTTATCTCCCCTTGCTGGAATAGTGGCTCGTAGAGCTGGTGGTGCTAGGAAGGATCCTGCTTTGGATTCTGGCAATGTTTTAAGCACGAAGCGTGCGCCCAGATCTCCTATGAAGTTTTGCTTCCCTGTGCAGCAGCTTCAGCCTCATAATTTCCCTCATCTGGACAAGGCTCGCAAGTTGTATAATATGTCGCTTAGTGATGAAGCATGTGAGAAGTATGCCGAGTGAGTATCTCTCATTATGTTTCCTCTTCTTTTCTTCTGTTGTTTGTAACTGCTAGATAAATATGACCTGAACTGTTCCTTTTTATACAACTTGAACTGCTATGAATGTCTTATCTTGCTTCCCCTGTTTTTTGTTCTTGTGTGTGCTGCAGGAATACATTCTCAATGATACCTCAGCCCGATGAAAGCGTAACTAGCTTCACTGGGAAACACATCTGGGAAGTTTTTGCACCTGGGCAAATGATGGAGGGTGATGTAATGGACTTCCTCATTGATGATTGGAAGAAAGATCCCGAGAGAAATGCTGATTTTGCGTCCGGAAAAAGGGTATTGCTGAGTCCATATTTCATCACGGTAATCAATCAGATCCTTTGTTTTTGTTAAACAAGACTGCCTACTGTTTTACGAGTTTTAATAATACTTTGCTTGTTGATCCTTTTCCCCTGTTTATTTCTTTTTTGGCTTTTTTGCAGGTTGTGCTTGATTGTACGTTTTACGGTGATGAAAATAAAAAATTTAATGTGGAGAGTGCAGCGAGAGATTTCAAGAGCTATGTTAAAAATAAGGAAGACTTGCTTAGTGCCGACCTTGTGAGATCTACTAGCTGATTTTTGGTTTTATTTGTTTGTTGTCATGCTGGTTTTTATTTTGAATATTTAATATCTCTTTTTTGGTCATTTGTTTTTAGATCATGATGCCTCTATTCAAACCTATGATTTTACCAAAGGATAAGAAAGTGAACCACTTTTCCTTATATGTCATGAATCGGTACCGAAGTAGCGTTGACATCCTTGACTCTTTACCTTATTTGAAGAACCATCGTCCTTCAAAGAACACCTATCATAAAAACTGCGAGAAGATTGTGAGTGGCATTTATTATATGTACTGGATTAATTTTTCTGCATCTTTGTTTCTGCTTTTCTGAGACCTGAAAATGTGTGGTTTCTTTTATTTTTTTTACAGATTTCTAGATTGGTCCAAGTAATGAAGGCTGTGTATGGTGATGCTCAGTACAATGCGAGCAAGCAGCCCAAATGGGAGCTTTTTGCAAAGAAACCAGCGTTTGTCAAGGTTCCACTTCAAGGGCCGAATGAATGTGGCCATTATACTCTGAAGTATGGGGGATCCTATGATGGTGAAAAGATCGTTGAGAACATTCAAAATAATGACGTGGGTTCTAGTTGAGCTTTTCACTTTTCTGTGTTTGGCTGATTGTGTATTCTTCTTTTTAATGTGTCAGGATTTTTGATAAATTGTTTTATTGTTTTGCAGCCTCATATTGTCGATTGGAACGCTGAGGATCTGTATAGAGTTGTGTTCAACCGGAATAACCAGCTTCTGGTGACGGAGCTTCCCAAGGAGGTTCAGGCTTTGGCTCCTGGTGCATAGAAGAAATGGTCATCATTTGCGTAGTGAAATGGATAGTTGTGTGATATATGTCTTGAAAGCATTGTAGGCTTTGTTTGTAGTGTTTGGATGTCTTGTCAAGTACTATGTTATAACTGGTATATTTTGTGTTGTGTTTAAGTGTGGCACAATGTTTAAAAATCTTTTTTCCATGATGATAGTGTGGTTGAATAGCTGTTTTCACTTGTGTATGTTTCATTGGGAATTCGTTTTGGTTAAGTTCTATTTTTTGTACTAAAGTCTTATAAACTAGTTGAACTAAAAACACCTTTTTCCAAGTTCATTATGAGTTGTTGCTGAAAAAGTGAGATTTATTTTATTTTCATCTATCCCAACCTAGGTTGGACCTTAATAGTTTCTGTACCATTTTTTCTTGTACTTATTTTATAGTTCTGTTAGTACTGAATTGTAATCTCATTCAGCGTAAGGCTTTTAAAATTTGGTGTCACGATAGCACTTGTGGATCTAGCGTGAGTGGACTGACGCTTCCTTGTTATGTAGAACTGGTTTCATATAATGTATTAGAACTGAAGGTTTTTATGGGATTGAAATTATTTACGACGAAGTTGCTACGTGATCTCTAGCCAGATTTTATTTAAGTATAAGAAATTTAGCAAAATTTGAGAGCCAAATTTTTGTTTGAACTTCTTGAATTTTAGTAGTTGAACTTCATAGTAAAAGTTAAAGCACTGGTTTAAATTAGCTACATTTAACAGATAGCCGTATAAAGTTCATAATTACTTCACTAGTCAATGTGGGCTGATGCTTCTGTTGTTTGTTTTTTGTTAATTTTTGTCCTTGGTTGAACTGTAATCTATTTGGTTGAGTCTTGGCCTTCTTTCTCAAGGCATTAATTGGTATAATCATAGCACTTACCGAATAAACTAAGTTGTACTGAGATTTCAATTGTGCTAGTACTTTGATCATTTTATTTTATTTTGTTGTTTGAAACTAGTACCTCACTGGTCAATGTGGGCTGATGCTTCTGTTTTCTTTCTAGTGATTTTTCTCCTGGGTCGAACTGATATCTTTTTGATTTAGTTTTGGCCATCTTTTTTCTAGGCTATGGTTCTTCTCAAGGTAATTGTCACATCCCTAGCTTCTGGTTTTGCACTAGACTAGCTCCATGAGTGCATCATGTTTAAATTTTATTTAAGATTGAAATGGGGGATGATAAAACCCTAGCACCAAAAGAACTCAAATAGGTTCAACCAAAATATTTTCAATGAACTCAAAATATCCTTATAAAATGTTCATGATTTATGGAAAAAGGTGAAAGCCTCTGCCATAGATGATGCATATTTTTCCAAGACATTTTGGCCATTGAATTAAATCATAATTGTATTTGAGTTGGAGGAAAAAAAATTCTATAAATATTTTTATTGCTCCAATGATCCTGGAATATTTTGTGGAGCTCTAGGATAAACCTTTTTGCATCCACAATAATTCCCAGAAGCTGCAAAAATAATTTGGTTAGCAAACCAAATTAAAACAAATCTGCAAAAATTAGAAAAACAGTAAAGAGAGAGAGAGAGGACAGGACTTACCTGGCGCCAACGAACCGGCCCAGCACTGGAGCTGGCTGGCCCAGCCCACCTACCTCCTCGCTCGTCGTCTTCCTCCTGCCAGTAGGCAGGAGCGAACACACGCGCGCACCCGCGGAGCCCTCCACCTCTTGCTTCGCGCTGGAGGCCGACCCTTCGTCCTAATCCGCGTCTGGAGATGCCCGAGGCCCCCCTCTCACTTTCCCCTCACTCTCTGCTCTCCCCCTCTCCTCTAGCTCTCTATTACGCAGCCACCCGAGAGCATCCCCGTCGTTCAAGCTTCTGGTGGCCATCGTCGTCACCTCGTCGAGCCAGATGTACAGGACGTCGCCCTCGTCTTCTTCGACCTCTCCGCAAACGAACACGAGTAGAAGAGCTCCGAGCCAATGGGATCGGCGTCGTCTTCAACCTCCTGCCGCGGAACACCGTCGATGGATTCGTCGTCGTCACGTCGTCCCCGAGGCTCCCGAGCTGTTCTTCCGGGTCCCTGTGAGCTCCTGCCCGATTCCCCTCCCTCGTTCTGTTCGTTTCCGTGCCGTTACACCCTCGCCCATGTGCCCGAGCACCGCCGTCCGCCATGGCCGCTGCCCTGCTTGCTGTCGAGCTCGTTCCGCTCTGCTCTGTTGCCCTCCGTGCTCCTGGAGACCCCAGGGAGCCGTAGACCCCCTCATCCGGGCTCCCCTGGCTCTATAGCCCCGTGCCGCTCAAACCCGTGGCTCCGGCCGCCGCTAACCTGGATGCCGCCGTCAACTCCGGCCACCTCCGGTGAAGCCGCTTACACTGTTCAACGCGCGCGAGTCCCAGCGTCCCATAGCCGCAAACCGCGTTCAAAACCGAGCTCTGTGGGTGTTTTCCGAGCTCCTCGGCCGCGCGTGTTGTCGCCGGCATCGAGCCGCCAGCGAGTTTGATCTTGCTAACCAGGGGTTTGACCTCCCCTGGCTCACTAACATGCGGGCCCAGCCCGCCTAATTAACCCAGGTTAGCTTAAGCTAAATGCTAATTAACCCAGTTAGTTAGGTTAGTCACTGACACGCGGGACCCACCGGTCAGTTTGACCTGGGTCGCCCGTTGACCTGCTGACGTCATGCTGACGCAGTAAACTCTTTTCTGGAATTAGTTTAATTCTAAAATAGCCAGGAAATTCCAGAAAATGTTATAAACTTCCAAAAATCATATAAATTCAACCGTAACTCAGAATGAAATAATTTATATATGAAAAATGATCAGAAAATTCCAATCTATCCATCTGTACCATTTCCATGCATGTTAGAACAACTTATGACTACTGTTAAGGACAATTCAATTAAATGGCATTTAAGAAATCACATATGGAGTTTGAATTTGAATCTTTGATTCAAGCCAACTCCATTTAACTTGCTGCTAGTTGCATTAGCTCAAATCACAGCATATTGACATGTCATGATCATGCATCATATTGTGCATTGCATTGATTGTGTTTTCCTTCTCTGTTGCCGGTATTTGTTCCCCTCGGTAGACGTTGTTCGGACGCTGTGATCGTTGACACTGATGAAGACTCAATGCTATCTTCAGAAGTGCGAGGCAAGCAAAACCCCCTTGTTCATTCCGATACAATCCCACTCTCTCGCTCCTGCTCTCTTTTACTGCATTAGGACAACAACGATTCATCTGTTACATGCTGCGGTAGCTGAACCCCTTTATCCTCTGCATGACCTGTCATTGCCACAGTAAATAGATGAAACCCACTAGCATGAGTAGGAGTTGTTTGAGCCCTGATGTGCCTACTCATTCATGCTTGTTTGTCATGCCTGCTATTGCTTAGAGTTGTGTCAGGTCTGATTCATCGGGAATGAATTGGAATGTGGTGAACATGTCCTACTATTGAGAGCTAAGTGTGTGAACACGATTTGGTAAAGGTAGCGGTGAGAGGCCATGTAGGAGTACATGGTGGGTTGTCTCATTGCAGCCGTCCTCAGGAACTGAGTTCTGTGTTTGTGATCCATGAACAGTTACTACCACACATTGGGCTCCGGGCGCTCCAAGCTCTCTCGACTTATTAATCAACCTGATCTCTGTCCAGGAGTTGCAACTAGTTTCTGGTGTTTGTAGGTAGTGTTAGTAGTCTACCAAGTGGTACCCGGTACAGGTGGGCTTGGGACAGACTAGGCACCGTGGCACGGTGTACCAAGCGTAGATCCATCCGTCGAGGTGGGCTTGGGAACCCTGCACACATCGTTTGGGGCCGTGAGCGACACCCCGGCCGGATCTCCTTGCGGATGGAACCCGAATAGGCGATAAACCTGGACGAGAGACTTGTGTGGTTAGTCAGGTCGTGGCCGAGTCCCTCGCCAGGCTTCCGCTTGAAGGTTGCCGAGGTACACGATGTGTACATGGTGGTAAGTGGCGAGAGCGTGTGTGACGAAGTACACCCCTGCAGGGTTAATATGATCTATTCGAATAGCCGTGTCCGCGGTAAAGGACTTCTGGGTTGCCTATAACAGTTCATAGACAAGTGAAAGTGGATACTCTAAAATGCGCAAGATAAGCGTGAGTGCTATGGATGGCGTTCTCGTAGGGAGATGGGAGCGGATCCATAGTGGTGTATTGGTATGGTGAATTTGTGGACTCGTGTGCGCCACCTCAAAAGAGTTACTTGCAGTCCTAGTTCAGGATAGCCACCGAGTCAAAGCTGGCTTGCTACAGTTAAACTCCACCACCCCCTTTGTTGATACCGATGCATATGTAGCTAGTTCTGATGTAAGTCTTGCTGGGTACATTTGTACTCACGTTTGCCTATTTTATGTTTCGTAGAGAGACGTCAGTCTCGCTAGTAGTTCCGTGTGGACTTCGACATTTAGCTTGATACCTCAGCTACGATCTTGTGCCCTCGGCAGGGTCTTGTAGATAGTCAGGCTTCTCAACCTTTTTCACTTGTAGATGTCTGTACTCAGACATGTTAAGCTTCCGCATGTGCTTTGACTTGTATGCTCTGAATGTTGGGTCATGAGACCCATGTTTGTAATATCTCGCTCTTCGGAGCCTAATGAATAAATACTCTGAGTCGTAGAGTCTTGTTGTGATGCCATGTTGTATTTGCACATATCGAGCATATTGTGTGTATGATTGAAATGCTTGGTATGTGTGGGATCCGACAACCTAGTTGTTTATCCTTGGTAGCCTCTCTTATGGGGAAATGTAGTCTTGTGCTTCCATGAGCCATAGTAGTCCGCTACAGCCCGGTTTACCGGAGTCCTGCTAGCCCAGCACTACTGCTCTGGAACACTTGACTGGCCGGCATGTGATTCACTTCGTTCCTGTGTATGTCCCTTCGGGGAAATGTCACGCAGTGACATCCGGAGTCCTGCCTAGCCTGCTACTGCCCGGGTTCCTGGGGTCCTGCTAGCCCAGTGCTACAGCCCGGATTCACACGCTGCTGACCGACATGCTCGATGTTGATTCATGTATGCCTGTCCCCGTAAGTTAGTGCCACTTTGGGTTCACGACTAGTCATGTCGGCCCGGGTTCTCTGTCATATGGATGCTAGCGACACTATCATATACGTGAGCCAAAAGGCGCAAACGGTCCCGGGACATGGTAAGGCGACACCCGTGGGAATACCGTGCGTGAGGCCGCAAAGTGATATGAGGTGTTACCGGCTAGATCGATGTGACTTGGAATCGGGGTCCTGACAGCTTTGGTATTAGAGCCTGACTACGTGTAGGATTACCAAGCCAAACTGGTCGAAGTTGAGTCTAGAAATGCTTTAGCTATATATGGGAATTGATTGTGGAAGGGAACGTAAGGCTCTTTTTACTCCTTTACCTTACGCCCTTCTGATCTGAGTCACCCTCTTCTCTTCTACGGGGATTAAGAACTAGGCTTCTCATCTTTCTATCAGGATCACGTGTTACTAATCTGTAGACTTGTAGGATTGTTGGATTTAAGCCTCAGTTCAGTTTCTACTACTTCCATGTGTTGACAGTTCATCCCAGAACCTTGATATGATGTTGTTAAGTGACTATGCAAATCCTTGTGAATGTCTCAAATCCTTTCTGAGCATTTACAGCTGTTATGTTGTCCGAGTCATCCCAGGTTTCTAAATAGTCTGATGCATTTGCAAATCCCTTCTTCCCGTTCCGATGTCGCTTTGGGCCAGTTCAACCACACTAATCGGTGAGTTGAGGTACTCTATTGCCTCGACATATATGTTGGAGCTATTATTATGACCCTAGGTGTCTTAGGGAGTCACCTAGTAATCTAGCAATGCTTTGTATTCCTGGTGTGATGATTCTGGCCATTATTCTCGAAAGCATCCTGTGATGCCATTTAGTTAGTAGGCTCTCTATTTCTGGGTTCTTGAACCCAAGATTCACTCTACTTAATTCATGTAGATAGTGTTGCTCGTTCCTTTAGAATATTAGTAACCTTGCGATAGTCCTCGAGGTTCGTGGTTTATCATTCTTCCAACACCAGGAACCAATATGGCAGAAGTTCCTTTGACCCAAAAGATCACAACCACGGTGCTCTTGATGAGTTCTCCAATCTGCATTGTGAATCTGCTAGTCCTACCTTTCTGCATGGATCATCTGGAAGAAATATGTGGAACTTGTTGACATACTAAATCTATGCATCCGCAACTCAGAAAACCATATGTCCCTTTGAGTTGTCCCTCTTTAGTTGTATTCCGACCCCCATCTATCAATTGATAGTCAGGACTAGTTGTACATCCGTGTTATCGATGCGTACTATCCTTGTGGTCTGTCAAGCCATTCTAATCCGGAATGACTAGGAGAAACAAACTCCAGTACCTCGTCCATCTTTGGGATTGGGTCAAAGTAGTTGTATTCCGCAGATCAAATGCCTAACCAGCTTTTGTTCTGTTCTACCTTCGAGTATTACCCCCTTTATGTCGAGAATATCGTAGGAATTGCACCACCTTTTGTGAATTCTTGACGCAGTGATACTCCTCGCCATCATCATTCATTTCTCGGTCCCGTGTTCTGTAACCGGAACACCGACAAGTGAATCGTGATGCGTGAAATCAATACTCCTAGCAACTCCGTTGCTTGGTAGTTAAAGGACAATAATTTCATCCTTGGCGTATTGGTTACTGAATCACATCCTAAGGTTGATCGTGCTACCCAGTCCCTATTTCTGGTGCACTCTTCGATCAATGAGTTAGGATTATTCAATCCCTTGCTTAATTGATCACATCATCTTGCCTCGAAAGCAAGATTGCTCCCGAGCTTAATAACATATCGGTGGCTCGTGACTTTCCGAATATCTTCTCGGGAGTGCTACCAGGTTGTCACCTGACCGCTATGTTAAGTTCGTGATCAAGTTGGTTTCTTGTAAACCACCCCTTCTCCAAGAATCCGTGTTGGATATCCCTGAGCTGGTTGGTTAAGCTAAACAACAACTTCGAGAGCTGGAAGATAAAAGCTTGTCTAACTTAGTTCATTCCAAAGGGTTATCCTTGTGTGTGTATGTTGAAGAAAGATGATATCTTCATCGATTGATCCTCGTGATCAATTGTTGGCGCTATTGTCCTATCCAATCTTTGATTTGACCGTGGGCTATCATCAAATCAAATCAGAGCCAACGATATTCGTAATGTTGTCTTACTCGTGGTGGTTTCCTCGAGCATACACCATTATATTCTTTGGGTCTGACCAATGCTATCACTTGTTCACATAATTATGGAAGTCCATCTCCATTGGAATTTTGATAAATTGTTGCTGGGCCCATCGGCAACATTCTTATCTTCTCCATGACTCGTGTTGAACACTAAGTTAGTGTTGGAAACTTGTGCTAGCATTTTCTTCGTGCTATCTCATGAAGGATATGTTTGGATGGAAGAAGTGACTTCCTCTGATTCACGTGCATTTGGTGCAAGTTGCCGCCGTGAGTCCAAGAAAGCTTGTTTTGTTTTCTCTGGAACCATCCCAAGTCAGTCATGCACGTGCGAAGCATGCTATGGTTTGATAGGCTCGCTACCTCCATTCTATATGTGTTCCTAGCACACCAAGCCACTGACTGATTTGTTCAAGGAGAAGAAGTTCCTTCTTAAGAGCATGCCTTATGCAAGGACTTTGATATCCTCGATGATGGTTCCCAATCAGAACCCGGTAGTGTTTTGTTGTAAGACTACTACGTGGTCATGCTTGTCTTGGACAGCGTGTTCTCATGTATGTAGCAGAACCAGCTCGTGTTTTAGAGCTTGCTATCGTAGTTCATTCCTGAGAATCTCGCAACATCATCTCGTCAATTTGTGTTGCAAACTTTCTTTTCCAGACGTGATGTCTGAAATATTCCGTTACCAACCGGATCTGAATCTCGGGCAGATATGATGGTTGGAACTTTCCAAGATCTATGATGTAGGTCCCGACAAGGTTGATGTTGGCCGACACACCTAGCCGGAAGATCTATTATAGTAGCTTCTTGATTAAGAAATTTGACCATTTTCTCCATGAGGTTTTTGTATGATTTATACTAACAGTTGATCCTTATGGATGTTTGCGCCCCCGAAGTCAGACCTTTATTTGATGTTCCAGATACCGAATGATATTGAGTTAAGCTGGTACATCAAGGAGAACATTAGAAGCGGAGTGCTAAATGTCTCTCGGTCGATCATCCAGATTTTGTTTCCTTGGCCTCGCTAAGGTGAAATCTGAGATAGCGCTGTCTTCCTTTGCATCTGCATCCTCCATCACCGTTCATCATGGTAGTATGATGTGTTGCCAGGATCCTCGGCACGGATGTTGGTAAAACCTTGATGAATATGGAAATGCTCAAGTTCTTGAAAGCACGCTCAGTCACTAGGTTATATCCTTGGTATCAACTGGAATGTGCCTTCCATTTTCCGAGTCGTTCTATAACCATAGTTTCCTTTCCAAATTGAGTGTGCCATTCTTTCGAATTCGTTCACACGATCGTTTGTGATTGCCTTAGGCTGGTATAAAGAGTTTCAGTGATCTCTGAATCAAAAGTAATTCTTTTTGCCACTTAAGGGAATATTTCTACGAGCCACCTTCCCTAAGGTGCCCGTTTATGGAATCATGGCAATTATTTCATCGCTATATTGAAACCATTCACCATCTCCTCAAGCGTGGAATTGTTGCCTACCAAATTGAACCCCGTCATCTGTTCTTCCATCCCTCCCGAAGTGTGTTTGAACATCTCAGCTAAAGAGGTGTTCTATGCCTCATTCCGTGAGTTGATCGTCAGTTGCTCGATCCTCGAGAAGATCGATTCTTCTAGAGTTTCCATTTCTTCTCGTGGTCATGTTGAGTGGAGTTCTCAAGCAAGATGTCAAGATCAAGATGATGCAACGATTCAACATCTTCGAGAAGGGAAGTTGGACCGTGAAGATCGTGTTAGCCTTGTGTCCCCTCTGTCTTCTTACCTCACGTCTCGAATCTCGGGACGAGATTCTTGTTTAGTGGGGGTGAGTTGTCACATCCCTAGCTTCTGGTTTTGCACTAGACTAGCTCCATGAGTGCATCATGTTTAAATTTTATTTAAGATTGAAATGGGGGATGATAAAACCCTAGCACCAAAAGAACTCAAATAGGTCCAACCAAAATATTTTCAATGAACTCAAAATATCCTTATAAAATGTTCATGATTTATGGAAAAAGGTGAAAGCCTCTGCCATAGATGATGCATATTTTTCCAGGACATTTTGGCCATTGAATTAAATCATAATTGTATTTGAGTTGGAGCAAAAAAAATTCTATAAATATTTTTATTGCTCTAATGATCCTGGAATATTTTGTGGAGCTCTAGGATAAACCTTTTTGCATCCACAATAATTGCTGGTTGGATCTTTCCACTTGCGCTGCATGTCAATGAAGTTGTTGGGGTTGATCTCCAAACCAGACTTGTTCAGCATCCGCTTGTCACCTCCAATGCTGGAACCGACAAATGTGTACAATTTCTCCTCCTGGAGGAACTGTTTGAGGCGCTTGGGCCTGCAAGGGGGGAGACACATATTGAAGATTAGTGTTCTTTTTTGAAGATTTAATTCTTCTGCTTTTTTGTTTTACAAGTGATAATCCATGAGGTACATGCTTATATAGTATAAGTCATGGATGAATGTAGTTCAGAAACTAGTACACAAAGTCCTGAAATTAAATTCAACTACACCATGTTATTTTTCTCTTTTGCTATCTTCAGTGCTTCACCAAATTCAAGAATCATTTTACCAGAGTCAATGATATATGTGCTGCTTGATTCAAGTTTAGTTTTATTTTTTGTTGAATAAAAGACCTATACCAGTGCTTGATACATCTTTGTGCACCAATTCTATATCAAGTTCAGAAGTTAATTTGAGAAACATGTGCATCAAGATATGGACCTATACCACTTCACCGAACATCTTTTAATACATCAATTCTATAAACTATACTAGTGCATCAAGATCAGAATATATGCTAGTACATCAAGTTCATAAACTAATTTGGTGCATCAAGTTCAGAATTCTATAAACATTTTTCATATGCTAATACAGTGCATCAGTTTCAGATGCTAATCTGGTGAAACAATCCACTTCACAGTTTCAGAAATGCATGTAACTTGAGAAACATGTACTTGTGCATCCACTTCACAAACTATAGTAGTTCATCTAGTTGGGAAACAAGTTTAATGAAGTTTTTAGGGAGTAGTACTAGTACAACAGATGAATGGCCAGTAGTATGGGTTACCATTTTGTGGCTGCTGCGATGTGGTACACCAAGCAGAGTTCCTCGACGCACAACTGCAGGACTGCTGCCATCTGTGGAGGTTCATCTTCAATAGTGTACTCCACATCAACTCCGATGAAGCTCGGATACAAGCCGCCGCCCTTCATCTTGAGCCTGCTCATCATCTCGTCGGTCTTGTCTGGTTCGCTGGTGCAGACGATCTCCAGCGTCTCCTTGCCGTGGACCTCAACCCATGTGAGGGTTCTCGTGTACTCGCGCTTCTCGCCGAGGACGTGAATGTCGACGAGGTTGCTGCTCTTGTCCGATGTCTCTCCATGATGACGCTTTGCGGACGGTTCCTCCGCCATCGCCTTCCTTCGGCGACTGTGGGCTTGGGAGAGAGAAGTTTGTGGTTTCTGTGTAGTGGAGATGGAAGCGGCAGTGGTGGTTCTATGAATGAGGCAGAGATGGAAGACAATGGGGTATTTTGCAGTGCGTCGACGGGGATGTGTGGGAGGTGGTTCGTCGGGGGCGTGGGGGTAGTGGTCGGGGGTCGCCGTTTGCAGTCCCTTGTGGCAACCGCCCAATGGGTGGCGCGGGTGGTGGCCTGGAAGAACTAACCGTCCAAGCCAAGGGTTTTTACTGTCGCACTGAGTAGTCTTGTCAAGCTGTACTTATGATCTGCTTATCCCACTTGCACGTCTCAGGGGTGGTGATGATGGCATTTTGCACTATTTAGGTGATGTATGCTTTGTGATGTTTTTCTGTGTGGATGTTAAGTATTGTTTTTCCACTAAAGTCTTATACACTAGTTTATCTCAAAACATTTTTCAGTGCCCTGGGAGTTGTTGCTCAAAACTGGTACTTATTTTATTTTCATCTGTACCGACCTAAGTTAGTCCTTTATAGTTTTTGTATTCTCATTTTAGTGCACTTATGGTTTAGTGCTGTGTGAACTGAATTGTAATTTCATACAGCGTACAGTTTTGAAATTTGGTGTCACAGTGGTGCGAGTGGCCTGACTGATCCTGCTTTTTTAGTACTGATGTCATATGTATGTTTGAACTGAGTTTTTTTGGGGGGATTGAGATTATTTACGACCAAATCGTTCATTGAGGTGTGGACAGATTTTACATAAATAAGAAATTTAGCATAATTGACAAACAAAATCTATTTGAACTTGTTGCATTTTAGTAGTTGAACTTGTCAGATTTTATATAAATAAGAAATTTAGCATAGTTGACAAACAAAATCTATTTGAACTTTTTGCATTTCAGTAGTTGAACTTGTCAGATTTTATATAAATAAGAAATTTAGCATAATTGACAAACATTATATATTTGAACTTTTTTTCTTTTAGTAGTTGAACTTGTCAGATTTTATATAAATAAGAAATTTAGCATAATTGACAAACATTGTCTATTTGAACTTGTTGCATTTTAGTAGTTGAACTTGTCAGATTTTATATAAATAAGAAATTTAGCATAATTGACAAACATTGTCTATTTGAACTTGTTGCATTTTAGTAGTTGAACTTGAAAGTAATTTTTAATTCGGTTTTTTAAATTATGTACATTTAACAGATAGGCTATTAAGTTTTCTTTTTAGAGGTTCGTTGTTTTTGTATCATATTTTTTCCTTTTTTATCATCCATGGTGCAGAGCTAAAATTATTTATATTTATATTTTCCGTATTTAAAGTTATTGCCTGCGAACTAGTATTTGAATTTATATATTTTCAGTTTCGAACATTTTTCTTGTAGTTTATATTTCTTTGCCCCGCCTTTGGTTTGTTTAACTGGGCTTATTGGTGGGTTGTTTGTAGACGACGGAGGCTATTGGGCCGTTTTCCGACCCAAATGGCCCGCGCAGCTGTGCAGTGCGGCGTGCGTGTGCGCTCTGGGTTTAGTCCCACCTCGCTAGTCGAGGGGGCTCTATACCCGTTTATAAGCGCGGCCGAGGCTCTCTGGTTGAACTCCTCTGGATACTTACCTGAGCGCTTATACACGGCGCTCGCTCTCTATCATGACCCGTGGGCCCTGGTCGGCAGGCCCTGCGTTGTGTGGATTACTAGGGATTCGCCCACGGGCTCGAGTTCAAGTATCTAGCAGCGTCAGGGCCTGCGCCTGTCCTAGGGCGGTCACTTTTTTCTTTTGTTGTTTGTTTGAATCTAGTACTTGACTCCACCAGTAACTTGGATTGGTTCTTTTTGTTATAGTTCTTGTGAGTTTTGTGTAAGTGTAATCTTTTTCATTTGAGTTTTTTGCCTTCTTTTTGTGTTTGTGTTTGTGATTATTCTCAAGGGTCTTCTGGTGTCATTTTTAGTACTATGGTACTTGCGTGTCAGACTAAGTTGTACTGATAGTCCATTCATAGTAGCACTTATGTTCTTAGTCTGACATTTTTTTGGGGGGGGTTACGGACTGATGCTTCTTTGTACTTTTTATTGTAGTAAGTATGTATTGTCCGATCAAGTGTACTAGTACTGTCATTCTTAATCTGCAAGTGACCAACATAAGTGTGTGCTGATGCTTCTTAACTTTTTATGTTTGTAGTACTTGTTAATTTTCTAGCAGCTACATATGAATGCGAACACTACATGAAGTACTAAGAATTTCTGCTTCAACTTTTGAAGCGTTGTTAAGCAACTCAAATTGTGCTGATTGTTTTGAACGTTATGTTTCTATACAATACTGAATCGAAACTACACATGGAACAACATTGTGTGATTAGTTGCTTCATAACTAGTACTTTAGAGCAGCCACAAGGTTCCATTCAGAAGCTACTTTGAATTTGAAATTGTGGATTAACAACATACGAAGCTACCAAACTTATATAATGAGATAGGCAAAACATTGTACTTTATGACATAAGTAAACTTGTTCAACCATGACAAGCACGACATAATCATACTGGTTCAACCAAACAAGAGCAAACTACTAATTTGAAACAACAAGATAAAAGGCAAGCACAATCGGAAGGAAAACGAAGGCAGGTTCTGATGTATCTTCATCCCTAAAAGGGGCAAAAGGGGCGGTCGTAGTAGTTGCCAACCTCCCGCTCTTTTGCAAATTCCCAACCATCTGTGATGTGGTCGATCATGTTCCATGACTTGTACGCGGCGTACGCATCTACTCCTGCGTACTCGATGAGGTTGTCTGGCAGCGCGCTGATCCCCCACAGTTTGTGGTCTTCCTGCGTGTCGATGTTCTTCTTCATGCCTTTGTAGAATGGGTGGATGACGCTGGCTGCAACATCAGTCAAGCAGTCGTACTCTTTTCCGGTGTATGGAACTCTCCAGAGGCGCTGAATGTCGATGAACTTGTTGGGGTTGATCTCCAAACCATACATCTTCAGCTTCTCTTTGTCGCTTTCAATGCTGAAACCAGCAAATGTGAACAACCTCTCATGTTGCAGCATCTCGTTCAGGCGCTTGGGCCTGCAAGGGGAGAGACATTTTGAAAATTAGCATTACTTTGATGTTTGAATTATTCATTTTTGTTTTGTTTTACAAGCGATGAATCCATAAAGTAGATGCTTATATAGCATAATTAATGGATGAATGTACTTCAGAAACTAGTGAACAAAGTTCTGAAATTAAATTCAAGTACATCATGTTTTTTTTTTGGATTATACATAGTTTCAGTCAATGTTGTATGT
The DNA here is from genome assembly GCF_002575655.3 of Aegilops tauschii subsp. strangulata. Classification (NCBI taxonomy): domain Eukaryota; kingdom Viridiplantae; phylum Streptophyta; class Magnoliopsida; order Poales; family Poaceae; genus Aegilops; species Aegilops tauschii. Next base: position 211,732,937 of record NC_053040.3, read on the forward strand.
GCTGCTTTAGTACTAGTTTAGTTTACTTTTGTTGAATAGGATAACACATAACCAGTGCTTCACCAAGTCCTTAGTTTTTTTGCTTATGAAAATAACATTAGATCAAATTCAAAAAATACTACACTACATCAAGTTCAGAAACATCTTTTTAATACATCGAGTACATAAACTACTGTCACGACCGGTTTTCCAATAAAAATATTTATTGAGAAATCGATCCCTTTTACGGACCAATAGAGAATAATCCCTCTTACTGGTAGACAAAATCTTGATCACAGAAGAAAAAATACCAGGAGTACTAGATATAATACAAGGTTGAGCGGAGACTGCTCAACAATTTATTACAAACACGCCAATAATACATAAAGGCGGATAGGGTGGCATAATTGCTAACTCACGATAAAGGCGGTGGTGGAAAAAATATCACAGCGAAGTGGGTGACATAACTCCTGAGTCTAACAACTCTTCGAGCGTCGGAGTGAGGCTCGAGGATACTTATTGTGGGTGGCGGAAGCGTATATAAAACAAGTGACCAATATCCAGGATCGCACGGGACTGACTGGGACTCCCCTAGGCGTCGGACTCACTATCAAACTCTTCATCCATGAGATCGCCTTCGTCAACATCTGGCCAAATCAACAAGCCAGGTGAGTACTATGAAAGTACTCGCAAGATAGTTCAGACTTAAGATATAAAAAATGTAAACAAGATGCATATGAACAGATTAACAAGTGCACTCAGACAATGAGATAATAATGCATGGGAATAAAAGAGAAGTCGGGCGGTAGTCCTCCCGAAATCCCAAAGAAATACTGAGGGCCAATCGAGTGTCTGAAAGACTCCTCAGAAGGGTAAAAATGCACTAACATTGCCGCAGTCGGGCGTCAAGGCGACACCGCATAAAGGGCTTATAATAGAATATAAGGGACAGTGCATGCCACAGTCGGACGTCTGAAGCGACATCGCATAAAGGGCTTATATTGAAAGTAAAAGACAAGAGTGCCACAGTCGGACGCCTGAGCGACATCACATAAAGGGCTTATATTAAAAGTAAATAACGGACATGCCACAGTCGGACGTCTGAGCGACATCACATAAAGGGCTTATATTCAAAAGTAAATAACAAGAGTGCCACAGTTGGACGTCTGAGCGACATCACATAAAGGGCTTATATTCAAAAGTAAATAACAAGAGTGCCACAGTCGGACGTCTGAGCGACATCACATAAAGGGCTTATATTTCACAACTTAATAATTTAGCAGCTCATGAATTTAATACCACAACAAGGAAATATTCAGATACGTGATAAAGGTTAGTCCATCCACAGGAATAACAATTCAAACGAGTATACCACTCAAGCTTGTTCACCGGGGATTTACCACGAGGACTGACATAGATATGGATATACTGACCAAGGTCCTTGATCACGGACACGATGACTCGGAAGGATTTGACTCTGCAGAGTTTGTACTTTAACCACAGCCAACGGATTTCAGTAGTCACGGGGACTAGTTCCGTTTATGGTGTTTTAGGAGAAACACATCAATCCAGTACACACCCATTCAACATTCCGATGCCAGGAATCACCCTCGGCAACGTTCAAGAAAAACCTTGAGACGGGGAGGCTACAACCTCGCGTAGCATGGGATCAAATTTATATACGCGCGCTCTAAGGGGTGCCCCCCTCTCAGTCCCAACCGGAAACACCCATGCCCCCTGACCGGATGACTGGCTTTAATCCAGGGCCATGGAACCCTCATCCCGGCCCCTCTATTTGGTGTGTACACGGAAAGAGGTTAACAACTTACTAAACCGTATTCTTGGCAGAAAACATATGGCAGCACGAAAGGGGAAGAACGGTAACGTGGCTCAGTCCACGTTAACGTCGGAGTTTAACGGATGACGTAAGGCTGGCATGCTACAACAATACCACCTTACTGCCTTTCATGTCACCACATGACTAGGCCATCTCTCATCAGAGATCATAGTAACTTCGGAACACACGGATAGTTGCCTTACATGCAACGAGATACTCACCGAGGCTCAATATGCCATGCACAAACCATTCAAGCAAACATGCAAAACACCTATCATATCAAAGGTTCAAACATGCTTGCCTGGTTCGGAGAAGTCGGAGTCTAGCTCGGCGAAGTTCGCGGCTCCGTCACCTCTCCCGGAACCTACGGTATAGCGAAAACGTACACTAACGTGAAAATCAACGCGTGCATAAAAATTGTTCCAAATTTTTTCCAAATAAATACTATAAAAACTAGACAAAAATACAAGACTGGTAGAAAAAGAATCAATCAAAAATCATCTTTTATTAAAAAGTTATAAGGGTTTTAGTCCAGGGACTAATCTGTGATGAAACAGAGAAGATCCAGGGACTTAACTGAGAAAATAGAAAACGGTTCGGAAAGAAATGCGCCAGCCCGAAGGGAAAGCGCATTTGCCCGAAGGCGCCAACAGAAAACGGTTCGAGGGGGAGAGAGAAGAGAGGCTGACGGGGGGGGTCCACACGTCAGGTTTAAAAAACGGCCAACGGAGCTCACCGGCGCCCGAAGGCTGCGGCGGTCGCCGGCGTCGAACCACGGCGAGACAGAGAGATCGGAGGGTACCAAGAGGATCAGCGTGTTCTTCCGCGTCGGTGGGTGGTGGACTTGGTCATGGGAGAGCACCACGTCGACGGCGACACTTTCTCCGGCGGACGGTGGTTCGGGCGGTGGTGGAGAACTCCGGTGGGTGCTGCAAACTCCAAATTGAAGCGCGGGTCAGGAGAGTGGATGCACTAGAAGGCTACTGGCAAGAGTTGAGGGGTAGAGGTGCACGCACGGGAGCGAATCGAGCTGGGTCCCGTGGCGGGTCGAGGCGGCCGGAGTTGGGGAAGAAGGCTCCCTCGTGGCTCTACCAGTGGCTTGGCGTGGTATTGGTGGGCGTAGGGGTGGTGTGAGTTCGAGTTCGAGCTCGGAGCCTCTATTTATAGGCGATCCGAGGGGGTGGCCGTGAACGGGATTTCTCCGGCGAGCGATTACGGCGAGGCAGAGGTTGGATAGGGAGTTTAAGTGGCCAGGCAGCATCAGGGAGGTTCACTGGCGCCGTTCCACCACTAAACTGCGGTCGGGCAAGGCGTAATGCGCCGAGCCTCGACGGGGCGGCCGTACGGGCACGGCGGCGGCAGAGAGCATGCTCCGCGCCTAGCAGTTCACGACGAAGGATGGCAGCGCGCACAGGTGAGTGGAGGGCCACGCGGCGGCCTCGGGTGGCTTGGGCGGCGCTGGGCGGCGCCGTCCATGCTGCGCCTCTCTCTGGCAGCCGCAAAGCCACCGCTGCCGTCGCTCATGGGGTGGCGCACCTCCGCCTGCTCGTCGCCGATGCCCGCTAGCCTCCAGACGATCGTGCGGCGCAAGGGATAAGAAGGAGAGAACAGGGAGCAAGGCGCCACCGCGGTACTGGCGAGATTGAGAAGAGTTTCTGAAGAAAACGACAGTGTTCCTGAAACTGTTAACTGAACTTGACTGAACATTATAGAAACAGTGCCAGTCAGGTGTTCGACGAAATGATTTGGCATGAAGAAAAAAATTTCTGGAGCTGGGACTTGGTGAGGTGACCTCTCAATGCACCCAGAGGCTGCCTGAATTTTCTCATATTTTTAGGAGAAGAATTCAAATGAATTTCATCAAATTTGGCAAATCTGGTCCAAACTTGCAGCAAGCACAATTTGAAATATTTGAACTGGAGACCAGTGGATCTTCATGGATCCTGGTTGAGGGCTCTAAGGACTAGCTAGGGAGACTTGTTTGGAGGCCAAACTCAAAGTAGAAATGGTAGTTCCTTTGAAAACCTCCAAGAGCTAGAGTAGAGGGCAGAAATTATTTTTGAGAGGAAATAAATGGAAACAAATATAAGGAGAGGTCCAACTTGCTGGATTTGAAGAATAACTTGACACAAAGATGGGGAGTGGCTTATGGGAGGGGATTTCCACTTGGGTCATGGCAAGAGGGATTTTGAAAAGAGGGAGGAGATCACTCCAAATGCCATAGGATTATTTAAAAGGTTTTCAAAAATATTTTTCCAAATGAAAAACCCTTGAGCCCACATGGGATGAAAAACCTCCAAGACCAACAATCAAGTCTAGGGTGAATCCAAAACAAAACACTTGTCATAAGAGGAAATATTTTGAGAGGGAAAGTCCTTTTAGAAGAAAAATTTAAATACCCTCCTCAAATCAAATAAAAGATTTTTATAAAACCAAAAATAAAAATTTTGGGTGTCACAACTACACTACTGGATCAAGTTCAAAAACTACACTAGTCGCTCAACTTCAGAAATTAATCTTCCGCAAGATTTTCCAAATAGTAATCCAGTGCATCAGGTTCAAAAATACATTTATAGTGTATCTACTTGAGAAAATGCAGTAGTGCATCCACTTTTCACAAACCACACTAGTACATCTAGTTGGGAAACAAGTCTGATGAAATTTTCAGGATACAGTACTAATAAAACAGATGAACCAAACAGGGCAAATGAGTAGGATGGGTCACCATTTTGTGGCCGCTGCGATGTGGTACACCAAGCAGAGCTCATCGACGCACAACTGCAGGACTGCTGCCATCTGGGGAGGTTCATCTTCGCTAGTGTAGTGCACACCAACGCCGACGATCTTATGAAGCTTGCCGCCAGCCTTCCTCCAGAGCCTAGAGATCATCTCGTCGGCCTTGTCTGGTTCGCTGGTGCAGATAATCTCCAGCATCTCCTTGCCGTGGAGCTCAACCCCTGTGAGTGTTGTGGTGTACTCTCGCTTCTCGCCGGGGACATGAACGTCGACGAGGGTGCTGGTCTTGTCCGACGTCTCGCCATGATGACGCTTGGCGGACGGTTCCTCCGCCATCGCCCTCCTCCGGTGACTGTGGGCTTGGGAGAGAGAAGTTTGTGGTTTGTGCAGTTGAGATGGAAGCAGTAATGGTGGTTTCTGGGAATGAGGGAGAGATGGAAGAGAATGGGGTTTTTTGCAGTGCGTCAACGGGGATGTGTGGGAGGCGGTTCGTCGGGGTGTGGGTGTAGTGGCGTGGGGTCGCCATTTGCAGTTCCTTGTGGCAACCGCCCAGTGGATGGTGCGGGCGGTGGCCTGGAAGAACCAACCGTCCAAGCCTATTTGTTTGCCAAGGTATTAATCTGGTCGCACTGAGTAGTCTTGTCAAGCTGTACTTACTAGCTGCTTATCCCACTTGCTCGTGTTAGGGTCGGTGATGATGGCATTTTACTGTCGCACTGATCTGTCTTGTCAAGCTATACTTAAGAGCTGCTTATCCCACTTGCACGTGTCAGGGTTGGTGATGATGGAGGTTTGTACTCCTCTACTGTGGGTACTTGGACTCGTGATTGAAGTGTAATTGAACTTACCAAATACCAGTCAGACTATGTGTGTCATGCTAATGTTTTTTAAAACATTTTTTGTTTTTTAAGGATTGTTTATATCAAGATAATCTCTGAAAATATTTTTTACAGATAAATTAGATTTTCATCAGTACAGGTGTATTATATTTGCATTTTGCTTGAGGTAATTATTTTTATGTACTGATGGTCTTTCTGAACTAGGACTGGCAGAAGCATACATAGCTTGTTTTGATGTAGCTTGTTTTTTCAAACGATGTTTTTTGAGGTGTTCACGGGTGTGTTTTGGTTACCTTGCCTTGTACTGACGAGTGAGAATTATCAGTACTGATGTACTATAAGAGTTTAAATTTTCCTTAACATATTTTTGCTGAGTTACTCGTCGACAGTAGTGTTGGTGTCAGATAAATCCAGATAAGTTTTTTTCAAATATATTTGTGACTGCATTCAAAAAGGATTATCAAACGGTTTACATAATAATGTCACTTGTCCAACTGGCACAAATCACAAATTATATCTTAACTATAGTACTGATCGAGAAATCAATGATAAAGCTAAATAAGTTTTGGTAACGACAGTGTTTCTGATATGTTTCCTCATTGTGTACCGAGGCAACTGAGAGTACAATCTTATTTTTCAGTTGACGCAGCAGCATAACCACTATGGATTTTTCAGTCTTGAGCTCCTCCTAACTGGCCTCGAATGTTGTCCCTTGTTGGCGCCCTTTCCTGCTTGAGCCTTGGCAGCTTCATCGTCAGTTTCAGTTTCCTCATCCCCGACACTGTCATCTTCATTGTCTTTGTCTGATTGGTCGTCATTCTCGTCAAACTCTTCTTCTTCATCCTCTTCTTTTGATTTTTTGGAACTCTAGACTTTGCCCTATTTCTATTCAACGCCACTAACCTCCTTGCCCACTTTGCACGTGCGGGCATTATGTCCGTCAGTTCCCCCACACTTGCGGCAAGTGTAGATGTTACGTGTGTCATCTCCATTGGTAGAAACCTGGGCAGCTCCAATCTGCTTGTGCAGCGTTTGCTTGTTGACAATGGCATCTGTGCGGAGTGGGCATGTGCGGTAATTATGGTTGCTCACGACGTTGCAGAATCCGCATGCCCTTATCCCGAGAGGTTTGCCGTCCGGGCCAAATTCCACGCGCCTGATGGGGCGTGGCGGCTTTTTGGCTGCTGCTTTCGTTGCTTGCGTCTTACTCTTCCTCCCCTTTGTGTTTGAGAATATGGGTGGTTTAATCACCCTTTCCTGCTGATGCTGGTAGTATGTCCTATTGTCATGTCGTTCGCCTATAGCACCATCAAGCTCATGATCTTGCACGTGAGCTTGTTGCTACTCTTGAGTGTGCACATGGGCAAGCTCTGGTTGCTGTTGCTCATCTTCCTCGTTGTCGAATGGGTCAATAGCTCCCAGATGGTTCATCTTGGATAAGATTGTAGCAATATCCTACTCAATGGCTCCATTGTCCGCGACACCTCCATTTTCAGCAGAATGCATGGCGGCGAGTTCTTGTTCAAGTTTGTCCATGACGATCTGTGACCTTGCCATTTGCTCTTGGCTTCTCAAGCTTTTTCTGTGCACCCTCATGTTCTGCTGCAGCAGTGCCCTTTCAATGCAGTATTGGGAGGCCTTGTTTGACGCTACTGCCCTCAAGTCATTTCCGTTGAATGTTGGCTGGATGTTCGGGCGTTTGGTGTATCTCCTGAGGATATATTTCTCTGCAACGTTGTCAACCTTGATTGTCTGCACCATGCATAGGACATGCACGCAGAAAATACCAGTATTTTTTGGAAGAGGTGCATGTTTTTTGTCATTTCATTCGAACAAAAACTTTACAAAAATAAGTAGTATAGCATGTAACATCTTTTTTTTAGTGCTCACCTGTGTGGTCCCATAGCTTGCACTCGCAGTCATATATTTCTCCCACGGGGTCTGCAACCACCTGGAACGCGTGCTGAGCCCACGCAAACAGTTTTTGTGGCTTGTTGTAGCGCACGAGGTACTTTGTGGGATCTTCCGTATCTGTCACCGTGAAGAGTGTGCTCAGTTTTAGCCTTTTTCTGATCTCGTTGTACACAGCTCGTGAGTAAAGCTTTGACATCTAGGTGTCAAACCCATAGAAGGTCAGCGTGTTTTGTTCCTTCTGCCCAAGTAAGAGTGATGACCAAATTATTAGTTTTCTCGCAGCAAAAACTTGTCTAACTAATAAAGTTTTACTTTAGCAAGCATGTTATTTTGTCTCAAGACAGGTGATAGAGCTATACCCGATTACCCATTGTCTCCTGGTTCTCTGTCTGCCTCCTGGTTTTGACGCGGGAGTTTACCTGGCTGACAAACCGGTGGAGGTTTTGTCTCTCACTTACGAAGTTCCTCTTGAGCACATAGTTCATGCTCTCACTTCATTGTGTGAATGTCATTTTGGCGCAGAAAATTTCTTTGTAGTAGGATGATATCCATCTCTCACGCTCGTTCCACATGGCCACCATCGTGGCATCATCATGGAGGTTGTACTTATCCATGAGTCTTTTCCAGGCAGCCTCAAACTCAGTTGGCATGAGGGACCAGTTGAGGATTGATGTGAATTCATCCTTAAAGTCTTCGTGCAGGTTGTACAGGTATGCGAGGTGTTCCCTGTACTTCTTCATAATGTGCATGTGGCACAGCTTGTGTACTGTGTTCTTGAAAGCATATGGGATCGCCGAAGCCATTGCTGGGCACTGGTCTGGTAATGAGAAAAGAGACGTGGAGTGGTCAGCAGATGGTAGTGCATATATACAAAATAGAACTGACACAACATTTTTACATGTGTTATTTTCCTTTGGGGGGGGGTGGTTTTGGCGGTTGTACCTATGAGGATGCATGTAGGAGCCTTCCCTCTCATGCACCTTAAAAATGTCTTGAACAACCATCTGAATGAATCTGCATCCTCATCTCTTATCAGGGCGAAAGCAAAGAATGTAGTCTGAAAGTGGTTGTTAGTACCCACAAACACCCCAAGTGGCATATGGTACTTGTTGGTCTTATATGTGGTGTAAAACGTTACGCAGTCACCGAAGTCCTGATATGCCCCTCGGCAGCTTGCGTTCGCCCAGAATATGTTCTTAACTCTATCGGACTCATCAAGTTGCATGTCACATAAGAATTCCCTGTTTATAGCTTTCATCTCCCTAAAGAAGTTGACAGTCTTTAGGACATCGTCCACATCATCCATCTTTGCTTTGATGCATATTAAAAGTGAACAGTCATTCAAAAATGCATGTTGAACTGGCGTCAGGTCATGCGTTGCATAATATGTTTGTACTGGCAGAGGAAAATAGACGGAGGGGGTTTATGGGAGGAGAACAAGTTTGTACTTACAGGTTAATCAGGTCTTTGGCATTCATTTCGAGGAAGTAGCTACCAGGCTCATTGTCGCCCAGTATGCTCATGATTTTCACGTGTTCAATGCCTTGGAACTGCAAGTACTTGACGTACTCCAAGATTGTTTTGTCAAAGTTTTTGTGGGAGTGCAAGAAGACAAGCATTTTGGGGGTGAGCTATAGCCTGTGGTTGTGTTCCCAGACTATCTCTTTTACGACAAGTGTTCCATCCTTTTCCCTCTTCAGCCTCATTTTAGCCCCGTAGTTAGTCCTGGCTGTCGTCTTGTTCTGCTGTCTATTTGCTTCTGACACCTTCGATTCATACACTCCATGGCACGTGCAATAAAGGTAGACTCTGGTCTCAACCTTGGAGCCTTCCCTGACAGCAAAACCCGCGTGCTTTGCATAGACGTTGTAGAAGTCCTTTGCTTCTTTGAAAGTTTCAAAGAGCATCTCTAGCCTTGGCAACGTAAGCTTCAATGTTAGGTGGCTGCACGCAACAGTGAGCAAACAAAAACGCAGTTACAAAAATGTTAGATGGTGTGGTCACAGTACCATGGTATGGAATGTGCTTGTATGTTTTTTTTCTGAATGGATACTTACATGTGTATAGCTCTGTGCTGCCTCTGGTGTTTGCTGTTCACCCTAGTGTATGGGCGCGGGTGGTGTCACCCTTGGCACATGCAGCAAAGCATCTCTTGGAGGGAGCAATGTTGACTCTCATTGTACGGCAGTCTCCCCTCAGATTCGTTGTGATGTTGCTCCTGTCTATATGGCTCATATCTTGTACTTTGGACCCTGCTAGAGTGGCCAAAATTTCTGTCTCTTTGGCATTGTCTTCCCGTCGCAACCGCTTTTGCAGCACGGATGATTGATCTTGACGGAGCGACTGGTGGAAGCCTGTGTGTCCTTGCCTTTATGCATGCGCTAGGAAAGGAAAACATTTGTTGTTGGGGAAATTGTTGGCCTTGTTGCAACCCAGCAGTGGCAAAGCTTGTATTCCCAGATATCGGTGTTTGCTGCATAGAAGAACCTATCCGTGCTTCTGATGATTCCGGTGTAGCTTGAAATCTGCCTGTATTGTTGAAGTATCCAGGTGCTATTTCTAGTGTTACCCAACCAGGCGGTGCCCCATATCTGCTTGGCTCATCAAACTCTCGCTGCGTGTGCCCCCTTGCATGCTTCTGCAATGACATTCAACAGTTTTGGGATTAATATTTTCTGCATTTTTCTCCTATACATGCTATGGGTAACATGTCATGCACTGAAGGCAATGTACAAGTTGAACTTGCATCGTTGGCCGTTATTCAACTTTGTTCTCTGTTTTGTATCTGGTTTAGTTTTCAGTCGAACTGATGAACCTACATGTTCAGCACTGATGTACTGATTTTTAGCACTACTTGTAAACTGAACATTGAACTTCAACTGTTATGGAAAGTTTTTTATCTTTTTTCCCTATAACTAATGCATAAACATTTGGTGCACTGCTTGCAAATTGAACATTGAACTTCAGAGATGTATGGATATGCATATATATAAAACTGATGCATGTCTTCTCTTTTGTTCATCTATAACTTATGCAACTACACTAGAAGTACTCCTAGTTTATGTATCATTGAACTTACTGTCTAACAAGTGTATATTTTTTTCAACAACATTCTTTCACTAGTTCGAACTGACGCAACTACACGGCATGTACTATTAGAAATAACATCATACAACTTGCAGTGGTAGGTGAACCTTATATAAAGCCTAGTAGCTACTTGGACTGATGCATAAGTTTATGTTTTTTCGCTTAAACTGAAGCTAGCATATTAGAGGTACTGACAGTAACCTCGACATCCAAATTGTGCATCAAGTGGAAGGGGTGTAATGAACTGATGCAAGCATTTGCAATGCACTATCAGGTTCTGCATCGTAGGAACTGAAGGAAATATGCCCTAGAGGCAATAATAAAGTTATTATTTATTTCCTTATATCATGATAAATGTTTATTATTCATGCTAGAATTGTATTAACCGGAAACTTGATACATGTGTGAATACATAGACAAACAGAGTGTCACTAGTATGCCTCTACTTGACTAGCTCGTTGATAAAAGATGGTTATGTTTCCTAGCCATAGACATGAGTTGTCATTTGATTAACGGGGTCACATCATTAGGAGAATGATGTGATTGACTTGACCCATTCCGTTAGCTTAGCACTCGATCGTTTAGTATGTTGCTATTGCTTTCTTCATGACTTATACATGTTCCTATCACTATGAGATTATGCAACTCCCGTTTACCGGAGGAACACTTTGTGTGCTACCAAACGTCACAACGTAACTGGGTGATTATAAAGGTGCTCTACAGGTGTCTCCGAAGGTACTTGTTGGGTTGGCATATTTCGAGATTAGGATTTGTCACTCCGATTGTCAGAGAGGTATCTCTGGGCCCACTCGGTAATGCACATCACTATAAGCCTTGCAAGCATTGCAACTAATGAGCTAGTTGCGGGATGATGTATTACGGAATGAGTAAAGAGACTTGCCGGTAACGAGATTGAACTAGGTATTGAGATACCGACGATCGAATCTCGGGCAAGTAACATACCGATGACAAAGGGAACAACGTATGTTGTTATGCGGTTTGACCGATAAAGATCTTCGTAGAATATGTGGGAGCCAATATGAGCATCCAGGTTCCGCTATTGGTTATTGACCAAAGACGTGTCTCGGTCATGTCTACATAGTTCTCGAACCCGTAGGGTCTCGACGCTTAAAGTTAGATGACAGTTATATTACGAGTTTATGTGTTTTGATGTACCGAAGGAGTTCGGAGTCCCGGATGAGATCGGGGACATGACGAGGAATCTCGAAATGGTCGAGACGTAAAGATCGATATATTGGATGACTATATTCGGACATCGAAAAGGTTCCGAGTGATTCGGGTATTTTTCGGAGTACCGGAGAGTTACGGGAATTCGTATTGGGCCTTAATGGGCCATACGGGAAAGGAGAGAAAGGCCCCAAAGGGTGGCCGCACCCCTCCCCATGGACTAGTCCGAATTGGACTAGGGAGGGGGGCGCCCCCTTCCTTCCTTCTCCTTCTCCCTTCCCTTCTCCTACTCCAACAAGGAAAGGAGGAGTCCTACTCCCGGTGGGAGTAGGACTCCCCCCTTGGCGCGCCCTCCTCCTAGGCCGGCCGCCTCCCCCTTGCTCCTTTATATACGGGGGTAGGGGGCACCCCATAGACACAACAATTGATCTATTGATCTCTTAGCCGTGTGCGGTGCCCCCCTCCACCATATTACACCTCGATAATATCGTAGCGGTGCTTAGGCGAAGCCCTGCGTCGGTAGAACAACATCATCATCACCACGCCGTCGTGCTGACGAAACTCTCCCTCAACACTCGGCTAGATCGGAGTTCGAGGGACGTCATCGAGCTGAACGTGTGCTGAACTCGGAGGTGCCGTGCGTTCGGTACTTGATCGGTCGGATCGTGAAGACGTACGACTACATCAACCGCGTTGTGTTAACGCTTCCGCTTTCGGTCTACGAGGGTACGTGGACAATACTCTCCCCTCTCGTTGCTATGCATCACCATGATCTTGCGTGTGCGTAGGAAATTTTTGAAATTACTACGTTCCCCAACAGTGGCATCCGAGCCTGATTTTATGCGTAGATGTCATATGCACGAGTAGAACACAAGTGAGTTGTGGGCGATATAAGTCATACTGCTTACCAGCATGTCATACTTTTGTTCGGCGGTATTGTTGAATGAAGCGGCCCGGACCGACATTACGCGTACGCTTACGCGAGACTGGTTCTTCCAACGTGCTTTGCACAGAGGTGGCTGGCGGGTGTCAGTTTCTCCAACTTTAGTTGAACCGAGTGTGGCTACGCCCGGTCCTTGCGAAGGTTAAAACAGCACCAACTTGACAAACTATCGTTGTGGTTTTGATGCGTAGGTAAGAACGGTTCTTGCTAAGCCCGTAGCAGCCACGTAAAACTTGCAACAACAAAGTAGAGGACGTCTAACTTGTTTTTGCAGGGCATGTTGTGATGTGATATGGTCAAAGCATGATGCTAAATTTATTGTATGAGATGATCATGTTTTGTAACCGAGTTATCGGCAACTGGCAGGATCCATATGGTTGTCGCTTTATTGTATGCAATGCAATCGCCCTGTAATGCTTTACTTTATCACTAAGCGGTAGCGATAGTCGTAGAAGCATAAGATTGGCGAGACGACAACGATGCTACAATGGAGATCAAGGTGTCGCGCCGGTGACGATGGTGATCATGACGGTGCTTCGGAGATGGAGATCACAAGCACAAGATGATGATGGCCATATCATATCACTTATATTGATTGCATGTGATGTTTATCTTTTATGCATCTTATCTTGCTTTGATTGACGGTAGCATTATAAGATGATCCCTCACTAAATTATCAAAGTATAAGTGTTCTCCCTGAGTATGCACCGTTGCGAAAGTTCTTCGTGCTGAGACACCACGTGATGATCGGGTGTGATAGGCTCTACGTTCAAATACAACAGGTGCAAAACAGTTGCACACACGGAATACTCAGGTTAAACTTGACGAGCCTAGCATATAACAGATATGGCCTCGGAACACGGAGACCGAAAGGTTGAGCGTGAATCATATAGTAGATATGATCAACATAGTGATGTTCACCGTTGAAACTACTCCATCTCACGTGATGATCGGACATGGTTTAGTTGATATGGATCATGTGATCACTTAGAGGATTAGAGGGATGTCTATCTAAGTGGGAGTTCTTAAGTAATATGATTAATTGAACTTAAATTTATCATGAACTTAGTCCTGATAGTATTTTGCAAATTATGTTGTAGATCAATAGCTCGCGTTGTTGCTTCCCTGTGTTTATTTTTGATATGTTCCTATAGAAAAATTGTGTTGAAAGATGTTAGTAGCAAAGATGCGGATTGGATCCGTGATCTGAGGATTATCCTCATTGCTGCACACAAGAATTATGTCCTTGATGCACCGTTAGGTGACAGACCTATTGCAGGAGCAGCTGCAGACGTTATGAACGTTTGGCTAGCTCAATATGATGACTACTTGATAGTTTAGTGCACCATGCTTAACGGCTTAGAATCGGGACTTCAAAGACGTTTTGAACGTCATGGACCATATGAGATGTTCCAGGAGTTGAAGTTAATATTTCAAGCAAATACCCGAGTTGAGAGATATGAAGTCTCCAACAAGTTCTATAGCTAAAAGATGGAGGAGAATAGCTCAAGCAGTGAGCATGTGCTCAGATTGTCTGGGTACTACAATCGATTGAATCAAGTGGGAGTTAATCTTCCAGATAAAATAGTGATTGGCAGAATTCTCTAGTCACCATCACCAAGTTAGTAGAACTTCGTGATGAACTATAATATGCAAGGGATAACGGAAACAATTCCCAAGCTCTTCGTGATGCTGAAATCGACTAAGGTAGAAATCAAGAAAAACATCAAGTGTTGATGGTTGACGAGACCACTAGTTTCAAGAAAAGGGCAAAGGGAAGAAGGGGAACTTCAAGAAGAACGGCAAGCAAGTTGCTGCTCAAGTGAAGAAGCCCAAATCTAGTCCTAAGCCTGAGACTAAGTGCTTCTACTGCAAAGGGACTGGTCACTGGAAGCGGAACTACCCCAAGTATTTCGTGGATAAGAAGGATGGCAAAGTGAACAAAGGTATATTGGATATACATGTTATTGATGTGTACTTTACTAGTGTTTATAGCAACCCCTCGGCATTTGATACTGGTTCAGTTGCTAAGAGTAGCAACTCGAAACGGGAGTTGCAGAATAAACAGAGACTAGTAAAAGGCGAGGTGACGATGTGTGTTGGAAGTAGTTCCAAGATTGATATGATCATCATCGCACACTCCCTATACTTTCGGGATTAGTGTTGAAACTAAATAAGTGTTATTTGGTGTTTGCGTTGAGCATGAATATGATTTGATCATGTTTGTTGCAATACGGTTATTCATTTAAATTAGAGAATAATTGTTGTTCTGTTTACATGAATAAAACCTTCTATGGTCATACACCCAATAAAATGGTTTGTTGGATCTCGATCGTAGTGATACACATATTCATAATAATGAAGCCAAAAGATGCAAAGTTAATAATGATAGTGCAACTTATTTGTGGCACTGCCGTTTAGGTCATATTGGTGTAAAGCGCATGAAGAAACTCCATACTGATGGGATTTTGGAATCACTTGATTATGAATCACTTGATGCTTGCGAACCGTGCCTCATGGGCAAGATGACTAAAACGCCGTTCTCCGGAACTATGGAGAGAGCAACAGATTTGTTGGAAATCATACATACATATGTATGTGGTCCAATGAATATTGAGGCTCGTAGCAGGTATCATTATTTCTGACCTTCACAGATGATTTGAGCAGATATGGGTATATCTACTTAATGAAACAGAAGTCTGAAACATTTGAAAAGTTCATATAATTTCAGAGTGAAGTGGAAAATCATCGTAACAAGAAAATAAAGTTTCTACGATCTGATCGTGGAGAAGAGTATTTGAGTTACGAGTTTGGCCTTCAGTAAAAACAATGTGAAATAGTTTCACTACTCACGCCACCTGGAACACCACAGTGTAATGGTGTGTCCGAACATCGTAACCGTACTTTATTACATATGGTGCGATATATGATGTCTCTTATCGATCTACCACTATCGTTTTGGGGTTATGCATTAGAGACAGCTACATTCACGTTAAATAGGGTACCATCTAAATCCGTTGAGACGACATCTTATGAACTATGGTTTGGCAAGAAACCAAAGTTGTCGTTTCTTAAAGTTTGGGGTTGCGATGCTTATGTGAAAAGGTTTCATCCTGATAAGCTCAAACCCAAATCGGAGAAATGTGTCTTCATAGGATACCCAAAGGAGACAGTTGGGTACACCTTCTATCACAGATCCGAAGGCAAGACATTCGTTGCTAAGAATGGATCCTTTCTAGAGAAGGAGTTTCTCTCGAAAGAGTGAGTGGGAGGAAAGTAGAACTTGATGAGGTAATTGTACCTGCTCCCTTATTGGAAAGTAGTTCATCGCAGAAACCAGTTTCTGTGATGCCTGTACCAATTAGTGAGGAAGTTAATGATGATGATCATAGAACTTCAGATCAAGTTATTACTGAACCTCGTAGGTCAACCAGAGTAAGATCCGCATCAGAGTGGTACGGTAATCCTGTTCTGGAGGTTATGTTATTAGACCATGAAGAACCTACGAACTATGAAGAAGCGATGGTGAGCCCAGATTCCGCAAAATGGCTTGAGGCCATGAAATCCGAGATGGGATCCATGTATGAGAACAAAGTATGGACTTTGGTTGACTTGCGCGATGATCGGCAAGCCATTGAAAATAAATGGATCTTCAAGAAGACTGATGCTGACGGTAATGTTACTGTCTATAAAGCTCGACTTGTTGCGAAAGGTTTTCGACAAGTTCAAGGGATTGACTACGATGAGACCTTCTCACCCGTAGCGATGCTTAAGTCTGTCCGAATCATGTTAGCAATTGCCACATTTTATGATTATGAAATTTGGCAAATGGATGTCAAAACTGCATTCCTGAATGGATTTCTGGAAGAAGAATTGTATATGATGCAACGAGAAGGTTTTTTCAATCCTAAAGGTGCTAACAAAATATGCAAGCTCCAGCGATCCATCTATGGACTGGTGCAAGCATCTCGGAGTTAAAATATACACTTTGATAAGTTGATCAAAGGATATAGTTTTATACAGACTTGCGGTGAAGCCTGTATTTACAAGAAAGTGAGTGGGAGCACTACAGCATTTCTGATAAGTATATGTGAATGACATATTGTTGATCGGAAATAATATAGAATTATTCTGCAAAGCATAAAGGAGTGTTTGAAAGGAGTTTTTCAAAGAAAGACCTCGGTGAAGCTGCTTACATATTGAGCATCAAGATCTATAGAGATAGATCAAGACGCTTGATAAGTTTTTCAATGAGTACATACCTTGACAAGATTTTGAAGTAGTTCAAAATGGAACAGTCAAAGAAAGAGTTCTTGCATGTGTTACAAGGTGTGAAATTGAGTAAGACTCAAAGCCCGACCACGGCAGAAGATAGAAAGAGAATGAAAGTCATTCCCTATGCCTCGGCCATAGGTTCTATAAAGTATGCCATGCTGTGTACCAGATCTATTGTATACCCTACACTGATTTTGACAAGGGAGTACAATAGTGATCTAGGAGTAGATCACTGGACATCGGTCAAAATTATCCTTAGTGGAATAAGGATATGTTTCTCGATTATGGAGGTGACAAAAAGAGTTCGTCGTAAAGGGTTACGTCGATGCAAATTTTGACACTGGTCCAGATGACTCTAAGTCTCAATCTGGATACATATTGAAAGTGGGAGAAATTAGCTAGAGTAGCTCCGTGCAGAACATTGTAGACATAGAAATTTGCAAAATACTTACGGATCTGAATGTGACAGACCCGTTGACTAAAATTTTCTCACAAGCAAAACATGATCACACCTTACTACTCTTTGGGTGTTAATCACATAGCGATGTGAACTAGATTATTGACTCTAGTAAACCCTTTGGGTGTTGGTCACATGACGATGTGAACTATGGGTGTTAATCACATGATGATGTGAACTATTGATGTTAAATCACATGGCGATGTGAACTAGATTATTGACTCTAGTGCAAGTGGGAGACTGAAGGAAATATGCCCTAGAGGCAATAATAAAGTTATTATTTCTTTCCTTATATCATGATAAATGTTTATTATTCATGCTAGAATTGTATTAACCGGAAACTTGATACATGTGTGAATACATAGACAAACAGAGTGTCACTAGCATGCCTCTACTTGACTAGCTCGTTGATCAAAGATGGTTATGTTTCCTAGCCATAGACATGAGTTGTCATTTGATTAACGGGGTCACATCATTAGGAGAATGATGTGATTGACTTGACCCATTCCGTTAGCTTAGCACTCGATCGTTTAGTATGTTGCTATTGCTTTCTTCATGACTTATACATGTTCCTATCACTATGAGATTATGCAACTCCCGTTTACCGGAGGAACACTTTGTGTGCTACCAAACGTCACAACGTAACTGGGTGATTATAAAGGTGCTCTGCAGGTGTCTCCGAAGGTACTTGTTGGGTTGGCGTATTTCGAGACTAGGATTTGTCACTCCGATTGTCAGAGAGGTATCTCTGGGCCCACTCGGTAATGCACATCACTATAAGCCTTGCAAGCATTGCAACTAATGAGCTAGTTGCGGGATGATGTATTACGGAATGAGTAAAGAGACTTGCCGGTAACGAGATTGAACTAGGTATTGAGATACCGACGATCGAATCTCGGGCAAGTAACATACCGATGACAAAGGGAACAACGTATGTTGTTATGCGGTTTGACCGATAAAGATCTTCGTAGAATATGTGGGAGCCAATATGAGCATCCAGGTTCCGCTATTGGTTATTGACCGAAGACGTGTCTCCGTCATGTCTACGTAGTTCTCGAACCCGTAGGGTCCGCACGCTTAAAGTTAGATGATGGTTATATTATGAGTTTATGTGTTTTGATGTACCGAAGGAGTTCGGAGTCCCGGATGAGATCGGGGACATGACGAGGAGTCTCGAAATGGTCGAGACGTAAAGATCGATATATTGGACGACTATATTCGGACATCGGAAAGGTTCCGAGTGATTCGGGTATTTTTCGGAGTACCGGAGAGTTACGGGAATTCGTATTGGGCCTTAATGGGCCATACGGGAAAGGAGAGAAAGGCCCCAAAGGGTGGCCGCACCCCTCCCCATGGACTAGTCCGAATTGGACTAGGGAGGGGGGGGCGCCCCCTTCCTTCCTTCTCCTTCTCCCTTCCCTTCTCCTACTCCAACAAGGAAAGGAGGAGTCCTACTCCCGGTGGGAGTAGGACTCCCCCCTTGGCGCGCCCTCCTCCTAGGCCGGCCGCCTCCCCCTTGCTCCTTTATATACGGGGGTAGGGGGCACCCCATAGACACAACAATTGATCTATTGATCTCTTAGCCGTGTGCGGTGCCCCCTCCACCATATTACACCTCGATAATATCGTAGCGGTGCTTAGGCGAAGCCCTGCGTCGGTAGAACATCATCATCGTCACCACGCCGTCGTGCTGACGAAACTCTCCCTCAACACTCGGCTGGATCGGAGTTCAAGGGATGTCAACGAGCTGAACGTGTGCTGAACTCGGAGGTGCCGTGCGTTCGGTACTTGATCGGTCGGATCGTGAAGACGTACGACTACATCAACCGCGTTGTGTTAACGCTTCCGCTTTCGGTCTACGAGGGTACGTGGACAACACTCTCCCCTCTCGTTGCTATGCATCACCATGATCTTGCGTGTGCGTAGGAAATTTTTGAAATTACTACGTTCCCCAATAGGAACATGCGCCACTGATGCAGCACACATGTAGTACTGATGAATCTGATAGTGTAACATGTAGGCAGAGCATAGTGTGTGCATTTTTTAAATTGAATCTTCTTCATAGCAGGACTGATGAACTGATTCGGTTTTTGAGGAAAATTAGGGTGGGAAGCAGACATCACCTCCATTGGCATGTTTTTGGATCTGACTTCTTCTTCTTCCTCTCGTGGGCGGCGTACTGGCATGTTCTTGGGAGGCGGTGCCATTGATGCAGGCAAGGAGCTTGGGGAGACGACGGCGCTGCTGCTTGTGGTGGACGTCCGGCGACGAGGTCCGGGGAGGCAGCGGTTGGCGGGGACCACGGGCCCGGTGAAGGAGCCCCGGCGACGGAGGGAGGCTGGAGGCGGGGACCACGGGCCCGGCGAAGGAGCCCCAGCGACGGAGGGAGGCAGGAGGCACGGACCATGGCCCCGGTGAAGGAGCTCCGGCGACGGAGGGAGGCAGGAGGCGGGGATCACGGCCCCGTCGTTGGATCCGTCACCGAGGAAGGGGATGGCGGCGGCGGATCTGTCGCCGGCCAGTCACGGCGCCGCGGGCTCCCTCGCTCCGGCTGCCATCGTCGCTCGCTCGCCCATGACGGCTGCCTCCGGTAGAAGAAGGCGGGTTGGGTTCGGGCTGGGTCGGGGGGATTCTACGGTGGTCTACGCGTCGCGCCTATATAGGGCCGAGGGGTAACAGAATAATATTTTGTTACGGGTAACAGAATACTCCTTATATATATATATCAATCTTTACCTCCGGACTATTCCGGAGCTAATCGTCATGTTCGTTATCTCATCCGGGACTCCGAACAACATTCGGTCACCAATACCATATAACTCATATAACACTATATCGATAACGAATGTTAAGCGTGTGGACCCTACGGGTTCGAGAACTATGTAGACCTGACCGAGACACCTCTCCCGTCAATAACCAATAGCAGAACCTGGATGCCTATATTGGCTCCTACATATTCTACGAAGATCTTTATCGGTCGAACTTTATGACAACATACGTAATTCCTTTTGTCCATCGGTATGTTACTTGCTCGAGATTCAACCGCCGGTATCTTCATACCTAGTTCAATCTTGTTATCGGCAAGTATCTTTACTCGTTCCGTAATACATCATCTTGTAACTAACTCCTTAGTCACTTTGCTTGCAAGCTTTTTGTGATGTGCATTACCGAGAGGGCCCAGAGATACCTCTCCGATACTCGGAGTGACAAATCCTAATATTGATTCATGCCAACTCAACAGACACCTTCGGAGATACATGTAGAGCATCTTTATGATCACCCAGTTATGTTGTGATGTTTGATAGCACACAAGGTATTCCTCTGGTATCCGGGAGTTGCATGATCTCATAGTCGAAGGAATATGTATTTGACATTAAGAAAGCAATAGTAATAAACTGAATGATCATATGCTAAGCTAACAGATGGGTCTTGTCCATCACACCATTCTCCTAATGGTGTGATCACGTTATCAAATGACAACCCATGTCTATGGTTAGGAAACCTAAACCATCTTTGATCAATGAGCTAGTCTAGTAGAGGCTCACTAGGGACACGGTATTTGTTTATGTATCCACACATGTATTTAAGTTTCCGGTCAATACAATTCTAGCGTGGATAATAAACTTCTATCATGATTAAGGAAATATAATAATAACCATTTTATTATTGTCTCTAGGGCATATTTCCATCATCCAAAAGTCCATCCGCATGGAGTTTCTTCATGCGCTTTACACCAATTATTCATGTAAATAGAACAACAATTATTCTCTGACTTAAATGAATAACCGTATTGCAATAAACACGATCTAATCATGTTCATGCTCAACGCAAACACCAAATAACATTTATTTAGGCTCAACACTAATCCCGAAGGTAGAGGGAGTGTGTGATGGTGATCTTATCAATCTTGGAAACACTTCCAACACACATCGTCACCTCGCCTTAACTAGTCTCCGTTTATTCTGCAACTCTTGTTTGGAGTTACTAATCTTAGCAACTGAACCGGTATCAAATACCCAGGGGCTACTATGAGCACCAGTAAGGGACACATCAATAACATTTATATCAAACATACCTTTGTTGCTTTGCCATCCTTCTTATCTGCCAAGTATTTGGGGTAGTTCCGCTTCTAGTGACCATTTCCTTTGGAGTAGAATCACTCAGCTTTAGGCTTGGGTCCAGCTTTGGGCTTCTTCGTGGGAACGGAAACTTGCTTGCCATTCTTCTTGAAGTTCCCTTTCTTTCCCATGCCCTTTTTCTGAAACTAGTGGTCTTATTAACCATCAACACTTGATGCCCTTTCTTGATTTCTACCTCTACCGATTTCAGTATCGCGAAGAGCTCGGAAACCGTTTTAGTCATTACTTGCATATTATAGTTCATCACGAAGCTCTACTAGCTTGGTGATAGTGACTGGAGAACTCTGTCAATCACTACCTTATCTGGCAGATTAACTCCCATTTGATTCAAGCGATTGTAGTACCCAGACATTCCGAGAACATGCTCACTGGCTGAGCTATTCTCCTCCATCTTGTAGGCAAAGTACTTGTCAGAGGTCTTATACCTCTCAACACGGGCATGAGTCTGAAATACCAATTTTAACTGTTGGAACACCTCATATGTTCCATGGCATTCAAAACGTATTTGGAGCCCTGATTCTAAGCTGTAAAGTATGGCGCACTAAACTATCTAGTAGTCATCAAATCGAGCTTGTCAAACGGTCATAACGTCTGTATCTGCTCCTGCAACAGGTCTGTCACCTAGTGGTGCATCAAGGACATAATTCTTCTGTGCAACAATGAGGATAATCCTCAGATCACGGACCCAGTCCGCATTATTGCTACCATCATCTTTCAACTTAGTTTTCTCTAGGAATGTATCAAAACTTTGAGGGAACGGTAGCACGGGCCATTGATCTACAACATAGATATGCAAAAAGTGTTAAGATTAAGTTCATGATAAATAAAGTTCAAGTAATCAAATTACTAATGAACTCCCACTTAAATTAACATCCCTCAAGTTATCTAAGTGATACATGATCCAAATCAACTAACCCATGTCTGATCATCACGTGAGATGGGGTAGTCATCAATGGTGAACATCTCTATGTTGATCATATCTACTATATGACTCATGTTCGACCTTTCGGTCTCCAGTGTTCCGAGACCATGTCTGTACATGCTAGGCTCATCAAGTTTAACCCAAGTATTCTGCATGTGCAAAACTGTCTTACACCCGTTGTATGTGAACGTAGAGTCTATCGCACCCGATCATCACGAGGTGCTTCGAAACGACGAACTTTGGCAACGGTGCATACTCAGGGAGAACACTTTTATCTTGAAATTAAGTGGATGGATCATCTTATAATGCTACCGTCGTTCTAAGCAAAATAAGATGCATAAAGGATAAACATCACATGCAATCAAAATATGGGACATGATAGCCATCGTAATCTTTTGCTTTTGATCTCCATCTCCAAAGCATCGTCATGATCTCAATCGTCACCGGCTCGACACCTTGATCTCCCTCGTAGCGTCGGGGTCGTCTCGCCAACTATTGCTTCTACAACTATTGCTGACGTATATCGATAAAGTAAAGTAATTACATGGCGCTTAGTGATTGACACGCGGGTCATACAATAATTAGCATACAATCCTAAGGCTTCTGTCGGTTGTCGTACTCATCGACATGCAAGTCGTGAACTTATTACAAAACATGATCATCTCATACATCAACATATCACATCATATCTTGACCATATCACGTCACAACATGCCCTGCAAAAACATGTTAGACGTCCTCTACTTTGTTGTTGCAAGTTTTACATGGCTGCTACGGGCTTCTAGCAAGAACCGTTCTTACCT
The DNA here is from genome assembly GCF_002575655.3 of Aegilops tauschii subsp. strangulata. Lineage (NCBI taxonomy): Eukaryota > Viridiplantae > Streptophyta > Magnoliopsida > Poales > Poaceae > Aegilops > Aegilops tauschii. The sequence continues at coordinate 211,756,056 of NC_053040.3, forward strand.
ACGCAAAACCACAATGGTGATTATCAAGTTTGCTGTTTTAACCTTTTTCAAGGACCGGACGTAGTCAAATTCGATTCAACTAAAGTAGGAGAAATAGACACCCGCTAGCCACCTTTATGCAAAACAAGTTGCATGTCAGTCGGTGGAACCGGTCTCATGTGCGTGGACATGTAAGGTTGGTCCGGGCCGCTTCATCCCACAATGCCGCTAAATTAAAATAAGAAGTTGGTGGTAAGCAGTATGAACCTCACCGCCCACAACTCCTTTGAGTTCTACTCGGGCATATCATCTATGCATAGACCTAGCTCATGATGCCTGTTGGTGAACGTTGCACAGAAAACAAAAAAAATCTACGCACATGCAAGATCCATCCATGGAGATGCATAGCTACGAGAGGGGAGAGTGCGTCTATGTACCCCCGTAGACCGTTAAACGAAAGCATTTATCAACGCGGTTGATGTAGTCGTACACCTTCATGATCCGCTCGATCAAGTACCGAACGTACGACACCTCCTCGTTCAGCACACGTTCAGGTCGATGATGTCCTCGCCTTCTTGATCCAGCAAGACGGGCAAAGTAATAGGTGAGTTCCGGCAGCATGACGGCGTGGTGATGGTGGTGATGCAACTATCTCCGCGGGGCTTCGCCGAGCACTACAAAAATATGACTGAGGATGAACTAGAGGGAGAGGGACGTCGCACATGGCTAGGGAATCGTGGTGTGTGTTGCCCCTCCCGCTCCACACATATATATAGGTGGAAGGGGAGAGGAGGCAGCCCTAGGGAGCCCCAAGTGGCCGGCGGCTGCCCTATTGCCTGCCTAGCCGCCGCCCCCCCCCCCTCCCCCTTCCATATTTCAACATGGGGGGAGGAAAGGAGGGCTGGCTTCCTTAGGCCTCCCCCTTCCTTCCCTCCCTCCTTGGTGCGTGGGCAGGGGGTGGAGGGGTTTGTCAGCCCCCTTGTGGGCTGGTGTTCTCCCCCCCCCCCTTGGCCCATAAGGCCCACCGCTTTACCGTGGCCTCCCGGAACCCCTTCCGACACTCCGATAAATACCCGGTTCTTCCGAAACCTTTCCGGTGACCAAATAGCATCATCCTATATATCAACCTTTACCTCCGGAGCTCCTCGTCATGTCCGTGATCTCATACGGGACTCTGAACTACATTCGGTCATCAACTCACATAACTCATATAATACTATATCATCGACGAACGTTAAGCGTGCGGGCCCTACGGGTTCGAGAATGATGTAGACATGACCGAGACACCTCTCCGGTCAATAACCAATAGCGGGACCTGGATGCCCATATTGGTTCCTACATATTCTATGAATATCTTTATCGGTCAAACCTTATGACAACATACGTAATTCCCTTTGTCTGTCGATATGTTACTTGCCCGATATTCGATCGTCGGTATCTTTATACGTAGTTCAATCTCGTTACCGGCAAGTCTCTTTACTCGCTCTGTAATACATCATCTCGTAACTAACTCCTTAGTCACTTTGCTTGCAAGCTTCTTGTGATGTGTATTACCAAGAGGGCCCAGAGATACCTCTCCGATACATGAAGTGAAAAATCCCAATCTCGATCCATGCCAACTCAACAGACACCTTCGGAGATACCTGTATAGCATCTTTATGATCAACCAGTTATGTTATGACGTTTGATAGTACAGAAGGTATTCCTCCGGTATCCAGGAGTTGCATGATCTCATGGTCGAAGGAATATGTATTTGACATTAAGAAAGCAGTAGCAATAAACTGAACGATCATATGCTAAGCTAATGGATGGATCTTGTCCATCACATCATTCTCCTAATGATGTGATCCCTTTATCAAGTGACAACACATGTCTATGGTCAGGAAACCTTAACCATCTCTTAATCAACGAGCTAGTCTAGTAGAGGCTTACTAGGGACACGGTATTTATTTATGTGTCCACACATGTATTTAAGTTTCCGGTCAATACAATTCTAGCATGAATAATAAACCTTTATCATGAATAAGGAAATATAATAATAACTTTATTATTGCCTCTAGGGTATATTTTCATCAAAAGAATATTACATCGGATAGAACTCCAAGAACAAAGAGGGGAACATTGTATTGAAGATCACAGAGAGAGAAGAAGCCATCTAGCTACTAGTTATGGACCCTTAGGTCTGTGGTAAACTACTCACGCTTCATCGGAAGGGCGGCAAGGTTGATGTAGAGGCCTTCCGTGATCGAATCCCCCTCCGTCAGAGCGCCGGAAAAGGCCCCAAGATGGGATCTCACGATAACAGAAGCTTGCGGTGGCGGAAAAGTATTTTTTGGACGCTTCTGATGTTTAGGGAATATTTGAGAATATATAGAAATTGAGCTAGGGTTAGGGGACTCTCGAGGGGCCCACAAGCCAGGCCCCCCTGGGGTGCGCCCTAGAGGATTATGGCCTCCTCGGGACTCTTCTGGCCCTCTCTCCAAGTCATGTAGGTGTCTTCTGGTCCAAGAAAAATCATCATAAAGTTTTATTCCGTTTGGACTCCGTTTGATATTCCTTTTCTGTAGAAGTCAAAAACAAGGAAAAAACAGAAACTGGCACTTGGCTCTAGGTTAATAGGTTAGTCCCAAAAATGATATAAAATAGCATATTAATGCATATAAAACATCTAAAACAAATAATATAATAGCATGGAACAATAAAAAATTATAGATACCTTCGAGACGTATCAGTGCCGCGATCTTCTTGAAGGCATCGTCGTGGTTCTCCTCTTCGTGGCGAGTCTCAGGGTGAAAATCCTTATCCTTTTGGGCTCGGCAGTTTGGTGCTTGTGTTCCCCTCTTGAGGGCGTTGCCGTGGAGGTTAGGTGTCCTAGGTCGTGTCGTATCATTGTATTCTGGTCGTCCTGTAACTCATTGTTCTGCAACGTAGTCCTGTGCGACTGTGTTGGTCGATATTTAGGGATCGGTTGTATTGGAAGGCTACCTCATCACACTGTATCATTTTGCCGTGTAACGTGGGTGTTGTTGCGTTATATATAAAGCGGGGTGAGAGCCTATTTCGAGAATAGACATCAAATCTGAATAGCAGAGATGGGCCAAGTGTTGGAAATATGCCCTAGAGGAAATAATAAAGTGGTTATTATTATATTTCCTTGATCATGATAAAGGTTTATTATTCATGCTATAATTGTATTGAATGGAAACTTAAATACATGTGTGGATACATAAACAAATATCGTGTCCCTAGTGAGCCTCTACTAGATTAGATCATTGAACAAAAGATGGTTGAGGTTTCCTAACCATAGACATGTGTTGTCACTTGATAACGGGACACATCATTAGGAGAATGATGTGATGGACAAGACCCATCCGTTAGCATAGCATATGACCGTTTAGTTTATTGCTACTGCTTTCTTAATGTCAAATACATATTCCTTCGACCATGAGATCATGCAACTCCCGGATACCGGAGGAATACCTTGTGTTCTATCAAACGTCACAACATAACTGGGTGATCACAATCTCCGAAGGTGTCTGTTGAGTTGGCATGGATTGAGATTGGGATTTGTCACTTCGTATGACGGAGAGGTATCTCTGGGCCCTCTCGGTAATACATCATCACAATAAGCTTGCAAGCAAAGTGACTAAGGAGTTAGTTACGAGATGATGTATTACAGAACGAGTAAACAGACTGCCAGTAACGAGATTGAACTAGGTATGAAGATACCGACGATCTTATCTCGGACAAGTAACATACTGGCAAACAAAGGGAACTACGTATGTTGTCATAAAGCTTCGACCGATAAAGATCTTCATAGAATATGTAGGAACCAATATGGGCATCCAGGTCCCGCTATTGGTTATTGACCGGAGAAGCGTCTCGGTCATGTCTACATCATTCTCGAACCCGTAGGGTCCGCACGCTTAACGTTCGTTGACGATATAGTATTATACGAGTTATGTGAGTTGGTGACCGAATGTTGTTCGAAGTCCCGGATGAGATCACAGACATGACGAGGAGCTTCGGAATTGTCCGGAGGTAAAGATTGATATATAGGATGATAGTATTTGGTCTCCGGAAAGGTTTCGGAATGCATCGGGTATCTATCGGATCACCGGAAGGGGTTCCGGGAAGGCCACGGGAGTTATTGGGCTTATTGGGCCAACGAGGGAAACACACTAGCCCACAAGGGGCCAGTGTGCCCCACCTCTAGGCCGCCGGCCCTAGGGAAGGAAGGGAAGAGGGCTAGCCCCCTCTTACCTTCTCTTCCACGTGAGAAAAAGGAAAGGGGGGGCCTCCCCTCCTGCCTTCTCCCCTACGCCATAGGAAGGAAAGGGGGCGCACCTAGGGCAGGAGCCCAGGGCGGTCGCCGCCCCCCTTGGGGGCGCCCCTAGGGCTGCCTCCCCTCCTCCCCACCTATATATTTGTGAGGAGAGGAGGGGGCAACACACACCACGATCCCCAAGCCGTGTGCGGCGCCCCCTCTCCCTCTAGTTCTAGTTCCTCCCTCGTCCACGTCTGTTGTACTTGGCAAAGCCTTGCGGAATAGTTTCACCACCACCGTCACCACGTCGTCGTGCTGCCGGAACTCATCTACTACTTCGCCTGCCTTGCTGGATCGAGAAGGCGAGGACGTCATCGAGCTGAACGTGTGCTAAACGCGCAGGTGCCGTATGTTCGGTACTTGATCGGGACGAATCATGAAGGTGTACGACTACATCAACCGCGTTGATAAACGCTTCCGCTTAGCGATCTACAAGGGTATGTAGATGCTCTCCCCTTCTCGTAGCTATGCATCTCTATGGATAGATCTTGCGTGTGCGTAGAATTTTTTTTGTTTTTCATGCAACGTTCCCCAACACCAAGTGGACCTAGAGAAGAAAACACATGGGTTGTGATGACATGTGGTCCAACTGAGAGTGGTTCAAGCGAACTCCCACATGATGTCCGGACTCTCACAAAGCTCCACCAAATCTGCTTCTGGTCTACATGTGGACTAGTCTGTGGACGTTTAGAGGGACGCGTAGAAAGGCAAAAGGTGTCTAGACCGTGTGGTCTGGACCTTTATAGATGCTTTTGGGGTCTGGACCTTTACAAACGCTTTGGATATGCCCTTAGCTGGGCCTGGGTTTTTTCCCACAATGTTTACGTATGTATGGTAAAAATACCAATTGCTAGTATGACATATCCAAAAATAATCCCTAACACAAGGGGTAAGAGAAATCATGACGCGGTAGAAAGAAGTGGTTTCAATCATAGCACTAATACCAAGCGACATGTTGCAGCAGATGTTGTCGACGTCGGGGAAGAAGTCATCCGCACCCATGGTGAAAAAGAGTCCAGCACTCAAGCGAACAACGATGCGCTGGCGAGGTGGATGGCGCCGGAGAAGGAGCGTGTGTATGTGCATCTTCACAAGCTCTTATATGTGTGTGTGAAGCAACCAACCTTATATGTTGGTATCCCACACCCTCCACTAGTACGACATGACTAAACTTTTCACGCACATTATCATGTATGAAAGGGCCATACAAGCCTCTGGGATTTTTTCTAGGAATTATTTGAAATAATAATGCAATAAATCTTCAATAGTTCCAACAAAAGATAGTTTTTTTAGATATTTTATGCCATTTGCCACACGTCATGCTTCATTCAAACCAGTGACTACTCTCCCCTCCTCTAGCGGTTTCACCTTCCGGAGTGAGTGAGGAGGTCGGGCCTCATTACAGGGTAGCTATAGGTGTAGACTTTCCCATGGCGCAACTGATGTTATGTCGTTACATTGCAAGGCTCCGGTGCTTGCATGCATCGCCCGATGCTCGTTGGCGTTGTACTCGGCCTCTCCTCCATGGTGGAGGTGGACCGATGGCGGTAGATCCGGCACTTCCTGCCTCAGTAAGCACTGGGTTGCGCCAGGTGGTGTGGTTGTTGCCCTCTTCTTCTGCAGTCGCGGTGCCGGCAAGGAGAGGTGTTGGAAGGTTCACCTTGACCTGACCTCCTGGTGCTTAACCTCACCAGACCCAAGCTTCCGGCACAGGCGGAGTCATCCCTGAATTTGGGGAGGAGCCCTAGCGTCCTGCTAGGCTGTGGCGAAGATAGGAGGGCCAGCAGGGGCATTGTCCCCCTAACATCATTGATTTGCTCCTAATTTAGAGATGAACAGTGCCAAATTTAGAAAACATTACATGCATTACCGCAATTTGTCCAATGAAATGAAAAGTTTGTGTCATTTTTTTGACTGTACACAGTAGGGCAAAAAAGTTTGTGTCATTTGCCCCCCCCCCCCAATCTTTAGTTCCTGGCTCTGCCACTGCTACTGGAGGGGATCATACACATCATCGTCGATGGATTTAAAGGAGCCATGGAGCCCATGTCGGCTGGCCAGCTGGCTCTAACGATCCGTCGCATCCTCAGGTCGAAGGGCGGCGAATTTCATTCGTCCTAGCCATGATGTCACTTGGGATGCATTGATGCTTCAAGGTGGTGTCTACGACGACCTGATGTAAAAGTTTCGGCGGACCAACTGGTCTCATCCCTGATGCCGGCGAGGTTGGAGCCGCGAGGATACAACTTTGGAGGCGATCGCTATTTTTTTTCTATTCAGGATCTTCTTTGTAAATTTCTGAGACATGTTTAGGGTCCTGTGTGTGAGATGCTTGATCAAACAAAGAAGATTACCGGACAATATATTTTGCAAGAGCAAGGTGCGTAACACTTAGGGCGAATTGATAGGCTTGTGTTGGTTACCCCGTTCCGGTTGGGTGCAATGGACCATCTTGGCAAATCACATCACATCAGTGTTAATTACCTCCATGTTCCATCGCGCGCGAGAGCATCTCAGCTAACGTACCAGGAAGGTGCGTCAAGACCGTGACTGTCACTGCCTTGGCACGCATTAAGCATGCATGACGATGGCCATGCGACCGTATGTTTTTCGTTTTTGGTGAAAAATGGCCTCCCGTTTTTCCATGACCTGTGACAGCACGAATTGTTCCTGTGGCGTACCGTGAAAAGGCTCGACCCGTGCCTTCGCATAGTAGAATACTGCAATCGCAACGAATACCTGTCCTGTTACAACCCGTAGATAGAGCCTAGGTCCCCAATCACGCCTCCCCTCCTTCTGGACGCCATTACCGACCCACTTGAGAAGAACTGGCCAACACATCCACGGGTACGGGGGTGCACAATTAAGCAAGGAATGCTGGTGTTGGTCTGTTCTCAGATGAGATCACCCGATCGATCGATATCCTTCCATGCAAAGACTTACACCTGTTCAAGCATACAGGCACATTTATGGGCAACGTTGTCATATGAGGTCAGCAGCTGACCGTGCCAGTGCCACGGTCGACATCCTTCCATGGAACGACTGTTCAAGGGTGCGCACACATTTTTCGGTAATGTTGTCATATAAGGTGGCCTTACAGTTGTGTAAACTTCTCCGGCAAGGCTAAGCTAGGCTAGCCCGGTGGGTCGTACTGATCTTTTGTACGGCCCGTCCCCCGTGCCTGCCTGTGTTTTTTCGCGGATACGCTTTGGAGTCTATCTTTGCATTGATAGAGAGAAAAGGAAACAACAGGTCGACGTCACAGTCACGTACACAGGAAGGCGTGTCCCTAGCATGCGTGTGTGGCCGCGTGGTGGAACGTCTTGTTAGTTGCTCGTGCGCGGCCGCTGATTTGATTTAGGTTTTGTGATATTTGGGCGTTCGATGTGGCACTCTGTGACAAGTCACAACGATGTTTCTAGAAGCAAATGAATGGATCCCGAGGGATACCAGTTCCATCAAATATATTTTTTCTCGAATACGCACGAGCGTGCGTATCATATATTATAGAAAGAAAGGGTAGAAACCCTCCACACATGAAGATACAAAGTTATTTACAGGTAGCCCTCGGCCACCCCACCCGACTAGCTAATTAGCGGATTACTCGCTACTCTCCCACAATGCAAGGCCCAACATGAACCCCTCAACTTCCCCTCGTAGTAGTCCTGCCTGCTTCCATGCCCTTGCTTCGCTATCGATGCACTTGAGCACCTTTTGTGTGGATGGCGCCTCCCCGTCGAAGATCACTGCATTCCGATGGATCCACAGCTCCCATAGGACCAAGATAGATATTGTCCTAGCCAATTTTCGGTGTTGCCCAATTTCATCCTGCCTGATGCACCACTCCGGAAGTGACTCCGTCGCCGTTGGAGCACTGTCTGGTTGTCCCAAGGCCAGGCACACCTTGCTCCAAACCTCTCGAGCGAAAACACATCCGATCATGATGTGTGAGATGGTCTCTTCATGCTGTCCACAGAATGGACACGAGCTTTGGTGAGGGAGGTCCCTCCTAGCAAGGCGGTCGAAGGTCCAGCATCTATTTTTCATGGCCAGCCAAACGAAGAACCGATGCTGTAAGGGCGTCCGTGACACCCACGTGAACTCCGCCGTTGGTGCAATCTCAAGTCCCGCAAACTTGGCCGCGTATGCCGATCGCGCCGAGAACATGCCATCCTTCTCCCACGCCCAAAGAATCTTGTCCGGCGCATCCTCACGGAGGGCCACACCCTCCGCTCGCTGCCATAGTCCCAGGTACTGTCTGAGCATGTCGGCCGTAAGCTCAGGCCCAAAGTCCGCCGCCCATGAATGATTTGTGAGTGCTTCTGCTACTGTTTGTGAGGATCTCGCTTGTCTCGATACCTTGGAGTAAAGCATGGGTGCCAGGTCCTGGACTCTGTAGCCATCAATCCACTTGTCTTCCCAAAAACGTATGTCTTGCCCATGCCCCACTGAAGCTGTTGTCGCCGCGCGAAAGAGCGCTCTGGACTCCGCTGGGATTGCGATTTGGAAATCTGCCCATGGTCTTGTATGATCCGTACGTTGTAGCCACGGCCATCTGGCCATCATCGCGATGTTCAACCACCTCAAAATTTGGTATGCCGAGTCCTCCGGCACACCTAGGGCGGCAAACCAAATCCCACGCCACGGCGCAATTGCCACCGCGCGCATCCATCTTACCACACCAGAGGAAACCACGACAAATCTTCGTCAGGGCGGTGAGGGTCTTCGGAGGTATGTTCATGGCGAGCATGGCATGAATTGGGATTGCGCATAGTACGGATAGAATGAGGATGAGCCGTCCACTTTTTGGTAGGGTAGCGGCCTTCCAGTTGGGCAGGCAGTTAGCGAACTTCTCCACCAAGTATTGGAACTGTGCCGGAGTGGCCTTTCTGATTGAGAGCGGTAGGCCAAGGTACTTGCAAGGGAAAGATGCCTTTGTGCAGTCTAAGGATGTGCAAACTGCATCCAGCTCCTCCGCTGAGCATTAGATGGGTAGTGCCGCACTCTTAGCAAGGTTCACCACTAGGCCCGAGGCAGCCCTAAACAACTCCAAGATCTCTCTACAAGCTCGGATTTCCTGAGCCTAGGGCTTGAAAAACAACATGACATCGTCGGCGAACATGGACAATCGCTGGTGCACTCCATTTGTAGCTAGGGGGGCGAAGATGCCCTGTTCCGTGGCTTTGCTGAACAAGGCTTGTAGAGGCTCCATACAGAGGATGAAAAGCATGGGGGAAATCGGATCTCCTTGTCTTAGCCCACATGCGTTATATATCGTCTCCCCTGGCACACCATTCACCGCAATCTTCGTCGTCGAGGTGGCAAGCAGTCCACAGATCCACTCGGTCCATCTCCTCCCAAAACCAAGCCGTGCCATTATTTCCAGGAGGAAGGGCCACTTTACCGTATCAAAAGCCTTGGATATATCAAGTTTGAGTAGGACCGTTGGGTTTCTGAGCGCATGGAGTCTCCTTGCCGTACACTGAACAAGCATGAAGTTGTCATGCAGAGTACGGCCCCGCACGAAGGCACTTTGATGGTTACCCACCAAGAACGGCAGCTCGTCCGCAAGTCTTGACGCCAGGATCTTGTCGAATATCTTGATGGCCCCATGAACTAGACTGACTGGCCTAAAGTCCTTAAGATCAACTGCTCCCTCTTTCTTCGGCAAAAGAGTGACCACTGCCCGGTTGATGGCTGCCAGTCCTCGCATATCTCCACCGAAAAATTGATCCAAAGCACGCATGAAATCCACCTTGATGATCTGCCAACAAGTTGCGTAAAACCTTCCTGTGAAACCATCCGGGCCCGGTGCTTTGTCCAATGGCATGGACTTGATGATCTTCTCCACTTCTTCCGGTAAGAAAGGCATTTCTAGATTTGACAAGTCCCTGGTTGGGAGGTTTAGCTGGTCCAAGTCGATCGTGTGCGCCCGCTGGTGTGGCGATCCAAAGATATTAGCATAGTGCGCATCCACCACTCTTGCAATGTTCTCTTGGCCTGTAACGATCTCCTCGTTATGTCGCAAGGTGAGAATGGCATTCTTGCGTTGCCGATGACATGCGTGACGATGGAAAAACCGGGTGTTGGCGTCCCCTTCCTTGAGTTTGAGCATGCGAGACCGCTGTCGGGCGATTGTTCTTTCTAGTGAGCTCAACCCTAGCAGCTTCCGCTTTAGCACTTTCCGTAGCCCATGCTCATGATCCATAGGATGCGGTTTTCCGCTGCCCCATCCAGCCTGAATATGATCTCATGCGCGATGAGGATTTGCATTTTGATATTTCCAATCCACCGCTCGCTCCACCGTTGTAGCTGTTACAGGCCAAGATCATAAACATGTGCCTGTGGGAGTCCGTAGATATTCTACAAACAAATTACAAATGAATTAGGTTTGAGAGCAAAGTTTGTTGTATTAGACATACAAATGTGTGTGTGGGATGTTTTTAAGGCAAAACAGCAGCTATTTTCACCGCAAAGTTACAAAATTTAAATCTAAATTTCGGAGCCCTGCATGGCAGAATGGGTGGCAGTTCCTATTTCCCGCCTACCGTGGTGAATAACATGGAAAAGCGCACACGGTATGGGCCAGCCAATGTACGGGCTTCAGTCGTGTCTTTCTCCAGCAGCTTTGGAAGGGTTCTAGATCCTTCCTCAACCCGTTTTTTTCTTCGTTTTTTCTTAATTTCTTTTTTGTTAGTTTTGTTCTCTTTTATTTTTTATTTTTTTAGTAATTTTCTAATGCATTTTCGAATTCATGATTTCTTGAATACATCAAGTTTCTTAAAATTTTAGAAGGTTTCCAAAAATCAAAGATTTTTTTGAATACAGAATTCTTGAAATAAAATTGATTTCCGAACATTTTTCAAAATTCACAAACTGTTTTCTAATTTGCCAACATTTTTAGAAAGTCAGAAAATATTTTTGGATTGGTCAACATTTTTAAATCCGAGAATAATTTTGAAAATTCACATACTGTTTTTGAATTCGCAAATTTTTTTAAAAAGTAACAAAAAACATTTCGAACTCGTGAATGTTTTTAAAAATTCACAAAAAAATTGATTTCGTGAATACTTTTTAAATCCTCGACCATTTTTCAAATTTATGAACAATCTTTGAATTCATGAACATCTTTTGAAAGTGAATCATCAAACCTTTTCTTGGAATAGTTTGAACATATTTTATGAGTTTCAAAAAAAGTAGTATTTGCTACTAATAAGATGCGCGTGATTTTATATTTTGGCAAAGAAAGAAGGGAAATTCATGTATTTGTTTATAAAATCTGTCATTTTTCTGTACTAATGACTTTAGCTTGTCACATTTTACCCAGTCCTTATGGATGAAAATTATTTACTTAGATGTCAGAAACTAAGAACAAATGATCACTTATGGAAATAGAAGTTTTCCAAAATGTGTTCTAGGTGAGATAGATTTTATTGTTTAGTGACAGCACACTCATGACTATTTCTGCATTTCGTACTTATTTTCATTTGTGTCGATGGACTGATTTTAGTAGGTTTGCGCAGGGTAGTTTGCTATTCTAAATATACAAAAACATACTAACAAGTTAATCTTTTATTTTACTTTTTACGAACAATTCTTCTGTTACTAAATTTTTTAATTTCTTGTTGATAGAAACTCGACTTGCACCAATGCATGCGTATTTATGTACAAAAGAATAAAAAAATCAAAACTCTTAAGCAACATTTTAAGGGTTTTTTGTCAAAAAAAAAAAAGTCCTTCCAGCTTAGATGGCTAGCCCTGTCATACCCGGACCGTATTGAAGAACTTATCAACCACGAGGACCCTGTTGGACCTATCCGGCGACTACGAGGGCGATACGTGCCATAATCTCACATTTTGAATACCCGAACATATTTTTTTAATTTATGAACATTTCGCAAAAGGCATGAACATTTTCCGAAAATGCGAAACATTTTTTGAATTGATGATTTTTTTTTGAAAATTTGGGAACAACATTTTTAAATCCCCCAAAAAAATTAAAAATTTACAAAACCTTTTTCGATAGATGAACATTTTAAAAATTTACAAACAATTTTCGAATTGAATTTTTTTAAATAATCGACAATTTTTCAAATTGATAAACAATTTTTCAGTTCACGAACATCTTTTGAATGTGTGAATCATTTATGAATCAGAAAACACTTTCTTGAAATTCATGAACATTTTTCTGACTCAACGAATATTTTTTGAAATGAGGAACATTTTTTGAATTGGGGAACATTTCTTGGAAGGCATGAACATTTTTTGAATCAGCGAACATTTTTTGACTCGATGTTTGGGAACAATATTTGCATATTCACGGACACTTTTTCAATTCTTGAATATTTTTTTTAAAAAATTTCACGTGAAAAAAAATCAATTCATGAACATTTTATGAAATCACGAACATTTGCGAAATTCGTATACAATTTTCAATATTTGTAACATTTTTTAAATTCATGAACAATTCATCAAATTAAGACTTTTTTTCAAACCCTGATTTTTTTTCGCATTTGAGATTCGTGAACAGTGTTCAAAGTAAAAAAAAAGGAAAACGAAAAAAATGAAAAAAGAGCGCCCCGCCCCACACGGGCCGGAACAAAAAAACTCGGCGGTGCAGGGGCTGCGTGATTGGCGGCTATTTGCGGACGTACGAGCGAAATAGGGGCTCCTGCAATGGGTCCTACCGGGCGCTCCTGTTGTCGATTAATCTATATCTATACTTCTATACTACTATTAAACAATCAAATTAATTTTTTCTTAATGCCACTCCGCAGATGTGCCCAGCCTAATTACCACCGTCAGATTAGCCCCACTAAATAAAATCTAATGATTACAGTTAGTTTAATCCCGAGCTATGTGTGCAATTTACTAGGACTGAACGCACTCCACCCGCGGAGGAATATTCCACGCCGCGTCCGCGTACAACGCTTCGTAAACGCAAAAGGGCTCTCCATGTCGCAGCCACCGCGTCGCCTCCATGAGTCTCATGGGAGAACCCTAGCCGCCACTCCTTCCCTCCCCTACCTCCTCCCTGTCTCGCCGCCGCCGCCGGAGTGCGCCCCTGGGCGAAGCTAGGGCCTCTATACTTATACTTACTACTATTAAACAATCAAACTAATTCTTTCTTAATGTCACTCTGCAGATGTACCCAGCCTAATTACCACCGTCAGATTAGCCATACTAAATAAAATCTAATGATTACAATTAGTTTAATCCCGAGCTATGTGTGCAATTAGCAATTTACTAGGACTGAACGCACTCCACCCGCGGAGGAATATTCCACGCCGCGGACCACGCCGCGTCCGCGCACAACGCTTCGTAAACGCAAAAGGGCTCTCCATGTCGCAGCCATCGCGTCGCCTCCATAAGTCTCACGGGAGAACCCTAGCCACCACTCCTTCCCTCCCCTACCTCCTCCCTGTCTCGCCGCCGCTGCCGGAGTGCGCCCCTGGGCGAAGCTAGGGCCAGCTCCTTCTCAAGATTCAGAAACGATCAAAATAATGGTACAGGGAGAAGAAAGAGAGGGATTCAATCTTCGCCTTGGAATAAAAGGAATTGATATTGGCGCGATCTAACCTATTAACCTATTATGGGGAATCGGTCCTGCACTTGTCCTACCATACCTTTTTCGTGTATACGAAATAGTGGTTCCGCGGGTCCTTTCCGCTCTAATCAGATAAAGGGGGTTAAGGAGAGAAACCTAGCCACCACCCCTTCCCTCACCTAACTCCTTCCTGTCTCGCCGCTGCCGCCGGAGGGCACGCCGGGGCGAAGCTAGGGCCAAGCCCCAAGGAGGGCGAGGACGGGGCACCTGGTTCCTGCCGGCTTGGCGCGGTCGCGCGGCGAACGCTTGGTGCAGCAGCGCTGAGGCACAGACTGCGTTGCCCAGGAGCGCCGCCGACGCCAGTTGCTGGCTTGCTACCTGGCTTACCCGCCTTGCTTCCGCCGCATGCAGGCTCTTTCCACTCCTCAGGCATCCGCCATGTCGGCCCAAGCAGACGACGAAGTCCAGCCCTGGCCAACAAGCTGTTCGTCACACGCCCATGGTAATATAGTGACGCTTCCTCTTTTCAATCAACCATTTTTTTTCTGTTCATCGAATTTCCAAGGAGTCATTTGCATTCCCAATTTTAATATGTGGGAGGAATTGAAGAACAATACATCAGCTAATCTCTGTGAATTTCATACGCTCGCGGCCGGCAATTAAGGAATGTGCCTCCCTGTCGGGTCCCCACCCATGTGCTAAAAAAGGCAAGTCCAGTTTCCTTCTCTCGTTGCCACGTCTTGACAACCACAGCCGTAGTCCAGCTTCCCTCACGTGATCCCTTCCTCCACCTACCACCAGAAAGGACAAGAAAACCCTACACCCCACCAAGCCCAGATCCCCGTGCGTCTCCTTCCCCCCAGCCGCCACCGGACGCCATGGCCTAGACTGTGGAGCTCTCCTCCCACAGCGAAAAAAGAGAGAGAAAAAAAACGCGAGAAATCAAGGCAAAAACTCGTGGGAAAATAAATCTAAAAACACAATTGTGTCTGCAATTCTTCATGCTGAACAGGCAATAAATCTGGAGAATTGTGGGCAAAAATATTGGCAGATCTGGGCAAGTTTCTCCCAGTGGAAACACGAAGGTAAAAGTGCTGTTCCAAAAAATTCTGGCCATTAACTTCTTTTAGTTCTAGAACTACTGGATTTCCCTCTCTGTACCCCCCCCCCCCCCCCCCCCCCCCACTTGATCTTCTAGTGGCAGAATTGCCCCCTGTACCAAAAAACGTTTGCAGAAACGTCACTTGGATCTTGTCCCCCTGTTCTTGCATCTCCCTACCCCTGTAGAATTGGATGTTGGATAGAAGCTGCTGACTCTTGAATTTGCATCTTTGTCTTTGCACCTTGTTTCTGCAAAATGGAGAAAGAAAAACGAAGCAGAGTTATTGTGTGTTGCTTACAAGAAAAGGCTTGTAGCAAAGTCTAGATTCTTACAAAAACACACAAGTAGCCAGGCAAATAGAACCTGGAAACTAGTAGTAGAAAAAAGTCCTGCAACCATGTAAAAAACAGCTCACTGACTTTGCTTTGTTTTAGTGATTTTGCACCCAAAAAAGTACGAGTTGCATCCAGAGGCTCCTCCCCTCTGCCAGATCTCTCTCTTTGTTCACACACACCTTGCCTTCTTCCCGAGCGAGAGAGGAGCGAGAAAGAAGAGGCTGGCCGCTGCTCATAGTACAGTAAAAACCACTGATCATCACGCGTCGACAAGTAGTATATTTACCGCACTCACTTGCTGGTACTTGAGCAAGCAGGCTCATTCACTTCGCTGTTGTTGTTGATATTGCTATTTAGTAAGGAAAACAGGAGGACAAAAATGTGTTGCGAAAAAACAGATTTTTCACTTACTTAAATGATCACCTTATGCATGACCACACATAAAACATTCTAAAAGAAGTAAAAAATAAAGTGGTTTGAATTTTGGCGGCGTGATTCGTGGGTTATTGGGCAACTTGGTTCGCCGGGTGAGGCGACACTAGGTCACCAAGGGCGGAGGGTAGGCTAGTTTTGTCCCTCGGGTTAGGCGACTTGGTGTGGTGGTCTTTGGGTGACTTGTTTGCCAGGTGAGGCGACACTAGGTCACCGAGGGCGGGGGGTAGGCTAGTTTGTCCCTCGGTTTAGGCGACTTGGTGCGGTTATCCGTGGGTTATTGGGCGACTTGGTTCGTCGGGAGAGGCAACACTAGGTCACCGAGGCGGGGGGGTAGGCTAGTTTGTCCCTCGGGTTAGGCCACTTGGTGTGGTTGTACGTGGGTTATTGGGCAACTTGGTTCGCCGGGTGAGGCGACACTAGGTCACCGAGGGCGGGGGGTAGGCTAGTTTTGTCCCTCAGGTTAGGCGACTTGGTGTGGTTGTCCGTGGGTCTTTGGGCGACTTGTTTGCCGGGTGAGGCGACACTAGGTCACCGAGGGCGGGGGGTAGGCTAGTTTGTCCCTCGGGTTAGGCGACTTGGGGTGGTTGTCCGTGGGTTATTGGGCGACTTGGTTCGCCGGGAGAGGCGACACTAGATCACCGAGGCGGGGGGTAGGCTAGTTTGTCCCTCGGGTTAGGCCACTTGGTGTGGTTGTCCGTGGGTTATTGGGCAACTTGGTTCGCCGGGTGAGGCGACACTAGGTCACCGAGGGCGGGGGGTAGGCTAGTTTTGTCCCTCGGGTTAGGCGACTTGGTGTGGTTGTCCGTGGGTTTTTGGGCGACTTGTTTGCCAGGTGAGGCGACACTAGGTCACCGAGGGCGGAGGGTAGGCTAGTTTGTCCCTCGGGTTAGGCGACTTGGGGTGGTTGTCCGTTGGTTATTGGGCGACTTGGTTCGCCGGGAGAGGCGACACCAGGTCACCGAGGCGGGGGGTAGGCTAGTTTGTCCCTCGGGTTAGGCGACTTGGTGTGGTTGTCCGTGGGTTATTGGGCAACTTGGTTCGCCGGATGAGGCAACACTAGGTCACCGAGGCAGGGGGTAGGCCAGTTTGTCCCTCGGGTTAGGCAACTTGGGGTAGTTGTTCGTTGGTTATTGGGCGACTTGGTTCACCGGGAGAGGCGACACTAGGTCACCGAGTCGTGGGGTAGGACAGTTTGTCCCTCGGTTTAGGCGACTCGGTGCGGTTGTCCATTAGTTATTGGGCGACTTGGTTCGTCGGGAGAGGCGACACTAGGTCACCAAGGGTGGTAGGGGGGTAGGCTAGTTTTGTCCCCCCGGGTTAGGCGACTTGGGGTGGTTGTTCGTGGGTTATTGGGCGACTTTGTTCGCTGGGAGAGGCAGCACTAGGTCACCGAGTCAGGGGTAGGCTAGTTTTGTCCCTCGGGTTAGGCGACTTGGTGTGGTTGTCCGTGGCTTATTGGGTGACTTGGTTCGTCGGGAGAGGCGACACTAGGTCATCGAGTCGGGGGTAGGCTAGTTTGTCCCTCGGGTTAGGCGACTTGGGTTGGTTGTTCGTGGGTTATTGGGCGACTTGGTTCGCCGAGTGAGGCGACACTAGGTCACCAAGGGCGGGGTAAGGCTAGTGTGTCCCTCGGGTTAGGCGACTTGGGGTGGTTGTTCGTCGGTTATTGGGCGACTTGGTTTCGTCGGGTGAGGCGACACTAGGTCACCGAGGGCGGGGGGGGGGGGGGGGGGGGGGGGGGGCTAGTTTTCTCCCCTGGGTTAGACGACTTGGGGTGGTTGTTCGTGGGTTATTAGGCGACTTGGTGTCACAAAAAAAACTGTTTTTGCTGCTGTTTACTACAAGGGTGTGTGTGTGTGAGAGCCCATGAAAAGGGTTGGGGTCTTGCCTGTTATCTTGCTTTGGGCACTTGATTTCAGTAGTTTCCAATCTTCTGTCTGGATACTTACCAAATCTTCTATCTGGAAGAAAGTATTTTCGTGTGCCGTCAAAACCAATAAAAAAAGCAAACCACCAAATGAGAGAAAAAATTATGTGGCGCTTACCACCATGTGGTGCACGCAGCAGTTTACTGCATACTTCTTACTTCGCCGGTTCGCTAATGAAGCTTTAATCTGATTTGCTGTGAATGCGCAGAAGTTGAGCCTCTACTTTCTCCAAATCGGCGACTATTGGGTAGCATCAAGGACTGACATGAAGGCTCGTTGTGGGGCACATGAAAGTGCTCACTACAACTATCAACCATGCCCGCATGAAATCATCGTCTGCTCTCCTCACCATCTTTCCAATCATGTTGTAGACGGTTGTTATCTCGGGGGCACTTCCATTCTCAAACCCGTACCTGCTGTTTATGAATGATATAGCTTCTGAATCCCAGCCATAGAACACGTCTTCCCCAGAGTTGCGTAGACCCAAAGTATGGTGGACGCTTTCGGCTGTTACGGGAATCTCGCCCCTGCCTTGGACTACAATACACTCGCTGTCTGGATCGTAACTCTGCATCACCCACCGGCTCAGGTCCGCAGGCATCGATGTGCCTCAATCTTCAGTATTGCTCCCCAGATGGTATGTTTTGGTGAGATCCTTTTGATCCTGCTCAAAACTCTTGTTTAACTTTACAAGCCCTGCGGGCGCTGCTCTATTTCTTCCTTCCTGAACCTGCTTCTTCCTTGGTCGCCTACGGACTTGTAAACCCTCATCTTTGTTCCCGGCCGCTGCGTCAGTTCTTGCTGCGCCCTGATAAAAAGACAGGAAGAAAAATTTAAGAAACATGGTTTCCTCTGATTCTCTGCCTAAGTCGTGGCAATGTTGCGGAAACACACACAGGAGATGATAACAAAAAAGGAAAAAAGAAAAGGTGTGTGTGGACTGTACCTCGCCGTTATGTTCATCTGCGTAGTCCTCCATCTCAATGCTGCCAGTCCAGGGGATACTGAAAAAGGATGCCCTCCTCGCACCCCTAGTTTTTCACTTTTGTCTTGCCTGCATTTTAAAAAAAAAGTTAGGAAGGGGTGTTGGAAAACCCTTGGCGACTACTAAAGACACACAGAATTGCCCCTCCCTTATATTCTACATGCATTTGTGAGATATATAGATCACTAAAAAAGAGATGAAAACATGACTAAATACTTTGTATGTGCATTGTCCTATGCATTGTCTGTAACATGCTAAAATACTCACAAAAAAAGCATCATGAAAATTCACTAAAAATTCTCATGATTGTCGGCTCATTTATATGATGGTGATGATACGGGGTAGCAAAATAAAATGAAGCACCTGGGATAATACGATGCAGGAGAAAAAGCAATCAGCGATGAAAAATAATGATGAGAAAAATAAAGTCTAGTTCATCCGCAGTTTTATCCATTCATAAAAAAAAAACTGGTCGCAGCTACATCCAGAAAACGGAGCCTACAAAAAACACACATATCTCTGTCTGATTGCCTACATATCTTCATACTGATTATTCTCTGAACTAGTTAACCCCGCATCATTTCGTACTGATTATTGTCTACTTATCTTCCATCTAATTGCCTACTAAAAACAATCAGTGTTGCCTATTTCTATTCTGATTTCCTGCAAAAACGTAGTGTTTATAGCATACTGAACTATGTCTAATTGCCTACTAAAAACAAACAGTGCTGCCTATTTCCTGTTTCTGATTTCCTACAAAAAATATAGTGTTTATTGCATACTGACTACTATGTCTAATTGCCTACTAAAAAAATGCTCCTGTCCAAGATGTCATAGGTGTGAAAAATAGTTGATGGTCTGCATGTCAGTCATTGCGGGCTTTGCGGTGAATTAAAATACAACTTATACTGGTTAATAGGTGTGCAGACATTTTAAACACATATTGGTTGGAGAATAATTCTCCATGGCAAGCAAAGAACTAGTAGCAGAAAAATTTATCCAACATCAGATGGGCTGGGCATAACATATTGGTTCCGAACTTGTTCTGCTAGCAGGAGTTGGTTCCAAGCTTGTGGGTATTTGTGCCCAGGAGCTAATTAGAACGGTGTTGAATCTTTTCATCACACTGGCTGGAGACTAATTCTCCTGGAGCAGGTTCCAAATAACCAGTGCTCGTCGAGCAACATCGGTCTGTTGCTGAAAATTCATCCGCAAAACAGCATTATAACGAATATATCAAAAGTAGACCTGACAAAAAAGCAACAATCCAGATTATCTACAAAAACCACAGAAATGGACAAGCCTGTATTTGCCTACAGAACAACATAGATAGATGTTGCCTACATAATCCCTCATCTAAAAAATGCCAAAAAAACTCATGTGTGAGTTTGCCTTCATATATATAGGTAGAAACAAATTGAGTTGCCTACAACACATGGAATGGACACCGTGTATATACCTACAGAACAACAGATTTGTTGCCTACATAAAAACCCCATCATCTCTGTGTGTAATTGCCTGCGTATGTGTTGGTTGCCTAATTAAGTTGCCTGCAAAACCTAAAAAATCGAATCGAAACCGTAGGTCCTACTCCCCCTCCCCTCCATGAAGCGTGGATGCCCCTACTCGTGACGCGAGGGTTTGAGCCCGCCGACGAGGACTACGATTTCGCCTCCCCGTCGTCCCCGTAGGCCAGAGAAAACATTGAGGAGGAGGAAAAAAAAGCCGCCGGAACACATGGAGGAAAAAGAGTCGCCGGGGGAAGCTGACCTGCGGTTCGTAGATGGGCGGAGACGCCCTGGTTCCCCGTTGGCCAGCCGCCCACGCGCGCCCCCGTCCTCTCTTCTCCCCGTCGCGCCCGCGGCTCGGGGTCTCCCCCGCCGGTCCGCTTGCTGGGCACGCGCGCGGCTCCCTCTGCTCCCGATGTGGGTGGTTGTTCAAACCGGAGAAGCTTCTCCCGTCGGCGGTGGACTCTCCCGTTCACGTCGAATTCCGGTGGCTAGGGATTCGGTTCCTGTTGACCCCCCCGTGTGGAGAGAGTGAGGGGAGGGGAATTGGGGATAGGGAGAACTGGTGGGGCGCGTTCCCCAAAGGTGAGTACTCTGCGCCGGTCCGCCGGCCCAAACTTTGACCCGGTCCAACCCTGGCCGTCAGATGTGAAGTGTAAAAACCGTCAGATCTAAGAATCCCGTCCCGCTCCCGTATTCCCCGCGCGGACGACTCTCTCTTCCCCACCTCCTCATCTCAAATCGGGAGAAAACGTTCAGGACGGGAACGAGAGGACGAAGCTTGCCAGATCGTCGGCGTTCACTGGATCGCCCACGCTCGTCGGATCGCCGCTACTCACGACGGTGAGGCCGCACGTCGTTTCCGGCGATGGTGCTTGCCGGGTACCTCCCCCGCTCTCAGTTTGTGCTCCAGATCCCGCCGCTGACCGATCGCAGACGGTCCATGGTTGCAGCACTCCGGTGCGTCGCCCCTGGCCTCGCCGTCGCCTGCATGAGTTTCGGCGATACAAACGGCACCAATCGCACCATAAAACAGATGTAGCAAAAAAACTTGTTCGTCGTAGCAAAAAGCAACGGCGGTTGCAGCAAAAACGTTGTCGTCGTCGCCGTGGGTCGCAACTCGTCATGAATGGACGTAGCAAAAACATTTGCCGGTTGTAGCAAAATCGACGACGTTCCAGCAAAATCCAAAGTTGGTAGTAGCACAAATAGGTGCTAGTTCCAGCAAAAACTAAGACAATGGTAGCACAAAAATCATTTGGTTCCAGCAAAACTCAAAGACAGTGGTAGCAAAAATGATGCTAGTTCCAGCAAAAAGCAAAACAATGGTACCAAAAAAAGGAGTACTGGATCCAGCAAAATTCAGAGACCATGGTAGCAAAAAAATCCTTTGGTTCCAGCAAAAAACACTTAATTTGCGAATACTAGCAAGAAAAAGTCGCTGATTCCAGCAAAAAACAAAAACACGGATGAAGCAAAAATTGCCGTTGGTTGCAGCTCCCACCGAGGCCAGTTCCAGCATCTCGTCCGCCCACGACGTAGCCGTTGTCCCTGGCACAGCAACCTGGGCTTGCAGCACCAACAGCTTTTGGTTCCAGCTTCAGATGAGGACTATTGCAGCACCGCCCCCGGGGATGGAGCTCAGATCATGGCGTGGCGGCTGTCGCGGGCGCGGCCACGCAACCAATGGGAAACACCTCGTCGGATCTATGAGGGATTTGTTTTGCTATGAAGGGGGGCACGAAGGAGAAGAAGAAAAAGCTATGTGAGAGATGAGGATGGGAAAGAAGGAAGAAGGAAGAACCCGGGCGACACTAGTAGCGCCAGGGCTGCGGCGGTGGCCGGCGCTGACCACTACCGGAGATGAGGAAAGCCATGGGATCCAGTGGGGAAGAAAAGAAATTTGTGGATGGTATTGTCTCACGTGAGAAGATAAGTGTGATGCGTGTGGACCCTTTGGGAAGGACGTGGGTGTGAAAGAGGGTAGCACGTGGGTTGTTAGCTGTTTTATGGTCGTGTGATTAGCTCGAATCGAGCGGCCCGTGCGTGACCGGCGGAACACTCGGCCGGTGCGCCGGGTATAAACATTCCCCTTCCCCAAAATTTCGAAACGACAAAACACACCGCACCGCTCGGTCGGGTTCCCTCTCGCCACGTGTCGCGTCCTGTTCTCTGAGAGAATGGTTAATAGTATAGCCAGCTGGCTATAAGCCAGTGCCATGTCATCTACGGCTCATCTTATAGCCAATATGTATAATAGTACATCAAAAGAGTGTACTACTTTTTTATTACGCGGACCACATTTCATTCTCATAAAGTGCCTAGGAGCACGTGCTAGAGCTGGCTCTTCACGAAGAGCCCGCTTATCTTGTCTCTTCTCTCCTCTTTCCTCCAACTAAGCAGAAATATACTAGTTTTTTCCTTATAGCTCGCCGACTCAGCTCTATTATACTTGCTCTGATGGACGGTCGTCGTTCGGCCGCTGCAGCGTGCCAGATAGCACGCGCGTGAGTCAGCGTTTAGGTTCATATTATATGAGAGCATGGTTAATAGTACAGCCAGCTGCTGGCTATAAGCCAGTGCCATGTCATCTACAGCCCATCTTATAGCCAACATGTATAATAGTACATCAAAAGAGTATACTACTTTTTTATTATGTGGCCCACCTTTCATTCTCACAAAGTGCCTAGGAGCACATGCTAGAGCTGGCTCTTCACGAAGAGCCCGCTTACCTTCTCTCTGCTCTTCTCTTTCCTCCAACTAAGCAGAAATATACTAGTTTATTCCTTATAGCCCGCTGACTCAGCTCTATTATACTTGCTCTGACGACGGATGCATTGATTTTTAGATGAAAGTGAGAACAATACATCAGCTAGCAATTGATACCCAATATCTCATATATACCTATAACGCCCACGATGCGGCTATATCTCCCACGTGTCGAGGCACGACTTAGAGGCATAACCGCATTGTGGTTTTGTCGCAAGAAGGGTCATCTTCACACAATCCCATGTAATGAACAAGAATGGGATAAAGAGTTGGCTTACAATCGCCACTTCACACAATACATAAATATAATTCATACATCATCCAAAATACACACATAGACCGACTACGGTCAAAATCCAAATGAAAATAAGATAACCCCAATGCTAGATCCCCGATCGTCCCAACTGGGCTCCACTACTGATCATCAGGAAAAGCCACATAGTAACGGCCACGTTCCTCATCAAACTCCCACTTTAGATCGATCCCATCATCTGCACTGGCATCGTCGGCACCTGCAACTGTTTTGGTAGAATCTGTGAGTCACGAGGACTCAGCAATCTCACACCCGCGAGATCAAGACTATTTAAGCTTATCGGAAAGGATGGTAAAATGAGGTGGAGCTGCAGCAGGCAATAAGCATATATGGTGGCTAACATACGCAGAAGAGAGCGAGAAGAGAAGCAACGGAACGGTCGTCAACTAGCAATGACCAAGAAGTGATCCTGAACTCCTACTTACGTCATACATAGCTCGAACCATGTTCACTTCCCGGGCTCCGCCGAGAAGAGACCATCATGGCTACTCACGCAGTTGATGTATTTTAATTGGGTCAAGTGACAAGTTCTCTACAACCGGACATTAACAAAATTCCCATCTGCCTCATAACCGCGGGCACGGCTTTCGAAAGATAATACCCTGCAGGGGTGTCCCAACTTAGCCCATCATAAGCTCTCACAGTCAACGAAGGATAAACCTTCTCCTGGAAAGACCCGATCAGTCTCGGAATCCCGGTTTACAAGACATTTCGACAATGGTAAAACAAGACTAGCAAAGCCGCCCGAATGTGCCGACAAATCCCGATAGGAGCTGCACATATCTCGTTCTCAGGGCACACCGGATGAACACTACGTACAACTAAAACCAATCCTCGAGTTTCCCCAAGGTGGCGCTGCAAGTGGCTCTAGTTTGGACCAGCACTCAGAGGAACACTGGCCCGGGGGTTTAAATAAAGATGACCCTCGGGCTCGCGAAAACCCGGGGGAAAGGCTTAGGTGGCAAATGGTAAAACCAAGGTTGGACCTTGCTGGAGGAGTTTTATTCAAGGCGAACTGTCAAGGGGGTCCCATAAATCACCCAACCGCGTAAGGAACGCAAACTCAAGGAACATAATACCGGTATGACAGAAACTAGGGCGGCAAGAGTGGAACAAAACACCAGGCATAAGGCCGAGCCTTCCACCCTTTACCAAATATATAGATGCATTAATTAAATAAGAGATATTGTGATATCCCAACATATCCATGTTCCAACATGGAACCAACTTCAACTTCACCTGCAAATAGCAACGCTATAAGAAGGGCTGAGCAAAGCGGTAACTTAGCCAAACAACGGTTTGCTAGGAAAGGATGGTTAGAGGCTGACATGGCAATATGGGAGGCATAATATAGCAAGTGGTAGGTAGCGCAGCATGGCAATAGAGCGAACAACTAGCAAAGCAAAGATAGAAGTGATTTCGAGGGGTGGTCATCTTGCCTGCAAGGTTCTCAGAGTTGTCGAAAGCTTGATCCTCGTAAGCGTACTCAACAGGTTCCTCGTTCACGAACTCGTATCCCGGCTCTACCCAAGACAAGAACACAAACAATGGAACCACAATCAATCACGGGAAATGCACAAGCAACATGATGCAATACATGAATGATATGCAAGATATGATATGCGATGCATATGCGTGCTCCGGGAGGAAAATGATGAAGAATGCAGTAACTTGGCAAACCAAGCATGCCACTGGAAAGATGAGATGATTTCGGTCGAAATCGATATAAAGATCACCGGAAACGGATGCACGGTTTGCAAATGGCAAGCAAAACAAGAATGACACGAATCTGCGATTAACAGCATGATAGCACTTAAAAAGCAACAAGTAACAATGGTACAGCACTCCAACGTAGCAACAAAGCATATGGCAGTAATCTACAGAAAATTCTTGACAGAAGATGAACACTGAGCTACGGCTAGTTCACAACGTAACAAGCTCAAACAAGCATGGCAAAAATGCAAAAGATAACAGGTTCCCAAACTTGGTGAAATTACTGGACATGGCAGAAAACAGCATCAGGTAGTAATGTTCAGAGCATGAAAACAACATGCTACAGGAACTTAACATGGCAAAATAAGTCATGGCAGTATTCTGCTAAGTGCATATGACAAAAGTCCCTTACTGACCATAAGCCAAAAAGGACCAGAAGATATGATGGAAACCATGTAAACATAGCAAGTTTCGTTAACAGATCTCAGACTTAGCAGAAAACAGAGCATGGCAGAAACAATAATATAAAGGCATCTTGGTGAGCTTGATGCACTCACCACAAAGCAATGCACGAAAAAACAAGCATACCTACAGCAAGATGGCATGTTTATGAAGCTATCCATGGCAAGAACAAAAGCATAGCATGTATGGATCAACTACAACAAGCTTGGCAAAATTGAATAACACGTAAACAATCTGCCAGAAATATTTTATAGCAAAATAGAGCAAGATTGAGTCATGCTACGGCACTCCATAATTGCAAACAAGTGCAGGAATGGATCAATTACAACAATATCTACAAAACAACCTTACTGAACATCTCCAAACTATGCATGGATCTCTCTGTAGCATCAAGTTTACATGGCAACAAAATAACAGCAGACAAAGACTTAGAGAAATTATTAAGTCCCTAAAATCAGAAACATTACGGGGCCTAGTTTGCATGCTTGTGCTAGTCACCACAGAGATCACAAAAATACATGGCATACACCACTGGAAAGATGGCATGGCATACAACAAAACACATGTAGAGCTCATGCCCATAAGATGTACAGATTAAATGATCCAAAAAATAACAATTCTCCAAGTTCTGCTAAGAACCAGCAGATAACAGCAACTAGCACTCTTGCACCAGAGATTTGGGCATCAAGATGGCCTCTAATGAACATGGTGCAATGGAATAAAATGAAGAGCATCACGAGACGAACAATTTGATATATTACACATGGCGAAACGGAGCTATATGCAGAGAGTTACGATGCTATGAACATGGGCACTTATTGTAAAAATAAAAGACGGAAATTTCGGGGGGAAAGAGAAAAGTCAACGCACTGGATTTAGATCGGGATCTGGCCGAATCTCTCGAGCTCGCCGGCGGGAGGAGGCGCGGCGGAGGAGAGGAGGCGCCGGGGCCCGGAGGGAGGCGGCGTCGGGCGCGGCGGCTCGTGGGCGGCGTGGCCAGCGATGGCGACCGGTGCCGGGCGCGGCGGCGCCGGCGGGGACGGCGAGGCGGCGGGGCCGGCGCTGGAGGGCGGCGGCGGCCGGGTGCGCGCGGGGAGGCGCACGGGCACGGGGGCGACGGAGCTCGGGCCCGCGGTGGAGGGAAGCCGGCGGGGTGAGGTGGCGGCGGCTGATTCGTCGGGGCGGCGGCGCGATTTCGTCCGGCGGCGGTACGGACACGTCCGCCCGCGGAGAGGGAGCGGGGCTAGGGTTGGGCTACGAACGTTAATTGGGAGAGATGCAAATATATAGGTAGAGGGAGCTAGGAGAGTCCAAATGAGGTGCGGTTTTCGCCCACACGATCGTGATCGAACGACCTACAGCATGGAAGAGAGTTTGGTGGGTTTTGGGCTGTTTAGAGAGGGGGTTTTGCTGGAACACTCAGAAGGCATCTGCGGTTATCCGGTTAACCGTTGGAGTACCAAACGACCTCCGAATGGAACGAAACTTGACCGGTGGTCTACCGGTGGTCTACCGGTAGTATACCAAGGCCACTTGAAAAGCCTCGGTCCATTCCGAGAATGTTTGACACCCGCTCACGAAAGAAAACAAAAGGGGTGCGCCGGAGGAGATGGGAGCGCCGGATTGCAAAACGAACAACGGGGAAAATGCTCGGATGCATGAGACGAACACGTATGCAAATGCAATGCACATGATGACATGATATGATATGCATGACATGAACAAAATGCAAAACGAAAGACAAAACCCGACCACGGAGGGAATATCATAGCACATAGCCGAAAATGGCAAGAGTTGGAGTTACAAATATGGAAAGTTACATCCGGGGTGTTACAACACTCCACCACTACGAGAGGATCTCATCCCGAGATCTAGGACTGAAAGAACTCCGGATATTCGGAACGGAGATGGTCCTCGCGTTCCCAGGTGGCTTCCCGGTCGGAATGGTGCGACCACTTCACTTTCAGGAATTTGATTGACTTGTTGCGAGTCTTGCGCTCAGTTTCTTCAAGAATAGCAACGGGGTGCTCATGATAAGACAAATCTTCTTGGAGGTCAATATCTTCGAAGTTGATAGTGCGCTCAGGCGTCTTGAAGCACTTGCGGAGCTGTGACACGTGGAACACATCGTGCACGTTCGCGAAGTTGGAAGGAAGCTCAAGTTGATAGGCGAGGTCGCCTCTTTTGCCACTGATCTTGAAAGGACCCACGTATCTAGGGGCAAGCTTCCCTTTGATACCGAAGCGACGAGTGCCTTTCATTGGAGAGACGCGGAGGTAGACATGGTCTCCGATCTCGAAAGCCACATCACGGTGCTTACTATCATAGTAACTCTTCTGGCGCGATTGCGCGGCTTTGAGATTATCATGGATGACTTTACACATTTCTTCAGCTTCAGTGATTAAGTCATTGCCAAGAAGTTGGCGTTCACCAGTCTCTGACCAATTGAGAGGAGTACGGCACTTTCTGCCATAGAGAATCTCGAATGGGGCCTTGCCCGAACTTGCTTGGAAGCTGTTGTTGTAGGAGAATTCAGCATATGGAAGACAATCTTCCCATTTAATGCCAAAGGAAATGACACAAGCCCTGAGCATATCTTCAAGAATTTGATTGACTCGCTCGACTTGGCCACTAGTTTGAGGATGGAAAGCTGTGCTGAAGAGAATATTTGTGCCCATGGCCTTCTGGAAGGAGTCCTAGAACTTAGAGGTGAAGATGCTTCCACGATCTGAAGAAATCAATTGTGGAATGCCGTGCAAGGAGATAATTCTGGAGGTGTATAGCTCTGCCAACTGAGCTGCTGTGATGGATTCTTTGATTGGAAGGAAATGAGCCACTTTTGAAAGCTTGTCGATGACAACAAAGATAGCATCATTTCCACGCTTGGACTTGGGAAATCCAGTCACGAAGTCCATTTCGATATGATCAAACTTCCATTCTGGGATAGCAAGAGGTTGGAGGAGACCAGCTGGTCGTTGGTGTTCTGCTTTCACTCTTCGGCAGACATCACATTCATTCACGAACTGAGCAATTTCTCGCTTCATTCGAGTCCACCAATACGACTGCTTGAGGTCATGGTACATCTTCGTACTTCCAGGATGAATGGAAAGGAGAGAATTGTGCGCCTCGTTCATTATGACTTTCCTTAGATCACCTTTAGGAACCACAATCCGGTCCTCGAAGAATAAAGTGTCTCTGTCATCAATGCGATAGCACTTGTATTTGGAAAGACCCTTGTCGATACCACGTTTCACCTTCTTCACCATGGCATCAAGAAGTTGTGCCTCACGAATTTGATCTTCCAAAGTAGGAGAGACTATGAGATTGGCAAGAAAGCCTTGAGGAACAACTTGGAGATTCAGCTTGCGGAAAGCTTCACAAAGATCCGGTTGGAATGGCTTGAGGATTAAGTTGTTGCAATAAGCCTTCCTGCTTAAAGCATCTGCAATGACATTGGCCTTGCCTGGAGTATATTCAATACTCGGATTGTACTCTTGAATCATTTCGACCCAACGAGTCTGCCTGAGGTTGAGGTTTGGCTGAGTGAAGATATACTTGAGACTCTTGTGATCGGTGAATATGTCCACTTGTCTTCCCAACAAGAGATGTCTGCACATTATTAATGCATGGACAACTGCCGCCAACTCAAGATCGTGAGTGGGGTAGTTCTTCTCATTGGGCTTCAACTGACGAGAGGTATAGGCCACAACTTTCTTCTCTTGCATTAACACAGCACCGAGACCTTGGAGAGAAGCATCACAGAAAACTTCAAATGGCTTGGATTCATCAGGAGGAGTTAAGACAGGAGCTGTGACTAGTCTCTCTTTGAGAGTGTTGAAAGCAACGTCACACTCAGGAGACCCGACATACTCCACATGCTTCTGGAGGAGGTTGGAAAGAGGCTTTGCAATCTTAGAGAAATTCTCAACGAATCTTCGGCAATAGCTTGCAAGACCAAGAAAACTGCGGAGCTGCTTGACATTCTGAGGAGGTTCCCAATTCACAATTGCGGACACCTTCTCGGGGTTAACAGCGATGCCCTTGGCAGAGATGATGTGACCAAGGTAAAGAACTTCATCAAGCCAAAACTCACATTTTGAGAACTTCGCATAGAATTGATACTCTCTGAGCTTGTCAAGCACCAATCGCAAATGTTTGGCATGGTCCTTCTTATTCTTGGAGAAGACCAAAATATCATCGAGATACACCAGGACGAATTCATTGGTATAGGGGTTGAAGATGAAATTCATTATCCGAGAGAATGTTGGAGGAGCATTGACAAGGCTGAAAGACACGACAGTATATTCATAAGAACCAAAGCTTGTTCTGAATGCTGTCTTGGGAATATCTTCTTCACGAATGCGAATCTGATGATAACCCATACGAAGGTCAAGCTTGGAGAATACTTTAGCACCTTTGAGTTGCTCGAATAGCTCATTGATGTTGGGAAGTGGATACTTGTTCTTGATTGTCTTCTTGTTCAATGGACGGTAGTCGACACAAAGTCGGTCCGTGCCATCCTTCTTCTTTACAAAAAGAACACCACAACCCCATGGAGATGAACTCGGTCTGATCAAACCCAGACGCTCTTGTTCATCGAGTTGTTTCTTCAATTCTTTCAGCTCGTTGGGTCCAAGCTTGTATGGACGCTTGCAAACGGGTTCAGTGCCTGGCTCAAGATCGATAACGAACTCAACTGGCCGGTGAGGAGGTATACCCGGAAGCTCTTCTGGAAAGACATCTTGGTACTCACAAATGACTGGAATTTGAGAGATGGCATTCAATTCGCCCTTCTCATTGAGAGAAAATAACCGAATGGTTTCATCACGAGCGGCATAAATAATCACATCCTCAAAAGAGTGTGTCAATTGAATTTCCCTGGCAGCACAATCAAGTTGAGCCTTGTGCTTAGAAAGCCAGTCCACCCCGAGAATAAGATCAATATCCAAGTCACCAAGAACAACTGGAGAAGACAGAAATTTATAGTTTCCCATCTTGATGGAAACATCCGGGACACAATTATTAGATGTCATTTGCTTGCCCGGAGACACAACCTTCAACGGGATAGGAATCTTTTCCGTCACAAACTCATGCTTGGCAACAAAAGATCTCGAAATGAAAGAAAGCGATGCACCAGTATCAAAAAGAACTTTTGCAGGAATATTATTAACAGGAAGATTACCCATTATCACATCAGTAGATTCCTCCGCTTGAGCTGCATTCATCATGTTCACCTTTGCAGACTTTGGATTATGCTTGACCACTGCATTGCTGGAAGATCTGACAGGAGGAGGAGGCGGAAGGCGCCTTTGGTTGAAGCACTTGTTAGCATAGTGACCTTTCTGCTGACACTTGTTGCAAGTCACCTCTGAGAGTGGACGTTGATAAGGAGCATTGGACTTTGGAGCTTGATTCTGAGACTTGTTCTGATAGCCAGAGTTGGAAGAGTTGGAAGAACCATGGCCACCTTTGTTCTTCTGCTGGTAAGGCTGACGAAACGGAGGAGGAGGAGGCAACCAGAACTTCTGTTGCTTAGCTGCCACAAGTGAGGAAGAAGAAGACTGAACTGTGTCCCTGACTCTCTTCTTAGAAGCCTCACACTTGAGCTGAGCAGCCTCTTGCTTCAGTGCCATATTGTAGAATTGATCAAACTGAGTAGGCTCAACAAGAACGAGAGCTAACTGCAGATCCTCTCTAAGGCCACCTCTGAAGTGATAGATCATGCTCTTTTCATCAGGAACGTCTTGTTTAGCAAAGCGAGCAAGTTTCTGAAACTGGATGTTGAATTGATACATAGACATGTTTCCTTGCTTGAGATTGCGGAACTCCTCACGCTTGCTCTCAACAACACTTTGTGGAATGTGGTGCGCTTTGAAATCCCGACAGAAGTCAGTCCAAGTGATCACACAACCTCCTCTGGAATCTTTGTATTGCTGAAATCAATCAGCAGCTTGGTCCTTGAGCTGAAAAGAAGCGAACTTGACATAGTCCTCAGGCCTGACATTGCTACATTCAAAATGCTTGTTGATGTCCACGAGCCAATCATCGGCATCCGTGGCCTCGGCACAGTAGCTGAAAGACTTGGGCTGATTTGCGAGAAACTGGTTGAGGGTAGCAAAGTGAGGCTGATTGTTGCCTTGACCTTGATTTCCTTGATTGCCTTGCCCTTGGGTGCGTTCTTGCAAGAGTTGCAGAATCATCTAAGCATTGGCGTTGGTGGCTGCCATGATAGCTTGCCATGCCTCCGGAGGCGGAGGTGGTGGCGGAGGGTTCGCTTGACTCCCTTCATTGCGATCCGGATTCTGACGCGTTGGCGGAGCCATCCTGAAGAGGGTGACATCCGTTAGCATCTTGATAGACAAATAGCCAAGTTGAATCAACGAATAGAAATTGCAACATATAGTCTTCACAATAAACATTCGAACGAAGATGAACGAATGAATTCCTTAGTAAACCATTACACTTCCATTAGTTGAGAAGCCACTTGAAAAAGATATGGAATCAACATATGACTTCGAAGCAACTTGAATACCACAATACAAAACAAAACAAAGTATTGGCTTGCAGAATAAGCCGGAATAAACATATGACAGAGATTTCGTCCAAAGTTTTCGTGGCGGGGCCCACACAGGCTCAATCGTACAGCACCATCATGTACAAGGCTGTGCACATGAAATACGAAGCGTCCCCGAGTCGGCATAGCCAAAGGACTCTTTAAGACACTACGAGACCACTGTAAAACCAACCGTGTACAGGCGGACCACTAGACGTCGAACCCCAATCTCATATCATGCGTCTGTCGGAAAGATATCCTAAGAGCTACTTGAATTCCCACTTATAAACTCCCGAAACTTTCTGGTTATGCAATCTGGTGTTGGGGATACAGGGGACACAAAAATATATCACCCAAACTAGCAATCCCTAGATCCAGCTGTATCCATCCGTCAACACATAACCAAGAAACCTTCGGAAATCGTGTACCTCAACCTTCGAAAAACATCCGTTATACGAGTTATGGCAATACTCCCGAACTCCCGCCCCAGTACTGGGTGGCGTCGAGGTGATCTCACCAACAACTGCATAAAAGAGATTTCGATGTCGGCGAAACTCAGGTATTCCAGAACTGCAACGATAAAATTGTGACGACAACACCTCGGAGCTCAACTCCCCGGGACACTGCCACAACACCTAAATGTCAGGAGGCACAAAGAATAATGTTCTCGTCACAAAACCATCGGAATGATTCTAAGATACCCGCGTGATCCTAAAAAAATTTAGTGAAATTTGAGGAGAGAAGAGTCAAAACTTCTACGTCAGGAGACCTCACCAGAGCGACGAAGGGACTGAGGAGTAAAAAGAATCCTACTCTCCGATATATATAATCCTAAGACTCAAAACATTTTTGTTCTAGACTCAACAACGCCAGCGATTCGATCAAGCAGGGGGCTCCTAAGTCAGGGATGGCTCTGATTACCAACTTGTAATGCCCACGATGCGGCTATATCTCCCACGTGTCGAGGCACGACTTAGAGGCATAACCGCATTGTGGTTTTGTCGCAAGAAGGGTCATCTTCACACAATCCCATGTAATGAACAAGAATGGGATAAAGAGTTGGCTTACAATCGCCACTTCACACAATACATAAATATAATTCATACATCATCCAAAATACACACATAGACCGACTACGGTCAAAATCCAAATGAAAATAAGATAACCCCAATGCTAGATCCCCGATCGTCCCAACTGGGCTCCACTACTGATCATCAGGAAAAGCCACATAGTAACGGCCACGTTCCTCATCAAACTCCCACTTTAGATCGATCCCATCATCTGCACTGGCATCGTCGGCACCTGCAACTGTTTTGGTAGAATCTGTGAGTCACGAGGACTCAGCAATCTCACACCCGCGAGATCAAGACTATTTAAGCTTATCGGAAAGGATGGTAAAATGAGGTGGAGCTGCAGCAGGCAATAAGCATATATGGTGGCTAACATACGCAGAAGAGAGCGAGAAGAGAAGCAACGGAACGGTCGTCAACTAGCAATGACCAAGAAGTGATCCTGAACTCCTACTTACGTCATACATAGCTCGAACCATGTTCACTTCCCGGGCTCCGCCGAGAAGAGACCATCATGGCTACTCACGCAGTTGATGTATTTTAATTGGGTCAAGTGACAAGTTCTCTACAACCGGACATTAACAAAATTCCCATCTGCCTCATAACCGCGGGCACGGCTTTCGAAAGATAATACCCTGCAGGGGTGTCCCAACTTAGCCCATCATAAGCTCTCACAGTCAACGAAGGATAAACCTTCTCCTGGAAAGACCCGATCAGTCTCGGAATCCCGGTTTACAAGACATTTCGACAATGGTAAAACAAGACTAGCAAAGCCGCCCGAATGTGCCGACAAATCCCGATAGGAGCTGCACATATCTCGTTCTCAGGGCACACCGGATGAACACTACGTACAACTAAAACCAATCCTCGAGTTTCCCCAAGGTGGCGCTGCAAGTGGCTCTAGTTTGGACCAGCACTCAGAGGAACACTGGCCCGGGGGTTTAAATAAAGATGACCCTCGGGCTCGCGAAAACCCGGGGGAAAGGCTTAGGTGGCAAATGGTAAAACCAAGGTTGGGCCTTGCTGGAGGAGTTTTATTCAAGGCGAACTGTCAAGGGGGTCCCATAAATCACCCAATCGCGTAAGGAACGCAAACTCAAGGAACATAATACCGGTATGACAGAAACTAGGGCGGCAAGAGTGGAACAAAACACCAGGCATAAGGCCGGGCCTTCCACCCTTTACCAAATATATAGATGCATTAATTAAATAAGAGATATTGTGATATCCCAACATATCCATGTTCCAACATGGAACCAACTTCAACTTCACCTGCAACTAGCAACGCTATAAGAAGGGCTGAGCAAAGCGGTAACTTAGCCAAACAACGGTTTGCTAGGAAAGGATGGTTAGAGGCTGACATGGCAATATGGGAGGCATGATATAGCAAGTGGTAGGTAGCGCAGCATGGCAATAGAGCGAACAACTAGCAAAGCAAAGATAGAAGTGATTTCGAGGGGTGGTCATCTTGCCTGCAAGGTTCTCAGAGTTGTCGAAAGCTTGATCCTCGTAAGCGTACTCAACAGGTTCCTCGTTCACGAACTCGTCTCCCGGCTCTACCCAAGACAAGAACACAAACAATGGAACCACAATCAATCACGGGAAATGCACAAGCAACATGATGCAATACATGAATGATATGCAAGATATGATATGCGATGCATATGCGTGCTCCGGGAGGAAAATGATGAAGAATGCAGTAACTTGGCAAACCAAGCATACCACTGGAAAGATGAGATGATTTCGGTCAAAATCGATATAAAGATCACCGGAAACGGATGCACGGTTTGCAAATGGCAAGCAAAACAAGAATGACACGAATCTGCGATTAACAGCATGATAGCACTTAAAAAGCAACAAGTAACAATGGTACAGCACTCCAACGTAGCAACAAAGCATATGACAGTAATCTATAGGAAATTCTTGACAAAAGATGAACACTGAGCTACGGCTAGTTCACAACGTAACAAGCTCAAACAAGCATGGCAAAAATGCAAAAGATAACAGGTTCCCAAACTTGGTGAAATTACTGGACATGGCAGAAAACAGCATCAGGTAGCAATGTTCAGAGCACGAAAACAACATGCTACAGGAACTTAACATGGCAACACAAGTCATGGCAGTATTCTGCTAAGTGCATATGACAAAAGTCCCTTACTGACCATAAGCCAAAAAGGACCAGAAGATATGATGGCAACCATGTAAACATAGCAAGTTTCGTTAACAGATCTCAGACTTAGCAGAAAACAGAGCATGACAGAAACAATAATATAAAGGCATCTTGGTGAGCTTGATGCACTCACCACAAAGCAATGCATGAAAAAACAAGCATACCTACAGCAAGATGGCATGTTTATGAAGCTATCCATGGCAAGAACAAAAGCATAGCATGTATGGATCAACTACAACAAGCTTGGCAAAATTGAATAACACGTAAACAATTTGCCAGAAATATTTTATAGCAAAAGTAGAGCAAGATTGAGTCATGCTATGGCACTCCATAATTGCAAAGAAGTGCAGGAATGGATCAATTACAATACAAAACATACTTACTGAACATCTCCAAAATATGCATGGATCTCTCTGTAGCATCAAGTTTACATGGCAACAAAATAACAGCAGACAAAGACTTAGAGAAATTACCAAGTCCCTGAAATCAGAAACATTACGGGGCCTAGTTTGCATGCTTGTGCTAGTCACCACAGAGATCGCAAAAATACATGGCATACACCACTGGAAAGATGGCATGGCATACAACAAAACACATGTATAGCTCATGCCCATAAGATGCACAGATTAAATGATCCAAAAAATAACAATTCTCCAAGTTCTGCTTAGAACCAGCAGATAACAGCAACTAGCACTCTTTCACCAGAGATTTGGGCACCAAGATGGCCTCTAATGAACATGGTGCAATGGAACAAAATTAAGAGCATCACGAGGCGAACAATTCGATATATTACACACGCGAAGCGGAGCTATATGCAGAGAGTTACGATGCTATGAACATGGGCACTTATTGTAAAAATAAAAGACTCGAAAATTTCGGGGGGGAAGAGAAAAGTCAACGCACTGGATTTAGATCGGGATCTGGCCGAAGCTCTCGAGCTCGCCGGCGGGAGGAGGCGCGGCGGAGGAGAGGAGGCGCCGGGGCCCGGAGGGAGGCGGCGTCGGCGCGGCGGCGGAGGCGGCGGCTCGCGGGCGGCGGGCCGGCAATGGCGGCGGTGCCGGGCGCGGTGGCGCCGGCGGGGCCGGCGCTGGCGGCGGCGACGCTGGAGGGCGGCGGCGGCCGGGTGCGCGCGGGGAGGCGCACGGGCACGGGGGCGACGGAGCTCGGGCCCGGCGGGCCTGCCCTGGGCCTCGGCGGGCCCGCGGTGGAGGGAAGCCGGCGGGGTGAGGTGGCGGCGGCTGATCCGTCGGGGCGGCGGCGCGATTTCGTCCGGCGGCGGTACGGACACGTCCGCCCGCGGAGAGGGAGCGGGGCTAGGGTTGGACTGCGAACGTTAATCGGGAGAGATGCAAATATATAGGTAGAGGGAGCTAGGAGAGTCCAAATGAGGTGCGGTTTTCGCCCACATGATCGTGCTCGAACGACCTACAACATGAAGAGAGTTTGGTGTGGTTTGGGCTGTTTAGAGAGGGTTTTTTTTGCTGGAACACTCAGAAGGCATCTGCGGTAATCCGGTTAACCGTTGGAGTACCAAACGACCTCCGAATGGAACGAAACTTGACCGGTGGTCTACCGGTAGTATACCAAGGCCACTTGACAAGCCTCGGTCCATTCCGAGAACGTTTGACATCCGGTCACGAAAGAAAACAAGAGGGGTGCGCCGGAGGAGATGGGAGCGCCGGATTGCAAAACGGACAACGGGGAAAATGCTCGGATGCATGAGACGAACACGTATGCAAATGCAATGCACATGATGACATGATATGATATGCATGACATGAACAAAATGCAAAACGAAAGACAAAACCCGACCACGGAGGGAATATCATAGCACATAGCCGAAAATGGCAAGAGTTGGAGTTACAAATATGGAAAGTTACATCCGGGGTGTTACAATACCAGAAAAGAAAAATTGTTGTAAATAAGTAGTTCACTACCAAGTGCAGACAAGATTTTTGAGACACATGATCTTCATATTGATTCTATTTCAAGGTCGACAGCTTCCCTCATGTTGGTTCTTATTTTAGGTTCAAGCTGACTGAGTAGTATTTGTGATCCAAATGACTGGTTTCAGGTATCAACTTGACATATGTATGTAGCCCTCTCCATTTCCTCATTCTCTGATTCTTTGGGTCATCTTAGAACTTCTGATGGGTTAATTTATTTGCAGTACAATGTCGATACTGCTCTAGAACACCTCCTACATTAGTTTTCCGTTGCAATTGTTCATCCAATGGACAAGACGGGCGTCTCTGTGCTCGCCCACCATTATTTGACCTAATACAGTCACCCATAAGATCAGTATGCCCCAACTTATATTTTTTCCAACTTCATTATTTTGGATTATTAGTTGTCCTTACTGCTATCAATCCATGGCAAGAAGTAATGCAACTAAACTACTTCTCTGAGTTTGGTGGGCAATAATGTAATAGGATTATTGCCGCATAGTTAATTATTAGATGAATATTGTGTTCATGGTCAGTTAATTCTCTCACTGGTTATTTGAATAGTAAATGTAGAATTTGGCGTGTTATGTATCTCATCGAGCAAGTACTTGTTCTTGATATGTCACCCATATATTTTAAGTTAGTTGTTTTAGTTGGACTGATAATTTGGTACTGCAGACAAAGCACGTAAAATACATAACACACCACCCCGCAGGTCTGACTTGTTTCTTCATAGGGGACAAGTC
Source organism: Aegilops tauschii subsp. strangulata (assembly GCF_002575655.3). Classification (NCBI taxonomy): domain Eukaryota; kingdom Viridiplantae; phylum Streptophyta; class Magnoliopsida; order Poales; family Poaceae; genus Aegilops; species Aegilops tauschii. Next base: position 211,793,944 of record NC_053040.3, read on the forward strand.
ACCCATAAGATCAGTATGCCCCAACTTATATTTTTCCAACTTCATTATTTTAGATTATTGATCGTCCTTACTGCTATCAATCCATGGCAAGAAGTAATGCAACTAAACTACTTCTCTGAGTTTGGTGGGCAGTAATGTAATAGGATTATTGCCGTATAGTTAATTATCTGATGAATATTGTGTTATGGTAAGATAATTCTCACTGGTTATTTGAATAATAAATATAGAATTTGGCGTGTTATGTATCTCATCAAGCAAGTACTTGTTCTTGATATGCCATCCATATATTTTAAGGTAGTTGTTTTAGTTGGATTGATAATTTGGTACTGCAGACAAAGTAGGTAATAACTGGGTACATTGAAAAGCATTTTAAAAAGGCATGTAGTGATTGACTTCATGTTAGCAGTAAAATAACCTTTCACTGTCATGATGTCATCAGTTTACAAAGTGTGCAACCTACCCTGCTGATGTCTGGGTTTTTGTATGCTACTATGTTATTATTTACCTTGGTGATGAGGCGGGGAAGGTAAGTGGGGCTAACCTGTTTGTCGGAGCAAGAATAATGACCAAGTTTTTCATTAAAGTTTAGGGGGCAAGTGGGGCTAACCTGTTGGCCGGAACAAAAATAATGACCAAGTTTTTCATTAATGTTTGAGGGGCGTATGGTCTTGGTGCTGCTCAAGCTTGGCCATATGATTGTCACCGTAGGTGCTTCTCTGAGCATTGTCATCTTCTTCGCCACTGGTTTGGTAACCATCTGGGTTTCCTTCTCTGCTCCTGCATGTGTCATGTTCTAATGAGAAATGGAGAGGAAGTTAGAGAAGTTAGTAATCATCGATAATAATAATGTGATGTAGAAATGCATGTTTGCTGCACAGGTGTACCCTGCAAGGAATTATTTTACAATATAAATGCATATATTGTGGATTGATGACTAAACAAGTTTGCAGGCACATCCCTGAAAATACAGCAGAGCCTTCAATCTTGAGAGTTTAGAATTCTTCTAGTGTTGCTTTGGAAATGAATGTCATATCTGAATGCTTGCTTATTTAGGTGTATACGTAAAATCTAAAACTGACCAATACTGTTTCTAATAACATATTTGTATAAATGGATCTTAATTATATACATAATTTAAGATGGATGTACGGTAGTAGCATATGTTTAGGTTGAGGGTACTAATTATAACAAACGATGTGCTTTTTCACATATGATTGTAATATTAGTTGAGACGTGCATTGCACGTGCACATTTACTAGTGCATCAAAATGTCCTACTGGTGCTCTCGATTAGGCTAGTGCACTGGCATAGATCGTAGCAACTTGGACTATAGCTACCGCAGTTTCCCCTGTGTTTTTCTGTTATATATTTTTAGTCAATTTTCATTTCCTTCCCTATAAAAACGGGCTGAGAAAAATGAGAACATTACTTGAAATTTTTCAAGAGTTTTAAATCATTATTAAAAATGTTTTTAAAAAGGTATACAGTTTCTTTTGATATATTTTATAAAATCTAAATATTTTTTATGTTATTAAAAATGTCATCGTATTTCAAATCTGACTATTTTTTAATTTGTTTTTTCAGAAACGCGAATATTTTTTTCGTTTCCAACGATGTCTATTTCTGGTTTAATTTATGTTCATAATATTATTCTAGTTTCTTTCACATGTTTCAAAAAAGTTCTAAAATTTCAAAATATACTGAAATATTTTTCCAAAAATGAACTAAAATTGTTTCTCAATTTTCCCGGAAAATTGGAAAATAAAATAAGAAGTCTGGACTTTTGATTGAAAAATTGCTTTAGGAAACGCGTGAAACTTTAAAAAAGTTTTCCATTTTTCTTAAGATATTCACGTTGTTTCAAACAAAAGTTTAAAGCTCATGTTTTTCATAAAATATTCTAAACATTCTAATAAATTAACTTAACATACTTCTATTGTATTTTTCATAGTCATGTGAGAAACATATTGATACTGTAATAGAAAAGAAAACCGAACCATAAGCAACTTGAAATGAACCAACACGCATGGTGTCTATCGTGCGTGACGAGAGAAACCTGGCCGACCGAGCTCGCACACACTGTTTGATTGCCCTCATGTATAATGAAGGGCCAATTAATGTATTTTCGTATTTCACGCTTTGGGTAGTGCCAATTACGCTACTATTGGTACTGAGCGCCCACTACTATCTAGGTCCAGGGCTTTTAGGAATCTTTTACAAGGTCCTCTTTGGACACCGCTATGTCTAGCCTAAAGCTACACCTAGCATGCTCCACGGGCGTGTTTTTCTTATTCATGTTTTTATACTTTATTTTTCTTAGTTTCGTAAACATCCAAGTATTCTAAACATATGTATTACAATTTTTTAACAAACATTATAAAATTTATTAACCAAGTATTTTAAAAATATTAGATGTGTATAATGAATATGCTTTCTCATGTATACAAAAAATATACAGTATGTGTGAGAAAAGTTGACATGTATTTAAAAAATGTTTAAAGCGTATTTGAAAAATGTTAATCAAGCATTTGCAAAATGTGAAACTTGTATTTGCAAAATGTTAAATGTGTGAGGAAAAAATGTTGACTACGTATTAAAAAATATATTAAGCTTCTATTTGAATTTTTTAATGAATCATTAGAAAATGTTAAACTCTGTATAGAAAAAAGTTGACCATGTATTAAGAAAGTTGATAATCTTGTGAAAAGAAAAATTTATAGATCCAATGTCACATTCCGTAAAAATTTACGATGTTAATCAAACATTTGAAATACGTTAAAAATGTTTATAAAAATGTTGACCATGTATTAAAATAATGTTAAACTTTTATTTGAAAAATATTAAACGTGTATAGAAAAATGTTGACCATCTATTCAAAAGATGTTAAACTAGTATTTGAAAAAAAATGTTAATCAATGATTTCAAAAATGATAAATGTTTATAAGAGAACTGTTGACGTATTCAATAAATGTTAACAAGTTATTTGAAAATGTTAACCAAGCATCTGAAAATGTTAATACATATGGAAAAATGTTGACTATGTATTCAATTTTGCTGATCTTTTATTTGAAATATGCATTAGATAAAAAAAAGGTGTATAGAAAAGTAGTGAAAGCCAAAGAAAGAAATGATGAAAAACAAGAAACAAACAAACAAAACCAAAGGAAGTGAAGAAAGAAACAAAAGAAACACGTCGGCTATGAAAAAAAACATAAACCCAAAGAAAACCGTGAAAATCCATAAGGAAACAAAGAAAAACCAAGAAAAATTGATAATATAACAAAAAAAACCAGACAAAACTAGTGCAACATAGTAAAGGAAAACAAAGAAACAAGAAAAACGATGAAGAAACAAAAAAATAAAGAAAAGAAAAACCTAGGGAAAATCAATAAATAAATGAAGAAAACTGCTGAAAAACAAAAAAAAACCATGAAGAAGACAAGAAAACCGGTACGAAACTTGTAAAAAAAAACTGAAAAACTAAGGAAATCGTAAAGAAAACTAAATTAAAAAAAAAGAACCGGACCGAGCGAGCATGGAGAAGAAGAGAATGGACCGGCCTGATTCGTACACGAGAGCAACTATTGTCTCGCTATAAGCGAGGCATAGTTCTGGCGGTTCTCTTTGGTATTTTGCTCTCGTTTTTCTACATTTTCTGTTTTTACTGGTTTTTGTTTGACTTTGTCAAGTTCTTATTTTTTTCATGAATATTTTTTAAAATTGGTAAACTTTTTTTAAAACTAAGTATAGTTTTTAAATTCAGGAATATTTTCAAAAATTCATGACCATTTTTCATCTTCGGAAGCTTTTCAAATATGTCAATAATTTTTATATTTACAAATAAATTTCTAAATTAACAATTTCTTTAGATCTCTGGTTGTACTTCAAATTCTTGAACATTTTTAAAATATACATACTATTTGAATATTGTTTAAACTAATGATATTTTTTCAATCTGCAAACATTATTCAATACCTATGAATATTTTTGAATACATTTTTTTATTTTGTGAACATTTCCAAAAAAATTAATATTTTTCAATTTCTTCAATTTTTTAAAATTCGGGAATATTTTCAAATTCATAAAATATTTTCCGGATTTGCAAAGTTTTCTCAATTTTGTAATATTTACGGAAGTTTATGAACTTTTAAAAGAACATTTGATTATATTTCAATGTATGTTTTGTTTTATCTAGAAAAAAATGTTGTTTGAACACTTTGTTTTTATGTGGCTACCGAGTGAGTGAGCGACAGAGGATCACGCGACTGAGTGGTCCAGTGACCCGGCAAAGCGAGCACTATTGGACCATGCAACCCATGTAACATCAGCGTGGGCGTTGGTGTTTGAATCGGTGCCTTCAGCGTGGGTCAGAAGATCTACCGGTCAATACCATGCACAAATGCGCACCCTTCTAGTTGTAGCCCCGCTATAGTAGACCGACCCATTTTGCTACCGAGAAGACTCTTTTTCCTGTTTCTTCTGTATCCATTCCACCTGCTTTGGGAGGTAACACTAAGAAACCTACATTGGAAGGTTCTAGAACCATCGTTGAACCAGTTTATCTGCTTTTGTCCCTATGCTTTCTTTTTTGCCGGTTTTATTCTGCTTTGCTTATGGTTTTTTATTTGTTTTTCCCTTTATTTTTTATTTGATTCTTTTAATTTGTGGACCTTTTTGAATCCATGAACATTTTAGCGTAAAAAATTATATGCAATTTTATGAATTCATGAATAATTCTTAAATTCACAAATATTTTTTCAATTGGTGATTTTTTATTTCACTATTTATTTTTGATATACATGAACATTTTAAAATTTTGCGAACAATTTTCAAATTAGCAAAGGTTTCTGAATCTATGAACAATTTTTTAATTTGTAACTTTATTTGATTTCCAACTTTTTAAAAAATCAAACTTTCTTTTGAAACTCACGATCCTTTTTTGAATTCGTGAATATTTTTTGGATTTTCTATTATTTTTTTAGATTCGCAAACATTTATGAGTTCTCATTTTTTTTCTTTGGACTTACGTTTAAAATTCATGAATATTTTATGAATTCGTGATCATTTTTGTGTGATTAATGGACATTTTTGAACTTATTTTACATTCATGAGCATTTTTAAAACTCTTTATATTCCCGAATCTTTTTATAATTCCTGAATATGTTCTTCCTTTTTTCTTCTTAAAGTGAGTCGAAGGCAGCGAGGACACACAAGCAAGGGACATCAACTAATGCTGCGTGGGGTAGGCTCAACAATTCTTGCCAGAGCGTGACAGGGACATTTGCCCTGTATCGGCACGTAGCGCATGGAACAGAAATACTGTTAACGCAATTCCGAGTTTGTTTGTTTAGGGGTGCGGGCGACGATTAATATGGTTCAACAGCGCCCGTTTGGCTACTGGTGATGGTTACCACACCGATCTCCGTCTATATATACGAAGCAAAGCCAGTTGCACCATCCCTCACTGCCTCTCCCCCCTTTCCCCATGGTGTCGTCTCTAGCTGACCTCTTCTTCACCTTCCTCTCGGTCAACCACGTACCAATGGCACGCCGCCATGTCATTGAAGCAGAGCCCGGGGCAGTCCTGCTGGATAGTGGAGCATTTGTACTTTGAGACGCATCCTGGGCTTGCCGCCGGCGAATACGACGAGTAATCAAGCAAGTTGTGGGCCACTCGAGAGGCCTTTATGGCTGGGAGAAGGGCGTACAAGAGAAAGCCCGTTGATGTGCTGACATGATCGTGTGCTTCGAAAAAGTGCTAGCTGAGTCTATACACGTAGAGGCCAAGGCTCACACCCCCAACCACCTCCCAGCCGCATACCGCTACATGCACGCGATCAAAATTGGCCCGTTTGTGAAAGAACACTCATCACTGATCCGAAGGCACATGTGGGACACTCATGCATCAGTAATGGCATGATTTGAGCAGCCAGTGCTATTCACACTTGTAGTTGTGCCGCCGGTTGTAGGTGCCCCAAAATTTTTCATCGAAAAGCTTCTCGAGGTCTCCCCAGCTCTGTATGCAGTGTTGGAAATATGCCCTAGAGGCAATAATAAATGGTTATTATTATATTTCTTTGTTCATGATAATTGTCTATTGTTCATGCTATAATTGTGTTATCCGGAAGTCGTAATACATGTGTGAATATATAGACCACAACGTGTCCGTAGTAAGCCTCTAGTTGACTAGCTCATTGATCAACAGATAGTCATGGTTTTCTGACTATGGACATTGGATGTCATTAATAACGGGATCACATCATTAGGAGAATGATGTGATGGACAAGACCCAATCCTAAGCATAGCACAAAAGATCGTGTAGTTCGTTTGCTAGAGCTTTTCCAATGTCAAGTATCTTTTCCTTAGACCATGAGATCGTGTAACTCCCGGATGCCGTAGGAGTGCTTTGGGTGTACCAAACGTCACAACGTAACTGGGTGACTATAAAGGTACACTACGGGTATCTCTGAAAGTGTCTGTTGGGTTGACACGGATCAAGACTGGGATTTGTCACTCCGTATGACGGAGAGGTATCTCTGGGCCCACTCGGTAATGCATCATCATAATGAGCTCAATGTGACTAAGGAGTTAGCCACGTGATCATGCATTATGGTACGAGTAAAGAGACTTGCCGGTAACGAGATTGAACAAGGTATTGGGATACCGACGATCGAATCTCGGGCAAGTAACATACCGATTGACAAAGGGAATTGTATACGGGATTGATTGAATCCTCGACACCGTGGTTCATCCGATGAGATCATCGTGGAACATGTGGGAGCCAACATGGGTATCCAGATCCCGCTGTTGGTTATTGACCGGAGAGGCGTCTCGGTCATGTCTGCATGTCTCCCGAACCCGTAGGGTCTACACACTTAAGGTTCGGTGACACTTAAGGAGCAGGCCTCCCCCCCACTGGACCCGTGGCCCATCTGCACCGAACCCCCCCGGCCCAAACTGGGCCGCACCCCCGCACCCCCGACCCCGGCCCAGCCCACCTCTCCTCCCTCGCCCCCTTCCCTGTTCCCCCGACCGGGTCGGAACAGGGGCGCGCTCCCGCCCGACCACCTCGCCGGCACCGACGCCGGAGAGGATAAGGGCGCCAGCGGCCCCCGTCTCCTCGGGCCTCTCTCCCACTCACCCCGCTCACTCCCTCGGCCTCTGCGCCTCTCCCTCCGCCAGATTCCCCTCCCTCTCCCCTTCGATCCCCTCTGCCCGCGCGTGCTCGCCGCCGTTCACCGTCGAACTCGCGGCCACCGTGCCCAGATCGCCCCGACGACGTGCCCGAACGACTCCCCGCCGTCGACTACGTCGACTACGCCAACGGGAACGAGCCGAGCGCCACTGCACCGACCTCCCCGAGCGCGTCTTCCCCGCACGGCCGCCGTCGATCGTCGCCGATTCCGGCTACCCCGCGCCCTCCCCGAGCTCACTGCCACTCCCTACGGCTCCGCTGTGAGCTCCCGCTTCTCCTCCCCCTCTCCGTTAGCTCGCCCGTGTTCCGTAGCTGCTCCCCCCACGCGCGCCCGAACGCCGCGCCGCGGAGCTCGCCGCCGGCGGGTCTCCGGTGACCAAATGGTCACGGGCGTAGGCCCGCTAGCCCGACCGCACCGTGCCGCACCCGCCTAGCTACTTAGTTCGGCCGTTCGCGCGCTCTAACGCAGCCTCCGTCGGACGCCCGTAGCACCTCGCCGCCGGCGAGCTCGTAGCGGTCGTCCCCGGCCGTTCCAGCCCCTCCGGCCACCGCCGTTGGACGCGCGACGCCGAGCCGCGTCGAACGCGCCCAGCCACGCCCCCGAAGACCCCCTGTACGTGAAACCCGTACCCCTCCCGAGCTGCGCCGCCGTGCGTTTGGTCGCCGGCGTTGCTCCGGCGCCGGCGCCGACGTGGCACACCTGGGGCCACCCCTGGGTCACTGCCAGTGGCCCCCACGGGCCCCAGTTGACTGGGTTGACCCAGTCAACTGCTGACTGGGCAGGCCCAGTCACTGACATGCGGGCCCCGCCGCAAAAATAAAGAAAAAGAAAAATGTTTATAAATAAAAATAATTAGTTTAACTAAACACTCACTGACATGTGGGGCCCACCCCTCTAATTATACTGTTAGATTAGTTTAATTAAGTATTAGACTAACAGAGGCTGACATGTGGGTCCCACTGGACCCACCTGTCTGGTTTGACTGGTCAGCCGACCAGTTGACCTGCTGACGTCAGCATTACCTCATGCTGACGTCATAATTCATTTTTCTGAATATAAATAATTCCAGAAATTCAAATAAACTTTGAAAATTCATATCTTTTAAACCGTAACTCGGATGAAAATGTTTTCTATATGAAAGTGGCTCAGAACGACGAGACGAATCCAAATACGCAGTCCGTTCATCCACCACACCTCCCTAACCTATCGAACTAGCAACTTTCCCCCTCCGGTCCGTCTGTCCGAAAACGCGAAACATCGGGAATACCTCCCGGATGTTCCCCCCTTCACCGGTAACACCTACTGTCGCGTTAGGACACCCCTAGCACCGCTCACTGTCATGTCACGCATCGTCATGCTTATGTTTCCATTGTATTTACTGTTTCTTCCCCCCTCTTCTCTCCGGTAGACTATGAGACCGACACTGCTGCTGCCCAGTTGGACTACGGAGTCGACGACCCCTCCTACTTGCCAGAGCAACCAGGCAAGCCCCCCCCTTGATCACCAGATATCGCCTATTCTTCTCTATACTGCTTGCATTAGAGTAGTGTAGCATGTTACTGCTTTTCGATATCCTATCCTGATGCATAGCCTATCCTTGCTACTACTGTTGATACCTTTACCTGCAATCCTACATGCTTAGTATAGGATGCTAGTTTTCCATCAGTGGCCCTACATTCTTGTCCGTCTGCTGTGCTATACTATCGGGCCGTGATCACCTGGGCGGTGATCATGGTATATACTTATATACTAAATACATGACACATGAGATGACTAAAGTCGGGTCGGCTCGTAGGAGTACCCGCAAGTGGATCTTTGTGGCGGAGCGATAGGGCAGGTTGAGACCGCCTAGGTGAGAGGTGGGCCTGGCCCTGGTCGACGTTCGCGGATACTTAACACGCTTAACGAGATCTTGGTATTTGATCTGAGTCTGGCCATTTGGTCTATACACACTAACCATCTACGCGGGAGTAGTTATGGGTATCCCGGCGTCGTGGTATCAGCCGAAGCCTTCGTGACGTCAGCGACTGAGTGGCGCGCGCCGTGTTGGACTGCTTTGACGTAACCGCCGTGATCGTGTGGGTTGCTAGGTCTGCTCGCGGCCGCGTTCGCAACGTGCAGGTGTGCATAGGGCGATGGGCCCAGACCCCTGCGCGCTTAGGATTAGACCGGCGTGCTGACCGCTCTGTTGTGCTTAGGTGGGGCTGCGACGCGTTGATCTTACGAGGCCGGGCATGACCCAGAAAAGTGTGTCCGGCCAATTGGGATCGAGCGTGTTGGGTTATGTGGTGCACCCCTGCAGGGAAGTTTATCTATTCGAATAGCCGTGTCCCTCGGTAAAAGGACGACCCGGAGTTGTACCTTGACCTTATGACAACTAGAACTGGATACTGAATAAAATACACCCTTCCAAGTGCCAGATACAACCCGGTAATTGCTCTCTAACAGGGCGACGAGGAGGGGATCGCCGGGTAGGATTATGCTATGCGATGCTACTTGGAGGACTTCAATCTACTCTCTTCTACATGCTGCAAGATGGAGATGACCAGAAGCGTAGTCTTCGACAGGACTAGCTATCCCCCTCTTATTCCGGCATTCTGCAGTTCAGTCCACTGATATGCCCCTTTACACATATACCCATGCATATGTAGTGTAGCCCCTTGCTTGCGAGTACTTTGGATGAGTACTCACGGTTGCTTCTCTCCCTTTTCCCCCCCTTCCTATCTATCTGATTGTCGCAACCAGATATTGGAGTCCAGGAGCCAGACGCCACCGTCGACGACGACTCCCACGACACTGGAGGTGCCTACTACTACGTGCAGGCCGCTGACGACGACCAGGAGTAGTCAGGAGGTCCCAGGCAGGAGGCCTTGCCTTTTCGATCGTTGCTACCTTTGTGCTAGCCTTCTTAAGGCAAACTTGTTTAACTTATGTCTGTACTCAGATATTGTTGCTTCTGCTGACTCGTCTATGATCGAGCAATTGTATTCGAGCCCTCGAGGCCCCTGGCTTGTATTATAATGCTTGTATGACTTATTTTTGTTGTAGAGTTGTGTTGTGATATCTTCCCGTGAGTCCCTGATCGTGATCGTACACATTTGCGTGCATGATTAGTGTACGGTCAAATCGGGGGCGTCACAAGTTGGTATCAGAGCCGACTGCCTGTAGGAATCCCCCTTTCCACACTCCTTGGCCGAAGTCGAGTCTAGACATTACAAAACTTTTACTAACATGGCTGTGTGTCTTACGGGCCCACGTCGCCATTGGGTGGTACTAGTATCTTTTACTCCTCGACCTTTACTCTGGGACTCTGAACTCTCTTCTACTCGGGTTAAACGAATTTACTAACTTTAACACTAGGATCCCGTGACCGCGTTCACCCCAAAGATGGATAAGCCATAGTTGTTTCTTAGAATAGTATTTTGAGCAATTCACACACTGTTAATTGACTCCTTTGAAACGTCTTTGCTTTCAGATGGAACCCACGAGGCAGGTCGTTCGCCACACGATGGCCATTGGTGCCTCGGGATCACCTGCGGTGCTAGCTGAGATGATGACCTATCTGGGTTATCGCTGGCACCCTGAGTACACCGTCTACGAGGAGTACCAGGACTTTAACCAGGAGCAGTACCGTGCCATCGTCCACCTCTACTCTCGGGAGTATGACTCCACTACTGTGCTACACACCGCCCACGGTGTTGGTGTGACCATCGATATGGCTGTCCACGATGCTGCCTATGCTGCTCTGACACGTCTTCGTGGAGAGTATCAGGAGTTGGACACCTCCCCTTTCAGGCACATTGCTATCGCCTCTGATATTGGTGCGGAGGGATACTATACTGCTGCCTACTCCACTGTCACCCGAGAGCCTTTCTACCATCAGCACTTGGTTCTGCATGCTGATGGGCTGGATCGAGCTAACCGAGCTCTTCGCCACGAGATGTACACCACCCGTCAGCACCTCTACCGTGCTCTGACGCTACTGCACCCCTTTGTCCGGTCTGGACAGGTACCGCGTACTGCGATCTACCCAGCCAGGACCGTGATGCCCCACGGTGTCGGTTGGCCAGAGGTGGGAGGCTACTCTCCCGCACTTGGTCCTCTTCTGCCACCTGAGCGTCGGGCTCTACACCTGAGTATCCGCGGCTCCCAGTCTGCTGACGTGGAGGGCTATCCGTTGCCTCACTACCAGCTGTCGGGCTACGATTACCTCCACAGTACCTCTTGGGACTGATGTAGTCTTGCTTAGTTAGTATTAGTTGCAGTCGCCGCGAGCCTGTGTGCCGCCTATGATGTTTTAGCCTATGTACTGAACTCTATGTACTGAACTCTATGCATGACCCCTTTTGTAAAGTTATGCCGACTACTATGTAGTAGCTATCGTGCTCCTTTCATTATGCATGTTTCATCATGAATGATTCTTGTCATTGCAAATTTCTCAATGCTGAACTACCCCTGTTATATATTAGCAGGATGGTTAGACCAGGTGGTCGTGGTCGTGGTGGCGATGCCCCACCACCACCTGAGTACATGGCTGGTATGATCCAACAGTTCGAACTGAACCGCCAGTTCATGGAAAATATGATGGCTCAGTTTCCTCGCCCCAATATGAACCAACAGCCAGCTCAAGTGACTCTTCAAGATTTCATACGCCTCAACCCAACCATCTACCGCAGCTCAACTCAGCCTCTGGATGCTGATGACTGGCTCCGTGACATCACCTATGAGATGGAGTCTGCTGATGTAGCCCCTGCCAGCTATGTCACCTTTGCTTCCTTCTTCTTGAAGGGACCCGCAGCTCAGTGGTGGGATAGCCACAGGCGTACTCTGCCAGCTGGAACAATCATCACCTGGCCAGACTTCCAAGCTGCTTTCCGTGCCCGCTTCATTCCTCAAGGAGTCATGGACCGGAAGAAGCGTGAGTTTCGCAACCTCACCCAAGGCAACAAAACTGTCGAAGCTTATCAGCGGGAGTTTCTAGACTTGTCCCGCTATGCTGAAGAAGACATTGCAACTGATGCACGCAGACAGGAGAAGTTCCGTGATGGACTACAAGCTGACATCAAGCTCGCACTTCTAGTGCATGACTTCGCCGATTTCGCCACCTTGGTGAATAAGGCCATCAATGTCGAGACTGGTCTGCAGGAATACCAGAGCTCTCAGAGGCGCAACCGTGACACGGGCTCATCTTCGGGCTCGCCCTCATAGAAGCGTAAGATATGGATCCCGAACAGCATGTATCGTCCAAATGCACCTGCTCCCAGGAAATCTTATGCTGCACCGCGTCTGCCTCCTCCACCATCTAGGCAGTCAAAGCTACCAGCTCCCCCACCTGGGGCTCCTGTTCCCACTCCCGATAATGGTCTGTGCTTCAAGTGTGGTCAACTGGGTCACTTTGCCAGGAACTGCTATCAGAACCAGAATCAACTGGCCCTTCCAGCAGCTGGCCGTGGTAACAACCAGCCCCGCAACAACAATGCTAAGTCTTATGGTCGTGCTCATGCCAACCACGTTGATCTCAGCGAAGCTCAAGACCAGCCTGCTACTGTGATGGGTACACTCCTCGTAAATTCAGTACCAGCATCCGTTTTATTTGATACAGGAGCATCCCATTCATTCATATCAGCAGAATTTGCATTCCTGCATGGCATTAATTACGAAGAGATAAACACTCCGCTAGTGGTACACACCCCTGCGGGCCAATGTCAAACCACTATGGTTAGTCACGAAGTTACTGTTGAAATTGAAGGACTGGAATTTCTTGTCTCTCCCATCGTACTGAAGTCCTGTAGCATTGATCTCATTCTGGGAATGAATTGGTTAAAAGCGCATACTGCTTCAATCGTTTGCACCACTAAGACCGTCCATCTGCTACACCCTTCAGATGAGATAGTTACTTACCAAGCCCATCTGGTGCAAAATGCCGAGGCAAGGCTCTATGCATTGAATGCATTGAACGCTGCACCACTCGAGGGCATTGAAAACATTCCCGTCGTGCGTGAATTCCTCGACGTCTTCCCTGAAGAACTTCCGGGGATTCCCCCTGCTAGAGCTGTCGAATTCATCATCGACTTGAAACCAGGCACCACTCCTATAGCCAAGCGACCCTACAAAATGCCGCCACATGAACTCCTTGAGATTAAGGAGGAAATCGACAAGTCTCTTCGCAAAGGATTCATTCGCCCAAGTTGCTCTCCTTGGGGAGCACCGTCTCTCTTTGTCAAGAAGAAGGATGGGACAAACCGGTTAGTTCAAGACTACCGTCCTATAAACCAAGCTACCATTCAGAATAAATACCCTCTTCCTCGGATCAATGATCTGTATGATCAACTGGCGGGTTCGTCAGTGTTCTCTAAGCTCGACTTGAGGTTGGGCTACCACCAGATCCGTGTTCGCGAAGAGGATATCCCAAAGACCGCCTTCGTGACTCGCTATGGTTCATACGAGTACACCGTCATGTCTTTCGGTTTAACCAATGCTCCAGCCACCTTCTCTCGTCTGATGAACTACATATTCATGGATTACCTCGACAAGTTCGTCGTGGTTTATCTGGATGATATCCTGATATTTTCCAAGAACGAAGAAGAACATGCTGAACATCTTCGACTTGTGCTGGAAAAGCTACGAGAACATCAACTATATGCCAAGTTCTCCAAATGTGAATTCTGGCTACCGGAAGTAACCTATCTTGGGCATGTCATCTCTAAGGATGGTATTGCCGTCAACCCCGAGCGAGTTCAGGCTATTCTTGATTGGACTCCTCCCAAGAACGTTAAGCAAGTCAGAAGTTTTCTCGGTCTCGCCAGCTATTGCCGTCGATTTGTCGAGAACTTCTCCAAGATCGCCAGGCCTCTGACTAACCTGTTACATAAGGGCGTCAAGTTCCAATGGACAGACAAATGTCAGGAAAGTTTCCAGGCACTCAAAGACAAGTTGACTTCTGCCCCAGTTCTAGCTCCACCTGATACTAAGAAGGACTTCGTCATCTATTGCGACGCTTCCCGTCAAGGATTAGGCTGTGTCCTAATGCAAGACCGCAAAGTGATTGCTTATGCCTCTCGACAATTGCGCCCTCACGAAGAGAACTACCCAGTTCACGACCTCGAACTTGCTGCTGTCATTCATGCGCTGAAGCAGTGGCGACATTACCTTCTCGGTAATCGTTGCGAGATCTTCACTGACCACCAAAGTCTGAAGTATCTGTTTACTCAGCCAGATCTGAACCTCCGTCAGCAGAGATGGATGGAGCTTGTTGCAGACTTTGACTTGGGTATTTCCTATACGCCAGGCAAGGCTAATGTAATGGCTGATGCCTTGAGCCGCAAGTCTTACTGCAACCACCTCCAGGTTCATAAAGTTCAGCCCTCGCTTGTTGAAGAATTCAGGAAGCTGAACCTCCATATTGTTCCTTCGGGTGCACTCATTCCCCCTCCTAAGGAGTTTGGCAAGGTGAACCTCCACGTTGTTACCCAGGGTTCTCTCAATACCCTAGTTGCTAAACCAGATCTCGAGGACAGCATCAAAAGGCTACAGAAGTATGACTCTGAAGCCCACAAGATTAAGCGCTACCTCGCAGAAGGAAAGCCCTCATTCTTCACCATTGCTGAAGATGGCACCCTATACTTCAAGGGCCGCCTAGTGGTGCCATGTGCAGAGAAAAACTTGGATATGACACAGGAAGTTATGAAAGAAGCTCATGATACGCCTCTGTGTATCCATCCTGGTAGTACAAAGATGTATCAAGATATCCGACAGAGATTCTGGTGGTCTAATATGAAGCAAGACATTGCTCGTTATGTTGCTGAGTGTGACGTTTGCCGTCGTATCAAAGCAGAACATCAAAGGCCTGCTGGAACCCTGCAACCTATATCTATTCCTGAATGGAAATGGGACCATGTTGAGATGGACTTCGTCACTGGATTTCCCAAATCACAGAAAGGTAATGATGCTATTCTTGTCGTCATTGACCGGCTTTCCAAAGTTGCACATTTCCTGGCGGTCAAAGAAACGATCACTGCTAGCCAGTTGGCAACGCTCTATATGTCCAGGATTGTTTCACTCCACGGTATTCCATTGGTTATCAGCTCAGACCGTGGCAGCTTATTTACTTCAAGATTCTGGGCAAGTTTCCAAGAAGCTATGGGAACTCATCTGTCATTCAGTACTGCGTTTCATCCTCAATCGCAAGGACAAGTTGAACGCGTCAATCAAGTTCTCGAGACATGCTTCGAGCTTGCGTCATTTCCTTCGGCAAGAAATGGGAGGAATCTCTCCCGTATGCTGAGTTCTCTTATAATAATAGCTATCAAGCTAGTCTGAAGATGGCCCCCTTCGAAGTGTTATATGGACGAAAGTGCCGAACCCCTCTGAACTGGTCAGAAACTGGGGAACGTCCACTCTTCGGTCCGGATATTATCCAAGATGCCGAAGAACAAGTCCGCATTATTCGCGAGAATCTCAAGACTGCTCAGTCACGTCAGAAGAGTCAGTATGACCGTCATCATAAAGACATGGTCTATCAACCTGGCGAAAAGGCTTATCTTCGAGTCACACCTATGAAGGGTGCTCACCGCTTCGGGATCAAGGGCAAACTAGCTCCTCGCTATATTGGCCCATTCACTATTCTCGAAAGGCGTGGAAAAGTGGCATACCAACTGGAGCTACCGCCGAACCTTTCTCAGGTTCACGATGTGTTCCATGTGTCACAGCTCCGCCGTTGCTTCAAGGATCCAATCCGAGCTGTGGATCATGAAGTGCTCGAATTGCAGCAAGACCTCTCCTATAAGGAGCATCCGGTCCGCATTCTCGACCAAGCTGAACGCCGCACACGTCAGAAGGCGATCAAGTTTCTCAAAGTCCAGTGGTCGCACCATTCTGAAGATGAGGCCACTTGGGAACGAGAGGATCGTCTGCGCGAAGAATACCCCGCACTGTTTCCTTCTACCTCCTAAATCTCGGGACGAGATTTCTTGTAGTGGAGGAGATTTGTAACACCCTGGGAATCATGCTACAGTAACTCCCTGTGATTAAGCTAATCATGTTGCTAAACAGGGCTGATCACATTTGAATCACCTTCCTTTTCAAACTCCTAGTTCAAACTTCAAATATAATTAAAGTGAAAAATAAAAGTTTTCAAAAACTCAAACAAAAATGTTCAGTGGGTGCCAAATATTACACTGGTAATTATGGTGGAGAAAACACATTTTTATAAAATACCTAAATACTTTTAAATGAAATAAAACAGAAAAGGAAATAAGCAAATAAAAAGAAAACAGAAAACAGAAACAGAGCAGGAAAAGAAAAAAAAGGAGCAGGCCTCCCCCCACTGGACCCATGGCCCATCTGCACCGAACCCCCCCGGCCCAAACTGGGCCGCACCCCCGCACCCCCGACCCCGGCCCAGCCCACCTCTCCTCCCTCGCCCCCTTCCCTGTTCCCCCGACCGGGTCGGAACAGGGGCGCGCTCCCGCCCGACCACCTCGCCGGCACCGACGCCGGAGAGGATAAGGGCGCCAGCGGCCCCCGTCTCCTCGGGCCTCTCTCCCACTCACCCTGCTCACTCCCTCGGCCTCTGCGCCTCTCCCTCCGCCAGATCCCCCTCCCTCTCCCCTTCGATCCCCTCTGCCCGCGCGTGCTCGCCGCCGTTCACCGTCGAACTCGCGGCCACCGTGCCCAGATCGCCCCGACGACGTGCCCGAACGACTCCCCGCCGTCGACTACGTCGACTACGCCAACGGGAACGAGCCGAGCGCCACTGCACCGACCTCCCCGAGCGCGTCTTCCCCGCACGGCCGCCGTCGATCGTCGCCGATTCCGGCTACCCCGCGCCCTCCCCGAGCTCACTGCCACTCCCTACGGCTCCGCTGTGAGCTCCCGCTTCTCCTCCCCCTCTCCGTTAGCTCGCCCGTGTTCCGTAGCTGCTCCCCCCACGCGCGCCCGAACGCCGCGCCGCGGAGCTCGCCGCCGGCGGGTCTCCGGTGACCAAATGGTCATGGGCATAGGCCCGCTAGCCCGACCGCACCGTGCCGCACCCGCCTAGCTACTTAGTTCGGCCGTTCGCGCGCTCTAACGCAGCCTCCGTCGGACGCCCGTAGCACCTCGCCGCCGGCGAGCTCGTAGTGGTCGTCCCCGGCCGTTCCAGCCCCTCCGGCCACCGCCGTTGGACGCGCGACGCCGAGCCGCGTCGAACGCGCCCAGCCACGCCCCCCGAAGACCCCCTGTACGTGAAACCCGTACCCCTCCCGAGCCGCGCCGCCGTGCGTTTGGTCGCCGGCGTTGCTCCGGCGCCGGCCGCCGACGTGGCACACCTGGGGCCACCCCTGGGTCACTGTCAGTGGCCCCCACGGGCCCCAGTTGACTGGGTTGACCCAGTCAACTGCTGACTGGGCAGGCCCAGTCACTGACATGCGGGCCCCGCCACAAAAATAAAGAAAAAGAAAAATGTTTATAAATAAAAATAATTAGTTTAACTAAACACTCACTGACATGTGGGGCCCACCCCTCTAATTATACTGTTAGATTAGTTTATTTAAGTATTAGACTAACAGAGGCTGACATGTGGGTCCCACTGGACCCACCTGTCTGGTTTGACTGGTCAGCCGACCAATTGACCTGCTGACGTCAGCATTACCTCATGTTGACGTCATAATTCATTTTTCTGAATATAAATAATTCCAGAAATTCAAATAAACTTTGAAAATTCATATCTTTTAAACCGTAACTCGGATGAAAATGTTTTCTATATGAAAGTTGCTCAGAACGACGAGACGAATCCAAATACGCAGTCCGTTCATCCATCACACCTCCCTAACCTATCGAACTAGCAACTTTCCCCCTCCGGTCCGTCTGTCCGAAAACGCGAAACATCGGGAATACCTCCCGGATGTTCCTCCCTTCACCGGTAACACCTACTGTCGCGTTAGGACACCCCTAGCACCGCTCACTGTCATGTCACGCATCGTCATGCTTATGTTTGCATTGTATTTACTGTTTCTTCCCCCCTCTTCTCTCCGGTAGACTACGAGACCGACACTGCTGCTGCCCAGTTCGACTACGGAGTCGACGACCCCTCCTACTTGCCAGAGCAACCAGGCAAGCCCCCCCCTTGATCACTAGATATCGCCTATTCTTCTCTATACTGCTTGCATTAGAGTAGTGTAGCATGTTACTGCTTTTCGATATCCTATCCTGATGCATAGCCTATCCTTGCTACTACTGTTGATACCTTTACCTGCAATCCTACATGCTTAGTATAGGATGCTAGTTTTCCATCAGTGGCCCTACATTCTTGTCCGTCTGCTGTGCTATACTATCGGGTCGTGATCACCTGGGCGGTGATCATGGGTATATACTTATATACTAAATACATGACACATGAGATGACTAAAGTCGGGTCGGCTCGTAGGAGTACCCGCAAGTGGATCTTTGTGGCGGAGCGACAGGGCAGGTTGAGACCGCCTAGGTGAGAGGTGGGCCTGGCCCTGGTCGGCGTTCGCGGATACTTAACACGCTTAACGAGATCTTGGTATTTGATCTGAGTCTGGCCATTTGGTCTATACGCACTAACCATCTACGCGGGAGTAGTTATGGGTATCCCGGCGTCATGGTATCAGCCGAAGCCTTCGTGACGTCAGCGACTGAGTGGCGCGCGCCGTGTTGGACCGCTTTGACGTAACCGCCGTGATCGTGTGGGTTGCTAGGTCTGCTCGCGGCCGCGTTCGCAACGTGCAGGTGTGCATAGGGCGATGGGCCCAGACCCCTGCGCGCTTAGGATTAGACCGGCGTGCTGACCGCTCTGTTGTGCTTAGGTGGGGCTGCGACGCGTTGATCTTACGAGGCCAGGCATGACCCAGAAAAGTGTGTCCGGCCAATTGGGATCGAGCGTGTTGGGTTATGTGGTGCACCCCTGCAGGGAAGTTTATCTATTCGAATAGCCGTGTCCCTCGGTAAAAGGACGACCCGGAGTTGTACCTTGACCTTATGACAACTAGAACTGGATACTGAATAAAATACACCCTTCCAAGTGCCAGATACAACCCGGTGATCGCTCTCTAACAGGGCGACGAGGAGGGGATCGCCGGGTAGGATTATGCTATGCGATGCTACTTGGAGGACTTCAATCTACTCTCTTCTACATGCTGCAAGATGGAGATGACCAGAAGCGTAGTCTTCGACATGACTAGCTATCCCCCTCTTATTCCGGCATTCTGCAGTTCAGTCCACTGATATGCCCCTTTACACATATACCCATGCATATGTAGTGTAGCTCCTTGCTTGCGAGTACTTTGGATGAGTACTCACGGTTGCTTCTCTCCCTTTTCCCCCTTCCTATCTATCTGATTGTCGCAACCAGATATTGGAGTCCAGGAGCCAGACGCCACCGTCGACGACGACTCCCACGACACTGGAGGTGCCTACTACTACGTGCAGGCCGCTGACGACGACCAGGAGTAGTCAGGAGGTCCCAGGCAGGAGGCCTTGCCTTTTCGATCGTTGCTACCTTTGTGCTAGCCTTCTTAAGGCAAACTTGTTTAACTTATGTCTGTACTCAGATATTGTTGCTTCTGCTGACTCGTCTATGATCGAGCAATTGTATTCGAGCCCTCGAGGCCCCTGGCTTGTATTATAATGCTTGTATGACTTATTGTTTTTGTAGAGTTGTGTTGTGATATCTTCCCGTGAGTCCCTGATCGTGATCGTACACATTTGCGTGCATGATTAGTGTACGGTCAAATCGGGGGCGTCACAATGTAGATGCACTCCTTTCCCCTCGTTGCTAGTATACTCCATAGATGGATCTTGGTGATGCGTAGGAAATTTTAAAATTCTGCTACGATCCCCAACATGCAGCCCACTAGGAGGCTAGTGAGCCAAGCACAGAGTGACTCAGCCAAGTGTAGCGTAAGGGGTCTTGCTTCCATGAAGTCATTTGCTACCGATGATGACACACAGTGTGTGATAACATGTCAGCCAGGTGTCTAGCCGGGTCTCACTGGTGCACTTGTCAATTTTGCAGACCCGAAAGCGTGGGGAAATTAGCATCATGGATGCAAGTTCTTAAAGCCTTCGGTCCAACATAAGTGAAGCAATGACCTTGAGCTCGGCATTCTAGGTCCCAAGTTGCAAGATCCTCGCTCCTGCTTTCATATGGGTTGTGGATTTGATGCCAATCATCCTATGGAGGTCTTGCCTTCGAGATAGGGACGGGAGGTGCTTCATACTGTCTGTGCCGTTGAGGGACGAACGATTTTTTTCGAAATGGGGAGCGCGACACGAGACCGAGATGGTGAGGCGAAGAACATGGGATTTATCCAGGTCTGGGCCTTTCGGGAGGAGATAAGACCACACTCCTGCCTCTAGTGTTGTATTGCATGGGGGCTATGTTTCTTGGATTACAAGTGAAAGGATCGATATAGTTGACTAGAGGGGGGGGGTGAATAGGCAACTAACAATTTTTAGCTTTTCTTTACCAATTTAAACTTTGCATCAAAGTAGGTTGTCTAGATATGCAACTAGGTGAGCAACCTATATGATGCAACAACAATAAGCATACATGCAAGCAAGAGATAAAGCACAAGTAAGCTTGCACAAGTAAAGGCACAAGATAACCAAGAGTGGAGCCGGTGAAGACGAGGATGTGTTACCGAAGTTCCTTCCCTTTGAGAGGAAGTACGTCTCCGTTGGAGCG
Source organism: Aegilops tauschii subsp. strangulata (assembly GCF_002575655.3). Taxonomy (NCBI): domain Eukaryota; kingdom Viridiplantae; phylum Streptophyta; class Magnoliopsida; order Poales; family Poaceae; genus Aegilops; species Aegilops tauschii. The sequence goes on from NC_053040.3 coordinate 211,814,827, forward strand.
GTGTGGAGGCACAATGCTCCCCAAGAAGCCACTAGGGCCACCGTATTCTCCTCACGCCCTCACACAATGCGAGATGCCATGATTCCACTATTGGTGCCCTTGGAGGCGGCGACCGAACCTTTACAAACAAGGTTGGGGCAATCTCCACAACTTAATTGGAGGCTCCCAACGATACCACGAAGCTTCACCACAATGGACTATGGCTCCGCGGTGACCTCAACCGTCTAGGGTGCTCAAACACCCAAGAGTAACAAGATCCACAAGGGATTAGTGGGGGGATTCAAATATCTCTTGGTGGAAGTGTAGATCGGGGCCTTCTCAACCAATCCCTAGAGAATTAACAAGTTTGATTGGCTAGGGAAGGAGATCGGGCGAAAATGGAGCTTGGAGCAACAATGAAGCTTGGAGGTGGAAGAGGTAGTCAACTAGAGGAGGAAGACACCCCTTATATAGTGGAAGAACAAATCCAACCGTTATCCACCAACTCAGCCTGCGCAGCGCGGTACTACCGCACCTGAGGCGCGGTACTACCGCAGGGGCACGCGGTACTACCGCACCTGAGGCGCGGTACTACCGCAAGGGCACGCGATACTACCGCAAGGGCACGCGATACTACCACAGAGCCCCGCGGTACTACCGCCCACGCAGCAGAGACCAAAACAGCCACACATGCATTAAGGCAGAGGGCGGTAGTACTGCTGGCGCGGTACTACCGCAAGGCAGGGGCTGTCCAGGGATGGGAAGGCACGGATATAAAAAATTACATCCGTGGCTACTTCCGCGGAGTTGGAGTCGATGCAAAAACCCGACGCGGTAGTACCATAAGCCAGCCGCGGTACTACCGCGCGAGGCGCGGATGTAAAAAATTACATCCGCCCCTTACTGCCGCGTACTTGCGGAACTAAGCAGGGACCACGGTATTACCGCTTACTAGAAGCGGTACTACCGTGGGTCATTGCGGTACTACCGCACCAGCGGGCGGTACTACCGCAAGGTCCTGCTGTACTACCGCTCTGACGAGCAGTACTACCGCACCCCCTAGTTCGGCAAACAAGAGCAATATTTGCATAGACAAGGAAAACATAGGATGCTCCAAAGGCTAGAGGAAAGGAGGTGCAAAGGAAGATGTGTACGTGATGAATCCACCCAACCTTTCCAACGCGGACCCCTCTTAATACTACGGCTTCCCTACGACTCAATACCACCGAAAAGAACCGAAGAGAAACGCCGTCTTGTATAGCCTTCGAGGGGAACCCAATCATCTTGTGCCTAGTCAATATATCTGAAATATTCAATGCACATGATTAGTCCGCAAAAGCATTGTCATCAATCACCAAAACCAACTAAGGGATAAAAATGCCCTTACAACAAGCCTCTCAACCTAGCAACGGAGAGAGGTAGGTGGGGAGGACCTAACTCTAGGGTTTCCCGGAGTTGATTGTTCCTTGCATCGTGAGGCCCTTAGTTTGCCTTATATACTTGGCCAAGTTAGGTGTTAGGGTTACATGCCACGGGTAGTGCCCCTGCGCTCAGGATGGCTCTATCGAGTAGTGTCGAACCACATCTTGTCCTTTAGGCCCGCTCAAACTGTCAAAATCCTGAGCCTCCAGGTCTTCGACGTCAAAATCTTGGGACCTCCTGGTTGTCAGTATCCGAGATCCTCGTCAATCCCCTTGATGCTTCAATATAAGTTATCGTCATTTACGAAGAAAAACCTTGAGAAAAGTTGTTTTTTCATCTTCTATTTTCAGTAAAAACATTGATTAACTAGAGAATGCCCCACTCGTTGCTACGAGTATTGGTTGATTAAAATTTGGATTGATAACATGATAACCAAAAGTTAAAAGACATATGACTTACTATATTTGATTATGTATAGTTGTAATAATATTGAATGTAAGTAGAATAATCAAATGGAAAATATTTTCCCCATGCATGGTTGAATGCTATAGTGGGTATTTTCCCATGCATGGTTGTATGTTAAAGATGAGACGCGTAGTACTCAAATGGTCCTTGATGAATAGTAAAATAAAAAAAAGCAAAATAAAAGAAATCTGATTTTTTTGTAAAGTTTGACAAATGTTTTGTGTACTTGCAAAAGTTTATCATGAAGTGACATTTCTGGAAGTCGTCAATAAAAATCAATGCTTCAAAAATGCTATTTTTAAAAGCAATTTGGGTGTCGATTTTTCCCATGACTTCCACGAATGTCATTTTCATGCTGAAATTTGTCAATCACACAAAATATTTGTTTGTTTTTTTTCTTTGTTTTGGATTCTACTGTTCATCCCGAGCTCATTATTCGGAGAAAAGAGGACTTTTGGTTAAGATGAGTCTTACCACATTTGTAATTGTATGGTGAGGTGACGTGCTTGCATGGTGTGATAAATAAATTTGTATATAGGATATTATGATGTGAAGAGTGAGATTATGACTTAGGCAAACTTTGATATAACAATCTGCTTTACAATTGTCTGTCTTTGTCTTTGTTGTTTATTTTTATTTTGTTTTTTCTTATGTCTTTTACGTGATCGGTCGACTCAGCCTGCCCGGGAGAAACAAAAATACTGAGAAGTCTTGATCATGACGTTAGTTTATTTAACACTGAAGGCAGATGCGCGGCATGTGGTGTTCTTTTCCGGGCGGGTCAGGTTTGGCGATCGGTGAGAGCCAAGGCAGGTGTCAAAAGAACCCTGGAAGACGATGGATCAACATTGTAAAAGCAACAGGAACTCGGTGTTTTCTTTAATCTCAAACAGTGCAGGCAGAAACAAATATACCCCAAACAGGGACATGGAACTAGTCGGTGAGTGATTACAGATTTGTGACCGACCGAACCCCGTGATGGAGGCCTTAGCAATAGGATTAGTGGCCATCATGCAATAGCCAGTGCACGACTATCTCCTCGGATTTGATATTTGAGTTGGCCTGACACGGCCACAGGTGCATTCGGACAGGCACAGCTCTAGATTTAGATTTCCCGTTGTAAATCCGTAATCACAACACAAAGGCACGGTTTAAGCATGGCTAGGCTAGGTGGGGCAACGGCATCATCCCGGAAGATGGCACGACTCAGCATCACCTGATGGATTAGGCCATTAACATCCGATTGACTTATCAACGGAACTCTGCTTGCGCAACCTGCTGTCGCCAATATCTTCAACCGCCAACCGAGGCATTCAAGCCTGACACCAACTTTGCGGTCACGAAACAGGACGCAACTGTGCGTGTGTGCGATAAGGTTTTGGAGGTTGGCAAAACGTTGAGCTGCACGCATCAGACCCAGGGTACATACATCGCTGGCTATCCAACAAGCAAGCGCCCCGGTTGCTCTCACCGTGGAGAAAACGCCGCCCATCCATCGCCGAGAGACAACGAGAGCCCAAGTCGGGACTCGAGAAAAGGACGGGAGGCTGATCATGGACAGGCGCTTCTCTGCTCAGTAATCTGCAGTCACCATGAGCAGCACGCTTCTGTGGGAACTGTCGTAAGCGCCATCATGTGGTACACTGCATCATCTAAAAAAATCTGTCATATAAGTTGACGTTTCCATGTGATATTTTGGTAAAACCGACAAAAGGCCGAGGGGGCTATTTTTTTTGTCTGTTTAGGGCACATCCAGATGTGCCCTAGTGACTCAATCAAATTAGAAAGAAAATGAAAAAAGACAAAAAAAATGCTTGCACGAATCTTAGCGTAAAATCAATGACATAGGATTTAGATGTGCAATATTTAGAACACATCTAGATGTGCTTTAGCAAAACTGTTTTTTTAGCCGAAACCGTGCAAGAGTCGTTCTGAGGTATTTTCATTAAATAAAATATATACAAGGAAATACAATTAGTTCAACCAGTGCCAGTTCTAGGAAACATAAAATGCTTATATTAAAGGTTTCGTGCTACACGGGTTCTGATCCTTTCTGCTTTGCTATGCTTTGCTTTTGGTTCTGCTGTCCACATGCCTTCATTCAGATAATACTTCCAGGTGTTCATATGAGGGGCTGCTGATCTAAAGATTTTATCATTCCTCACTGACCATATACTCCAACATCCCATGATAATGATATCCAAAGCAATTTCTCCTGGAAGTTGCGGCAAAGATAGGTTGATTTCATCATATGTTGATATACCTCTTTGCTTGTCAGGTATAATAAAATCCCAACATCCGAGTGCAAATGGGCAATTCCAGAATAGATGAAGTAGTGTTTCCTCATTCTTGTGTGAACATAGAACACAGTTGTAATTGTCCAGGTACATACTTTTACGTTGTAACAGATTCTTTGTATTCACCCTATCATGTAATAACATCCAGAAAAATATCGTTGTAACAGATTCTTTGTATTCACCCTATCATGTAATAACATCCAGAAAAATATCTTGTGTCTAAGTATGCATGAAGTGCTCCACAGTTGCTTAAATATACTGTGAGAATTGTGTTGCCCCAATGATTACTTTGTACATTTTCATGGATGAATAATGTGTGGTGGTCCATGAATAAGTCCATTTGTCTTGTGTATCATTTGCTTCTATGTTGTCAATAAGGTCATTCAAAGAGTTGAATTGCTGATAAGCCTATAGAGATAATGGTCTATGGAAGTGTTGACTGGTATCTGTATGCTCAAGTACCTTGGACAAAGAGATGTCTCTGTTTATTGCAAAGGAGTGTAACTCAGGGTAAGTGAGAAGGAGTGGTTGACCAGACCAGTTATCTGACCAAAATAAGGTAGTGTCCCCTCTGCCTGCCTTGCAAATTGCGTACAACTTGAATCTGGGCCAAAGTTTAATGAGTAATCTCCACCAAAATGAGCCAACCATCTTATCGCTTGGTAATGAGCTTCCCAAATGATGCTGACTCATGGAATGTTGTCTTTGTTGAGAAATTTATGCAGAAAATTCATAAGAAGTGCTTGATTATGGGTTTCAATGTCCAGAACACCCAGTCCTCCATGATCCTTTGGCTTGCAAACTTTCTCCCATGAAATTAGGGCAACTCCTGTCTCTAGAGTACCATATTTTCTCCAGAAGTATTGTTTGAGATAGATGTTCATTTGTTTCACAACTGTTTTTTGGATCAACAGAGAGTACATGAAGAAGATAGGCATGTTGGTGAAGATAGACTTGATCAGTGTAAGGTTGTCTCCTGAAGATAGGAGAGTGGAACAACTGAGTAATCTGTTTTCAATTCTTTTCATTATAGGGACATACTCTTCAACCCTGGGTTTGGTAAGTCTGAGAGGAAGACCAAGGTAAGTGTGAGGCAAGGATCCAATCTTACACCAAAGGAGTGTAGATAGTGCATTCATCTTTGCAGCAGGAGTATTAATAGAGATCATAATAGACTTAGAATAATTCACTTTCAGACCACTGTATCCAGCAAAATGGAGCATGAGCTTTTTTTATGTGTGTGAGTTGATGTGCATCAGCATTTGCAACAAGTATAGTATCATCTACATATTGGATGATTGAATAATCAGAGCAGGAGTTGTGCAGTAATGGAGATTCCACTAATGAATTTGACATGACCTCATTTAGCATGGTTTGAAGGAGGTCTGTAGCCAACACAAAAATCGATGGAGATAATGGGTCACCCCGCCTGACTCCTTTTTTACAGAGAAACTGTTTCCCAGGAATCCCATTAAGTAAAACAGAAGAATATCCAGTGCCATAAATCATTCTGATCCAGTCGATCCATTTGTTCCCAATTCCTTTAGCTTTCAGTATATCATTGAGGGTATCATTGTTGAGCATGTCAAAAGCCTGTTCAAAATCCAACTTCAGCAGGATAATCTCTTTCTTGGTTTGGTGACACTGATGAATATACTCATAAGCCCAAGCAAGAAAATCTTGAATACATCTGTTGTTGAGGAAGCCATATTGATTTTTATGCGCCATCTTGACGATGACCTTTTACAATCTGTTGGCCAGCAGTTTAGTGATGATTTTAAGAGTGCAGTTGAGGAGTGAAACAGGTCTGAATTCAGCAGTAGTGGAAGTAGTGTCTATCTTAGGAAGCAGTATGATGAAAGAGTAGTTTACACTTTTGGATGTTGAGCGTTCCTTGGTAAAAGTCCTCAGTCAGCCTATAGAAATCATGAGCAATGATGTCCCAATAGTTTTTTTAAGATTGCAACATTAAAACCATCAGGTCCAGGTGATTTACCACCAGACATATTTTTGATGACATTATCAATCTCTTCTTGGGTAAAAGGTGCTTCAAGAATAGATAGATCTTCTTGAAGCAATAGCAGGTGTTGTAGAAGGAGTGGGTTTTGGGTTGCCATGGAGGTCCCCAATCTATCTTTGGAAGCTCTGTAAAGGATAGAAGCTTTAGCATGATGTTTGAAGTGTTCATTACCATCTTCATCCTTGAGCATAGCAATACTATTATATCTGATTTTGATAGTAGCTTTTTCCTGAAAATATTTGGTGTTGGCCTCCCCATTTTAATTTGCCTGATAGCAGCCCTCTGCTTCCAATAAAGTCTCTGGCGATCTAGTATCTTCTCAAGGTGGGTTTTGAGAATCCTTCTGTCATTTGCTTCCTCTATAGATAGTTCTCTGAATTCCTCCAAAGTGTCATACCATAGTATCATGAAATTGGTTTTTCATTATCTTCTTGAGGTTGAATGTGCGCCAAGGGACAGTAGCAGAGGCCAAAGAGTTATCACTGTCTGATAGCCCTTGTGACATAGTGATGCTACTGTTACAATAACATTCTCAGCAAGTTGCTCCTCTTCTTCCATTGGTGCCATGAGATCATCGAGTTCCAGAAATTCTCCTTGGCGGAGTTCCAAATCAATATCGGGGTTCTCCTGTGGCATAGCCCAGTGGCCCCATCCAGGAAGCTGATCATCTGCATCTTCTTCTTCATTGTCAAGGTCTTCATTGACATCATTATTGAGAGCTAGTTTCAGATTAAGTTGTTGTGCTTGCTACTAATCTTACATTCTTAAGAAGTTGATCCCCACTTCAACCAATTCTCTCAACATGTACACTGTCCATGTCAGACTTATGCCACGTCAGCATTAAGTTTGCAAAGAGCAGCTAATCGTTGTGGTTGATTAGCCAGGCACTGGCCACACAATCTTGATATGTGCAAGCAAAACTGCATGCATGCGCGCGACTTCTCGTGGTCCAAACCCATGCATGGCGGCCAAGATAACTAGGTGCAGTTAATTCCAAGAATAGACCACACCGAAGCAGCCCAAGTGCATGCATGTCACCACTTAATTCGGCTCAGTTATTTACCATTGTCTAAAGCCCATGCATGCAGTTAATCATGGCTGAATTGACGGAGGATTTTATTCCGTTCTGAGTAGATTTCCCGGCTATTACTATCTCCACCATACTTTCCTTTCTTCCGTCTCCTCTATTTCCCTTTCTCTTCGTCTTCTACGTCCGGTTCCACTCGCACAAATAAATCAACTTCTTGGTCTTATGTTTGTATTCAGAATTCAGATCAACAATATTCCTTCAAGAGCGATGGTGGCCTTGATAGCGAGGTGCCGCGGCTTCCAAGCCTTCGCGAGTCATCGCCGCCGAAGACACCCGCGCACTGCTGCCGACCCGGCCCCTGTAATCTTCACAGTTGCATCGAGCCCTGCTCCCTGTTGGCGATGAATCGAGCCCCGTAGGCCCCGCTGCCCCAAGGCACGCACCCCGGCGTCGACCAGAGCTCCCGGTGGGCAACACGTGCCACCGTCGGCATCCTCATCCAACATCAACTGAACCAAAGGTGGGGGCTCTCCTTCCTCTCTATATCCTTGGATCTGAGTGAATTTTCCAAGTTAGCTTGAGTTGAAAGCTTTGTTTGTGTATGGTACTAGGAAGCCTATTTTTTTTGGAAAATGAAGCTTTGTTTCATCACCATCCATCTCCTCCACGCCAGCAAGTCCGGTCTGTCTCTCACACCCACATTGTCTGAGATACGATGGATCATGTTCATCTCTCCGATCTGGTTGGATTTGATTAGAAGCACTAGATGGCAAAAAAACTTTTTAATTTTTGTATTCTTCTTGAAGGAATAAACACCCGAAACTTACCATGTACTACCTGCAACTACAGTCCTTCATCTCTCGCACACATGCATTAGTATGAATCATATTGGTATTTTTGTTACTTTCCAATGATTTGTAGAATCAGTGTGTATGACATAGTGCAGTTCATCTTCAAGGTGTTCTTTCATGGCAGTATTATTCCACAGTGACATGAGATTGATCTAATACCTGAGAGGTACCATTGTCATTCTTCTACTGCAGGAGTTCAAAACAGAAGATTTCGTTTGATCATTGCTAGGCATCTGGAGGCACATGCATTTCATCCAAAAGGAGGTAAGGAGCTCTAATTTTATTTTATCTGATGATGTGTTTTTCGTTCGGAGATAGATGCTGGAATAGTAACTGATGATCAGTTTAAAGCATATGCACATATACTTACAATTAATTATATTCTGTAACGCTAATCAGTTGGGATATTATGCCTTCAAACCTATAGCATCTCTTGACAAATGTAATAATAATTCTTTTATGTGGTTACAATATCATTATATGATTGTTTTGGTTTGATGACACTCATAGCCTAAAAGGTACATCCTTGCTGAGAGGATCAAGTACCTGTTCTAACCATCATTTTGTTTCATTGTTCTATGTTGTTCTACTCAGGAATCATGCTATTTTGTACAGTTTGGTTATTCTCTCAAATGGTTATTAGGTTGCATCTCAACTATGCCTTCTATTCCGTGTTAGCGATGCATTCTAATTAGGTAATAATACATAATTTTTCTTTGGATTTTTTTGGTAAACTGACTTCTCATATCATTCCATAAAAGATTCATATGCAATACTACAAATTCCCGCAGCAACGCGCGGGGTATCATCTAGTTAACTAGAGCTTGCACTCCCTTATGTTCATGCTGCTGAGGTGGCCCCAAGAAGTGATTGTGCTGGTTTGGGTGAAAATTGGCATGTTGTGTAATAGGGTGGGGATTGCCATTGGGTGGAATAGGATATTCATCAGGTGCCTCTATCCCAAGTATCTGCTGTTTCAAAATAACAACAGGGACAATCCGAGAGCCAGTATGATACCCATCTCAAAAAACAATACTGGTAGTTATATCTCTCAATTCCCCCACCTTAACTTTGACCATTTGGTTAGCTCTGGTGCTTCTGACATGATCCCACATGACAAATTTACTAACAACATTATTAATCTCCTAGATATTTCTTTTGTCAATGGGTAACCACACAACAGTATCCAAACCTCTCAGTTCAGATCTAGTCTCCTCTAGTTCAGACCTCTATTATGTTTCTCAAAAATGACATGCACATCGGTATGACTATTGGTGACAAGTTCATCACAATCAAAGAAACTATTCACCTTGACGTATGCTTGTCCAAAAGGGCAAGGAGATATCTCAGAAAACCCCAACTGCTTGTCTGTGAAGAAATCAAAGAGTACCTCGTGGATTGTGTTGAATTCCACCGACAGATTTGGCATTGGGACAATTGTCGCAATCGCTCAATCTTCATGATTTGGCGGAGAAGCACCAATTACCACTCTAACCCTAGCTGGCCTCCCTTCAACTACAATGTTGGTAAACGTAGCACGCAATTTCAAAAAAATTCCTATGCTCATGCAAGATCTATCTAGGAGATGCATAGCAACGAGAAGGGGAGAGTGTGTCTACGTACCCTCGTAGACCGAAAGCGGAAGCGTTTGACAGCGCGGTTGATGTAGTCGAACTTCTTCTCGTTCCGACCGATCAAGCACCGAACGTACGACACCTTTGAGTTCTACACATGTTTAGCTCGATGATGTCCCTCGAACTCTTGATCCAGCAAAGTGTGGAGGAAGTAGATGAGTTCCATCAGCACGACGGCGTGGTGATGGTGATGGTGAAGTGATCCGCGCAGGGCTTCGCCTAAGCACTGCGAGAATATGGCCGGGGGTGTAAACTGTGGAGAGGGGTGCCGCACACGGCTAACAATTGATGTCGTGTGTTCTAGCGGTGCCCCCGACATATATATAGGTTGGAGGGGAGGTGAGGCAGCCAAGGGGGCACCCCAAGTAGGAGGAATCCTACTTGGGGTCCTCCCCAATTCGGCCTCCTCCCTTTCCTTATTTTTGGAGGGGGGAAAAGGGAAGAGGAGGGAGAGAAGGAAGGGGGGGGGGGTGAACCCCCTTTTCCATTCCCACTCGGCCTCCTTCCAAAGGGGGGGGCGCCACCCTTGTGGGCTGGTGTGCTCCGCTCCTATGGCCCATGTGGCCCATATCTTTCCCCCGGGGGTTCCGGTAACCCCCCCGGTACTCCGATAAATACCCGATACTATCCGGATAACATACGGTGTCCGAATACTATCATCCTATATATCAATCTTTACCTCTCGACCATTTCGAGACTCCTTTTCATGTCCGTGATCTCATCCAAGACTCCGAACAACATTCTTTCACCAAATCACATAACTCATACAATACTAAATCGTCATCGAACGTTAAGCGTGTGGACCCTACAGGTTTGAGAACTATGTAGACATGACCGAGACACCTCTTCGATCAATAACCAATAGTGGAACCTGGATGCTCATATTGGCTCCTACATATTCTACGAAGATCTTTATCGGTCGAACCGTCATGACAACATACGTAATTTCGTTTGTCATCGGTATGTTACTTGCCCCGAGATTCGATCGTCGGTATCTTCATACCTAGTTCAATCTCGTTACCGGCAAGTCTCTTTACTCGTTTCGTAATACATCATCCTGCAACTAACTCATTAGTCACTTTGCTTGCAAGGCTTCTTATGATGTGTATTACCGAGAGGGCCCAGAGGTACCTCTCCGATACTCGGAGTGACAAATCCTAATCTTGATCTATGCCAACCCAACAAACATCTTAGGAGATACCTGTAGAACATCTTTATAATCACCCAGTTACGTTGTGACGTTTTATAGCACACAAGGTATTCCTCCAGTGTCCTGGAGTTGCATAATCTCATAGTTGAAGGAATATGTATTTGACATGAAGAAATCAATAGCAATAAAACTGGACGATCAATATGCTAACCTAACAGATGGGTCTTGTCCATCACATCGTTCTCCTAATGATGTGATCCCGTTCATCAAATGACAACACATGTCTATGGTTAGGAAACTAAACCATCTTTGATTAACGAGCTAGTCTAGTAGAGGCTTACTAGGGACATGGTGTTTTGTCTATGTATCCACACATGTATCAAGTTTCCGGTTAATACAATTCTAGCATGAATAATAAACATTTATCATGATATAAGGAAATATAAAATAACAACTTTATTATTGCCTCTAGGGCATATTTCCTTCAGTCTCCCACTTGCACTAGAGTCAATAATCTAGTTCACATCGCCATGTGATTTAACACCAATAGTTCACATCATCATGTGATTAACACCCATAGTCCACATTGCCATGTGACCAACACCCAAAGGGTTTACTAGAGTCAATAATCTAGTTCGCATCTCCATGTGATTAACACCCAATGAGTACTAAGGTGTGATTATGTTTTGCTTGTGAGAGAAGTTTAGTCAATGGGTCTGCCACATTCAGATCGGTATGTATTTTGCGAATTTCTATGTCTACAATGCTCTGCACGGAGCTACTCTAGCTAATTGCTCCCACTTTCAATATGTATCCAGATTGAGACTCAGAGTCATCTGGATCAGTGTCAAAGCTTGCATTGACATAACCCTTTACGACAAACTCTTTGTCACCTCCATAACCGAGAAATATTTCCTTAGTCCTCTTAGGTAACTAAGGGTAATTTTGATCACTGTCCAGTGATCTACCTGGATCACTATTGTACCCCCTTGCCAAACTCATGGTAAGGTACACAATATGTCTGGTACACAGCATGGCATACTTTGTAGAACCTATGGCTGAGGCATGGGGAATGACTTCCATTCTCTCTCTAGCTTCTGCTGTGGTCGGGCTTTGAGTCTTACTCAACTTCACACCTTGCAACACAGGCAAGAACCCTTTCTTTGAATGATCCATTTTGAACTTCCTCAAAATCTTGTCAAGGTATGTGCTTTGTGTAAGTCCTATTAAGCGTCTCGATCTATCCCTATAGATCTTGATGCCCAATATATAAGTAGCTTCACCGAGGTCTTTCATTGAAAAAATTCTTATTCAAGTATCCTTTTATGCTATCTAGAAATTCTATATCATTTCCAATCAACAATATGTCATCCACATATAATATTAGAAATGCTACAGAGCTCCCACTCACTTTCTTGTAAATACAGGCTTCAACATAAGTCTGTATAAAACCATATGCTTTGATCACCTTATCAAAGCGTATATTCCGACTCCGAGATGCTTGCACCAGTCCATAGATGGATCGCTGGAGTTTGCACACTTTGTTAGCACCTTTAGGATTGACAAAACCTTTTAGTTGCATCATATACAACTCTTCTTTTAAGAAATCCATTAAGGAATGCAGTTTTGACATCCATTTGCCAGATTTCATAAAATGCGGCAATTGCTAACATGATTTGAATAGACTTAAGCATCGCTATGAGTGAGAAAATCTCATCGTATTCAACACCTTGAACTTGTCGAAAACCTTTTTGTGACAAGTCGAGCTTTGTAGATAGTAACACTACTATCAGTGTCCATCTTCCTCTTGAAGATCCATTTATTCTCAATGGCTTGCTGATGATTGGGCAAGTCCACCAAAGTCCACACTTTGTTCTCATACATGGATCCTATTTCAGATTTCATGGCCTCAAGCCATATGTCAGATTGTGGGCTCATCATACCTTCTTCACAGTTCGTAGGTTCGCCATGGTCTAATAACTTGAATTCCAGGACAGGATTACCGTACCACTCTGGTGCGAAATGTGCTCTGTTCGACCTACGAGGTCCAGTAGTAACTTGATCCGAAGTTTCATGATCATCATCATTAGCTTCCTCTCTAGTTGGTGTAGGCATCACGGAAACAGTTTTCTGTGATCAGCTACCTTCCAATTAGAGAGAAGGTACAGTTACCTCACCAAGTTCTACTTTCCTCCCACTCACTTCTTTCAAGAGAAACTCCTTCTCTAGAGAGGATACATTCTTAGCAAAAGATCTTGCCTTCGGATCTGTGGTAGAAGGTGTACCCAACAGTTTCTTTTGGGTATCCTATGAAGACGCACTTCTCCGATTTGGGTTCGAGCTTATCAGGCTGAAACCTTTTGACATAAGTGTCGCAACCCCAAACTTTAAGAAATGACAACTTAGGTTTCTTGCCAAACCACGGTTCATACGGTGTCGTCTCGGCGGATTTGGATGGTGCCCTATTTAACGTGAATGCAGTTGTCTCTAATGCATAACCCCAAAACGATAGCGGTAAATCGGTAAGAGACATCATAGATCGCACCATATCTAATAAAGTACGGTTAAGACGTTCGGACACACTATTACGTTGTGGTGTTCCAGGTGGCTTGAGTTGTGAAACTATTCCACATTGTTTTAAATGAAGGCCAAACTCGTAACGCATATATTCGCCTCTGCAATCAAATCGTAGAAACTTTATTTTCTTGTTACGATGATTCTCTACTTCACTCTGAAATTCTTTGAACTTTTCAAATGTTTCAGACTTGTGTTTCATCAAGTAGATATACCCATATCTGCTTAAATCATCTGTGAAGGTCAGAAAATAATGATACCCACCGCGAGTCTCAACACTCATCGGACCGCATACATCGGTATGTAATATTTCCAATAAGTCATTAGCTCGCTTCATTGTTCCGGAGAACGGAGTTTTAGTCATCTTGCCCATAAGCTATGGTTCGCAAGTATCAAATGATTCATAATCAAGTGATTCCAAAATTCCATCTGCACGGAGTTTCTTCATGCGCTTTACACCAATATGACCAAAATGGCAGTGCCACAAGTATGTTGCACTATCATTATCAACTTTGCATCTTTTGACATCAATATTATGAATAAACCATTTACATTGGGTGTATGACCATAGAAGGTTTTATTCATGTAAATAGAACAACAATTATTCTCTGACTTAAATAAATAACCGTATTGCAATAAACATGATCCAATCATATTCATGCTCAATGCAAACACCAAATAACATTTATTTAGGTTCAACACTAATCCCGAAGGTAGAGGGAGTATGCAATGGTGATCTTATCAACCTTGGAATCACTTCCAACACACATCATCACCTCGCCCTTAAGTAGTCTCTGTTCATTTTGCAACTCCAGTTTCGAGTTACTAATCTTAGCAACTAAACCGGTATCAAATACCCATGGGCTACTATGAACACTAGTAAAGCACACATCAATAACATGTATATCAAATATACCTTTGTTCACTTTGCCATCCTTCTTATCCGCCAAGTATTTGGGGAAGTTCCGCTTCCAGTGACCATTCCCTTTGCAGTAGAAACACTCAGTTTTGGGCTTAGGTCCAGCTTTGGGCTTCTTCACGGGAGTGGCAACTTGCTTGCCACTCTTCTTGAAGTTCCCTTTCTTTCCCTTGCCTTTTTTTCTAGAAACTAGTGGTATTGTTAACCATCAACACTTGATGCTCTTTCTTGATTTCTACCTTCATTGATTTCAGCATCGCAAAGAGCTTGGGAATCATTTTCGTCATCCCTTGCATATTATAGTTCATCACGAAGTTCTAGTAACTTGGTGATAGTGACTAGAGAACTCTATCAATCACTATCTTATCTGGAAGATTAACTCCCACTTGATTCAAGCGATTGTAGTACCCCAGACATTCTGAGCACATGCTCACAAGCTGAGCTATTCTCCTCCATCTTGTAGGCAAAGTTTTTGTCAGAGGTCTCATACCTATCGACACGGGCATGAGTATGAAATACTAATTTTAGCTCTTGGAACATATCATATGCTCCGTGGCGTTCAAAACGTTTTGCAGCCCCGATACCAAGCCGTAAAGCATTGTGCACTAAACTATCAAGTAGTCATCATACCGAGCTCGCCAAAAATTCATAACGTCTGCATCCGCTCCTGCAATAGGTTTGTCACCTAGCGGTGCATCAAGGACATAATTCTTTTGTGCAACAATGAGGATAATCCTCAGATCACGGACCCAGTCTGCATCATTGCTACTATCATCTTTCAACTCGGTTTTCTCTAGGAACATATAAAAATATATAGGAGCTATATTGCGAGCTATTGATCTACAACATATATATGCAAATACTATCAGGACTAAGTTCAATTAATCAAATTACTTAAGAACTCGCACTTCAATTGACATCCCTCAAGTAATCTAAGTGATACGTGATCCAAATAAACTAACCCATGTCCGATCATCACGTGAGATGGGGTAGTCATCAATGGTGAATCTCTATGTTGATCATATCTACTATATGATTCACGTTCGACCTTTCGGTCTCCAGTGTTCCGAGGCCATGTCTGTACATGCCAGGCTCGTCAAGTTTAACCAAGGTATTCTGCATGTGCAAGACTGTCTTGCACCCGTTGTATTTGAACGTAGAGCCTCTCACACCTGATCATCACGTGGTGTCTCAGCACGATGAACTGTCACGACTGTGCATACTCAGGGAGAACACTTATACCTTGAAATTTTAGTTAAGGGATCATCTTATAATGCTACCGCCGTATTAAGCAAAATAAGATGCATAAAAGATAAGCATCACATGCAATCAGAATATGTGACATGATATGTCCATCATCATCTTGTGCTTTTGATCTCCATCTCCAAAGCATCGTCATGATCTCCATCCTCATTGGCTTGACACCTTGATCTCCATCGTAGCGCCATGGTCGTCTCGCCAATTATTGCTTCTACAACTATCACTAACGCATAGTGATAAAGTAAAGCAATTACATGGCGTTTGCATTTCATACAATAAAGAGACAACCATAAGGCTCCTGCCGGTTGCCAGTAACTTTTACAAAACATGAGCATCTCATACAATAACGTATATCACATCATGTCTTGACCATATCACATCACAACATGCCCTACAAAAACAAGTTAAATGTCCTCTACTTTGTTGTTGCAAGTTTTACGTGGCTGCTACGGGCTTCTAGCAAGAACCGTTCTTACCTACGCATTAAAACCACAATGGTGATTTATCAAGTTTGTTGTTTTAACCTTCAACAAGGACCGGCCGCAGTCAAATTCGATTCAACTAAAGTAGGAGAAACAGGCACCCGCCAGCCACCTTTTTGCAAAACTAGTTGCATGTCTATCGGTGGAACCGGTCTCATGAACGTGGTCATGTAAGGTTGGTCTGGGCCGATCATCCAACAATACCACCGAATCAAAATTAGACATTGGTGGTAAGTAGTATGATGATTACCGTCCACAATTCTTTGTGTTCTACTCGTGCATATCATCTACGCATAGACCTGGCTCAGATGCCACTGTTGGGAAACGTAGCATGCAATTTCAAAAAAATTCCTACGCTTACGCAAGATCTATCTAGGAGATGCATATCAACGAGAAGGGGAGAGTGTGTCTACGTACCCTCATAGACTGAAAGCGGAAGCGTTTGACAATGCAGTTGATGTAGTCGAACTTCTTCTCATTCCGACCGATCAAGCACCGAATGTACGGCACGTCCGAGTTCTGCACACGTTCAGCTCGATGACGTCCCTCGAACTCTTGATCTAGCTGAAAGTGCTAGTTATCGACTAGGGGGGGGGTGAATAGGCGATTTTTATGGAAGTCTTCAAAACATGAGAGTTTTGAAGACAAGCAATAGAAATGAACCTATTGATATGCAGCGGAAGGTAGACTACACTAAGCAAGGCATAGTCAAGTATTCAAAGAAGTGAAAGCACGAAGACTAATAGCAGCTAGGTAGTAAAGATCAGGATGGAAGATAGTATGAAGCCAAATAATAATAGAAGTCACACAGTCAAGTCAAACAGGTAACGCAAGCAGGCAATGACTTCACGAAGACAAACTGTAAATAATGAGAGGGAGACGATAGAACCAGTCGCTTGGTGAAGACAGGGATTTGTTGGACCAGTTCCAGTTGCTGTGACAACTGTACGTCTGGTTAGGGAGGCTGAGATTCAACTCAGAAGACCGTGTCTTCACCTTATTCCCCTTGAGCTAAGGACACCCAGTCCTCGCCCAATCACTCTGGTAAGTCTTCAAGGTAGACTTCCAAACCTTCACAGACTTCGTTCACCGGCGATCCACAATGACTCTTGGACGCTCAGAACGTGACGCCTAATCGGCTGGAGGATTCACAGTCCTCAAGTGTAACAAGTCTTCAGGTCACGCGGACAGAAAGACTTCAGTGATGCCTAACACTCTTTGGCTCTGGGTGGGGCTTTGTCCTCGCCAGGATTTCTCTCTCTCAAAAGCTTCGGAGGTGGGTTGCTCTCAAACGACAAAAGCCGTGCACTAACTCCGAGCAGCCACCAATTTATGGTGTAGGGGGTGGGCTATTTATAGCCACTAGGCAACCCGACCTGATTTGTCCGAAATGACCCTGGGTCACTAAGGAACTGACACGTGCTCCAACGGTCAGATTTCAAACACACGCGGCAGCTTGACTTGGGCTACAAGTAAAGCTGACTCATCCAGCTCTGGATAAGATTTGCTCTCATTGTCTTCGCTCGAAGACATAGGATTTGGTTGAGCATCACTTCAGTCACTCTGACTTTGTTCACTTGGACCCCACTTAACAGTACGGTGGTTCCTATGATTCAACAAAGAAGAAAAGGAAACTACGAAACAACTATGTCTTTGCGCTCCAAAGTCTTCATGCGATGTCTTCTCATGTCATAGTCTTCAATGTGAATATCTTCACATACCACCATTGTCTTCAATGTCTTCATACATTTTTAGGGGTCATCTCCGGTAGGTAAACCAAATCAATGAGGGACTACTACCTGTGTTATCCTGCAATTCTCACAAACACATTAGTCCCTCAACCGGGTTTGTCGTCAATACTCCAAAACCAACTAGGGGTGGCACTAGATGCACTTACACTAGCAAAGTGTCGAGGAAGTAGATGAGTTCCGTTAGCGCGACGGCGTGGTGATGGTGATGGTGAAGTGATCCACGCAGGGCTTCGCCTAAGCACTGCGAGAATATGACCGGGGGTGTAAACTGTGGAGGGGGGCGCCGCACACGGCTAACAATTGATGTTGTGTGTTCTAGCGGTGCCCCCCACATATATATAGGTTGGAGGGGAGGAGAGGCAGCCAAGGGGGCGCCCCAAGTAGGAGGAATCCTACTTGGGGTCCTCCCCAATTCGGCCTTCCCCCTTTCCTTATTTCCGGAGGGGGGAAACGGAAGAGGAGGGAGAGAAGGAAAGGGGGGGGGGGCGAACCCCCTTTTCCCTTCCCCACTCGGCCTCCTTCCTTTGGGGGGGGGGAGCCACCCTTGTGGACTGGTGTGCTCCCCTCCTATGTCCCATGTGGCCCATATCTTTCCCCCGGGGGTTCCGGTAACCCCCCGGTACTCCGATAAATACTCGATACTATCCGGATCACATCCGGTGTCCGAATACTATCATCCTATATACGAATCTTTACCTCTCGACCATTTCACGACTCCTCGTCATGTTCGTGATCTCATCTGGGACTCCGAAGAACATTCGGTCACCAAATCACATAACTCATACAATACTAAATCGTCATTGAACGTTAAGCGTGCGGACCCTGCGGGTTCGAGAACTATGTAGACATGACCGAGACACCTCTTTGGTCAATAGCCAATAGCGGAACCTAGATGTTCATATTGGCTCCTACATATTCCACGAAGATCTTTATCGGTCGAACCGTTATGACAACATACGTAATTCCCTTTGTCATCGGTATGTTACTTGCCCGAGATTAGATCGTCGGTATCCTCATACCTAGTTCAATCTCGTTACCGGCAAGTCTCTTTACTCGTACCGTAATACATCATCCCGCAACTAACTCATTAGTCATTTTGCTTGCAAGGCTGCTTATGATGTGTATTACCGAGAGGGCCTAGAGATACCTCTTTGATATTCGGAGTGACAAATCCTAATCTCGATCTATGCCAACCCAACAAACAACTTCGGAGATACCTGTAGAGCATCTTTATAATCACCCAGTTACATTGTGATGTTTGATAGCACACAAGGTATTCCTCCGGTGTCTGGGAGTTGCATAATCTCATATGTCAGATTCAGTGTTCCGTAGACCCTTGAGAGGTTCGAACTCTGGGGTATGTGCGAAGAACTTGTCCTCCCTAGTCTGTCTGCTCACCGATTCCATGATCTAGCTCGATGAACGAAATGGACAAAAGACATAGCAGTTTACCCAGGTTCAGGCCACCTTGCGGTGTAAAACCTTACTCCTACTTTGTGGTGGATTGGCCTCGAGGGGTTGTTTATGAACTAGTACAAGGGTAGAACAGCCTCAGGAGGCGAGGTGTTCTTGGGCTCGATGAGCTGGTCAGTGTGAGGATGATCTGAATGATCCATCCCCCTCTATGGTGGTGGCTAAGTCCTATTTATAGTGGCCTTGGTCCTCTCCCCAAATGTAGGCGGGAAGGGATCCCACAACGGCCAAATACAAAGGGAGACAACTAGTACAAGTTATCCTCACAAAAGTAGTCTTCGCCTGCCAAAGCATCTGGTGGTGATGCCGCGGTGGGCTCCGCGATGACCTCCGCCCTGCCGTCCTGGCAGTCTTGATCTTGTTGCACCGGAATGGAAGCCTTTCCTTGATTCCTCGGGACTCCACGCCTGCGCTTGCCTTCTTAGCACCAAAGAGGAAACTGGTACACTACGCCCGATGGCGCCCGCCTGGCCTTGATCGTCATGGCTCATGTCATATGAACCTCGCGAGGGGTAGCTTGCATAGATATCTCCGCTCCTCGGGAGCCAGCCTGGGGAGGCCGCCCCCAGGGAGGTCTTGGTGTCGTCCGCCTCGCGAGGCTTGGCCCCTCGCGAGGGTCTTGGGTTGTTGTTGCTGAAGCTGGGCCGTACTGGGCCATCGATGGAGCCACGCCGTGGGTTGCAGGCAGGCAAGTCTGGGTACCCCCGTTCCCAGAACACCGACAGTAGGCCCCAGGCCCAAGGCGCGCTCGAACTTGGCTTCGGGGCGAAGCCAAAGGGCAAGTGCGGAGCGCCGCGGGCCCTAAGCGCTTGCGGCCTTGGTTGACGCGTGGCGATTGATGGGACGTGGGCATCTCCGCTTCCCCATGCTGCCTCGGCAACTGTCCGACTTGACGAGACTCTGCTGCATGCAGAGGAAAATCATCATTGTGTGCGATCGTGGAGGCCGGCGGTTGGCCTTCCACTGGCTATAAATGAGGGGAGGGGCAGAGTCCCCCCTTGCTCATCTCTGTCTTCTCGCCATCCGCTCCTTCTTCTTCCTTCTTGCCTCGCCATCTTGCTATGGTTCTCATGGCGCCGATTAGGAGGTTCTCCGCAGCGGAGAAGGGAAAAGCCCCTCGTGAGGAGCAGGGGCCACTTCCGCCGAAGAAGAGGCTCAGCCGCCCCCGCGATGCCGGCGAGAATCCAGAGGTGACGCGGCCTTGGTACAAGCGGCCTCTGCCCGGCTTCCCGCTCCCTCTGTATGCCCAAGCGCAAGGCTCCAGAGAAGGCGGCAGCGCCCCGCGCCGCGAGAGCCACGGCCGTGGTGGCCAGGCTGAGGTTGCACGGGCTGCCGGCCCGCGAAACCACGCCAAAGGCTCCTCGCGCGAGTTCGTGGTGTGGGCGGTGATGCCACCGCACACGTAGGTCCAGCTCCCGCAGTTCTTCGCCGAGGAGATGCCGCCGAGGGGGCCACTTGAGCTGTGGCTGCAGCACGCCAGGTGCTGTAGTCTGGTTACGGGGGCAGAGGTCGAGGTCGTCCCCCCGGGCAAAATCTTCATGACCCGAAGATGGGGCGAGGTCGCCCGCGCCTGCCACGCGGATGGGGCCCTGGCGATCCACTTCGAGTACGACGGCGCCTCCATGTTGTTCTTCAAGGTCTTCGACGAGGAGGGCTGCCGTTTGGAGTGTTGTCCTGGAGGAAGCGGCCTGCGTGGTGCGGCGGCGGGCTCCGAGCCCGCCCCCGGTCCTGCCGATAGCTCCTCCAGTAGCAGCGACGACTCCTGGCAGTCTAGCGACTCTCCCGAGTCTAGCGATCCTCCAGAGTCGAGTGACGATAGCTACGTGCCACCGAGCTCTCGCCGTGCCCAGAGCGCGGTAGCGGCGTCCACTCTGTGCCGTCGGTGATGCCTAGTAGCCAGGGCTCCTTGAAGTTTTCTTCTTTTGTTCCCTACGAGGAATCGAGACAAACCCCGTGGGGGTATGTAAAGAACTTGTAATGCTTTTGCCTCAATTTTTACCGCTTCTAGTATGAGTTTGCCATTGTGTGTCTAGCCTCGACATTGCTCCCCCTCTTCGTTCTCGCGGTAGCTTTACACTCTACGTCGGCAGGTCCCAGTCCCCAGGCAGGCTTCAGTCATTGCTGGTATGCCAGGTCGCGATGCCGTGGTCAAGGCCAGGAGGTGAGCGACCCGAGGTCCGGTAAGAGCTCCTGAGGTGCGATGCTCAAGAGGTCCCCTTTGGCGTGTGATGTCTACTACACAACCTTCTTCTTGTAGACGTTGTTGGGCCTCCAAGTGCAGAGGTTTGTAGGACAGTAGCAAATTTCCCTCAAGTGGATGACCTAAGGTTTATCAATCCGTGGGAGGTGTAGGATGAAGATGGTCTCTCTCAAACAACCCTGCAACCAAATAACAAAGAGTCTCTTGTGTCCCCAACACACCCAATACAATGGTAAATTGTATAGGTGCACTAGTTCGGCAAAGAGATGGTGATACAAGTGCAATATGGATGGTAGATATAGGTTTTTGTAATCTGAAAATATAAAAACAGCAAGGTAACAAGTAATAAAAGTGAGCGAAAACGGTATTGCAATGCTAGGAAACAAGGCCTAGAGTTCATACTTTCACTAGTGCAAGTTCTCTCAACAATAATAACATAATTGGATCATATAACTATCCGTCAACATGCAACAAAGAGTCACTCCAAAGTCACTAATAGCGGAGAACAAACGAAGAGATTATGGTAGGGTACGAAACCACCTCAAAGTTATCCTTTCTGATCGATCTATTCAAGAGTCCGTAGTAAAATAACACGAAGCTATTCTTTCCGTTCAATCTATCATAGAGTTCATACTAGAATAACACCTTAAGACACAAATCAACCAAAACCCTAATGTCACCTAGATACTCCAATGTCACCTCAAGTATCCGTGGGTATGATTATACGATATGCATCACACAATCACAGATTCATCTATTCAACCAACACAAAGTACTTCAAAGAGTGCCCCAAAGTTTCTACCGGAGAGTCAAGACAAAAACGTGTGCCAACCCCTATGCATAGATTCCCAAGGTCACGGAACCCGCAAGTTGATCACCAAAACATACATCAAGTGAATCAATAGAATACCCCATTGTCACCACGGGTATCCCACGCAAGACATACATCAAGTGTTCTCAAATCCTTAAAGACCCAATCCGATAAGATAACTTCAAAGGGAAAACTCAATCCATTACAAGAGAGTAGAGGGGGAGAAACATCATAAGATCCAACTATAATAGCAAAGCTCGCGGTACATCAAGATCGTACCATCTCAAGAACACGAGAGAGAGAGAGAGAGATCAAACACATAGCTACTGGTACATACCCTCAGCCCCGAGGGTGAACTACTCCCTCCTCGTCATGGGGATCGCCGGGATGATGAAGATGGCCACCGGTGAGGGATCCCCCCTCCGGCAGGGTGCCGGAACAGGGTCCCGATTGGTTTTTGTGGCTACAGAGGCGTGCGGCGGCGGAACTCCCGATCTATTCTGTTCCCCGATGTTTTTAGGGTATATGGATATATATAGGCGAAATAAGTCGGTAAGGGGAGCCACGAGGGGCCCACGAGGGTGGAGGGCGCGCCCCCCTGCCTCATGCCTTCCTCGTTGATCCCCTGACTTGCACTCCAAGTCTCCTGGATTGCTTTCTTTCCAAAAATAACTTCTCCCAAAGGTTTCATTCCGTTTGGACTCCGTTTGATATTCCTTTTCTTCGAAACACTGAAACAAGGGAAAAAACAGGAACTGGCACTGGGCTCTGGGTTAATAGGTTAGTCCCAAAAATAATATAAAAGTGCATATTAAAGCCCATAAACATCCAAAATAGATAATATAATAGCATGTACTTCATAAATTATAGATACGTTGGAGACGTATCAGCGTGCAAGCAGCTCCCTGGAGGCCGAAAAGGGTAGTAGCATTGCCGGAGCGAGATTACGGGAGTGGAAATCATCGGACGAAGAGATTCGCACTGATATGCACAGGTGACTTATCTTTTCGCAAGTCTGAGGTGATTCCTTCGAAGCGCCTGTCAGTATCTTTGCGGCGATGCTTCCAGGTGGGGTTCCTGCCGGCCTCCCCTTTCCTGCTCATCTGAGTGCTCTACGTCCTCGGGTCTCGACCCTCGAGCGAGGCTCAGCCGCCGCTGGTATGCCAGGTCGCAATGCCGTGGTCAAGGCCAGGGGGTGAGGGCTGGAGAGTCAGTAGGAACTCCTGAGGCATGATGCACAGGAGCCCCCTTTAACGTGCAAGCGAATTTCATGAAAAATGGACGGCCGGCAGGGCCGCTTGCAGCCAAACTCGGAGGCTCCTGTGGGTTAGTCCAAGAAGAGAGCATAACTCGTAAGCGCGCCTGCTGTCCTGCCACTGATCTTTCCGGAAGAAGATGAAGGCACTGAGGATCTAGTGAGGTGACGTGCGCGGGGCAGGCCGCGAGCCGGAGCTCGATCCCTCAGATTTGTCAGCGTTGCAGGGACGGACCCGAGTACAAGCGGCGTGCCAGCATGTGTAGCCCCCGTTGCGGGATGAGCAAGAGGCCGGTCAGCAGCGTAGGAGGCCGCAAATGGCGATAAGACATCAGGCAGGCAGGTGATAAACATTTAGCGATTCATGGAAGGATGTAAGCCAGCTCTACTAGATGCAAAGAACGATACATGCCGCAGGGACATACCCATGCGGCCTGGGGATGATGCAGCCTGAGGGGCGCCCCCAACAGAGTGAATCAAAGATGCGAAAGGATACATGTCGCGGGTACAGGCCCATGCGATATGGGGATAATGCAGCCCGAGGGGCGGCCCCAACTGAATAAACCGGGAAATGTCACCTGGCACCGTTGCTGAAGAGATGTTGAAGTAGCTGAAGACGCGTGCTGAAGAAGTCGCTCCTCACGAGCCGCCTAGGTCCCGAACCTCGGTAGGCTCTGGAGGCTCAGGGGGCTCGCGAAGAATCGTCGCCATCTCCGCCAGGACCGCCTGGTGCCTGGCCTCCTGAGCCTCCATGACACTCCGCATGTGGCACTGAGATGCAACAGCCGCGTTCAGCAAACCAAAGGGCATGCAAACGTAGCTGTGAGGGGGGCCTCGCACAGGCCGACACGTGACGGCTAGTAGAGCCGCTAAGAGGCGACCCTGTTGAGTCCTGGGATGTTGACACAGATGCGCAGTTTTCTATCCTCGCCAGGACAAGGAGCCGCGCCAGGTGGTGGGCGGCGGTCGCCGTGCATGGCTCTCGCCTCTTGAAGCTCCTCGGTTGCCTTGGTGATGAACTCTTGAGCACCTGGCATCCCACGCCTTGTGCCCTCGTGGGGGAAACGCGCGCTGAAGCATGCCTCCATGTGGTGCCCGAGCG
Source organism: Aegilops tauschii subsp. strangulata (assembly GCF_002575655.3). NCBI lineage: Eukaryota > Viridiplantae > Streptophyta > Magnoliopsida > Poales > Poaceae > Aegilops > Aegilops tauschii. The sequence continues at coordinate 211,839,502 of NC_053040.3, forward strand.
CCTCCCTCGTGACATTGGCTAAGTCAGAGGCCCTCTAGAAGAGAGCCCCTGGGCCCAGCCTGAGGGGGGCGCCGGGCACGCCTTCCTATGTGAGGGAGGGAGGCACCCCATTCATGGGCGCAGGTCCTGAGGTCGTGCCGCTGGACGCCCCGCTCCCCTGAGGTTCCTGGTGGAGCAGCTGCTTCTTCTTCTTGGGGACAGCCTCAGGAGGGTAGATGGCGCCTTCATCGTCGGGGTTCTCTACTGCTGCAGCCTTGTAGGCGCGCTCGAGGGAGCACACTACGTCCTACTCTTCGCAAGCGACCGTGATGACGTCGCGGCTCCGTGGCATCTTGAGGACATTGTAACCATGATGAGTCACTGCCATGAACTTGGCCCAGGCCGGGTACCCAAGGATGGCGTTGTATGGAAGACGGATGTGGGCGACATCGAAGTCGATGAGCTCTGTGCGGTAGTTGTCACGCTGGCCCAAGGTGACAGGAAGGCGGATCTGCCCTATCGGGGTGGTGGAGCCGTCGGTCACTCCCGAGAAGGGTTTGGTGGGCTGCAGCTGGTCATAGGGCACCTGGAGTCGGTCGAATGTTTCGATAGATAGAACATTGACCCCGCACAGCCATCGATGAGGGTTTTGGCGACGAGGACGTTGCTGATGACGGGTGAGCAGAGCATCGGAAGGGCGCCGGCAGTTGCCGCACACTTGAGCTGGTCGGACGAGCTCAAGGTGATGGTGCACTTGGACCACCTGAGCAGACATGTAGCCTCGAGCCTGGGAAGGGCCGCATTCACCTCGCGGGAAACTGCTTGAAGATGCGATGAGAGGCCGGGCCTGTGCACCGCCCAGGATGCAGGCTACGGCACGAGGCTCCTGGAAGCCTTTAGCCCCCTCGTCCTGGTGATGGTCGGCGTTCCTTCTCGGCGCTGCTGGCAGCGAAGGGAGGCCAGCGTTGCCCTGTGGATAGTCCTCATGAGGCTAGTCCCTCCAGGGGCCCTCATGAGGCTGGCCCTGCCAGCGCTCCTCACGAGGCTGATCGCGCCACTCTTGGCGGGGACCGCGGTCGTCCCAGTGTGCTCCACTTCGGCCTCCCCGCAGCCATAGCCTCGATCACTACGCTCGGGGCAACGACCGAGGCGCCCGTCGCGGATGACCCTGAGCTCCTGACAGTCATTGGTGTTGTGGCTGTGTATGTTCTGGAAGACGCAGAACGGACGGCTACCCTTGGATGACTCCAGGTGGTCGCAGCTGCGCTTCATCTCTGGTTCAGCTGCAAGCACGGCCGCCCCCTTGCGCTTCACGTCCTTGGCCTTGGCCTTCCTGTCGTTTTGGTCGGTCTCTGGGAGATCGAGGAGGGAGAGGCGTCCTTCCTCGGCTCTCGCGCACTTGGTCGCCATGTTGAATCTCTAGGGCCGTGCACAGGTCCTCATGTATGGCAAGCTCTTCCTTCATCTTGACGTCACGGACACCATCAGAGAATGCGGAGATGATGGCCTCGTCCGACACCTTGGGGATCTTGAGGTGAACGCTGTTGAAGCGCTGGATGTACTTCTGCAGGGTCTCCCCTGGCTGCTGCTTGATGCGCTGCAGGTCGCTCGCAGCAGGCGGGCGGTCGCGAGTGCCCTGGAAGTTGGCGACGAAACGCTCGCGCATCTCGCCCCAGGAGGAGATCGATCTCGCGGGCAGGTTCAGGAGCCACGAGCGCGCGCCATCTTTGAGGGCCATGGAAAACCAGTTCGCCAAGACCTTCTCATCGCCGTTGGCTGTCTCGATGCTCAGCTCATAGAGCTACAGGAACTCAGCAGGGTCGGGGGTGCCGTGGTAGCATGGAGGCAGGTCGGGCTTGAACTTCCCCGACTAGACGACACTGCGTAGCTCGGGAGTGAAGGCACGGCAGCCCGCGGTAGTCACAGGAGCCCATCGTGGAGGTGGAGCCTCATCTTCGCGCTCACGTGCCACCACCGCAGGCGGCACGCGGTCTTGACGTGGTGATGCTGGGAGCGCAGGAGCATCTTCTTGCGGCCGCTGGACCTCCTGGCAGCTTTCTTCTTCACGCGCGGGCGCCCTGCGCGGCGGGTCGCGTCGCGAGGCCGCGCGCCTTGGTCCGAGGGCGACGTCCTACGGAGAGGTGGCGGAGGTGCTCCATGGACCATGTCACCTGCGGCAGGCGGCGGGCGAGACGGTGCAGGAGAGCTCCCAGCGGTGCTGACAAGCTCGGTGATGCGGTCCAGCCAGTCGTCGTAGAAGTCATTGACAGGGCGGTAGCGCAGGAGCTCGCACGCCATGAGCAGCACAGCCTGCGCGTCCGCAGGCCCGCGATGAGCATGAGATGATGAACCGGCCGGAGTCAGCGATGGGGTGGCCGTGCGTGCGTCACGCTGCACAGAACGGTGCAGCGACGAAGGTTGCCGCTCGTGCCCCACCGGGCCGGTGGCGGCAGGTGATAACCCACAAGTATAGGGGATCAATTGTAGCCTCTTTCGATAAGTAAGAGTGTAGAACCCAACGAGGATCTAAAGGTAGAACAAATATTCCCTCAAGTTCTATCGACCACCGATACAACTCTACGCACGCTTAACATTCGCTTTACCTAGAACAAGTATGAAACTAGAAGTACTTTGTAGGTGTTTCTGGATAGGCTTGCAAGAAAATAAAGAGCGCGTAAATAAAAAGAAGGGGCTTCTTAGATAAAGAAGCAATAAATTTAGTATAGCGAGTGTGGAAAAGTGTGGTAGGAGTTGCGAAATTGTCCCTAAGAAATTGACTACTTTACTAGACCGATAGCAAGTTTTATGTGGGAGAGGCCACTGCTAGCATGTCATCCCTGACTTGGAATTCTATGCACTTATGATTGGAACTATTAGCAAGCATCCACAACTACTAACGTTCATTAAGGTAAAACCCAACCATAGCATTAAGATATATTGGCCCCCCTTCAATCCCGTATGCATCAATTTCTATGCTAGGTTGAAGCTTCTGTCACTCTTGCCCTCCAATACATAGTCCTATCAACATACAACTAACCCTATGGTGTGATCCACGCGTGTGCTCATATGATGGGCACCAAAGGGCATCAACATAACCACAAGCAAATTAAATCAATCATAGCAATTCATCAACCACCGATAGGACAACGAAAATCTACTCAAACATCATAGGATGGCAACACATCATTGGATAATAATATGAAGCATAAAGCACCATGTTCAAGTAGAGGGTACAGCGGGTTGTGGGAGAGTGGACCGCTGTAGATAGAGGGGGAAGGTGATGGAGATGTTGGTGAAGATGGCGGAGGTGTTGGTGAAGATCACGGTGATGATGATGGTGGCCACGGCAGCGTTCCGGCGCCACCGGAAGAGAGGGGGAGAGGGCCCCCCTTCTTCTTCTTCTTCTTCCTTGACCTCCTCCCTTGATGGGAGAAGGATTTCCCCTCTGGTCCTTGGCCTCCATGGCATGGGAGGGGCGAGAGCCCCTCCGAGATTGGATCTGTCTCTCTGTCTCTCTCTGTTTCTGTGTTCTGTATCTCTGCCCTTTCACCGTTTCGTATATATATGGAGATCCGTAACTTCGATTGGATTGAAACATTCGCCCAGATTTTTCTCCGAAAATTAGCTTTCTTGCGGCCAAAGTAGAGCAGTAACCGCCTTACGGGTGGCCCATGAGGGGGGCAGGCGCGCCCCCTGCCTCGTGGCCACCTCGGGCACCGTCTCGCGTTGATTCTTCTTCCCATATTCTCCAAATATTCCAAAAATATTCTGCGAAACATAAAACATGCAACAAACAGGAACTGGCACTGGGCACTGGATCAATATGTTAGTCCAAAAAAATAGTATAAAAAGTTGCCAAAAATTAAATGAAAGTTGTATAATATTGGCATGGAACAATAAAAAATTATAGATACGACAGAGACGTATCAGCATCCCCAAGCTTAATTCCTGCTCGTCCTCGAGTAGGTAAATGATAAAAAAGATAATTTTTGATGTGGAATGCTAACTAGCATAATCTTGATCATGTATCTAATCATGGCATGAATATTAAGACACGAGTGATTCAAAGCAATAGTCTATCATTTGACATAAAAACAATAATACTTCAAGCATACCAACCAAGCAATTATGTCTTATCGAAATAACATAGCCAAAGAAAGCTCACCCCTAAAAAATCATATAGTCTGGCTATGCTCCATCTTAACCACACAAAGCATTCAAATCATGCACAACCCCGATGACAAGCCGAGCAATTGGTTCATACTTTTGAACGCGCTTCAGCCTTTTCAACCCTCACGCAATACATGAGCGCAAGCCATGAACATAACACTATTGGTGGAATAGCATATGATGATGGAGGTTGTGTGCAGAAGACAAAAAGGAGAAAGTCTCACATTGACGCGGCTAATCAACGGGCTATGGAGATGCCCATCAATTGATGTCAATGTGAGGAGCAGGGATTGCCATGCAACGGATGCACTAGAGCTATAAGTGTATGAAAGCTCAAACAGGAAACTAAGTGGGTGTGCATCCAACTTGCTTGCTCATGAAGACCTCAGGCATTTGAGGAAGCCCATCATTGGAATATACAAGCCAAGTTCTATAATGAAAATTCCCACTAGTATATGAAAGTGATAACTCAAGAGACTCTCTATATGAAGAACATGGTGCTACTCTGAAGCACAAGTGTGGTAAAAGGATAGTAACATTGCCCCTTCTCTATTTTTCTCTCATTTTTTATTTTTATTTTCTCTTTTTTGGTGGGCTTCTTTGGCCTCTTTTTTTTATTTGGGCTTCTTTGGCCTCTTTTATTTATTTTAAAGTCCGGAGTCTCATCCCGACTTGTGGGGGAATCATAGTCTCCATCATCCTTTCCTCACTGGGGCAATGCTCTAATAATGATGATCATCACACTTTTATTTACTTACAACTCAATATTACAACTCGATACTAGAACAAAGATATGACTCTATATGAATGCCTCCGGCAGTGTACAGGGATGTGCAATGATCTAGCGTAGCAATGACATCAAAAAAACGGACAAGCCATGAAAACATCATGCTAGCTATCTTACGATCATTCAAAGCAATATGACAGTAAATGCTCAAGTCATGTATATGATGATGATGGAAGTTGCATGGCAATATATCTCGGAATGGCTATGGAAATGCCATGATAGGTAGGTATGGTGGCTGTTTTGAGGAAGATATAATGAGGCTTATGTGTGATAGAGCGTATCGTATCACGGGGTTTGGATGCACCAGCGAAGTTTGCACCAACTCTCGAGGTGAGAAAGGGCAATGCACGGTACCGTAGAGGCTAGCAATGATGGAAGGGTGAGAGTGTGTATAATCCATGGACTCACATTAGTCATAAAGAACTCATATACTTATTGGAAAAGTTTATTAGCCCTCGAAGCAAAGTACTACTACGCATGCCCCTAGGCGGATAGATTGGTAGGAAAAGACCATCGCTCGTCCCCGACCGCCACTCATAAGGAAAGCAGTCAAAGAACACCTCATGCTCCAACTTTGTTACATAACGGTTCACCATACGTGCATGCTACGGGACTTGCAAACCTCAACACAAGTATTTCTCAATTTCACAATTACTCAACTAGCACGACTCTAATATCACCACCTTTATATCGTAAAACTATTGCAAGGAATCAAACATATCATATTCAGTGATCTACAAGTTTTATGTAGGATTTTATGACTAACCATGTGAATGACCAATTCCTGTCATCTCTCTAAATAGATATAAGTGAAGCAAGAGAGTTTAATTCTTTCTACAAAATATATGCCCACGCTCTAACAAATATAAGTGAAGCAAAAGAGCATTCTACAAATGGCGGTTTTCTATGTGAAGAGAAACAGGCAATCCAAACTTCAAATGATATAAGTGAAGCACATGAAGCATTCTATAAAGCCATACTCAAAAGATATAAGTGAAGTGCAAAGAGCATTCTATAAATCAACCAAGGACTATCTCATACCAGCATGGTGCATAAAAGAAAAGTGAAAACTAAATGCAAAAGACGCTCCAAGATTTGCACATATCGCATGATCGAAACGAATCCGAAAACATACCGATACTTGTTGAAGAAAGAGGGGCTGCCTTCCGGGGCATCCCCAAGCTTAGACGGTTGAGTCTCCTTGAATATTTACTTGGGGTGCCTTGGGCATCCCCAAGCTTGAGCTCTTGCCTCTCTTCCTTCTTCTCACATCGAGACCTCCTCGATCCTCGAACACTTCATTCACACAAAACTTCAACAGAAAACTCGGTAAGATCCGTTAGTATAATAAAGCAAATCACTACTCTAAGTACTGTTGCAAACCAATTCATATTTTGTTTTTGCATTGTATCTACTTTAATATAACTTTTCCATGGCTTAATCCACTGATATAAATTGATAGTTTCATCAAAACAAGCAAACTATGCATCAAAAAACAGAATCTGTCTAAAACAGAACAGTCTGTAATAATCTGAACATTCACCATACTTATGATACTTGAAAAATTCTGCCAAAATTAGGAAAAATAAACAATTTGTATATAAAGACAGTGCAAAAAGTTTCAGAACCATTTGACGTTCCAGCAAGAAAATGTAAAATCGCGCACTACAGCCAAAGTTTCTGTCCTGCACCACACAAACCAACAAGCATTGTAAACATCCTAAATGCAAAACTTGGCACATTATTTTTATAATACAATGGAATTGTACAAGGGGATAATTATTTTTGTTGAAAAGTTTCTGTAATCAAGATTCACAAAGTTTCCATGGGCATGAACAAAGTTCAAGGACGTCCCCCACTTTCACAATGCTCGTCTATCTAAGTTTCACTTTTCTTTTTGAAAAAGTTTTGGGTTCCCCTGTTTATTGTTTTGTTTTTAAACTATATGAAAGCACTCAACAGAAATAAATGACTCTCTAAAACTTCCGGGTTGTCTCCCTAGCAGCGCTTTCTTTAAAGCCATTAAGCTAGGCATATAGTGCTCAAGTAATGGATCCACCCGGATCCCAAGGTATATCAAAGCCTATTTTAATTAACAATGATTTGTAATTTAGTAGTGAACACAAAGCAACATATATCAAGCAATGACGAAGCCTAACTCTCTTCCTATGCATCGGCATGTCATAAAAGAACAATTCATGCACACCAAGTAAAGGCCAATGCATAGTATAAACAGTTTCTTGCAATTTTGTCGTGTTGGAAACATAGAGAGGTGGAGATATAGTTCCTCTCTCATAATAATTGCAAGTAGGAGCAGCAAGCACATGCATATTATATTCATCAAAATCATCATGTGCGACAGTAAAATGCAACCCATCAACATAATCCTTAATAAAAGCAAACTTCTCCGATATAGTGTAGTTGGGAGAATTCAAAAAGATAATAGGACTATCATGTGTGGGTGCAATAGCAACAATTTCATGTTTAACATAAGGAACTATAGCAAGTTCATCTCCATAAGCATCATTCATATTGGCATCTTGGCCACAAGCATAGCAAGCATCATCAAAAAGGGATATTTCAAGAGAATCAACGGGATCATAACAGTCATCATAGCAATCATCCTTTAGTAAGCACGCAGGGAATTTAAATAATATATGAGTTGAAGAGTTACTCTCATCAAAAGGTGGGCACGGGTAGCTAATCCGCTCTTCCTCCTTTTGTTCTTCGCTCTCCGCCTCATCTTTTTCATCCAATGAGCTCACAGTTTCATCAATTTCTTCTTCCATAGATTCCTGAAAAATACTAGTCTCTTCTTGGATAGCGGAGACTTTCTCAATAAACGCATCAATATCAGAATTGAATTCATAATTGGCATAGCAATATTTAAGGATAGCCAAATTTTCAGGTCTATAAACAGCATCATAAAGATTTTCAAACTCTTTGAACATAGATTCAATTTCATAAGCACCCATAAAAGCAACAAATTCTTCTATTTGTTCCACATCATAGTAATCATATATACCTCTAGCATAAGAAGCCAAGGTTTCATTATCATTAAATTTGCATGAAAAGGGAAGGTGTGGAGACTTCATCCTAGAGCAACAAGTATAATCATATCTCAAGCATAGTTGCCTAGCATACCACTTCAACATATGAATTTGATCCCATAATAGTTTCCCTTTTTGAGTCAAGCGATAATCCCTAAAGTATTCACGTTGGTCCAATGTGTCTCCCATTACATAATTGAATGGGGTTTTCTCACGGTTATCAAAGTAGTACATAATGTCTATCACATAACGAGCATCGAGGGTTTTAGGAGGTTCCCCATCTCCATGAGCAGCAAGTACACCTAATTTTTTTTGGTATTTCGTGTTCCATATCCATACTAAAGATAGAGAAAAACTTAGAACAACAAATAAAAATTACTTAGTGATAAAGCAAACAAGCACACACGAGAATATTCACCCCACGCTATTGCTCCCCGGAAACGGCGCCAGAAAAAGGTCTTGATAACCCACAAGTATATGGGATCAATTGTAGCCTCTTTCGATAGTAAGAGTGTCGAACCCAACGAGGAGCTAAAGGTAGAACAAATATTCCCTCAAGTTCTATTGACCACCGATACAACTCTATGCACGCTTAACGTTCGCTTTACCTAGAACAAGTATGAAACTAGAAGTACTTTGTAGGTGTTTCTGGATAGGCTTGCAAGAAAATAAAGAGCGCGTAAATAAAAAGTAGGGGCTGCTTAGATAAAGAAGCAATAAAGTTAGTATAGCGAGTGTGGAAAAGTGGTGGTAGGAGTTGCGAAATTGTCCCTAAGCAATTGACTACTTTACTAGACCGATAGCAAGTTTTATGTGGGAGAGGCCACTGCTAGCATGTCATCCCTGACTTGGAATTCTATGCACTTATGATTGGAACTATTAGCAAGCATCCGCAACTACTAACGTTCATTAAGGTAAAACCCAACCATAGCATTAAGATATATTGGTCCCCCTTCAATCCCGTATGCATCAATTTCTATGCTAGGTTGAAGCTTCTGTCACTCTTGCCCTCCAATACATAGTCCTATCAACATACAACTAACCCTATGGTGTGATCCACGCGCGCGATCATATGATGGGCACCAAAGGACAGCAACATAACCACAAGCAAATTAAATCAATCATAGCAATTCATCAACCACCGATAGGACAACGAAAATCTACTCAGACATCATAGGATGGCAACACATTATTGGATAATAATATGAAGCATAAAGCACCATGTTCAAGTAGAGGGTACAGCGGGTTGTGGGAGAGTGGACCGCTGTAGATAGAGGGGGGAAGGTGATGGAGATGTTGGTGAAGATGGCAGAGGTGTTGGTGAAGATCGCGGTGATGATGATGGTGGCCAGGTAGCGTTCCGGCGCCACCGGAAGAGAGGGGGAGAGGGCCCCCCTTCTTCTTCTTCCTTGACCTCCTCCCTAGATGGGAGAAGCATTTCCCCTCTGGTCCTTGGCCTCCATGGCATGGGAGGGGCGAGAGCCCCTCCGAGATTGGATCTGTCTCTCTGTCTCTCTCTGTTTCTGCGTTCTGTATCTCTGCCCTTTCATCGTTTCGTATATATATGGAGATCCGTAACTCCGATTGAAACCTTCACCCAGATTTTTCTCCGAAAATTAGCTTTCTTGCGGCCAAAGTAGAGCAGTAACCGCCTTACGGGTGGCCCACGAGGGGGTAGGCGCGCCCAGGGGGGGCAGGCGCACCCCCTGCCTTGTGGCCACCTCGGGCACCGTCTCGCGTTGATTCTTCTTCCATATTCTCCAAATATTCCAAAAATATTCTCCGTTCGTTTTTATCCCGTTTGGATTCCGTTTGATATGGGGTTTCTGCAAAACATAAAACATGCAACAAACAGGAACTAGCACTGGGCACTGGATCAATATGTTAGTCCCAAAAATAGTATAAAAAGTTGCCAAAAAGTATATGAAAGTTGTATAATATTGGCATGGAACAATAAAAAATTAGAGATACGATGGAGACGTATCAGCAGGCGATGGAGAACGACGGTTAGGCCTGCTGGTAGGCGCCGTCTGGGCGACGCGAGCGGTGAGGGCGGCCTGACGCTCAGCACGGGCTCGACAGGCGTCAGCCATAGAAGCGGTGGAGCGGTGGCAAATCGGTCGGCGGAAGAGAGGCTCCGACACACCCCTACCTGGCACGCCAAATGTCAGATTCAGGGTTCCGCAGACCCTTGAGAGGTTCAAACTCTGGGGTGCGTGCGAAGAACTCGTCCTCCCCAGTTTGTCTGCTCACCGATTCCACGACCAAGCTCGACGAACCAAATGGACAAAAGACATAGCAGTTTACCCAGGTTCGGGCCACCTTGCGGTGTAAAACCCTACTCCATCTTTGTGGTGGATTGGCCTCGAGGGCCTGTGGATGAACTAGTACAAGGGTAGAACAGCCTCAGGAGGCGAGGTGTTCTTGGGCTCGATGAGCTGGTGGGTGTGAGGATGATCTGAATGATCCACCCCCCTCTATGGTGGTGGCTAAGTCCTATTTATAGTGGCCTTGGTCCTTGTCGTGGTACTAAGACTGACAGTAGAATAGGGGGTAAGTATGGAGAGGCAAGATCCGAGCTATGACGAAGTTGTACACACGAGTTTTACAAGTTCAGGCCCTTCTCGGAAGAAGTAACAACCCTACGTCTCGGAGCCTGGAGGCGGTCGACTGGATTATGTATGTCTGTGTTTACAGGGGTGCGAACCCTTGTCCCAGAGGAGGGGGGTGGCTTATATAGAGTGCGCCAGGACCCCAGCTCCCCTCCGTTACACAGGGTTCAATGTACATAAAGAGAGAGCGTTACAGGTAACGTCCGTAATAAAGTGCTATAAATGATCATTAAGTATATGAGTAAACGCCCGACCGTTGCTGCGCGGAGTGGCTTTAGGTCTTCTGCACATCGAGTGGTTTAGTGGTCGAGTGACCTAAATAAGGAGGGGTCTCCGAGTGAATGGTAGGTCGAGTGGATTGCACTCGACACCTTTGTTGGGCCCCCTCTATTTACTCTTGAACTTCTTTGCTTCTAGGAGAAGGACCTTAGGTAGGATGTATAGGTCAGGCCTATTACCCTACCCTAGGTCTATGTCCTCATCATTAGCCCCCGAATGGATTGAGGTCCGAGTGAAAAGAAGGTTGAAGTTGACCTTGCTTTGACTCTTGCTTTGACTCTTGCTTTGACTCTCGCTTTCATCTCCAAATGGAGGCCAGTTGTTGGAACTTCGGCTTCGTTTCAGTCGCCTTGATCGATTCAGAAATTGCCGACTGGTTTTCATAACGTCACCCGTCGAGTGTTATCCTTGACATGGAATCTTTGGCGTGATCGGTTGTAGAGGATCCCGGATTTTGCGGGATTCAAAATTTTGGTGGAAGCGCGCCATGGTAAGCGAAGTAGATAAATAGGACGTTTCGATTTCCGCGCCACCTTTTTCGCCACGTATCCCGTGTGCGACTGTTAAGGGATTTGACAGGATCGCCCGGGCCCACGCGTCAACCACTCAGAAGTAGGCCTTTAAAAGCGGCGAGGCCGAGGCGTCCGCACTGTGCGTGCCCATTCTCCTTTTTCTTCCTCTTGCTCCTTCACCTCGTTCAGATTCTCCACTCTCGACGCCGCTGCTCCGCCGCCATGGGGAAGGAGAAAACGGCGGCGCTGGAACGCGCGAAGAAGGTGACGGGGGCGGCGAAAAGCAAGAAGACGAATTGGGGATCTTCATCGCGCTCGGGGCCGCCGTCGGGTTGGATCCAGGGAGATTGGATCCGATCCACACTTCGGCAGGAAGACTTGGACGATATGGCCGAGTTAGGGCTGATTGTCCATGAGTCTGCGCAGCTGCCAGAGGGTGAAACGGAGCCGCAGCCGTGACCGAGTGAGTGTGTTTTCCTCGCCACTCATGTCGACCGCGGCTTCTCGCTTCCTCCACACCCCTTCTTTCGAGGTTTCTTGAATTTCTTCGGGGCTCAACTCCACCATTTTACTCCCAACACCATCACATATCTTGCTGCATTCGTATCCATGTGCGAGAATTTCCTGGGGTGTCGACCGCACTGGGGTCTTTTCAAGCACATTTTCACCATCCGCTCCCAAACAGTGAAGAAAGCGAACTCGAACGACGAGAAAACCCATGTTATCCAGATGTGTGGGGGTCTGGGTATCCAGAAGAGGAAGAGGAGTTCCTTCCCTTCGATGACTCTTCCTAAGTCGGTCAGGGGCTGGCAGTCGACCTGGTTCTACTGCCACGATATCGTGACCCCAGGCCAGTCGACTGGACTTCCCCCTTTCTCTTTTGATTGTGTTCAGACTCCATCTTCGTTGAAAGTGATCGCCACAGAGAAGGCGGAGACGGGCATGCTGGTCGAGAGAGTAGTTCAACTGATCAACCAAGGTGTCACCGGCATGGATCTACTGGAGGTGTTCCTCAGTCGGCGCATTCAACCACTCCAAGCTCGTGACCACTCCATGTGGATGTACGTCGGGGCTGGTGACACCGCTTGGGTTCATCCGGAGGAGGTGGCGGCCAAAATAGTGGCCCAGTGGCTGAGGGGCATCACCGGGAACAAGGACAACCCCAGGGGCGCCAGGAGAGTCAACCCTTTCAGCAACAGCAAGCAGCCAGACAAGGTTTGGCCACTACAACTGATTGAATTTGGATGTGTTTTCTGACTGTTTGTTGATCCGACTGATTTCCACTCGGCTCCTTGTTTTGTAGATTTACACAGAGATGTACTCAATGCCCAATGGCGAACAAGCTCTGGAGTAGGACCATGAGGGCGAGGACAGCGCGGAGGAGAGCGGCGAGTGGGAGTCACCAGCCGACGATGATGAAGATGAGAGCAATGAGTCGGACGATGAGGAGGTAGCCGACTCACCACGTCATTCTGAACATCGATCCAAGCAGCACCATGATCCTGCGGGCAGGCGTGGCAAGGCTGTGGCCTCGAGTGCTCCATCTCAAAAGCGCGCTCGGTCTTCGACTCCAGAATTGGCTGAGAAGGTCACCAAGCAGCCCAGGATCAATCCTTCGAAGGCTCGGAAGACCTTGCCTAGAATCAAGATGGACGTTCCTGTTGCTTCTGGGTAAATGTTCTTCCCGTATTTTCTTGTTCCGACTGATTCTCTTGTACTGACCGAGTGGATGATGAACCTTTACAGCCCGGCCTCGGCCGCGACTGATATGGATATCGACAAGGCCCCAGACGATGTGGAAACCGATGACGCAGCTACCTCCAAAGCCAGTAAGTCTGCCCGACTCGAATTTATTTGGACGACTGGATTGTTTGTCAGCTATCTCTTTGACTTTCTCTGTTTGTTGCAGCTCCACGGGACGTTGTTGTGCTCCCGGACAATGAAGAAGAAGTACCACTGAGGGGAAGGAGGAGGAGGGACAAGGAACTGAGCGGGAAAGCGCCTGAGGTCCAGGTTCCTCAGTCGACCGTGATGCCTGGGACGGCAGTCGAGCGATCGACAGATCCGGCTCGTACCAACGTCACTTTCGCTATCCCGCTGTCGACTGATTGCCCATCAGGATCAGCTGCTCAGACTTCTGCTGCACCAATACAACTCCACGCATCAGACCCAGCGACTTCTTCGACTGCTCTGCCATCATCGCTTTTCACTGCGTATCAAACCCCGGACGACCCACTGACTGCCGCCAAGGAAGCTCTTCTTCAGTTGAACCTTGTGATGGGGCAAATGAAAGTGGTGCATGAGGCCAGTCAGGTGGCCTTCAACGCCGGAGCTGCTCTGCAGACCAATGTCCAGGTTAGTTGATTTCCGATTGATCATATTTCTTGTCTGATCACCCACCGGGGTGCAACTGTTTTGAAATTGTATAAGTCAATTTGGGTCGACTTGAATTGAATCTTTGAACTAGTGGGGTCACTCTGAGTGCACCCATTGGGTGTAGTCCCCGAGACCATAGTTGATTGCGGGCAGTCGACTGTGGTCTGAGAATCTGAATTTTTTACTCGGCCTGGGTGGACCAGGTCGAATGGAACCAGAACCAGTGGGGGCACGCTAAGTGCACCCACTGGGTGTAGTCCCCGAGATCATAGTTGACTGCGGGCAGTCGACTATGGTCTGAGAACCTCCCCTTTTTTTACAACTCGCGCTGGGCAGACCATGCCGAGTGTTTTTACTCAAACCAGTGGGGGCACGCTAAGTGCACCCACTGGGTGTAGTCCCCGAGACTGTCATTGAATGTTTGATTCGGTGGTAGTCTTAGAGTAACTGTCGCAGTGATGTCTTTTTATTTCAGTCGACTGACATGTCTTATGTATTGACCGCAGAAATCTTGTGATCTCGGTGTTCAACTTTCTACACTAAACAAGCAACAAATCAGCCTCAACCTTGATCTGGAACTGGCCAGGAAGAATCTCAAGACTGCTCGTAATGAAGTAGCTGCCATGGGAGGTAACCAATCGTCAACTGTCTATCTCACTGCTGGCACTTTTCCTTTCCATTTTTTGAACCGAGTGACTCCACTCGAGTAGATGTATGTAGTGAAAACTGTCAACTCCAAGCCCGTCTGAAGAATGTTATTTCTTTAGAGAAAATGAAGCAGGCTTTGGAGAAGAAGGATCTGGATCTTGCTGCTGCACAGAAGGAAGCGCGAGAGAAAACGGCGCTTGCTGACAAGAAGCTTGCTTCAGTCGGCAAGTTAGAAGAAGAGAACTCCAAACTGAAAACTGCTGTTTCTGACGCCAATCGGGAGGTCGAGCGACTGAAGAAAGACAAGGACAAGCTGACTGATGAGCTTGGGAGCCTCAAGGCCAAGAAGGGCGAGTTGGAGTCTTATCTGGGCCAGCTTGCTGCAAAGCTGGTCTTAAAACTTGAAGGTACTGATGATTGACTGACTTATTATGGTCGACTGTTAGGCCTGATTATATTGTCGACTCACCATTTACTCAACTGTGCAGAGCTTTGCCAAGACTTTGAAGCGGAAACTGGGTGGGTCGAGACGGGTCTCGATCCCATAAATGTCCAGTCAAGGATGATGTTGCGATGAATGTGCTGCGGTTGGAATCTCGCATGGACAGCGCGGTTGCTTATCTTGCCCGCCTGAAGGCAACAATGACTCGGGTTAATGCTGAACTCTGGCCTCAGGCGGAACTGTCTCAAGACCTCGAGTCTCTGATGGCTCGACTGAATCAAATACCTGACCGAGTGCAAGAATGGAAGAAGTCATCTGCTCGCTGTGGCGCTGATGTCGCGTTGTCCCTTGTCCGAGTGCACTGCAAAGACGTCAAAGAAGACAAGCTGGCGGAGCTCAAGGTTGCTAACACAAAGAGGCACACTTTCTAGTCCGTCATGGACAGTTTCCTTGACGCCGCCACTCGCATTGCAGACAGCATAGACCTTGACAGTTTCTGCGACCCAGCTAGTCCTTCTCCTGACGCGTGACCGAGAAACATTATGCTCCACCTTTATTTGCCTCGGAATGCCGAGTGATTGTGTAATCGTTAAACTTCTTCGGGGTTGATGCTCGAATACTTTTGATCCGTCGTCCGGAACTTTATGATTTATCTGAACTTGGTTTATCTCTGAATATGCTTGTGTTTGCCTTCGAGTGGAATTTGCTCTTCACTCGGAATAATCTTTGTACTTGAGATCCAGCTATTGTACTTATGGCGCAGCTCCGAGGAGAAGGTTGCAGTCGACCTGCACCTCGCCGTCCTTACAGATAGGGATGGAGCGTACGTTGTACTTGTGGCGCAGCTCTGAGGAGAAGGTTGTAGTCGACCTGCACCTCTCCGTCCTTGCGGATAAGGATGGAGCGTACATTGTACTTGTGGCGCAGCTCCCAGGAGAAGGTTGCAGTCGACCTGCACCTCGCCGTCCTTGTGGATAAGGATGGAGCGTACATTGTACTTGTGGCGCAGCTACGAGGAGAAGGTTGCAGTCGACCTGCACCTCGCCGTCCTTGCGGATAGGGATGTGTTTCAAACTTAGGCGAGTACCAGACTGCAGCTAAGCCTCCTGAGTGGGAGGGTTGCTCACCACTCGGTAGGAGTTTTTAAACTTAGGCGAGTACTAGACTGCAGCTAAGCCTCCGAGTGGGAGGGTTTCTCACCACTCGGTAGGAGTTTTTAAACTTAGGCGAGTACTGGACTGCTGTTAAGCCTCCGAGTGGGAGGGTTGCTCACCACTTGGTAGGATTTTTCAAACTTAGGCGAGTACTGGACTGCAGCTAAGCCCCCGAGTGGGAGGGTTGTTCACCACTCGGTAGGATTTTTCAAACTTAGGCGAGTACTGGACTGCAGCTAAGCCTCCGAGTGGGAGGGTTGCTCACCACTCGGTAGGATTTTTCAAACTTAGGCGAGTACTGGACTGCAGCTGAGCCCCCGAGTGGGAGGGTTTCTCATCACTCGGTAGGATTTTTCAAACTTAGGCGAGTACTGGACTGCAGCTAAGCCCCCGAGTGGGAGGGTTGCTCACCACTCGGTAGGATTTTTCAAACTTAGGCGAGTACTGGACTGTAGCTAAGCCCTCGAGTGAGAGGCTTGTTCATCACTCGGTAGGATTTTTCAAACTTAGGCGAGTACAGGACTGCAGCTAAGCCCCCGAGTGGGAGGGTTGCTCACCACTCGGTAGGATTTTTCAAACTTAGGCGAGTACTGGACTGTAGCTAAGCCCCCGAGTGAGAGGCTTGCTCATCACTCGGTAGGATTTTTCAAACTTAGGCGAGTACTGGACTGCAACTAAGCCCCCGAGTGGGAGGGTTGCTCACCACTCGGTAGGATTTTTCAAACTTAGGCGAGTACTGGACTGCAGCTAAGCCCCCGAGTGAGAGGCTTGCTCATCACTCGGTAGGATTTTATAAACTTAGGCGAAACGGATTCGCAGCTAAGCCCCCGAGTGAGAGGCTTGCTCATCACTCGGTAGGATTTTATAAACTTAGGCGAAACGGATTCGCAGCTAAGCCCCCGAGTGAGATGCTTGCTCATCACTCGGTAGGATTTTATAAACTTAGGCGAAACAGATTCGCGGCTAAGTCACCCACTGGGGGATTTTAGGCACAAATATAAGCAACGACAATCTTTTTAGAAGACTGTAAAACTCTTGTTTTTGATAAACCAACTACAAAGGTATTTCTTATTACATCTCATCGGCCTGAAAACTTAAGTGTAAAAGGGGCAGAGCAGCTCCGCGTTCCAAGCGCGTGGCTCATCTTTCTTGTGCTCGACGTTGTAAAGGTGGTATGCTCCATTGTGGAGCACTCTGGTGACGATGAAGGGGCCTTCCCAAGCAGGAGCAAGCTTGTGTGGTTTCTGCTGATCCACTCGAAGAACCAAGTCTCCTTCTTGGAAAGCTCGGCCCCTCACGTTTCTGGCGTGGAATTGACGCATGTCTTGCTGATAGATGATCGACCGGATCAAAGCCATCTCTCTTTCCTCTTCCAGGAGATCAACTGCACCTTGCCGTGCCTGTTCTGCTTCATCTTCTGAGAAAAGCTCGACTCGGGGCGCCAGTGGAGCAAGTCACTCGGAAGTACAGCCTCAGCTCCATAAACCAAGAAGAATGGAGTTCTGCCAGTCGACCGATTGGGAGTTGTCCTTAGTCCTCACAACACTGATGGAAGTTCATCGACCCAGGCTCCTGCTGCGTGTTTGAGATCACGCATTAGTCGGGGTTTCAACCCTTTGAGAATCAATCTGTTTGCTCTTTCAGCTTGTCCATTCGACTGGGGGTGGGCGACTGAAGCATAGTCGACTCGAGTACCTTGAGAAGCACAGAAGGCTCTGAACTCATCAGAATCGAAGTTCGACCCGTTGTCAGTGATGATGCTGTGTGGAACACCATATCCGAATGTTAACTCTCTGATGAAACTGACAGCAGTACTGGCTTCAAGGTTTTTGATAGGCTTGGCTTCAATCCATTTGGTGAACTTGTCGACTGCTACAAGCACATGAGTGAAGCCACTCCTACCAGTCCTCAGAGGTCCAACCATATCCAATCCCCAAAAAGCAAAGGGCCAGACGAGTGGAATGGTCTTCAGGGCCGACGCAGGCTTGTGAGACATGTTGGAGTAAAACTGGCAACCTTCGCACTTGTCGACTATTTCTTTTGCCATCTCGTTTGCTCGTGGCCAGTAAAATCCTGCTCGGTATGCTTTGGCCACAATGGTCCGAGAGGACGCATGATGACCACAGGTCCCCGAGTGGATGTCATTGAGGATCACTCGACCTTCTTCTGGTGTTATTCATTTCTGGCAGACTCCAGTCACACTTTCTCTGAACAACTGGCCTCTTATCACAGTAAAGGCTTTGGATCGACGAACGATCTGTCGAGCCTCTTCTTCATCCTCTGGGAGTTCCTTCCTGAGAATGTATGAAATATATGGCACTGTCCAGTCGGGAGTGATGACCAAAACCTCCATGATCAAGTCGACCACGGCTGGGACTTCGACTTCAGTCGGATCTGTGGCACTCTTAGGCTGCGGGGGCTCTTTAGTGAAAGGATGATCTGAAGGTGTATGAATGTGTTCCAAAAACACATTGCTGGTAATGGCTTCCCTCTTGGAACCTGTCTTTGCCAAATCATCAACTGCTTGATTTTTCAGTCGGGGTATATGATGGAGCTCTAACCCCTCAAACTTCTTTTCCAACTTCCTCACTGCATTACAGTAACCAGTCATAGCTGGGCTTCTGACGTCCCACTCCTTCATCACTTGATTGACTACCAAATCTGAGTCGCCGTAGACCATGAGCCGACGGACGCCGAGTGAAATGGCCATACGTAACCCATATAAGAGTGCTTCATATTCAGCTTCGTTATTGGAGGAATCAAAGTAAATCTGGAGAACATATCTGAGCTTGTCTCCTCGCGGGGATACCAGTACCACCCCAGCGCTGAAACCATTCAGCATCTTGGAGCCTTCAAAGAACATGGTCCAGTGCTCCGAGTGAACTTGAGTCGGCAGTTGCTGTTCGATCCACTCGGCGAGGAAATCTGCTATTGCTTGGGACTTGATAGCTTTCTTTGCCTCAAACTTGATATCCAAGGGAAGGAGTTCAATCGCCCACTTTGCCACTCGACCAGTTGCATCTCTGTTGTTCAGAATCTCTGATAATGGAGCGTCGCTGACGACTATAATGGAGTGGTCAGAGAAATAGTGTGCAACCTTCTTCGTGGTCATGTAAATCCCATAAACAAGCTTCTGATAATGTGGATATCTTTGCTTTGATGGAGTCAGAACTTCAGAAACATAATATACTGGGCACTGAACTTTATAGGCTTTTCCTTCTTCTTCCCGCTCGACCGTGAGTACCGTACTGACAACTTGTCCAATGGCTGCAATGTAAAGCAGTAAAGGCTCTTTGCTGATTGGGGTAGCAAGCACCGGCTGGGTGGAAAGCAGGGCTTTGAGCTCTACAAATGCTGCATCAGCTTCAGGAGTCCACTCGAACTTATCAGACTTCTTCATCAGTCGGTAAAGAGGCAATGCCTTTTCACCGAGGCGAGAAATGAATCGAATCAAGGCGGCCAAACAACCAGTAAGCTTCTGGATATCGTGCACACGCACAGGATGTTTTATACGGAGTATAGCACCAACTTTCTCTAGGTTAGCGTCGATCCCTCGTTCGAAAACGACGAAACCGAGTAATTTTCCGCCAGGAACTCCGAATGTGCACTTTGATGGATTAAGCTTGGTATCATACCTTCTGAGGTTGGCAATAGTTTCAGCAAGGTCAGCCAGCAGGTCAGAACCCTTACGTGACTTGACCACAATGTCATCCATGTATGCTTCCACATTCCGACTGATTTGAGTGAGCAAACACTTCTGAATCATCCTCATGAATGTGGCTCCGGCGTTCTTCAGGCCGAATGGCATGGTGATATAACAGAAGCACCCGAATGGAGTGATGAAAGCTGTTTTTATCTCATCGGGTCCATACAGTCGGATCTGATGATACCCGGAATAGGCGTCCAAAAAGGACAAGCGCTCACACCCCGCAGTCGAGTCGACTATTTGGTCGATGTGGGGGAGAGGAAAATGATCTTTCGGGCAGGCCCGATTGATATGCTTGAAGTTGATGCACATGCGAAGTGAGTCCTCTTTCTTGGGGACCATGAAAACATTGGCGAGCCACTCGGAGTGGTAAATCTCTCGGATGAACTCAGCTGCCAGGAGCCGTGCAACTTCTTCACCAATTGCTTTTCTCTTTTGTACGGCGGACCATCGAAGATGTTCCTTGACTGGTTTCACTTTTGGGTCAACTCGCAAACGGTGCTCAGCCAGCCCCCTGGGAACACCTGGCATGTCAGAAGGTTTCCATGCAAAGATGTCCCAGTTCTCACGGAGGAACTGGATGAGCGCTTCTTCCTATTTGCTTTCGAGCATTGTTGAGATGTGAGTCGGAGCAGCATTGGGATCGGTCGGGTGAATGTGAATCGGCTTCGTTTCACCGGACGACTGAAATGCAGAGTCTGTGGCAGGCTTCTTGGCTCGTAGCAAATCACTCGGATCTGCATTTTTCTGATACTCTTGCAATTCTACTACTGCCATTTGTGCATCGGCGATCTTTGAGCCCTTCTGGAAGCACTCTTCTGCCTTCTGCCGATTGCCAGTGATAGTGATCACTCCTCTGGGACCAGGCATCTTCAATTTGAGGTACACATAACATGGTCGAGCCATAAAACGTGCATAAGCAGGCCTACCCAGAATAGCATGATAAGCACTCTGGAAATCCACGACTTCAAATGTCAACTTTTCCTTGCGGTAATTCTTGGAATCACCGAAAACCACATCGAGGGTGATCTGGCCGAGTGATTCAGCCTTCTTGCCAGGTATAACCCCATGGAAACTCATACTGCTTTCACTGAGTTTGGACATCGAAATGTCCATCCCTTTCAAGGTTTCAGCATAAAGTATATTCAGGCCACTGCCACCATCCATCAATACCTTAGTCAGCCGAGTGCCTTCAACAACTGGGTCGACCACCAATGCTTGCCTCCCAGGGGTGGCTATGCATGCTGGGTGATCAGACTGGTCGAATGTAATGGCAGTCTGAAACCACTTCAAATAACTGGGTGTCGCCGGAGCGACCATGTTCACTTCTCTGTTAATGACTTTTAGTCGACTTTTGCTCTCAACATCAGCAAAAATTATCAGAGTGGAATTGACGTTGGGGAAACCATCATCATCTTCTTCTTTATCCTCACCCTTGTCCGACTCCTTTTCCTTCTCCTTGGGATGTGTCTCTCGGAACTGCTGGATCAGGAGCCGACGCTGTCGAGTGGTATGTTTAGGGTAAATGAAATTACCCTCTTCATCTTTTTTGGTGTGAATGTGGCATGGTAAATCGAACACATCATTTCCATCTTGATCTTTCACTTTCTTGGGGTTCCACGACCCTTTGGGCTTCCCCTTGAACTTTCCTTGAGTCGCGGCTAAGGCTTCACCAGGAGCAGCTGGCTCGGCTTTGCGCTTCTGCTTCCGACTGGAATTCCCTCCTGCGGTTTCTTGGGCGACTGTTTTGTGCTTTCCACTCCGGAGTCGATCCTCCTCTTCACCATTAGCATACTTGGTGGCAATCTCCAGCATCCGACTCAGAGACATATCCCTGGTCTGACCGAACTTCAGGTTCAATTCTCGATACTTGACACCTTCCTTGAAGGCACAAACTGCTTGGTGATCTGACACATTCTCCACTGTGTGGTGCAACGTGATCCATCTCTGGACATAATCCCTCAAGGTTTCATTCGGTTTCTGCACACAGGATTGCAACTCTGTTAACACTGCTGGCCGTTTGCATGTACCTTCAAAGGTTCTAACAAACACTCGGGCGAGTTCATCCCAACTATATATGCTGCCAGGTGCTATCTGATTCAACCACGCTCTGGCCGAGCCCTCCAACATCAGAGGAAGGTGCTTCATGGCCACTTCATCATTGCCGCCGCCAATCTGAACAGCCACTCGGTAGTCCTCAAGCCAAGTGTCATGCTTGGACTCACCGGTGAACTTGTTGACTCCAGTCGCCAACCTGAAGTTGGGAGGAATCACTGCAGCCCTGATGGCTTTGCTGAAACACTCTGGGCCTGAGACATGCACTCTGCTGCCAGTCGGATAGTCTCTGTCATGACCTTCTCTGTGAGCTCTGTTCCTGTCAACCAGACCCTGAACGAGAATAGATCTCGCATCAAAGCCCGGCTCTCGGGGGTCGACTGGAATCCTTCGCCCACCACTGTGAGGGCGTCTGTCATCGTGCTGCCGAGGCACGTATGACCCACTCCTTGGGGGAGGCGTGGGCACTCGACGACGATCATCGTGGTCGAGTCGGTGATCATACTACTCACGGTTTCTGTACTGATCTCGCCGATCTCCACGTCCCTCACGCCTTGGAGGCGATCTTGGGCTGTGAGCCGACTGAACTGTGTCTGCCATCACAGATCTGCTATGAATCCTATTCCGCGACTGAGACACTGCTGTGTTCTGCTCTCCCACTGCATGGAGTAAAGCCCGGAGCTGCATCAAACCACTGCCAGCTTCTGACTGGGAAGGCTGAATCGACTCTACTATTCGGGCTGCAGCTGTGAGATACTGAATCGGAGTTCGGTATACCTGAGTTGGAGGCAAAAAACTTTGTCGTCGACTGGACTCAGGAATCCGCTGCCGAGCACGCTCATCGAGTGCGTGCTGGAGGTTCTCCAGTCGAGTGCGCTCGGCCAAGTTGGCCAGGCGTGCCTCCTCCAAGGCCCGGGCCTCGGGGGTTTCTCCAACGATAGGAGTGTGAAGTGCATGCATGTTACGGCGGCGAAGCTCTTCCCTCTGTTGCGAAGAGAGGGGCTCAGGGCGGTACTCCGCGTGGATGCGCGAAGGATCGCCGCCGCCATCGCCACCGTCGTCGCGGGGGAAGCCAGGAGGACTGCGCGGTCCGTTGACCATCAGGACTTCCGCCGCGGGATCACTGCTGTCGTACTCGGATGCAGTCTCGACGGAGCCAGTCGACAGGTCGAACAGGCCGTAGAGAGTTTCGTCGGGCTCAATTGCCGTGACTTGCGGGGTGGCCGATTGGCGGGTCACCGCGTGCCTTACCCACCGCTGGAGCCGCGATCGATCGGAACGCTTGCGCCGGCGAACAGCGGGGAGCGATGACGCCACACGAGCCGACCGATACTGAGTCGACGGCTGTCGAAGAAGGACGCCACGGACGCATGCGCGAAAGTGCGCCGCCCCGCGGACGGGGAGTGCCTCGACGTCGAGTGGAGCCTCTTCGAGCCAAGCGGAGTCGTCGGCGACGAACACGAGCGCGCCGAGACGGATCTCGCGGCCCTCGGTCAATCCTCCGCCGGAAACCATGATGATGGGGATCAAAAAAATCGCAACTTCTCCAATAAGTCGCTAAGACACCTGCCCCAAGGTGGGCGCCAACTGTCGTGGTACTAAGACTGACAGTAGAATAGGGGGGTAAGTATGGAGAGGCAAGATCCTAGCTATGGCCAAGTTGTACACACGATTTTACGAGTTCAGGCCCTTCTCGGAAGAAGTAACAGCCCTACGTCTCGGAGCCCGGAGGCAGTCGACTGGATTATGTATGTGTGTGTTTACAGGGGTGCGAACCGTTGTCCCAGAGGAGGGGGATGGCTTATATAGAGTGCGCCAGGACCCCAGCTCCCCTCCGTTACATAGGGTTCAATGTACATAAAGAGAGAGCGTTACAGGTAACGTCCGTAATAAAGTGCTATAAATGATCATTAAGTATATGAGTAAACGCCCGACCGTTGCTGCGCGGAGTGGCTTTAGGTCTTCTGCACGTCGAGTGGTTTAGTGGTCGAGTGACCTAAATAAGGAGGGGTCTCCGAGTGAATGGTTGGTCGAGTGGATTGCACTCGACACCTTTGTTGGCCCCCCTCTATTTACTCTTGAACTTCTTTGCTTCTAGGACAAGGACCTTAGGTAGGACGTATAGGTCAGGCCTATTACCCTACCCCAGGTCTATGTCCTCATCAGTCCTCTCCCCAAATGTAGGCGGGAAGGGATCCTACAATGGCCAAATTCAAAGGGAGACAACTAGTACAAGTTATCCTGACAAAAGTAGTCTTTGCCTGCCAAAGCATCTAGTGGTTACGCTGTGGTGGGCTCCGTGATGACCTCCGTCCTGTCGTCCTGGCGGTCTTGGTCTTGTTGCACCGGAATGGAAACCTTTCCTTCGTTCCTCGGGACTCCGCGCCTGCGCTTGCCTTCTTAGCACCAAAGAGGAAACAGGTACACTACGCCCACTGGCGCCCGCCTGGCCTTGGTCGTCATGGCTCACGTCATATGAACCTCGCGAGGTGCACCGTGCATAGATATCTCCGCTCCTCGGGAGCCAGCCTGGGGAGGCCGCCCCCAGGGAGGTCTTGGTGTCTTCCACCTCACGAGGCTTGGCCGCTCGCAAGGGTCTTTGGTTGTTGTTGCTGAAGCTGGGCCGTACCGGACCGTCGACGGAGCCACGCCATGGGCCGCAGGCATGCAAGTCTGGGTACCCCCGTTCCTAGAATGCCGACATCATAGTCGAAGGAATATGTATTTGACATGAAGAAGCAATAGCAATAAAAATGAATGATCAATATGCTAAGCTAACAGATGGGTCTTGTCCATCACATCATTCTCCTAATGATGTGATACCGTTCATCAAATGACAACACATGTCTATGGTTAGGAAACTTAACCATCTTTGATTAACGAGCTAGTCTAGTAGAGGCTTACTAGGGACACGGTGTTTTGTCTATGCATCCACACATGTATCAAGTTTCCCGTTAATACAATTCTAGCATGAATAATAAACATTTATCATGATATAAGGAAATATAAAATAACAAATTTATTATTGCCTCTAGGGAATAGTTCCTTCATACAATGCTCTGGTGATTAGGTGGAATAAATGGAGTTAGGTCAAAGGGGAATGTAGCCATCACTGCTGAGGTGAGATGAGTGTTGCCGACGAGCTACTGTGTGGTAGCGGCGGTCGAATAGTAGGAGACTGTAGGCTATGAGAAACAGAAGCAGCGATGTAATCGTGGGTACCAAACCGGGTGGGAGGCCGCGAGGAAATAGTGGCAGTATTTTGACTGGTCGGTTGATTGACAGTCCTTGCCATTTCAATCGCATGGACAGTGGACTCTTGCCTCGCAATGTAGAGCGACGGGTTTGGGCGTGGAGTGGGCTCACAAGAGTAATTGGGTTGGGCTGAAGAGTAGCAATCCTGTGCAATATGGTCCCATCGTTTACAGGCTCGACATTTAATCCGGTTGGCGCAATTGGGCCTGAAGTGGCCCGGGAGTAAACAACGGACACAGAATGGGTCTTCAGACCGATTTTGAATACTCTTTGATCCCGCCCTAGTGGCAGTAACTGCCCGATTGGATGAATTACACCCTTGATTGCTTGTACGGCCCACAAATGCTGACTGATTTGAATTTCTGGATGAACGGGTGAGAATCTAGAAAATGAAGAAGTATGATCTACGTAGATACCTAGAGACTGAGTGCACTGAGGTAGGTTTTCCTAGGATGTCTACTGAAAACATGTGTCCACTCATCCTCTTTTTCTTGAAGATATTGGTCTTGTTCCCAACTAGAATTTGGACCACCACTCCCCGAGAGAAGGAAGTTGACGTTAAGCATAGGCACAGAAATGTTACCTTCTTTGATAATAGGAAATCCCACTTCCTTGGATAACATTGTGAACTCGAATGACCAATTCTGGAGCAATTTAAACTTGAAAAGGGATGCACGGCCTCCAAAGCAACCAAGGAGGATAGTGCCAACTGATTCCTCCGTGAGTCTTATCTGTGATCTTGTGAATTCAGCAACTAGGATAAACTGTTCTAGATCCTTGCCTTCCTTGAAGTTGATCGGGACACCCCACTTCTGCCAAAAATTGGCAGCAAAGTATTGGCCCTTGTAAAAATTGAGATATGCTAGCGCCATGATGAGATGATGGGTGGTGGCTGGGATGATTGGGACAAGTGGAGGGCGCTGAAAAGGAAGCTATGGGACACCGGTGTGAAGAGTGGCGCAGGCTGTGGACGCCGAGGCCGGAGTGGCCACCGGCATGAAGGAGGAGGGCGCTAGAGCAGGGAGGGTACTAGAGCGGGCTTGTGTCGCATGTTTTCATCTAACAATAAATTGTCTCAGGGGCTATCATTTCCAAATTGTGCGGAATGTGTTGTGTATGAAGCAATTTCGATGTTACCATATAATAGCTCACAAATCAATGAAAGTTAATGAAAATATAAGGGAGGCGTTTCTAATTTTTGTGTGGATGTTCATGTTAGTGTCGTAAGCATGCTTGACAATTTTCATGTGAAACTGAGCTGTAGTGTTTCGTCGGTGAAAGAACAAAATTGGGGTGACATTTTGGGGTACATTTGGTGTTTCAATCGGATTTTTTGCATATGCCAAAATGTTTAACCTTTTTGCCTAAAAATTTTTAGGTAGCATTTGGATGTGAGTATGAATACATAAAAGAATTATTGGGATTTGTTTAACATTTCAAGAATCATCTTTCGCACGTAGAGCACGTGCTCCCGGGAGCCAAATTGGATTTACAAAAAATATATCTCATACACAACTTTACTTTGAGTGAGACAAATCAATCAATAGTGTTGTACTATTTCCCCTCAATAATAATAATGTTGTACTATGATACATACTAGAAAACAGAAAGTTAATCTATACCAATATAAAATAAAGCGAATTGTCGAGGTCCAACAAATCTCATCCGTTCAACCACACTTTTATACGACCGTCTATATCACTTCAGTGTTTAGCAGTAAACACATTTAGCATGAAATACGTTTAGCACTAAATACATTTAGCACTCTCCACTAATTAATATCATGTATAATATGGACTTTGGAACTCTTTAACAAATTTTTTATGAACGTCAGCATTAACCAAATAATTGTATCCTAACTAATAATAGTATGTAATTTATATCTTGCATGCTATTAATGTGTAAAAAAATATCTTCAATAATATTAACATTTTTTTCTCATTGCAAGAGTACATAATATTAACCTATCACGACCTACATTCTGAGATGAAGGCCAAAAGGTTACATCTTTGTCTCTAGGGATGCGGAAAGAGGAGGATCCCATATCCTTGAACATGCTCGCAAAGTAGATTAAGCTCTTCGATAAGCCTTTGGTCGAGGATATTGTGCAGGAATTTGCCTATTTCTACGGTTGGCAATTTTCTTAGGCATGCCTCGTCTGATCAACCAGGCCATCTCCCAGCTTGACTTGTCGTCAAGCGGTGATTGATGATTTGTCTCGCATATGTGAACCTTCCAGTGTCCATGGATTACATCCGCACGATAGTATTCTAGGAAGTGCGCAGGCTTAATTGTCGTTCCAAGCGTGCCGTTATTCATAGCGTGATCACCTTGGTAACGCCTTGTGTTATCTTTATTTAGGAAACCAAACTATCTTTTGTCTTATAGTCCCTTGTCATCAGAAGTCTAGGGTTCTAATAGAGGCAAAGGTGTCCCGATGTTTCGATGAGATGGTGGCTATTGTTTTCTGTGGGAGTCGACCTTGATGATCCGACTACGAACGTGTGAGACGTCGCGCCTTAGCAATCGCTAAACCAACTTCCGAGGGTTATTGACCACGCCGGAGCACGATCAACCTGACCACGAGGGCCTGTTTCCTGCGAGCAAACGAAGAACAAGCAAGAAACTAAGATTCCAATCTGGATATTGCGAATATAAGAGGAAAGCTTTATTAATGAAGGTGGTGTTCTGTGACGCCTTGGTCTGGTCGTTGAACACAAACGAAGTACGTGAAGTTGCAACTATGGCGAACTTTGGATCTAAACAAAACCCAAAGTCTAAACGATGCCCTAAGGGCTGTATATATGGAGGAAGATGGGGGGAATTTCGTGGCCCTTGGAGGAGGGGTCCGAAACCAACCCTAACTCTTGTTTCCCCACACATACGGACTCTAAAAACAGCCTATATTCAAGTATTTCGAAATTACATGGGCCTGGCCCAATAATAAGGTGACGCAGCACCTAGAATAGCCTCTGGACGAAATTTATGAAGTGGCATCTTGTATATTTCGTCCAAGGCTTCATGCACTCATTATGGTGGCTTCAAAGTCCTGAAATCACCACCGGAACTCCGTTCTTGTTTTCCTTGCGCATGCCATCAACTCCATGCTTGTTCTTGCTCCATTGTTCATCCTTCTCCAAGCTAGGCCCTTCATTTTTAAGCAAAACAAATGTATCCAATTTAGGCAGCATCATATTCTCATGAACATTAGAATCATTACCAAGAAAGGAAAGTACCTGGTAATTTAATTGGCGTGCGCGAGCTCTAGTAATTGGTCCAGTATGTATAGTAGTAGGGGCTGTGGGTGTAACAATGGTATTGATGTCCTCATCATCCTCCCCTTCTTGAAATGAAGTCGTCCTCGACAGAAGCTCATCTTCCTCACCCAAATAAGGCTTCAAATCTGCAATGTTAAAAGTGGGACTAACCCCAAAATCTGCAGGCAGCTCAAGTTTATATGCATTATCATTTATTTTCTCTAACACCTTAAAGGGACCATCAGCACATGTCATTAGCTTTGATTTGCGCAAATCAGGAAATCTATCCTTACGCAAATGTAACCAAACAAGATCTCCAGGTGCAAACACAATATGTTTTCTACCCTTATCTCCAGCAAGTTTATATTTAGCATTCATACGCTCAATGTTTTCCTTAGTTAACTCATGCATTTTTAAGATCAATTCGGCATGTTGTTTAGCATCAAAATTAACCTTCTCCGAAGATGGAAGAGGCAACAAATCAATAGGTGCACGAGGAAGGAAACCATACACAATTTCAAAAGGGCACATCTTAGTAGTAGAATGCAATGAACGATTATAAGCAAATTCAATATGAGGCAAGCATTCTTCCCACATTTTCTTGTTATTCTTCAAAACAGCCCTAAGCATGGTAGACAATGTTCTATTGACTACTTCAGTTTGTCCATCAGTTTGGGGATGTCATGTAGTACTAAAAAGCAGTTTAGTCCCCAACTTAGCCCATAAACATCTCCAAAAGTGACTAAGAAATTTAGTATCACGATCTGAAACAATAGTATTTGGCACACCATGCAAGCGAATAATTTCACGAAAGAACAAATCAGCAACATTAACAGCATCATCGCTTTTATGACATGGTATAAAGTGTGCCATTTTCGAGAACCTATCCACGACAACAAATATGCTATCCCTCCCCTTCTTTGTTCGAGGTAAACCTAAAACAAAGTCCATAGATATATCCTCCCAAGGAACACTAGGTACAGGTAAAGGCATATATAAACCATGAGGATTGAGTCATGACTTAGCTTTTTGACATGTAGTGCAGCGTGCAACAAAACGCTCAACATCCCGTCTCATCTTTGGCCAAAAGAAATGTGTAGCAAGTATATCCTCCGTCTTCTTCACGCCAAAGTGTCCCATTAATCCTCCTCCATGCGCCTCCTGCAACAACAAAAGACGAACGGAGCTAGCTGGAATGCATAGCCTGTTAGCACGAAACACAAATCCATCGTTAACGACGAACTTGTTCCAAGTTCTCCCTTCCTTACAACTCTGCAATACATCTTTAAATTCAGCATCATGCACATATTGATCTTTGATGGTCTCCAAACCAAATATTTTAAAGTCAAGTTGTGAAAGCATAGTATAACGACGTGACAGTGCATCAACAATAACATTTTCTTTACCCTTCTTGTGTTTAATGACATAAGGGAAAGTCTCAATGAATTCAACCCATTTAGCATGTCTACGGTTCAGTTTTGCTTGACTTTTAATGTGTTTCAAAGATTCATGATCAGAATGTATAACAAATTCCTTGGGCCATAAATAATGTTGCCATGTTTCTAAGGTCCGAACAAGAGCATATAATTCTTTATCATAAGTAGAATAGTTCAGACTAGGCCCACTCAATTTTTCAGAAAAGTATGCAACAGGTTTGCCATCTTGTAATAACACACCTCCTAATCCAATTCCACTAGCATCGTATTCAAGCTCAAAAGTCATATTAAAATCAGGAAGTTGGAGTAAAGGAGCATGTGTCAACTTATCTTTCAATACCGTGAAGGCTTCTTCCTGTGCGGTACCCCGAACAAAAGGCACATCCTTCTTTGTAAGCTCGTTGAGAGGTGCAGCAATGGTGCTGAAATCTCTCACAAAACGGCTATAGAAACCAACGAGGCCAAGGAAACTCCTCACTTGTGTGACCGTTTTGGGCTGCGGCCAACTCTCAATAGCTTCAATCTTGGCTTTATCAGCTTCAATTCTCTGTGGAGTAACAACATAGCCAAGAAAAGATACTCGGTCGGTGCAAAAGGTGCACTTCCCAAGGTTACCAAACAAACGTGCATCACGTAGAGCAATAAAAACAGCATGTAAATGTTCCAAATGTTCTTCCAAAGATTTGCTAAAAATCAGTATATCATCAAAATAGACTACCACAAATCGTCCAATGAAAGCACGTAAAACTTCGTTCATTAGTCTCATGAAAGTACTAGGTGCATTAGTTAACCCAAAAGGCATGACTAACCACTCATATAAACCAAACTTAGTTTTAAATGTTGTTTTCCATTCATCTCCTAGTTTCATACGAATTTGATGGTATCCACTACTCAAATCAACTTTGGAAAATATTGTAGAGCCACTCAATTCATTGAGCATATCATCTAGCCTAGGTAGGATGACGATAACGAATAGTAATGTTATTAATGCCTCTACAATCAATACACATACGCGATGTACCATCCTTTTTAGGCACAAGTATAATAGGAACAACACACATACACGATGTACTTGACGCATAATCTCCTTCGTCTCCTCTAGATTGGTACGGTATGGTGCACGATGCACCGGAAATTAAGTCAATTTGATGCTCAATCCCTCGAATAGGTGGTAATCGCGGTGGCACGTCTTGTGGAAAGACGTCGGCGAACTCCTGCAAAATGTTAGTGACAGCAAGGGGCAAAGAGGAAGGCACGTCCTCGAATGAAAATAATGCCTCTTTGCACACAAAATCATAGCAAACAGATTTTCTGAAATCTAGCTCATCAATATCAGATTTTGTGGCAAGTAAACATGCACTTTTCAATTTAATTTCAGAAGCAACACTATTAGGTTTCATGTGTTGCTCAAATTCTTTTGCCACAATCTGATTTTCACTCTTATTTTTCTCCTGTTTTGCTTTATTAGCTCTATTAATATCATCTTTCAAAATGGAATCAGGAGTCATAGGAAGCAAAGTAATATTTTTATCCTTATGAACAAGAGTATACTGATTGTTTCTACCATGGTGTACAGAATTTTTATCAAATTGCCATGGTCTACCAAGTAATAAGGAACATGCTTGCATGGGTACCACATCACAATCAACATAATCAGCATATGTAGAGATACTAAAATGCAGACGAACAGTACGTGTTACCTTAACCTTGCCGCTGTTGTTGAACCATTGGATGTAGTAAGGATGTGGATGTGGTCTTGTGGTGAGAGATAGCTTCTCCAGCATCTCCATGCTAGCCAAGTTGTTACAGCTCCCTCCATCTATGATGACGCGAACATAACGTTCCTTCACAACTCCCTTTGTATGGAACAAATTATGCCTCTGATTTTGCTCTGCTTGTGTGATCTGCACACTCAAAACACGTTGAGCAACTAAACATTCATACATGTCAGCGTCTTCAGGAGCCATGTATTGCGTCAGATTTTCAGAATCATCTCCACCGTGTTCTTCACGTGAAGAGCCAAAGTCTCCTCATCATAGTCACTAGCGGACTCATAACCACCATCCTCAGTAGCAATCATCACACGCTAAGATTTGCATTCTCTCGCATGATGAACTCTTCCCTTACAACGACGACAAATAATATCACTTGTGTGCCCTATTGATGCCATGGAAGAAGAAGAGCTCTGTACAGGCCCGACAGGTGTGCTCTTGGAAGATAGTGGTGGTTGTGCCTACTTTCTTATATCACGGTTGGAGGTGGCACCTGATGGAGGTGCTGGTGCAGTGGAAGTAGAGGATGCACGTGGTGTCCATGATGAAAGTCGACCTGCAGAAAAGTTAGTTCGCGCCAATGCCTGTCGATCCTACACTTCACATTCAGCTTTACAAGCAAGATGGAATAAACGAGTGATATTATTATACTCCTTATACTCGAGAATGGTCTGAATGTCTCTATTTAATCCACCCATAAAACGTGCATGCATAGCTTCATTCTCCTCAATGATACCACATCTAATCATGCCAGTTTGGAATTCCTGATAATATTCTTCTACATAATTTTTTCCTTGTCTTAAATGCTGCAATTTTTGAAGCAATTCACGTTGATAATATGGTGGAACCCAACGAGTACGCATAGCAGTTTTCAAAGCAGCCCAAGTAGGTGGAATAGGATATAATCTACAATGTTCAGACCACCAGACACATGCAAAACTAGTAAAAGCACAAACAGCAGCAGGAACACGTCTCTCCTCACGATATTGTAAACATGTAAAACGTTGTTCAGTTTCTAACTCCCAAGTAAGATATATATCAGGAACATATCTACCCTCAAATGGTGGAATATTCAATTTTAGTTTAGGAAGATGGTCATGAGCTTGTACCTTAGGTGGTGCAGCCCTACCGTTGCGATGATATGCATGAGGACGACCTGGTGGTGGTGGTGCTGGTGGTTGCACGTAGTTCTGATTTTGATCAACCTCATCCTCGTAATGGTCCTCCACCTTTGCAGTAGCAGCAGGAGCTACAGAAGGATCAACAGTATGTACAGCGGCACCATAAGTTTGACCAGGCTCAAGGGGAACGCGTTGTGCTCGTCCCACTTGATTTGGAAGGCGATGTCGTTGTTGTTGTTGTTGTTGTTGTAGAGGTGCGATAGGTGCAGCGTGCGGTGGTTGTGGAAGACGCGCGAGCAATTCATTAAACTTGTTATCGAGCTTTGTTTCGAACGCCTTCTCAATGCCATCTATCTTCTCCATGGCCTCTTCAAATCTGTTTAGCACATCTTCCACCTGTCCACTCATCATTTGCTGAAACTTATCATGTAACTCTTTGTTCGTCATGTTCTCCCAGTCAGTCTCGTCGGCTTGTGATCCTGTCATGTTTAGCAGCAATAGAAACACACAAGAATATGATCCTACAGACTACTAGGAAGCAGTGGCAGTGGTGTGGTGGACAGTCACAAATCCGCCAAGCGAATGTCAAATTCTTACCAGATCTTACCAAGCAGCAGGTGGTGATCGGCAACCGTTGAGGTCAAAAGTCTCAAAGCTTGGATAGAGCGATTACCAGGGAGAGTCAAACGCATGGCGTAGATGTATGTGGAGCTGGGAAGGCTTATAATATGGTAGCAAAAAAGGTCAGCAATAATCAATTCAGAGATGCATAGTTGAATAAACGCTCAACGACGGTACCGTGCTGGTCCTAGGCTAGACCGTGCTAGAGACGCGAGCCTAGAACACTAACAAAATCACGACGCTGCACGTAAAGAAGGGAGGACACACTCTGAATTTTTTTTCACTTTTTTGGGCACTTTTTTGCCCTCTTTTTTTTGTTTATTTTTTTGCTCCGCAACAATTTTTTTCGAAAAAGTCTACAAATGGCCTAAAAACTGCCTAGCTAGAATTTTCCAGACTTAGTTCTTTTTGAAACTGGAACTATTTTTCTTGTACAGGTAGCACGATAGTTCGGGAGTCCTACTCTGTCATGACTCGAAGTATGGCGTGATATGGAAATCGAAAACAGAGTAACAAAATACTGGACTCAGACTAGGACTGGTGGCGGAGATGAATCTGGTGGAACTCGGACTGGTGGCGCAGATGAATCTGGTGGAACTCGGACTGGTGGCGGATATATGTTGTAGGTGGACTCGGATTGGCGTGATGACGGCGGATATGTGGTGGCGTATATGGACTTGGATTGGCGGTGAATATGTGGTGGTGGTATATGGCAGCGGCGATGAAGTTGGTGCGGTGTGGTATATGGCAGCAATGATGATGATGATGCGGTGGTGATATATGGCAGCGGTGATGTGACAACCTATGAACATGACTTGAAACTCTAAAGGACTAGACGCTAAGACCAGCAACTTGACACGACGATGCAACCGCAAATTCAACAAAGCAAATACAGAAAAGATTATGCAAAGGCTCAGATTGGTTCGGATATGATGAACTAACCCTATTTTTTTTGGCTTTTTCGTGGACTATAGGTATGAAGAGCATACTCGATCTAAACTACGAAAAGCTGTAAAATCTCACCGAGCAACCTGGAAATCTGATACCACTTGATAGAGGCAAAGGTGTCCTGATGTTTCGATGAGATGGTGGCTATCGTTTTCTGTGGGAGTCGACCTTGACGATCCGACTACGAACGTGTGAGACGTCACGCCTTAGCAATCGCTAAACCAACTTCCGAGGGTTATTGACCACGCCGGAGCACGATCAACCTGACCACGAGGGCCTGTTTCCTGCGAGCAAACGAAGAACAAGCAAGAAACTAAGATTGCAATATGGATATTGCGAATATAAGAGGAAAGCTTTATTAACGAAGGTGGGGTTCTGTGACGCCTTGGTCTGGTCGTTGAACACAAATGAAGTACGCGAAGTTGCAACTATGGTGAACTTTTGATCTAAATAAAACCCAAAGTCTAAACGATGCCCTAAGGGCTGTATATATGGAGGAAGGGGGGGATTTCGTGGCCCTTGGAGGAGGGGTCCGAAACCAACCCTAACTCTTGTTTCCCCACACATACGGACTCTAAAAACAGCCTATATTCAAGTATTTCGAAATTACATGGGCCTGGCCCAATAATAAGGTGACACAACACCTAGAATAGCCTCTGGACGAAATTTATGAAGTGGCATCTTGTATATTTCGTCCAAGGCTTCAAAGTCCTGAAATCATCACCGGAACTCTGTTTTTTTTCCCTTGCGCATGCCATCAACTCCATGCTTGTTCTTGCTCCATTGTTCATCCTTCTCCAAGCTAGGCCCTTCATTTGTAAGCAAAACAAATGTATCCAATTTAGGCAACATCATATTCTCATGAACATTAGAATCATTACCAAGAAACGAAAGTACCTACTAATTTAATTGGCGTGCGCGAGCTCTAGTGATTGGTCCAGTATGTATAGTAGCAGGGGATGTGGGTGTAACAATGGTATTGATGTCCTCAACAGGTTCTCTTTCAATGATCACTTCTTCCTCTCGAGATCGGCACCTAGGGTGGGATTTTTGTCACCCGAAAGCGCTCGGAGTTT
Organism: Aegilops tauschii subsp. strangulata; assembly: GCF_002575655.3. Taxonomy (NCBI): domain Eukaryota; kingdom Viridiplantae; phylum Streptophyta; class Magnoliopsida; order Poales; family Poaceae; genus Aegilops; species Aegilops tauschii. The sequence continues at coordinate 211,874,758 of NC_053040.3, forward strand.
GCTCTATCTAATCCCACTATTGGCACTCAGCACCTCATGGTGTCGGTCTCTCCCCTCGTTGGAGACATTGGTGGCATTCAGTAGTCTATGGCCCTCAGATGACATGGACAAGAGGCCGCATTCCTTGCCAAGCTCCAAGACACCCGCTTCTCTTGATCAAGGCAGTGGCTAGGGGGCGGCGAGGGGGGGGGGGTTCAACATGATTTCCTCCTCTTGATAAGAATAATAAATGTCTCAATCATCATGCCATGAGTCAGTTGTGTCATTTCATCACTGACATGGAGTTGCACGATGTCTATCTCCACGGGAGATGATACACATGGTTGAATGAGCAAGACAACCCCACTGTTACCATTGCCCGCTAGTCATTGATTGCCCCTCCCCAGTCAAATGGCAGTCGACATTTCCATGAGTGAGTCTTATCATAATTGGATGGATTCCATCATGTTATGTCGGAGGCTTGGTGCTCAGTGGACATGAATACTGATCCCTTATGTCTCATCTTCATGCGGCTCAATGTTACGGTGTGCTGCCTCCAAAGCTGGAGTGCATAAACAATTGGTGACATACCCCTACAATTGCTCATTGTGCGACTTGATGCATCTTAAGACCTATGTGCTCTATCCTATGTGGAAACATGGTTGCATCGAAAGATCAAAGGTGGATAGCTCGGGATGGCCTCTTTGGGGGGTCTATTGTGCGACAATAAGTGAAGTTTGCTTGGCCACGTGAGGATGGGATGAACTCCACCTCCTTCAAGATCCATGCCACCCATTTATGGTAGAAAAAAACATCTTTAACCTTCATGTGGGCCATGAGATCATATCCGACGAGGCTGGCCTAGCATAGGTTGGGTTTACCCACTTCTCCAACATTTTTGGGGACGAGTGAGAATTTTTCCCTCGATATGGAAGGCTGGCTCCCACTCACGTTTGATCTGTCCAACATTGAGCACCCTTTCACTAAGACGGAGATCTGGAAGGCTGTCAAGCAGCTCCCCATTGACAAGGCGCCTGGGCCGATGGGTTTACCGTAATGTTTTCTTCATGCATGTTGGGTGGTGATCAAGGTTGAAATCTTCGGGGCTTTGAAAAGCTCTTTCACCTTCAACTATAGGCAGATAAGTTTGATATATCTACACGCTAAACTATTAGCTAAAGACCTTCCGCTCCGCCTAGTCTCATGTCTTTGAGTTGGTCTTTTCTATTAACTAGTTCATTGCCCGTGCATTGCGACAGGGCACACATAGTCTAGTGGTTCAACACCAATCTTACTTAAAATATACGTTTAGCATCCTCATGCATATCAGGTGAACATGCGAGAAAGCACGTGTCAATGAATTTAAAAATGCCCTCTATGTAATGACAAGAAACAAGAATACAAAATTGGAACCATTTGTAAGCCAACACTTCAATTTCAAAAACTCAACCGGACGTGTAGGAAAATAATTTATGGGTGGGATGCGAGACAGCTCCATGGGTGGAAGGACATGGCCCTGCATGGGGAAGGCTGGTAGCACCATGACATGAGGTTGAGTAGTAGCACAAGCCATGGAGGTTGTCTAAAACAATGTATGGGCTCCACAAGTTTGTAGGAACAAAGCTTGACACTATGTCTGGATAGAGAAAACGTGGCAGCCTCATCACATGAGCATATACAAGTGATGCACCAAATTATTTGATGTTCGTCCGTGATTGCATTAGCACGCACAAATTCTTTGGCTTCATCTCCATCGTCACACACTTGGTGCCTCCCAGCACCTTCTTCTCCTTTGTGTGTACCATCCACACTATCGCAGCAGCCATGTCATTCTTCATAATGGTCACAATCCCTAGCGAGAACGTCATTTCTGTAAAAGCACCAGCTGGTGTTGTTCACGAGTCACTACACAGCGAAGGTATGGGGCCTCCCTTAGAAAAGATGATGGAACTGCCACGGGCAATAAGGATAGCCCGCTAATCTCGGCTCAAAGCACGGAAGCCGTGTAGGACGAGCAACACCTGTGTTCTATGTGCTTGCCTGGGACCGAGCCACCATTTTGTTATCAAGACAGAAAAACTGGGCGAGCTTGAGGGACTAGTGCACACATGCAACCGGCTGAAAAAAACACCCCTCCAAAGCTCAACGCAGGGGGGACTGGGGGTTGGGGTAGACAGGCGTCAAGAGAGAGGTGATTGGTGGGGCCGTGAGCGGGCACAAGCAGAGGAAGGATAGTGGGGATGAGAGATAACTTTTTTACATAAACAAGAACAATCGCTATTGGTTGCATGCTTCTAATACTATGATGGTCCACTTGCCAAGATGAGAGAAGGTGGCTTTGGAATTGAACTGATGTCTACTACACAGCATTATTCTTGTAGATTCGTGTTGGGCCTCCAACCGCAGAGTTTTGTAGGACAGTAGCAATTTTCCCTCAAGTGGATGACCTAAGGTTTATCAATCCCTGGGAGGCGTAGGATGAAGATGGTATCTCTCAAACAACCCTGCAACCAAAATAATAAAAAGTCTCTTGTGTCCCAAACACACAATATACAATGGTAAATTGTATAGGTGCCCTAGTTCGGCGAAGAGATGGTGATAAAAGTGTAATACGGATAGTAGATATTGATTTTTGTAATAGGAACAATAAAAAACATCAAGATAGCAATTGATAAAAAGGAGAACAAACGGTATTTCAATGCTTGAAAATGAGGCCTACGGTCCATACTTTCGCTAGTGCAATCTCTCAACAATGCTAATATAGTTGGATCATATAACCATCCCTCAACATGCGATGAAGAATCACTCCAAAGTTCCTATCTAGCAGAGAACATAAGAAGAAATTGTTTGTAGGGTACGAAACCACCTCAAAGTTATTCTCTCCGATCAATCTATCCTAGAGTTCATAATAAATAACACCAAACTATTCTTTTCGATCGATCTAACCAAGAGTTCGTACTAAAATAACACCATATGATACACATCCACCAAATCTAATGTCACCGCGAGTATCTGTGAGTTGATTATACAATATGCATCAAACAATTTTAGATTCATAATACTCAATCCAACACAAAGAACCTCAAAGGGTGCCACAAGATTTCTACCGGAGAAACAAAGACGAGAACGTGCATCAACCCGTATGCATAGATTACCCCAATGTCACCTCGGGAATCCGCGAGTTGGGTGCCAAAACATATATCAAGTGAATCAATATGACATCCAATTGTCACCATGGGTATTTATAGCAAGACATATATAAAGTGTTCTCAAATCCATAAAGTATTCAATCCGATAAGAACGAAATCTCAAAGGGAAAACTCCATTCACAACAAGATAGAGAGGGGGAACACCATATGATCCAACTATATTAACAAAGCCCGCGATACATCAAGATCGTGACATCTCAAGAACACGAGAGAGAGAGAGATTAAACACATAGCTACTGGTACAAACCCTCAGCCCCGAGGGTGGACTACTCCCTCCTCATCATGGTGGTTGCCGGGATGATGAAGATGGCCACCGGTGATGATTTCCCCCTCCGGCAGGGTGCCGGAACGGGGTCTAGATTGGTTTTTCATGGCTACAGAGGCTTGTGGGAACAGAACTTCTGATCTATCGACTACCCTAGTATTTTTGGAATATTTGGGAATTTATAGGGCAAAGAGGCGGTGCGGGAGGCCATCGAGGTGGGCACAACCCATCTGGGCGCGCCTGGGCCTCCAGGCGCGCCTTGGTGGGTTGTGCCCCCCTCGGGGCTCCCCTCTGGTACTTCTTGGGCCCACTGGATGTCTTCTGGTCCAAAAAAATCTCCAAAAAGTTTTTTTTGCGTTTGGACCCCGTTTGGTATTGATTTTCTGCAAAGTAAAAAACAAGCAAAAATATCAACTGGCACTGGGCACCATGTCAATAGGCTAGTCCCAAAAAATGATATAAAGTTGCTATAAAATGATTGTAAAACATTCAAGAATGATAATATAACAACATGGAACAAGCAAAAATTATAGATACGTTGGAGACGTATCAACATCCCGAAGCTTAATTCCTACTTGCCCTCGAGTAGGTAAATGATAAAAACAGAATTTTTGATGTGGAATGCTGCCTAACATGTTCATCTCATATTCTTTTCTTTTGTAGCATGGACATTTGGACTTTTATATGGTTCAATGCAATAGTCTAGTTTTGACATGAAGATTTCAATACTCAAGCATATCAATAAGCAACCATGTCTTTCAAAATATCAACACTAAAGAAAGTTATCCTAGCCCATCATGCTCAATCATTGATCCTTTCATGAAACACACTCGCATATTAGCTACATCCAATGCTCAAGTACGATCATAGTGCCCCTTAGTTGGTGCTTTATAAGAGGAGATGGAGACTAAAAAATAAAAATAAAAATTGCATAAAGTAAATAGATAAGCCCTTCACAAAGGGAAGTAGGGATTTGTAGAGGTGCCAGAGCTCAAAGCAAAAATTGAGAGATAATTTTTTTTGAGGGGCATACTTTTCCTGTCAACGAAAACGACCGAGAATTCCCAACACTTTCCATGCTAGATACATCTTAGGCGGTTCCCAAACAGAAAGTAAAGTTTATTCCTTTTTACACCATTCTTTCACAATCCATGGCTAGCCGTATTCACGGGTGCCTTCCATACCAACACTTCCCAAGGAATTTATTATTGAACAACATATTTTTTTTTGCATTTCGGGACTAGGCATCCCTATTACCTTTGCCACACTCTCGTGCAATGACAAGTGAATAAACACTCATCTTGAGAATAACGCATCTAGCATGGAAAATATTGGCCACCCCCTACTGCTTCATGAGCGGATGGGCACACAAAAAGGAAATTTATTTTGAAAATTAGAGTTGGCACATACAAATTTACTTGGAACGACACGGAAATACCGCATATAGGTAGGTATGATGGACTCATTTTGCACAACTTGGTCTAAGGAGTTTGGATGCACAAGCAGTATTCCCGCTTAGTACAAATGAAGGCTAGCAAATAGATTGAGAAGCGACCAACCAAGAAACGAAAACGACCATAAACCAGCATTAAGCATAACTAACACCGAATAATGCACCACAAGTAGGATGTAATTTCATTGCATAACTATTGACTTTCATGCTTGCATAGAGAATCACAAACCTTAACACCAATATTCTTACTAAAGCATAATTACTCACCAACATGACTCACATCTTATTATCTCCATATCGCAAAACTATTGCAAGGAATCAAACTTATCATATCCAATGATCTACATGAAAGTCTTTATTATATCCTTCTTGAACATCCATCACTTTGGTACCAATTTCATAGCTTGTGCAAATTGTCATCACTATTATCAACTCTCAAAAATAATATAAGTGAAGCATGAGAGTGTTCGACAAACTACTCCAAAAAGATATAAGTGAAGATCAAATGAGTAGTTAAGTAAATGGGTAGCTATGTGAGGACCTCTCTCATTTAAAAACTTTTAGATCTAAGTACTTTATTAAAATAGTAAACAAAACAAAATAAAATGACATTACAAAAATAGCACATATCATGTGAAGAAGCAAAAACTTAGGCTCAGCCGAGACTAATCGATAATTGTTGATGAAGAAAGCTGGGATGCCTACGGGGGCATCCCCAAGCTTAGATGATTGAGACTTCTTGGAATATTAACTTGGGATGCCTTGGGCATCCCCAAGCTTGAACTTTTGTGTCTCCTTAATTCCTTTTATATCACGGTTTCCCTAAATCTTGAAAACTTCATCCACACAAAACTCTACAAGAACTCGTGAGCTAAGTTAGTATAAGTCAATGCAAAAACCTTATCATTCTCTACTATAGCAAATCACTAAAATTATTATTCAACATTGCATACTAAATGCCTCTGCATATTTAATACTCCTATCCTCAAATAGAATCATTAAACAAGCAAACATATGCAAACAATGCAAACATAACAGCAATCTGTCTAAACAGGACAGTCTGTAAAGGATGCAAGAATATTCATACTTCTTTAACTCCAAAAATTCTTAAAAATTACCAAATTGTAGAATATTTGTTTTAGCTTATTGGGTAAAATATTTTATAACGTTCTGAATTTCCAGAAGAATTCAGACAATGATAGAAAACTTTATGTTTCCAAAACAACAACATATAGACTGGCAAGATAAGCATGGTAAAGGCTATACTTGACATTTTCATTGAAATAAAAGATGCAAAACATTATTCTAAATAGAAGAAAGCAAATACAAAAAAATAAAATGACGCTCCAAGCAAAACACATATCACGTGATGAAAAAATATAGCTCCAAGTGAGGTTACCGATAATGTTGAAGATGAAAGAGGGGATGCCTTTCAAGGCATCCCCAAGCTTAGTTGCTTGGGTATTCCCTGAATATTGCCTTGGGCATCCCAAAGCTTAGGGTGTTGTCACTCCTTATTCTCCTCATATCGACATCTCACCCAAAACTTGAAGACTTCAATCAAACAAAACTTAACGGAACTTCGTGAGATAGGTTACTATGATAAAGACAAATCATTCACTTTGGTACTGTGAAAGACAAGATTCATAATTGTTCTCACACAATGCCTAATGTAACTTATCATTTCCACAATTTATATTGATCAACATAAGCCATAGAAACTAGAAGACAAGCAAACTATGCATTGAAAATAGAATATGTCAAAAACAGAACGGTCTGTAATGATCTGAACAACGACCATACTTTTGCTAATCCAAAAATTCTGAAAAGTTAGGAAAAACGTAGGTAATTTATATATCAATCATCTATAAATAATGCAAGAATTTATCACATTCCAGCATAGCAGATCAATTCTGTTACTGGGCGCAAAAGTTTCTGTTTTTTCACAGAATCAAGTCAACTATCATCCATACTATCCCAAAGGCTTTACTTGGCACTTTATTGAAAAAAAGCTATAAAACATGATTACTACAGTAGATTAATCATGTGAACACACAAAAACAGTAGGTAAAAGTGTTGGGTTGTCTCCCAACAAGCGCTTTTCTTTAAAGCATTTTAGCTAGGCATGAGGATTTCAATGATGCTCACATAAAAGTAAAGAATTGAAACATAACAAGAGCATCATGAAACACATGGCAAGCACATTTAAGCCTAGCCCACTTCCTATGCATAGGGATTTGTGAGCAAATAATTTATGGGAGCAAGAATCAACTAGCATAGGAAGGCAAAACAAGCATAACTTCAAAATTGTCAACACATAGAGAGGAAACTTGATATTATCGCAATACCTACAAGCATATGTTCCTCTCTCATAGTAATTTTTAGTAGCATCATGAATGAATTCAACAATATACCTATCACATAAAGCATTCTTTTCATGATCCACATGCATAAATTTTTTATTACTATCCACATAAGAAAACATATTCTCAAGAATAGTAGTGGGAGCAAACTCAACAAAATAACTATCATGTGCTTGAAAATTAAAATCATGATGACAAGTTTCATGGTTATCATTATCCTTTATAGCATACATGTCATCACTATAATCATCATAGATAGGAACTTTGTTGTCATAATCAATTGAAACCTCTTCCAAAATAGTGGATTCATCATTAAATAAAGTCATGACCTCTCCAAATCCACTTTCATCAATATAATCATCATAAATATGAGACATGCTTTCATTATAATAAAATTTCTAATCCAAACTTGGGGGACTAAAAATATCATCTTCATCAAATATAGCATCCCCAAGCTTGTAGTTTTGAAATATCGTTAGCATCATGGATATTCAAAGAGTTCATACCAACAACATTGCAATCATGCTCATCATTCAAAGATTTTTTGTCAAATATTTTATAGAATTCTTCTTCTATCAATTGAGCACAATTTTCCTTTCCATCATTTTCACGAAAGACATTATAAAGATGAATAATATGATGCAACCTCAATTCCATTTTTTTGTAGTTTTCTTTTTATAAACCAAACTAGTGATAAAACAAGAAACCAAAAGATTCAATTGCAAGATCTAAAGATATACCTTCAAGCACTAACCTCCTCGGCAACGGCGCCAGAAAAGAGCTTGATGTCTACTATGCAACTTTATTCTTGTAGACTCGTGTTGGGCCTCCAAGCGTAGAGTTTTGTAGGACAGTAGGAATTTTGCCTCAAGTGGATGACCTAAGGTTTATGAATCCGTGGGAGGCGCAGGATGAAGATGGTCTCTCTCAAACAACCCTGCAACCAAATAATAAAAAGTCTCTTATGTCCCCAACACACCAAATACAATGGTAAATTGTATAGGTGCACTAGTTCGGTGAAAAGATGGTGATAAAAGTGTAATATGGATAGTAGATATTGATTTTTGTAATAGGAACAATAAAAAACAACAAGGTGGCAATTGATAAGCAGAGCACAAACGGTATTGCAATGCTTGAAAATGAGGCCTAGGGTCCGTACTATCGCTAGTGCAATCTCTCAACAATGGTAATATAATTGGATCATATAACCATCCCCCAAAGTGCGATGAAGAATCACTCCAAAGTTCCTATTTAGTGGAGAACATAAGGAGAAATTGTTTGTAGGGTACGAAACCACCTCAAAGTTATTCTTTCCGATCAATCTATCCTAGAGTTCATACTAAAATAACACCAAGCTATTCTTTCCGATCAATTTAACCAAGAGTTCGTACTAAAATAACACCATATGATACACATCAACCAACTCTAATGTCACCTAGATACTCCAATGTCACCGCGAGTATCCGTGTGTTGATTACACAATATGCATCAAACAGTTTCAGATTCATAATACTCAATCCAACTCAAAGGACCTCGAAGAGTGCCCCAAGATTTCTACCGGAGAAACAAAGACGAGAACGTGCATCAACCCATATGCATAGATTACCCCAATGTCACCTCGGGAATCCGCGAGCAAGTGAATCAATATGATACCCCACTGTCACCACGTGTATTCATAGCAAGACATATATAAAGTGTTCTCAAATCCATAAAAGTATTCAATCCGATAAGAACAAAATCTCAAAGGGAAAACTCAATTCACAACAAGATAGAGAGGGGAAAACACCATATGATCCAACTATATTAACAAAGCCCACGATACATCAAGATCATGACATCTCAAGAACACGAGAGAGAGAGAGAGAGAGATTAAACACATAGCTACTAGTACAAACCCTCAGCCCCGAGGGTGACTACTCCATCCTCATCATGGTGTCCGCCGGGATGATGAAAATGGCCACCGGTGATGATTTCCCCCTCCGGTAGGGTGCCGGAACGGGGCTAGATTGGTTTTTCGTGGCTACAAAGCTTGTGGCAGCGAAACTTCTGATCTATCGACTCCCCTAAGGTTTTTGGAATATTTGGGAATTTATAGGGCGAACAAGCGATGCGGGAGGCCACCGAGGTGGGCACCACCCATCTGGGTGCGCCTGTGCCTCCAGGTGTGCCCTGGAGGTTTGTGCCCCCTCGGTGCTCCCCTGTGGCACTTATTTGGCCCACTGGATGTCTTCTGGTCCAAAAAAAATCTCCAAAAAGTTTCGCCGCATTTGGACTCCGTTTGGTATTGATTTTCTACGAAGTAAAAAACAAGCAAAAAACAGCAACTGGCACTTGGCACTATGTCAGTAGGTTAGTCCCAAAAAATGATATAAAGTTGCTAGAAATGATTTTAAAACATCCAAGAATGATAATATAACAACATGGAACAAGCAAAAATTATAGATACATTGGAGACGTATCATGAACATACGACCACAAACTCGAAACTTTACAAGTAGGAAAGACTGATGGACACAATATCTATGACAACTTCATCCTAGTTCAACAAATGGCAAGTCTTCTCCACAATCTCACGGTTCCCAAAGTACCCCTCAAGCCAGATATCCCACATGCCTTTGATTCCATCTCATGGGATTTTATGCTAGAGACCATGGGACATCTTTGCTTTGGTCCTCCCTGGCGTGAGTGGGTGTCGATACTTCTCTCCTCATCAATGGCGTACCCAGTCCACCACACCATCACGCCAAGGGCCTCGGCGAGTGTGATCCCCTCTCACTGATGATGTTCGTGCTGGTTATTGATGTCCTCAACTCCCTGCTATAGGATGCCATGAGGTCTGGAATCCTCCACAGAATCACCAATTGCCATGCTGCGCTTCTAGCATATCACTCTAGATCGATGATGTAGTCACCTTCTGCCACCCCGATAGCAAGCAACTACATGCCATGCGTGAGCTCCTCCAAGTGTTCCGTATTGCCTCCGGCCTCCATGCCAATTTCCTCAATAGCTCCACCACCCCTACCAAGTGATCGCCTTAGCAAATCAAGGACATTGGCATGATGCTTGTATACTCGGTGTCATCCTTCCTGACAAGCTATCTGGGATTGCTTCTTTTGATGAGGAAACTGACCATCTCTACTCTCATTCCTCTAGTGGAGCGGATGGATAAGAAACTTCCTTTCAAGGGCTTCCCTGCTATCCCGTGGAGAATGTCTCACACTAGCAAGGAATGTATTGTCTGCCATGCCGGTTCACCTGCTGTTGGCCATGGCGCTCAATCCATCATCATGAAGAAAATCAATAGGTTCATTCGGGATTTCCTCTTGCATGGTCACCAGGAGGTTAGCGGCAGCCACTACCGTGTCAATTGGGCCAAGGTCTGTCATTCGATTGAGCTCGATGGCCTGAGTTTCTGCGACTTGCAACACACCACATCACCCTTCAGAACCGTTGGCTTTGGCTCTAGGACGTTGATTCATCCAGGAAATGGTGACATCTCCATATACCCCGCGACCCTTAGGTTAGGGGAGATTTTCGTACATCCACCACTTTATCGATCTCTTAGCGATGGTTGACTGTGTCATTTCTGGACTGACCACTAGTTGGGCAGCAACTCCATTGTTGAGATCGTGTCGACCCCTACTGTCTAGTTCGACGACTGTGGAAGCAACGCCTTGTCTGTGACGGTGTCTCGCAGCATGATTGGATCCATGACATCCGTGGAGCCATGAGTGTTGCGGCATCCGTCAAGTATGTTGACCTCTGATGCAAAGCGATTTAGTTCCTCTCGGCCCTGATCCCAAGATGATCTGATGGAGACGGATGTTCAATGGTTCTCTACACTATGCAAGATGGATGTTCAATGGTTTCTAGTCTGTGCAATCTTTCTACCTAGCTCTCTTCTAGGGATCCAAAATGGCACTACACTAGAAGATGACATGGAAGGTTTGAGCGCCCCTGCATGTTCGATTTTTTTGAACCTTGAACAGTAGGAGAACCTCCTACTGTGAATAAATTAATATAATGAAAGGGTAAAATACATAGTTTAATTACAATCCATCCCCATTTAGGGAAAGCATGAGAGGGGGGATCTAGCTAAGAGAGGATTGGAGATGGGGAATAAGGTATTTATGCTTCTCCCTCACCCTATAGGTAAGGAGAGAGAAATCTGTTTTTAGTCTGTCTAGCCAAGAGGATCTTGATGGAGCAATTCCTCGAAAGTGTTTATTGTTGTGTTCCTTCCATATACTCCAGGCTGCCAGCACGAATAATTCCATAAACAGTGGATGGCCCCAACCTTCTTTGGCCATGGTTATGTTTTGGAGTCTAGAGCCACCATGGGGCCAAGAAATGCTCAGGCTGGTCCAGCAATGGGTACTGAATTGGCATTCCAAGAATAGGTTCTCCAGAGTCTCTTCTATATGTAGCACACAGAGTATACAGTCATGGTCGTCCCCTATATTGTAATGCCTGCGTTTAAGCATGTTTCTAGTTGGTGAAAGTGCTAGTTATCGACTAGAGGGGGGTGAATAGGCGATTTTTATGATAGTCTTCAAAACACAAGTTCTTTGAAGACAAACAGATGAAATGAACCTATTGATATGCAGCGGAAGATAGACTACACTAGACAAGCCATAGTCAAGTAAGTAGTATTGTGAAAGTATGGAAGACAATATGAAGCCAAACAGGTAATAGTCTTCACATAGTGAAGTATATTAGATCAGACAAGCAAGCAATGACTTCACGAAGACAAACTGAAAAGTAAAGGAAGTAGGGGATAGAACCAATCGGTTGGTGAAGACAAGGATTTGGTAGACCAGTTCCAGTTGCTGTGACAACTGTACGTCTGGTTAGGAAGTCTGAGATTGAACTCAAAAGACCGCATCTTCACCTTATTCCCCTTGAGCTAAGGACACCCAGTCCTCACCCAATCACTCTGGTAAGTCTTCAAGGTAGACTTCCAAACCTTCACAGACTTCGTTCACCGGCGATCCACAATGACTCTTGGATGCTCAGAACGCGACGCCTAATCGGCTAGAGGATTCACAGTCCTCAAGTGTAACAAGTCTTCAGGTCACGCGGACAGAAAGACTTCAGTGATGCCTAACACTCTTTGGCTTTGGGTGTTTGGGCTTTGTTCTCGCAAGGATTTCTCTCTCTCAAAAGCTTCAGAGGTGGGTTGCTCTCAAACGACAAAAGCCGTGCACTAACTCTGAGCAGCCACCAATTTATGGTGTAGGGGGTGGGCTATTTATAGCCACTAGGCAACCCGACCTAATTTGTCCGAAATGACCCTGGGTCACTAAGGAACCGACACGTGTCCAACGGTCGGATTTCAAACACACGCGGCAGCTTAGCTTGGACTACAAGCAAAGCTGACTCATCCAACTCTGGATAATATTTGCTCTCATTGTCTTCTCTCGAAGACATAGGATTTTGGTTGAGCATCACTTCAATCGTCTGTCTTTGTTCACTTGGACCCCACTTAACAGTATGGTGGTTCCTATGACTCAATAAAGAAGAAAAGGAAACTACAAAACAACTATGTCTTCGCACTCCATAGTCTTCAAGTGAATGTCTTCACAAGTCATTATCTTCATCGTGAATGTCTTCACGAACCACCATTGTCTTCAATGTCTTCATACATTTTTAGGGGTCATCTCTGGTAGGTAAACCGAATCAATGAGGGACTACTACCTGTGTTATCCTGCAATTCTCACAAACACATTAGTCCCTCAACCACGTTTGTCATCGATACTCCAAAACCAACTAGGGGTGGCACTAGATGCACTTACAATCTCCCCCTTTTTGGTGATTGATGACAAACTGGTTGAATTTTTCAAGGGGGATAAAAGTATGTGAAAGTTAAAGATCATTGGCATTGTCTTCATAAGTTGTAAAAGGCTCCCCCTGAAGATGTGCTTATAATTAGTTTGCTTTTGAATGCAAATGCACATGGCAGGTTTTACTTAGTGGAGATCCTCTTCAACACATGAAGACAATTCATCATGCATACATAAGTATAATGAAGATAATGAAATGCATAATGAGAAATGGGCGTCTGCAGAATGACTTCATGCAGAATTTATCATCGCATCACAAAGTAGCAGCAAAAGTAGCACAGGACCATCAAGTTGAAGTGTTACAACTCAAGAGCCAGATAGCTTCAAAAACGAGAGTTGCAAGAACTTAGCAAAAAAAGGAAACCACCCCATATGGACCCGCTTGAAGACTATCAAATCATATGCTTCCCCCCTTTTGTCAGTAAGGACCAAAAAGGTTTGAAGACATATAGTATCTAATCGCTCTGAGGTGATGAAGTTGTTGGAGCAGCAGGCTCGACGTTGGTGTTGGGCGGTGCAGACGGTCCTAGTGCAGAGTCGTGGTGCATTGAAGCCATCGTTGGAGAAATGGCGTCGTCCTCTTCATCTATGACTCGTGCAACAACAGTTGCAGCCAAAGATGAATACTCAGAATCTTCAATGGAAGGAGTTGGACGCCATCTCGCAGATTGGGGAGGCCTGGAGTCAAACTTGAACTGTTCGGCGAAGCCATCTTCACGAAGATCATCATCAGAACAGAGTAAGGTGAGGCTCTTCCAGGACCACCGACAGGCTTCATGCGCAACAAATGAATTCTTGGTAGCAAGATTGCGAATGCAATTGGCATCAACCAGAAGACTCTGGATTTGGCGATTTAGCCAGTCATGATGCCTATCCTGCTTCTGATGTAGTGAGACAAGAAGCTCTCGGTCATTGAGGACACATGGACGCTTCTGATGCCTTTGAGCAATTGTACTGGCTGTGGCATCAGTGTTGGCACGATGCGGCAGACGCACATGACCAGCAAGAGGATAATCAAGAGCAGCAGAGTTTGTCACATGAACACCTTCAATAGGCTGAGTGAAGCTTTGATGTTCAACATTTTGCAAGTGGAGTGGGTTCTTAGCAGGCTCAGGGTAGATGGCTTCATAGGACATATCAACATCAGGCAAGAATACAAAATGGTTGCGCGCTGACGGTTGATAGTTGATAGTTGAGTGAAGCTTGATCAAACGCATAACCCATGGAGCATAGAATTTGAAACCAAACAGATCAATTCCAGAGAATGCAAGCTGACGGATGAAGAAATCTTGTGTATTGAACTTGATGCCATTGATGATATAGAAGACCAATGTGTGGCGCCTTCGAGTTTGGCATCAGGAAGTTGCCTTTGACAGGCCACATAGTATGCCTCAGATCAATTCCAGAGGCTGCAAGCTGGCGGATGAAGAAATCTTGTGTATTGAACCTGATGCCATTGATGATATAGAAGACCAATGTCTTCATGGCTGTAAGTGCATCTAGTGCCACCCCTAGTTGGTTTTGGAGTATTGACGACAAACCTGGTTGAGGGACTAATGTGTTTGTAAGAATTGCAGGATAACACAGGTAGTAGTCCCTCATTGATTCGGTTTACCTACCGGAGATGACCCCTAAAAATGTATGAAGACATTGAAGACAATGGTGGTATGTGAAGATATTCACATTGAAGACTATGACATGAGAAGACATCGCGTGAAGACTATGGAGCGCGAAGACTTAGTTGTTTCGTTGTTTCCTTTTCTTCTTTGTTGAGTCATAGGAACCACCGTACTTTTAAGTGGGGTCCCAGTGAACAAAGTCAGAGTGACTGAAGTGATGCTCAACCAAATCCTATGTCTTCGAGCGAAGACAATGAGAGCAAATCTTATCCAGAGCTGGATGAGTCAGCTTTACTTGTAGCCCAAGTCAAGCTGCCGCGTGTGTGTGAAATCTAACCGTTGGAACACGTGTCAGTTCCTTAGTGACCCAGGGTCATTTCGGACAAATCAGGTCGGGTTGCCTAGTGGCTATAAATAGCCCACCCCCTACACCATAAATTGGTGGCTGCTCAGAGTTAGTGCACGACTTTTGTCGTTTGAGAGCAACCCACCTCCGAAGCTTTTGAGAGAGAGAAATCCTTGCGAGGACAAAGCCCAAACACCCAGAGCCAAAGAGTGTTAGGCATCACTGAAGTCTTTCTGTCCGCGTGACCTGAAGACTTGTTACACTTGAGGACAGTGAATCCTCCAGCCGGTTAGGCGTCACGTTCTGAGCATCCAAGAGTCATTGTGGATCGCCGGTGAACGAAGTCTGTGAAGGTTTGGAAGTCTACCTTGAAGACTTACGAGAGTGATTGGGCGAGGACTGGGTGTCCTTAGCTCAAGGGGAATAAGGTGAAGACACGGTCTTCTGAGTTGAATCTCAGCCTCCCTAACCAGACGTACAATTTTCACATCAACTGGAACTGGTCCAACAAATCCTTTGTCCTCATCAAGTGACAGGTTCTATCCACTCCCTCTCTTTACTTACAGTTTGTCTTCGTGAAGTCATTGCCTATTTGCACTACCTGTTTGACTTCACTGTGTGACTACTATTGTTGTTTGGCTTCATACCATCTTCCATCCTGATCTCTTCTACCTAGCCGCTATTAGTCTTGTCTATGTCTTGCTTAGTGTAGTCTACCTTCCGCTGCATGTTTATAGGTTCATTTCTATCGTTTGTCTTCGAAACTCCCATGTTTTGAAGACTTTCATAAAAATCGCCTATTCACCCCCTCTAGTCGATAATTAGCACTTTCAATTGGTATCAGAGAAAGGTACTCCCTTGTTCTGTGTGATTCGGTTTAACCACCTAGAGTTTTAGCTATGTCGACTGCAGGGATAATCAAAGTCTCCGCTGCGTGCCCCGTCTTCGATGGAACTGAATATCCCTACTGGAAGAATAAGATGCGCATGCATCTTGAAGCCATTGATGTCGACCTCTGGATGTCGTCAAGAATGGTGTTCCCAAGACCGGTGAAGGTGTCACCACTGTTGATGTCAAGAAGTTCGTTCAACTGGATTCTACTGCCAAGAACATCATCTGTGGTCATCTGACCAAAGGACAATATGGACGTGTGAGTGCTCTGGAAACGTCGAAGCTAGTCTCGGACTGGCTCTCCAAGGTCAACGAAGGCGTCAACCCAGGGAGATCAAAGGATCAGTGTTCTTCGCAACCTCTTCAACCGCTTCAAGAGAAACGACAATGAGAATGTCCAGCTCATGTTTGATCGCCTCACTGACATCACAAATGAGCTTCGTGCTCTCGGCGCCACTAAGATCAACAAGCATGAAATTGTCAAGACACTTCTGAGATCACTTGACAGCTTGTTCGACACCCTTGCCCTGATGATACAAGAACGCCTTGACTTCAAGACACTCAATCCGTCTGACATACTTGAGAGGCTCAACACACATGAGTTCCAGCTATCTGAGAAAAGAGATATCTATGGTCCCAACTATGGCCGAACTCGCGCTTTGAAGGCAAAAGCTGTTTCCTCATCTGAAGAAGAATCTGACAGCAGTTCTGGTGATCCTGAAGACATTGGAAAGGAGCTTGCTATGCTTGTGAAGAAGTTCCAGAAGTTCACTAAGAAGAAGGGCTTCAGAAAGTCTTCGCAATCCAGCTCAAGAAATGATGAAGCTTCCACTCATGACTACAAGAAGAGAACATGTCACAAGTGCAAGAAACCTAGACACTACATCTCTGAGTGTCCACAGTGGGACAATGAGAACAAGAAGAAGAAGAAATCCTCAAAGTCTTCTTCCAAGTCCTCGTCCAAGTCTTCATCACATAAGAAGAGCTCATCTGGCAAGGCTCGTGCTTTTGTTGGCAAGGAGATGACTTCAGAGGAGGAGTCTGCTTCTGAGGAGGCGGAGGTGGAGTCTGAGGAGGAGTCCGACCCTGGCGTTGCAAGTCTGGCTCTAGCTACAGCCTACGTTGCCAAGTCCATCTTCAACACTGAAGACAATGGCCCCGTCACCAACGCCGATGCTAATGACAAGGATGACTCTGCTCCCACCTACTGCTTCATGGCACGAGGTGCCAAGGTAAAATCGCGCGATGCTTACTTTCAAACATCAAGTGAAGATGACTCTGATTGTGAATCCAAACCCAGCTACAAAACACTTGCTAAAATTACAACTGAACAACAGAAAGCTATGGACCATACTCAAAAAATGTTAGACAAAAGCGATGACCTGTTGGACGCAGAAATGACCCGTTCTCAGTCCTTAATTGAAGACATAAAAAATCTTCATGTTAAGTACCAGGAACTTGAAAGTCGTCATGAAACGCTCTCAACCACTCATGAAAAGCTTTCCTATGATTATCTTCAAAGGAAGCAAGAACTTGAGAAATTGAGAGCGGCTCATGAAGATCTTCAAAAAGAGAATGAGTCACTTCACGCTCAACAGATCAGTCCCGCTCAGGAAGGATTTGAACCACCATGTATAAAATGCCTTGAGCGTGATAACGCTACTTCTGTTGCTGAATGTTCTACTGCTGCTATTGCAATATCTTCAACTTTTGATGTGGTAACTAACTCCTCTGCTGAGGATACCACTACTATTGCTGATGAAAATGCTAGGTTGAAGACATTGCTTGAAACAGGGATGTACAAAAGTCTCAAAGGGCATCAGACACTGTGCGATGTCCTCAAAAAGCAGATTCTGAACCGAAACCCTAGGAAAGAGGGTGTTGGGTTCGAGAGGAAAATGAATGTTGATGGCTCCTACTGGAAGCCTGAGCAGTACCCCAAAACCACATGGGTTGCTGCAAAGGGTCCTTCAGCGGATCCATCTACCTTATCTGGCTTCACTTGTGCTAACCCTATTATCATTGATGAATCCTTTGGTGCAAACTATAAACTGTTTAAGAATCAGAATGGTGAAGTGTTTGCTAGGTATATTGGTACTAACTGCAGGAATGGGCCACCTGTGAAGAAGATCTGGGTTCCCAAAAGTTATCTTGAGAATCTTCCTGTGAATGTCATCATGACACTTCCTGGGAAGAAGACAAATCCCAGACCAAAGGCTTCATATGGTCCAAAGGCTTCATACAGACAGAGGACTCACCTGAGTCACCCTAACGCTAATGTTTTGCAGGGAAATCATACTCAAAATTATGAATATGAGCGTGTTTCTTCAAATCGATATGTTCATAAGACTAAGAACTATTCTGCTTATTCATATGAGTACTATTGTCCTCCTGCAAGGCTATTTGCTAGGGCTTCAAAGCCGAAGTTCTCAGATGCTGCACTTAGACTCATTGCTTCTAAGCCACCCCTGAAGATGTGGGTGGTTAAGAAGAATTAACTTTCTTTTGCAGGGAAAGGTCTCCAGCCGGAACTGAAAGGCGTCTAATGCTAATGCTGGGGACCTAAAACATCTTGTAGGGCGCAAGATCAAATGCCCAAATGGTCTCACTATGTATTTTGTTCCTGAATTGCTTGCCAATCATCCTATCAGTCCTAATCTTGATCTGAGCTTTGATAATCCTCTTGTGCGTCAAATGTTTATGCTTCACAATACTCTTGGTGAAGCCTATCCCCCTAACTGCACTTTAGGGTATGACACCTCATGCTTCATAATGGATTATGGACAGCGGATGCACTAAACATATGACTGGTGATCGAAGTCTTCTCATGGACTCAACCTTACGTCCATCTGACAAGAGTCACATCACATTTGCTGACACTGGTAAAAGCAAGGTATTGGGTCTAGGTAGAGTTGCAATCTCAAAGGATCAGCACATGGATAAAGTGATGCTTGTTGAATCCCTTGGTTTCAACTTAATGTCTATCTCAATGCTTTGTGACTTGAACATGATTGTGATATTTGGAAAATATCGTTGCCTTGTACTAATGGAATCTGACAAGTCTCTAATCTTTGAAGGGTACCAGAAAGAAGATCTGTACATGGTAGATTTCTCAGTAGGACCACAACTTGCCGTATGTCTTCTAGCAAAAGCTTCAGAGTGTTGGCTCTGGCATCGAAGGCTAGGGCATGCTAGCATGAGGAACTTGCACACTCTCGCAAATAAGAAGCACGTCATAGGCATCGAGGGCGTCAAGTTCAAGAAAGATCATCTGTGCGGTGCCTGTGAAGCTTGAAAGATGACAAGGGCCAAGCATCCCTCGAAGACAATCATGACGACATCTCAACCCTTCGAGCTGCTACACATGGACTTATTTGGCCCTACTCATTACTCCACTCTCACTACTACTACTTGTCTCTATGGCTTCGTCATTGTTGATGATTATTCAAGATATACGTGGGTGCATATAATTCTCTACAAGACTGAAGTGCAGGATGTCTTCAGATGCTTCGCCAACCGTGCCATGAACAACTATGGCGTCAAGATCAAGCATATCAGAAGTGACAACAGCAGAGAGTTCAAGAACACCGGCCTCAACCTTTACCTGGATACATTGGGTATCACTCATGAGTTCTCAGCTCCGTACACACCTCAGCAGAATGGCATCATGGAGCGCAAGAACAGAACACTCATTGAGATGGCATGGATGATGCTCGATGAATACAAGACTCCAAGAAAGTTCTGGCCTGAAGCCATTGATATTGCATGTCACGTCATCAACCGTGTTTATCTTCACAAGCTTCTGAAGAAGACATCCTATGAACTCCTCACTGGTAAGAAGTCAAATGTCAGTTACTTCAGAGTATTTGGTGCTAGGTGCTGGATCAAGGATCCACATCACACTTCAAAATTTTCACCAAAAGCACATGAAGGTTTTATGCTTGGTTACGGAAAGGATTCGCACTCCTACAGAGTCTTCAACCTCTTTCACTATAAAGTGGTTGAAACTGTGGATGTGCGGTTCGATGAGACTAACGGCTCGCAAAGAGAGCACCTTTCAAATGTGCTAGATGAAGTTCCACCTAGTGAATCCATCAAGCTAATGGGTACTGGAGAAATCATACCGTCTGAAGCACAGCCTGAAGAGGAACTTATCATTTCTGCACCTAATCAACCTGAAGACAATGCTCAGCCCGAAGACAATCCTCCTGATGATGACAATGATCAGCAAGAACAAAATCTTCGTCCAGTTCATCCTCGTGTTGCAAATGAAGTACAGATTGAGAAGATAATTGAAAGCATCAATGCACCTGGTCCACTCACTCGTTCAAAAGCAACACAGCTAGCAAATTTATGTGGGCACTCTGCATTTGTCTCAATATCTGAACCCAAGAAAGTTGCTGAAGCCTTCATGGAACCTGAATGGATTCAAGCTATGCAAGAAGAGCTTCAGCAGTTCAAGCTGAACAATGTCTGGGAACTTGTCAAGCGTCCCAACCCTCGCAAGCACAACATAATTGGCACAAAATGGATATATCGCAACAAGCAAGATGAGCATGGTCAAGTCGTCAGAAACAAGGCTCGTCTCGTTGCTCAAGGATACACACAAGTTGAAGGGATTGACTTCGATGAAACATTTGCTCCCGTGGCTAGGCTTGAAGCCATTCGCATACTGCTAGCCTACGCAAATCATCACAACATCCTTCTGTATCAAATGGATGTAAAGAGTGCATTTCTCAACGGCAAGATTGAAGAAGAAGTGTATGTTGCACAACCGCCTGGCTTTGAAGATCCAAAACATCATGATATGGTGTACAAGCTTAACAAGGCACTGTATGGCCTCAAACAAGCCCCTCGCGCTTGGTATGACACTATCAAAGACTTCCTGAAGAGCAAAGGCTTCAAACCTAGTTCCCTGGATCCCACACTCTTCACGAAGACATATGATGGTGAACTGTTTATGTGCCAAATATATGTGGATGACATAATCTTCGGCTGCACCAACCAGAAATACAGTGATGAGTTTGGACACATCATGCAAGAGCAATATCAGATGTCCATGATGGGTGAGCTGAAGTTCTTCCTTGGTCTTCAAATTCATCAACAAAGCAATGGCATCTTCATATCTCAAGAGAAATATCTTAAAGATTTCCTGAAGAAGTTTGGAATGAAAGACTGCAAAGGTTACACGACGCCAATGCCAACCAAGAGTCATCTGGGCCCCGACGCCAATGGTAAAGAGTTCGATCAAAAGGTATACCGCTCCATGATTGGTTCTTTACTTTACTTACGTACATTTAGGCCAGATATTATGCATAGTGTTTGCATGTGTGCTCGATTCCAAGCGGTACCAAAGGAATCACATCACTTAGCTGTGAAGCAAATTCTTTGATATTTGGCTTACACCCCAGCACTAGGGTTATGGTATCCAAAGGGCTCAGAGTTTGATCTAGTTGGATTCTCGGATGCGGATTATGCTGGTGACAAGGTGGATCGCAAGTCTACATCAGGCACATGTCACTTTCTGGGACGATCACTTGTCTGTTGGTCTTCAAAGAAGCAGAACTGTGTATCACTCTCCACTATTGAATCTGAATACATTGCTGCTAGATCTTGCTGCGCTCAGCTTCTATGGATGAAGCAAACACTCAAGGACTATGGCATCCATCTGAAACAAGTACCACTCTACTACGACAACGAAAGCGCCATCAAGATTGCCAACAACCCAGTTCAGCACTCGAAGACAAAGCACATTGAAATTCGTCATCACGTTCTCAGAGATCATGTCATGAAGGAAGATATTGATATCATACACGTCAACACTGAAGAGCAATTGGCAGATATCTTCACAAAGCCCTTGGATGAGAAAAGGTTTTGCAAGTTGCGGTGTGAGCTAAATATCTTGGAATCCTCGAATGTCCTGTGATCAGGCACACATCCTAACACTTATGCATGTTGATGACTTAGATGTGCAACACATGAAGTAATGTATATCTTCAATCAATCAAGACTTACACTCTAAGTGTGAATACATTAATGTGGAATTTGACTTCGGAGCGCCACGATAATTGTGCGCCGTGTCTGGGTCTAATACTTCCTATATGGTGGGTAACGCCACCACCAAATTCTTCTATTTGAAGTATTTTTCTCATGGCGTTACATTTGCTAACTCTTCGCATTTGGTTTGTCTTCAATATTAACATGACTTCATGTTTATCTTGACAATGTTGATTTGGTCTTATTCTGATATATACATATATTAGTGTTCTGTCCTCTACAGCATTCACTTATAGCTATGTCTTCTCGTTTGAATCTTTTGAACTACGTGAATGTGATCGGACCCTTACCTCTCTATGCTTCTATCCCAAATCTATCTATCCAAATCATATCCATTCTGTTGAAACCGTCGAATGTCTTCTCTGCGTCCTTGTCAGCAGAAGATATAGAGACAAACATTAAATCTGTTTTAAATGCTCAATTCTTATTGCCTGAAACCCGGAGAAGCCGGAACAACCACCCGACAGTCCAGGCGTGCGTGGGAACATGGAACAACTCCCGATGTGTTGCATGTTCGCCATGTGTCCCTCAGATGTGAACCACCAGGGGCACCTGCGTAATTGCGTTGTGTCGTCCCTCTCCCTATAAATGCACATCACATCGCGGTCAAAAATCCTTCTCCCACCTCTCCACCTCGTCAAAACCCTAGTTCCACCGCTAGCTCTCGACGACGACGGCGACGAAGCGCTTAGCTGCCGCAACCTCTTCGACGCCGTCCTCACGCCGGCCGCGGACATCGTCTTCTCCGCCGCCGCCGTAGGTGTCCTCCGTCGCCAAGTTAGGGCACGGAAGATCGTACTGCTCGGCCTCATCTTTTACTCCATCTAGCAGTTCATCGTGTGGTAAATTAAAACTCTCTTTTTACCGTCTTTTTGATCCGATAGATTCATCCTTTCTACCAAAAGTAGTTTCTGCCTCCACAAATTTGGATCTATCCTGTTCTGCATCTCATCATATGCCTAGTATCTTCACTTATGCTTCACACGAAGTTAGATTCCTCACTTGTACCTATTCTAGGATTCGTACAAATCTGGAACCAACTCTCAACATATAAGTGAATGTCTTCGCGCTATGAGGTCAATGTCTTCTAAACTGATTTATCTTCAAAATCCTCTGAGAATGCACATGACCTCTTCCCCTTCCCTCGCATCTCTAATGCTGTCACAGGTACATGTGCATGGGAGAATCCCTTGGTTCTCATAGTCTGCATTCATTTGCAGAATTCTTACAGCATCATATCAACTCTCCCGAAGCTAGTTCCTGTCTGACCAGCAGACGGAAGCCTTTGACAGTTTTGAAGCCATTCAGTCTGAACTTCATGGCAACTGATAAGTCAGCAAGGAAGGGAGGAAGACAGCGCCGTGGGGGAACTTCAAGAGATTTGCCGCCTGATCTCTATGAGCTATACAGAACAGATCCAGAGGAGGACTACAATCAGCGAAAAACACGAATCCAATGGATTCGAAGATATTGGGCAGAGCAATGGTTCAAGTACAGGTTTTTCACTCAGGAATATGCTGAGAGGAACGCCATCAAGCGACCCTAGGGAGACATCTTGTACAAAAATCTTCCACCCAGGTCCAGAGCTGAAGCCATTGATCAAGGCTTCTACCCTTGCATGGTCCGTGGACCACATCCTGGTGATGCTGACCCATCGTCTCTGCTATGGTGTCGTGACGACAATCTATTCAAGCGCAACTTTCAGTTTGCCAAGAACTCGGCTAAGGAGAACAAGAAGTCGCGGGGATTAGACTTCAACCCAGGTCCCTCTGCTCCTCGTGCCGATGGCACACGCGAAGCTGAACCCAATCTTGTTGGGCCCTTCTACAATCTGGAAGGTCTCATCACTCACATTAAGGTTCAAGGGACAACCGAGGATCACTCTGCAGATGACGCTGATTTTGACGAAGCGCCTGCACCACCGAAGCCTATGAAGCTGAAGAAACCCAAGGCTTCGAAGCCTTCCACCGCACCAAGAGCTTCGCGAGCGAAGCCTCTGGCCACTGCTCCTCCTGCACCAAGCGTGCAGTCTGAAGATCTCTCACGCATCTCCAAATCTGAGAAGATGGAGAAGAAGCCCATGCAAACTACTGGTCAAGCACTGACCCCTGCTGCTATTCTAAGAAATGAGAACAACACCATTGATCTGTCTAGTGACGACGATCTTTGTGATGATGCTCTTGAAATGCTAATAAAGAGCAAGCAAGAGGCAGAAATCTTCAATGATCTTCCCCTCTTCGACGTGGACATCCTGAACAAGTTCATCGACGAGTGGTTTGACAGCCCAAACCTCAGTTTTGATGATCTGCAACTCCCCATTGGCCTCAGCGTCTCCTTCCATGGAGCCATTGATCCTGAGCTGGCTCTAGCTCAGAAAATTGTTGAACTGAAGCACAAGATCAACTATGAAAAGGCTCAGTTCAAGAAGCACATGGC
This sequence comes from Aegilops tauschii subsp. strangulata, assembly GCF_002575655.3. Lineage (NCBI taxonomy): Eukaryota > Viridiplantae > Streptophyta > Magnoliopsida > Poales > Poaceae > Aegilops > Aegilops tauschii. The sequence goes on from NC_053040.3 coordinate 211,899,219, forward strand.
CAAGCTCAGTGTGACCGACGTCCAGAACTTCAAGACAATGCTGCATGAGCTCAAGGAGGCTTTTCACAAGAAACATGACGAAGCCAAAGGTTCTCGAGAGCGAATGAAGCATTGGGCTGCCAAGTGTATTCAAGCTTACAATGAAGCTGAGAAGCGCAAGGCACTTGGGCGTCCTCGCATCGACCCCAAGATGGCTGCCAAGCAGAAGAAGCCTGCTGTGGACCAAGCTGATACATCCAGGCGGGAAGAACCTCACATTGTCTTCCCCGCTAGTATGACAGGCGTGAAGCCTAAGGTCCCCACAGTGGCTTCAGAGCTTCAGAAGACAAGGGCAGCTGAAGCCAAAGCTAGAAAGCGCAAGACCAAGAACACCACTGATGATGCTCCACCTACCAAGAAGCGTAAAACCAAGAAGAAAGATCGGGCTGCTCCCACAGAGCCCCTTGTCGTCGAGCCAATTTCTGTTGCTCGTCCTGCATCTGCATAACAAGAGCGTCGACTGATAGTTCATGAGCCTGCTTCCCCAGAGGCTCCTGAAGCTAAAGACATTCCAGCTGTCAACCCCACCGCAGCTGAAGACATTGGTCCCCAAGACAATGTAGACGATGATGAAGTCCTTCCTCAGATCGAGCACAACATGGTATCATCACCTGTTCTCACCAGTAGCGAACTCGTCAGCATTGGACGTCCTCTGACGCCAATTGCTCAGGATGATTCATGGGGTGATCACCCACAAGACTCCCCCGTCAAGGAGAAACACCAGCTACTCCCCCAACTCAAGTCACCACTCCGGTGCTTGAAGATGATGACTTTGAGGCCCAACCTACTCCATCTCCACAAGCGTCGCTAGCGTTCCGCAGGCTTCGCAAAGGACCACGGCCACAAGTCACACTTTCGAGTGTTCCAGAAGGAGACGAGCACCAATCAGTATCTCGCCAAGTATTTCCTGAAGCCTCTCCGACTATGAACAACTCCGAGTCTGAAGCCAAAGCGGCTGAAGATATTCCGGCTGCATCAGCCGATGAACAAGAAGAGCCAAGATTGGAAGAAGAACGTGTTGCTACACCCCCGTCCAACCCTGAAGTTGTTCTCGAGGAGAACGTGTCCGACCCTCCAGCTACTCAAGTGGAGGTTAACAATACTGAGGCAGCCACAAACAACTCAACTGAAGCCAATGACATTGTCATGGCTGAAGCTAATGTGGCGCCTGAAGTTAATGTGGCGACTGAAGTTAATGTGGTGCCAGAAGTTGTTGCACCTGAAGCCAATGCTGCACCTGAAGCAAATCTGCAGCCTGACGTCAATGCCAATGCCACTGCTCCTGTACCGCCCCCACGACCACACACTATAGCGCAAGCATATAATTATGGTCAGCTGGTCACTGTCAGATGGCCCATTCTGGTTCCTCCACCTGCTGCTGGTCCGCAATTTGATTATCATGTCGAGCACAGGCCTCAAGTCCAGAAGCCGAAACCAAGGTTGCCTAGGTTTCCAGGTACTGCCACTTCACCCGGGTCATTCAATGCAAATGGCCTCATTGCGCACAACACTTTCTTTGATAGCACCAAGAACCCCTATTCCAAGCCAAGGATTTCATCTGATCAGTTCTGGAGCTATCAGTAGCGCAGCTACTACTCTTGTGTTCTCTATGATCAAGGGCGCATCTTCCCTCATATGCATCTTGATTGTGAAGCCATTGCTGGACTGCCTTGCCTTGAAGAAGCCCTTGACTGCTTTCGTGATGCTGCATTGCTGAACTTTGTGACTGATAAGGAGCATTGGAATGAAGAGCTTCTGCTACAATTTTATGCTACCTTCCACATTCGCGGCTACAACAGGGATCCGAAGACTTGGGTCCTTGAGTGGATGACAGGCAATGTCCATCATGAAGCTAAAGCTCTTGATATCATTGAGTTAACTGGCCTGCCCACTCCAGGTGAACTCTTCGAGCCTGGTTGTCAGCTTCACCGCAATGCATTGGAGAGCATCTTTCAGAAGCCAGAGCCCAACATGAGCCAAATGCTAAGCATGACAAAGCCTCTGCCACCCAACGCTGAATACCCAAGAGAGTTCTTTGTTGATGACCTAGAGTATCTGCCCCGCACTATTTATCATATCATCAGGCGAACTCTATGGACCATCAAGGGACATTCTTCTACAGCAAAGCTTGAAGGAGCGATGAAGACATTGGTCTTTTATATCTTCAATGGCATCAGCTTCAATGCTCAAGACTTCTTTATCAGGCAATTGGCTGCATCAGGCTTTGATCTCTTTGGTCTGATGTTCTACGCTCCTTGGGTTATGCGCCTTATCAAGCTTCATTCAGCTGTCAACTATCAGCCTTCTGCTCGCAACCATCTGATCTTTTTGCCAGAGGTTGATATGTCAATTGAAGCCATATACCCAGAGCCTGCCAAGGAGCCCATTTATCTTCACAATGCCGATCACCAAAGCTTCACGCAACCCATTGAAGGAGTCCAGGCCGTCAGTCGTGTTTATCCTTTGGCTGGCAATACACGTGGTCCTCATCGTGCCAATACTGAAGCCACTGAGAGCACAATTGCGCACAGGCCTCGAAAGCGATCTCGTGTTCTCAATGACCGAGAGCCTCTCGTTGCCTTGCATCAGAAACAGGATAAGCATCACTAATGGCTGAAGCGACAGATGCAAAGCCTCTTGGCGGATGTCAATCACATTCGCAACCTTGCCACCAAGAATGCCTTTGTCACTCATGAAACATGTTGGAGGTCATGGAAGAGTTTGACATTGCTGAGTGCTGAAGCTGATCTTCAAGACGATGGCTTCACTGAAAGATTCAAGTTTGACTCCACTCCTCTAAGGGCTGTCTTGCATTGAACTCCCTCTCTTGAAGACTCTGACTATTCCTCCTCAGCTGCAACGGTGAATGCCAGAGTCATAGATGACCAAGATGATGCTACTTCACCACCTCCAACTTCAGCGCGTGTCGACACTGCACCAAGTTCCTCTACACCGCCAAACGCAAACGACGACCCTGCTGCTTCACCTACTCATAATGGGAACGAGTAGAGGCTCTATGTCTTCAAACCTTTTTGGTCCTTACTGACAAAAGGGGGAGAAGCATATGAGTTGATAGTCTTCAAGCAGGTCCATATGGGTGGTTGCTTTATATTTTGCTAAGTATTTACAACTCTCACTTTTGATACATTTGGTTCTTTGAGTTGTAACACTTAAACCTGATGGTCGTCTGGTACTTGTTTGCTATTCTGTGATGCGATGATAAATTCCGCATGTGCGATGATAAATCCCGCACGAAGTCATACTGCAGACGTCCATTTTTCATTATGCATGTCATTATCTTCGTTATATCTAATCATGCATGATGAATTGTCTTCATAAGTTGAAGAGGATCTCCACAAATACAACCTGCCATGTGCATTTGCATTCCAAAAGCAAATTACTTATATGCACATCTTCAGGGGGAGCCTTTTGTTACTTATGAAGACAATACCTTAATCCTTTACAACTTCACATACTTTTATCCCCGTTGAAAACTTCAACCAGTTTGTCATCAATCACCAAAAAGGGGGAGATTGTAAGTGCATCTAGTGCTACCCCTAGTCGGTTTTGGAGTATTGACGACAAACCTGGTTGAGGGACTAATGTGTTTGTGAGAATTGCAGGATAACACAGGAATTAGTCCCTCATTGATTCGGTTTACCTACCGGAGATGACCCCTAAAAATGTATGAAGACATTGAAGACAATGGTGGTATGTGAAGATATTCACATTAAAGACTATGACATGAGAAGACATCGCGTGAAGACTATGGAGCGCGAAGACTTAGTTGTTTCGTTGTTTCCTTTTCTTCTTTATTGAGTCATAGGAACCACCGTACTTTTAAGTGGGGTCCCAGTGAACAAAGTCAGAGTGACTGAAGTGATGCTCAACCAAATCCTATGTCTTCGAGCGAAGACAATGAGAGCAAATCTTATCTAGAGCTGGATGAGTCAGCTTTACTTGTAGCCCAAGTCAAGCTGCCACGTGTGTGTGAAATCTGATCGTTGGAACACGTGTCGGTTCCTTAGTGACCCAGGGTCATTTCGGACAAATCAGGTCGGGTTGCCTAGTGGCTATAAATAGCCCACCCCCTACACCATAAATTGGTGGCTGCTCAGAGTTAGTGCACGGCTTTTGTCGTTTGAGAGCAACCCACCTCCGAAGCTTTTGAGAGAGAGAAATCCTTGTGAGGACAAAGCCCAAACACCCAAAGCCAAAGAGTGTTAGGCATCACTGAAGTCTTTCTGTCCGTGTGACCTGAAGACTTGTTACACTTGAGGACTGTGAATCCTCCAGCCGGTTAGGCGTCGCGTTCTGAGCATCCAAGAGTCATTGTGGATCGCTGGTGAACGAAGTCTGTGAAGGTTTGGAAGTCTACCTTGAAGACTTACGAGAGTGATTGGGCGAGGACTGGGTGTCCTTAGCTCAAGGGGAATAAGGTGAAGACACGGTCTTCTGAGTTGAATCTCAGCCTCCCTAACCAGACGTACAGTTGTCACAGCAACTGGAACTGGTCCAACAAATCCTTTGTCCTCATCAAGTGACTGGTTCTATCCTCTCCCTCTCTTTACTTACAGTTTGTCTTCGTGAAGTCATTGCCTGTTTGCATTACCTGTTTGACTTCACTGTGTGACTTCTATTGTTGTTTGGCTTCATACCATCTTCCATCCTGATCTTTTCTACCTAGCTGCTATTAGTCTTCGTGCTTTCACTTCATTGAATACTTGTCTATGTCTTGCTTAGTGTAGTCTACCTTCCGCTGCATGTTTATAGGTTCATTTCTATCGTTTGTCTTTGAAACTCCCATGTTTTGAAGACTTTCATAAAAATAGCCTATTTACCCCCCTCTAGTCGATAACTAGCACTTTCAATGGCGCCTTCGAGTTTGGCATCAGGAGAGTTGCCTTTGACATGCCACATAGTATGCCTTAGAATATGATATACTATGAGGGGAAGGTACTCGAGGTATTTGACAAAGAACTCTTTGGGATATTCAGCGTCATGGGGCAAAGGCTTCATGATACTTAGCATCTGGCTCATGTTGGGCTCTGGCTTCTGAAAGATGCTGTGCAGTTCATTCTGATGAAGCTAACAACCTGGTTCAAATTACTCACCAGGAGTGGGCAGGGAAGTAAGCTCGATGATATCCTAGGCTTTGGCTTCATGATGTACATCGCCTGTCATCCACTCAAGGATCCAAGTCTTCGGATCCCGTTTGTAGCCTCTGATGTGAAGTGTAGCATAGAACTACAATAGAAGCTCTTCATTCCAATGCTCCTTATCAGTTACAAACTGGAGCAGCCCAACATCTCTGAAGAAGTCAAGAGCCTCTTCAAGTCATGGCAACCCAGCAATGGCATCACAATCCAGACGCTTATGACAGAAAATCTTGTTTTGGTTGTATAGAATGCATGATTAATAGTTGCGTTGCTGATGGCTCCAGAACCTATCTGAGGTAATCTTTGGCTTCTTGTCGGGGTTCTTGGCGCTGTCGAAGAATGTGTTGTGCTCTCTGAAGCTGAGCACACTGAAGGAGCCTTGGGTAGTTGCAGCACCGGGAAGCCTTGGCAATCTTCGCTTTGCCTTCTGAGTCTGAGGCCTTTGCTCCACATGGCAGTCGCATTATGGACCTGGAGCAGTGGGAGGAACCATAATAGGCCATCTTACAGTGACAAGCTCACCACGATTGTAGGCCTGTTCCATAGTGTGAGGCACCGGCAGAGGAACATCTACATCAGAGGTGGTTGGTTGCACATTATCTTCAGTGGCAGCATTGACTTCGGGCTCCACATTGTCTTCGGCCATGACATTGTCATTGGCTTCAGTGGTGATAGTGGTGGCAGCCTCATTAGATTCAACATCCATGGCTTCAAGGACAGGAGGGTCTGGCACAATCACATTCTCTTCTTGCACAACTGGATCACTGACAGGGCGAATAACTTCATGTTCTTCTTCTTTCTCTTCATCGGCTGATGCAGTCGGAATGTCTTCAGCAGCTTTGGCTTCAGACTCATGAGCAGACTCTGAAGGGATGGCTTCAGGAAACACTTGACGTGCTACCGAGCTTGTGGGCTGCACATTCTCTTCAGGAATGCTCGACATGGAGACCTGGGGCCTAGGGCCTCTGCGAAGCCTTTGAAATGCGAGCGACGCCGTTGGTGAGGTAGTGGTATGCTCCATGTCTTCATCAAGTACCAGAGTGGTGACATGAGCTGGTGGAGTACGGGGAATCACTTCATGCAGGAGGGTGTTTGGGTGTTGCTCTTCCCAAAATTCATCTTGAGCAATTGGCGTTGTGGGACCGCCAATGCTTATGTAACGCTCGGATAATTAGGCTACAGTAAACTCTCCTGATGATGCCATGTCATCTCTGTTACTGTTGCTAATCAAGTGTTAGTTCAAAACATCTCAAATTCAAAAAAATGAATTAGTGACAAACACCCAGAGTTTTCAAAAGTCAAAACAAAAATGTTCGGTGGGTGCCAAATATTGCACTGGTAATTATTGTGGAGAAAACATTTTTTTAGAAAGTGCCTAAGTATTTTAAAGTGAAATAAAGCAGAAAAGAAAAATAAAGAAAAGAAAAGAAAAAGAACCCCCTCCCTCACTGGACCAGGCGGCCCTTGCTCGCAGGCCAGACCGGCCCACCTGGCCCAGCTGGCCAACCGCCGGCCCAGCCCCTCCTCGGGTCGCCTTCCCCCCTGTTCCCCCGACCGGGGTCGCAATAGGGGTGAGCCCCGCCGGACCACCTCGACGGCGACTACCTGGAGAGGATAAGGTCGACCCCTCCCCTCGACGCCTCGGCCTCCTCCCCACCTACCTCCACTCCCCTCTCTTGCCTCCCAGATCCACACGCTCCTCCCCCTCTCTGTCTCGCTCGCCCGCCTCACCCGAGCGCCATCGCCGCCGTCCCACCTCGCATCACCACGGCGACCGCCTCCCTCGTGCTCCTCCGACGTAACCAGCCGTTCCGCTGCGCTCCGCTACGTCGACTACGACCACGAACGCGAGCCGACGAGCCCCACCGCCCGGATCTCCGCCTTCTTCTTCCTCCTCAGATCGCCGGCGATCTTCCTCCTCTCCGGCGACTCCTGCTGCTACTAAGCCTATCACCGGCCTCCGTGTGCCGCTCGGTGAGATCCTCCGTCTCCTGCTCCCCTCCGTTAGCCTCTACGCGTGCCGTAGCTAGCTGCCGCCGCGTCCGTGCTCTACTCGCCGCCGACGATCTTGTGGCCGTCGTTGTGGTCGATGTCACCACTGCCTAAGGCCACGGTCAAACTCCTAGTGCTCCCAGGAGCCCTACGAGCACGAGCCCGTGCTTCCCCGTACCCCCTAGCTCTAGATCCGTCGATGCCCGAACTCTGGCGTCCGCTCCGCCGCTCGCCACCACCGTCTTCAGCCGTTTCCGGCCAAGCCACCCCCACAGTTCGACGCGCAAGCGTGCGCCCGTTCGGACGCGGGTAGCCGCGCACGAAACGACCCCCTGTGGCAATTTTTCGAATGACTCCGGCGACGCGCCGCCGCGGTTTTTGTCGCAGGAGCTCTCTCCGACGCCGACGCCGACGTGGCTCGATGGGCCCCGCCCCTGGGTCGCTGACCAGTGGGTCCTGGGGGCCCCGTTGACTGGGTTGACCCAGTCAACTGCTGACCAGGCAGCCCAGTGCCACTGACACATGGGCCCCACCGCCTATATTAATTAATTAAAATGTTTTAATAATTAAAACCTAATTAGTTAATAATTAGAGACTGACATGTGGGGCCCAGTAGCTGTTTAACCTCAGATTAGTTTAATTTAAACTCTGTTAATTAACAGTGCCTGACATGTGGGCGCCACCTGTCTGGTTTGACTGGTCAGCCGACCTGTTGACCTGCTGACGTCAGCATTGCATCATGCTGATGTCATAATTCCCTTTTCTGTTAATTTAAATAATTCTAGAAAATGATTAAATCTTTAGAAAATCATATAAAATAATCCGTAACTCGGATGAAAATAGTTTCTACATGAAAGTTGCTCAGAACGACGAGACGAATCCGGATACGCAGCCCGTTCGTTCACCACACATCCCTAACCTATAGAACTTGCAACATTTCACCTCCGGTCCATCTGTCCGAAAACGCGAAACATCGGGAATACTTTCCCGGATGTTTCCCCCCTTCGCCGGTATCACCTAGTACCGCGTTTGGACACACCTAGCCTCACGCTTTGTCATGTCATGCATCGTTATGCATTTGTTTGCATTGTATTCATTGTTTCTTCCCCCTCTTCTCTCCGGTAGACTACGAGACCGACGCCGCTGCTGGTGCCCCGACCGACTACGCTGTTGACGACCCCTCCTTCTTGCCAGAGCAATCAGGCAAGCCCCCCCTTGATCACCAGATATCGCCTATTCTTCTCTATACTGCTTGCATTAGAGTAGTGTAGCATGTTACTGCTTTCCGTTAATCCTATCCTGATGCATAGCCTGTCCTTGCTACTACTGTTATTACCTTTACCTGCAATCCTACATGCTTAGTATAGGATGCTAGTTTTCCATTAGTGGCCCTACATCCTTGTTCGTCTGTTGTGCTATACTATCAGGCCGTGATCACTTGGGCGGTGATCACGGGTATATACTTATATACTCTATACCTGATACCTGTGGTGACTAAAGTCGGGTCGGCTCGTAGGTGTACCCGCGAGTGGATCTTGTGGCGGAGCGACAGGGCAGGTTGAGACCACCTAGGCGAGAGGTGGGCCTGGCCCTGGACGGCGTCCGCGGTTACTTCAAAATAACACGCTTAACGAGTTCTTGGTATTTGATCTGAGTCTGGCCATTTGGTCTATACGCACTAACCAACTACGCGGGAACAGTTATGGGCACTCGACGTCGTGGTATCAGCCGAAGCCTTCGTGACGTCAGCGACTGAGTGGCGCGCGCCGGATTGGACTGGAATGCCTACTAGGCTAGGTCTGCTTTCGGCCGCGTTCGCAACGTGCAGGTGTGCAATGGGCGATGGGCCCAGACCCCTGCGCCATAGGATTTAGACCGGCGTGCTGACCTCTCTGTTGTGCCTCGGTGGGGCTGCGACGTGTTGATCTTCCGAGGCCGGGCATGACCCAGAAAAGTGTGTCCGGCCAAATGGAATCGAGCGTGTTGGGTTATGTGGTGCACCCCTGTAGGGAAGTTTATCTATTCGAATAGCCGTGTCCCTCGGTAAAAGGACGACCCGGAGTTGTACCTTGACCTTATGACAACTAGAACCAGATACTTAATAAAATACACCCTTCCAAGTGCCAGATACAACCCGGTGATCGCTCTCTAACAGGGCGACGAGGAGGGGATCGCCGGGTAGGATTATGCTATGCGATGCTACTTCGAGGACTTCAATCTACTCTCTTCTACATGCTACAAGATGGAGGCTGCCAGAAGCGTAGTCTTCGACAGGACTAGCTATCCCCCCCTTATTCTGGCATTCTGCAGTTCAGTCCACTGATATGGCCCTTTACACATATACCCATGCATATGTAGTGTAGCTCCTTGCTTGCGAGTACTTTGGATGAGTACTCACGGTTGCTTTTCCCCCTCTTTTCCCCCTTTCCTTTCTATCTGGTTGTCGCAACCAGATGCTGGAGCCCAGGAGCCAGACGCCACCGTCGACGACGACTCCTACTACACCGGAGGTGCCTACTACTACGTGCAGCCCGCTGACGACGACCAGGAGTAGTTAGGAGGATCCCAGGCAGGAGGCCTGCGCCTCTTTTGATCTGTATCCCCGTTTGTGCTAGCCTTCTTAAGGCAAACTTGTTTAACTTATGTCTGTACTCAGATATTGTTGCTTCCGCTGACTCGTCTATGATAGAGCACTTGTATTCGAGCCCTCGAGGCCCCTGGCTTGTATTATGATGCTTGTATGACTTATTTATGTTTTAGAGTTGTGTTGTGATATCTTCCCGTGAGTCCCTGATCTTGATCGTACACGTTTGCGTGCATGATTAGTGTACGATTGAATCGGGGGCGTCACAGCTTATGAGTTCACTGCTCATGGGAGCAGGTGATGATATTGGTTTGGGCTTGAGCTGAGGAAGGACTTTATCATCTTCAACACGGTCCTCATGACCAATGTCTTCAGCTGTGGTGGAATCATCAGCTGGGATCTCTTCAGACTCTGGAGCCTCTGCGGGAGCAGGCTCATGAACAACGAGACAACGCTCGCGATTGGTGGAGGCAGGAAGTGCAACAGAGATGGGTTCAACATTTAGCGGCTCTTGGGCAGCAGCATGCTCTTTTCATGAAGACTTTGAAGCCTTTGTCTTCAACTTTTTCTTGGAGAGAGCAGCATCAGAGGTGTCTTGGTGCTTCCTCTTCCTGGCTTCAGCCTCAGCTTGCCGTGTCTTATTTTGCTCTGAAGCTGCTGAAGGGACCTTTGGCTTCGAGCCAGTCATGCTGGCAGGAAAGACTATGCTTGGTCGGTCCTACCTTGGGGCTTCTAGTTCAGCTTCAGCAGACTTCTTCTTCTTCTTCTTGGCTGCAAGCTTGGGGTCAATGCCAGGACACCCAAGTGCCTTTCTCTTTTCAGCCTCATTGTGTGCTTGGATGCACTTCCACACATAATACTTCATGCGCTCACGGGAGCCTTTGGCTTCTTCATGCTTCTGATTGAACTGGGCCTTGAGGTCAATCATCATTTGCTTGAACTTTTGTACATCAGCAACACTGAGCTTGGCCATGTGCTTCCTGAACTGGGCCTTTGCTACCTCTTGAGCACTGCGTTGGTTTTCCCTTGAAGAGGAAAGGGTGATGCAGCAAAGTAGCGTAAGTATTTCCCTCAGTTATTGAGAACCAAGGTATCAATCCAGTAGGAAGCTACGCGCGAGGCCCTCGCACCTACACAAACAAATAAATCCTCGCAACCAACGCGATAAGGGGTTGTCAATCCCTACACGGTCACTTACGAGAGTGAGATCTGATAGATATGATAGGATAATATTTTTGGTATTTTTGTGATAAAGATGCAAAGTAAAGTAAACAAAATAAAAACGCCGCCAGAAATAGCTTGTTGTCGGGAGATTAATATGATGGAAAATAGACCTGGGGGCCATAGGTTTCACTAGTGGCTTCTCTCAAGAGTATAAGTATTTTACGGTGGGTGACCAAATTACTGTTGAGCAATTGACAAAATTGAGCATAGTTATGAGAATATCTAGGTATGATCATGTATATAGGCATCACGTCCGAGACAAGTAGACCGACTCCTGCCTGCATCTACTACTATTACTCTACACATCGACCGCTATCCAGCATGCATCTAGAGTATTAAGTTCATAAGAACAGAGTAACGCTTTAAGCAAGATGACATGATGTAGAGGGATAAATTCATGCAATATGATAAAAACCCCATCTTGTTATCCTCGATGGCAACAATACAATACGTGCCTTGCTGCCCCTACTGTCACTGGGAAAGGACACCGTAAGATTGAACCCAAAGCTAAGCACTTCTCCCATTGCAAGAAAGATCAATCTAGTAGGCCAAACCAAACTGATAATTCGAAGAGACTTGCAAAGATAACCAATCATACATAAAAGAATTCAGAAGATTCAAATATTGTTCATAGATAAACTTGATCATAAACCCACAATTCATCGGTCTCAACAAACACACCGCAAAAGGAGATTACATCGAATAGATCTCCACAAGAGAGGGGGAGAACATTGTATTGAGATCCAAAAATAGAGAAGAAGCCATCTAGCTAATAACTATGGACCCGAAGGTCTGAGGTAAACTACTCACACTTCATCGGAGAGGCTATGGTGTTGATGTAGAAGCCCTCCGTGATCGATGCCCCCTTCGGCGGAGCTCCGGAACATGCCCCAAGATGGGATCTCGTAGGTACAGAAGGTTGCGGCGGTGGAATTAGGTTTTTGGCTCCGTATCTGATCGTTTGGGGGTACGTAGGTTTATATAGGAGGAAGGAGTACGTCGGTGGAGCAACGTGGGGCCCACGAGGGTGGGGGGCGCGCCCAGGGGGGTAGGCGCGCCCCTACCTCGTGGCTTCCTGGTGGCTTTCTGGACATAGGGTCCAAGTCTTCTGGATCATGTTCATTATGAAAATCACGTTCCCGAAGGTTTCATTCCGTTTGGACTCCGTTTGATATTCTTTTTCTGCGAAACTCTGAAATAGGCAAAAAACAACAATTCTGGGCTGGGCCTCCTGTTAATAGGTTAGTCCCAAAAATAATATAAAAGTGAATAATAAAGCCCAATAATGTCCAAAACAGAAGATAATATAGCATGGAGCAATCAAAAATTATAGATACGTTGGAGACGTATCAAGCATCCCCAAGCTTAATTCCTGCTCGTCCTCGAGTAGGTAAATGATAAAAACAGAATTTTTGATGCGGAATGCTACTTGGCATAATTTCAATATAATTATTCTTAATTGTGGTATGAATATTCAGATCCGAAAGATTCAATACAAAAGTTCAATATTGACATAAAAATAATAATACTTCAAGCATACTAACTAAGCAATTATGTCTTCTCAAAATAACATGGCCAAAGAAAGCTATCCCTACAAAATCATATAGTCTAGCTATGCTCTATCTTCACCACATAAAATATTTAAATCATGCACAACCCCGATGACAAGCCAAGCAATTGTTTCATACTTTTGACGTTCTCAAACTTTTTCAATCTTCACGCAATACATGAGCGTGAGCCATGGACATAGCACTATATGTGGAATAGAATGGTGGTTGTGGAGAAAAAAAAGGAAAAGATAGTCTCACATCAACTAGGCATATCAACGGGCTATGGAGATGCCCATCAATAGATATCAATGTGAGTGAGTAGGGATTGCCATGCAACTGATGCACTAGAGCTATAAGTATATGAAAGCTCAACAAAAGAAACTAAGTGGGTGTGCATCCAACTCGCTTGCTCACGAAGACCTAGGGCATTTTGAGGAAGCCCATCATTGGAATATACAAGCCAAGTTCTATAATGAAAAATTTCCACTAGTATATGAAAGTGATATCATATGAGACTTTCCATCATGAAGATCATGGTGCTACTTTGAAGCACAAGTGTGGTAAAAGGATAGTAACATTGTCCCTTCTCTCTTTTTCTCTCTTTTTTTTGTTTGGGCCTTTGTTCTCGTTTTTATGGCCTCTTTTCTTTTCTTTTTTTTTCTTTTTTTTCGTCTGGAGTCTCATCCCGACTTGTGGGGGAATCATAGTCTCCATCATCCTTTCCTCACTTGGGACAATGCTCTAAAAATGATGATCATCACACTTTTATTTTCTTACAACTCAACAATTACAACTCGAAACTTAGAACAAAATATGACTCTATATGAATGCCTCTGGCGGTGTACCGGGATATGCAATGAATCAAGAGTGACATGTATGAAATAATTATGATCGGTGGCTTTGCCACAAATACAATGTCAACTACATGATCATGCAAAGCAATATGACAATGATGAAGCGTGTCATAATAAACGAAACGGTGGTATGTTGCATGGCAATATATCTCGGAATGGCTATGGAAATGCCATGATTGGTAGGTATGGTGGCTGTTTTGAGGAAGGTATATGGTGGGTGTATGATACCGGCGAAAAGTGCGCGGTATTAGAGAGGTTAGCAATGGTGGAAGGAAGAAGGGTGCGTATAATCCATGGACTCAACATTAGTCATAAAGAACTCATATACTTATTGCAAAAATCTACAAGTTATCAAAGCAAAGTATTACGCGCATGCTCCTAGGGGGATAGATTGGTAGGAAAAGACCATCGCTTGTCCCCGACCGCCACTCATAAGGAAGACAATCAATAAATAAATCATGCTCCGACTTCATCACATAACGGTTCACCATACGTGCATGCTACGGGAATCACAAACTTTAACACAAGTATTTCTCAAATTCAAAACTACTCAACTAGCATGACTCTAATATCACCATCTTCATATCTCAAAACAATTATCAAGCATCAAACTTCTCATAGTATTCAACACACACATAAGAATTTTTCTTTTACTAATCTTGTATGCCTATTATTGTTAAAGCAAACTACCATGCTGTTTTGTAGGACTCTCAAAATAATCTAAGTGAAGCATGAGAGAACAATAGTTTCTATAAAACAAAATCACCACCGTGCTCTAAAAGATATAAGTGAAGCACTAGAGCAAAAACTATATAACTCAAAAGATATAAGTGAAGCACATAGAGTATTCTAATAATTTCTGAATCATGCGTGTCTCTCTCAAAAGGTGTGTACAGAAAGGATGATTGTGGTAAACTAAAAAGCAAAGACTCAAATCATACAAGACGCTCCAAGCAAAACACATATCATGTGGTGAATAAAAATATAGCTCCAAGTAAAGTTACCGATGGAAGTAGACGAAAGAGGGGATGCCTTCCGGGGCATCCCCAAGCTTTGGCTTTTTGGTGTCCTTAGATTATATTGGGGGTGCCATGGGCATCCCCAATCTTAGGCTCTTGCCACTCCTGGTTCCATAATCCATCAAATCTTTCACCCAAAACTTGAAAACTTCACAACACAAAACTTAGCAGAAAATCTCGTGAGCTCCGTTAGCGAAAGAAAACAAAAGACCACTTCAAGGTACTGTAATGAACTCATTCTTTATTTATATTGGTGTTAAACCTACTGTATTCCAACTTCTCTATGGTTTATAAACTATTTTACTAGCCATAGATTCATCAAAATAAGCAAACAACACACGAAAAACAGAATCTGTCAAAAACAGAACAGTCTGTAGTAATCTGTAACTAGCGCAAACTTCTGGAACTCCAAAAAATCAGCCAAAATAGGACGACCTAGAGAATTTGTTTATTGATCAGCAGCAATTGGAATCAATATTTTATCACGTTCTGGTGATTTTTAACAATTATTTTCGTGAACAGAAAGTTTCTGGAATTTTCTGCAAGATCAAATAACTATCATCCAAGAAGATCCTATAGGTTTAACTTGGCACAAACACTAATTAAAACATAAAAAGACATCTAACCAGAGGCTAGAACAAGTATTTATTCCTAAACAGAAGCAAAAGGCAAAAAAACTAAAAATAAAATTGGGTTGCCTCCCAACAAGTGCTATCGTTTAACGCCCCTAGCTAGGCATAAAAGCAAGGATAGATCTAGGTATTGCCATCTTTAGTAGGCAATTCTTCAATAAGACATCTATCATCCTTTAGAGTTTCTTTCTTTTTATTAATTATCAAGATTTTAGGAACAAGATCGAAAAATTCATTTGTAGCAAATGGTTCCTTAATGATAGCAAAAAGATTGGGATGAATACTTATAGATTTAAGATCCGCAGTTTCCTTACTAGAGGATTCACCCTTATTTTTAGGAACATACATAAGCTTGGCAATTTTAGTTGGAGGACTTGGAGTATTCTTTATGGAAGAAAAAGCGGTTCCCATGTTGGTAATGATACCCTCAAGTTTATCGATTCTAGTGGAATCTTGATTTATTCTTTCATTAACTATGGCTTCCTTCTCCTTAATATTTTTCAAAGTGACTCCTACCTCAGATCCATATTGGGTAATTTGGTTGTGGATCTTTTTATCCAGTTTTCAATTAAATCTACAGTAGCAACTTTATTTTCAATAATTTCAAGTCTTTGCATTACATGCTCCAAAGTTAACATAGTTCCATTAACCAAGAGAGGTGGTGAGCCAAATAAATCTATCATAGCATTATAAGAGTCAAAAGTATGGCTACCCAAGAAATTCCCTCCGGTAATGGTATCAAGAATATATCTATACCAAGGATTAGCGCCTACATAAAAATTGCAGAGAAGAACGGAAGTAGATTGCTTCCTGATAGATCTATTTTGAGCATTGCAAATTCTATACCAAGCGTCGTTTAGATTTTCTCCCTCCCTTTGTTTAAAATTGAGAACTTCATTTTCGGGAGACAACGGAGAAGATAAAGGACTAGCCATGACGACAAGGCAAGCAAAAGAAAAAGAGGCGAATGAGAAAGAGAGGGCGAATAAAACGGCAAGGGTGAAGTGGGGGAGAGGAAAACGAGAGGCAAATGACAAATAATGTAATGTGGGAGATAAGGGTTTGTGATGTGTACTTGGAATGTTGACTTTTGCGTAGACCTCACCGGCAACGGCGCCAGAAATCCTTCTTGCTACCTCTTGAGCACGGCATTGGTTTTCCCTTGAAGAGGAAAGGGTGATGCAGCAAAGTAGCGTAATTATTTCCCTCAGTTTTTGAGAACCAAGGTATCAATCTAGTAGGAAGCTACGCGCGAGTCCCTCGCACCTACACAAAAAAATAAATCCTCGCAACCAACGCGATAAGGGGTAGTCAATCCCTACACGGTCACTTACGAGAGTGAGATCTGATAGATATGATAGGATAATATTTTTGGTATTTTTGTGATAAAGATGCAAAGTAAAGTAAACAAAATAAAAACGACGCCAGAAATAGCTTGTTGTCAGGAGATTAATATGATGGAAAATAGACCCGGGGGCCATAGGTTTCACTAGTGGCTTCTCTCAAGAGCATAAGTATTTTACGGTGGGTGAACAAATTACTGTTGAGCAATTGACAAAATTGAGCATAGTTATGAGAATATCTAGGTATGATCATGTATATAGGCATCACGTCCGAGACAAGTAGACCGACTCCTGCCTGCATCTACTACTATTACTCCACACATCGACCGCTATCCAGCATGCATCTAGAGTATTAAGTTCATAAGAACAGAGTAACGCTTTAAGCAAGATGACATGATGTAGAGGGATAAATTCATGCAATATGGTAAATACCCCATCTTGTTATTCTCGATGGCAACAATACAATACGTGCCTTGCTGCCCCTACTGTCACTGGGAAAGGACACCGCAAGATTGAACCCAAAGCTAAGCACTTCTCCCATTGCAAGAAAGATCAATCTAGTAGGCCAAACCAAACTGATAATTCGAAGAGACTTGCAAAGATAACCAATCATACATAAAAGAATTCAGAAGATTCAAATATTGTTCATAGATAAACTTGATCATAAACCCACAATTCATCGGTCTCAACAAACACACCGCAAAAGGAGATTACATCGAATAGATCTCCACAAGAGAGGGGGAGAACATTGTATTGAGATCCAAAAATAGAGAAGAAGCCATCTAGCTAATAACTATGGACCCGAAGGTCTGAGGTAAACTACTCACACTTCATCGGAGAGGCTATGGTGTTGATGTAGAAGCCCTCCGTGATCGATGCCCCCTCTGGCGGAGCTCCGGAACAGGCCCCAAGATGGGATCTCGTAGGTACAGAAGGTTGCGGCGGTGGAATTAGGTTTTTGGCTCCGTATCTGATCGTTTGGGGGTACGTAGGTTTATATAGGAGGAAGGAGTACGTCGGTGGAGCAACGTGGGGCCCACGAGGGTGGGGGGCGCGCCCAGGGGGGTAGGCGCGCCCCTACCTCGTGGCTTCCTGGTGGCTTTCTGGACGTAGGGTCCAAGTCTTCTGGATCATGTTCGTTATGAAAATCACGTTCCCGAAGGTTTCATTCCGTTTGGACTCCGTTTGATATTCTTTTTCTGCGAAACTCTGAAATAGGCAAAAAACAACAATTCTGGGCTGGGCCTCCGGTTAATAGGTTAGTCCCAAAAATAATATAAAAGTGAATAATAAAGCCCAATAATGTCCAAAACAGAAGATAATATAGCATGGAGCAATCAAAAATTATAGATACGTTGGAGACGTATCAGCCTTGTCGTAGTCGATCTTGTTCTTCAACTCAACAATTTTCTGAGCAATAGCAAGCTCATTAGCTATAGCTCCTTGAAATGTGACGCTGATGTCCACGGGCAGCTACAGATCATCAATGTTCATTGTGGGATCCTCAAACCATTCATCAATGAAGTGATTAAGAATGTCAGCATTAAAAAAGGCAAATCTTTGAATATTTTGGCCTCTTGTTTGCTCTTGATCAACATCTCCAGAGCATCATCTGCGAGATCTTCATCGCTTGACAGATCAATAGTGTTCTCCTCATTGCGCAGAATGGCGGCAGGAGTAAGGTCATGCCCAGAAATTTTCTTGGGCTTCTTGGTCTTCTTGGAGACACGAGATTGATCTTCAGACTGCAAACTGGATTCAGGAGGTGCAGATTTCAATGGCTTCACTCTTGACGCTTTGGTGGTAGTAGAAGGCTTTGAAGCTTTTGACTTCTTGGGCTTCGGAGGCTCTGGAACTTCAGCATGTTCCTCTTCATCAGCGGCCTCATAAATAGTAGCCCGTTGCGTAGCAATGTGGGAGAGAAGCCCATCGAAGTTATCAAATGGGCCAATTATATTTTGATTGGCTTCACGACTACCATCCGGCCTTGGAGCTGCTGGGCCAGGATTGAAGTTAGCCCCTAGTTCCTTCTTATTCTGCATCGCTGAAGCCCTAGCAAACTGAAGATTTTGCTCGAACAAGTCATCACCGCGACACCATCTGAGACTGGATGGGTCGGCATCTGCAGGCTGAGGTCCTCTGACCATGCATGGATAGAAGCCCTGAGCTATGGCTTCAGGCTTCATCTTGGGGTGCAATTTCCTGTAAACAATATCGGCCCAGGGTAGCCTTACTGCATTCTTCTTCGCATATTCATCTATGACGAAGTTATACAGAAACCATTGCTTGGGCCAATATCTTCGAATCCATTGGACTCGAGTCTTGCGTTTTCCTTATATTTCCTCTGGGTCAGACCTGTATTGTTTATAGAGATCTGGAGGCAGATCCAAAGTAGTATTACCATGGCGTTGCCTACCACCTTTCCTTGCAGATTTGTCAGTTTCCATTGTATTTAGACTGAAAGGCTTCAATACAATGAATGGCTTTCGACGACTGGTCAGACAAGAACTAGCTTCAGGAGATTCAATATGATGCTATAAGAATTCTGCAAATGAATGCAGACTATGAGAACCAAGGGATTCTCCCACGGACATGTACCTGTGACAGCATTAGAGATGCGAGGGAAGGGGAAGAGGTCATATGCATTCTCACAAGATTTTGAAGATAAATCAGTTTGAAGACATTGACCTCATAGTGCGAAGACATTCACTTATTTAAAGTCAGTTGGTTCCAGATTTGTACGAATCCATGAATAAGTACAAGTGAGGAATCTAACTGGTTGTGAGGCATAAGTGAATATACTTGCAAGTTATGAGATGCAGAAACAGAAAGATCCAGATTTGGAAGTTTAGAAATCACTTTTGGGTGAAGTGGACGGATTGAATAGATAAAAAAAGCGGTAAAAAGCGAGTTTATTTACCGCATGAAGAACTGTTAGACGAGTCAAAGAGGATGCCGAGCAGTCCGATCACCCGCGCCCTAACTTGGCGGCGGAAGACACCTACGGCGGCGGCAGAGAAGACGAAGTCCGCGGCCGGCGTGAAGACGGCGTCGAAGAGGTCGCGGCAGCTAAGCGCTTCATCTCCAGCGTCGACTGGAGCTAGTGGTGGTGCTAGGGTTTGAGCGAGATGGCAAGGTGGGAGAGGAGATAATGACCGCGCGGGTGGAGTAATTATAAGGTGAGGGGCGGCGCAGTGCAATTACGCAGATGCCCTTGGCGGTTCACATCTGGTGGACACGTGGTGTGCATGCAACTTATTGAGAGCTGAGCCATGTTCCCACGCGCGTCTGGTTTGTCGGGTGGTCATTCCGGCTTCTTCGGTTTTCTGGCAAAAGAGATATGGCATTGAAAATAGTTTTAAATGTGTGTCTTTGTATCTTCAGCTGACAAGGATACAGTGAAGACATTCGACACATGTCAACAGAATGCATATGAAGAGACAGAAAGAATTTGAGGAAGAAGCACAAAAGGGGTTAGGGGTTCAGAAAATGGTAAGTTTGAAGACATAGCTATAAGTGAATGTTGTAGAGGACAGAACACACACACACATACACACACACACACACACACATATATATATATATACATAAACACTATTCTGATCATAACCTGAACTTACTGAGTTACCAAACCTGGACTTCCCTATGTAGGAACCCGACCTTCGGTCTATCTTCGCAACCGTGCCTCCCCTTGCGAATTATTCTGGTCAGTCGTGTTGTTTGTGGTGTGAGTGTAATCCAAATACCCTTTCTTGCATCTAAATGGTCAATTTGATTCGGAATTTTGCATTTTGGCGGATTTGCTCTCGGGACAGATGAACTTGTGTCTGTTTACAAGTTTAATGCATGGACTGGATGTTCTCGAACCTCTAACATGATGGGAATTGGGTGTAGGTACGAGTTTCATGGAAAATTTGTCGTTAATTTCAACGGATTTGATTTTGTGTTTTGTGTTCTTCGTCCGCGGGAGTGCTTTTCGCAGCTTCTGTGGATTTCTTGTTTTTCTATGAAGATAGACAGCGGATTTGGTTGCAGTAGTGAGATTTAATCCTTCATACATTGTTAATTTGGTCAGGCAAGCGCATACACTCTGAAATCGGGCGATTGGTTCTCGTTTCCACCCGCGTTGGTTCGATTCTTCGATGAGCAGCTTGGTGGTGCATCGTTTTGATGTTATGGGGGAGTAGGATATCATTCGAGGTCGCAGACTGAGAAGGTGTAGTCACCCAAGTAATGAAATTTGGAAACCAAATTTGATAGTGTGTATTTTTAATGATTCTATGGTCTGTTTTACAAGTTGGACTTTTGCACCTTTTGTGTTAGAACTTCCATCGTTTTTATGCATGTTTTTTAGGTGATACTGCAATAAGATCTGTTCGGTTGGTGTTGTTATGAAAATTTTGTGTCTGTTTTTTTGTTTTTCACAGTACTCATATGTGTAAATGTGGAGCTGGTCCATAGACACACGCATCCTATTTTATCTTTAATCTGTCTCCGGGGTTAGTTTTTTGGATCATCCATGGTCTGTAGTAGAAGTTGTACTTCTATGGTATCAGTGATTGAACTTCTGGGTTTCCACATTGCAAGGCGGTGCAGCACTGCGCTCTATATTTCTTTGTTTTTTTTGTAATTTTCAATTTTTGATTTGGGTTTGAGTTTGTTCCGTGGGCAACCATGGGATTTGTCCCAAGTATGCATGCATACATTCTTTTGTAACATGTTTGCATACTTCGAACAGTGGTAGAACTTTAGTATGTGTTTAACCTGAACTTACTGGGTTTTTGCTCCTGTATAATTTGCTTTTTTCGACATGTTCGTCTGATGTTTTTTCAAACCCCTGAATTTCTATGTCTTTACAATTTGAACTTCATCAATAAATTTTGATAATTTTTTTGGATTTAAAATATTTAATCATTGAAAATCGCATTGCGTCGTGTCAAAACCTAGCGCGCGGCAATGTGGTAGCGCGAGGCCGAGCCGGGGGGAGGGGGGTCGGGACACCCCTCCCCTCCCCCTGCGAGGCCGAGATAGGAAAGAGCCGGAGCACGCGACGACGCGGCGTGCTGCGTCGTCGTATGCGGAGGTGAGTCCGTCACATCCGTGACCCCACTATCTATCTTAGGGGTGTGGCTCTCGGGTGCGTGCGGTGGGAATGGAAATAGAATAACCGCATTGCGTCCTATAAAAACCTAGCGCGCAGCAATGCGGTAGCGCGAGGCCGAGCCGGGGGGGAGGGGGTCGGGACCCCCCTCCCCTTGCGAGGCCGAGACAGGAACGAGCCGGAGCAGGGACGATGCGGCGTGCTGCGTCGTCGCATGCAGAGGTGAGTCCATCATATCCGTGACCCCACTATCTATCTTAGGGGTGTGGCTCTGGGGTGCGTGCGGTGGGAGTGGAAACAGAATAACCGCATCGCGTCCTGACAAAACCTAGCGCGCAGCAATGCGGTAGCGCGAGGCCGAGCCGCATGTGTACTTTGTGTGTATTTGAATTTTGAACTTCTATATTGTTTCTAAGTTGTGTATTTTAGTTAGATATGGACTTCGTATATTTTTGTATTTGAACTTCTTCTTCTTGTTTCTTAGTGTTTATTTATTCATATGCCTTTACTTCGCTGATTAGTGTACTTGAACTTCTGTTCTTTATTTTTTGAACTTCTTTCTTTGTTTGTAAGTGCTTATTTGTGTATGTGTTTTTCTTCCCTTTGTAGTGTACTTGACCTTTCTGTTTGCCCTCAATTTTTGGTTTGAAGGATACCAGTAGATTTGTTATGTGATCTTATCTTTTTAAAACAGATGCATTCAAATGGTGCATTCATTTATCAATAGATGCATTTACTTTTTTAGTTGTTGGGGGGTAAAACTATAATTATGCCGGCGCTTCAACACCCACTACAGAGAGGCATTAAGTGTCCATCTCTCTCGCCACCACCTATCAGAAATCCCCCCCCTTGTCGCTCGCTCTCTTCTCCCTCTCTGTCGCTCGGCTGCCTTCGTCGCCTCCAACTTCCCCCGATTTCTCCGCCCCTGTCTCCAGCCCTCGTGAGTGGAGTAACCGGCGCTCGCCCAACTCCTATTTCTGCCCCACGCCCCGCTCTCCCTCCCTTAGCCCGCTCTGTTCTGCTCTGAAGCGAGGGCGGCAACTGCCTGCGCGATTCCAAGGTGCGCGTGGCATCGTGGGGAGTGGAAGAACCGCCGCGGATTCGTGCGTCGGGGTTGTTTGGAGAGGTACAAATGCTGCCTCCCCCCAATCCTTGCTCTTAGTGTTCGCCAGATCTGACGAGGCCTCTCTGTTTCTTCTGTGTGCTCTCGCATCCGCCTCCTACCCTTTCTTCTGATGGTTGGGTTGGAGATTAGGTAGGGTTCTTGTGCGTGTGGTGGGTGGATTCCATTCCCCCGTGGTCAGATTTATCTGTGAGATGCTTGTGTGTGCTATTTCTCCCTTTATACTTGTGTGGATTTCATTTCCCCTCCAAAGATTTCACCAGTGAGATGCATGTAAGAAGGGTGTGATGTTACGGTTGATACTGGATCTGATGTATCGAAATGCATTAGTGCTATTGATTTCATAGTCTAGATTGTGTCTGACACATGCTAGTTAGTTTATGAGTACTTTTTTTCTGTGCTTGCCTAGATGTGCTTATGTTCTTCTTTCATAATTGTTGATGTGTTTTAGTTGTTTCATCCTAGGGTTTGATTTAGTTGCTTTTTTGTATTGTTGTATGATTTTGTACTTGCGAACTAAATGTAATTTCTCCTCTATTTTTTGTAGGTTGAACTAGGGTTTGGAGTACCATTCATCAAGGGGGTTGTGTTGTCATGGCTTCAAAACCTTCTCCATGTATTTTAATGTAGTTGCATCTTGTATTTTAAATAGAAGTTTTCTTATATATGTCTGCCCATATCTTCACTTGGTTGTCTTGTTGGACTGCCCATTCTTAAAAGTGTGAACTTCTAGCAAAGGTGATGTGTATGCATTTTACCCTTAGTTTAAGTTATTAGAGTGTTGCTTAATTTTTATTTGATGAATTGCTGGTGAACTATGTCACCAAGTGTTGTTGGACTTCCCAAATGTTTCGTATTTATAGTGTATATCTTTGTTTTTTTTGTGATCATTTTCATGGTATTGATAATTAGTTTGTGTGTGAAATAGTATTTGTGCTCATGCTACATCTTTTTTATGTGCTACTTGCTTGGGTCACACCGTTGAACTTCTCGTTTTAATTATTGTTTGTTTATAATGAAATTTGGTTGAACTTCTGTTCTGCGCATTTGTTTTACTGCTTTGTTATATATTGTTGAACTTCTGGACATTCATCTTATATGTAGTACCCCCTCTGGTGTGGATTGTTATATTTTTAGTATGTAAATTGCAGATTGTTCATTGTGTTTACTGCTTTGTTAGGTACTGTTGAACTTCTGGATATTGGACATTCATGTAAAAGTAGAACTTCCTTTGGTGTAGGTTTGCTGATTAGAACTCAACTGCCTTTTTACTTGCATTTTTTGTAGTTGGTGATGAATTCAATAGTTCTGAAAAAATGCCGGCGATCAAGATGGAGCTTCAGAAGTTAATACTGATGCTCCAAGATCTGATGCGGCTAAATCACCTATTATTCCTTTGACTGTGATTGCTAAGGTTGCTTCGAGCCTTGAGAAAAATTTAAGCCTCGAGGATCTTGCTCCTGCAGCTCTTGCTTCACCTAGTATGTGCAACTCCTTTTCTTTTTATTTTAAATTCTCGAGCCATGTTTTTTAACTTGTTCCTGTCGTGTGTTTTAGTATTTGTTCCTGACTATTTTCTTTTTTTCTATGTTTTTTGTGTTCTTGCAGATGTATCCACAGAGGAGGAAGCTGTGAACACCATCAACGATGTTCTATCTGAGTTGGGTGTGTCAAAAAACACTGCTGTGGCCGAGCAGGGGGCTCCATCAGTCGAAGGTTGTGATTTCGTTCCGGAGCCTTTGTGCTCTATTCAGATGTCAGAGACGTAGTCACAGTCTGTTGATGGCACTGAACCTGTCACACAACCCGAGGATGTGCCCCTTCATCTTCTTCTAGAGGGCCAACGCAAGAGGAAGAAGCAAGAAGATTTTGACAAGAAGATGGCATCCCGCCTTCACAAAGGTTCTGTTGTTCCTGAATCTATTGATGTTGCTGAGCTCAGGGTTGGGCATTGCTCTATTGCTAAAGAAGACGTGCCATGTGGCACTAATGGCATGGTTGTCACTGTGAAGAAGAAAATCAAGAAGACTGCTGCGAGGAAGCATTTAGTTGGTGAAGTTACTCCTCGGAGGAGCCCACGTGTTTCAAGGGCTGCAGAACTTGCTGACGAGGAAGGGCAAGCCCTTGGTGGTACGCCACGTCGTAGTCCTCGTGTGCTTGCCACTGCGGCGCCTACACCTTCTCCGCTTGGTGCTAGTGCATCTGGTAAGGGCAAGAAATGCGGCATTAAGAGCAAGGTTGCACCGGCAAAGGTTAACAAGGGTTGCAAGAAGCGTTCTCGTGTCAATCCACAAGAGAAGTATGATGTTGATTTCAACGCTGATGATGAGGATTACGAGGATGATGATGCTGCTGATCATGTATGAATCTCTCATGTTTACTGCTTTTGAGAAATTTTGTAGTTTTCTTGTTATATTTGAGTTTGTTGCACTCTCTTGGCATATGTAGCTGACCTTCTGCTTCATCTACACAAATAAATTAGCTGAACTGCTTGGCTTATATGGTATTACTGCCTTTGTGTAGATAGGTGAACTTCTGGATATATACATGAAGAAATTAGCTTAACTTGTTGGTATACATGTTTTTTAATGCCTTGCTGTACATGTTTGAACTTCTGCTCTGTAAATTTCTAACATTTTGAAAGCATCTTAACTTCTGGTCATACATGGTTGTACTGCCTATGTAGACATAGTTGGACTTTTGAAATGTACTGCCTATGTAGATATTAGTGAAATTTTGGTGTAGTTTGTCTATCTCATTGTTCTGCCTTTTTTCCTTGTCATTGTATTTTTTTCAGTATCAGCTTGTGGAGCGGCCTGAGAGGAGGAAGAGAGGAGGCAAAGCAGCCGAGGAAGGTGATGAAGGAGGAGATGAGGCGAAACATTTTAACAAGACGGTTCGCTGCTCACTTAAAGAGGTCAAGACATGCGCGAAATTGCTACATCTTAGGCACAAGGCGAGGGTTATCAAGGCTAACTTTGGGTGTGTGTTTGACTTGAAGGTTGATTCCAACATTTCTCGTCTTTGATGGGCCACATCTACACGAGGATTGACCCTTCAAGTATGATTCTGGACATGGGTGAGGCGAACAAGGTTCTGTGCATTACAAGTGATGCTGTTCACCATCTTTTTGGATTCCCTCAAGGTGATCGTACCCCTCCTAGGCCCTCGGAGGATGGGTTTGATAATGTTGTTATGAGGTTGAAGGCCAAACTTGGCTACGCTAGGAGTGATGACATCAAGACAAAGGATCTGCGGAATATCCTCGAGGAACTTGTGAAGGATGAGACGAAGGATGATCTAGCTCTGCAGGTGTTTTACCTGATTCTTTTCATGAAGGTTGTTATTCCTGGTACGTCTACACGAGTATCCAGGGAGGCAGCAATGGCTGAGAATATTGTCTTTGAAGATATGGCAAATAGGGACTTTGCCAGTTGGTTGTTGATGATATTCGAAGGGCTGTTATTAGGTATCAGCAAGGGACTAGCAGAGGAAAAGCTGTCATAGGCTGTGCCATCGCGCCGCTTCTTATGTATCTGGACTACCTTCTCATTGGCAAGACGCCTAATCCTGACTTGAGGACCCCTCGCATCAATTTCATGGATCAGGCCAAGCTTCTTGAGCTTGCTGCGACTGACTTGGTTAAGAAGGGTGATGATGACCCAGCCAACTGGGTGTTTGGGAAACTGCATGTGAGTGTTTCTATGCATCATTCTTTCTTGTGTAGCTTAACTTGAACTTCTGATACTGTCTTCTATATTTTTGTTTCCATGTTCCTTCATTTGCTTTCTGATGCGTTGACTTTTGTTTTGAATGCAGTGGAAGACACAGGATGAGGTTGTGTTCTTTAGGCGTATCGAACGTCCTGTTCTTACTATGCCTCGTGCCACCGGCCTAGGGAGTGGAACTTCCCCAAGATTTGAATTCTCCCTGGACGTAAATACTAGTGCCCCCCTGTAGATCCAGGAGGTTCTTCTGCCCGTGTGAGTGCTGCAGGTGGTGTGTCTTCCGAGGGTTTGTTTGATGCTACCAATCTTTCCCTAGTTAGGATTGATGGCCTTCTGGAAACTGTTTGTGGGGAGATGGCCCGTGTTCCGACAACTATTGAGCGTCTTAGTCGCATTGATGGCATTCTTCCTCCCGGCCACGATTTTGATGCTGAGTCTTCGAAGGAGGTTTTGTCAATTGAAGCTAGATTTCTTGATGAGCTTCGTCAGAGCACTTCCCACCTCCGGACTAGCTTTGGGCTATTCAAGGAAATCCAGGATGCTTGTTGCAAGACTTTTGAACATGAGGCTAGTGTTGTTGTCAGATAGATTCAGAGGCAAGATTCTGTTCGTTTGGGTCGTGAAGGAGGCCACGTGGAGCATACCGAAGAGGTCTGTTTATGTTGGCTTTTGATAGTCCTTTGCATTAATGTTCATTGTTAGCTTTCAATTATTACTATTTTTAGTCATAGGTGACCCTTATTGATTTCATGTGTTCTAAACTTCTTCTTTTTAGTACTAGTGTTTCCTAGGTGACCTTCGCTGTTTACAGTACCTGAACTTCAAAGGCTACATCATCTGAACTTCTGAGCTTTCCATAACTGGCCCTTTTTGTTCCCTTTTATATTATAGTAGTTTGATATTTGACCTTCTATGTTTACTGTATTTGGACTTCCACTATGTGTCAATGGTCATAGCTGACCTTCTTTAATTATGTAATCTAAACTTCTGCTAATTAGACATTTGTGTTCTATATGATTTTTTGTAGGCTGTTGATGATGGTGCTAGGGTTGAGGAGGATGTTTTACCTGAAAGTGAAACTGCCCCTATGCATGAACCTGCTCCCGCAAGTGATATATTAGTTGATGAGGTTCATGGCAGTGATCATAAAGTACCATTTTTCTTGTCCATTTGTTTCATTTTTATTTTACTTGTTGTGCATTTTATCTCTATGTGCCCATTTGTAATGACTTTCTGTTCTTGCTGCAGAATGATGATGCTAGTTTTCCTTCAGAGAAGGTTGCAGACAAGGCCGTGTCGGGCACCGGCTGCTCTGATGGGGTGGACCCAACTGAACCTCAGTCATCCATCAGCGCTGGGGTTTCTGATGGTGAGCAGGGCAAGACAGCTGTAGATATCACTTTGGAGAAAGATCCCATCGAGGCTGCTGTTGAGACTGGTAGTGTTGTTGCAGGCCTGGAGAAGTCTCCTGTAGCAGAACTGACAGTTTTTGTTGTTTCAGATTCTCCAGCTGCTCCAGCTGCTGCTGGTGTCCTTGCCGACGACACTATAATGTCTATAGGAGATGACGATGAAGACACTGAAAGTGATAACTTGGGAGAGGAGATTGATCATTCCAGTCCTGCAACTGGTCTAGGCAAGAATCCATAAAGAGAGGAGCATGCTTCTCTCTTCTTTCCCAATCCACATGCCTTTTGTTGTTGGTTTTAGTCCATGATATCCCTGTGTACTATCTGTGTGGTGCAAGTCGAACTTCTGGTTTGTGCTTTGTCGTGTGGTTTGTAAATAAAGTGAAGTGAACCTGTTTTTATGTGGGGAAAGGTTTGTAATGCATGGGTTGTGATGTTTATAATCCTGTTGTTTTATATTTGTGGTGTAGCATCTGAGATGTTCTTGTGCTTGTTTGTTGCTCCTGTCGTGATCTATGTGTTTGTATGTTGCTCTTAATTTCGATTTCTTTTGCTGAGCAGATAGTGAACTTGCTGTCGTTCGAAAGAAGGTTCATGACTTTTATTTCGGTGTAACTAGGCTTAAGAATGATCGTTCTAAGAGGCGAGTGTAGCCGGTCAGAATTTATATCAATCTACCTTTATGAACTGCCTATGGTTTTATACCTGAACTTCTTTACTCTCTGTTGCTGAACTTCTTTTACTTCTCTGGTGCTGAACATCTAGCTTTTTGTACTGCCTGTTGTGATGTAGCTGAACTTCTGTGCTTTTATATGTGATGAACTTCTTGAGTTCCTGATGCTGAACTTCTTTTACTTTCTATTGTTTGTTTTAGATCAAAAGTTATGTTCCAAAACAATGAGTGTGAAGCTACCGTTGAAGATGTTGAAATATCTTTTTCTCCTCGCGAAATGCTTCGATCTAATGTAGCTGAGGTTGCACTATATTGTCTACGTGCCAAATACCACGGATTAGAAACTCATCCTACCGTATTGGGTTTGTGTAAGTCAAGCCTATAGTAATTTCTATTGTGTTTTGTTCTTTACCATAGTAGTTAAAACTTGTTGGTCTCGTTGTATTTTCATATGTTGCTGTTATCTGCATTATTTTAGGACAAGATTTTCAGAGGTCAGTTTGATTCCCGTGTGATGAAGTACTTCTTGGCGACTGGTCCAGATAGCATGGATGCGCATGATTCTGTAAGCAGTATCTTGTTCTTTGTCTTTGTATTTAGTTTCAACTGTGATCCACTCTGTTTATATTGTTTTATTTTTCTTGTATCGTTGATATTAATTTTCAGTTTTTAATGATTTTGTGTGTTTATCCTGCTTCAGGTTGTTTTCCCCACTTTTGACCCACCTGAAATTCCTTCTCACTTGGGTGGTGTCGGTCATTGGGTTTCGATATTTATTGACCTGAAGAATTCAAGGTTCCAACTTCTCGACTCCTACTATGGACCAAATGATGACTGTGCGGTACGCCTGTTTCGACGGATGACTGATAACATCAAGAAGCTTTGGAACGATGCCAGCAATGACAGGGAGACACCCTTCAATCCTCTTTCTATTGACCATTTCCCTTTGGATTGGATTGATGTCCCCCAGCAGACTAACAAGTATGAGTTCCACTTTTCTCTCTATCACTTCTGTTTAATTGTAGTTGTACATAAGCTGCAACGACTTTTATTCTTTGGCTTTCTTTTTGTTTTAACACTGTTCTTTTTTTTGTTTGATGACTGACAGTATCGACTGTGGATTCTTCATGCTTACGAATGTTTATTCGTTTCATGAAGGTGTTCTTGCAAACTATTCCCATGAAAATATCGCGGATATTAGGGAGACATGGTTGTACTCAATTGCATCTTCTAACTTGTTTGACAGAGACTTCCATGGTCTGTTTGGCTACTATACATGTAAGTGTTGAAACTTGGACTGCATCTCTTATTCTACATGAACTTCATATTATCTTTTTATTTTTTTGCTTGTGTATTTTGTTTCAGTATTATTTTCCTTTTCATTGCTTACTTGGACAACAACATTTTTCCTACTTGAACTTCAGAGAAGATACCTTTTTATGATTTTGTTAGTTGTAGTTGAATGTTTTACATTTCATCAGTTTTTATCTCGAATTGTGCCTTGGGTTGTGCTTGAACTTCATTAGTTTTTAAATTCAACACATTTTTTAGGTCAGCTTGAGTAGTAACCATGTCATCTATATTAGTTGGACTGTACATTGTGTTGCACCTGAACTTTAGTTATATTTAATGGTCCTTTTTTCTTTTCTTTTCTTGACAGTTGAGCCGTTGGGACTTGACCGAATACAACTACTCATTCCTCGGGTCACAGGAATACCAGCCTAGGGAGGAATCGATGAGTACAACTTCGAGAGAAGATGATAGCTCTCGAACCCTTATTCCGTCGAAGTTGGGGAAGCAGGCTATCGGTATTTGTGCTGCTCCAAACACCCATTGCTCCAGGAAGGTTGGTGCAGCCGAAGCTGTCAAAGCAGAGGTGATTTCGTCGGATGATGATTTTGAGAAGATTGCTTACCCGAAGAATGGTAAATCTGCTGTTGGTACTGTTGTTGGGAGAGGTGGGAAGAATGTTGTCATCACCAGGAGGAAACCGATAGTTGAGTCTGGCAACATAACTTCCTCGAAGAGAGCATCAAGAGTGCCTTTGAAGTGGCATTCTGCTGTCACTCCCCTAAATAAATACAATTACCCTCATCTATCCGAAGCCCAGAGGATGAGTGATACGTCTCCAACGTATCTATAATTTTTGATTGTTCCATGCTATTACATTATCTGTTTTGGATGTTTAATGGGATTTATTTTACACTTTTATATTATTTTTGGGACTAACCTATTAACCAAAGGCCCAGTGCAAATTGTTGTTTTTTTACCTATTTCAGTGTTTCGCAGAAAAGGAATATCAAACGGAATGAAACCTTCAGGAGAGTGATTTTTGGAACAAACGTGATCCAGAGGACTTGGAGTTGACGTCAAGAAAGAAGCGAGGAGGCCACGAGGCAGGGAGGCGCGCCTGCCCCCCTAGGCGCGCCCCCACCCTCATGGGCCCCTAGCAGCTCCACCGACCTAGTTCTTCCTCCTATATATACCCATATACCCCGCAAACATCCAGGAGCACCAGGAAACCCTATTTCCACCGCCGCAACCTTCTAAACCCGTGAGATCCCATCTTGGGGCCTTTTCCGGCGCTCCGCCTGAGGGGGAATCGATCACGGAGGACTTCTACATCAACACCATAGCCTCACCGATGATGTGTGAGTAGTTTACCACAGACCTTCGGGTCCATAGTTATTAGCTAGATGGCTTCTTCTCTCTCTTTGGATCTCAATACAAAGTTCTCCTCGATCTTCTTGGAGATCTATTCGATGTAATTCTTTTTGCGGTTTGTTTGTCAAGATCCGATGAATTGTGGGTTTATGATCAAGATTATCTATGAACAATATTTGGATCTTCTCTAAATTATTTTATGTATGATTTGTTATCTTTGCAAGTCTCTTCGAATTATCAGTTTGATTTGGCCTACTATATTGATCTTTCTTGCAATGGGAGAAGTGCTTAGCTTTGGGTTCAATATTGCGGTGTCCTTTCCCAGTGACAGCAGGAGCAGCAAGGCATGTATTGTATTGTTGCCATCGAGGATAAAAAGATGGGGTTTATATCATATTGCTTGAGTTTATCCCTCTACATCATGTCATCTTGCTTAATGCGTTACTCCGTTCTTATGAACTTAATACTCTAGATGCATGCTGGATAGCGGTCGATGTGTGGAGTAATAGTAGTAGATGCAGAATCGTTTCGGTCTAGTTTTCGCGGACGTGATGCCTATATACATGATCATGCCTAGATATTCTCATAATTATGCACTTTTCTATCAATAGCTCGACAGTAATTTGTTCACCCACCGCAATACTTATGCTATCTTGAGAGAAGCCAGTAGTGAAACCTATGTCCCCCGGGTCTATTTTCCATCATATAAGTTTCCAATCTATTTTTACTTTGCAATATTTACTTTCAATCTATATCATAAAAATACCTAAAATATTTATCTTATTATCTCTATCAGATCTCACTTTTGCAAGTGGCCGTGAAGGGATTGACAACCCCTTTATCGCGTTGGTTGCAAGGTTCTTATTTGTTTGTGTAGGTACGAGGCGACTTGTGTGTGGTCTCCAACTGGATTGATACCTTGGTTCTCAAAAACTGAGGGAAATACTTACGCTACTTTGCTGCATCACCCTTTCCTCTTCAAGGGAAAAAACAACGCAGTGCTCAAGAGGTAGATTGTATTTCCTTGTTGCAATCCGTGTTAATTTCTGCTCATGCTTATAGTCAAAATAAAGCTTTTACCAAACATATCGTTGATGCTTTAATGCAATCGTATGAAGAAAAACTTGAATTAGAAGTTTCTATCCCTAGAAAACTATATGATGAGTGGGAACCTACTATTAAAATTAAGATTAAAGATCATTAATGCTATGCTTTATGTGATTTCGGTGCTAGTGTTTCCACGATTCCAAAAACTTTGTGTGATGTGTTAGGTTTCCGTGAATTTGATGATTGTTCTTTAAACTTGCACCTTGCGGATTCCACCATTAAGAAACCTATGGGAAGAATTAATGATGTTCTTATTGTTGCAAATAGGCTTACTTGAACTTCTACTGTAGGCTTACTTGAACTTCATAGTATACCAGAACTTCTACTTTAGGCTTACTTGAACTTCATAGTGTATATTTTCCTTTTATTCCTGCTTGCACTTTTATGGAATACATCACTAGCACAACACTTCCTCTCATAATATACCAGGACTTCTGCCGTAAGATTACTTGGACTTCATAATGTATATTTTCATTTTATTTCTGCTTGCTCTTTCATGCAATACATCACCAACACCTCCTCTCATAATATACCAGGACTTATGCCGTAAGCTTACTTGAACTTCTACTGTATAATTTCTTTGAAACTTCAACAATAGAAGTTCAATTAAGCTTATCCTAAAATACCATTTCAAAAGTGGAATAACATTCTGCACATTGACATGACATAAGTTTGCTTTGTTTAATTGACCTAGTCTAACTGTTCATCAGCCTTGCGCTCCTCCTAGGCTTTGCTTGTAGTGGTTTTGGCTTGACATGTACCTCTTCATCTTCCTCTTCCTCTTACTCTTCCTCTTCTTCGATGATGCCTTCATCTTCGTCTTCCTCATCCTCCTGTTCATCTTCCACCACTTTCTTGTTGCTGGCTCTAGGTTTTGATTTCTGTTTCTTTTCTGGCTTTTGGCTTGTCTTTTCAGCATCTGCGCGCTTCGGGCATGTTCTTGCATTGTGTGGTTCATACTCCTTGCATATGCTACAAAGCCTGCTACTTTGTTTCTGTGGGTGTGGTCCCTTGTTTTGTTCTACAACTTTGGGCTATTGTTTTTGAACTTTGGATTGCTTGACCTCCTCGGCATCATTTCTTTCTAAGAGTGTTGGACAGGTGAGTTTGTTGTGTCCTGCAACCTTTTTGCACACAGTACATCGCCTGTGTCCAAGTGGCACTCAGTTCTCATCGAGCACGATGACTCTATCTATAGATGGTGCCTTTATTTGAGCTCTCTTGTCACTTCTTTGCTGCAGAAAGTTTCTTCCTACCCTTTGTTTCAGAGTACAGTGGCAGTTTCATCGTCTCTTGCTGCCGCTGCTGCATTAATTGGTCAACACCCTACTTGCATTGGTTGGCTTGAGGAGCGGTCCGGAGCATTTCAGCTTCATAGTATTGAAGGTCATCTTCAATTTCAGCATCCTCTTCAGCCATCCTTTCGTCAGCATCCGCTCAATTTGCTGAATGTATTGCATCAAGTTCTTCCACGAGCCTCTTGAGAACATAGAAGGCTCTGTCATATTGCCGGTCACATCACATCGCTTTCTTGTTAACCATCAAATTTAGCTGCAGCAAGATGTTTTGCTTCGATAGTCTTGAGCTGCCATCTGATGCAGTTGTGTTGTAGTCCCTTATATCAAATGTTGGTTGTGATTTTGCAGTCTTTGTGTACCGTTTGAGGATATACTTGTCTAGAAATTTGTCAGGCTTCAGTTAGTCCAGTTTGTTCATGATGTGAAGGTAGAACAGGCCTGCATTTTGTGATGAATGCAGAATACATAGTTTGTGAGCCAGCAGTGAGTTTCATATATTTCATATGATACTGCTAGTTTAGCTATTTAATGAGTTTGTTTTTCCGCTCACCTGTGTGTGTCCAAAGCTTGCATTCACACTCGTATATTTCATTATCTGGGTTAGCTACAACCTAGAATTCATGCTTTGACCAGGCAAATCTTTCTTCATCATCATGGCTAGCCTTGTTGTGGTAGTACACAAGGTACTTAGTGGGCTCTCCTGTAGGCTTTGCGCGAAATAGTGTGGCTTTTCTCATCCTAGTCCTGATCTTGTTGTACACGGCTCTCGTGTACTTGATAGCCATGTCTTCCTCGTAGCCGTAAGTTGTTTTTGTCACAGAATTGGTCTGCACATGTCAAAAAATAAGATATTAGTCGAAGCAGAGTTATGGGTTTCATTTTTAAATACAAAGTGCACATGTTGTAGGAAGTCACAATATGATGGGGGTGCTTTTTTTGTCTTAATACCATGCTGGTCATTGTTTGCTCGTTGTCCTTCTGCATTGGAGTTTGTATGCAAGCATTTACCCGCCTAGCAAACTTGTGTAGGTTCTGGGCCCCCTTTACAAACCCTCTCTTGAGCACGTGATTCATGCTCTCGCATCGTTGTGTAGAAGTCATTCTAGCACAGAAAATGTTCTTGTAATATGCTGATATCCACATTTTCCTATTACTCCATAGCTGCACATCATCTGGTCATTCTGCAGGTTGTACTTTTGCATGAGTGCAACCTAGGAAGCTTCAAGCTCCGTTGGCATTAACGGCCAGTTTAAGATTGTTGTGAACTCCTCTTTGAATGTTTTATACTTTTTGTATAGCAACGCGAGGTATTCCTTGAACTTCTTGAGGATGTGCCAACGACATAGCTTGTGGACGGTGTTTGGGAATGATTGTGGTATAGCTTTCGCCATCTACGTGCACTGGTCTGCATGAATTAAAAAAAATGAAACTTGCTTCTTTGCACTGATGGTGAACTTATGTTGTACGAGTACTTGAACTTCACAGGTAGTAGTAGGACTATCTAATAATGTCACATATATTTTCCTTACAGCAGTGTTGTTGAAGTTTTGTGGTACCACTACTTGAACTTCACAAGTAGCAGTATTACTAACTAATAATGCCACATATATATTTCCTTACAACAGTGTTGTTGAACTTATGTTGTACAAGTACTTGAACTTCACAGGACTAACTAATAATGTCACATATATTTTTCCTTACAGTAGTGTTGTTGAACTTATGTTGTACAAGTACTTGAACTTCACATGACTATCTAATAATGTCACATATATTTTCCTTACAACAGTGCTATTGAACTTCTGTGGTACCAGTGCTTGAACTTCACATACATAACTTTGAACATATTTCATATATTTTTTCTTACAGAAGTGTCCCTGAACTTCTATGATTCCTGTATTTGAACTTCACATCCAGAACTATATTTTTCTAAACATGTGACATATATTTTTGCTTCTTGTACTGTTTTGTTGGACTTCTGTGCTAACAGTGGTTGAAATGCTTGCTTTACATTATTTTCAGATAAAACCAGTGTACCCAAATACAGACCCATAGACTGAAAAATTGATCAAACTTGTAGAGTTTTTTTAACTTACTTGTTAGAATGCAAGTTGGGTGTTTGTTGTTCATGCACCATACAAATGTATCGAACATCCACTTGAATGACTTTGCATCTTCGTCTCTGATCAGGGCAACAACAAATATCATTGACTGCTTCCAACAAACACTCCGAGAGGCATATGGAATTTGTTGGTCTTGTAAGTTGTGTCGAATGTTACACAATCGCCAAAGTCTTGATACGCTCCTCGGTAGTTTGCATTGGACCAGAAAATGTTTTTAACTGATTTGTCGCTGTCTACTTGTATGTCATAGAAAAACTCATCATTGATTGCCTTCATGTCTTTAAAGAAAGATACAAGTTTCAATACATCTTCCAAATCATCTTTCCTTGCATTCATGGCTTTCCTGCAAGTTATGTGCAAACATGCATTTGTTATTTTTGCTAGCAAAGGGTTGTGACTTAGGATTCTATGTACATTGCAGTATGTGCATTTTTGAATACTTACTGGTTTAGTAGGTCTCGTCCGGTCATGCTTAGGAAGTAGCTTCCATCTTCATTTTCAGATATCATGGACATGATTGTTGTGTGCTTGACATCATGGTACTGTAGGAGCTTTACGTACTCCAAAATAGTGGGGTCATAATTCCTGTGTGATTGCAAGAAGACCAGCATGTCATTAGTTTGCATGAGGTGGTGATTATGATTGTACTCAATGTCCACTACCACACATGTGTTATCCTCCTGCACCTTCACCCTCATTCTTGCTTTGCAACCTGTCCTCTGTGATGTTTTGTTTCGCTTCCTGTCAGCCTCTGAAACAGAAGTTGTGTGTTTTCCTTGGATCGCGCAAACAAAATACTTGTGATTGTCATTCCCTCCCGTCTTCCTTATTCGAAAACTAGCGTGTCTGGCGAATCTGTTATAAAATTCCCTTGCTTTCTCTACATTCTGGAATCGCATCTTTAGTCTCGGTATTAGATAATCTGGGAGATCCGTCATCTACAGGAAAAGAAAAAAATAATCCAAACGACACGTTAAAATGCAGTTTATAAACTTGTTATCCTGGAGGGAGCAGAAAAATTGCAGATCATACAAGATGCATATATAAATACCTAAATTTTGTTCACTTACGTGCGTGTATGATCGCAACTCCACCAGATTCTGTTGCTGGCCCTCTGGGATGGGGCACGGCGGAGTTATCATAGCAGGATGCAGGAGTGGATCACGAGGAGGAAGGAGGGCTGAAGATGGCCTCTCTCTTGTTTGCGTCCTTTTTGCTTGTGGTTGTTGTGGAGGTATTGCGATTCTGGTTTTGGTTTGCTCTTTTGTTCTGTGAAGCAATCCATCTACCTTATGTCCTGTACAATTCTGTGTTGTAGCAGCAGCAGCATCCAACGGCGGTAGTGTGCAGAGCACTCTCCTCCGTGTGTGTGTTCCTGTTGGATTTGTCCTGGGATCCGGTTTAGTTGCTTCCCTTTGGCATTTACGAGGCACACCAGGATAACCTCCGGAGTTACACACAGGACTTGAGCTAAGCCCCTCCTCCATCGGTGTGCTTGGAAGTCTGCTGGTGGATACAAAGAATCTGCGGGGGATTTCCGGCATCACCCAATTAGGTGGAGGCACAAAGTGGTGCGGATAGGGCTGTGACCCAGTGTCTTGGTAGTCTGCATGTGTTTCGGGTGTCATCCAATTTTGGTGTGGAGCAGGTTGGTAATGTTGTTGGTGCGCTTGAGGTGTGACCCATTGAGGTGGTGGTGCAACGCGTACAGGCTTAGGATTGTGTACTTGCTGCTGGGAACTTCTAAGCTTCTTCCTGCGTCCCTCATCTTGCTGCCATAAAAAAATGTATTAGCACACAAGTTACATCTGCCTATACCTGTGTAACTGAACTGAGCATTATTCACAACATGAACTTCTCATATAAAAGTGGTGTTCATGTACATATTATTTCCATAGGACAGGTATCACACTCTGAACTGAGTTGAGCATCTGCCCATACTTTGTGTACCTGAACTGAGCACTCTTCACAGAATGAACCTCACATTTCTTTATTCTACACTATTTTGATTTCTTATGTGCCTGAACTGACCACTCTCCACATACTGGACTTCTTGTTTGCAAAAGGGAAATACTGTCTATAGTTAAAAAACGTGACCTTCATGAGTTTGAATGGTTTACCACTAGTGCATACTGTCGGTGTCAAAACCGGCAGATCTCGGGTAGGGGGTCCCAAACTGTGCGTCTAAGGATCGAAGGTAACAGGAGGCAGGGACACGATGTTTACCCAGGTTCGGGCCCTCTTGATGGAGGTAATACCCTACTTCCAGCTTGATTATCTTGGATGAATATGGGGTATACTACAGCATTCCTTTTGCATACATTGTGTTTCATACCTCAAAGCCTGTTAGAAGGCTTGTGCAGGCTTCGGTCAGTCTGCTCTTCGCGGACTGAACCTTCTCAACCACCGTACCCATAAGGATACGGTGTTCCTCAACAATGGAAGCGCTTTGCAACGCTTCGAGTAGAGTATCCGGTGCCTCTGGATGGACAGCGGTCACCAGTGGAATCGGTGCACCTCCTTCTTTCGAAGGAGGCTGCTTGCCTGATTTCGGAGCCGTATAGGTCTCCGGAATTGCATTCGGCTGGGGGCCGAATTGGGTATGGCCCCATCGCCAGTTTCCATGGGGATCTGCTCCCCCATGTGTCCGGCGGCCGAGGTGTCATCCGCCAGCGCCACTGTGACGACCTCCTGTTCCTCCCCCTGAGCCGGGAGGGTCCTTTAGGACAGCACTTCAGCATCCTCCGTAGTCTTGGGGGAAGAGGCCGCTGGAAGGGACCCGCTGTCCATCACCTTCGGATCCATCGAATTCCCCATAGATGTGGATCGCTGGAGGTCGGAACGGGCCGGGCTGCGGCGCATGATTTAACATGTTAAAACCATGAAGTAAAGGAGCCGTATATATGAGTGAGTCTTTGAGTACTTACGATTCGACCAAGGGCTTATCCTTGGGGCGCCACTCGGAGCTGCTATGGATGTCCCACGCGGAGTTGTCCGCGAGGGAGACCCTCCCCTTCTTGGACGCCTCTGCTCCAGATGCATGGAGGCCGCCCTTTTCTTCCTTCCCCCTCCGGGGGGAGTTGCTTTCCTCCTCCTCCTCGTCATCCTCGGTGGGGGAGGTGTGGGTCTCGGCGTATTCGGACGTCACGTCCGAAGTGCCCTTACGGCGGAGGCCACTTCTGGTCTCCTTGGCCCTTTTCTTGGCCTTCTTCTCCGGCGCCTGGTAGGGCACGGAACCAGCATCTTCGTCAGAAGTGGGATAGCTGGTTCCTCGGGAAGCGGAGCCGGACACTGAATCCACTCCACCTTCTTTGTCCAGCCCTGAAAAAATAAATAGGGAAGCTTAGACATCTTCCTTGAGTATGCAAGTAAAGGATACACCTTGAAATACGAAAAACTTACCGGACTGGCGGGATGGGCCAGGTCGTGCCCACGGTCCTCGGTCGTCGCCGGCCACGTCTCGTTGGCCTTAAAGAGCACCTTCCAGATGTCTTCGTGCGTAGTGCCGAAGAACTGTTGCAAGGTCTGGTGCTCGGCCGGATCAAACTCCCACAAGTGGCAAGTCCAGCTTTGGCATGGAAGGATCCGGCAAACAAGCATCACCTGGATCACATTGACGAGCTTGATGTTCTTGTCTACCATGCTCCTGAAGCGCGTCTGAAGCGCTGTCAGTTCGTCCGACGAAGACCAGTCCATGCCCTTCTCTAGCCAGGAGGTGAGCCGCATCGGGGCTCCGGACTGGAATTCGGGAGCCGCAGCGCAGGTGGCGTCGCGAGGCTCTGTGACGTAGAACCACTGCTGTTGCCACCCTTTGACGGTCTCCACGAAGGTACCTTTGGGCCATGTGACATTGGGCATCTTGCTCACCATAGCGCCTCCGCACTCTGCGTGTTGACCACCCACCACCTTCAGCTTCACATTGAAGATCTTTAACCACAATCCGAAGTGAGGTGGGATGCGGAGGAAGGCCTCGCACACGACAATGAATGCCGAGATGTTGAGGAAGGAGTTGGGGGCCAGATCATGGAAATCCAGCCCGTAGTACAACATGAGTCCGCGGACAAATGGGTGGAGAGGGAATCCCAGTCCGCGGACGAAGTAGGGGATGAATACCACCCTCTCATGGGGCTTCGGGGTGGGGATGATCTGCCCCTTTGCCGGAAGCCGATGGGCGATTTTCTTGGCCAAGTATCCGGCCTCCCGGAGCTTCGTGATGTCCTTCTCCTTGACGGAGGAAACCATCCACTTGCCCTGCGCTCCAGATCTGGACATGGTCGGAGTGCTTTTTTGAGGCGGAAAGGGTGGAAGCTTGGGCGCTGGAGCTCGAGAATGGATGGGCAGAGAGGAAGAAGGCGTCGGTGAAAGGGTGAATCCTTATCTCCTTATAAAGGTAGTGAATATCAAGCGCCTCCCCACTCGCCTTAAAACTCGCCTATTCCCCAAGGGTCGTGTAGAGGACACGGTTGGATTACCCATGCCCGTATTGATGAGAATCCCGCTATAAGGGGACACGATATCTGCTTTCACAAGACGTGCAAATAAAACCGCATCTTGAAACATGGAGCGGGAGGCTAAAAATGGTTCAAAATAATGACCGAGCAGTGACGTGATGTCACGCTACAAAAGTTGTCAGTAGATTGGACTCATGTAATATTATACTCTCTGCGTATGTGCGTGGTACTTGTTTTGCACAGCCGGACAAGTTTTCTGTGTTCGAAGGCTGTTTTGGAGTATTCGGAGGAGGAACCCACCTTGCAATGCCGAAGACAATCTGCGCGCCGGACATATCGTCATTGAAGCCTGGTTCAGGGGCTACTGAGGGAGTCCTGGATTAAGGGGTCCTCGGGCGTCCGGACTATGTAATATGGGTCGGACTAATGGGCTATGAAGATACAAGACAAAAGACTTATTCCCGTGTCCGGATGGGAGTCTCCTTTGCGTGGATGGCAAGCTTGGCGTTTGGATATGTAGATTTCTTCCTTTGTAAACCGACTCTGTACAACCCTAGGCCCCTCGGTGTCTATATAAACCGGAGGGTTAAGTCCGTAGAGGGGAGGATAATCATAATCACAATCATACAGGCTAGACTTCTAGGGTTTAGCCATTCCGATCTCGTGGTAGATCAACTCTTGTAATCCTCATATTCATCAAGATCAATCAAGCAGGAAGTAGGGTATTCCCTCCATCGAGAGGGCCCGAACCTGGGTAAACATCGTGTTCCCTGTCCCCTGTTACCATCGACCTTAGACTCACAGTTCGGGACCCCCTACCCGAGATTTGCCGGTTTTGACACCGACACCCACTTCTGACGAAGATGCTGGTTCCGGCACCCTACAAGGCATCGGAGAAGAAGTCCAAGAAGAAGGGCCAGGAGGCAAGAAGCGGCCTCCATCGTAAAGGCACTTCGGATGCAACGTCCGAAGACGCCGAAAACCACTCCTCCCCCACCGAGAATGATGACGAGGAGGAGGAAAGCAATTCTCCCCCCAGGGGAGAAGGAAGAAAAGGGCGGCCTCCACGGATCTGGAGGCAGAGGCGGAGGCGTCCAAGAAAGGGAGGGTCTCCCTTGCGGACAATTCCGAATCGGACACCGACAGCCGCCATGAGTGGCGTCCCAGGGAGAACCTCCTGGCCGTATCATAAGTACTCAAAGGCACTTATGCACATATATATCCAGCTCCTTTACTTCATGGTTCTAACATGTTGATCATGCGCTGCAGTCCGGCTCATACCCACCTCCAGCGATCCTCATCTTCGGGGAATTCGCTGGATCCAAATGTGATGGACAGCGAGTCGCCTCCTCTGGCCTCCTCCCCCAATGCTACGGACGATGTCGAGGTGTTGTCCCGAAGGACCCTCCCTGACCAAGGAGAGGTACAGGAGGCCGTTGAGGTGGTGCCAGAGGGGGGGTGCCTCGGCCACCGGACACATGGGGGAGCAGACCCCCCGGAAACTGGCGTTGGGGGCCATACCCAATTCGCCCCCCAGCCGAATACTATTCCGGAGGCCCATACGGCTCCGGAATCAGGTAAGCAGTCTCCTTCGAAAGAAGGAGATGC
Source organism: Aegilops tauschii subsp. strangulata (assembly GCF_002575655.3). Lineage (NCBI taxonomy): Eukaryota > Viridiplantae > Streptophyta > Magnoliopsida > Poales > Poaceae > Aegilops > Aegilops tauschii. The sequence goes on from NC_053040.3 coordinate 211,940,897, forward strand.
ACCTATTCCGCCGGTGACCTCTGTCCATCCAGAGGCACCGAATACTCTACTGGAAGCGCTTCAAGGTACTTCCATTGTAGAAGAACACCGTATCCTTATGGGTAAGGTGGTTGAGAGGGTTCAGTCTGCTAAGAGCGGACTGACCGAAGCATGCGCCAACCTTCTAACAGGCTTTGAGGTATGTGACGTAATTATGCAAAAAGAATGTCGTAGTACAGATAGTAGCCCTTGGGACTCTGTCCAGTTTTCAAAAGGAAAGGCCGGACAGAGGATCGAATAATTTTCGCAGGAGACTAATCATGTATGTCTATCTGAATAAGCAGGCATCGATGCTGGCTGCGACCTCCCATTCTGCCGAAGTCTCCAAACTGAAGCAGAGTCTGGAGCAGGCCGATGAAGAGCTCGGCCGTGTCAAAAAACAACTTGAGGACAAGCAAGGTATGTGATGGCTTGTTCAGATCTAAAATGATATGAATTGTTTGTGTTGATCATGTTATTATGATTTTTCATAGGAGCTACGGCCGAGGTGGAGTCCCTCAAGAACGCGCTGGCTGAGGCCCGGAAGAAAGCGGAGAAGGAACAAGCCGCCCGCAAAAAACACGAGTCAAGGGTCGGGGAGGTTCAGCAGGAGCTCAAGGACGCCATAAAGAAGTGTGAGTCCTTGGAGCGCAAGATTGCGGACCAAGAGTCCGAACTTGCTAAGGCCCGCCAAAGCGCACAAGAGGCCCGGGTTGAAGCCCACGGCACCCTCCGGGAATCCAGGAGGCCAAGCAGATTGCGGCGGGTAAGGCCATTATTATGCAGAGAAAATTTGTGAAGGAAAGCTACCTCTTACTGACCCAGATTTGGAGTTCTCCAGGAGGGTTTGCGGATCTGCCTCACAGTGTTGCTGATGATGCGGAGTTCTTCCGAGCCGAAGAGGGGAGCTCAACGGGGAAGCTGTTCTGGTCGCTATACCATGCACCAGAGCATCCGGTGCCCCTTAGAGATCAGCTGAAACAGCTGAGCGAACTACATAGGGTGGCCGGATTGGCCATGAAGGATTTTATAATCCGTCTATAGCATGCCGAAGCCATGCCCAGCAGCCACTTCGGGCTCATGAAGCGGCTGGTCGATGCCTGCGCTCGGCTTGATGCCATAAAGCGGTCGGTCTGCATTGAAGGTGCACGGATGGCCTTCGCCCGTGTCAAGGTATAGTGGGCGAAGATGAACGCCGTCAAGCTTGCGACCGAGGGACCGCCTGTGGGCAAAGAGCACCGCACACCCGAGCTGTATTTTGATGATGTCCTGGAAGGATCCCGCATTGTAGAGGGCCAGTGTGCGAAGGACATTATCTTTGAATGAATGTATTCGTGTTATGCGGTCATGTATTATGGAACAAAGCCTATATGTAATATATTGCTTGTTGTTTTTTGAAAATATTTCCTCCTGTGCGGTCGTTTATTAAATCTGTGAGTTGGCCAGTCGTCGGCTTCAGCCCCCACGTAGGTAGTACGGGGGTGTTCGGGTTGGAACCTAAACACACTTGACCCAAGAGTTTGGTCCTTGAAGGAGGTGTTTAGTGCAGCGAACCAGGCAATCAGACTATGTGGCTTTATCACCCTCACTTAGCCATAGGAGTTTGACAATAGGAGTGTAGGCGCAGCCCCTAGTTAGTATTTGTTTATTCGGACTAGGGCGCTATAGACACCTGATCGGGTGGAGGTCGATCCGTCGCATAATGCGGAAGAAATCGCAAGAGATTGTTTAGCCACCGAATAGCTGACCAGCTCTCGCCGCATCATGATAGTCAGTTTTCGGCTTTCTCTACTGAGGTGTTTATCCGAATAAACCAGAAACACAATCGCTGTAGTTCTCCCTTTACTACCCTAGCCGATAAGACGGAACGTAAGGTAGCAAGCACAGGAGCCGGGCAACCCAACTATTGACCAAAGACATGATTCGGAGCCGAAGCATATAATGCTATATTCGGGGCGCTGAATTATACTGTAAAAAGTGTTCGGACTTGTTGCAAACGTATGGAGCGCAATGGAGCCCCTGGAGAGTTAAGTCGTACCAAAGTGTATGGGTGCAATCGATAAAAATAGTGAAATATAATGAAGGAGTAAGCCAGTGCCACATATGTTGGGCCGCAAACTGTTTCCATTATAATCTGGTTGATACATCAAAGCGTATTTGTACAAATAATGCTATAAGCAACATGGCTATTTAACATGCCGAGACCAAGGGGAAGTTGCGTGCGGGTCCTGAAAACAGGCAAAGTGATCGTCAAGAAGATCATCTAGATATTCTGCCACACGTCTATGCTGCTTGCCTCCTTGGTATGTTTTATCCTTCGAAAGGATCGACGACCAGGCCATCGTGAGGGACCTGTGTAAAAGAAACCTGAAAAGGATAGGGAGAAAAGGGAAAGTATGAGTGCCCAGATAAGGTCGAGCCGTATTGTGGACCATGATCGAGTTATGCCTCCGTCTTTGCCCATGGTATTTTTAGTGCGTAGTTATGTACGCGTGGTACGTACGCTGCAATTCGGTCGGGACTGAGACGGAGGCCGAATTGCTAGTCGAGCTCCTGACGAGCTGGACTGTCATGCTGCGGAATAGTCCGGACTCGTTTAATAGTGTCCGGGGGCTTGGCTGCCGAATTGATGTTCTGCTTGATAAGGCCGCCCTGCACTTCCGCTGCCAGGGCCGCGGTGTGCTCCTCGGTACGAAGGGAGCGTTCCATGTTTCCGTTGACTGTTTTGACACTGCGTGGTCCGAGCCTCTTAAGTTTGAGATAGGCATAGTGTGGCACCGCATTGAAGCGAGCAAATGCGGTTCGTCCGAGCAGTGTGTGATAGCCATCGCGGAAGGGGACGATGTCGAAGATCAAGTCTTCGCTTCGGAAGTTGTCCGGCGACCCGAAGACGACTTCCAATGTGATTGAGCCCGTGCAATGGGCCTCTACACCTGGTATTAATCCTTTGAAGGTAGTTTTTGTGGGCTTGATCCTTGACGGATCGATGCCCATCTTGCGGACTGTGTCCTGATAGAGCAGGTTAAGGCTGCTGCCACCGTTCATGAGGACTCGCGTGAGGTGGAATCCATCAATGATTGGGTCGAGGACCAGTCCGGCTGAGCCGCCGTGACGGATACTGGTCAGATGATCCCTGCGATCGAAAGTGATCGGGCAGGATGAGCATGGATTGAATTTTGGCGCGACTAGCTCTATCGCATAGACGTCCCTGAGCGCGCGTTTCCCTGAGCGCGCGTTTGCGCTCCCTCTTGGGGATATGAGTAACGTATATCATGTTCACCGTTTTAACTTGGGGGGGGGGATTTCTTCTGTCCCCCTGTGTTCGGTGGACAGGGCTCCTCGTCATCGTCCTCACTTGGCGACCCCTTCTCCTTATTCTCGGTATTTAACTTACCGACTTGTTTAAAGACCCAACAACTTCTGATGGTATGATTGGCGGGTTGATCAGGGGGAGCCGTGGATGTGACATGGTCGACCGAGGATTCGGTCTAAGCTGGATGAGCCCGGATTGCCTCTTTTAAATGGCTTCTTCCCTGAATGGACTTGGAGCCACTAAATCCGGCGTTGACCGCCGTGTCGTCGGTATTGTCACCGTTGTTCCGACGCTCGTGCCTGTTGCGTCGGGGCTTGCCGTTGCTATTTCTGGCTTCAGAGGTGCCAGGTTCGCTTGCATTGTTGCTGCTACGGGCTAGCCAACTATCTTCGCTCGCACAAAAGCGGGTCATAAGTGCCGTGAGGGCTGCCATGGACTTCGGCTTTTCTTTGCCGAGGTGCCGGGCGAGCTATTTATCGCGAATGCTATGCTTAAAGGCCGCTAGGGCTTCGGCATCCGGACAGTCGACGATCTGGTTCTTTTTAATTAGGAACCTGGTCCAGAATTTCCTGGCCGACCCTCCGGGCTGTTGAACGATGTGACTTAAGTCATCGGCATCCGGAGGTCGGACGTATGTACCCTGGAAGTTGTCGCGGAAGGCGTCTTCCAAGTCCTCCCAGCTGCCAATGGAGTTTTCTGGCAGGCTGTTTAACCAGTGCCGAGCTGGTCCCTTGAGCTTTAGCGGGAGGTATTTTATGGTATGAAGATCGTCACCGCGGGCCATATGAATATGGAGGAGAAAGTCCTCAATCCATACTGCAGGATCTGTTGTTCCATCATATGATTCTATATTCACTGGTTTACACCCTTCTGGGAATTCATGTTCCATTACTTCGTCAGTGAAGCAGAGGGGGTGTGCGGTGCCTCTATATCGGGCCAAGTCGCGACGCAGTTCGGATGGAGTCCGTCTGCGGTTTTCGGCTTGGATGTGGTTATGCTTGTCATGCCCGGCTAGATAGCCGTCGTCGCACGTCGCGGCACGCCCCCGCGATCCGTAGATCGATCTGGTCTGACCTGCTCTATTTTACAGGTCCTGTCGTAGGTCATACGTATATCCCCGAGCTATTGTGTCTCTACTTTTACGGTGAGGTAGTACGGGCTGGTGTTCGGCTTGGGTTGCCGTTTTGCCATGGCCACGTGCTGATCTGTCGGACTCGTTACGCGCTGATGGTACGGGCTCCAGCGCCTCTTCGTCGAATTGAGGTAGCAGCTTACGCTTCGGGTAACACTTGGTCGGGCGCCTGAGGCCGTATTCCTTGGCTGCCAGGACATTAGTCCACCTATCATTGAGCAGATCTTGGTCAGCTTAAAGCTGATGCTGCTTCTTTTTCAGGCTCCTTGCAGTGGCTATTAGCCGGCGCTTAAAGCGCTCCTACTCAAGGGGTTCCTCAGGCACAATAAAGTTTTCGTTGCCGAGGCTCACCTCATCCTCGGAGACTGGAAGATAATTACTACCCTCCGAGTCTTCGTTTACAACCTGTTCATCAGGCCCAATTTTCCCGTCTACCCGATCGTCCTGTTTGGAAGTTGGCTCGACGGGGTCTCCTTGGTCTTCGGCGTCGTCCAGAGTATTGTTGTCTTTTCCACGGTGTGATTTAGAGCGGCGCCGCTGAGGTCAGCGCTTTGGCTGTGTCTCAGGAGGTGTATCCTCAACTGGATTTTTCTCGTTATCACTGTTACCCTCTTTGAGTGTATCCACCATGTACACGTCATACGAAGAGGTGGCTGTCCAGCGTTCGGTAAACGGCGGGTTTTGGGCCTGCTCTTCTCCGGCATCATCGTCAATACCATCGATGTCTTCGCAGCCGTAATCGAGCATGTCGGTTAAGTCCTCGACAATGGCTATGAAGTGGGTGCTGGGTGGGACGTAAAATTCCCCACTCCCAGCCCCTAGTCCGGGCTGGCGTAGTTCGGACGTTGCCCCTCTGTAATGACGAGGGATCGCATTAAGTCCAGAGCCTCACTTAAAGGCGAGGTTTGGCCAGGGAGAAGAGAGTTCGTGGAGTACGGCAGGAAGGAAACTCCTTGGCCGAGCTCACACGATGCTGACTCCGAGGGTTCGGAACCAGTGTTCGGAGAAGAGTCGGGCTTCATGATGATTGTCGGCGATGCTGCTTCCTCCGGCTCTCCCATACTAGGCTTAATAGCCGCAGAGAGTCCCGCGGGCTCGGGAATCCCATCTTCGGACCTTGTGACGTGCTCCGGATCTAAGGCCAAAGCGAAGGTCGGGGTCGCGAACCATTGGAAGATCAAGTCTCCTCCAATATCAGCAACATAATCCAGATTTCCAAAACTAATCTAGTGACCTGGGCGTAGCTGTCGATCTGCTCTAGATGGCCAAGCGAGTTGGCCCGCAGTGCGAAGCCGGCGAACACAAAGATCTGGCCGGGGAGAAATACCTCCCTCAGGGCAGCATTCTTGTAGATGACTGATGGAGCCATCGAACCTTCTGATGACGACACAGCGGAACTCTCAATGAAAGCACCAATGTCAGTGTCAAAACCGGCAAATCTCGGGTAGGGGGTCCCGAACTGTGCGTCTAAGGATCGAAGGTAACAGGAGATAGGGACACGATGTTTACCCAGGTTTGGGCCCTCTTGATGGAGGTAATACCCTACTTCCTGCTTGATTATCTTGGATGAATATGGGGTTTACAAGAGTTGATCTACCTCGAGATCGTAATGGCTAAACCCTAGATGTCTAGCCTGTATGATTATGATTGCCTCTATGGACTAAACCATCTAGTTTATATAGACACCTGAGGGACCTAGGGTTGTACAGAGTCGGTTTACAGAGGAAGTAATCTTCATATCCGAATGCCAAGCTTGCCTTCCACGTAAAGGAGAATCCCATCCGGACACGGGAAGAAGTCTTCTGTCTTGTATCTTCATGGCCCATTAGTCCTGCCCACGTCACATAGCCCGGACGCCCGAGGACCCCTTAATCCAGGACTCCCTCACATACCAACCTGGCCTTCATATGATCATTTGTATGTTTTATTTTCCTTTTATTTTTTGCACACAACCAGATACATACCAACCTGAACTCTAGCGGACTTACTAGTTGAACTTCACATGGTTTTTCAATATGAATGCAGGCAGATTTTTTAATGTTTGTAGCCTGGACTGAGGCTCACACACTACCAGAACTTCACATGGCTGAAAGAAAATAACAGACAACAGGAAGTTCAACCATACCTTGGCTAGAAGTTTGGCCAACCTTTTTTGAGCAGCAGATAGGCCACCTTGAAAGAAATTTGCCGGAGAGCTAGGAGAGGAATTCCATGGCAATCCATGTCTTGCACAGGGCGCGAAGTTCATCTGCACGAAGCAAGAAGGTCAGACAAGGCAAGATTGAAGGAGTAGGCAAGAAGAGGGAGGAAGTTCATGTACCATTGCTAGGTTTGAAGGCGCCGCCGATGAGGCCTCCGCCGCCGAGATGCTTCCTTGGCCGCGTCGTTCGCCGTAACTTGTGCCTTGGCCAACATCAGTTTTGCTAAGCCGTCGGGCGGTGAGGATGGAAGGAGGAGGAGGCTTCCGGAAGTCCATGGCTGTTAGTGGCAGAAAGTCCGGCGGCTTCGCCGCCTCCAGGCGGCACGGGCTCCCTCGCGCTGGCGTCCGCTGTCGCTCGCTCGCCCGCGCCGACGGTCAGATAGGAGATGGCGACGGAGGGGGCGGATCTGGATCTGGTCGACCAGGAGGTGGAGATGGAGAGGAGGCGCTGGATCCGGTCGGCCAGGAGCTGGAGACGGAGGGGAGTTGCTGGATCGAGCGGAGTTCTGCGGTGAATCACGGGGGGAGGCCGGTGATCGGGGGGAGGAGCGGCGAGGAGGGGGGCTGGGGCGGCTGAATCGGGATCGGGACCAGGTGGGATCCTGTCGGGGCGGGCTGGCAGTTCGGGAAAGTTTGGGTGGGTTCTGTCGGGCCCTTATAGGGGCTGCTGTGATCCAAATAACTATTCTAATCTTGTGATTAGAATAGTGTTGTCCTATATATATATATATATATATATATAGATATATATATATATATATATATTGTAACGCTAAACTAACCGTGAGTGTAGAATAGCTTATTCTACACCCCAGTAACGGTACATACAAAATATAGTAACCCACTATGCAAAATATAGTAATTTCCGTAAAAATGTACTAAATTACAAACTTGAGAAGTAAAAAATATTTTCTGGATTACTACATTTTATACACCATTTTACTAGATTCTGTATATAGCATTACTAGGGGGTGTAGAATAAGCTATTCTACACTCACGCTACATTGCGAAGATAAACTTTGAAGTCAAATCAATGTTGAAGACAAACCAAATATGAAGATAATGCAATCATGACGCCAAATGAAAATCTTCGAGAAAGTTTGGTGGTGGCGTTACCCACCGTATAGGAAGTATTAGACACAGACACGGTGCACAATTATCATGGCGCTCCGAAGTCAAATTACACATTAATGTATTCACACTTAGAGGGTAAGTCTTCATGAATTGAACATATACGTTACTTCGTGTGTTGCACATCTAAGTCATCAACATGCATAAGGGTTAGGATGTGTGTCCATTCACAGGACATTTGAGGATTCTAAGATATTTAGCTCACACCGCAGCTTGCAAAACCTTTTCTCATCCAAGGGCTTCGTGAAGATATCTGCCAATTGCTCTTCAGTGTTGACGTGAATGATACCAATGTCTTCCTTCATGACATGACCTCTGAGAAAGTGATGATGGATTTGAATGTGCTTTGTCTTCGGGGGCTGAACTGGGTTGTTGGCAATATTGATGGCGCTTTCATTGTCGCAGTAGAGTCGCACATGCTTCTGATGGATGCCATAGTCCTTGAGAGTTTGCTTCATCCAAAGAAGCTGAGCGCAGCAAGATCTAGCAGCAATGTATCAGATTCAGCAGTGGAGAGTGATACGCAGTTATGCTTCTTTGAAGACCAACAGACAAGAGATCGTCCAAGAAAGTGACATGTGCCTGATGTGGACTTGCGATCAACCTTGTCACCAACATAATCAACATCTGAGAATCCAACTAGATCAAACTCTGAGCCCTTTGGATACCATAATCCTAGTGTTGGGGTGTGAGCCAAATATCGAAGAATTCGCTTCACTGCTAGGTGATGCGATTCCTTTGGTGCCGCTTGGAATCGGACACACATGCAAACGCTAAGCATTATATCAGGCCTAGATGCACATAGGTACAGTAAAGAACCAATCATCCAGCGGTATACGTTTTGGTCGAACTCTTCACCATTGTCCTCGGGGCCCAATTGGCCTTTGGCTGGCATTGGCGTCGGGTACCCTTTGGAGTCTTGCATTCCAAACTTCTTCAGGCAATCTTTGAGATACTTCTCTTGTGATATGAAGATGCCATTTCTCTATTGACGGATTTGAAGACCAAGGAAGAACTTCAGCTCACCCATCATGGACATCTGATATTGCTCTTGCATCATATGCCATAAATCATCACTGTATCTCTTATCAGTGCAGCCGAAGATTATGTCATCCACATAGATTTCACATACAAATAGTTCACCATCATATGTCTTCGTGAACAGAGTGGGATCTAGAGAACCAGGTTTGAAGCCTTTGCCCTTTAGGAAGTCTTTCAGTGTGTCATACCAAGCGCGAGGTGCTTGTTTGAGGCCATACAGTGCCTTGTTGAGCTTGTACACCATGTCAGGACTCTTTGGGTCTTCAAAACCAGGTGGCTATGCAACATACACTTCTTCTTCAATTTTTCCATTAAGGAAGGCACTCTTTACATCCATTTGATACAAAAGAATGTTGTTGTGGTTGGCATAGGCTAGCAGTATGCGAATGGCTTCAAGCCTAGCCACAGGAGCAAAGGTTTGATCGAAGTCAACTCCTTCCACTTGTGTGTAACCTTGAGCAACGAGACGGGCCTTGTTTCTGACAACTTGACCATGCTCATCTTGTTTGTTATGATATATCCATTTGGTGCCGATGATATTGTGCTTGCGAGGATCAGGACGCTTCACTAGCTCCCATGCATTATTCAGCTCAAACTGTTGAAGATCTTCTTGCATGGCTTGAATCCATTCAGGTTCCATGAAGGCTTCATCAACTTTCTTGGGTTCAGATATAGAGACAAATGCAAAGTTCCCACGTACCCTCGTAGACCGAAAGCGGAAGCGTTTAGTAACGCGGTTGATGTAGTCGACCATCTTCGCAATCCAACTGATCCAAGTACCGAACGCACGGCACCTCCGCAATTTGCACACGTTCAACTCGGTGACGTCCCTCGAAATCTTGATCCAGTTGAGGCCGAGGGAGAGTTCCGTCAGCACGACGGTGTGGTGATGGTGATGATGAAGTTACCGGCGCAGGGATTCGCCTAATTAAGCACTACAACGATATGACCGAGGTGTGTAACTGTGGAGGGGGGCACCGCACACGGCTAAGGGAAACTTTGGTGTGTCTTTGGGGTGCCCCCTGCCTCCATATATAAATGAGGGAGAGGGAGAGGCAGCCGGCCCTAGGGGGGCGTGCCAAGGTGTGGAGTCCTACTAGGACTCCCTAGTCCTAGTAGGATTCCACCTCCCACACGGAGTAGTAAAGGGGGAAGGGAGAAGGAGAAGGAAAGGGGGGGCGACCCCCTTCTCTTAGTCCTAATCGTCCTCCTGCCCAAGGGGGCGCACCAGCCCCTTGTGGGCTCGTGTGCTTCCCTCTTATGGCCCATAAGGCCCATAAGTTCTCCCGGGGGGTTCCGGTAACCTCCCGGTACTCCAGAAAAATGCCCGAATCACTCGGAACCATTCCGATGTCCAAATGCAAACTTCCAATATATGAATATTTACCTCTCGACCATTTAGAGACTCCTCGTCATGTCCGTGATCTCATCCAGGACTCCGAACAAACTTTGGTCATCAAATCACATAACTCATAATACAAATCGTCATCGAACGTTAAGCGTGCGGACCCTACGGGTTCGAGAACTATGTAGACATGACCGAGACACATCTCTGGTCAATAACCAATAGCGAAACCTGGATGCTCATATTGGCTCCTACATATTCTATGAAGATCTTTATCGGCCAAACCACATAACAACATACGTTGTTCCCTTTGCCAACGGTATGTTACTTTCCCCCGAGATTCGATCATCGGTATCATCATACCTAGTTCAATCTCGTTACCGGCAAGTCTCTTTACTCGTTCCGTAATGCATCATCCCGTGACTAACTCATTAATCACATTGCTTGCAAGGCTTATAGTGACGTGCATTACCGAGAGGGCCCAGAGATACCTCTCCGATACACGGAGTGACAAATCCTAATCTCGATCTATGCCAACCCAACAAACACCTTCGGAGACATCTGTAGAGCATCTTTATAATCACCAAGTTATGTTGTGACATTTGATAGCACACAAGGTGTTCCTCCGGTATTCGGGAGTTGCATAATCTCATAGTCAGAGGAACATGTATAAGTCATGATGAAAGCAATAGCAATAAAACTAAACGATCATTATGCTAAGCTAACAGATGGGTCTTCTCTATCACATCATTCTCTAATGATGTGATCCCGTTCGTCAAATGACAACACATGTCTATGGTCAGGAAACATAACCATCTTTGATTAACGAGCTAGTCAAGTAGAGGCATACTAGGGACACTCTGTTTTGTCTATGTATTCACACATGTACTAAGTTTCCCGTTAATACAATTCTAGCATGAATAATAAACATTTATCATGATATAAGGAAATATAAATAACAACTTTATTATTGCCTCTAGGGCATATTTCCTTCAGTCTCCCACTTGCACTAGAGTCAATAATCTAGTTCTCCCACTTGCACTAGAGTAAATAATCTAGTTCACATCGCCATGTGATTTAACACCAATAGTTCACATCACCATGGATTAGTTCACATCGTCATGTGACTAATACCCAAAGGGTTTTACTAGATTCAATAATATAGTTCACATCGCTATGTGATTAACACCAAAATAGTACTAAGGTGTGGTCATGTTTTGCTTGTGAGAGAAGCTTAGTCAATGGGTCTTCACATTCAGAGCCGTATGTATTTTGCAAATTTTCTATGTCTACAATGCTCTGCATCGAGCTACTCTAGCTAATTGCTCCCACTTTCAATATGTATCCAGATTGACACTCAGAGTCATCCGGATCGGTGTAAAAGCTTGCATCGGCGTAACTCTTTACAATGAACTCTTTATCACCTCCATAACCGAGAAATATCTCCTTAGTATTCTAAGGATAATTTTGACCGCTGTCAAGTGATCCACTCTTGGATCAATATCGTACCCCCTTGCCAAACTCATGGCAAGGTACACAATAGGTTTGGTACACAGCATAACATACTTTATAGAACCTATGGCTGAGGCATAGGGAATGACTTTTCATTCTCTTTCTATTTTCATCGTGGTCGGGTTTTGAGTCTTTACTCAACTTCACACCTTACAACTCAGGCAAGAACTCCTTCTTTGTCTGATCCATTTTGAACTCCTTCAAAATCTTATCAAGGTATGTATTCATCGAAAGTCTTATCAAGCGTCTTGATCTATCTTTATAGATTTTGATGCCCATTATGTAAGTAGCCTCACTTAGGTCTTTCATTACAAAATTCTTATTCAAGTATCCTTTTATGCTATCTAGAAATTCTGTATTATTTCCAATCAACAATATGTCATCCACATATAATATCGGAAATGCTACAGAGCTCCCACTCACTTTCTTGTAAATACATGCTTCTCCAAAAGTCTGTATAAAACCATATGCTTTGATCACATTATCAAAAGCGTCCATTCCAACTCTGAGATGCTTGCACCAGTCCATAAATGGATCACCAGAGCTTACACACTTTGTTAGCACCTTTCAGATTGACAAAACCTTCTGGTTGCATCATATACAACTCTCCTTGAATAAATCCATTAAGGAATGCAGTTTTGACATACATTTGCCAGATTTCATAAAATGCAGCAATTGCTAACATGATTCGGACAGACTTAAGCATCGATACGAGTGAGAAAATCTCATCGTATTTAACACTTTGAACTTGTCGAAAAACTTTTTCGACAATTCGAGCTTTGTAGATAGTAACACTACTATCAGCGTCCGTCTTCCTCTTGAAGATCCATTTATTCTCAATGGCTCGCCGATCATCGGGCAAGTCAATCAAAGTCCATACTTTGTTCTCATACATGGATCCCATCTCAGATTTCATGGCCTCAAGCCATTTCGCAGAATCTGGGCTCATCATCGCTTCCCCATAATTCGTAGGTTCGTCATGGTCTAGTAACATGACTTCCAGAACAGGATTATCGTACCACTCTGGTGCGGACCGTACTCTAGTAACATGACCTCAAGCCTACGAGGTTCGATGTTGTAGGGTGGAACCCTAAGTGGAGATCTTTCACGAATTGGAGGGGAAATCCCCAAGAACACGAAGAACACGAAGAACACAAGAGAGGGAAAACACTCAAATTGACTAGATCCAATCACACATATGCTAGATCCAAGAACACACAAGAGGTCACAATGATCCAAGGACCACAAAATCCTATGAGGAGAGAGGTCTTGATGATCCTATGATGGGGATCTTTCCCTACATCGGGGGCTTGAATCCACTAAAGGATATTCTCCATAGGAGGTCTTGAGCTCCAATGGAGTGGTCTCTCTCTCACAAGAGGAGATACAAGGTGCAAAGCTCACTAAATCATGCCATATACTTTGCTATCCCTAGAAAGGAGGTGGAGGTGGTCTATTTATAGTCTAAGCCACGAAGGGGTAAGTGGGAAAGGGATACATGGCCAAATGCCCGCGGCCGCGCACAAGCAAAGTGGTAGTACCGGACATCGGGCGGTAGTACCGCTTGTAAGCGGTAGTACCGCTTGGACTGGGCGGTAGTACCGGACCCGGGTCGCTCGAGCACAGGAGTTTGTCGGGTTGAGCGGCAGTAGAGCGGAGGTTCGGCGGTAGTACCGCTTGGATGGTCTTAGCGGTAGTACCGCTTGTAGGCGGTAGTACCGCTCGTTCCAGGTCTTCTTCCTCCTTCTCTTCCGTGCTTCTCTCGCGGATGGTGTAGACGTACACTTGCGCTCGCACTCCTCCTCGACATCCGTGATGTTCCAACAATACCTATGCATGCACACGGAAGGAGTGTCAAGTAGCATACCATCCTCGAAGGGGTCAAGTGAGCACGTGTAAAGGAGATGATTCACCTTTGTGTGTGTGAAGTAGATGTCGCACGTGTCACTTGCCAAACGGACTCTTGACATGGTGATGTCCGTAGGATGCTCCGCATCATCCCGTCCCCCTTGGGAAAGATCCGACCTCGGATCGAAAACCAAATCACCATGGGAAAGAGATGTCTTCGCCGTGTAGAAGTGGATGTTCACCAAGTACTCATCATCTCTAAGCTCGCAATGGGCACTCTCCAATGTCACACCGTCTAGTGATTCCTTCAAAAGGAGCAAAGACAACAAACACTTGGAGAAACAAATGTGGTTAGCGTTAGTGCAAAACCAAGCATTGAAGTGGTGATTCACCCAACAAGTGTCGTCATCATGCAAAGCATATGGTTTGACGAAGGATTGTGACATGGCATGTAAGAAAATCAATCGAGCACAAGCAAAGATATCATGGGGACAAGTATGGAAATGTGAGGTAGTGATGCAAATGTGTGTGACAAGAGAAGAAGCATCTACCTCAAGTTCATAGCAATCATGCATAAAGCACTCGACAAATGGTCGATGGTAGGCATAAGAAGCATTCACAACACCAAATAAGATGAGATGTCTAAACACATGGGTCAAGTGCAAGACAATCCAAGCATAACGTGCATGGCGTGTAGTGAATATCTTGTGGCACTCAACACAATGGAAAGAGCAATTGTTCATCATGTGTGAGGCAGTCAAGGCAAGCATGTAGCAATCAATGGGACATGGCATATGTGAAGTGATGACATTGTTGCAACCAAACATATGAGAGGAGCAAGTAATCCAAGAATTGGATGCAACACACAAGGCATATATATCATGATGCATGGAATGGTGAACATGACAAGTCGAAGCAAGATCTCTAACAAGTGTGCAATCAAGTGGTCCAAGATGAACAATAAGTCTCATGGCGCAAGCAACACAAGTAGTATGATCTGCAATATCCATGCTCAAGAAAGATGTCACCTTGAAGGTGTGTCCTTGTGCATCCTTCACAATGCCGAAGTGGTAGGAAATATGGTGTAGAAGCGAGTCGTGGTCGAATTTATGAGACTCGCTCTCAAGAGCTCGAATGGCCAACTCACGTGACGTGGAAGTCGACACAAAGTCCAAGTATCCTACACATGCACACAACAAAACAAAGAACGTATGCGCATGGTAGATGAACACATCATCCATCATGATGGTTCTCTTCTCTTGCACATAACCATTAGAAGCACAAGTGCATGAATAATATGATGCAACGATGGCTATATTCATGGCACTAGGTATATGGTGCAAAGAGGTAAGACAAGCATGCTTCACAAGAAATATGTCAAAATCTCCAAATATATGTGAGAATGCTATGGGGGCAAACTCATTATCAAGACTAAAGGCATAGTTGCACTCAATACATGGCAAATCATGTAGCATGAGAGAGGCAACATATGGAGATATATGGCAAGAAGCAATAACAATCATGTGCAAAACATGTAGATGGTTGTCATCAACCGTATGAAATGAGCAAGTATGAATCATTGGTGATGCAACATAAGCAAGCATAGTAATCAAGTCGTGCAAACTAGTGGAGCAAAGATGCAACACACTAGAGGAAATCATGGCAATCATGTCATGTGAGCAAATAATAGGCATAGGCAATGCACATGACATATCGCAAGCACGAACACAACGCAAGATCATAGTATAATCATAGGCATGGGGCACAAAGCAAACATGGTAATAACAAGTAATATCTCCACCAAGCTTGCAATTACACATACAAGTACTAGAATCAATCATCATGTGTAATGCAAAGCATGGGTCACAAATGCATGGCAAAGGCATAAGAATGAGCATATCATGCAAAGTGAACATGGCAAGATGGGCATATAATATGTAATGGACGATAACCCATAACCATGTGAGAGCCATGTAGAAGAAATGCGCGAAGTCTTTGCGCGAAGAGGGCGGTGGGAAAGGCAATCCACGGGATCCCAAGTCATCATTGCTCTCTAGAGCTCGTTTTGTCAACTCGTGGGATTGCGAGGTTGACAAGTATTCATGTGTACCTACACAAAAGAGACACAAACCAAAGAAAGTGTGTGCGTGGTAAATGTACACATCATCCATCATGATGTGTATGTGCATGTGTGAGTTAGCACAAGATAAACATCGCTCAAAGAAATTGGATGCATGGTATAAGAACATGTCATCCATCATGAAAGAATAGTTATTGTGTATGACACGATGAGGACACAAATTGAGAATGCAAGTATATGGCACATCAATATCATTTTCATTCATGGGGAGCATATGGTGCACACAAGTAGTGGGATCATGCAATGGATAGGATGAATCAAAATCTCCTAAAATGTATGAGGAAACTATGGGGGTCTCCTCATGAGCAATAGTGGAAACATCACATGGAGAATATGAACTACATCCAAAACAATGCATATCAGAAGCTAGGTGGTCATGGCATGGCATATGAGATAAATGATGCAAAGGGAGCATATCCATATCATCACAAGAAAAACAAATGCCAATAACCAAGGGCTTGTCATCTATGCCATATGTGCAAATTGGGTTTATGTTGATGGCATATGCATAGTCACTACGATGAGATTGCAAATTTGACATATGATTAATCTCATGCATAGCATATGACAAGTCAAGCGGATTGTCAAACATGATGTGACCTAAAGAATTGTCACAATAAATCCTATGTAACATGGCTTCACAACTAATAGACTCCACATGGCAATCATCATACTCATCATAAATGGGTAAATCATCACATGGGGAAATCATACTAGCGTGAAGCATGACAGTAGGGGGATCAACATCATGCAAGCAATAAATGTCAAGAATGTCCACTAGTGGGACTAGAGCATCACCTTCACCTATGTTACCTTGTTCATTACACTCAGGTGGTGTAGGTGAGGTGGGAAAGACCAAATGGTGGTCATCTTCATCTTGATGGAACCATGTGGGGGTGCATCATATTCCACCATGGCCATCGTCTTGTCCAAAGGAAGGATGAAGTCATTGTGAATTGGCGCGTCATTGTATATGGAACCTAGCACCAAATGAGAAGACACAATAGAGGTAGAGGTCAAGTTGTTAGAAATGCAAATGGCCTCACGAGACCTATCAACTATCACACTGTCTCTATGTGGTGGTTCACTCACTCCCTCAAAATAGGTGCACTCAAACTCACATATGGTGGAGTCACTCATCTCACTCAAGTGGTGGGGGTTGTGGCTCTCCTCACATGGGAATTGTGGCAACTCATCATATATGGGGCTAGTGGTGAAGTCACTCTCACTCTACATATGGTGGCAAAAGTCACTCAAGTCATCATACGTCGCCGTGGTCGAAGGGAAAATCCCATGCTCAACCATCTCGCCGTCGTCGCCGTGGATGAAGGCCGAAGATGGCACATCATTGCTCTCCTCCATGACCGAAGGGAAAATCCCATGCTCGATCATCTCGTCACCGTCGCCGTGGAGGAAGGCCGATGTATGCGTACTCCTTGGAGGTAGGCGAAGATGCCATACGTCCAAAGGCGAAGATGCCTTGATGACACTTGGCGAAGATGCCGAAGTGGTCGTAGTAGTCGTAGCTCCGTCTTGGTGGTGCTTGTCTCACGGTCTTCTCTTGTGCTCATGAAGTTTGGCCGTAGCTTGATGTAGAGCTTTTTGGGACTTGTAGGTGTACGCATCGCGAGCATCTTCATCTTGATGGTGTTGTAGTGCTTGAGCTCGATGACATTCCGAATGTTGGCCACTTGAGCGTCGCCGCCTAGAAGATGACGAAGGGGAAGAAGACATGTAGTTGGCCACCATGTCTCGTACTTGATCCCTTTGTTCGGCCAACTTGGTGTCGAGGTATTCCCTTATCCTTGCTTCGTTTTGGCGAATGTCGATGGCGAGTCGCTCAATGCCTTGCATTGCTCATTGTAGTCCGAAGATGGACATTTTGGTGATGTAGTTGTTCGCGTTTTCGTTGTCGTGGAAGACCGGAGATGAAATGCCTTGCCTATCCATCACAAGACTCGAGCAAATGTGAGTGAAAGAAAGGAAAGAACTAGACCAATGTACCTTATCCAATGTTGAAGATGGATCAATGATCACTCAATAATGTAACAAGGAAATAGCACAATTGGTACCGGATCTTGTCAATTCCCACACCTACACAAGTAAGGCTTATGGTGGAGCTCAGTGAGGATAGTGGCACAAACATTTGATGCAAAATGTTAGCAAGAGTCAATAATGTTGGAAAAAATTCGCAAGTGAAACAAGTAGACCAATAGCAATATGTGGCACACGGAAACACACACACGGATAGATAAATGGGGTCGTGCAACCAAGGAATGAGCACAAAATGTGGAATCCACGGAAAATGCTCGTGTTGCACAACTCAAGAAAGATGCTAGCATGATTGCTCAATAGGCGGATACGACACTTGTGCACAACCTAGAAGATGCCAAATGTATCAACTTTCTATCCCAAGTATGCTAAGTGTATGATGTTCCGGTGTTTCGCACATGATGATCCAAGATGATCTATATGGTAGTATGGTATGCAATGTGGCGATGCTATGGCTCTTGCTTACAAGCTTCTTTGCTCTCTTTTCCTTTTGCTTAAAAGCTTATTCTCTTTTTTTTATGGCCACTATGCGACATGCACAAACCAAGATAGCAATTTTGTATATGCGGGAACAATCTTGTGAAACAAGGGATGATATGATGATACCGAGATGGTACCAATATGATATGGTATGTATGCAATGGAAGGTATGGATCACTAATGTGCACAAGTAACGTTGTTGGCAATACTCGGCTAGTCTCGATAGGCAAGTGACGCAAAATGGGCTAAGGGGTTAACAATGTAATGGCAAGAATGTACAATGAAGGGATACCACGATACCAAGATGATATAGAGGTTATCGTTCTTGCTTACGGTTAGGTTGTCAAAAAGGTGAAGTGGTCGATGTCGAAGACGACCTCGTGGCAATGATGAGTGGCGGTGTTCTTGATGTAGATACCAAGATGATGTAGACCCGTCCCTAAGTAGCCGAAACACCTTAGGAAACGGTAAAAACCGCAAACTCAAAATCTCCAAAGGCAAATGTCAAATGGTGGTAGCGGAATGCGTTGGTGGCTCCGGAGTTGGCACTGCGGAAGTGGTGGTGGTGGGTGATGACGAAGTGACCGTCCCTAAGTAGCCGAAACACCTTAGGAGACTCAAGTCACCACTCAAGCAACCACAAATGCTATAAGGAGCAAAAATTGGGTTAGGTTGCGGAAAGCTATGGTGGTTTGGCGGATGATATGGTGGATGGCCTATGCAAAGATGCGAAAATGCCAAAAATTTTATGGAGTCCAATGGTGATGGAACCTATCTAGATGGATGGGGGTGTCAATAGCTACTCAACGAGCTAAAGAACGTCAAAATCGGACTCCGGGAGCGATAGTTATGGCCGAAATGGTGAAACTCAGAATGCTGAAACTGGGAGGGGCGGAAGTACTGCTCGGGAGGGCGTTAGTACCGCTTGTAAGCGGTAGTACCGCTTGGGATGGGCGGTAGTACCGCTCGTGTCGGAATTTTTCGGCAGTTTTAGGCTGAAACTGGGCTGGGCGGAAGTACCGCTCGGGAGGGCTGTAGTTCTGCTTATAGGTGGTAGTACTGCTTAGCGGGCGGTACTACCGCTCGTGTCGGGATTCTTCGCAGATCGAATCGGGGCGCGGTTTTGGGGCAGAAATGGATGATTTCGGTTGCAAAATTTGACGAATTTCGTGGATGGAGGGTTGGGAAACTTGGGGAGATGCTAGATCCACTCGAAACCAAGCAAATCCATGGATCAAATCCAACAAAACTTCATCAAACCAACAAATCACAAAAAAAATTGGGGGCTATTTTTGGTGGGGAATTTTCGAAATTGGGGAAGAACACAACAAAATTAGGCTAGAGAACAAGAAGGGGGGCTCCAATTTCATGAGAAACCATGGCTCATGATACCAAGATGTTGTAGGGTGGAACCCTAAGTGGAGATCTTTCACGAATTGGAGGGGAAATCCCCAAGAACACGAAGAACACAAGAGAGGAAAAAACACTGAAATTGACTAGATCCAATCACACATGCTAGATCCAAGAACACACAAGAGGTCACAATGATCCAAGGACAACAAAAGAAAGATACAAGGTAACTAGTTCATCCCAATCCTATGAGGAGAGAGGTCTTGATGATCCTATGATGGGGATCTTTCCCTAGATGGGGGCTTGAATCCACTAAGGGATCTTCTCCATAGGAGGTCTTGAACTCCAATGGGGTGGTCTCTCTCTCACAAGAGGAGATACAAGGAGCAAAGCTCACTAAATCATGTCATATACTTTGCTATCCCTAGAAAGGAGGTTAAGGTGGTCTATTTATAGTCTAAGCCACGAAGGGGTAAGTGGGAAAAGGATACATGGCCAAAGGCCCGCGGTTGCGCACAGGCAGAGCGGTAGTACCGGACATCGGGCGGTAGTACCGCTTGTAAGCGGTAGTGCCGCTTGGACTGGGCGGTAGTACCGGACCCGGGTCGCTCGAGCACAGGAGTTTGTCGGGTTGAGCGGCAGTAGAGCGGACGTTCGGCGGTAGTACCGCTTGGATGGTCTTAGCGGTAGTTCCGCTTGTAGGCGGTAGTACCGCTCGTTCCAGGTCTTCTTCCTCCTTCTCTTCCATGCTTCTCTCGCGGATGGTGTAGACGTACACTTGCGCTCGCACTCCTACTCAACATCCGTGATGTTCTGACAATACCTATGCATGCACACGGAGGGAGTGTCAAGTAGCATACCATCCTCGAAGGGTTCAAGTGAGCACGTGCAAAGAAGATGATTCACCTTTGTGTGTGTGAAGTAGATGTCGCACGTTTCACTTGCCAAACGGACTCTTGACATGGTCATGTCCGTAGGATGCTCCGCATCATTTGGTAGTAACTTGATCTGAAGTTTCATGATCATCATCATTAGCTTCCTCACTGATTGGTGTAGGAATCACTGGAACTGATTTCTGCGATAAACTACTTTCCAATTCGGGAGAAGGTACAATTACCTCATCAAGTTCTACTTTCCTCCCACTCACTTCTTTCGAGAGAAACTCCTTCTCTAGAAAGGATCCATTCTGAGCAACGAATATCTTGCCTTTGGATTTGTGATAGAAGGTGTACCCAACAGTCTCTTTTTGGGTATCCTATGAAGACACATTTCTCCGATTTGGGTTCGAGCTTATCGGGTTGAAACTTTTCTCATAAGCATCGCCACCCCAAACTTTAAGAAACGACAGCTTAGGTTTCTTGCCAAACCACAGTTTATATGGTGTCGTCTCAACGGATTTAGATGGTGCCCTATTTAACGTGAATGCAACTGTCTCTAATGCAGAACCCCAAAACGATAGTGGTAATTCAGTAAGAGATATCATAGATCGCACCATATCTAATAAAGTACGGTTATGACGTTCGGACACACCATTACGCTGTGGTGTTCCAGGTGGTGTGAGTTGCGAAACTACTACATATTATTTCAAATGAAGACCAAACTCGCAACTCAAATATTTGTCTCCGCAATCAAATCGTAGAAACTTTATTTTCTTCTTACGATGATTTTCCACTTCACTCTGAAATTCTTTGAACTTTTCAAATGTTTCAGACTTATGTTTCATCAAGTAGATATACCCATATCTGCTCAAATCATCTGTGAAGGTCAGAAAATAACGATACCCGCCGCGAGCCTCAACACTCATCGGATCGCCTACATGAGTATGTATTATTTCCGATAAGTTAGTTGCTCGCTCCATTGTTCTGGAGAAAGGAGTCTTAGTCATCTTGCCCATGAGGCATGGTTCGCAAGCATCAACTGATTCATAATCAAGTGATTCCAAAAGCCCATCAGCATGGAGTTTCTTCATGCGCTTTACACCAATATGACCTAAACGGCAGTGCCACAAATATGTTGCACTATCATTATCAACTTTGCATCTTTTGACATCAATATTATGAATATGTGTATAACTGCGATCGAGATTCAATAAACCATTCACCTTGGGTGTATGACCTCAGAAGGTTTTATTCATGTAAACAGAATAACAATTATTCTTTGACTTAAATGAATAACCGTATTGCAATAAACATGATCCAATCATATTATGCTCAACGCAAACACCAAATAACATTTATTTTAGGTTCAACACTAATCCCGAAGGTAAAGGGAGTGTGCGATGGTGATCTTATCAACCTTGTAATCACTTCCAACACACATCGTTACCTTGCCCTCAACTAGTCTCTGTTCATTTTATAACTCATGTTTCAAGTTACTAATCATAGCAACTAAACCAGTATCAAACAGGGGCTACTATGAATACTAGTAAAGTACACATCAATAACATGTATATCATATATACTTTTGTTCACTTTGCCATCCTTCTTATCCCCAAGTATTTGGGGCAGTTCCGCTTCCAGTGACCATTTCCTTTGCACTAGAAGCACTCAGTTTCAGGCTTGGGTCTAGCTTTGGGCTTCTTCATGGGAGTGGCAATTTGCTTGTCATTCTTCTTAAAGTTCCCTTTCTTTCCCTTGCCCTTTTACTTGAAACTAGTGGTCTTGTCAACCATCAACACTTGATGCTTTTCTTGATTTCTACCTTCGTCGATTTCAGCATGACGAAGAGCTCGGGAAACGTTTTTGTCATCCCTTTCATATTATAGTTCATCACGAAGTTCCAGTAACTTGGTGATAGTGACTAGAGAACTCTGTCAATCACTATCTTATCTGGAAGATTAACTCCCACTTGATTCAATAGATTGTAGTACTCAGACATTCTGAGCACATGCTCACTGGTTGAGCTATTCTCCTCCATCTTGTAGGAAAAAATACTTGTCAGAGGTCTCATACCTCTCGACTCGGGCATGAGTCTGAAATACCAATTTCAACTCTTGGAACATCTCATATGCTCCATGGCGTTTCAAAACATTTTTGAAGTCCCGTTTCTAAGCCGTAAAGCATGGTGCACTAAACTATCAAGTAGATATCATACCGAGCTAGTCAAACGTTCACAACGTCTCCATTTGCTCCTGCAATAGTTCTGTCACCTAGCAGTGCATCAAGGACATAATTCTTCTGTGCAGCAATGAGGATAATCGTCAGATCACGGACCTAGTCCGCATCATTGCTACTATCAACTTTCAACTTAGTTTTCTCTAGGAACATATCATAAATAAAACGGGGAAGCTATACGCGAGCAATTGATCTACAACATAGATATGCAAAAACTATCAGGACTAAGTTCATGATAAATTAAATTTCAATTAATCATATTACTCAAGAACTCCCACATAGATAGCCATCCCTCTAGTCATCTAAATGATCATGTGATCCATATCAACTAAACCATGTCTGATCATCACGTGAGATGGAGTAGTTTTCAATGGCGAATGTCACTATGTTGATCATATCTACTATATGATTCATGTTCGACCTTTCGGTCTCGGTGTTCTGAGGCCATATCTGCATATGCTAGACTCGTCAAGTTTAACCCGAGTATTCTGCATGTGCAAAACTGACTTGCACCCGTTGTATGTGAACGTAGAGCTTATCACACCCGATCATCACGTGGTGTCTCAGCACGAAGAACTATCCCAACGGTGCATACTCAGGGAGAACACGTATACCTTGAAATTTTAGTAAGGGATCATCTCATAATGCTACCATCGTACTAAGCAAAATAAGATGCATAAAGGATAACATGACATGAAATCAAAATAAGTGATATGATATGGCCATCATCATCTTGTGCCTTTGATCTCCATCTTCAAAGCACCGTCATGATCCCCATCATCACAGGCTTGACACCTTGATCTCCATCGAAGCATCATTGTCGTCTCGCCAACTATTGCTTCTACGACTATTGCTACCGCTTAGTGATAAAGTAAAGCAATTACATGGCGATTGCATTTCATACAATAAAGCGACAACCATATGGCTCCTGCCAGTTGCCGATAACTGTTACAAAACATGATCATCTCATACAACAATTTATATCTCATCACGTCTTGACCATATCACATCGCAGCAAGCCCTGTAAAAACAAGTTAGACGTCCTCTACTTTGTTGTTGCAAATTTTACGTGGCTGCTACGGCCTTCTAGCAAGAACCGTTCTGACCTACGCATCAAAACCACAATGATTTTTCGTCAAGTTTGTTGTTTTAACCTTCAACAAGGACCGGGCGTAGTCAAACTCGATTCAACTAAAGTTGGAGAAACAGGCACCCACTAGCCACCTATGTGCAAAGCACGGCGGTAGAACCAATCTCATGAACGCGATCATGTAATGTCGGTCTAGGCCGCTTCATCCAACAATACCACCGAATCAAAGTAAGACATGCTGGTAAGCAGTATGACTATTATCGCCCACAACTCATTGTGTTCTACTCGTGCATATAACATCTACACATAGACCTGGCTCGGATGCCACTGTTGGGGAACGTAGTATTTCAAAAAAGTTACCTATGATCACGCAAGATCTATCTTGCAGATGCATAGCAACGAGCAGGGAGAGTGTGTCCACGTACCCTCGTAGACCGAAAGCGGAAGCGTTTAGTATCGCGGTTGATGTAGTCGAACGTCTTCGTGATCCAACCGATCCAAGTACCGAACGTATGGCACCTCCGCGATCTGCACACATTCAGCTCGGTGACGTCCCTCGAACTCTTGATCCAGTTGAGGCCGAGGGAGACTTCCGTCAGCATGACGGCGTGGTGACGATTATGATGAAGTTACCAGCATAGGGCTTCGCCTAAGCACTACAACGATATGACCGAGGTGTGTAACTGTGGAGGGGGCACCGCACACGGCTAAGGGAAACTTTGGTGTGTCTTTGGGGTGCCCCCTGCCTCCGTATATAAAGGAGGGAGAGGGAGAGGTAGCCGGCCCTAGGGGGAGCGGCAAGGTGTGGAGTCCTACTAGGACTCCCTAGTCCTAGTAGGATTCCACCTCCCACACGGAGTAGGAAAGGGGGAAGGGAGAAGGAGAAGGAAAGGGGGGCCGGCCCCCTTATCCTAGTCCTAATCGGCCTCATGCCCAAGGGGGGCGCACCAGCCCCTTGTGGGCTGGTGTGCTTCCCTCTTATGGCCCATAAGGCCCATAACTTCTCCCGGGGGGTTCCGGTAACCTCCCGGTACTCCGAAAAAATGCCCGAATCACTCGCAACCATTCTGATGTCCAAATGCAGCCTTCCAATGTATGAATCTTTACCTCTCGACCATTTCGAGACTCCTCTCATGTCCGTGATCTCATCCGGGACTCTGAACAAACTTCGGTCATCAAATCACATAACTCATAATACAAACCGTCATCGAACGTTAAGCGTGCGGACCCTACGGGTTCGAGAACTATGTAGACATGACCGAGACACATCTCCGGTCAATAACCAATAGCGAAACCTGGATGCTCATATTGGCTCCTACATATTCTATGAAGATCTTTATCGGCCAAACCACATAACAACATACATTGTTCCCTTTGCCAACGGTATGTTACTTGCCCCCGAGATTCGATCATCGGTATCATCATACCTAGTTCAATCTCGTTACCGGCAAGTCTCTTTACTCGTTCCGTAATGCATCATCCCGTGACTAACTCATTAATCACATTGCTTGCAAGGCTTATAGTGACGTGCATTACCGAGAGGGCCCAGAGATACCTCTCCGATACACGGAGTGACAAATCCTAATCTCGATCTATCCCAACCCAACAAACACCTTCGGAGACATCTGTAGAGCATCTTTATAATCACCAAGTTATGTTGTGACATTTGATAGCACACAAGGTGTTCCTCCGGTATTCGGGAGTTGCATAATCTCATAGTCAGACGAACATGTATAAGTCATGATGAAAGCAATAGCAATAAAACTAAACGATCATTATGCTAAGCTAACAGATGGGTCTTGTCTATCACATCATTCTCTAATGATGTGATCCCGTTCGTCAAATGACAACACATGTCTATGGCCAGGAAACATAACCATCTTTGATTAACGAGCTAGTCAAGTAGAGGCATACTAGGGACACTCTGTTTTGTCTATGTATTCACACATGTACTAAGTTTCTGGTTAATACAATTCTAGCATGAATAATAAACATTTATCATGATATAAGGAAATACAAATAACAACTTTATTATTGCCTCTAGGGCATATTTCCTTCAGTTTTGTATTCATCAAGCATCATACGTGCCATCTCAATGAGGGTTCTGTTCTTGCGCTCCACGATGCCATTCTGCTGAGGTGTGTATGAAGAAGAGAACTCATGTGTGATGCCCAATGTATCAAGATAAGTGTCGAGGCCGATGTTCTTGAATTCTCTGCTGTTGTCACTTCTGATGTGCTTGATCTTGATGCCATAGTTGGTCATGGCACGATTGGCGAATCGTCTGAAGACATCCTGCACTTCAGTCTTGTAGAGAATTATGTGCACCCATGTGTATCTTGAATAATCATCAACAATAACGAAGCCATATAGACATGCAGTGGTAGTAAGGGTGGAGTAATGAGTAGGGCCAAATAAGTCCGTGTGAAGCAGCTCGAAGGGGTGTGTTATCGTCATGATTGTCCTCGAGGGATGCTTGGCCCTTGTCATCTTCCAAGCTTCACAGGCACCACACAGATGATCCTTCTTAAACTTGATGCCCTCGATGCCAATGACATGCTTCTTCTTCACGAGAGTGTGCAAGTTCCTCATGCCCGCATGAGCCAGCACTGTGAAGCTTTTCCTAGAAGGCATATGACAAGATGTGGTCCTGCGGAGAAACCTACCATATACAGATCGTCTCTTTGATACCCTTCGAAGACTAGAGATTTGTCAGATTCCATAAGCACAAGGCAACGATATTTTCCAAATATCACAATCATGCTCAGATCACAAAGCAATGAGACAGACATTAAGTTGAAACCAAGGGATTCAACAAGTATCACTTTATCCATGTGCTGATCCTTTGAGATTGCAACTCTACCTAGGCCCAATACCTTGCTTTTACCAGTGTCAGCAAACATGATGTGACTTTTGGCAGACAGATGTAGGGTTGAATCCATAAGAAGACTTCGGTCACCAGTCATGTGGTTAGTGCATCCACTGTCCATAATCCACTCAGTAGCCTTTGGAGTTGTACCCTACATTGCAGTTAGGGGGATAGGCTTCACGAAGAGAAGTGTGAAGCGCAAACATTTGACGAACAAGCATACTATCAAAGTTCAGATCCTTGTTAGGGTAGATAGGATGTTTGTCAAGAAACCCTGGGACGAAATACATAGTAAGACCATTCTGGCACTTTATCTTGCATCCCACAAGATGTTTTACGTCCAAGGCATTAGCGCCAGAAGCCTTTGATTTCCGGCTGGAGACCTTTCCCTGCAAAAGAAAGTTAATTCTTCTTAACCACCCACATCTTCAGGGGTGGCTTAGAAGCAATGAGTCTAAGTGCAGCATCTGAGAACTTTGGCTCTAGAGCCCTAGCAAATAGCCTTGCAGGAGGTGAATAATACTCATAAGAATAGGCAGAATAGTTCTTTGTTTTATCAACATAGCGGTTTGACGAAACGCGCTCATATTCATAAGTCTGAGTATGGTTTCCTACAAAACATTGGCGTTAGGGTGACCTTGTGAGGTCCTCTGTCTGCATGAAGCCTTTGGATCATATGAAGCCTTTGGTCTGGGGTTTGTCTTCTTCCCAGGTTGTTGGGGATATTACTACTGGGCATAAACCGGCCAGGAGAGGCGGGGTTAACCCCATGATGGTTCACTGTATCTAAAGCCCGTGAAGACAAAGACGGTGACACTTGAGCAGGCCCAGGGCCCAAGGCCGGTTTAAGGCCTATAGACATAAACCGGCATTGATATGTAAACTTGTGTTGTAAGATAGAAAAGAGCAGAGACCGAGCCGGACACGTTTATGAGCCGGCCTCGGGATTCTGTAAACCGACGGGCGTCAACCCATGTATATAAGGGGACGACCCGACGGCGGTTTAGGACAACAGACAACAACTCTAGACTCAGGCAAAGCGTATTCGCTCCCTGGTCATCGAAACCCTAGCAATTCCACAACAACTGGATTAGGCTTTTACCTTCACCGCAAGGGGCCGAACCAGTATAAACTCTCTGTGTCCCTTGTCCGCTTTAACCCCTTTAAGCTAACCCGCGCGATGGTTCCACGACTAAGTCCTTTCCTTAGGACATCTGCCGTGACAAAACCACGACAGTTGGCGCCCACCATGGGGCTATCGCATGATGGTTTTGAGTTCTTAGAGGGCAGCTTCGAAGGACTCAAGGGCTACGCTGTGGGCCGGATGACCAAGAGTTGTCGTGGCAAGCTCTACATCGACGATGCAGGCTAGGGCCCCGAGGCCGGCTCAATCGAGTACGGGTACCGGGTCCCCTTCGGTGGCATACACGTTTTCATTGGCAATATCGGCGAACCGGGCCTTGAGCCGGACATCTGCACCGACCTCGTCGAAATGGCTCAGCGTGCAAGATCTGCCCGGGTTAAGCCTGGCATGAAGCGTGCCTTCGTGGGAGTCATCCACGGAGGGGAATCTAAGGATAGATCGGAATCTGGTGGTGAAACCATCGTTTATTCCGGCGACGAGTCATCGACCGGAGAGACCGAGTCATTATATCAGTAGCAAGATGGCCGGATTGGGGGCTGTTCCGATGGTGACAGTATTCCGGACCCCTTTGATCTGCCAAACCGGGTTGCGATCTTCATGGCCGGTACACAACCAGCGCTCCACTCTTCGACCGCAGCGGTGATGATTTCCGGATCAGCAACAGCGACAGCGGCCGAGGCAGGAGGGCCTGTGCGACCGCCGGCTCAGGTTTTATCTGATTTATTTGACGCTTTGGCGACGCTGATGGCGGAGGTTAATCCGGCGGATCAAGATGCACATAATGTGGAAATTGCGAAGGTGAAAGATCAGATCACCCAGGCCAAAGCCGACTTAGCAGCTGAGGATACCAGGATGGCTGCGGAACGGGCCGCATTGGATGCACAGGCTTACCGGCTTATGTTGGATCAGAGTGTGTCGAACGATGTCCTGAAGAGGAGGTACTGATCTCGCCTGCCGCCGGTTTATGAAGCTTGGAACCTCTTTAATACCCCAGGAGCAGGGACCAGTAATCCGCCGGTGGTAAACCGGGCGGAGGCACCTGGAGCGGGGGCGCCGGTTCAGCCACGTTTGGTGGATCCGCCTCACCGGAACAACATTGTGACACAGCATGTCCCAACACCACCGGGTCATTACTCTAACCCAATGGACAACATTGTCGCTGCCGCTTCACGGCTGGCGGCCATCCCGATCGAAGGCGAGTCTCCAGTGGCAGTCGAGACGCGACGGGTTAGGGAGGTTCTTCAGACAGCTTTGGTTCAGCAGGAGGCTTATTCATATAGTCGCGAGAGGATCCATTCTACTCCCCGCCCAAGCCGGAGCTACAACAGGCGTATGGATGAACCGGCCGTGTCAAGCAATGCGCGAAACCGTGATCCGCCCCGTGGCCATAACCCGGCGGGTGGTGGAGGTGATGCTCAGGATGTGGTTGATCGCGCTCGAGCTCGTCGAGAGGCCGAGTTAGCAGCACAGCACGAGGCCCGCCAACTTACTCTGGTTCGTCCAACCACATCGGTGGACCCAGGAGTTACTTCTAGCTCTTTGGGAGTACCGTGTCTTGTCCCAGCGGTGCGCAACGTGCGGCTGCCCAAGGATTTCAAAGGCCCACGAAAAGTGCTGAATTACACCGCCGATTTATCCCCCGAGTCATGGGTTGAAAGCTATGAGATGGCAATGGAGATGCTGGATGTGGACGATGCGGCATGTGCTAAATACTTTACCATGATGTTGGAAGGAACGACTCGCACTTGGTTGAAAAACTTGCCAGCTAACTCCATTGGGTCATGGGCCGAGCTGAGAGCCCGGTTTATTCAAAATTTCAAAGACACATGCAAGCAGCCTATGTCGATCGTGGACTTAGCTGCCTGTGTACAGGAGGAAGGAGAATCAACAACCCATTGGGTGCGTCGGGTTTCACAAATCTTGCATTCATCAGACCGCATCAACGCTGATACAGCAGTTTTGACGTTGGAAGGCAATTGCCGGTTTACACCACTGAAGTTGAAATTGGGACGGCTCAAGCATCACTGCAATGACATGGGGACTCTCATGGCTGATCTGGTGAAGTATGATGACTCTGGTAGTACCAAGGATCCCGAGTCTGACGATGACAAGACAGGGAAGGAAAAGAAGAGCGGCAATACCAAGGGGCAGCAGCATAACCCGGTAGGTCATGGAAATAATGGTAAGCGTAAAGCGGATGCTAGCCTGGATTTTGTGGCTAATACCAACGGCAAGGACAAGGGTCAGCGGCGTAAGGGTAAACCGCCCCAGCGTCGTGGAGGGCCAAGTCCTAACCTGGACCGCCTGTCTTATCTATTGAACCAGCCTTGCCCAAAACATGGAATGAAGGAGACACCATCCACGTACCTCTGGAAGGATTGTTATATCATGCAGGAGTTCAAAAATTCTGATCTCTTTCGGTATGATCATGGACCGGGTGGCGGTTCAGGCCCCAGATCTCATGGGCCGGGTTATGGTGGAGGCAATTCCGGTTCAGGCTTCCACGGTAATCAGGGTGGACATAACAATCAAGGCAATCAGGGCAAACAAGGTGGTTATAATCATCAGGGCAATCAGCAGCAACAGCAGCAGTCGGGTTATCAGAGCAACCCAAAGCAGTTGAAATGTGGGCATTATCATGTCTTCACCACTAGCTTGTGCAAGCGCGATCAGAAGCTTCATAAGAGGGCAGTAAACTCCGTTGAACCGGCGGTGCCCCGTTACTTGAGCTGGTCTGAGCAGCCGATCGTGTGGAGTAGAGAGGATCATCCTCCCCGGGTTGACAATCCGGGTCATCTGGCATTGGTGGTGGCGCCTCAGGTGGGAGGTTATAAGTTCACTAAGGTACTCATGGATGGAGGGAGTAGTATCAATATCCTTTATTACGAAACTTTCCGTCGCATGGGGTTAACAAATAAAAATCTTAAACCGTCCAATACGGTGTTCCATGGTGTGGTGCCTGGTAAATCGGCATATCCTGTTGGTAAAATAGCTCTGGAGGTGGCTTTCGGAGATGAGCGTGACTCGAGATCAGAAACATTGACCTTTGAAGTGGTGAAAATCAAAAGCCCATATCATGCCCTGTTTGGACGGCCAGCTTATGCTAAGTTTATGGCACGGCCTTGTTATGTCTATCTGCGGCTCAAGATGCCGGGTCACAAGGGAACTATAACAGTGCATGGGAGCTGCAAGATCGCTTTGGAGTGTGAAGAAGGTGATGCGGCTTATGCTGAGTCGGTTTGTGCAACAGAAGAGTTGAAGTTTTACAAAGACAATGTTGATCCGGCAGATATGACTTCATTGAAGAAACCAACTACAGAGCATGATCCGGCCCTGAAGTTTAAATCGGCTGATGAGACTAAGCTTGTTGATTTCGTGCCTGGCGATTCGTCCAAGCAGTTTAGCATCAGCGCTAACTTGGATCCGAAATAGGAAAGCGTGCTCATCGAGTTTATCCGTGAGAATCGGGACATCTTTGCGTGGAAGCCTTCTGACATGCCAGGTGTACCGAGAGAACTCGCTGAGCACACTCTCAATGTTGATCCCAAGTATAAAACGGTCAAGCAATTTCTTCGCCGGTTCAATGAAGAAAGACGCAAGGCTATTGGAGAAGAAGTTGCCAGGCTCTTGGCGGCTGGGTTTATCATCGAAGTGTTTCATCCTGAGTGGTTGGCTAATCTGATGCTGGTGCTCAAGAAGAACGACACTTGGCGTATGTGTGTGGACTACACAGATCTCAACAAAGCTTGTCCAATAGATCCTTTTGCCCTCCCTCGTATTGATCAAATCATTGATGCTACGGCGGGTTGCGAGCGTTTGAGCTTTCTAGATGCGTATTCTAGTTACCATCAGATCAAAATGGCAGTTAAGGACCAGGAGAAGACAACCTTCATAACTCCCTTTGGAGCCTTCTGCTATGTATCTATGCCCTTTGGGCTCAAGAGTGCCCAGGCGACTTATCAGCAGTGTGTGCAGAATTGTCTTCATAATCAGATCGGCCGCAATGTTCATGCATATGTAGATGATATTGTGGTGAAATCAAGGAAGGAGGAGACATTGATTGATGACTTGAAGGAGACCTTTGATAACCACCGGGTTTATAAAATGATGCTTAATCCGGCTAAGTGTGTTTTTGGTGTACCGGCAGGCAAGCTCTTGGGCTTTTTGGTGTCTAACAGGGGCATTGAAGCTAATCCGGAAAAGATCAACGCCATCACTTCTTTGGCCAAACCGAAGTGTATCAATGATGTTCAACGCCTGGCAGGCCGGATTGCCGCGTTGAGCCGGTTTATCAGTCGCCTTGGAAAGAAGGCCATCCCTTTGTATTAGATGCTGAAGAAAACGGATAACTTCGTCTGGAGTGACGCCGCTAATGAAGCATTTGAGGAGTTAAAGTGGCAGCTGGCTAATCCGCTGGTTCTCGTTGCTCCGGTTGACAAAGAGCCATTGTTGCTATATGTCGCAGCTAATGCCAGGGGTGTTAGCATGGCTATTGTGGTGGAGCGCAAGGAGGCGGGCAAAGAGTATCTGGTTCAACGGCCAGTTTATTATATCAGTGAGGTACTTATTGAGTCCAAGCAAAGGTACCCACATTGGCAGAAGCTGATGTATGGAGTTTTCATGGCAAGCCGGAAGCTTAAGCAATATTTCCAAGGTCATCCCATCACTGTGGTCAGTTCTGCTCCTTTGGGGGATATAATCCAGAACAGGGAAGCAACTGGCCGGATTGCTAAGTGGGCTATTGAGCTTGGGCCTCACGGGTTAAAATATATGCCCAGGACGGCGATCAAATCTCAGGCACTTGTGGATTTCATTAATGATTGGACAGAACTACAGGCGCCAGAAGAGAAGCCAGATCATACTTATTGGACTATTCATTTTGATGGGTCCAAGCAATTGGAGGGCTCGGGGGCTGGAGTCGTATTAACTTCCCCACGAGGTGATAAGTTTTGTTATGTTCTCCGTTTAATGTTCCCTTGCACTAACAATGCAGCTGAATATGAGGCCTTACTCCATGGTCTTCGGATGGCTAAGGAGATGAACCTAAGCCGAGTCAAGTGCTTCGGTGACTCGGACCTGGTGGCTCAACAAGTGTCCGGCACTTGGGACTCCAAGGACCCACTCATGGCGGCATATCATCGTGAGGTGGATATTGTTGCAGATCACTTCAAAGGTTATCAGGTGGATCATGTGGAGCGGCGAAAGAATGAAGCGGCGGACGCTTTAAGCCGCTTGGGTTCCCAACGTAAACCGGTTCCACCTAATGTCTTCCTGGATGTACTGCATAATCTGTCCGTCAAGCTCCCTGGTGAAGAGGATTTGGCTATTCCTGATCAGGAGGCTCAGTTTGTAGCGGATCTTCATGTTATTCCGGATTCGATGGTTCCATATCTGGCGTATATGAACCGGGGCGAGTTACCAGAGGATGAAACTTTGGCCAGGCAGATAATCTGGCAGTCCAAATCCATGACTATTATCAATGGAGAGTTACATCATTGCAGTGTGACAGGGGCGTTTCAACGATGTGTGTGTCCTGAAGAAAGCCGTGAAATTTTGCGTGAGATCCACAAAGGAGATTGTGGTCACCACGCCAGTTCAAAGTCTCTGGTGGCCAAGGCATTTCGTCATGGTTTTTATTGGTTAACAGCTCATGCTGATGCCGAGGACTTGGTCAAAAGGTGTGATGGATGTCAAAAATTCTCACGACGTGCTCATGTACTGGCTCAAGAATTGAGGATGATTCCAATCACTTGGCCGTTTGCAACTTGGGGGCTGGATATGGTTGGGCCCTTCAAGAGATCCAAGGACAAGAAGACCCACCTTTTGGTGGCGGTTTATAAGTTCATGAAGTGGGTGGAGGCAGAGCCAGTCAGTAAGTGTGATGCAGCTACAGTGGTTCAATTCATCAAAAAGGTGATCTTCCGGTTTGGCTTTCCACATAGCATTATAACAGACAATGGTACCAATCTGTCAAAGGTGCCATGAAGGAGTTCTGTCAACGTGAGCACATCCGGCTTGACGTATCATCAGCGGCTCACCCCCAGTCCAATGGTCAAGCGGAGAGGGCCAATCAAGAGATCTTGAGAGGCATCAAACCCCGGCTTATGGTTCCTTTGCAACGGACGGTGGGTTGTTGGGTTGAGGAGTTACCTTCTGTGTTATGGAGCATCAATACCACACCCAACAGATCGATGGGATACACGCCTTTTTTCATGGCTTATGGGGCGGAGGCGGTTCTTCCTAGTGGCATCCGTCATGACTCACCCCATGTAGCGGCATATGTCGAAGCTGACAATGAGAAGGCACGCTAGGAAGCTCTCGACCTGTTAGATGAGGAGCGCGACATGGCAGCAGCCCGTTCGGCAATTTATCAGCAAGATCTGCGTCGTTATCATAGCCGCCGGGTTAGAACCAGAACCTTTCAAGAAGGCGATTTGGTGCTCTGACTCATCCAGGATCAGATGGATATGCACAAGCTATCCCCCCCTTGGGAAGGACCCTTTGTGGTCAGCAAGAATCTGCACAACGGGTCATACTACTTAATCGATGTTCGAGAGCGCAAACACTCACGTAAATCGGAGGAGGAGACCCACGGGCCGTGGAATATCGCTCATCTACGGCCCTACTATACTTGAGCCATGGGCTCTGCTTATGTACATAGTTATGACAATGTATATATTATGATCAATATAATAAACCGGAACCTCAGCTAAAGCGGGGTATCTTTTGTTCTTCTTACATCATGTGTGGTTACATGGAGCTTCTGTTTATAAAGCAGCGTCCGATTTACCCCTTGATTCAGCTTATCAAAGCTTTATACAATATCACTTGGGGGCTTGGTCGTATCCGAACCATAGCTACACCTCTTGATTGGCGCAATGCCACAACATCACTTGGGGGCTTGGTCGTATCCGAACCATAGTCACACCTCTTGATCGGCTCAAAGCCAAATCAATCCGGGGCCAAAGAGAGTGTTATAAAACAACAACTCAAACATAGGCACCCACTGAGCACAGCTCAAAATGTTACTTGGGGATTCTTTGCTGTCGAAATGAACAAAGAATCTACACTTGTAATAGGCTATCAAGCCATGGCTTGGAAGCCTGGTGTATACACCTAAAACCCCGGGTTATCCTGCCTCTTTAAGTAAGTCACTCCGCCCAGGTAAACCTGGTATGACCCATCGAACTTTGACAAGTTACTCTAATAAGACCCTGAACTTGTCAAGTTAAAATGATGTTTGGTTAAGGATTGAGGACCATCTTAAAAGGCTTTGCAAAAATGGTTTAACTTAGTGGCCTGGCAGCCCATGAAAAGCCTCGAATTTGGGGCCTGGCAGCCCGTGAAAAGCCTCGACTACAAGGGTTTTTATTTGCTTTTTGTTAAGTTTTTCTCTCTTTTGACAAGATTTGTGACGTTTTTAAACCGGTGTTCATCAACCCAGTTAGGCTGTCAACTCCAAGTTGTCAGTACATGATCAAGTTATAATCTGGAGACTATCAGCCCGGTTTGGTTTCGACTCAAAGTCACCAGTATTGAATAAACCGGTGTTTATCACAACCCAGAACGGTTTTATTGTAAACCGGCATAATATGACAGGAGTTACTGATACTCCGGATTAGGGTTATTACCCTCACTACAAAGTTGGTCAGCCAACATTATGCCTCAAGGTCACAGGTATCACATATTTCCATCTTTGATTATCTTTTGCAACCTTGGTTATAAACCTTGGTTATATATATATATTTGGGTATTATGACCCGCCCGGTGGTAAAACGCCAGGGCGCTTTAAGCTTCTTATCTGCAGGGATAGCTTGAATAAATTGCTATGGATTATGAACATCATATCTTAAGCATGGCGGATTAGCAAGCATCAGTCGCAGATAAATATGCCTGAAGGCATAACAGACCAAGTGCTTTAACTAGCCTATTACAAGGTGTTTCAGTGCCCAAAAGGATAATTGTTTCTTAAATAAGTGTTGCAGCACGTGGAAGACTAAACCGGCCTCCGGATTATGATTGGTCACCAGCTTGACCTGACGACTGCGGATCATCTTGCACCGGTTCATCCTCTTCGTCTCTACCCAACGGCTGGAAGTCAATACTTGTCTAGTCGATCCCAGTTAACGCTTGGAATGCAGCTTCGTCGCTTATAAAGGTGGACGGTTCAATATCAGGGGCATAAGTGTGCTTACGGATTGGAGGGATCAGGTTTTGAGCCTCAGGAGTCGGTGCAGCAACCGTTTGTTATTGGTGTCATAACTCGCCTGGTAAAATGAAAGATCCGCCTCTTCAACAAGTTGACAAGCCAGTGGACGAACTTCCCGATTTATGGCGCGGAGATCATCAGTACAAAATTCTGATCCGTCTTCTTTTAAGCTTGGGTAGCCTTTAATGACGTCTGTCGGATCAAGATCAGGCACCCATGCTTTTGCCCGGGTTAGTGTAGTCAAAGCGCCAACCCTTGCAGCAGATCTCTTTAGCTCTTCTACCCGGGCAGGCAACATAGATAGCCTGTCTAAGGTTTCCTTGATTAACGTCGGGGGCGGCTTATTGTGAGAAGCGGTGCAGATGATTCGTTGCGCGCCGGTATACAATTGCTCTATCAGTGTGTAGGCAGCTTTCAGCTTCTTCTATACATCGGAGCCCAGATGACTAATGTGAGTTCCTGCATCGTTACAAACGTCAGTAAACCGGCAACACATGGAAAGATATGTTGAAAGTATAAGGCAAGGATGCTTACCGAACACAGCAGCAGTCATGGCATGTATCTGCCGCTTTACGCCAGTCAGCTCATCTACCACCGGTTTAAGAGCTGCTTCTGCATCCTCGGCTCTTTTTTGCAAAGCGGATTTTTCCGTGTTCCAATCTGCGTGCTCTTTGTTGAAACTCTCCTTTAGCTTTTCCATAGCGGCTAAAGCGCTAGTCAGCTCATCCTTTGCCTTGGCGGTTTCGGCTTGTTGGGATTTGATGTTCTCTTGCAGATCAGTGGTTTGAGCTTCTTTTTTGCTCAGTTCAGCCTATAACAAGACAGAAGTATAATGAGTTGGTGCTACATGTTTGAAGTACCAAGAACATAACAAGTTATGTACTTGATACTTGGGGGCTAATGCATATTTGCTGGTTCTCGAAAATTTTTACAAGTCCCAAGCACAATACAAGTATTACTCTTGGCACTTGGGGGCTATGTGGCACCCAAGTTTTTATTTGGATTTTTTTTGAAAAGATTTTATTTGACTTGAGGGGAGTGATTTAAAAATTTTCTTCAAGAGAACTCTCCCTCTCATATATTTTCTTTATGGCAAAAATTTTATTTGGATTCACCCAAGATCTGCCTTTGACCTTGGGAGTTCTTGCTCTTCATTTGGACTCAAGACAAAATGTTTTTTTCATTTGGGAAAAGAACTTTTGAAAACCTTTTTCTGAATTTGCACTATGGCTTTTGGAAGGTACTTTGCCACTTTCAACTATTCCTTCTTGCCATGGCATAAGTGCAAATCCTCTCTCCTAAACACTCCCTCACCTCTGGATCATGATTTACATCAAATCCAGCAAGTTGAACCTCCCCATGTATTTATTTTCCATTCAAATTCTATTCAAATATTTTCTGCCTTCTATTCTACCTCTTGGAGATTTACAAAGGGACTCCATTTTCTGTTTGGACTTTTACCACCAAACCTCTTTCCCCTCCTAGTCCTTTGAACCCTCAACCTAGAACCATGAAGATCCACTGGTCTCCAGTTCAAAATTTTCAAACTACATCAGCTGCAAGTTTGGACCAGATTTGGCAAATTTGGTGAAATTCATTCAAAACCTTCTCCAAAAATTCCAAATAAATTCATGCAGCCCCTGGGTGCTTTGAGTGGTCATCTCACCAAGTTACAGCTCCAGCAAAATTTACCTCTTTACCAAAACCTACTGTCGAACACCTGCAATGCATGGTCACTGTCAAGTTTCAGTAACTTCAGAGCTTCAGTTCAGTGCTTGCTGTCGTTTTCTTCAGAAACGGGCATCGATCTCGCCAGTACCGCCGCGTCGCCTTGCTCCTCGTCCTCGCCCACTTGTTCCTGCACCGCACGAGCGCCTGGCACCTTGCGGGCGTCGGCGACGGGCAGCAGGAGGTGCGCCGCCCCGTGACCGACGCCGGCGGCGGCTTTGCGGACGCCAGCGGGAGACACGGCGCCGACGACTCCACCCAGCGCCGCCCAAACCACCGGAGCCCGCCGCGTGGCCCTCCACTCCCCCGAATGCGCTGCCGCTCTCGTCGTGAACCGCAGGGCGCGGAGCGCGCTCTCTGCCGCCGTTGAGCCCGTGCGGTCACCTCACCGTGGGCAGACGCCATTACGCCAGGGCCAGCTCCGTTTAGCTGCAAAACGAGTCCCGTAACATCCACCGATGCTGCCCGACTGCTCAAACCCTCTGCCAACCCACTGCTCCACGTAATCGCTCGCCGGAGATTCTCCGTTCACGGCCACCCCGTCGATCTGCCTATAAATAGAGGTCCCGAGCTTCAACTCGAGCACCCACCAGCCCTGCACTTCCTCTAGAGCATGCCTAGCCACTGGAAGAGCCCCGAGGAGGTCTCCTTCCTCGACTCCGGCCGCCGCGACCCGCCACGGGATCCAGCCCGATTCGCCCCCGTGTGTGCTCCGCAGCCTCCATTCTCTTGCCAGTAACTTCACCATGCATCTCTCGTTCTGACCCGCACTTCAATTTGAAGCTTGCAGCCCTCCACCGGAGTTCCCCATCCTCACCCGAGCCGCCGTCCGCCGGAGATAGTGTCGCCGTCGACGTGGTGCTCCCCGTGGGACGAGTCCACCACCCACCGACGCGGAAGAAGACACTGAAGCTCTTGGTACCCTCCGTTTCTCCTAACTCGCCGTGGTTCGACGCCGGCGTCCACCGCCGTCTTCGGGCGCCGGCGAGCCTTTTCAAACCTGACATGCGGGCCCCGCGTGTCAGCCTCTGTTCTATTTCCCCGAACCGTTTTCTGTTGACGCCTTCGGGCAAAATACGTCTTCTCTCTTGCGCTTGCGCATTTCCAAACGAACCGTTTTCTGTTTTCTCAGTTAAAACCCTGGAACTTTTCTGTTTCATTACAGAAAGGTCCCTGGACAGAAACCTTTATAACTTTTTAATAAAAAGGTATTTTTGAGTGATTCTTTTTCTGACATTCTTAAAATTTTGTCTAGTTTTTTATGGGATTTATTTGGGAAATATTTGGCAAAGTTTCTGTGCATATGTTGGTTTTCACGTTAGTACCCGTTTCGTGATTGCCGTAGGTTCCGGGAGAGGTGACGGAGCCGCGAACTTCGCCGAGCTAGATTCCGACTTCTCCGAACCAGGCAAGCATGTTTGGACATTTGATATGGCAGAAGTTTTGCATGTTCATGTGAAAGTTTGTGTGTGGCATATGAGTGTCGGTAAATATCTCGTTGCTCGTAAGGCAACGACCCGGTTGTTCCGAAGTTGCGATGACCTCTGATGAGAGGTGGCCTAATCATGTAGTGACATGAAGGGCAGCAAGGTGGTACTGTTGTAGCATGCCAGCCTTGCGTCATCCGACTTTCTTCGACGTTAACATGGTTGGAGCCACGTTATCGATCTTTTCCCGCGTGTTCCAAAGTTGCGATGACCTCTGATGAGAGGTGGCCTAATCATGTGGTGACATGAAGGGCAGCAAGGTGGTACTGTTGTAGCATGCCAGCCTTGTGTCATCCGACTTTTCCGACGTTAACATGGTTGGAGCCGTGTTATCGTCCCTTCCCCTTTCCGTGCTACCACATGTCTCATTGCCAGGATACGGTTTAGTAAGTTGGTAACCTCTTTCCGTGTACACACCAAACAGAGAGGCCGGGATGATGGTACCTTGGCCCAGGATTAAAGCCAGTCATTCGGTCAGGGGGCATGGGTGTTTCCGGTTGGGACCGAGAGGGGGGGCACCCCCTTATAGCGCGCGTATGGAAATTTGATCCCATGCTACGCGAGGTTGTAGCCTCCCCGACTCAAGGTTTTTCTTGAATGTTGCCGAGGGTGATCCCTGGCTTCGGATGGTTGAATTGGGTGTGTACTCGTTAGACGTGTTCCTTCCAGAACACCGTAGACGGAACTAGTCCCCGTGACTACTGAAATCCGTTGGCTGTGGTTAAGTACAAACTCTGCAGAGTCAATTCTTTCCAAATCATCGTATCCATGATCAGTAGTGTATACATTATATCCATATCTATCCATGTGAAAAACTTGTCCCCGGTGAACAAGCTCAAGTGGTAAAATCTCAGGTTTTATTGTTATTCCAGTGGATGGACAAGCTTTATTTTGTGTCTCATGCTTGTGATAATTTATGTCTCCGAGCTGTTGTAATAATGAAATGTGATATAAGCCCTTTAGGTGACGTCGCGCAGACGTCCGACTGTGGCGTGTACTCGTTTCTCACTTTCGATATAAGCCCTTTATGTGATGTCACTCAGACGTCCGACTGCGGCATGCACTGTCTTTACTTTCTGTTATAAGCCCTTTATGTGGTGTCGCCCCGACGCCCGACTGTGGCATTATTATTCCGCATTTTCCGCTCGAGGAGTCTTTCAGACACTCGTTTGGCACCTGTATTATTATTCCGCATTTTTCGCTCGAGGAGTCTTTCAGACACTCGTTTGGCACCTGTATTATTATTCCGCATTTTCCTCTCGAGGAGTCTTTCAGACACTCGTTTGGCACCAGTATTACTATTCGGCGGTTTCCGCTCGAGGCGTCATTCAGACCCTCGCTTGGCACCCAGTATTTATTATCTCTATGTCTGATCGCACTGGTTAACTTATTCATGTGTTTCATGTTTGC
Source organism: Aegilops tauschii subsp. strangulata (assembly GCF_002575655.3). Classification (NCBI taxonomy): domain Eukaryota; kingdom Viridiplantae; phylum Streptophyta; class Magnoliopsida; order Poales; family Poaceae; genus Aegilops; species Aegilops tauschii. The sequence continues at coordinate 211,981,509 of NC_053040.3, forward strand.
ATTTGTTATACCTTATGTCCGAACTGTCTTGCGAGTACTTTCATAGTACTCACCTGGCTTGTTGATTTGGCCAGATGTTGACGAAGGCGATCTCTTGGATGAAGAGTTTGATAGCGCGTCCGATGCCTAGAGGAGTCCCAGTCAGTCCTGCGCGATCCCGGACTTTGGTCACTTGTATTGTATACGCTTCCGCCACCCGCAATAAGTCTTCTCGAGTCTCACTCCGACGCTCGAAGAGCTGTAGTCTTCTGGAGACATATCACTCGCCTCGCGGTGATATCTCCACCATCGTCATTATCGTGAGTTAGTAGTTTGCCACCCTATCCGCCGTATTGTTTTATCGGCGTGCATGTAATAAATTGTTGGGCAGTCTCTGCTCAACTTTGTATTATATTTAGTACTCCTGGTATTTTTTTTCTTCTGTGACCAATGTATTGTCTATCAGTGAGAAGGAATTCTTCCTCGCTGGTCCGTAACAGGGATTGGTTTCTCAATAATTATTTTTATTGAAAAACCGGTCGTGACAGGCTAATGTATGTTTGCTCAAAGTACTGATTTGGGAAGTCTTTTAACAGTCCCGGTTCATCTTTACAAAGTTAAACCGGCCCTTGGGGGCTACATCAGTGAAAGATACAATATTGTGCTTCTACAATACCGATTCATCTTGAAGTGATAACCCGGTCCCTGGAGGCTAAGCATGATAGGTTATTGCTAAGTCCAGGTTCAGATTGATATCATAAACCATCACTTGGGGGCTACTGGAGTTGATATTTGGAATTTACAAGAGAGACAGTTAAGCAGAGTTGAGCATTACTTACCTCATATCGCTCTTTCATCAAATTTACCAAACCGGCTTCATAGTCACGGCTGGTGTACAGACGGTTTAAGAAGCCAGAGTGAAGGTCTTGAGCATTGAGATGGGCATAGCTTGACAAATCGGCGTTCCATTTGCCTTTGCCGATAGCAGAGAGCTCGTCCTTGGCAGTATGCTTTGATAAAGCAACAGGATTGCCAAGAGTGATATGGCCAATGCCAGTAATCATGACATCATTCTCTTTATCATCAGCAGCTTCACGGGAGTTGGCGGTTTATCGGTAGCCTTAGCTGGACTAGTCGATTTGTCATCAGGACGGACCGGGCTGGTCGGTTTGTCAGCGTGGCTTGTAGTGTCAATTTCTACTTTTCCAGTAAACAAGTCATGGTCTTGAGGCGGTGGATAATTAAGCATGGCGTCAGCATCGGTCTCTTCAGGATCTGGAATCTTTTCCGGTTCAACAGCCACGTTATCATCAGCCGGTTTATCCAACCGAGCCTTCTTGCTGGGTCTGGGCTTGGCGCTGAGAAAAATAAACATGAGGATCAGTATAGTATATAAAAATAACACATCAAGGATAAAAACAAGTGTATAGCTCACCCAAGAACTGTTTTGAGGGGTGGAAGCTTTGTGGCTGATGACTCGCCAGAAGATGAGTGGGAAGTACCCTGATAATTTGAATCACACGGGTTAAGAGTCTGACGGAAACAACCCGCTTTGGGGCATGAAGTGTCAAGGGTATAAGAGACCTCTGATCGCGTTTCCGAACCGGAGTGTTCGGTAAACCGGCGAAGGTAACTACCTGGCCGCTGTGCCGGGTTGTGCGGCGAGCCTCGTGCTGCTGCGTCTTCAAAAGAAAGTTTGGGTCCAAGTAAGCAAGGGGGTGAGAAAATTTTACTTTCCGGTTTGCTCGACGGATTTTTGATGTTGGCAGAGGATCTGAATCGGAGGAAAGAATGATTACCTCTACGTCATCAGCTTGACTGCCTTCAGCGTCGTCCTGATAATAGTCATTGTCAATGAGGTGTATGAAAAATGAACCAAGAGAGTCAAGTTCTACCTCTGATTCCGGGTTACCCACATCGTCATCAGCATTTGGCTTGGAGGATGCAGTGGTCCTTTTCTTGGTAGGTTTGTTAACAACCTTGGTCTTTGGGCGAACTGGCTTGGCCGGTTTATCTTGCGGTTTTGTCGGTTTATCTTGTGGTTTTTTATTCCAGAACGGATCATCACCCTGTCAAAATCAGATAAACTTTCAGAGAATATTTTTAAATAAGCAACTTATGACAAGGAGGTTATATAATTCTTACAGATGGCGGTTTGTTGAAGGTGCAGAATGGACTTAGCCCGGTCTGGCCGCATACGGCCTCCGGTTCATTCAACATTTTCTTGACAGCCTTAGTGATTTCAGCCTCTGTCAGTTGAATATTAATGTGCCGTTGAGGGTCGATCAAACTCCCTGTGTATTCACATATCAAGCCGGGGCGCCGGCTTAAGGGTAGAACGCTCTAGCCGTGGCCGGGGCAACGAGCAAAATCAACACCTGTTAAACCGTTTGCCATAAAGGCTCTAAGCTTCGACAGCTGTGGGGCATAGATGGCCCTTTCCTTTGCTGTTAACCTCTGAGGGAAAGGATGCGTATTGCTAAGGCGGTGAGGGAGGTAACCCGACAGGGTTTTTTCATCAGTTGGAGATGTATCCTTGTAATAAAACCAGGTCTGGTTCCACTCTTTGGGGTGACTGTGTGTAACGCCCATGATGCGGCTATATCTCCCACGTGTCGAGGCACGACTTAGAGGCATAACCGCATTGTGGTTTTGTCGCAAGAAGGGTCATCTTCACACAATCCCATGTAATGAACAAGAATGGGATAAAGAGTTGGCTTACAATCTCCACTTCCCACAATACGATGCATTACACTATGGATCTTGGGATGAGGGAAGGTGACTTCCTTCCTTTTCTGAACTGCCATTCCGCCCAATTCAGTATTGGGTCCATCCGTGAACTCTGTACGACGGTTTAAGTGAAAGAAATCCCTAAACAGTTCAACTGTAGGTTCCTCTTGCAGATAAGCCTCACAGAAGACTTGGAAGTGGCAGATGTTGGTCACAGAAATTGGACCGATGTCCTGAGGGTGAAGTTCAAAACTAGCCAGCACATCTCGGAAGAATTTTGAACCGGGAGGGCTAAAGCCTCGGCCCAGATGGTCAAAAAAACCAACTACCTCTCCGTCCTTGGGTGTAGGAGTATTTTCTGGGCCAGGGGCCCTCCAGTGGATGACATCTTTCTTGGCTAAAGCGCCCGTTGCGACGCATCTGTTTAACTGATCTTCCGTGACCCGGGAAGGAGCCCAATTGCTGTCATAGACTTGCTTGGCCATTGCAATGAGAAGCTGAAATATGATTATTGCCGGTTTAAGATTCATAGTGGACAACTATAAAGCGATACAACGATGTATGCATATTGTTAAACCGGGGTTTTCATTGGTAAACCGGAGTCTGACAATGGAGACGGTACAATGACAAAGGCATTGGCGGTTCAACAGGGGACTAATGGTATCTACTGGGTCACCATTTTTCTATGAAGTTAAACCGCCTAATTTGGTATTGAAGATATATGTCTAAAGGTGCATAAGTGAAGGAAAAACAAGTTTAACGGCTTGACATGGTAATTTCAGATCTACCGTGCGTTCGAAAATCAAAATATATTCTGACCTAGTTTCAAGCGTTTGAAGAGTTCAGTAAGTTCAGATGAGTTTTATGCCCTAACAAAGAAAAAAGGAGTTTAAACTACAAGGGCGCTTGAGAAATCAGATTTAACTAGCCATTGGTATTACTGAAGAGGAACAAGGAAGAACAGCTTCAAGAACTTTGAAGAACTATGAAGAACACCGAACCCTAATGGTGGATCTGGAGTGAGGAAAGGAGGAACTTACTGGTGCTGAGGAAGCAGCGGAGGATCGCCGCGTTTCTCTGGTACGGTCAGGTTGATGCAGCGGTCGTCGTTGAGGCAGAGGCGAAGGACGACGGCGGCGACAGAGCTTGAAGGTCGGTCGGCGAGAGGAAGAAGACAACGCGAAGAGGCACGAGGGGGAAAAGTGAAAGGGACCCCTCGGCCTATTTATAAGGTGAATGGATAAAAGGCAGGCGCGAAAATCTAGGAGCCCGAAAAATGGGATATGTGACAGCTCTGTTGCCTCGATTGTCGGAGGCCCATTAATGAAGATGGGTTATGCGCAGTTTTTAATAACAGATGACGTCATGGCGATTTATCATGGTCCTGGAAGGTGATGTCACGGCGGTTTACAAAATTTCTGTGAAGAAGATGATGCATTGAGGATTGACACGAACCAGTTCAAATCAATCTGGGGCCTAATGTTGGGGATATTACTACTGGGCATAAACCGGCCAGGAGAGGCCGGGTTAACCCCATGATGGTTCACTGTATCTGAAGCCCGTGAAGACAAAGACGGTGACGCTTGAGAAGGCCCAAGGCCGGTTTAAGGCCTATAGACATAGACCGACATTGATATGTAAACTTGTGTTGTAAGATAGAAAAGAGCAGAGACCGAGCCGGACACGTTTATGAGCCGGCCTCGGGATTATGTAAACCAACGGGCGTCCCGGTTTAGGACAACAGACAACAACTCGAGACTCAGGCAAAGCGTATTCGCTCCCTAGTCATCGAAACCCTGGCAATTCCAGAACAACTGTATTAGGCTTTTACCTTCACCGCAAGGGGCCGAACCAGTATAAACTCTCTGCGTCCCTTGTCCGCTTTAACCCCTTTAAGCTAACCCGTGCGATGGCTCCATGACTAAGTCCTTTCCTTAGGACATCTGCCGTGACAAAACCACGACACAGGTGGTGTCATGATGACATTCACGGGAAGCTTCTCAAGACAACTTTTGGGCACCCAGATCTTCTTCAAAGGTGTTCCATTCCTGCAGTTAGTACCAATAAACCTGGGAAACACTTCACCATTCTGATTCTTAAATAACTTATAATTAGCATCAAAGGATTCATCAATGACAATGGGGTTAGCACAAGTGAAGCCAGACAAGGTGGATGGGTCCACTGAAGGGCCCTTTGCAACAACCCATGTGGTTTTGGGGTACTGCTCAGGCTTCTAGTAAGAACCATCAACATTCATTTTCCTCTCAAACCAAACACCCTCTTTCCTAGGGTTTCGGTTCAGAATCTGTTTCTTGAGGACATCACATAGTGTCTGATGCCATTTGAGGCTTTTGTACATGCCTGTTTCAAGTAGTGTCTTCAACCTAGCATTCTCATCAGCAATAGTAGTGGTATCCTCAGAAGAGGGGTTAGTCACCACATCAACAATTGAAGATATTGCAACATCAGCAGCAGTAGAACATTCAGCAACAGAGACAACATTATCAGGCTCAAGACATTTTAAACATGGTGACACAAAGTCTTCCTGAGCGGAATTAATCTATTGAGCGCGAAGTGAATCATTCTCTTTTTGAAGATCTTTATGAGATGCTCTCAGATTCTCTAGATCTTGCTTCCTTTAAAGATAATCATAGGAAAGCTTCTCATGAGTAGCTGAGAGTGTTTCATGACAACTTTCAAGTTCCTCGTACTTAACATGAAGATTTTTAATGTCTTCGATTAAGGACTGAGTTCAATTCATTTCCGCGTCCAACAGGTCATCTCTTTTGTCTAGCAACTTTTGAATATGTTCCATAGCAGTTTGTTGTTTAGTTGCAATTTTAGCAAGAGTCTTGTAGCTAGGTTTGGATTCACACTCAGAGTCATCTTCACTGGATGTTTGAAAGTAAGCATTGCGTGAGTTTACCTTGGCACCTCGTGCCATGAAGCAGTAGGTCGAAGTAGAGTCGTCCTCATCAGTGGCTTCAGTGTCGGTGATGTGACCATTGTCTTCAGTGTTGAAGATGGACTTGGTGACGAATGCTGAAGCTAGAGCCAGGCTTGCCATGCCTGAATCAGACTCCTCCTCAGACTCCACCTCCACCTCATCAGAAGCAGACTCCTCCACTGAATCCATCTCCTTGCCAACGAACGCTCGAGCCTTGTTGGATGTGCTCTTCTTGTGAGATGAAGACTTTGATGAAGACTTTGAAGAAGACGTTGAGCATTTCTTCTTCTTCTTGTCGTTAGAATCATATTCCTTGCTCTTCTTCTTCTTCTTCTTCTTCTTCTTCTTCTTAGATTCCTTGTCCCATTGAGGACACTCAGAGATGTAGTGTTCAGGCTTCTTGCATTTGTGGCATGTTCTTTTCTTGTGGTCACGAGAGGAAACCTCATCATTTCTTGAGCTGGATCTTGAAGACTTTCTGAAGTGATTCTTTGTTGAGAACTTCTGGAACTTCTTCACGAGCATTGCTAGCTCCTTTCCAATATCTTCAGGATCCTTAGAACTGCAGTCAGATTCTTCTTCAGAAGAGGACACGGCCTTTGCCTTCAAAGCACGGGTTCGACCATAGTTGGGGCCATAGATGTCTCTCTTCTCAGATAGCTGGAACTCATGTGTGTTGAGCCTCTCAAGTATGTCAGACGGATCAAGATCTCTGAAGTCAGGACGCTCTTGTATCATCAGGGCCAAGGTGTCAAATGAGCTGTCAAGTGATCTAAGAAGCTTCTTGACGATTTCATACTTGGTGATCTCAGTGGCACCAAGAGCACAAAGCTCATTAGTGATATCAGTGAGGCGATCGAACGTGAGCTGGACATTTCCATTGTCATTCCTCTTGAAGTGGTTGAAGAGATTGCGAGAACATCAATCCTTGAGTCTATCTGAGTTGAGACGCCTTTGTTGACCTTTGACATCCAGTCCCAGACTAGTTTCGCAGTTTCCAGTGCACTCACACGGCCATACTGTCCTTTGGTCAGATGACCACAGATGATGTTCTTGGCGGTCGAGTCCAGTTGAGCGAACCTCTTGACATCAGGAGCAGTGACACCTTCACCGACCTTAGGAACGCATGTCTTAACGACATACCAGAGGTCAATGTCAATGGCTTCAAGATGCATGCACATCTTATTCTTCCAGTAGGGGTAATCAGTGCCATCGAAGACAGGGCACGCAGCAGAGACTTTGATTATCCCTGCAGTCGACATAGCTAAAACTCCAGGTGGTTAAACCGAATCACACAGAACAAGGGAACACCTTGCTCTGATACCAATTGAAAGTGCTAGTTATCGACTAGAGGGGGGTGAATAGGCGATTTTATGATAGTCTTCAAAACACGAGTTCTTTGAAGACAAACAGATGAAATGAACCTATTGATATGCAGCGGAAGATAGACTACACTAGACAAGCCATAGTCAAGTAAGCAGTATTGTGAAAGTACGAAGACTATCAGCAGCTAGGTAGTGTGGATCAGAATGGAAGACAATATTAAGCCAAACAGGTAATAGTCTTCACACAGTGAAGTCAATTAGATCAGACAAGCAAGCAATGACTTCACGAAGACAAACTGAAAAGTAAAGGAAGCAGGGGATAGAGCCAGTTGGTTGGTGAAGACAAGGATTTGGTAGACCAGTTCCAGTTGTTGTGACAACTGTACGTCTAGTTAGGGAGGCTGAGATTGAACCCAAAATACCGCGTCTTCACCTTATTCCCCTTGAGCTAAGGACACCCAGTCCTCGCCCAATCACTCTGGTAAGTCTTCAAGGTAGACTTCCAAACCTTCACAGACTTCGTTCACTGGCGATCCACAATGGCTCTTGGATGCTCAAAACGCGACGCCTGGCCGGCTGGAGGATTCACAGTCCTCAAGTGTAACAAGTCTTCAGGTCACGCGGACAGGAAGACTTCAGTGGTGCCTAACACTCTTTGGCTCTGGGTGTTTTGGGCTTTGTCCTTGCAAGGATCTCTCTCTCAAAGGCTTCAGAGGTGGGTTGCTCTCAAACGACAAAAGCCGTGCACTAACTCCGAACAGCCACCAATTTATGGTGTAGGGGGTGGGCTACTTATAGCTAGGAAGCAACCCAACATGATATGTCCGAAATGACCCTCGGTCACTAAGGAACCATCACGTGTCCAACGGCCGGGTTTCAAACACACACAACAGCTTGGCTTGGACTACAAGCAAAGCTGACTCATCCAACTCTGGATAAGATTTGCTCTCATTGTCTTCGCTCGAAGACATAGGATTTTGGTTGAGCATCACTTCAGTCATATGACTTTGTTCACTTGGACCCCACCTAACAGTACGGTGGTTCCTATGACTCAATAAAGAAGAAAAGGAAACTACGAAACAACTATGTCTTCACACTCCATAGTCTTTAAGTGAATGTCTTCACAAGTCATTATCTTCATCGTGAATGTCTTCATACATTTTTAGGGGTCATCTCCGGTAGGTAAACCGAATCAATGAGGGACTACTACATGTGTTATCCTGCAATTCTCACAAACACATTAGTCTCTCAACCACATTTGTCGTCAATACTCCAAAACCAACTAGGGGTGGCACTAGATGCACTTACAGTCAGTCACATAGGAGGAGCCATCGAAAAACTTTAATCTTCATGGTCGATTTGGCTTTCCAGATCCACCCAAATGCTTGATGAGCATGTATATCTATGAAGCAAAAGGTGTAATAATTGTGGGCAGTGAAATCATTAGTCCACCAAATGTATGTCCAAAGATCATGTGTGTGTGTGTGTGGTCATTGGATAGAGCAACATCCATGGTTTTGAGCTGCAACTGTCTAACTTCTGCATGTGTTTGTGTAGAGAGGGGTAGGTGAAACACCACCCTCAGTGATGTGATTGCTAAGAAATCTCTGACTGGGAGGTCCTCATTGTTTACATAGGAGAAGGCACATGGGTAAGTTTCTACCAAGATGGTGTCTCTTCCCTGATCTTTCCAAAACAAGACATTTACACCATTTGCCACTTGTACCTTTGTGATTCCTCTATATGTTGGCATTAGTTTTGCCATGTATCTCCACTAGAATGAGCCACATGGATCTGATGCATGGGGGATTTGTTCCGTGTAGTATGTACTCCAAATAAGTTGCACCCAGGGCACATCCTAGCCATTGTAGAATTTGTGCAGGTATTTTAACACCAAGACACCCCCCCTTTATCCTGAGATTGATGACTTCAAGGCCTCCACTTTCTTTGGGTCTACACACCATATCCCATGATGCCAACGAATTACTTTTATCTCCTTGCTCAGTTTTCTTAGTCCACAAGCATTTCCTACGTATCTTGTCCAGCAATTCAACAATTTTAGTTGGTAGTCTTAGAGTGCAAAGGTAAAAAATGATGAGAGAGATGATTAATGAATTGAGAAGGGACAGCTTGCCACCATATGAAATCATGTTGAGTGTGGCAGAGAGCCTTCTCTCCACAGTACGGACTAGTGGCATGAGTTCTTGAACTAAGGGTCTGGGGATACCAAGAGGGAGTCCTAGGCAACTAAATGGCATTTTTGCCACCACACAACCAAATCTGTTGGCTAGGTCCCCACACTTGTCGTGAAGGAAATATGCCCTAGAGGCAATAATAAAGTTGTTATTTATATTTCCTTATATCATGATAAATGTTTATTATTCATGCTAGAATTGTATTAACCGGAAACTTAGTACATGTGTGGATACATAAACAAACTGAGTGTCCGTAGTATGCCTCTACTTGACTAGCTCGTTAATCAAAGATGGTTAAGTTTCCTAACCATAGACATGTGTTGCCATTTGATGAATGGGATCACATCATTAGAGAATGATGTGATGGACAAGACCCATCTGTTAGCTTAGCATTAATGATCGTTTAGTTTTATTGCTATTGCTTTCATCATGACTTATACACGTTCCTCTGACTATGAGATTATGCAACTCCCGAATATCGGAGGAACACCTTGTGTGCTATCAAACGTCACAACATAGCTGGGTGAGTATAAAGATGATCTACAGGTGTCTCCGATGGTGTTTGTTGAGTTGGCATAGATCGAGATTAGGATTTGTCACTCCGTGTTTCTGAGAGGTATCTCTGGGCCCTCTCGGTAATGCTCATCACTATAAGCCTTGCAAGCAATGTGACTAATGAGTTAGTTGAGGGATGATGCATTACGGAACGAGTAAAGAGACTTGCCGGTAACAAGATTGAACTCGGTATGATGATACCGACGATCGAATCTCGGGCAAGTAACATACCGATGACAAAGGGAACAACGTATGTTGTTATGCGGTTTGACCGATAAAGATCTTCGTAGAATATGTAGGAGCCAATATGAGCATCTAGGTTCCTCTATTGGTTATTGACCGGAGATGTGTCTTGGTCATGTCTACATAGATCTCGAACCCGTAGGGTCCGCACGCTTCACGTTCGATGACGATTTGTATTATGAGTTATGTGATTTGATGACCGAAGTTTGTTTGGAATCCCGGATGAGATCACGGACATGACGAGGAGTCTCGAAATAGTTGAGAGGTAAAGATTCATATATTGGAAGGTTGCATTCAGACATCGGAATGGTTCCGAGTGACTCAGGCATTTTTCCCGAGTACCGGGAGGTTACCGGAACCCCCCGGGAGAAGTATTGGGCCTATTGGGCCTTATTGGAGGAGAGGAGAGAGGCTACGTGAGAGGGGCGCCCCCCCCTTGCCCAAACCGAATTGCACTAGGGGAGGGGCCCGGCCCCCCTCTTTCCTTCTCCCTCTCTCTCCCTTCCCCTTTTCCCTCTCCGGTGGAAGGAAGGAGGGGGCCGAATCCTACTTGGTCTAGGATCCAAGTAGGACTCCCCCCTTGGCGCGCCCCCTCTGGGGCCGGCCTCCTCCTCCTCCTCCCCCTTTATATACGTGGGAGGGGGCACCCCAAAGGCACACTAAGTCTTCTCTTAGCCGTGTGCGGTGCCCCCCTCCACAGTGACACACCTCGGTCATATCGTCGCACTGCTTAGGCAAAGCCCTGCACCGGTAACATCATCATCACCATCTCCATGTCGTCGTGCTGACGGAACTCTCCCTCGTCCTCAACTGGATGAAGAGCTCGAGGGACGTCATCGAGCTGAACGCAGACGTGTCGTACGTTCGGTGCTTGGATCGGTTGGATCGCGGAGACGTTCGACTACATCAACCACGTTACTAAACACTTCCGCTTTCGATCTATGAGGGTACGTGGACACACTCTCCCCGCTCGTTGCTATGCTTTTCCTAGATAGATCTTGCGTGATTGTAGGATCTTTTTTGAAATACTACGTTCCTCAACAGTGGCATCCGAGCCAGGTCAATGCGTAGATGTTATATGCATGAGTAGAACACAATGAGTTGTGCGCGATAATAGTCATACTGCTTCCCAGCAACATCTTACTTTGATTCGGCGGTATTGTTGGATGAAGCAGCCCGGGCCGACATTACATGACCGCGTTCATGAGACTGGTTCTACCGACGTGCTTCGCACACAGGTGGCTAGCGGGTGTTTGTTTCTCCAACTTAGTTGAATCGAGTTTGACTACACCCGGTCCTTGTTAAAGGTTAAAACAACACACTTGACGAAAAATCGTTGTAGTTTTGATGCGTAGGTAAGAACGGTTCTTCCTAGAAGCCCATAGCAGCCACGTAAAACTTGCAACAACAAAGTAGAGTGGTATGGTAATCCTGTTCTGGAGGTCATGTTACTTGACCATGACGAACCTACGAACTATGAGGAAGCGATGATGAGCCCAGATTCCGCGAAATGGCTTGAGGCCATGAAATCTGAGATGGGATCCATGTATGAGAACAAAGTGTGGACTTTGGTTGACTTGCCCGATGATCGACAAGCAATAGAGAATAAATGGATCTTCAAGAAGAAAACTGATGCTGACGGTAATGTTACTGTCTACAAAGCTTGACTGGTTGTGAAAGGTTTTCGACAAGTTCAAGGAGTTGACTACGATGAGACCTTCTCACCCATAGCGATGCTTAAGTGTGTCCGAATCATGTTAGCAATTACCGCATTTTATGATTATGAAATTTGGCAAATGGATGTCAAAACTGCATTCCTTAATGATTATCTTAAAGAAGAGTTGTATATGATGCAACGAGACGGTTTTGTTGATCCAAAAGGTGCTAACAAAGTATGCAAGATCCAGCGATCCATTTATGGATTGGTGCAAGCTTCTCGGAGTTGGAATATACGCTTTGATAGTGTGATCAAAGCATATGGTTTTATACAGACTTTTGGAGAAGCCTGTATTTACAAGAAAGTGAGTGGGAGCTCTGTAGCATTTCTGATATTATATGTGGATGACATATTGTTGATCGGAAATGATACTGAATTTCTGAATAGCATAAAAGGATACTTGAATAAGAATTTTTCAATGAAAGACCTCGGAGAAGCTGCTTATATATTGGGCATCAAGATCTATAGAGATAGATCAAGACGCTTAATTGGACTTCCACAAAGCACATACCTTGATAAAGTTTTGAAGAAGTTCAAAATGGATCAGTCAAAGAAAGGGTTCTTGCCTGTGTTACAAGGTGTGAAGTTGAGTCAGACTCAATACCCGACCACTGCAGAAGATAGAGAGAAAATGAAAGTCATTCCCTATGCCTCAGCCATAGGTTCTTTCATGTATGCAATGTTGTGTACCAGACCTGATGTGTGCCTTGCTATTATTTTAGCAGGGAGGTACCAAAGTAATCCAGGAGTGGATCATTGGACAACGGTCAAGAACATCCTGAAATACCTGAAAAGGACTAAGGATATGTTTCTCGTTTATGGAGGTGACAAAGAGCTCGTCGTAAACGGTTACGTCGATGGAAGCTTTGACACTGATCCGGATGACTCTAAGTCACAAACCGGATACGTATTTATATTGAATGGTAGAGCTGTCAGTTGGTGCAGTTCCGAACAGAGTGTCGTGGCGGGGTCTACGTGTGGAGCGGAGTACATAACTACTTCGGAAGCAGCAAATGAAGGAGTTCATATCCGATCTAGGTGTCATACCTAGTGCATCGGGTCCAATGAAAATCTTTTGTGACAATACTGGAGCAATTGCCTTGGCGAAGGAATCCAGATTTCATAAGAGAACCAAACACATCAAGAGACGCTTCAATTCCACCCGCGATCAAGTCAAGGTGGGAGACATAGAGATTTGCAAGATACATACTGATCTGAATGTTGCAGACCTGTTGACTAAGCCTCTCTCACGAGCAAAACACGATCAGCACCAAGACTCCATGGGTGTTAGAATCATTACTATGTAATCTAGATTATTGACTCTAGTGCAAGTGGGAGACTGAAGGAAATATGCCCTCGAGGCAATAATAAAGTTGTTATTTATATTTCCTTATATCATTATAAATGTTTATTATTCATGCTAGAATTGTATTAACCGGAAACTTAGTACATGTGTGGATACATAGACAAACAGAGTGTCCCTAGTATGCCTCTACTTGACTAGCTCGTTAATCAAAGATGGTTAAGTTTCCTAACCATAGACATGTGTTGTCATTTGATGAACGGGATCACATCATTAGAGAATGATGTGATGGACAAGACCCATTTGTTAGCTTAGCATTAATGATCGTTTAGTTTTATTGCTATTGCTTTCATCATGACTTATACATGTTCCTCTAACTATGAGATTGTGCAACTCCCGAATATCGGAGGAACACCTTGTGTGCTACCAAACGTCACAACATAGCTGGGTGATTATAAAGATGCTCTATAGGTGTCTCCGATGGTGTTTGTTGAGTTGGCATAGATCGAGATTAGGATTTGTCACTCCGTGTTTCGGAGAGGTATCTCTGGGCCCTCTCGGTAATGCTCATCACTATAAGCCTTGCAAGCAATGTGACTAATGAGTTAGTTGTGGGATGATGCATTACGGAATGAGTAAAGAGACTTGCCGGTAACGAGATTGAACTAGGTATGATGATACCGACGATCAAATCTCGGGCAAGTAACATACCGATGACAAAGGGAACAACGTATGTTGTTATGCGGTTTGACCGATAAAAATCTTCGTAGAATATGTAGGATCTAATATGAGCATCTAGGTTCCTCTATTGGTTATTGAGCGGAGATGTGTCTCGGTCATGTCTACAAAGTTCTCGAACCCGTAGGGTCCGCACGCTTAACGTTCGATGACGATTTGTATTATGAGTCATGTGATTTGATGACCGAAGTTTTTTCGGAGTCCCGAATGAGATCACGGACGTGACGAGGAGTCTCGAAATGGTCGATAGGTAAAGATTCATATATTGAAAGGTTGCATTCGGACATCGGAATGGTTCTGGGTGATTCGGGCATTTTTCCGGAGTACCGGGAGGTTACCGGAACCCCCCGGGAGAAGTATTGGGCCTATTGGGCCTTATTGGAGGAGAGGAGAGAGGCCACGTGAGAGGGGCGCCCCCTTGCCCAAACCGAATTGGACTAGGGGAGGGGCCGGCCCCCCTCTTTCCTTCTCCCTCTCTCTCCCTTCCCCTTTTCCCTCTCCGGTGGAAGGAAGGAGGGGGTGCCGAATCCTACTTCGACTAGGAGTCCAAGTAGGACTCCCCCCTTGGCGCGCCCCTTCTAGGGCCGGCCTCCTCCTCCCCCCCTTATATACGTGGGACGGGGGGCACCCCAAAGGCACACCAAGTCTTCTCTTAGCCGTGTGCGGTGCCCCCCTCCACAGTTACACACCTCGGTCATATCGTCGTAGTGCTTAGGCGAAGCCCTGCGCCGGTAACATCATCGTCACCGTCGCCACGCCGTCATGCTGACGGAACTCTCCCTTGTCCTCAACTGAATCAATAGCTCGAGGGACGTCATCGAGATGAACGTGTGCTGAACGCGGAGGTGCCGTATGTTCTGTGCTTGGATCGGTTGGATCACGAAGACGTTCGACTACATCAACCGCGTTACTAAACGCCTCCGCTTTCGGTCTATGAGGGTACGTGGACACACTCTCCCCGCTCGTTGCTATGCTTCTCCTAGATAGATCTTGTGTGAGCGTAGGATTTTTTTTGAAATACTACGTTCCCCAACATGTCGGCTGCACAATTGATGGGTATGAGAGTCGATTTGCGGAAGTTTATTTTTAGTCCAATGGAAGTGGCATAATCTGTCAGAATATCCTTAACGACTATCGCATATTCGATTTTTCTCGGGGCCGGCTACCCAAGATTGCTGCTAGACTGCCGTGCGCCTCAAACGGCATGATCTACCCCACGCCACGCATTACCTCTTTTACGACCAGGATCTGGAGATGATGCAACACCTCCTTGTGGGTTCTCCCTTCTTGCGGCAGGTCTGGGACGATGTCATCTTCTTGTGTTGTCTTACAATCATCTTTCTTTTGGAAACACTTCCACTCTCTCGCTCTCGCCATTGCATTGACCATTTGGAAGCACCTTAACAATTGTCTCTTCGATGATGATAAATCCTTTGTCGCGCCTTCGTGTATTTGGGGCTAAGCAACCCCCTTCCCCTGCTAGTGTACGCATCGATGGGATGCCCCTATAACACTCTTTCTATATCAATTAAAAGATACAAATCTAGTGTATTTCGCGAAATAAAACTCAGTTTGCATAACTTTAGGATATTAATTCCACTTGAATAATGGAGTATGTGATAGGTAAGGGCGTCTCCCACATTGTCCCCCAAATCGGACTCACTATCTGTTTATAGACGCGTCCGAACGTGTCCGTGGACACGGATACCAAAGTCGTCCATCCAACACTATACCTCAAATGTCTGCTTCTGTTAACTTAAAAATAGATAGCACCCCGCCAAATCTTATAGTTTTGATTTGCGATTCGTACTAGTAGCCTTCCGTCAAAGTGTACGATCTACATTACCATAGTACACACTCTATATACATCCTTTCGCCAAATAACATGACAACGAAAAAACCACTTTCCGCCAAACAACTACGTCAGAGAAGAAAAAAGAAGACACATCCTTCCACTAAACTAATGGCATCCTTATGCCAAATTATGAGTGAATGCATGTTTCAATAGAGCTGACATTCCATGGGTGAATATTATCTGGGAGTCTTATTATCAACACTCTTTACCCAGTGAGAGAATGATTGGATCTTTCTGGTGGAAAGCAATGCTCAAACTTCTACCCACTTTCAGGCTCCTGCATGTTTGTAAAGCTGGCACTGGAGACACAATTAGATTTTGGGCAGACAATTGGCAAGACACCCCTTTGCAAACTCAGTATCCAGAACTGTTCTCTTTTGCAATCAACAAAGAAATCACACTTGGAAATGTGCAACAACTTGAGGACCTCAGCCAGCTGTTCAACCGGCCTTTATCCCTGGAAGCATTTAATCAGTTTAATGTCATTGAAGGGATCATCATGAACAGATCATCCACAGCTGATAGAGACTACTGGTATACTGGTGGTATCTCTACCAAATTTTCCTCTATGAAATTATACAAAGTGATCATGGGACCAAGCACAGCTCACGTCATTTTTAAGAAGCTTTGGAATACGGCGTGTCGGCTCAGACATAAAATTTTCTTCTGGCTCCTTCTCCATGATAGGATCAGTACCAGAAACATGCTACATCGCAGAAGCATGTATCTTGAGGATTACAATTGTGCTCTATGTGGGGATGGCACGGAGGACACTTCTCTCCACCTATTTTGGGACTGCCCATTTGCGTGGACCTGTTGGAATGTTATCACTCCCTCCAAAGTCAAAGGCATCTCTACCTACGATGAAATACTCCTCACTCTGGAT
This sequence comes from Aegilops tauschii subsp. strangulata, assembly GCF_002575655.3. Classification (NCBI taxonomy): domain Eukaryota; kingdom Viridiplantae; phylum Streptophyta; class Magnoliopsida; order Poales; family Poaceae; genus Aegilops; species Aegilops tauschii. The sequence goes on from NC_053040.3 coordinate 211,997,982, forward strand.
CAGCTGCCGACAGATATTGCAATGGAAATTATGATTTTGGGTTGCTGGAGCATCTGGCTTAAGAGGAATGATAAGATCTTCAGACGGGCACCGATCCATCTAGATACTTGGAAATTCTACCTAAGAGAAAGTCTACAGATCACTACTATTCGAGCTAAGCATGAAAAGGCCACGATGATCAGTAATTGGATAACACTTCATTTGTAATCATTATGATGTTTCATAGAACCGGTATTGGTTGACTTTCTAGCTCGGACATGGCATGTCATGTAATATTTGTACTTTGTTGCATTTTGTAATGAAAATTACCGTAGAACGATTGTTCTACGGTTTCGGCTCAAAAAAAAAATGAGTGAATGCATGAAAAAAATAGTGGCTTCCGCCAAATCTCAAACATGCTAGTAGCATCCTTCCGCCAAAGCCTAATAGCAGCGACTTCCGCCATCGGGATGGAGAGAAGAGGGGTACGTGGTGGTTTTTTATTGGCAAATCGGATGTCCGGACGCCCGCAAAGCTCCCATAACTTTGCGTCCGGTTTGCAGGATTTCGGATAGCTAGACGAGTCCACATACATATGCAGGACAACGTTGCATGATAAGCTGCATCCAGACAGTACGGTTCAAATGTTTACGGGCGATTTGAGGGCCGGCTTTGAAGATGTCCTAAAGCCAAATGTTAACTTCTTTCTAAAACGGAGGCAAGAAGCTTGCTCCTTTTCATCAACTAAGTAGAGTTTTAAACATACAATGCCCACCTTTTCTTCCCCCGGTATAATATAGTACTCCAGATGATGCGCCGCGCCTAGACACAGATTGCCTTGTCAGGCTCCACATACGTGAAGATGATTGTCGGCAGGATGTAGACGTTGCGAAAGGCGTGAACTGGACGCTCGTCCCAAATGGTTCAAGCAATCGGCAAAAGGCAGGCCATCTCACTAGGAGTAGAAACCCATGGACTAATTAGCGACCATATCGGCAAAAAAGAAGTCATGGAGAATTCAAGTCTTGCAAGCGACGATTCAAGCAAAGGCATGTCAACTGAGCAATCACCCATTCAGGCCCAACCTCCTTTTTCTGTGTGGGCTTGAATTGCACCACGCAGACAAAGGGAACAGTTGGGGAATGACCTGGTCAAATTGCTCAGAAGAAGTGACGGGCAGAATCACACCTGTACTGCAGTGGACTAGTGTACATCACCATACCACTTTATATTACATTATCTTCTCTGTTCCTAAACATATCCAGATGATTTGAACTGCTAGAACGTCTTATATTTATACTCCCTCCGCCATAAAATATGTGTTTCAAGTTTAGTAAAAAAAATTAGTACAAAGTTAAGACATTTATTTTAGAACGGAGGTAGTATTTAGGAACAGAGTGCATGATTCGTCCTGGAATTGGGTTCCTTTCAGTTGCACTTGCAGGTTCGCAAGAGAAATCCCACAGCGCCAGATCACGCCGAATGTTTGTAACCGAAGATGATGATTGTGCTTGTGCAGGGGCATCGCCAAAGAATGAGAATCCATTCCTTCAAGCCATAGCCATAGAGAATCCGGAATTCAGTGGGCACGGCCTGCCTTTTTTCGCACACCTGTACTAGCATTTCAGCTGACCAACTGTACTAGCGAACTTCCTCTTTGGTGTTTCATCTCAAGAACATGACACAGTTATATCAGGAGGGGAGAAGAGTGGAGCGTAGCCTCAGTAAACATCGGTGGAGTCAGTTGAGTAGTAATCACAAGAAACATGGCCAGTATGTAGTCTAGTCGTAGTAACAGTATGTGTATGTCATTTACATCTGACACAATCTTATTCTACATAGTGTCTATATTACAAAGCAGATGATGGTACAAGGGAAGGAAAGGATCCGTATGTACAAGGACAACACAGGCAAGCTTCTCTCGGTGGCCAACAAGAAGGACACCAGGAGAAGCGCCGCTCACACTACTGTACGTATGCCACACAAACAAACCGTCAAAAATCCTACTACAAGAAGATGAAAGAAAAAGGAGGAAGCAGAAGGGCAGAGAAGATCAAGACGCGCGCGCTCATACGTACTGTACTACTGTATAGCTCAGCTGCACAACAAGTCGTACCGGGAGCAGACGGAGGCAGAGCAACCTGGATGGACGGATCGCCGGCTCATCACCAGCCGTAGACGGCGCGGGAGCACTTGACCTTGATCCACTTGACGCTGCGCCGCACCGACCCCTTCACCTTGCCCTCCACGTCGTACACCTTGTAGGCCACCAGCCGCTTCTTCCTCTGCAGCTCCGCCTCCGCCTCGTCCGTCTTGGCCGGGGCCGGGGCCGGGGCCTCGTTGTCCACCAATGCCGAGAAGGAGGGGGTGTAGCTCCTCAGGTTGAGGGAGCGGCGGCCGGTGGAGGACCAGGTGGCTGCGGTGGTGGTGGCGGCGTTGGGCCCCTTGGCCTGGGCGGCGCCGTCGGAGAAAGGCTTGTAGGAGGCCGCGTAGGAGGCGCTGTAGCACCGGAGGTTCAGCCCCGGGGTGGGGCCGGCGCCGGAGACGGTCCTCGTGCTGCCGCTCCGCTGCACGGCGGTCGCCGCCACGGGGCGCGACAGGGAGGTGGTGCTCCTGGCGCGCTGCACCTTGGTGGGCGCGTAGGAGACGGCGTAGGAGGCGCTGTGGCACCGGAGGTCGTTGGCCGGCGCGGCGGCGGCGGCGGTGCTCCTCTCGGCCAGCGACACCGACCTCTCCATTGGCATCTTGTACCGCTCCGCCTACGTGTTCGCGCGGGTGTGGTCACTCTCTTGTCCGCGGAGCTCTGGCGTGAGGAACTGATGGCGGGCTGGTGGCGCCAAGCAGGCAGATGGAGCCTTTTTATAAAAGTGGGTGCGGGTTCCAAGTGTTGATCGGCTCGGCCAGACATGTTGCACGGAACGGTGCACGCTGCTACAGTATAGTAAGTACAGTATATGGTTTGGATCGTAGCAGACCGGTTCCTAGCCCAGGGTCGGATTGATAGCTTTCTCTCTCAGTTTCCTAGGGACAGGGACGGCGGCATTGCTGCTTGCTGCTGGTAGTGTGAGCTCGGTTCATTCGTTCGTTTTCTGATGTTCTTTTGGCCTAACGCACTACGCCAGGATGAGATTTTTTTGCTTTGCGTGCGTGCGCAGAAATCATTGGGCAGCCCAAGAGAAGCGTGAGATTTTTGCTTTGTCTGCGTGTGCACAGATCATAGGGCGGACGAAAACAACCGTGGGAGTGTAGGGGTTTCTACAGTGCTTTTTGATCGAACCAGCAGGATGGCAGGGAATGGAGCTTTTGCGGTGGGTTCTGCTTTCAATATCAGAGAAAGGCACAAGGTTTCTCGGACGTTGTTTTCATCTAAAATATGCCAAACCTGCTTAAACAATATGATGTCGTGAGGGCTCGAAATCTGACTTGCTCTCACACTCCGGGTTTTACAGTCCCTAAACCCTAAACGCTGTTTTTTTTTTAGAATTACCGGGGAGGAGTCCCTTCACCTAAATATATTACTCAAAGTTAAACGATGTTGATCCCCGGCGGGGAGTGGGAGTGCTAGTCACTCTGATTTCTTTTTATCCCTTCTTCCTCTCAGCCATTGCTAAGGCAGCTGGCCGCTCTCACCTTGTAACCAGTGGTTGGGGTCACTGTTCATGCCACGGTGGTGCCTCTAGGGGAAGGGGTGGCGTGGCAGGGGCCACAGACACCTCCTCGCCCGACCGCTCGCAAGGTTAGGCATGTGGCGACATCGATGAGCTCCCGTGGAGCTCGCTTACGCAATAGAATTATTTGATGCGCTATCTCTTCTGTAACTAGATAATACTCCGCGCGTTGCTGCGCGATGATAGTGTTACAAAAAGCTTAACAGAAAGGTGTACATTAAGAAGAAAAACTAATTAGAAAATAAAATAAAATTTTGTTTGTAGTGGCATGAGTTTGTTTACCTCTCGTTACTAAAGAAAGAGAAGACTCGAGAAGATGACTTACATATATAATACTCTGCAAAGAGAGCCTTGGCTCAGTGGTTGGGCATGCGTTTGTGCAGTCTAACGACCCGAGTTCAATTCCTAGAATTGACAGGTGATGCAACATGGTACTCATACTAAAATGGTCGTATGCATCCCTAGTTGGTGCAGAGGCCGGGGAAGTGAAATTCTCCCCCATTTTTTTAAGGGTTCCATCTTGTTTGCTAAAAGACTACGCAGCGTCAAGGGGGCGGAGATGCTACCGCCGCCGCCGCCACCTCCGCCGGAACCACCGCCTGGTTCTCTCCCCTCCCCCTCACGCCATGAATGCGCCACGTCGGCATCGCCGGACTGTGCAGAGATTGGGGTCGAGCAAGGGGAGGCAGATCGGGATCGGGATCGGGGCTTTCTCCATCCGGTGCGATGGAGGGTCGGGTTTGATGATTCTAGGACTCCTGGCCAGCAGCGGGAGGGCAGAGTATATGCGTACTCACCGTCAAGGTGGACGGTGGTGACGGATGACGATGGAGATATCCTCGCCGGCCGATATCTGGAGGACGGTGAGCTTTTGGTTGAAGTTCGCATCTTGTGATTGATGTTTTCGAAGTTTGGTTCCTTCATCGTCTGCAGGTTCAGTCGAGGGCGGAGGATCCAATTGAGATCGTCGATCTCGTTCCGAAGACGGATCTCGCGAACCAGGGGCAACGTTTTGGAGGTCGATTCTGGGTTCTTGTCGATGACCACGAGGAGGACAGCGAGGAGGAACCGGATTAGGGCAGTGACAAGCAGGAGCGGCCGTAGGGCCGGCCAGAGATGATGCAACTCGAGGGCGGGTACCTTCATGGCGATGTGCAGAAACGCAGGGAGAGGCTGGCCTTCGGCCCTATGACCGACACGATCGAAGACGAAGATCAAGCCATGGAGCGGTCCCCTACCCAAGGTAAGTGCGTCAACGGTTTCAATGTCCGATTTTTTCACACCGGAGGTGTGGATGAAGGTAATCAGGAAGAAGAAAAAGTAGGCTGCGCCGGCGGCGTCTCCTCCGGCGGCCGGCGCGATCCGGATTTACAGGGCGGAACGCGAGGAGCGTTTGAATCTCCTACTGGGCCTAGGTGCCCCAGTAAGGCAGCCGGTCGGTTTGGGCCAGGGCACAGCTGGGTATGAGGCCCAGCATGTCACCCCAGTGCTTGATCGGGTTGAGCCGAAGCCGATCGAGAGGATAGAGCCCGTCTCAGATCGGGGCCCATCCCATGCACGTATTTGCGACTCGTTGATCGACGGTGCCGGCATTAGGGTTCGAAAGCGAGGCCAGCCAGGCTTTCCTCGTCTCTCTGCTGGCAGGGCGACCAGGGTCTCTGCTGGGGCGCCAATGGCTGGGCGGGGGAGCGGTCCGCCGCCGCCGAGGCCGGTGACGCAGCCGCCCTCCAGAGTTGGTCCGCGCACAAACCTGCGCCCCCGTCGCAAAAACCGCCGCTTCCGGCGCCGAAGCCTGCCCCGCCGCCGCCGGCCAGGGCCGCGCCTCCGCCCAAAGTTGCGACGCCCCTGGCCAAGGCCACGCCGCCACCCGCTAGGGCTGGGCCGTCTCCATCCGGGCCGCCTCAGCACCGCCTGCCTCCTCTGCATCACGTCCAGCAGCAGCAGGTGGTGCGGGACGGCTGACCTAGGGCGCCGGACGCTGCTCCTGCGGGAGGACGAGGGGCCGACCCTGCCAGAGTGGCCGGTGGCGGATATGCTGACCGGGATCCTCCGCGTCAGCGTTGGATCGACGATGGGTACGATGTCTACGGGGAAGGCTGATACGTCTCCATCGTATCTACTTTTCCAAACATTTTTGCCCTTATTTTGGACTCTAACTTGCATGATTTGAATGGAACTAACCCGGACTGACGCTGTTTTCAGCAGAATTGCCATGGTGTTATTTTTGTGCAGAAATAAAAGTTCTCGGAATGACCTGAAACTTCACAGAGAATATTTTTGGAATATATAAAAATACTAGCGAAAGAATCAAGGCCAGGGGGCCCACACCCTGTCCACGAGGGTGGGGGCGCGCCTACCCCCCTGGGCGTGCCTGCTGCCTCATGGGCCCCCTGGTGCTCCACCGACCTCAACTCCAACTCTATATATTCACGTTCGGGGAGAGAAAATTTGGAGAGAAGGACTCATCACGTTTTACGATACGGAGCCGCCGCCAAGCCCTAATCTCTCTCGTGAGGGCTGATCTGGAGTCCGTTTGGGGCTTCGGAGAGGGGAATCCGTCGCTGTCGTCATCATCAACCTTCCTCCATCACCAATTTCATGATGCTCACCGTCGTGCGTGAGTAATTCCATCGTAGGCTTGCTGGACGGTGATGGGTTGGATGAGATTTACCATGTAATCGAGTTAGTTTTGTTAGGGTTCGATCCCTAGTATCCATTATGTTCTGAGATTAATGTTGCTATGACTTTTCTATGCTTAATGCTTGTCACTAGGGCCCGGGTGCCATGATTTCAGATCTGAACCAATTATGTTTTCATGAATATATGTGAGTTCTTGATCCTATCTTGCAAGTCTATAGTCACCTATTATGTGTTATGATCCGTTAACCCCGAAGTGACAATAATCGGGATACTTACCGGTGATGATCGTAGTTTGAGGAGTTCATGTATTCACTAAGTGTTAATGCTTTGGTCCGGTACTCTATTAAAAGGAGACCTTAATATCCCTTAGTTTCCAATAGGACCCCGCTGCCACGGGAGGGTAGGACAAAAGATGTCATGCAAGTTCTTTTCCATAAGCACGTATGACTATATTCGGAACACATGCCTACATTACATTGATGAATTGGAGCTAGTTCTTTGTCACCCTAGGTTATAACTATTGCATGAGGAATCGCATCGGACATTCACATATTGCTCTTTGCTTAGTTACTTTGCCGTTGCCACTGTTACAATTAGTACAAAACTGCTACTATTACCTTTGCCGCTGTTACCGTTACTTCCATACTACTTTGCTACTAAATATTTTGCTGCAGATATTAAGTTATCCAGGTGTGGTTGAATTTACAACTGAACTGCTAATACTTGAGAATATTCTTTGGCTCCCCTTGTGTCGAATCAATAAATTTGGGTTGAATACTCTATCCTCGAAAACTATTGCGATCCCCTATACTTGTGGGTTATCAAGACTATTTTCTAGCGCCGTTGCCGGGGAGCATAGGTCTATTCTTTGAGTCACTTGGGATTTATATCTGCTGATCACTATGAGGAACTTGAAAGACGAAAGAACTAAGATTTTTCCCTCAACTACGAGGGGAGGTAAGGAACTGCCATCTAGCTGTGCACTTGATTCACCTTTTGTTTTGAGTAAACTTGCGACACCTGAACCTGCTTCTGCTATTAATTCTGATATGTCGGATGTTATTGATGATGCCACTTCTACTATGCATGATACTTATGATGAAACTACTTCTATGCTTGATACTACTGTGCCACTAGGTGAATTTCTTGATGAACAACTTGCTAGGGCTAGAGAGAATGAAATTATTGAAACTGATACATTGATGAAAGTGATGATGAAGATTCTCCCCCTAGATATGAATTGCCTGTTGTGCCTGAGGGTTATGTTATGGATGAAGAAACTGCTAGAGACTTTCTTGCTTGCAATGATAGATATGATCTTAAGAAGTTATTAGCTAAGCTGAAAGAAAATTCTTTGAATGCTAGAATGAAATATGACCCTGCTTTTCCTACTTCACCTATCTGTGTTACTGATAAGGATTCTGATTTCTTTGTTGATCCTGAGATAATTACTTTGGTTGAATCTGATCCTTTTTATGGCTATGAATCTGAAACTGTTGTGGCACATCTTACTAAATTAAATGATATAGCTACCCTATTCACTAATGATGAGAAAACTCGCTACTACTATATCCTTAAATTATTTCCATTCTCATTAAAGGGTGATGCTAAAACATGGTTTAATTCTCTTGATCCTGGTTGTGTGCGTAGTCCCCAGGATATGATTTATTACTTCTCTGCGAAATTTTTCCCCGCTCATAAGAAACAAGCTGCTTTAAGGGAAATATATAATTTTGTGCAAATTAAAGAAGAGAGTCTCCCACACGCTTGGGGAGGCTTCTCCAATTGCTTAATGCTTTGCCTGATCATCCTCTCAAGAAAAATGAAATACTTGATATCTTTTATAATGGCTTAACCGATGCTTCCATAGACCACCTGGATAGTTGTGCTGGTTGTGTTTTCAGGCGAAAGAACAGTTGATCAAGCTGAATTGCTGTTGAATAATATGTTTACTAATGAAAATAATTGGACACTTCCTAAACCAACTCCTAAACCAACTCCGAAGAAAAGGGGTATTCTATTTCTCAGTCCTGAAGATATGCAAGAGGCAAAGAAATCTATGAAAGAAAAAGGTATTAAAGCTGAAGATGTTAAGAATTTACCACCTATTGAAGAAATACATGGTCTTGATAACCCGACACAGGTAGTAAAGGTAAATTCTCTCTATAGATTTGATGAAGGTGATATTCCTCGTTATAAGTCTGCTAGCCAATGCTTGGATGAGTTTGATAATTTTATTGTTAAACAAGAAAATGTCAATGCTTATGTTGGTAGACAATTGAAATGAAATGCTTATATGATTGAACACTTGAGTGATTATATGTCTAGAGTTAAAGGTGAACTTAAACTCATTAGTAAACATGCTTCTATGGTTACCACTCAGGTAGAACAAGTGCTTAAAACTCAAAATGATTTGCTCAGTGAATTAAATAATAAGAAGAATGATAATGCTATTAGAGTTGTGACTAGAGGGGGTAAAATGACTCAGAAACCTTTGTATCCTGAGGGCCACCCTAAGAGAATTGAGCAAGATTCTCAGAGAATTAATGTTGATGCACCTAGTCCTTCTAAAAAGAAGAAAAATAAAAATGATAGGACTATGCATGCTTCTAGTGAACCTGTTGTAGACACACCTGAGAATCCCAATGATATTTCTATTTCTGATGCTGAAACACAATCAGGTGATGAACATGAACCTAGTGATAATGTTAATAATGATGTTCATGTTGATGCTCAACCTAGCAATAACAATGATGTAGAAATTGAACCTGCTGTTGATCTTGATAACCCACAATCAAAGAATCAACATTATGATAAGAGAGACTTCATTGCTAGGAAGCACGGTAAAGAAAGAGAACCATGGGTTCAGAAACCCATGCCTTTTCCTCCTAAACCATCCAAGAAAAAGGATGATGAGGATTTTGAGCGCTTTGCTGAAATGATTAGACCTATCTTTTTGCGTATGTGTTTGACTGATATGCTTAAAATGAATCCTTATGCTAAGTATATGAAGGATATTAGTACAAATAAAAGAAAGATACCGGAAGCTGAAATTTCCACCATGCTTGCTAATTATACTTTTAAAGGTGGAATACCTAAGAAACTTGGAGATCCAGGAGTACCAACTATACCATGCTCCATTAAAAGAAACTATGTTAAAACTGCTTTATGTGATCTTGGAGCCGGTGTTAGTGTTATGCCTCTCTCTTTATATCGTAGACTTGATTTGAATAAGTTGACACCTACTGAAATATCTTTGCAAATGGCTGATAAATCAACTGCAATACCTGTCGGTATTTGTGAGGATGTGCTTGTTGTGGTTGCAAACTTTACTATTTTAATGGACTTTGTTATTCTTGATATTCCCGAGGACGATAGTATGTCGATTATCCTTGGTAGACCCTTTTTGAATACTGCAGGGGCTGTTATTGATTGAAACAAAGGCAATGTCACTTTTCATGCTAATGGTAATGAGCATACGGTACACTTTCCGAGGAAACAACCTCAAGTCCACAGTATCAATTCTATTGGAAAAATTCCAACGATTACTATTGGAGGTTTTGAATTTCCTCTTCCTACTGTCAAGAAGAAATATGATATTCTTATTATTGGGAACGTGCATATTCCCGTTGAGGTAACCTAGTGCTATTTGAAAATTCTCCGGTTTCATGCGATTCAGAATGAGTTTGTTAATGTCGGTGTCAAAACAGGCGGATCTCGGGTAGGGGGTCCCGAACTGTGCGTCTAAGGTCGATGGTGACAGGAGACGGGGGACACAATGTTTACCCAGGTTCGGGCCCTCTCTATGGAGGTAATACAGATACGTCTCCAACGTATCTATAATTTTTGATTGCTCCATGCTATATTATCTTCTGTTTTGGACATTATTGGGCTTTATTATTCACTTTTATATTATTTTTGGGACTAACCTATTAACCGGAGGCCTAGCCCAGAATTGTTGTTTTTTGCCTATTTCAGAGTTTCGCAGAAAACGAATATCAAACGGAGTCCAAACGGAATGAAACCTTCGGGAACATGATTTTCGGAACGAACATGATCCAGAGGACTTGGACCCTACGTCAAGAAAGCCACCAGGAAGCCACGAGGTAGGGGGCGCGCCTACCCCCCTGGGCGTGAGCTCCACCCTCGTGGGCCCCACGTTGCTCCACCGACGTACTCCTTCCTCCTATATATACCTACGTACCCCCAAAAGATTAGATATGGAGCCAAAAACCTAATTCCACCGCCTCAACCTTCTGTACCTATGAGATCCCATCTTGGGGCCTGTTCCGGAGCTCCGCCGGAGGGGGCATCGATCACGGAGGGCTTCTACATCAACACCATAGCCTCTCCGATGAAGTGTGAGTAGTTTACCTCAGACCTTCGGGTCCATAGTTATTAGCTAGATGGCTTCTTCTCTCTTTTTGGATCTCAATACAATGTTCTCCTCCTCTCTCGTGAAGATCTATTCGATGTAATCTTCTTTTGCGGTGTGTTTGTTGAGACCGATGAATTGTGGATTTATGATCAATTTTATCTATGAACAATATTTGAATCTTCTGAATTATTTTATGTATGATTGGTTATCTTTGCAAGTCTCTTCGAATTATCAGTTTGGTTTGGCCTACTAGATTGATCTTTCTTGCAATGGGAGAAGTGCTTAGCTTTGGGTTCAATCTTGCGGTGTCCTTTCCCAGTGACAGTAGGGGAAGCAAAGCACGTATTGTATTGTTGCCATCGAGGATAACAAGATGGGGTTTTTATCATATTGCATGAATTTATCCCTCTACATCATGTCATCTTGCCTAAAGGGTTACTCTGTTCTTATGAACTTAATACTCTAGATGCATGCTGGATAGCGGTCGATGTGTGGAGTAATAGTAGTAGATGCAGGCAGGAGTCGGTGTACTTGTCTCGGACGTGATGCCTATATACATGATCATACCTAGATATTCTCATAACTATGCTCAATTCTGTCAATTGCTCAACAGTAATTTGTTCACCCACCGTAAAATACTTATGCTCTTGAGAGAAGCCACTAGTGAAACCTATGGCCCCTGGGTCTATTTTCCATCATATTAATCTCCCGACAACAAGCTATTTCTGGCACCGTTTTTATTTTGTTTACTTTACTTTGCATCTTTATCACAAAAATACCAAAAATATTATCCTATCATATCTATCAGATCTCACTCTCGTAAGTGACCGTGTAGGGATTGACAACCCCTTATCGCGTTGGTTGTGAGGATTTATTTGTTTGTGTAGGCGCGAGGGACTCGCGCGTAGCCTCCTACTGGATTGATACCTTGGTTCTCAAAAACTGAGGGAAATACTTACGCTACTTTGCTGCATCACCCTTTCCTCTTCAAGGGAAAACCAACGCAATGCTCAAGAGGTAGCAAGAAGGATTTCTGGCGCCGTTGCCGAGGAGGTCTATGCAAAAGTCAACATACCAAGTACCCATCACAAACCCTTATCTCCCGCATTACATTATTTGTCATTTGCCTCTCGTTTTCCTCTCCCCCACTTCACCCTTGCCGTTTTATTCGCCCTCTCTTTTCCGTTTACCTCTTTTTGCCCGTCTCTTGTTTGCTTGTGTGTTGGACTGCTTGTTTGTCACGATGGCTCAAGATAATACCAAATTATGTGACTTTACCAATACCAACAATAATGATTTCCTTAGCACCCCGATTGCTCCACTTACCGATACTAAATCTTGTGAAATCAATGCTGCTTTGTTGAATCTTGTCATGAAAGATCAATTCACCAGCCTTCCTAGTGAAGATGCCGCTACTCATCTAAATAGCTTCGTTGATTTGTGTGATATGCAAAAGAAGAAAGATGTTGACAATGATATTGTTAAATTGAAGCTATTTCCTTTTTCGCTTAGAGATCGTGCTAAAGATTGGTTTTCGTCTTTGCCTAAGAATAGTATTGATTCCTGGAATAAGTGCAAGGATGCTTTTATCTCTAAATATTTTTCTCCCGCTAAGATTATCTGTCTTAGAAACGATATTATGAATTTTAAGCAACTTTATCATGAACATGTTGCACAAGCTTGGGAGAGGATGAAATTAATGATACATAATTGCCCTACGCATGGTTTAAATTTGTGGATGATTATACAAATTTTTTATGCCGGATTGAATTTTGCTTCTAGAAATCTTTTAGATTCGGCCGCGGGAGGCACTTTTATGGAAATCACTTTAGGAGAAGCTACTAAACTCCTAGATAATATTATGGTTAATTATTCTCAATGGCACACTGAAAGATCTACTAATAAAAAAGTGCATGCGATAGAAGAAATTAATGTTTTGAGTGGAAAGATGGATGAACTTATGAAATTATTTGCTAGTAAGAGTGTTTCTTCTGATCCTAATGATATGCCTTTGTCTACTTTGATTGAGAATAATAATGAATCTATGGATGTGAATTTTGTTGGTAGGAATAATTTTGGTAACAACGCGTATAGAGAAAACTTTAATCCTAGGCCTTATCCTAGCAACTCCTCTAATAATTATGGTAATTCCTACAACAATTCTTATGGAAACTTTAATAAGACGCCCTCTGAATTTTAGACTAGTGTTAAGGAATTTATGAATTCGCAAAAGAATTTTAATGCCTTGCTTGAAGAAAAATTGCTTAAAGTTGATGAATTGGCTAGGAACGTTGATAGAATTTCTCTTGATGTTGATTCTTTGAAACTGAGATCTCTTCCTCCTAAGCATGATATCAGTGAGTCTCTCAAAGCCATGAGAATTTCCATTGATGAGTGCAAAGAAAGAACCGCTAGGATGCGTGCTAAAAAAGATTGCTTTATAAAAGCGTGTTCTTCTAATTTTTATGAAAACAAAGATGAAGATCTAGGTTATTGATGTATCCCCTATTAAATCTTTGTTTTGCAATATGAATCTTGATAATGATGGGACTGAATATGATCCACCTTTACCTAGAAGGCGTTCCAAAAATTCAGAGTTTTTAGATCTTGATGCTAAAATTGATAAAAGTGGGATGGAAGAAATCAAAACATTAGATGTTAATGAACCCACTATTTTGGATTTCAAGGAATTTAATTATGATAATTGCTCTTTGATAGATTGTATTTCCTTGTTGCAATCCGTGCTAAATTCTCCTCATGCTTATAGTCAAAATAAAGCTTTTACCAAACATATCTTTGATGTTTTGATGCAATCTTATGAAGAAAAGCTTGAGTTGGAAGTCTCTATCCCTAGAAAACTTTATGATGAGTGGGAACCTACTATTAAAATTAAGATTAAAGATCATGAATGCTATGCTTTGTGTGATTTGGGTGCTAGTGATTCCACGATTCCAAAAACTTTGTGCGATTTGTTAGGTTTACGTGATTTTTATGATTGCTGTTTAAATTTGCACCTTGCGGATTCCACTATTAAGAAACCTATGGGAAGAATTAATTATGTTATTATTTTTGAAAATATGAACTATGTGCCCGTAGATTTTATCATTCTTGATATAGATTACAATCCTTCATGTCCTATTATTCTTGGTAGACCTTTCCTTAGAACGATTGGTGCAATTATTGATATGAGGGAAGGGAATATTAGATTCCAATTTCCATTAAAGAAAGGCATGGAACACTTCCCTAGGAATAAAATAAAATTACCATATGAATCTATCATGAGAGCCACTTATGGATTGCCAACTAAAGATGGCAATACCTAGATCTATCCTTGCTTTTATGCCTAGCTAGGGGCGTTAAACGATAGCGCTTGTTGGGAGGCAACCCAATTTTATTTTTAGTTTTTTGCCTTTTGCTTATGTTTAGGAATAAATACTTGTTCTATCTTCTGGTTAGATGTGTTTTTATGTTTTAATTAGTGTTTGTGCCAAGTTAAACCTATAGGATCTTCTTGGATGATAGTTATTTGATCTTGCAGAAAATTTCAGAAACTTTCTGTTCACGAAAATAATTTTTAAAAATCACCAGAACGTGATAAAATATTGATTCCAATTGCTTCTGATCAATAAACAAATTGTCTAGGTCTTCCTATTTTGGCTGATTTTTTGGAGTTCCAGAAGTTTGCGTTAGTTACAGATTACTACAGACTGTTCTGTTTTTGACAGATTCTGTTTTTCGTGTGTTGTTTGCTTATTTTGATGAATCTATGGCTAGTAAAATAGTTTATAAACCATAGAGAAGTTGGAATACAGTATGTTTAACACCAATATAAATAAATAATGAGTTCATTACAGTACCTTGAAGTGGTCTTTTGTTTTCTTTCGCTAACGCAGCTCACGAGATTTTCTGCTAAGTTTTGTGTTATGAAATTTCATGTTTTGGGTGAAAGATTTGATGGATTATGGAACAAGGAGTGGCAAGAGCCTAATATTGGGGATGCCCATGGCACCCCCAAGATAATCTAAGGACACCAAAAATCCAAAGCTTGGGGATGCCCCGGAAGGCATCCCCTCTTTCGTCTACTTCCATCGGTAACTTTACTTGGAGCTATATTTTTATTCACCACATGATATGTGTTTTGCTTGGAGCGTCTTGTATGATTTGATTATTTGCTTTTTAGTTTACCACAATCATCCTTTCTGTACACACCTTTTGAGAGAGACACACATGATTCGGAAATTATTAGAATACTCTATGTGCTTCACGTATATCTTTTGAGTTATATAGTTTTTGCTGTAGTGCTTCACTTATATCTTTTAGAGCACGGTGGTGATTTTGTTTTATAGAAACTATTGTTCTCTCATGCTTCACTTAGATTATTTTCAGAGTCCTACAAAACAGCATGGTAGTTTGCTTTAACAATAATAGGCATACAAGATTAGTAAAAGAAAAATTCTTATGTGTGTGTTGAATACTATGAGAAGTTTGATGCTTGATAATTGTTTTGAGATATGAAGATGGTGATATTAGAGTCATGCTAGTTGAGTAGTTTTGAATTTGAGAAATACTTGTGTTAAAGTTTGTGATTCCCGTAGCATGCACGTATGGTGAACCGTTATGTGATGAAGTCGGAGCATGATTTATTTATTGATTGTCTTCCTTATGAGTGGCGCTCGGGGATGAGCGATGGTCTTTTCCTACCAATCTATCCCCCTAGGAGCATGCGCGTAATACTTTGCTTTGATAACTTGTAGATTTTTGCAATAAGTATATGAGTTCTTTATGACTAATGTTGAGTCCATGGATTATACGCACCCTTCTTCCTTCCACCATTGCTAGCCTCTCTAATACCGCGCACTTTTCGCCGGTATCATACACCCACCATATACCTTCCTCAAAACAGCCACCATACCTACCTATCATGGCATTTCCATAGCCATTCCGAGATATATTTCCATGCAACTTACCACCGTTTCGTTTATTATGACACGCTTCATCATTGTCATATTTCTTTGCATGATCATGTAGTTGACATTGTATTTGTGGCAAAGCCACCGTTCATAATTCTTTCATACATGTCACTCTTGATTCATTGCATATCCCGGTACACCACTGGAGGCATTCATATAGAGTTATATTTTGTTCTAAGTATCGAGTTGTAATTGTTGAGTTGTAAGAAAATAAAAGTGTGATGATCATCATTTTTAGAGCATTGTCCCAAGTGAGGAAAGGATGATGGAGACTATGATTCCCCCACAAGTCGGGATGAGACTCCGGATGAAAAAGAAAAAGAAAAAGAAAAGAGGCCATAAAAAAAGAGAAAAAAGGCCCAAACAAAAAAATGAGAGAAAAAGAGAGAAGGGACAATGTTACTATCCTTTTACCACACTTGTGCTTCAAAGTAGCACCATGATCTTCATGATAGAAAGTCTCCTATGATATCACTTTCATATACTAGTGGGAATTTTTCATTATAGAACTTGGCTTGTATATTCCAATGACGGGCTTCCTCAAAATGCCCTAGGTCTTCGTGAGCAAGCGAGTTGGATACACACCCACTTAGTTTCTTTTGTTGAGCTTTCATATACTTATAGCTCTAGTGCATCCGTTGCATGGCAATCCCTACTCACTCACATTGATATCTATTGATGGGAATCTCCATAGCCCGTTGATACGCCTAGTAGATGTGAGACTATCTTCTCCTTTTTTGTCTTCTCCACAACCACCATTCTATTCCACATATAGTGCTATGTCCATGGCTCACGCTCATGTATTGCGTGAACATTGAAAAAGTTTGAGAACATCAAAAGTATGAAACAATTGCTTGGCTTTTCATCGGGGTTGTGCATGATTTAAATATTTTGTGTGGTGAAGATAGAGCATAGCCAGACTATATGATTTTGTAGGGATAACTTTCTTTGGCCATGTTATTTTGAGAAGACATATGCTTAGTTAGTATGCTTGAAGTATTATTATTTTTATGTCAATATTGAACTTTTGTCTTGAATCTTTCATATCTAAATATTCATACCACAATTAAGAAGAATTACATTGAAATTATGCCAAGTAGCATTCCGCATCAAAAATTCAGTTTTTATCATTTACCTACTCGAGGACGAGCAGGAATTAAGCTTGGGGATGTTTGATACGTCTCCAACGTATCTATAATTTTTGATTGCTCCATGCTATATTATCTTCTGTTTTGGACATTATTGGGCTTTATTATTCACTTTTATATTATTTTTGGGACTAACCTATTAACCGGAGGCCAAGCCCAGAATTGCTATTTTTTGCCTATTTCAGAGTTTCACAGAAAAAGAATATCAAACGGAGTCCAAACGGAATGAAACCTTCGGGAATGTGATTTTCGGAACGAACATGATCCAGAGGACTTGGACCCTATGTCAAGAAAGCCACCAGGAAGCCACGAGGTAGGGGGCGCGCCCTCCACCCTCGTGGGCCCCACGTTGCTCCACCGACGTACTCCTTCCTCCTATATATACCTACGTACCCCCAAACGATCAGATACGGAGCCAAAAACCTAATTCCACCGCCGCAACCTTCTGTACTACGAGATCTCATCTTGGGGCCTGTTCCGGAGCTCCGCCGGAGGGGGCATCGATCACGGAGGGCTTCTACATCAACACCATAGCCTCTCCGATGAAGTGTGAGTAGTTTACCTCAGACCTTCAGGTCCATAGTTATTAGCTAGATGGCTTCTTCTCTCTTTTTGGATCTCAATACAATGTTCTCCCCCTCTGTCGTGGAGATCTATTCGATGTAATCTTCTTTTGCGGTGTGTTTGTTGAGACTCATGAATTGTGGGTTAGTTTATCTATGAAAAATATTTGAATCTTCTGAATTCTTTTATGTATGATTGGTTATCTTTGCAAGTCTCTTCGAATTATCAGTTTGGTTTCGCCTACTAGATTGATCTTTCTTGCAATGGGAGAAGTGCTTAGCTTTGGGTTCAATCTTGCGGTGTCCTTTCCCAGTGACAGTAGGGGCAGCAAGGCACGTATTGTATTGTTGCCATCGAGGATAACAAGATGGTTTTTTTTATCATATTGCATGAATTTATCCCTCTACATCATGTCATCTTGCCTAAAGCGTTACTCTGTTCTTATGAACTTAATACTCTAGATGCATGCTGGATAGCGGTCGATGTGTGGAGTAATAGTAGTAGATGCAGGCAGGAGTCGGTCTACTTGTCTCGGACGCGATGCCTATATACATGATCATACCTAGATATTCTCATAACTATGCTCAATTCTGTCAATTGCTCAACAGTAATTTGTTCACCCACCGTAAAATACTTATGCTCTTGAGAGAAGCCACTAATGAAACCTATGGCCCCCGGGTCTATTTTCCATCATATTAATCTCCCGACAACAAGCTATTTCTGGCACCGTTTTTATTTTGTTTACTTTACTTTGCATCTTTATCAAAAAATACCAAAAATATTATCCTATCATATCTATCAGATCTCACTCTCGTAAGTGACCGTGTAGGGATTGACAACCCCTTATCGCGTTGGTTGCGAGGATTTATTTGTTTGTGTAGGTGCGAGGGACTCGCGCGTAGCCTCCTACTGGATTGATACCTTGGTTCTCAAAAACTGAGGGAAATACTTACGCTACTTTGCTGCATCACCCTTTCCTCTTCAAGGGAAAACCAACACAGTGCTCAAGAGGTAGAAAATACCCTACTTCCTGCTTCATTGATCTTGATGAATATGAGTATTACAAGAGTTGATCTACCACGAGATCGTAATGGCTAAAACCCCAGAAGTCTAGCCTGTCTGACTATAATTGTATATCCTCTACGGACTAAGCCCTCCGATTTATATAGACACCGGAGGGGACTAGGGTTGTACAAAGTCGGTTACAAAGAAAGGAATCTTCATATTTGGACGCCAAGCTTGCCTTCCACGCCAAGGAGAGTCCCATCCGGACACAGGTGGAGTCTTCGGTCTTTGTATCTTCACAGCCCATTAGTCCGGCTCAACAGGACGGACGCCCGAGGACCCCTTAGTCCAGGACTCCCTCAGTAGCCCCTGAACCAGGCTTCAATGATGAGGTGTCCGGCGCGTAGATTGTCTTCGGCATTGCAAGGCGGGTTCCCCTTTCCGAATACTCCAGGATAGTCTTCGGACGCAATGAACGTGTCCAGATCTCCAACACAAGTACCACACACTACCGCAGAGAGTACAATATTTCACGATTCCAATCCGCCGACAACTTTTATAATGTGACATCACATCCGCCCGATCATTATTTCGAACCGTTTCTTGTCTTGCTGTTCCACGTTTCGAGGCGCGGTTTTTATTGGCACGTCTTGTCGAGGCAGAGATCGTGTCCCCTTATTGCGGGATTCTCATCAATGCAAGAGTGGGTAACCCAACCATCCCATTGGGATGATTCCTTAGGAATAGGTAGGTTTTCAGGCTTAGGAGGAGGCGTCCGATACCCATTGCCTTTATAAAGGAGCCAAGGGCCGTCTCTTTTTACGCCAAACCTCTCCTCAGCCTTTCCAACCTCGAGTTCTAGCACCCAAGGTTCGACTTCATTGCTTCAAGCTTCCCAATCATGCCCGGACCCAGTCCACAGGGCCGATGGGTAGCTTCCTCTGTTACAGAGGAGGACATTGCGAAGCTTCGGGCGGCCAGATACCTGACCGCGGAGATCCCCCACAGGCTTCCTGCTCAAGGACAGGTTATTCCGACTCCCAGATTCGGCGAGAGGGTTGTATTCATCTCTCACTTCCTCCGAGGGCTAGGATTCACTCTTCACCCCTTCGTTCGGGGGCTCATGTTTTATTATGGACTAGATTTTCACGATCTAGCCCCAGATTCTCTCCTCCACGTCTCGGCGTTTATCATCACGTGTGAGGCATTCCCCCGGATTCCCCCACACTTCGGCTTATGGCTCAAGACCTTTAGTGTGAAGCCGAAGGTGGTCGACGGGAAACAGGCGGAGCGCGGCGGCGCTGTAGTGAGACAGCTTACCAATACTCTCTGGCCAAAAGGCTCTTTGACCGAAACTTCCAACCAATGGCAGCGGGAGTGGTTTTACGTCACAGAACCCCGCGGTACCAAGTGGGCAGCTATACCTGCGTTCTGTTCTGGCCCTCC
This sequence comes from Aegilops tauschii subsp. strangulata, assembly GCF_002575655.3. Classification (NCBI taxonomy): domain Eukaryota; kingdom Viridiplantae; phylum Streptophyta; class Magnoliopsida; order Poales; family Poaceae; genus Aegilops; species Aegilops tauschii. The sequence goes on from NC_053040.3 coordinate 212,017,780, forward strand.
GTTACAGCTTGCATCATGGATTAATAAGGGGCTGGACTGGGGATCAGTTGATGAAGTGCAGACTCTATAGAGCCGCATCCGAACCCTCCTTGAGAAGGGCATCGATCTTGTCAACGTGATTCAAGTAATGCTAGTCCGCCGAGCCCTGCCATGCCAGCGTAGGCCTCTTCGCATGTGGAGTTTAATCCGGAAGGACCACGAACCCTCCAACACTTCTTCGGCACTACGCACAAAGGAATGTGGAAGTTGTTTTTCGGGAAACTAAAACAGTTGCCGGACACCACCAAGGACATCGGCCTCAACTGCAACCATCTGAATACCTCGGTAAGTGCTCAACTCCCGAACACTTTGTAGTTAAGTATGCCGTAATACGTTACTGAGCAAACTATCTTCTTCCAGGGCTGGATAAAGAAAGCGGAGCGGATTAGGTGTTCGACCCCCTTCCCAAAGACTCAGCGATCCCGTACTAACAAGGATGCTGGCCCCGTCACCGTACCAGGTGCCTGTGAAGGGCGACAAGGCGGAGAGCGGGAAGGCCAAAGGTGGCCTTCCTTCCGAGGGTATATCAGACACCGTGTCCGGGGAGATCAAGGTTCCCCCACCTGAAGACCAAAGTGAAGGAGAAGCCAACATCCCTTCTCCCCATGGTAAGAAAAGGGCTGCCTCCGGAGATTGGGAGGAAAGGGATCCTAAGCGAGGCAAGGTGCCCTTGTCGGGAGGCTCGGACTTGGAGGACGACGTCGTCGCACGGTCCCACGATGAGGACAAGCCTCTAGCAAAATCGTAAGTCAACAAGGATGTTTTTAAACATATCTCGTTCCTTTCCTGTTACCAAGTTACATCTAGAATATATGTTTTTGTAGCTCGGCAAACAGTCTTCTTCACCAATCCTCTTCCTCGGGAGATCTTATTCCGGAGATGATGGAAAGCGAGACACCTCCACCGGTCTCCTCGCCCAATAAGGCGGACGACTTTGAGGTGTCGTCCCGGAGGGTCTCTCCGGATCAACAAGTGGTGCGAGGGGTGATGAAGACACTACCCGAAGGTGATACTTCGGTAGCCCAGGGTCCGGGGGCCAACAATAAAGGCCCCGGACTATCCGGTTTACAGCCAGAGACGACGCTAGGGGCGAATAAACGGATCCCTTTGAAGGGAGTCCGTACTCCTACAGTAGCTTCCGGAGATCCAGAAGCGCCGGATATATTGACGAACATGCTGCGTCAGGCGTCCGTCTCAGAGGAACATCGCACCTTGATGGGTACGGTGGTTGAAAGGGTTCTGTCCGCCAAAAGCAGATTGAATGAAGCCTTCACGAGCCTGCTAAGAGGCTTCAAGGTTTGTACTGTAATATTTTTGATTGTGCTTTATTCACAAAATGCACCCGTGTATAGATAGTAGCCCCTGAGACTCTGATTGGCTACCCAAGGGAGGTGATCAGAGGATCAAAAAGATATGCCCAGGAAATAATCTGATTAATTGGAACACAGGTTGTTTCCTCCCTGGCGGCTGCCCGAACTACAGAGGTTGCAGATCTGTAGTGGAAGCTTGACGTAGCGGATGATGACATCACGCTTATCAACAGGCGGCATGACGAGGCGCAAGGTATGTTTTGGGGGTAGTCATTGCATGCGCGTGCTTACAATATAAGCAGGATGCTAAGCATTGTATACTGAAATATGTATGACTGCAGATGGTGCTGCCACAGTTGAGATCCTTCGGGCAGAGTTGGCCCGGGCCAAAGAGCAGGCCCGGATTAGTAATGCGGCTGCCTAAAAGGCATCGGCTGAATTAGAGGCCGAACAGGCTACTCGGCGCCAGTATGAGGAGATAATATCCACGATGGCGCTTGAGCTAAAGGATGCTGCTAGCCACTACGAATTTCTTGAGAAGGATAATAAAGCCAAAATGGCTGATCTTGACAAGGCCTTACGAGAGGCGAAAGAAGCGCGGTCCGAGTCTAGAGCGGCCCGGGAGGAGATCCGGCAAGCGGGGGAGATCGCGGCTGGTAAGCCCTTTTTATTACAAACTAAGTTTCGTGATCCGAATTATGCCCCGCTGAATCAAGTGTGGAGTTCTCCAGACGCATTGTTGGACTTGTCGAAGAGTGTCTCCGCTGCGACGCAGTTTTGCCAAGTGCAAGATGGACGTGCAATAGAAAAGCTGTTCTGGTCGCAGTTTGGCATGCCGAAGCATCCGCTGCTGCTGAACGAACAGATGGCTCAGTGGCCAGAGCTCCACAAGATGTCTGGATCTGCCATGAAAGACGTCGTGGTCCGGCTATGGCCGACCGAGCCAATTCCGTATAGTTATTTCTGTTTGGTGCAGCGACTTGTTGACGCGGTGCCGTGTATCGACGCCGTGAAGTGGTCGTCGTGCATTGAAGGTGCACGGATGGCTTTTGCCCGTGTCAAGACATACTGGGCGAAGATGAAGGCCACCGACGTTGCAGCGAAGAGTCCACCCAAGGGCAAGGACCAGCATGCACTAGAGCATTATTTCAAGGATGTCTTACAGGGTGCCCGCTTGATAGAGGGTCAGTGCTCGAAGGACGTGATATTCGAGTGAAAATGTATTGAAAACGTAAAAGACAATATTATGAAATAATAAAGCTAATTTTGTTTTTAGAGTTGCTTAAAAGCTTTGATTCCTCCTGTGCGGCCATTTTTGTATAATCTGAAAGTTTTCCAGTCGTCGGCTTCAGCACCCTCGTAGAAAGTATGGGGGTGTTCAGAAAAGCAATTGATCACTCTTAACCCAACGTCTTGGTCCATAAAGGAGGTGTCAATGCGGTGAACTAGGCAATCGGACTATAGGGCGTTAACACTTTCACTTAGCCATGGGAGTTTTATGGTGGATCTACGATATAGACCCTGTTATGTACGCGGTTATCCAATGCGGTGCGTTACATGTATGACCTAAAAGAAGGTCCTTCGTGTAATACGGGGGAATCACGAAAGATTCTGTTAAGTCATCGAGTGGTTGACCAGCTCTCGCCGCATCATGACAGTCAGTTTTCGGCTTTCTCTACTGAGGTGTTTGACCAGATGAACCGGAAACACAATCGCAGTAGTTCTCCCTTTACTACCCTAGCCGATAGAGCGGAACGTAAGGTAGTAAGCACAGGAGCCGGTCAACCCAACTATTGACCCAAGACATGATTCGGAGCTGATGCATATAAGGCCGAACTCGCGATGCTGAAGTATGCTATAAAGCTGTTTGGACTTTATTGGCAACTCATTTTGTTCCCATACCAAGCCCCTGGCAAGTATGTCGGGGTGCGTGTGTGAAACAACCAAAGGAACAAAATTCAGTTCTATGTAGAAAAGTGAATACCGGATACGGATTATGTTCACTGGAACCTGAGTGGCATGCCAATCATCATTTTATAGATAATAACGCCACAACCCCGGCTATTTGACATGCCAGGGGTTGACGGCTGAGGAAACAGGCACTTTACAGGCTCGCAAAATAGAGAGTGCGGTCTACAAAAATTTGTTTTGGACCTCCTGTCGCACGTCTGCGCCGCCTTCCCTCGGTGAAGGGGCTCCTTAACAGGAGAAGCCTTTGGGTGAATTTATGAACCCGAACTCCGATAGAGTCCGTGAGATGACCAGCCTTTGCGCCACCTGTGGTAAAGGATAATGAAAAGGAAAGAGTAGTTAGAAAAGAAAAAAAGAGGTTATGGGAGTACTTGCAGGCTCGTCTGTATTGTGCTTCCGCCGATGCCCAGGGTATTTTAAGTGCATAGTTATGTATGCGCGGTGCAGATTTCACAGGTATATGAGACGGACGGCGGAAGCCGAACTGCTAGTCCAGCTCCGAAATTGGTCGATCCTGTTGAATGGAGACCGGTGGCTTAATGGCCGACAAGGTATGCGGTTTAATAAGGCCGCTTTGTACTTCGGCCAAGGTCGCCGTAGTATGATCCTCAGTCCGGAGGGAGTCCTTCTCCTGCTCCCCTGTAGAGTTGTGTGTCACGTATACCATGTTTACTGTTTTTACTTCGGGGGGAAATTGCTTCTGACCCCCGGTATTTGGTTGGTGAGTCTCTTCGTTGTCACTATCACCGGGCGGCCTCCTCCCCTTGTGTCGGTGTGGAACGAGACCTATGGGATCACAAGAATCCCTACTACGGTTGCCGGGGCGCGGGGTTGCGAGAAGAGTAGGGCTAGTAGACAGCACAAGGATTGTTTACCCAGGTTCGGGCTGCGAGGATGCGTAAAACCCTAGTCCTGCTTTGGTGGGTGTATTAGAGAGTTCTTGAGATCTCGAACTAGCTGTGGTCAGTGCGTGGTTCGAAAGAGCCGAATCCTTCTCCAGTATGCCATGGGCCTCCTTTTATAGTCGGAAGGGGCTGCCACAGTGGCACACAGGAGGTGGAAAGACGTACAGTGCCCTGAGCTTATCTCTCGTATTACAGGACAAGACGCATTTAATGCGTAGCTTAGGTGTCCCCTTGCTTTATTGGGGATAGGGGCGAGGCCCGTCCCGTCCGTCGCCGCTCCTCCTCGCTTTGACACGCGCCCTGGCCAGTGAGGCGCGTGGTGCCATGTAGGCAGGCAGGCAGCTGAGGTGGCACAGTGGCGGAGCCTTCATGAAGATCTGCATGCCGCCATGCAGGCGCTCGATGCGTTGGCCTGGGAGCTACATGTTGCCACGCAGGTGCCCGCCCAGCTGGTTGGGCTGGCAGCTGCATGTGAACGGCGGTGGAAGCTTGGTTGGTGTGGGCCTGGCGGTGGCCCTGCTGGCGTCCTTGGTAAGGGCCTTGCCGGGTGGCCCGGCAAGGGTGTTGCCGTGGCGCGCTGTCGTCCCCGGCCTTACCGGGGGTCTGGTGGCTTTCCTCGGCAAGGATCTTGCCGAGGATCGTCGTCTTCTAATCCTCATCTGATCTTGGATATGTCTTCATGAAGATCTGCATGCGACCACGGGGGTGCCTCCCGAGCCCTGGCCCAACGTGATGTTGGAGACCATGGGCTCAAGGGTGGCCCGCTCTGTTGGCGCGGGGCAAGCTGTCCCGGCAAGGATCTTGTCGGGGCTGCTGAGGCTGCCCCAGCAAGGGTCTTGCCGGGGGAACCTGCTTCGTCCCTCTGTTCTTTGTGGTCTTGGCCTTGGCGTTGCTCTTACTATCTTGGGCTTTGGTCTTACCTTGGCTGACCTCCCCTATTCTGCTTGGCGTGACCGTAGGCGCGGCTCCGACTGCCCGTGCACAGGTATAGGGGTACAAAAACGCACCCGTCTTTTTGTACACCGACAGGAGCCCCCGGGCCCGGGCCACACATAAGCGCGACACGTTGTTGGGCCAGGCCCAAAACGGTGCGCGGGCAGGCGGGGCGGTTTTTTTACCGCGGTAAAACTCTTCGCGCGCTTTGCTTCCCACGACCCGCGCGCGGCGCGGCGTGGCGTGGAGGGGTGTGCGTTACGTGGGCGGCATGCGTGGGGCGGTTTCCGCACGCATGCGTCACATCGCAGTAAAGAGGCGGCTCGCGCCTTCCCCGTAAGAAGAGGGAGGCGTGGAGGCGCGGCTCATTTACTGAATGGGGCCGGGCCGCGGTCTTCAAGGCATCCACACCCCCGATCATGGGGTGGGGAGAGGTCGCTTCACCCGTCCCCTCGGTTCTGCACGTTCGCCACACATCCTTCATGCGTCTGGGGTGGCAGGCGGTGGAGGCGGGAAACCGGGCCGTCGCTGGTTGGGGCAGCGGGTCGGTCGGTCTCGATTCCCTGCGCCTCTGGTGTCTGGATTGGTCGAGTGGGGCGGCCGAGCCCCGACCCCGCTCCTTTATAAAGAGAGGGAAGGGGGATGGCATCCCGCATTCTTCTATCTTCTATCTCCTCCTGCTTCTGCTTCTTCCTCTCACCCTCCATGGAGAAGGGGAATCCCGGTCCCTCGACGGTGGCGGCGAGGGTTGCCACTCGACAACGCGTCCCTCCTCCTCCTGAGCCCGTGGTGGTGGAGCCGGCCATGAGGGGAAGAGGGAGGGGGCGAGGCCATGGGCGAGGCCACAGCAGAGGCCGAGGTGCTCGGGGAAGAGGAGGACGGGGCGGTGCACCGGCCTTGCCCCCGCCAATGATGCCTTTCCCGACGGAGGGCCACATTGAAGACCAGCCCCGCGAGTTCTTCATCAGGCTGCGCCGGCCTCTGCGTCGTCGTCTTCGTCTCCCCACCCCGTTTGCTCGGGTGATGGAGCGTGACCCGCCCCAGACCCTCAGGTTGCACATGAGGGGCTGTGGGAACGGGGGCACGCGGGTCGACGTCGACTTCCCGGCTCCTCGGGTTATGTACCTCCGCCGTGGATGGAAGACGTTTGCTCGCATCCACAGGCTGACGGTCGGCTCGTCCTCTACTTCAAATTAATGGAGGATGGCCTGCTCTCCGTCAAGGTCTTTGGAGAGTTTGGAACTCGCCTGAAGTGCAGCGTGGAGAGCTCCTCCGACGGAGATTCCGACGATGGAAGCTCTTCCTCGAGCGAAAGTGATGAGGAGGACAGCGGGGCAGATGACGGGGACGAGTCCGACGAGGCGTCGGACGCCCCACGCCTGGGCGGGTGCGGCAGCAGCAGCATCTGCACCTGGCCGCTCCTCCGGCAGAGGTTTGCCGGGGGTGGGGCCAACTCCTTGAACTTCTCGGGGCCGTCTCCTTGGGCGGCTGGCGTCGGGAGGCTGCGGAAGAGGAAGAGGGCGGGCGGCAAGGCCGTCAACTCGGAGTACGCGGGCACCGACGCCTTCATCGCGTATTGCCGGTCCTGCCGCCTCGTCTTCCAGCTCCTTTCCTGGCACCGTCATCACCGGCCCACCCGTGGGTGGCCACCGAGGTGTTCTCTTGGTGCTTTCTGCTGCTCGTAGCTCGCCTAGGCGCCCCTTTTGCCCTCTCGCCTCCTTGACCTACCTCCTGAGGAGAGGTACAAGAAAGGGATTACGGGCATCTTATCTCTTTTTTAGTTTGTAAGCCTGCGGGCCTTCGTTAAATTTAGAACTTGTAATCCCCTTGCTCATGTTTTTCATTCCGTACGAACTGTACCTGTATGGGATGTTTTTAATGAAAAAGGGATGCTTGCCGGGTTTTTCGTTCGTGGGTAAATCCCGCGACAAGGAGCGAACCCTTGTTATTGTTTAAGATAAACGTTTTTCGCCCGGCCACAGGCCTTGCCGTCCCCCCACTCCACTCGACCGTTCTCGCGCTCTTGGCGGAGGCAGGGATGAAGTGGGCTTTAGGCACCTTGTTTACCTCCTTGCCGCCGCGGCTACAACCAAATCCAGACCCAGGAAATAATCCTTAGGTATAGGAAAAAAGGGGAGCACGGTAGCCTAGAGATAAAAACGAGGTTTCACATGCCCCAGTCCTGTCCCAAAATGCATGACAAAGGATAAAAGACTTATCTGGATCTGTAGCCCCCCAGCAATCTCATCTTGCCACGGTTGGATCCTTGTGCTTGCAGCCCCCGGCAACTCTGGTTTGCCGGGGTCGGGACGCCGGTCAGTTTCCTTCTTTCCAAGTAGCTCAGCAGAAGTGCTCATGTGCCCTGCGAACCAAAGGAATACAGAAAAGGAATAGATAGACGCGCACTCGACCTCTAGGCTAGGGGTTAGTCGCCGCTAAGCACTATCAACCCTAACCAAGGAAGAGACTCGACCTAGCATGCATGCTAGAACTTAGGGCGCCAGCGATTCATTTATTTATGCTCAGGGTCTGCGCCTGGCTTTGTATGAAGGGTTACATGCCTTGCCAGCAAAGCTTTTACAAAAGGTGGCTTGCCGGGAGGCCCGGCAAGCCGCGCCGTATGGGTAAAACTTGCGAAGATGCTCGATGTTCCAGGAGTTGCTCACTGGGACGACATCTTCGGTCTCCAGGCGGACTGCGCCGGGCCTGGTGACTCGTATTACCCGATAAGGGCCTTCCCACTTCAGCATCAACTTGTTGGCATTCTTGGCCGACTGAACGCGCCAAAGAACAAGGTCACCTTCCTCAAAGCTTCGGGCATGAACCTTGCGGCTATGGTAGCGGCACAAGGCTTGCTGGTAGCGCGCTGCTCTCACAACCGCCCGAAAACGATCTTCCTCAAGGAGCGTCGCGTCATCTCGATGCAACTGCTCTTGCTCAAGCTCATCATAAGCGAGCACTCAAGGTGACCCGTATATGAGTTTCGTGGGGAGAACTGCTTCTGCCCCGTAGACCAGGGCAAAAGGTGTCTGGCTGGTGGCTCGATTTGGCGTCGTCCTGATCGACCAAAGAACGGCCGGCCATTCATCAATCCAGTGCCTTCCGCTCTTGCGAAGCTTGTCAAAAGTCTTTGTCCTTAGGCCTCGCAACACTTTAGCATTTGCCCTCTCCGCTTGGCCGTTGCTCCGTGGGTGTGCCACGGAAGCAAATCAGACCTTGCTGCCGAGGTCTTGAATGTATTGCATGAAGGTGTGGCTCGTGAACTGCGTGCCATTGTCGGTGATGACTCTATTTGGCACGCCAGTCCTTTGAAAAACTTGCAGCTGACTAAGCAGTCACCTTTCTCACTGCTTCCACCTCCGGCCACTTTGTGAACTTGTCGATTGCAACGTACAAGTACTCAAAGCCCCCGACAGCGCGGGGGCTTTGGCCCAGTATGTCGAGCCCCCAGACCGAGAATGGCTAGGAGAGAGGGATTGTTTGAAGGGCCTGGGCTGGTTGATGAAGCTTCTTTGAATGGAACTGACATGCTTCACACCTGGTTACTAGTGCCGTCGCATCCTGGAGGGCGGTGGGCCAGAAAAAACCTTGTCGGAATGCCTTCCCGGCAAGGGCCCTTGACCCTATGTGGGAGCCACATATGCCTCCATGTATCTCCGCCAACAGCTCCAGTCCTTCCTCCTGGGGGATGCACTTCAATTTCACGTCGTTCGGCCTTCTCCTGTACAGGATGTCATCGACGAACTGGTACAGGGCGGACCAACGGGCTACTTTCTCCGCTTCTTCCTGCTCCTCAGGAAGCTCCCCTGTTTGGAGGAATCGGACGGTATGCTGCTCCCATGCCGGAGCCCGGGGCTCGACGGCAAGGACCAAAGGCATTTCTTCCACCGTGGGAGCGGCTGTCTCTACGGCTAGGGCTTGATGCCCTGCCGGAGGTAGCTGCTCTTGGGCAGGCTCAGCGTCCGTGGCGGCACCCTTGTCGGCAGCCCCAGAGGGCTCGGTAGGAAAGTACTTGCCGGGACCCGACTTCCTTCGCTTGTTCTGCCCCGTTGATGGTTTGACAGATGGTTGAGTTAGCCGGAGAAAAAAGGTACCCGGTTCCACAGGTAGCTTGAATGCGACACGCTTTGACAGGTAATCGGCGGTGTCGTTTTCCATTCGGGGGATGTGCTCCGCTTGGATACCGTCAAAGCGCTCGTCCAGCTTCCTCACTTCATCTACGTAGGCTTCCATCAATGGGCTTTGGTAATCCTTGTTGACCTGCCTGACAACAAGCTGCGAGTCACCCCTGACGATGAGCTTCTTAACCCCGAGGTCTGCCGCGATCCTGAGACCGGCAAGCAATCCCTCGTACTCAGCAGTGTTGTTGGTGGACATCTCTCGGGGAAAGTGCATCTGGATCACGTACTTGAGGTGCTCCCCGGTAGGCGCAACGAGTAGCACACCGGCACCGGCGCCTTGCACCGAGAAAGCCCCATCAAAGTACATGATCCAGTCGCGATCTTCCTCCTTGCCGGGGAGAGTGGTCTCCTGGATTTCTTCGTCAGGCGTTGAGGTCCATTCTGCAATGAACTCCGCCAAGACTCTGCTCTGAATTGTCGAGGTACTTTCAAACTTCAAACCGAAACTTGACAACTCTAAGGCCCACTCCACAATCCTCCCGGTTGCATATGGGTTATGCAGTATCTGTTGCAAAGGGAGGCGGGTAACGACAATGATCTCGTGGGCTTGGAAGTAATGATGCAGCTTCCTCGAGGCCATAAGGAGGCCGAAGAGCAATTTCTGCACACCGGAGTACCTCGATCTAGCTCCCTGCAAGAGGGAGCTGACAAAGTAAACCGGGTGCCGCATCATCTTCTTCTTCTGCACCACCTCACTTGACTGCGCGGGCACTGCCTCGGTGGCATCAGACTCTGCCGGGGCCTCACCTTGCTGGCACCAGGCCCTGCCGGGGGAATCTTGGGCTTGCCATCCGCTGGTTCTGCCGCCGTCACTGCCTCCTCGTTGACCTCCCTCTATGCTACTAGTGCGGCCATGACCACTTGATTCATCGCCGCCAGATACAGCAGCAACGACTCTTGTGGTTTAGGCGCAACCAGTATTGGCGTGGAGGAATGGTATTTCTTCAGATCCTGCAATGCTGCCTTGGCTTCTGGGGTCCATTCCATTGGGCCTGCCTTCTTCAAGATTTTGAAGAAAGGAAGGGCGCGCTCTGCAGACTTGGAGATGAATCGGCTCATGGCGGCAACGCAGCCGGTGAGCCGACGCACATCCTTGATCCGCTTGGGCGCCTCAATCTACTCAATAGCCTTGATTTTGTCTGGGTTTGCCTCGATTCCGCGCTGCGACACAAAGAACCCGAGAAGCTTGCCGGATGGAACGCCGAAGACACACTTCTCAGGGTTCATCTTGAGGTTGATTTTGCGAAGGTTAGCAAATGTCTCTTCCAGATCTTGCACAAGAGTTGGCCTGTCCTTGGTTTTGACCACTATGTCATCCATGTAGGCCTCCATATTTCTATGGAGCAGAGGTTCAAAACCAATTTGGACTGCTCTTGCAAATGTTGAGCCAGCGCTCTTCAACCCGAAAGGCATCCGTAAAAAGCAATACGTACCACATGGGGTGATGAACGCTGTCTTTTCTTCATCCTCTCTTGTCATGAAGATCTGGTGGTAGCCCGAGTACGTGTCGAGGAATGACAACAGATCACACCCGGCCGTGGAGTCAACAATCTGGTCGATGCGCGGCAACGGGAAGGGGTCCTTAGGACAAGCCTTATTGATATCTGTCTAATCGATACACAACCTCCACTTCCCATTCGCCTTGCGCACCACTACCGGATTGGCCAACCACGTCGGGTGGAGCACTCCCCTCACCAAACCTGCCGCTTCCAACTTCCTGATCTCCTCCGTGATGAACTCCTGCCTCTCTAGAGCCTACTTTCTGACCTTCTGCTGGACGGGCCGCGCATGGGGGCGGACAGCTAGGTGGTGCTCAATCACCTCCCTGGGAACACCGGGGATGTCAGATGCTTGCCATGCAAACACGTCGACATTCGCCCACAGGAAGGTGATGAGCGCGCCTTCCTATTTGCTGCCGAGGGTGGAACCTATGGTGAAGGCCCCTCCCGTGCCATCCTCCCTGGCGGACACCTTCTTGGTTTGCAGTGGCTCGGCTCTGGATCTCTTGCTCTTGTCGGTAGAGCTCTCTGGTACGTCCTCGACGGTAGCACAACACTCCGAAGAGGTGCGCTTGCCGGAGTGGGTGCGAGAGGTCTTGCCGGGCTTCTTCCTCCCTCCCGGGGCTTCAACGGCAGGAGCAGGTGCCTTGGCGGCAGCTGCTGCAACTGCCTCCCGGTAGAGTTGGTCGGCGCAAATCAGCGCGTCCTTCTTGTCGGAGGGGACGGAGATGATGGTCAATGGCCCGGGCATCTTTAGCATGTTGTAGGCGTAGTGTGACGCCACCATGAACTTGGCTAGTGCCGGGCGGCCGAGGATCCCGTTGTAGGGCAACGGGATCTTGGCCACGTCGAAGACGATCCTCTCCGTCCTGTGGTTCAACTCTCCTCCAAATGTCACAGGCAGTGTGACCTTTCCCTTCGGCTAGCTCCTCCCCGGATTGACCCCTTGAAACGTGCCCATTTTCTTGAGGTCTCCATCAGGGATTTGCAACCTTTTGATCACGACAGGCGAGATCAGGTTCAGGCCGGGCCCGCCGTCAACCAACATCTTGTTCACCCTGAGGTTGCGTATCGTTGGTGAGACCAACAATGGAAAACACCCAACCGCGGTAGTGCGGTCAGGGTGGTCCTCGGCGTCAAAGATGAGGGGCGTGCCGGACCACTTCAGCGGCTTCTGAGCGTCGAACGACGGCTCTGCTGCTGTAATCTCACGCGCCCACTGCTTGAGCTAGCGGTGAGAGGTATGCAGCGAGGCGTCGCCATCGACGCACATGGCCTCCGTAGCCTTCTGGAACCCTTGCTCACCAGACTCGTCGTCCTCGTCGTGATCATCGTCTTCTTGTTTCTTGTCGCGGCCCCGGGCGGGCCTCTCTTGCTGGTTGTCCTTGCCGGGGCGGCCTCCTTGGCCGCCACGCTTCTTGCCGGATCCCTCGGCACTGTCCTGGTCCTTCTCCTTGTCCCGCCTCTCGTACTCAGCCTTCTGCTTCTCAGCAAGAAGCTCGACTTGTCGGCAGTTCTGGAGGTCGTGGCCCTTGGTGCGGTGGATCTTGCAGTATTGCTTGCCAGAGCTCCCTGGCTTGCCGGTAGTCGCAAAGGCCCGGCAGGCGGCGCACCCGGAAATCTCCTTGTCGGGAGCGCCTGCCTTGACCTTCTTGCCGGCACCGGTGTCGTCAGATCCCTCAACGGCAAGCACGGCCTTGCCCTTGCGTTTCCTGTTGCGATGCCGGCCCTTCTTCGTCGGGGTGGCGGCGTCCTCATCGGTAGAGTCGGTTTCCATGCCAGCGTCTTCGTCGGGGTACTTCCTTCCCTCTTCAGCCCGGGCGCATCTATCGGCCAAAACGTAGAGCTCGGCCACATCCTTAACCTTGGTCATCGCCAGCTCCTCGCGCATCTTGCGATTGCGCACGTTTTGGTGGGATGCGCTAATCACAGCGGCGGGATGAACGTCGGGGATGTTGTACTGCACCCGGCTGAATCTCTGGATGTACTTGCACATGGTCTCCCCTTCCTTCTGGGGAATGATATGCAGATCACTGGCCTGGCCATGAGCTTGGTGGCCTCCTGTGAAGGCGCCAACGAACTCATGGCACAGATCCGACCAAGAAGAAATGGAATCCACCGGCAAGTGCATCAACCAAGACATCACGTTGGGCTTGAGCGCCAGCGGGAAATAGTTGGCAAGCACCTTGTCATCGCGAGCCCCAGCAGCCTGCATCGCGATGGTGTAGATGCTGAGGAACTCGGACAGATGGGTCTTGCTAGTGTACTTCTCGCTGACGTTGGGCTTGAACATGCGGTGGGACGGCCACTAGAACTGCTGCAGCTCACGGGTAAAGGCCGGGCAGCCCACCTCGTAAGGTAGGTCGCCGGAGCCCCCCGGTGCCGGGTGGTCCATAGCGGGTCCCGCCCGCTTGTCCGACTGGCGGCGCGTTTCGCGCCGGCGTTCGACGGTGGTTCGAGCGTCTTTGTGAGCTCATTCCCGAAGGACCTGGCGCTGGTCGCGGAGGGTCCGCGGGTCGGACGACGCTATGGAGATGTTATCACAAGCGTCGTCACGACGGGCCGACGCCCGCGGCGGCTGGCGAGGAGGAGGAGAGTGCACCGTGGCCGCAACTCCCCCGGTCCTCCCAGCGCCAGCATGCGGTGGCTCGGTGGAGCACCGACCCGAGGGTCCCGCCGGTCGCGGATCATCTTTGTTGGCGACGACGACGAGGCTCCGGATGGTGGCCCTCCACTCGTCAAGCTTCTCCGCAGCAGGAGGGAAGTCGAGGAGCAGCTGCGCGCGCGCCAAAGATTCTGCCGGCGTGGGCGGCGGCGACAGCTGCGTGGATCGCGGTGCGCTTCAACTTCTAACTACGTTAGAAGGAGCTCCGTCACGACCCAGCGGCTGCGTGCCATTTTCGCCAGCACTTCGGCGGGCGTGCTGAACCCCTTCATCCTGCAGACGACGCACGGGGCTCTTCCCACGGCGGTGCCCAGGGTCACCAATGCGGTGACGCTGCTCGACGCGCACACCATGGGAAGAGCGCGCAGTGGTCGCCGGTGTGGGCGTCCTGGAGGTCGCCGCGCCGCCCGGAGGTGGCACAACGACACCCCTGGAGGGCCCCGCGCCACCCGCGGGGGCCCAGCTCCGTCTTTGGATCCGGCGACGTGTAGCCGGTCGTCTGGTGCGCGAACGATGCCGCTCGCCGGGCTCTGACTACCAGGGCGATGCTGGTGCTCGCGGACCGCGGCCCGGGTCCTGTCTGCGACCGGTCCACTGCCCGCCCGCACCGGCACGGGCCGTTCAGCTCCCAACGAGCCGACTGCCGTGGCCGTCGTCTTCTTAGGAGCCATGGCGACGAAGAACTACTAGGCTAACTACTAGACCAGATTCTCACAATTGCGCCCCCTACCTGGCGCGCCAAAGATGTCGGTGTGCAACGACACTTATGGGATCACAAGAATCACTACTACGGTTGCCGGGGCACGGGGTTACGAGAAGAGCAGGGCTAGTAGGCAGCACAAGAGTCGTTTACCCAGGTTCGGGCCGCGAGGATGCGTAAAACCCTAGTCCTGCTTTGGTGGCTGTATTTCAGAGAGTTCTTGAGCTCTCGAACTAGCTGTGGTCAGTGCGTGGTTCGAAAGAGCCGAATCCTTCTCCAGTATGCCATGGGCCTCCGTTTATAGTCGGAAGGGGCTGCCACAGTGGCACACAGGAGGTGGAAAGGCGTACAGTGCCCTGATCTTATCGCTCGTACTACAGGACAAGACGCATTTAATGCGTAGCTTAGGTGTCCCCTTGCTTTATGGGGGACGGGGGTGAGGCCCGTCCCGTCCGTCGCCGCTCCTCCTCGCTTTGACACGCGCCAGTGAGGCGCGTGGTGCCATGTAGGCAGGCAGGAAGCTGAGGTGGCGCAGTGGTGGAGCCTTCATGAAGATCTGCATGCCGCCACGCAGGCGCTCGATGAGTTGGCCTGGGAGCTGCATGTTGCCACGCAGGTGCCCGCCCAGCTGGTTGGGCTGGCAGCTGCATGTGCACGGCGGTGGAAGCTTGGTTGCCGTGGGCCTGGCGGTGGCCCTGCTGGCGTCCTTGGTGAGGGCCTTACCGGGTGGCCCGGCAAGGGTCTTGCCGTGGCGTACTGTCGTCCCCGGCAAGGGCCTTGCCGGGGGTCTGGTGGCCTTCCTCGGCAAGGATCTTGCCGAGGATCATCGTCTTCTAATCCTCATCTGATCTTGGATATGCCTTCACAAAGATCTGCATGCCACCACGGAGGTGCCTCCCGAGCCCTGGCCCAACGTGATGTTGGAGACCGTGGGCTCAAGGGTGGCCCGCTCTGTTGGCGCAGGGCAAGCTGTCCCGGCAAGGATCTTGCCGGGCTGCTCAGGCTGCCCCGGCAAGGGTCTTGCCAGGGGAACCTGCTTCGTCCCTCTGCTCTTTGTGGTCTTGGCCTTGGCGTTACTCTTATTATCTTGGGCTTTGGTCTTACCTTGGCTTACCTCCCCTGTCCTGCTTGGCGTGACCGTAGGCGCGGCTCCGACTGCCCGTGCACAGGTATAGGGGTCCAAAAACGCACCCCAGTTTCTGTACACCGACACCTTGTGTTCAGCGTTGAGCTTGCCGTCCTGCTTGAAGACCCAACAGCTTATGTTGGTATGATTAGCTGGTTTATCGGGGTGGCCATGAATCTGGCAGGGCCAATCCAATATCTTGTCTAAATTGGATGGCCCGTCTCTGTTTGCCTTGAATGCATTTTTCCCTTGACCGGGTTTGGGGCCGCTGAATCCGGCGTTGACCGCTGTGTCATGTGTTCTTTCATTATCATTGCGACGTTTGTGTTTACTGCATCGTGGATTCCCATTGCGGTCTCGGACTTCGGATGTACCCGGATCGCTAGCGCTGTTGCTTCTATGAGCGAGCCAACTGTCTTCTCCTGCGCAAAAGTGGGTCATCAGAGCGGTAAGGGCTGACATGGATTTTGGTTTTTCTTGACCGAGGTGTCGGGCGAGCCACTCGTCCCGGACGCTGTGCTTGAAGGCCGCTAGGGCTTTCACGTCCGGGCAGTCGACGATTTGGTTCTTTTTAACTAGGAACCTAGTCCAGAGCTTCCAGGCTGACTCTCTGGGCTGCTGGACAATGTGACTTAAGTCATCGGCATCCGGTGGCCGGACATATGTACCTTGGAAGTTATCGCGGAAGGCGTCTTCCAAATGCTCCCAGCTGCCAATAGAGTTTTCGGGCATACTATTTAGCCAATGCCGAGCTGGCCCTTTGAGTTTTAGTGGGAGGTATTTGATGGCGTGAAGTTCGTCTCCGCGAGCCATATGGATATGGAGGAGAAAATCCTCGATCCATACCGCAGGATCAGTTGTTCCATCATATGATTCAATATTCATGGGTTTAAACCCTTCTGGGAATTCATGCTCCATTACTGCGTCAGTGAAGCAAAGAGGGTGTGCGGCGCCTCTATATCGGTCCACATCGCGACGTAGCTCCGATGGAGTCCATCTGCGGTTTTCGGCCCGGGCGTGACTAGGCTTGTCACGTCCGAATAGATAGCCGTCATCACGTGTCGGGGCACGTCCTCGTGATCCGTAGATCGATCTGGTATTTCCTGCTCTACTGTCCAGGTCCAGCCGAAGGTCATATGTATGACCCCGAGATGTTTTGTCTCTGCCTTTATGGCGAGGTGGGGCAGGCTGGTGTTCGGCTTGAGTTGCCGCTTTATCCCGACCGCGTGGTGGTCGGTCGGCCGCATTGCATGATGATGGTATGGGCTCCGGCGCCTCATCATCGAACTGAGGTAGCAATTTGCGCTTCGGGTAACTTTTGGCTGGGCGCTTAAGGCCGTATTCTTCGGCTGCCAGGACAGCAGTCCATCTATCGTTGAGCAGATCTTGGTTAGCTTGAAGCTGCTGCTGTTTCTTTTTCAGGCTCCTTGGAGTGGCTATTAGCCGGCGCTTAAAGCGCTCCTGCTCGAGAGGTTCCTCAGGCATGATAAAATCCTTGTTGCCAAGGCTCACCTCATCCTCGGAGAGCGAAAGATAATTACTGTCCTCCGAGTCTTCATGTATGGCCTGTTCATCAGGGCTGACTTGCCCGTCTTCCCGTTCTTCCTGTTCGGAAGTTGCTTTAACAGGGTCTTCATTATCTTCGGCACCGTCCGAAATATTATCTTCTCATGTGCCGGTGTTACTATCTTTGCTGCGGCGTGATTTTGAGCGGCGCAGTTGACGCCGGCGCTTTGGTGGTATCTCAGGAGGTTTATCCTCGACTGGATCCTTCTTGTTATCACCCTTGTTCTCTTTAGGCGTGTCCACCATGTATACGTCATACGAGGAGGTGGCCGCCCAACGTCCGGTAAAGGGCGGGTTTTGGGCCTCCTCTTCTCCGGCATCGTCGTCCATACCTTCGATGTCTTCGGAGCCGTAATCGAGCATGTCAGTTGGGTCTTCGACAGTGGCTATGAAGTGGGCGGTGGGTGGGATGCGAAATTCCCCGTCATCAGCCTCCATCGAACCGGATAGTGTTCGGCTGCGAGCCCCCCGCTAAGGATAGTGCTCTTAACGAGTTTAACACGTCGCCCAAAGGCAAGTGCTGAAAAATGTCCGCGAAGCTGAATTCAACGATCGATGACTGATCGAGCTCGACGCTTGTGGACGCACATGGTTCGGAGCCTGTAGCCGGAAACGAGTCCGAGGCTCCGGTAACACAGATTCCACTCAAGGTTGGGTGATTGTGCGGCTCTAACGCCGTCGGGACTGCGGCATCCGTGGCGGTGTTGAGCTTCCCGTCTTCGGATGGCGCGATCTGCTCCGGATCTAAGGCCAGAGCAGTCGCAGGTGCTATCTCCTGGGTGTGGTCCGATGACAGATTTAAGTCATGTTCATCGTGGTGACGGGAAGCGGTTGCCGTGCTGTCGAATCCGTCGAAAATCAAGTCTCCTTGGATGTCCGCGACATAGGTCAAGCTTCAGAATCTGACCTGACAGCCAGGGGCGTAGCTATCGATCTGCTCCGGATGGCCAAGCGAGTTGGCCCGCAGTGCGAAGCTGCCGAACACAAAGATCTGTTCGGGGAGGAAGACTTCTCCTTGGACAACATTGTTGTAGATGATTGAAGGGGCCATCAAACCTTTCGAGGACAGCACAGCGGAATTCTCAATGAAAGCACCAATGTCGGTGTCAAAACCGGCGGATCTCGGGTAGGGGGTCCCGAACTGTGCGTCTAAGGTCGATGGTAATAGGAGACGGGGGACACAATGTTTACAAAGGTTCGGGCCCTCGCTATGGAGGTAATACCCTACTTCCTGCTAGATTGATCTTGATGAATATGAGTATTACAAGAGTTGATCTATCACGAGATCGTAATGGCTAAAACCCTAGAAGTCTAGCCTTTCTGACTATAATTGTATATCCTCTATGGACTAAGCCCTCCGGTTTATATAGACACCGGAGGGGACTAGGGTTGTACAAAGTCGGTTACAAAGAAAGGAATCTTCATATTTGGACGCCAAGGAGAGTCCCATCCGGACATGGGTGGAGTTTTCGGTCTTTGTATCTTCACAGCCCATTAGTCCGGCCCATGTCCAACAGGCCGGACGCCCGAGGACCCCTTTGTCCAGGACTCCCTCAGTTAACAAGACATGATCAACCTTGTTAGTGGATTCCCTTTGATGAGCATGAGATGGATGAAGTTAGAAAGCACAACATTCTGTACCCTCCTTTTACTTTCTGTTATTTAGGTTAAATAAAGCAAAAATAGTATTTTCTGTCTGTTTTCTGAATTATCCTTGCAATAAAAAATACCGCAAAAATAAAAGTTCTCCAAATGCCCTGAAAATGAAATATGATTTTTTCTAGAATATTTGAGAATATCTGGCACTGAGAACACACTAGGGGGAGCCAGCACCTGGCCACGAGGGTCCAGGGCGCGCCCACCCCTTGGGCGCGCCCCCTGCCTCGTGGGCCCCATGTGGCCCCCTAAACTTATTCCAGCACCCACACACTCCTTCTTCCTCCCAAAAAAATCACCAACCAGCTCAAGCACGAGTTCTAGCTCATCTTGCTGCCATTTTCGATCTCCTTGCTCAAAGCTCCACTCACAAAACTGCTTTGGGGGATTGTTCTTCGGTATGTGACTCCTCCAATGGTCCAATTACTTTTTGTTCTAGTGCTTTATTCATTGCAATTTTTTGCTGCCTAGGTGACCTGTTCTTGAGCTTGCATGTCAAATTTATTTGGTCCCAAGTAGTTCTAATGCATGATATAGTCTCTAGGCACTTGTGGGAGTAGTTGCTATCAATTTTGTTGAGTTTGGTTCACTTTTATCTTGAGTTACTAAAATTTTCAGAAATTTTTCAGAGGAAGAAATATGTTTAGGAAAATGTACCAAGGTGGTTCTTCAAGGAAGCAAGGACCCAGGCCCGCAATACGTGAGCCGGACCATGAACTACCAAGAGAAGCTCAAGTGCGGCCTTGTGAATGGCCGTCAGAGGATTTCATGGTGCGAGCAGGAATTAAGGAGGAATTTGACGCATATGTGCGTAATGCTGAACTCGAGGGCTTCATGCTAGATAAGTGCCCTCAGTATTATCACCTAACGGATTCCTTTGTGAGAAGGTTTAAATTTACATCTTCACGCAATTGTCACACTGTCCTATTTGATCTTTATAATAAATCTTATACCATGGATTTAGAAGATTTTAATACTGCTTGTAAACTCCCACAATGGGGTAGTGCTAGTGAACCTCGCAAATCTGAGTTTAAAGATTTTTCTTGCTAGTATCTCTGTGGGGGAATCTAGAGAAATAACACGAGCTACCATAGGGAGCATTCATTTTCCTGCTATACATTATTTTGCTCTCTTTATAGGTAGATGCATTAACGGCAAGGACGTGGCATGTCACATGTGTGTTCCTGACCTTAGTGTTCTCAAGAGTGCCGTATTAGGAGATAAACAATACAACTTGGGGGCCATTGTTGCACGTAGGTTGCATAATAATAGTTTAAGTGGAGACTTGTTTGGTGGGATTTATGCAACCCGTGTGGCTAATTTTCTTGAGATACCCATACATGAAAATGATATGGAATTGCCTCCTGCTTATTTAGATTATAATGCTATGGTTCGCCATCAGTTTATTGAGAGGAATGAACAACCTCTCTAGTACCGACTAATGTTTGACAGGCGCCGCACTGTCCATGTTGCTCTCCCTGCTCCGACTTTCTTTGTCTTTTAGGCAAAAGGGAGATATATTATAACCAGGGAGGAGGCGAACGAGTATGAGAGGAGGACGGAGACAGCTCGCCTCCAAGCTGCATCTCATGATGCAATAGCTGCTGTATCTCAGTACGACCCCAGCTACAACTTTGATCCATGGGCAAAGACGAACTTAGGCCAAAAGCCTAAGCTTGGGGGAGTACGTATTTCCCACCGACATTACATTCATGTTCACACACTCATGCTAGTTGTCGGTGCTCATACTTTTTCATTGTACAATCCATGCTAGTTTATTTTCCCTTTTCTCGCTTTCTTCTTGTGTGTTTGAATAACCATAAAAAAACCAAAAAAAATTAATTGTAGCTTTTAGCTAGTTTACTTTCCATGCCTGTGCTAGCAATAATTAAAAGAAAACCCAAAAATATTTCTCGTTCTTCTTTTGCTTGTTGGGAGCTTTCCCATGTAAATAGTTTTAGTTCCTTTCTTTTCCAAGGGGGTCGAGAGGAGAAGACCATGATTAAAATGTTGAAGTAGCTCTTATATGCAATATTGTTGATTTAACAAAGAGCCCATGTTACCTTGTCTTCTCCTTTGTATTAAATGCTCGCAGATTCCAGCTTAGTCCAATGCACGTGCACTATTATTATTATACACATCGTTCGGTCGTGCAAGTGAAAGGCAATAATGACGATATATGATGGACTGATTGAGATGAGAAAAGTTGGTATGAACTCGACCTCTCTTGTTTTTGTAAATATGATTAGTTCATCGTTGCTGATTCAGCCTATTATGAATGAAACATGTTTGCAATGAAAATTAGAGATTATAGTTACTTATGCCATGCTTAATTAGCTAGGAGTTTATAATGGTTTACCTTGCGTGCCAACATGCTATTAAAATGGTTGTGATGTGGTACGATAGGGTGGTACCCTCCTTTGAATTATTCAAGTGGCTTGACTTGGCACATGTTCACACATGTAGTTGAAACAAAATCAAAATAGCCTCCACGATATTTATGTTCATGGTGGATTATATCCTACTCATGCTTGCACTCAATGTTTATTAATTTTAATGCATGTTCATGACTGTTGTCACTCTCTAGTTGGTCGCTTCCCAGTCTTTTCTAGCCTTCACTTGTACTACACGGGAATACTGCTTGTGCATCCACTTCCATAAACCCCAAAGTTATTCCATATGAGTCCACCATACCTTCCTATATGCGGTATCTACCTGCCGTTCCAAGTAAATTTGTATGTGCCAAACTCTAAACCTTCAAATGACATTCTGTTTTTTATGCTCGAATAGCTCATGTATCAACTAGGGTTGTCTGTATCTTCCATGCTAGGCGGATTATTCTCAAGAGGAGTGGACTCCACTCCTTACTCACGAGAAAATGGCTGGTCACCGGGATGCCCAGTCCCATGCTCAAATCAAATCAAAATAATTGCAAATAAAACTCCCCCAGGACTGTTGTTAGTTGGAGGCACCCGTTGTTTCGGGCCAGCCATGGATTGATGCTTGGTGGTGGTGGGGGAGTATAAACTTTACCATTCTATTTGGGAACCGCCTATAATGTGTGTAGCATGGAAGATATCGAGATCTCTCGGTTGTTATGTTCACAATGAAATATGCCGCTCAAAATATTATTTATCTCTGCTTTAAAATCGAGCTCTGGCACCTCTACAAATCCCTGCTTCCCTTTGCGAAGGGCATATCTATTTACTTTTATGTTAAGTCATCATCCTCTTATTAAAAAGCACCAGCTGGAGAGCACCACTGTCATTTGCATCTATTACTATTAATTTATATTGAGTATGACTGGATCTCTTTTACCAAGAATTACAATGTTTAGTCAGTCCTTGGTCTTCAGAGGTGCTCTGCATTTACGATTTGCGGTCTCAGAAAGGGCTAGCAAGATACCATCTTGTTATATCATATTATGAGTGTTTTGAGAAAGTGTTGTCATCCGAGAGTTATTATTATTGCTTGCTAGTTGATTATGCCATAGATATGAGTAAACATGAGACCTAAATGTTATTGTGAATATGGTTAGTTCATAATCTTTGCTGAAAACTTGAATGCTGGCTTTACATATTCACAACAACAAGAGCAAACAGAGTTTGTAAAAGTTTTTCTTTATCTCTTTCAGTTTGTCAATTGAATTGATTGAGGACAAGCAAAGGTTTAAGCTTGGGGGAGTTGATACGTCTCCATCGTATCTACTTTTCCAAACAATTTTGCCCTTGTTTTGGACTCTAACTTGCATGATTTGAATGGAACTAACCCGGACTGACGTTGTTTCCAGCAGAATTGCCATGGTGTTATTTTTGTGCAGAAATAAAAGTTCTCGGAATCACCTGAAACTTCACGGAGAATATTTTTGGAATATATAAAAAATACTGGCGAAAGAATCAAGGCCAGGGGTCCCACACCCTGTCCACGAGGGTGGGGGCGCGTCTACCCCCCTGGGCGCGCCCCCTGCCTCGTTGGCCCCCTAGTGCTCCACCGACCTCAACTCCAACTCTATATATTCACGTTCGGGGAGAAAAAAATCGAAGAGAAGGATTCATCGCGTTTTACGATACGGAGCCGCCGCCAAGCCCTAATCTCTCTCGGGGGGGCTGATCTGGAGTCCGTTCGGGGCTCCGGAGAGGGGAATCCATCGTCGTCGTCATCATCAACCTTCCTCCATCACCAATTTCATGATGCTCACCACCATGCGTGAGTAATTCCATCGTAGGCTTGCTGGACGGTGATGGGTTGGATGAGATTTACCATGTAATCGAGTTAGTTTTGTTAGGGTTTGATCCCTAGTATCCATTATGTTCTGAGATTGATGGTGCTATGACTTTGCTATGCTTAATGCTTGTCACTACGGCCCGAGTGCCATGATTTCAGATCTGAACCTATTATGTTTTCATGAATATATGTGAGTTCTTGATCCTATCTTGCAAGTCTATAGTCACCTATTATGTGTTATGATCCGTTAACCCCGAAGTGACAATAATCGGGATACTTACTGGTGATGACCGTAGTTTGAGGAGTTCATGTATTCACTATGTGTTAATGCTTTGGTCCGGTACTCTATTAAAAGGAGACCTTAATATCCCTTAGTTTTCAATAGGACCCCGCTGCCACGGGAGGGTAGGACAAGAAAAGATGTCATGCAAGTTCTTTTCCAGAAGCACGTATGACTATATTCGGAATACATGCCTACATTACATTGAGGAATTGGAGCTAGTTCTGTGTCACCCTAGGTTATAACTATTGCATGAGGAAACGCATCCAACATAATTCTCCATCACTGATCCAATGCCTACGAGCTTTTCACATATTGCTCTTTGCTTAGTTACTTTGTCGTTGCCACTGTTACAATTACTACAAAACTGCTACTGTTACTTTTGCCACTGTTACCGTTACTTCCATACTACTTTGCTACTAAATACTTTGCTGCAGATATTAAGTTATCCAGGTGTGGTTGAATTGACAACTCAACTGCTAATACTTGAGAATATTCTTTGGCTCCCCTTGTGTCGAATCAATAAATTTTGGTTGAATACTCTACCCTCGAAAACTGTTGTGATCCCCTATACTTGTGGGTTATCAAAGGCCAACATCGTGGTTCCTCGTCGACGGGAGGCGGGCGTGGATATTCTTGGCAGAGTGATGGCACCGCAGGAAAACCTTTTTACGGTCCCCCTGGAGCCTTTGTTGAGGGGGTTTCTGGCCCTGATTACCAGCAGAGAGGCGGCTACAAAGGTCATCTTGGTGGTCGCGGCGGTCGCGATGGTCGGAACCGGTACCGCCAACCTCCACCGCCTGTCATTGTGGAGCCGACGGCGTCCTCGAAGGTGGTTGTTTCTGGACAGACGTCAGATTTGTCCGGTCAGGTTATGGAGGCGGTGATGGCACTAGCTAACGCTAACATACCCGTGACTGAGCCTGTGCCTACCGTTGCCGCTGGTGCCGCCGACAATTCTGATGCGGACAGAGCTTCGAGACGGGCTCAAAAAAAGGAAAAGATGTTGTGCTACCATTATGGAGAGAGGGGCCACTTCATTGCCGAGTGCATGACTGAGTTATGTGATACATGTCTTAAGCCAGCGCATGACATGGGGGAGTGCCCCATTCTACGTGATCAGTTGCTGAGTATTACCATCTATGGAGTCTATTGTGCTGAGCTAATGTTCTTTGAGTCTCCTAGCGCGAGGGAGATGCCAGAGGAGCCCCAGAGCACAACCACGGGGATTGTAAAGGTCACGAAGGGTGATGTGTCTGAGGCGCAGATTATCCACAGGCTCAGTGAGTTAGCTCCAGGTGATTTTCAGTGGGAGCTCTCTCCTCTCGAGGCCAATTCATATAAGGTTGATTTTCCTACAACAGAGGACTTGGAGCGACTTCTGAGCTTTGGGTTGTGTAGAGTTCCTGGCACATAGTGCATCCTTGAGTTCCATGAGTGGAAGAGAGTTGAGCCGCAGGGCAAGCCCGTCACTCAGGTTTGGTTGCGATTCTCAGGTGCTCCATCCAAGCCGCTTCAGGATGCTCGGGTTGTTGCTAGCTTGGGGATTCTGGTTGGGAAAATTGAGAAGGTGGACATGGCCTTCACCCGAGCTAACGGGGTGGCTCGATTGTTGGTGAGTGTTCTCGATATCGAGTTTGTGCCTGACGTGGTTAAGTGGACTTATAGGGGCCAGGTCTTTAAACTTGAGATCGAGTTTGAGGATACAGATCTTTTTGCTGAGGCTTTGGCTGGGACGAATGTGGACATGCATGACAGGAATGATGGATCAGGTCACACGGAAGCTCGAGGGGATGATGTTGGGCATGAGTCATCCAACAGCCCGAGTGTTACACCGCAGATGCCCGGGACAGGGGCTACTTCTTCGGCTACGGTGCCGATGAACACTCTGAGATTCGGTTCGTTCGTTCGAGCCAGCTTCTGTTCCTCCTAGGTTATGGAGCGATCGAGTGGAGTCTGATAGCGTGCTAGAGTGCACGCTTCCTCCCTTGTATTTTCTTGTGGCTGATGGTCCTATCGATGGGAGCATGGAGACGTCTGCGCCTCTGATGACTTCGGTCAAGGGGGGAGGATCGTGGGAAGGTGGCCCCTCGCTCCCCTTCTCCGTTAACATCGATCGAGGGGGGGTCGTGGGTAGGTGGCCCCTCGTTCCCCTTCTCATTCCGATGCTTTGCCGCAGATGAGGACTGCGGTGAAGGTGTCTATGGTGCCGACCGGCGATACGACCGCTTTGGGTGGGGGGCCTGGGCAGGAGGCCTCGGCCCCCTCCTCTCCTGCAGTGATAGGGCGAGGGACGCGGTAGGAGGCCTCGGTTCCTTACTCTCCTACAGTTATCGGGCATGTGTCCCAGAGCTCTCCTTCTCCGCGGTCGCCGGTGCCAGTGCCTGCGGATCTTGGCGCCTCTCTGGGTGATATAGCCTGGCCGTGCGTTGGGGGTGGGGCTGGAGGCCTCGTCCCTAACGGGGCCACTCGGGAGGAGGTCATCGCGTTTGGAGGCATCCCGGATCCTGTGTCTGAGGGGAGGCGGATGAGCTCCCGTCTCCAGGACCAGCCGGATGTTGATGACATGCAGCTGAGGTGCACCAAGCGGGCGGCCAAGCTTCATGATATTGAGGTCACTACTGGTATGTCGGTCAACACTTCCAACTCCATTCTGCATTTTTCTAATGATGAAATTATTTATAATGCAAATCAGTTAGGAGTTTCACTAGGTAGTAATGAGTGTGAAATCTCTAACTCTGTTAATGATCTCCTGGATCTTGAAGCGGGTCGCGCTTTAGATATGATTCGCAACTTAGCAGTTGTTAAACCTATGAACGATTCCGATATTGATGCGTTGGGAGTCAGGGTGTTAGATACTCTCTGTGCAGATATTGACCCATCCATTCCTGAGACTGAAGAGGATGACGACGCTATACCTCTTGGAGATAGTGAACCCATCGAGGATCAGAGTGTTAGGTCCACGGAACCTGGTTATGAGGACCGGGTGGAGGATCATAACAAGCCTAAGCGTAAGTGGAAGCGCAAGATTTATCTAGCTTCGGTTGTGCGTAGAAGTGCTAGGATCCGTACGACCAAAAAATTTCATGATGAGTTATGAGAGGAATTTTTCGGAATAGCAGAGGTCTGAGAGACTTGGCTAAAAGAAGATTTCTAGCAGATGCTTCTATTGACCATAGGTTGGATTTTATTGCCCTATCTGAAATAGGCAGGGGTAATTTTTCCCCACAATTCTTAAATACGTTATCAGGAGGTGTCGAGTTTGGTTGGCACTGCCTACCCCCGAGAGGAAGATCAGGCGGGATTTTACTTGGGGTTAGATGAGAGACTTTGGAAGTCCGTAGTGTGGTTATGGGAGATTTCGCCGTCAAGTTCTGGGTCAGATCGAAGACCGATGGGTTCAATTGGGTATTGGTGGCGGTATATGGGGCCGCACAGCCAGAACTCAAACCAGATTTTTTGGCAGATCTGGTTCGTATTTGCGGGTCTGAGCAGCTTCCAATCTTAGTTGGGGGTGATTTCAGTATTATTAGACGGTGAGACGAAAAGAACAATGATAATTTTGACGGCAGGTGGTCGTTCATGTTTAATACCATTATTGAAAGCTTGGATCTGAGAGAGATAGAGCTTTCTGGTAGAAAATTCACATGGGCTAATACCTTGCCAACTCCTACGTTTGAGAAGCTAGATCGTGTCCTCGTGAGTGTTGACTGGGAACAGAAGTTTCCTCTGGTAACAGTCCAGGCGTTATCACGCGGAATCTCGGACCACACCCCTTTACTATTTGACTCTGGTGAGGCAACGCATGTGGGGAATAAAAATACCTTCTCTTTTGAATTAGCATGGTTTGAGAGAGAAGGTTTCTTCGACCTAATTGCTAGGGAATGGGCTAAAGAGGTAGGAGGGAGGACTTCTATTGAGAGGCGGCAGAATAAGATAAGACATTTGAGAAGTTTCTTGCGTGGATGGCTAAGAATCTTAGTGGGATTTATAAGGTTGAAAAGGAAAGGCTCCTTACTCTTATTCAAGCCTTAGATGTAAAAGCCGAGTCCACAATCCTAGAATCCATGGAACTTCATGCTAAAGTTGATGTGGAGATGAGATTGAAAGAACTCCTGCGAGAAGAGGAATTGAAGTGGGCATTGCGGGCTAAGGTTCGCAAAGTTGTCCAAGGGGACGCCAATACTCAATTCTTTCATATGATAGCTAACGGCAAGCACAGAAAGAAAAGAATCTTTCAGCTTGAGCAAGATGAGGGGACGATCGTAGGGCAGGAAAACATAAAATTATACATTACCAATTACTATAAGAAGCTTTTTGGGCCACCGGAGGATAATTTTGTGTCCCTAGATGAGTCGAGGATTGAGGATGTCCCTCAACTAGCTGCAGATGAGAACGAAATTTTGACAGCACCGTTCTCGGAGAAAGAGGTGTTTGAAGCTATTTCGCAGATGAAGAACAATAACGCTCCGGGGCCGGATGGATTCCCAGCGGAGTTTTATAAAAAATGCTAGCATATTATTAAGGGGGATTTGCTGCCGATGTTCCATGATTTATTCTCTGGACAGCTTCAGTTGTTTCATCTGAATTTTGGAACTATTACTTTGCTTCCTAAGAAAACAGAGGCCGTGCGAATTGAGCAGTTTAGGCCGATCTGCCTTCTTAATGTAAGTTTCAAAATCTTCACCAAGGTTGGGACAAATAGACTCATGCAGATTGCACACTCTGTGGTGCAGCCGTCCCAAACTGCTTTCCTGCCGGACAGAAACATCCTAGAAGGGGTTGTGGTCCTTCATGAAACGCTCCATGAAATTCATACGAAAAAACTAGACGGGGTTGTTTTCAAAGTGGATTTCAAAAAGGCGTACGACAAAGTCAAATGGTCATTTCTTCAATAGGCCTTGCGTATGAAAGGTTTTGATCAAGCCTGGAGACAACAGGTAGAGTCTTTCACGCAAAAAGGGAGTGTTGGAATTAGAGTAAATGATGACATAGGTCACTATTTTCAAACACATAAAGGCCTGAGACAAGGAGATCCGATGTCACCTATTCTGTTCAACATTGTAGTTGACATGTTGACGATTCTAATAGGAAGGGCCAAGGATGCTGGTCAAGTAGGCAGTCTGGTACCTCATCTAGTTGATGGAGGTGTTTCTGTCCTACAGTATGCCGATGATACTATCATCTTTATTTAGCATGACTTGGCAAAAGCGAGAAACATGAAGCTGGTGTTATGCTTATTTGAACAATTGACCGGATTAAAGATTAATTTCCATAAGAGCGAATTGTTCTGTTTTGGAAGAGCCAATGAGGAATAAGAGGCATATAAGCAATTGTTCGGATGTGAATTGGGGGCTTTACCTTTCACTTATTTGGGTATACCAGTTCACCATCGTAAGCTAACAAACAGAGAACGGAAGAGCATTGAGGATCGTTTTGAGAAGAAACTGGGATGCTGGAAGGGCAAACTGATGTCATATGGAGGCCGTTTAATTCTCATTAATTCGGTTCTCACAAGCATGCCCATGTTTCTTCTGTCTTTTTTCGAGGTTCCAGTTGGAGTTCGGAAAAGACTTGATTTCTATCGCTCCCGCTTCTTCTGGCAAAGTGATGATCGTAAGAGGAAGTATAGACTCACTAAATGGGACATTATTTGTCGACTAAAGGACCAAGGGGGTCTCGGTATCGAAAATCTTGAGGTCAAGAATAAATGTCTTCTCAGCAAGTGGTTGTATAAGCTATCTAGTGAGACCGGGGCTACATGGGCACAGATTCTGCGTAATAAGTACCTTCATTCCAAAAATTTATCCCAGGTGATAGTGAGGCCGATGGATTCACCTTTCTGGAAAGGACTGATGAGAGTTAAATCAGTCTTTTTAAATCGGACGAAGTTTGTTATTGGGATCGGTACTTCTACGAGATTCTGGGAGGATACGTGGCTAGGGGATACACCCCTCGCGCTTCAATATCCTTCTCTATATAGCATTGTTCAACAGAGAGATGCAACCGTTGAGACAGTATGTCAGTCCACGCCTCTTAATATTCACTTCAGGAGAGCGCTAGTCGGAAACCGTTGGGAAGCCTGGCTCCATCTTGTGAGAAGATTGATGGATGTTCAACTAACTCAACGACCCGATCAGTTGTGTTCGAAGCTAACTAGGAATGGAGAGTTTACGGTTAAATCCATGTATTTGGATGTTATTAATTCTAGCTCTATTCCTAATTCGAAACATGGTTGGCATGTCAAAGTTCCCTTGAGAGTTAAAGTGTTTATGTGGTTTGTACACAAACAAGTCATTTTAACTAAGGATAACTTGATGAAACGCAATTGGAATGGATCCACTAGATGTAGCTTATGTGATCGGGATGAATCCATCAAACACCTCTTTCTTGATTGCCCCTTGGCAAAAATTCTTTGGCAGTCTGTGCACATAGCCTTTAATATTACTCCGCCGAATAATATCAACACGTTATTTGGGATGTGGCTTGATGGGGTTGATCTCCAAACAGCGAGACACATTCGCGTAGGAGTATGTGCTTTACTATGGGCTATCTGGAATTGCAGAAATGATGTGGTCTTTAACAGAACAACAAACACTCATTTTTTGCAGGTTATCTTCCGAGCTACGGCGTTGATCCGTATGTGGTCGTTACTCACTCCGACGGAGGCCAGGGAACATTTGGTTACTGGTTCTATCTGATGGGAGATGGTAGCACGGGATATTTTCAACCGGTTTAGCTGGCGGTCATGTAATAGGATAGGCAATTAGTTTTCCTATCTTTATCTTGTTAAGCCGGTTGTGGTTTGATCTTTCTTTTGCTCTGTGTGAGCATTTTTTGTACTTTGTTGAGACTTTAAGACTGCCGTCGAACTATTTTGCTCGGTAATAAAGATGGCCGTATGCATCATTCTGATGCAGAGGCCGGGGATCCCCCCTTTTCGAAAAAAAACATATATAACACTCTAATCAGCCTACGCAAGGCAATCTATTTTGTGGCCAAATTTTTACATGATTTTAATATTTATTGGATGATAAAAAGTCCTTTGTTGATCGCAATAGAAAGAGGACAGTGCAATTGATGTGCTAAAAGAAAAATATTAGCAAACCACAATTTAATAAAATAAATAAAAGAAATAAATGTTTGCAGTGCCATGAGTTTTTTTACCTCTCGTTAATGAAGCATTAGAAACCGAAGAAGATGGCTTGCATATAACTCTCTAATTAGCTTACTTAGGACGATACAAGTTTAGTAACCAAATTTGTACATAATCTAAGTATTTATTTTTTGCGGAGAGTGGGCGTATTTTTATGATAGAAAGTACTTTGGCGAACACTCGAAAAGGCATACAACCGGGTTAATTGGGAATTTCTGCGTCAAGTTCTCCTTGGTCGTGGCTTCTCGGCTATTTGGGTTCATCAAGTGATGCAGCTGGCCTCGAGGGGCCAGACAGCGATCTCGGTCAACGGAGAAGTAGGGCACTTCTTCCGGAACAGGCGCGGACTCCGTCAGGGCGACCCAATGTCACTGATCCTATTCAACTTCGTGGTTGACGCACGGGAAGCTATGCCGCGGAAAGTCACAGAGGCCGGCCACATCAAAGGTGTGGTTAGTCACCTCATCCCAGGGGGATCTCCCACCTTCAGTACGCGGACGACACATTACTGCTTTTCCAGCTGGACCTCCACAGCGTGGCCATGGTCAAAGCCCTCCTCCTTAGCTTCGAGCTCATGTCCGGGCTGAAGAACAACTTCCACAAGTGTGAAGTTTTGTCCATGGGATTGGACTCGGAGGAGGGCAGGCGCATCGCGGGTTTGCTCAACTATAAAGTTGGCAAGTTCCCCTTTATGTATTTAGGCCCGCCTTTAGATATTAAACGCCTAATGATCGATGATTGGGCTCCGCTCTGCGCCAAGATTGGGGGAAAGGTGTGCCCTTGGCGTGGCAAATTCCTCTCCTCCACAGCAAGGCTTGTGCTCACGAACTCGAGCATGTCCTCCCTGCCTATGTTTGCGATGGGCCTCTTTCTTCTGGCTGAAGGAGTCCACGCCAAAATGGACACACCACGGCCGCGTTTCTTTTGGGAAGGAACGGGCCCGAAGCGCAAGTACCACATGGTTAAGTGGGCGGTGGTCTGCCAGCCCAAGGCCTTGGGGGGCCTCGGGATCACCAACACCAGAATTATAAACATTGCACTCATGTGCAAGTGGATTTGGAAAATATCACAAGGGGCGACAGGCTTGTGGGTGGATCTCCTCCATGCAAAGTACTTCCCGAATGGGAATTTTTTTCAAAGGTGTAGCAAGGGGCTCACCTTTCTGGACTAACATCCAAACCATCAAACCGGCCTTTGCCATGGGGAAAAAATATGCCATTGGAGATGGCCGATCGGACAGGTTCTGGCTAGACTTTTGGATTGGCTCCCAACCGCTCTGGTCGGAATACCAGCACATGTACGCTATCGTTGTAGACCCAAACATGATCGTGGCCTCGACTCTAGCCTCGTCCCCCCGGTGGTCCACTTCCGTCGCGAGCTCAATGACCAAGAGCGGGCGAATTTTGCGGCGATGCTTGATCTTATTAGCTCGTCCTCGCTGTCTGCAGCACCCGACTCGATGACTTGGGTGCTCCTTGCGTCCAGCAAGTTTACGGTCAAATCGCTTTACCAAAAGCTTTGCCAAGGGTCGGCCCAGCCGGTGGTTAAGGGCCTCTGGAAGGCGCGTCTCCCACTCAAAATCAAAGTGTTTATGTGGCAACTGTTTCGCAATATATTGCCCATGTCTGAAAATCTAGCAAAACGGCAGGGGCCGACTATAGGCACATGCGCGGTCTGCGGTGTAAACGAGGACGCAAACCACGTCTTTTTTCGATGCCCACTAGCTAGGTTCGCTTGGAGCGCTATTCGGACCGCGCGGGAGTGCAATGGGACTCGCGGTCCACCGTGATTTAGTGGCCATTGTAGACTCGGTCCTGGGGAGCGGAAAGCGCGTTTTATGGAGCTGTGTTGGGCACTATTCTGGGCTCTCTGGTTGACTAGGAAGAAACTAGCTATTGAGGGGATCTTCCCGACTCACCCGGCTAATGTTATCTACAAATGCAATCTGTTTCTGCAGCAGTGGAGTCCGTTGGCGAGGCGCAAGGATCATGAGAGAATGCAACACGCTCAAGACCGTCTTTGCCAGGTGTACGTGATGGCTAGGGAGCCAGTTGCCACTTCTTAAAGGAGTGGCCCTTTTGTTCGATTGCGAGCCTGCGTGCCCAATATTCCGCCTTCGTGCCATGTAACTCTTGCTCGCGGTCTTTTGGCCTTAAACCCTCTGACTTCCCTCGTGCGTGGCCTGAGGACATTTGTGTGTGTAAGGTTTGGACCTTTGGTACGCTGCCTATGCTGTGGGCTTTATTAATTTAAAGCCGAACGTGCCTAGCGTCTTCGTTCTAAAAAACAATGGAAGGAGGACGACACAACGTAATGTGATAATAGGAAAGTATTAGCAGATAATAGTTTACCTAAATAAATACACTAATCATAGAAGGGAAATGAATGATTTGAAGAATATTGGGCCCCTCGGTTACATACTGCTACAGCTCTATCCCGTACAAAAACTTGTGGAGCTCTCCACTCATGGCTAAAATAAATTAACCCGCTAATGTTTCGAAACTACATATCCAGTGAGGAGAGTAACTGAAGATGACATGGGTTCAGAAATAAGAGGGCGGCAGGAAATGGATGCATGCAAGAAATGGCGCCACATTGTTTGCTACTTCCTTTGTAAACTAATATAAGAGCGTTTAGATCAGATCTAAACTCCCTTATATTAGTGTACAGAGGGAGTATTATGAAATGGAGGAACAATTGGAAACTGAACTGCTGACGTGTCATCTATGCTTATGTGGGATGGCTGCATGTGTGTGCATGAATTAAATGCTTTGCTTAGTGGGACTTTGAGATGGACACCTTGCATGTTAAGAGAATTGGGACCAACTTCTTAAGAATGTAAGATATGCAGGGTTTCAGTCATGTTGGCTGGCGTACCCTTAGTACATTCAACGGGTTGGCCAAGATGTAGTGGCACTACATGAGACGATTAAATCTGATTTCCATGCTCGTGATCTACTATCAATCGATTTTCTTGGAGCTGGGTGTCTACTCATGGCCATTCTGGGGATATGTTGTTGGGGTTTAAGAAAGAGTGTGCTGTGAGATTGTCTCCTCGGACGCTGGTATTTTCCCCCTTAGTGCAATTATTAAGCATCGGGCCACGCTTCTTCGGTGGGAAATGTTAGCTGGCCTATGACCCAACTGATCACTCGCGTTTAGCTAAGTTATTTGGGGTACTTGAGGCCAAAGCAGTTGGGCTACTGCTTGCATGCTGCCAATAGTGTTTTTTTTTAAAAAGGGGTGCTTTATTACTTAAAAGGTTTAAGCATTACACCCGGCCTCTGCATAACTATGACGCACACGGCCAAACAAGTCCTCTCACACAAACGAAAATTAAGAAGGCGAAATACAAAGAAACATGTAGAGTCTGTATAACGCCTAAAGCAGAGGTGGGCCAATCCTAAGATCATGCTGTCACCCATGTTGGGAAAAAGTATACCTAGACGTATCCTCCAATCATGTACACACCTCCATAAACAGGTCTCGATTCTCCACATGTTGTAGAGAGGACCATAAACGAAGAGTCCCGGTACATCTGTAGATAACCTGCATCAGAGAAGTACTTCTATCGTTAAACACCTTATCATTTCTACATAGCCAAAGCGACCAAATAACGGCAAGCGCTCCCACCCTAATAATAGTTCTAAACCTGTAATCTATCCCATGTAACCAGTTGCCAAATACATTAGCAACACTACAAGGAGGATACAAGCCAGAAGCTCTCTGGATGATTGACCATATAGAATGAGCCAATTTGCATTGGAAAAATTAATGGTTTATTGTCCCATCATGGTGACAAAAGACACATTGCGGACTTCCATGCCAATTTCTCTTAATAAGGTTATCTTTAGTAAGAATGACTCTGCGACGAAGATACCATGCAAAGATGTTCTTAAGAGGTATCTTCATCTTCCAGATCTTCTTGTTATTATCAACTGGCACATCAGACTAGATTGACGCTCTATACATAGACTACACTGAGAATTGTCCATTCCCATGTAGGTTCCATTGAAATACATCAGACCCATGTGACAAATGCACCATGGACAACCACTGGAGCAGGATGTACCATGATTGAAGTCTGGGTCCAATTCAATCTCTTCTCAATGTCACATTTTACGGAAATGATTCCATTACCGTGGTGATAGTATCACTCTTGTGACACACAATGTTGTATAGAGCCGGATATTGTTCTCGGAGTGTGGCATTTCCTAGCCACTTGTCCTCCAGAATGTAATTTCCGAGTCGTCCTTCATCGAGATGTTGGAAATATGCCCTAGAGGCAATAATAAAATGGTTATTATTATATTCCCTTGTTCATGATAATTGTCTATTGTTCATGCTATAATTGTATTAACCGGAAACCGTAATACAAGTGTGAATACATAGACCACAACATGTCCCTAGTGAGCCTCTATTGACTAGATCGTTGATCAATAGATGGTTATGGTTTCCTGACCATGGACATTGGATGTCATTGATAATGGGATCACATCATTAGTAGAATGATGTGATGGACAAGACCCAATCATAAGCATAGTACAAGATCGTGTAGTTCGTTTGCTAGAGCTTTTCTAATGTCAAGTATCATTTCCTTAGACCATGAGATTGTGCAAATCTTGGATACCGTAGGAATGCTTTGGGTGTATCAAACGTCACAACGTAACTGGGTGGCTATAAAGGTGCACTACAGGTATCTCCGAAAGTGTCTGTTGGGTTGGCACGAATCGAGACAGGGATTTGTCACTCCATATGACGGAGAGGTATTTGTGGGCCCACTCGGTAAAGCATCATCATAATGAGCTCAATGTAACTAAGGAGTTAGCCATGGGATCATGCATTACAGAATGAGTAAAGAGGCTTGCCGGTAACGAGATTGAACGATGTATTGGGATACCGACGATCAAATCTCGGGAAAGTAACATACCGATGGACAAAGGGAATTGTATACGGGATTGATTGAATCCCCGGCATCTCGGTTCATCCGATGAGATCATCGTGTAACATGTGGCAGCCAGTATGGGTATCTAGATCCTGCTATTGGTTATTGGCCCGAGAGGTGTCTCGGTCATGACTGCATGGTTCCCGAACCCGTAGGGTCTACACACATAAGGTTTGGTGACGCTAGAGTTGTAATTGGAAATTGTATGTTGTTACCAAAGGTTGTTCAGAGTCCTGGATGAGATCCCGGACGTCATGAGGAGTTCCGAAATGGTCCAGAGGTGACGATTTATATATGGGAAGTCCAGTTTCAGTCACCGGAAGGTTTCGGGGGTTATCGGTATTGTACCGGGACCACCGAAAGGTGTCCGGGGGTCCACCGGGTGGGGCCACCTACCCCGGGGGACCAAATGGGCTGAATATGGGTGGGAACCTTCCCCCTAGTGGGCTGGTGCGCCCCCAAAGGGCCAAGGCGCCTAGGGTTGGAAACCCTAGCAGGTGGGGCGCCTCCCACCTGCTTGGGGGGCAGGTTTCCCCCTCCTGGCCGCCCCCCCATCTAGATGGATCTAGGGGGCCGACCCCCTCTCCCCTTTCCCCTATATATAGTGAGGGGGTGGGAGGGCAGCCGCACCCTTCCCCTGGCGCAGCCCTTCCCCCTCCAACACCTCCTCCTCCGTAGTGTTTGGCGAAGCCCTGCCGGAGAACCACAAGCTCCACCACCACGCCGTCGTGCTGCCGGAGCTCTCCTTGAACTTCTCCTCTCCCCTTGCTGGATCAAGAAGGAGGAGACGTCCCTAGGTTGTACGTGTGTTGAATGCGCAGGCGCCGTCCGTTCGGCTCTTGGATCGGATCTTCCGCGATTTGAATCCCCGCGAGTAGGACTCCATCAACCGCGTTCTTGTAACGCTTCTGCTAGCGATCTTCAAGGGTATGAACATGCAACCCTCTCTCTCGTTGCTAGCATCTCCTAAATGATCTTGGTGACACGTAGGAAAATTTTGATTTATTACTACGTTCTCCAATAGTGGCATCATGAGCCAGGTCTATGCGTAGATTCTATGCACGAGTAGAACACAAAGTAGTTGTGGGCAATGATTTGGTCAATTTTCTTACCGTTACTAGTCTTATCTTGATTCGGCGGCATTGTGGGATGAAGCGGCCCGGACCGACCTTGCACATACGCTTACGTGAGACAGGTTCCACCACTGACATGCACTTGATGCATAAGGTGGCTAACGGGTGTCTATCTCTCCCACTTTAGTCAGATCGGATTCGATGAAGAGGGTCCTTATGAAGGGTAAATAGCAATTGGCATATCACTGTTGTGGCTTTTGCGTAGCTAAGAAACGTTCTTGCTAGAAACCCATAGCAGCCACGTAAAACATGCAACAACAATTAGAGGACGTCTAACTTGTTTTTGCAGGGTATGCTTAATGATGTGATATGGCCAAAAGGATGTGATGAATTATATATGTGATGTATGAGATTGATCATGTTCTTGTAATAGGAATCACGACTTGCATATCGATGAGTATGACAACCGGCAGGAGCCATAGGAGTTGTCTTCATTTATTGTATGACCTGCGTGTCAATGAAGACGCCATGTAATTACTTTACTTCATTGCTAACCGTTAGCCATAATAGTAGAAGTAATAGTTGGCGAGACAACTTCATGAAGACACGATGATAGAGATCATGGTGTCATGCGGGTGACGATGGTGATCATGCCGCGCCTCGAAGATGGAGATCAAAAGCGCAAGATGATATTGGCCATATCATGTCACTTATGATTTGCATGTGATGTTTATCATGTTTACATCTTATTTGCTTAGAACGATGGTAGCATAAATAAGATGATCCCTCACTAAAATTTCAAGAAATGTGTTCCCCCTAATTATGCACTGTTGCGAAGGTTCGTTGTTTCGAAGCACCACGTGATGATCAGGTGTGATATATTCTAACGTTCGCATACAACGGGTGTAAGCCAAATTTACACATGCGAAACACTTAGGTTGACTCGACGAGCCTAGCATGCATAGACATGGCCTCGGAACACGAGAGACCGAAAGATTGAACATGAGTCATATAGTAGATGCGATCAACATGGAGATGTTCACCGTTGATGACTAGTCCGTCTCACGTGATGATTGTACACGGCCTAGTCGATTCGGATCATGTATCACTTAGATGACTATAGGGATGTCTATCTGAGTGGGAGTTCATTAAATAATTTGATTAGATGAACTTAATTATCATGAACTTAGTCTAAAATTGTCTTTACAATCTATCTTGTAGACCCAATGGCCCATGTTTATGCTGCCCTCAACTTAAACGTGTTCCTAGAGAAAACCAAGCTGAAAGATGATGGAAGCAACTATATGGACTGGGCCCGTAACTTGAGGATCATCCTCATAGCTTCCAAGAAAGCATATGTCCTTGAAGCACCACTAGGTGACGCACCCATTTTCCCAGCAACTCAAGACGTTATGAACGCCTGGCAGTCGCGTAGTGATGACTACTCCCTGGTTCAGTGTGGAATGCTTTACAGCTTAAAATTCCGGCTCCAAAAGCGTTTTGAGCAGCACGGAGCATATGAGATGTTCCAAGAGCTGAAAATGGTTTTCCAAGCTGATGCCCGGGTCGAGAGATATGAATTCTCCAACAAGTTCTACAGTTGTAAGATGGAGGAAAACAGTTCTGCATATACTCAAAATGTCTGGGTTGCACAACCGCTTGTCTCAGCTGGGAGTTAATCTTCCACATGACTCAGTCATTGACAGAATCCTCCCGTCGCTTCCACCTAGCTACAAGAGCTTTGTGATGAACTACAATATACAAGGGATGGAGAAGTCCATTCCTGAGTTATATTCGATGCTGAAATCAGCGGAGGTGGAGATCAAAAAGGAACATCAAGTGTTGATGGTGAATAAGACAACTAGTTTCAAGAAAGGCAAGGGTATGAAGAACTTCAAGAAGGACGGCAAGGGAGTTGCCGTGCCCGGTAAATCAGTTGCCGGGAAGAAGCCAAAGAATGGACCCAAGCCTGAGACGGAGTGCTTTTATTGCAAGGGAAATGGTCACTGGAAGCGGAACTGCCCCAAGTACTTAGCGGATAAGAAGGCCGGCAACGCCAAAGGTATATATGATATACATGTTATTCATGTGTACCTTACCAGCGCTCGTAGTAGCTCCTGGGTATTTGATACCGGTGCGGTTGCTCACATTTGTAACTCAAAACAGGAGTTGCGGAATAAGCGGAGACTGGCGAAGGACGAGGTGACGATGCGCGTCGGGAATGGTTCCAAGGTCGATGTGATCGCCGTCAGCATGCTACCTCTACATCTACCTTCGGGATTAGTTTTAAACCTCAATAATTGTTATTTAATACCAGCTTTGAGCATGAATATTGTATCTGGATCTCGTTTGATGTGAGATGGCTACTCATTTAAATCCGAGATTAATGGATGTTCTATTTATATGAGAGATATGTTTTATGGTCATGCCCCGCTGGTCAATGGTTTATTTTTATTGAATCTCGAACGTGATGTTACACATATTCATAGTGTGAATGCCAAAATATGTAAGGTTGATAATGATAGTCCCACATACTTGTGGCACTGCCGCCTTGGTCATATTGGTGTCAAACGCATGAAGAAACTCCATGCAGATGGACTTTTGGAGTCTCTTGATTATGAATCATTTGACACGT
Organism: Aegilops tauschii subsp. strangulata; assembly: GCF_002575655.3. Lineage (NCBI taxonomy): Eukaryota > Viridiplantae > Streptophyta > Magnoliopsida > Poales > Poaceae > Aegilops > Aegilops tauschii. Next base: position 212,056,644 of record NC_053040.3, read on the forward strand.
GCGAACCATGCCTCATGGGCAAAATGACCAAGACTCTGTTCTCCGGAACAATGGAGTGAGCAACCAACTTGTTGGAAATAATACATACTAATGTGTGCGGTCCAATGAGCGTTGAGGCTCGCGGTGGCTATCATTATGTTCTCACCCTCACTGATGACTTGAGTAGATATGGGTATGTCTACTTAATGAAACACAAGTCTGAGACCTTTGAAAAGTTCAAGGAATTTCAGAGCGAGGTAGAGAATCAACGTGACAGGAAAATAAAGTTCTTACGATCAGATCGTGGAGGAGAATATTTGAGTCACGAGTTTGGCACACACTTAAGGCAATGTGGAATTGTTTCACAACTCACGCCGCCTGGAACACCTCAGTGTAATGGTGTGTCCATACGTCGTAATCGCACTCTATTGGATATGGTGCGATCTATGATGTCTCTTACCGATCTACCGCTATCATTCTGGGGTTATGCTTTAGAGACTGCCGCATTCACTTTAAATAGGGCACCGTCTAAATCCATTGAGACGACACCGTATGAATTATGGTTTGGAAAGAAACCTAAGTTGTCGTTTCTGAAAGTTTGGGGATGCGATGCTTATGTTAAGAAACTTCAACCTGAAAAGCTCGAACCCAAATCGGAAAAATGCGTCTTCATAGGATACCCTAAGGAAAATATTGGGTATACCTTCTACCTCACATCCGAAGGCAAGATCTTTGTTGCCAAGAATGGATCCTTTCTAGAGAAAGAGGTTCTCTCGAAAGAAGTAAATGGGAGGAAAGTAGAACTTGATGAGGTACCCCCTCTTAAACCGGAAAGTAGCGCAGCTCAGGAAGATGTTTATGTGGTGCCTGCACCGACTAGAGAGGAAGTTAATGATGATGATCATGAAACTTCGGATCAAGTTGCTACTGAACTTTGTAGGTCCATGAGGACACGTTCTGCACCAGAGTGGTACGGCAACCCTGTCCTGGAGATCATGGTGTTAGACAACGGTGAACCTTCGACTATGAAGAAGCAATGGCGGGCCCGGATTCCAACAAATGGCTTGAAGCCATGAAATCCGAGATAGGATCCATGTATGAGAACAAAGTATGGACTTTGGTGGACTTGCCCGATGATCGGCAAGCCATAGAAAATAAGTGGATCTTTAAGAAGAAGACTGATGCAGATGGTAATGTGACCGTCTATAAGGCTCGGCTTGTCGCTAAGGGTTATCGGCAAGTTCAAGGAGTTGACTACGATGAGACCTTTTCACCCGCAGCGAAGCTGAAGTCCATCCGAATCATGTTAGCAATTTCCGCATTCTATGATTACGAAATCTGGCAAATGGACGTCAAAATGGCATTCCTTAACGGTTTCCTTAAGGAAGACTTCTATATGATGCAGCCGAAAGGTTTTGTCGATCCTAAGAATGCTGACAAGGTATGCAAGCTCTAGCGCTTCATCTATGGGCTGGTACAAGCATCTTGGAGTTGGAACATTCGCTTTGATGAAATGATCAAAGCGTTTGGGTTTATACAGACTTATGGAGAAGCCTGTATTTACAAGAAAGTGAGTGGGATCTCTGCAGCATTTCTCATATTATATGTGCATGACATACTATTGATGGGAAATGATATAGAACTTTTGGAAAGCATAAAATGAAGGACCTTGGAGAAGCTGGTTATATATTAGGCATCAAGATCTATAGAGATAGATCGAGACGCCTCATTGGTCTTTCACAAAGCACATACCTTGACAAGATATTGAAGAAGTTCAATATGGATCAGTCCAAGAAGGGGTTCTTGCCTGTATTGCAAGGTGTGAGATTGAGCACAGCTCAACGCTCGACCTCGGCAGAAGAAAGAGAAAAGATGAGTGTCATCCCCTATGCCTCAGCCATAGACTCTATTATGTATGCCATGCTGTGTACCAGACCGGATGTGAACCTTGCCATAAGTTTGGTAGGGTGGTACCAAAGTTATCCCGGTAAGGAACACTGGACAGTGGTCAAGAATATGCTGAAGTACCTGAGAAGGGCTAAGGATATGTTTCTCGTTTATGGAGGTGTCGAAGAGCTCGTCGTAAAGGGTTACATCGACGCTAGCTTTGACACAGATCTAGATGACTCCAAGTCACAAACCGGATACGTGTATATTTTGAATGGTGGGGCAGTCAGCTGGTGCAGTTGCAAGCAAAGCGTCGTGGCGAGATCTACATGTGAAGCGGAGTACATAGCTTCTTCGGAAGCAGCGCAGGAAGGAGTCTGGATGAAGGAGTTTATCACCAACGTAGGAGTGATTCCCAATGTGTCGGGCCCGATGACTCTCTTCTGTGACAACACTGGAGCTATTGCCATTGCCAAGGAGCCCAGGTTTCACAAAAAGACCAAGCACATCAAGTGGCGCTTCAACTCCATTCGTGAATATATTCAAGATGGAGACATAGATATTTGTAAAGTACATACGGATCTGAATGTCGCAGATCCATTGACTAAATCTGTTTCACGAGCAAAACATGATCAACACCAGAACTCTATGGGTGTTCGATTCATCACAATGTAACTAGATTATTGACTCTAGTGCAAGTGGGAGACTGTTGGAAATATGCCCTAGAGGCAATAATAAAATGGTTATTACTATATTTCCTTGTTCATTACAATTGTCTATTGTTCATGCTATAATTCTATTAACCGGAAACCGTAATACATGTGTGATTACATAGACCACAACATGTCCCTAGTGAGCCTCTATTGACTAGCTCATTGATCAATAGATGGTTATGGTTTCCTGACCATGGACATTGGATGTCATTAATAACGGGATCACATCATTAGTAGAATGATGTGATGGACAAGACCCAATCCTAAGCATAGAACAAGATCGTGTAGTTCATTTGCTAGAGCTTTTCTAATGTTAAGTATCATTTCCTTAGACCATGAGATTGTGCAACTCCTGGATACCGTAGGAATGCTTTGGGTGTATCAAATGTCACAACGCAACTGGGTGGCTATAAAGGTGCACTACAGGTATCTCCGAAAGTGTCTGTTGGGTTGGCACGAATCGAGTCTGGGATTTGTCACTCCATATGACGGAGATGTATTTCTGGGCCCACTCGATAATGCATCATCATAATGAGCTCAATGTGACTAAGGAGTTACCACGGGATAATGCGTTATGGCACGAGTAAAGAGACTTGTCGGTAACGAGATTGAACGAGGTATTGGGATACCGACGATCGAATCTCAGGCAAGTAACATGATGATGGACAAAGGGAATTGTATACGGGATTGATTGAATCCCCGACATCATGGTTCATCCGATGAGATCATCGTGGAACATGTCGGAGCCAGTATGGGTATCCAGATCCCGCTATTGGTTATTGGCCGGAGAGGTGTCTCGGTCATGACTGCATGGTTCCCGAACCCGTAGGGTCTACACACTTAAGGTTTGGTGATGCTAGAGTTGTAATGGGAAATTGTATGTGGTTACCGAAGGTTCTTCGGAGTCTCGGATGAGATCCCGGACATCACGAGGAGTTCCGGAATGGTCCAGAGATGAAGATTTATATATGGGAAGTCCAGTTTCAGTCGTCTGAATGTTTCGGGGGTTATCGGTATTGTACCGGGACCACCGGGTGGGGCCACCTACCCCGGGGGACCAAGTTGGCTGAATATGGGTGGGAACCAGCCCCCTAGTGGCCTGGTGCGCCCCCCCAAGGTCCCAAGGCGCCTAGGGTTGAAAACCCTAGGGGGTGGGGGCACCTCCCACCTGCTTGGGAGGGCAAGTTTCCCCCTCCTCGCCCCCCCATCTAGATTGAGCTAGGGGGCCGCCCCCCCTCTCCCCTTTCCCCTATATATAGTGAGGGAGTGGGAGGGCAGCCTCACCCTTCCCCTGGCACAACCCTTCCCCCTTGTAACACCCCGCATGTAACTTGCCATATTTGTAACTCCGACTCCTGCCATTTTCGGCTATGTGATATGCTTTTCCCTCCGTTGTCGGGTTTTGTCTTTCGTTTTGTATTTTGTCATGTCATGCATTTTCATATCATGTCATCATGTGCATTGCATTCGCATACGTGTCCGTCTCATGCATCCGAGCATTTTCCCCGTTGTCCGTTTTCCAATCCGGCGCTCCTATCTCCTCCGGTGCACCCCTCTTGTTTTTCTTTCGTGTGCGTGTGTCAAACTTTCTCGGAATGGACCGAGGCTTGTCAAGTGGTCTTAATATACCACCCGGAGACTACCGGTCAAGTTTCGTTCCATTCGGAGGTCGTTTGGTACTCCAATGGTTAACCGGACATCCGCAAAGTCCATTTGAGTGTCCAGCAAAAACCCCCTCTAAAACCAGCCCAAAACCCACCAAACTCTCTTCCATGCTCTAGGTCGTTCGATCACGATCGTGTGGGCGAAAACCGCACCTCATTTGGAGTCTCCTAGCTCCCTCTACCTATTTATAAGTGGACATCCCGAAAAACGAAATCTCAGACGAAACCCTAAGTTTTTCCCTCCGCGCCGCCGGACGCGTCCGTACCCCGCCGGACACGTCCGCCCCGCGCCCCGTCTAGTCCGGATCCGCCACGTGTCATCGCCGGTCTTCCACCGCCGCGGCCCGCCAGGCCCGCCGCCGGCCCGCCGGCCCGCGCGCGCGCCTCCGCGCCGGTCTTCCTCGCCGGCCGTGCTCCCCCGCGCCACCCGGTGCCGGTCGGCCTCACCGCCGCCGCCGATTTGCCCGCCGCCGCCGCCACCGGCCACCGGCCGCCGCCACCGGTCCGGCCCCGCCGTGCCCCGCCGCCGGCGACCGCCTCCGGCCCCCTCGCCCCTCCTCCGGCCTCCGGCCCCCTCGCCCCGCCGGCCCCTGCCTCGCCTCCGGCCGGCCCGAGCAACTCCTCGCCCGATCCAGATCTCTGTACGGCGTTGACTTCCCCGAGCCCCTCTAATTTTTCTAAGTCCTGTTATTTTATCAGCATGTGCCTTTGTTCCCGATGCGATGACTTCTTGCATGTAGCTCCGATTCGCGCGTGTAATATGTCAAATTGTTCGCCTCGTGATGCTCTTCATTTTGTTCAATTGCACCATGTTCATTAGAGGTCATCTTGATGCAAAGATATTCGTTGGAAGAGGGCTAGTTGCTGTTAATCTCGGGTTCTTATCAGAACTTGGAGATTTGTCATTTTTGTATCATTTAATCTGTGCATCTTTTGAGCATGAGCTCTACATGTGTTTTGAAGTATGCCATGCCATCTTTCGAGTGGTGTAGTCCATGTATTTTTGTGATCTCTGTGGTGACTAGCACAAGCATGCAAAGTAGGTCCTGTAATATTTCTGATTTCAGGGACTTGGTGTTTTCTCTGTCCTCATCTGCTGTAACTTTGTTGCCATGTAAACTTGATGCTACAGAGAGATCCATGCATATTTTGGAGATGTTAAGTCAGGATGTTTTGTAGCTATAGTTGTAATTGATCCATTCCTGCAACTTTTTGTAATTTTAGAGTACCATAGCATGACTCAATCTTGCTCTACTTTTGCTATAAAATATTTCTGGCAGATTCTTAACATGATATGCATTTTTGCCAAGCTTATTGTAGTTGATCCATACATGCTATGCAATTGTTCTTGCCATGGTTAGCTTCATAATCATACAATCTTGCTGTAGGTATGCTTGGTTTGTCATGCATTACTCTGTAGTGAGTGCATCAAGCTCACAAAGAGGCCTACATATTAATATTTCTGCCATGCTCTGTTTTCTGCTAAGTCTGAGATCTGTTAACGAAACTTGCTATGTTTACATGGTTGCCATCATATCTTCTGGTCCTTTTTGGCTTATGGTCAGTAAGGGATTTTTGTCATGTGCATTTAGTAAAACACTACCATGCCTTGTTTTGCTATGTTAAGTTCCTGTAGCATGTCGATTTCGTGCTCTGAACATTGCTACCTGATGCTGATTTCTGCCATGTCCAGTTTTTCACTAAGTCTGTGAACCTGTAATCTTTTGCACTTTTGCCATGCTTGTTTGAGCTTGATATGTTGTGAACTAGCCGTAGCTCAGTGTTCATCTTTTGTCAAGCATCTCCTGTAGATTACTTCCATGTGCTTTGTTGCTATGTTGGGATAGTGTAGTATTGTTACTTGTTGCATTTTAAGTGCTATCTTGCTGTTTATCGCAGATTAGTGTCGTTCTTGTTTTGCTTGCCATTTGCAAACCGTGCATCCGATTCCGGTGATCTTTATATCGATTTCGACCGAAATCACCTCATCTTTCCAGTGGAATGCTTGGTTTGCCAAGTTACTGCCATGTTCATCTTTTTCCTTCCGGAGCACGCATATGCATCGCATATCATATCTTGCATATCATACATGTCTTGCATCATGTTGCTTGTGCATTTCTCGTTGTTGATTGTGGTTCCGTTTGTTTGTGTTCTTGTCTTGGGTAGAGCCGGGAGACGAGTTCGTGAACGAGGAACCTGTCGAGTACGCTTACGAGGATCAAGCCTTCGACAACTCTGAGAATCTTGCAGGCAAGATGACCACCCCTCGAAATCACTTCTATCTTTGCTATGCTAGTTGTTCGCTCTATTGCCATGCTCCGCTACCTATCACTTGCTATATCATGTCTCCTATTTAGCCATGACAGCCCTAACCATCCTTTCCTAGCAAACCGTTGTTTGGCTATGTTACCGCTTTTGCTCAGCCCTTCTTATAGCGTTGCTAGTTGCAGGTGAAGTTGAAGTTTGTTCCATGTCGGAACATGGATTTGTTGGGATATCACAATATCTCTTATTTAATTAATGCATCTATATATTTTGGTAAAGGGTGGAAGGCTCGGCCTTATGCCTGGTGTTTTGTTCCACTCTTGCCGCCCTAGTTACTGTTATACCGGGATTATGTTCCTTGAGTTTGCGTTCCTTACGCGGTCGGGTGATTTATGGGACCCCCTTGACAGTTCGCCTTGAATAAAACTCCTCCAGCAAGGCCCAACCTTGGTTTTACCATTTGCGACCTATACCTTTTTCCCCCGGGTTTTCTAGAGCCCGAGGGTCATCTTTATTTTAAACCCCCGGGCCAGTGTTCCTCTGAGTGCTGGTCCAAACTAGAGCCACTTGCAGCGCCACCTTGGGGAAACTCGAGGATTGGTTTTAGCTGTACGTAGTGTTCATCCGGTGTGCCCTAAGAACGAGATATGTGCAGCTCCTATCGGGATTTGTCGGCACATTCGGGCGGCTTTGCTGGTCTTGTTTTATCATTGTTGAGATGTCTTGTAAACCGGGATTCCGAGACTGATCGGGTCTTTCCGGGAGAAGGTTTATCCTTCGTTGACCGTGAGAGCTTATGATGGGCTAAGTTGGGACACCCCTGCAGGGTATTATCTTTCGAAAGCCGTGCCCGCGGTTATGAGGCGGATGGGAATTTGTTAATGTCCGGTTGTAGATAACTTGTCACTTGACCCAATTAAAATACACCAAGTGCGTGTGTAGCCGTGATGGTCTCTTCTCGGCGGAGTCCGGGAAGTGAACACGGTCTGTGTTATGTTTGACGTAAGTAGGTGTTCAGGACCTCTTCTTGGTCATTGCTAGATGACGTCCGTTCCGTTGCTTCTCTTCTCGCTCTCATTTGCGCAAGTTAGCCACCATATATGCTTTTGCCGCTGCAGCTCCACCTCTTTGCACCTCCTTGTCCTATAAGCTTAAATAGTCTTGATCTCGCGGGTGCGAGATTGCTGAGTCCCTGTGACTCACAGATTCTACCAAAACAGTTGCAGGTGCCGACGATGCCAGTGCAGATGATGGCGTCGATCTCAAGTGGGAGTTCGACGAGGAACGTGGTCGTTACTATGTGTCTTTTCCGGATGATCAGTAGTGGAGCCCAGTTGGGACGATCGGGGATCTAGCATTTGGGGTTGTCTTATTTTCATCTGGATTTTGACCGTAGTCGGTCTATATGATTGTATTTTGGATGATGTATGAATGATATTTATGTATTGTGTGAAGTGGCGATTGTAAGCCAACTCTTTATCCCATTCTTGTTCATTACATGGGATTGTGTGAAGATGACCCTTCTTGCGACAAAACCACTATGCGGTTATGCCTCTAAGTCGTGCCTCGACACGTGGGAGATAATGCGTTATGGCACGAGTAAAGAGACTTGTCGGTAACGAGATTGAACGAGGTATTGGGATACTGACGATCGAATCTCAGGCAAGTAACATGATGATGGACAAAGGGAATTGTATACGGGATTGATTGAATCCCCGACATCATGGTTCATCCGATGAGATCATCGTGGAACATGTGGGAGCCAGTATGGGTATCCAGATCCCGCTATTGGTTATTGGCCGGAGAGGTGTCTCGGTCATGACTGCATGGTTCCCGAACCCGTAGGGTCTACACACTTAAGGTTTGGTGTTGCTAGAGTTGTAATGGGAAATTGTATGTGGTTACCGAAGGTTCTTCGGAGTCTCGGATGAGATCCCGGACATCACGAGGAGTTCCGGAATGGTCCATAGATGAAGATTTATATATGGGAAGTCCAGTTTCAGTCGTCTGAATGTTTCGGGGGTTATCGGTATTGTACCGGGACCACCGGGTGGGGCCACCTACCCCGGGGGACCAAGTTGGCTGAATATGGGTGGGAACCAGCCCCCTAGTGGCCTGGTGCGCCCCCCCCCCCCAAGGTCCCAAGGCGCCTAGGGTTGAAAACCCTAGGGGGTGGGGGCACCTCCCACCTGCTTGGGGGGGCAAGTTTCCCCCTCCTCGCCCCCCAATCTAGATTGATCTAGGGGGCCGCCCCCCTCTCCCTTTTCCCCTATATATAGTGAGGGAGTGGGAGGGCAGCCTCACCCTTCCCCTGGCACAACCCTTCCCCCTCCAACACCTCCTCCTCCTCCGTAGTGTTTGGCGAAGCCCTGCTGGAGAACCATAAGCTCCACCACCACGCCGTCGTGCTGCCGGAGCTCTCCCTCAACTTCTCCTCTCGCCTTGCTCGATCAAGAAGGAGGAGACGTCCCCGGGCTGTACGTGTGTTGAACGCGGAGGCGCCGTCCGTTCGGCGCTTGGATCGGATCTTCCGTGATTTGAATCGCCGCGAGTACGACTCCATCAACCGCGTTCTTGTAATGCTTCCGCTTAGCAATCTTCAAGGGTATGAAGATGCACCCCCTCTCTCTCGTTGCTAGCATCTCCTAGATTGATCTTGGTGTCACGTAGGAAAATTTTGATTTATTACTACATTCTCCAACACGAGAAGGATCCATAGGAGAAGAAATATTTCTTCGTAGCCATCAGATCCGTCCAAAAGTGAGAATCCCCAGGCTTCCCGTATACTTGAGATACCGCCTTGGAACCCACATATTTCCTCGTCATGAGGGTTTTCCATACACCATCTTCCATTAGTAATTTTAACAACAACTTGCCGAGGAGGGCCCTATTCTTAACTTCAAGGTCATGAATGCCCAACCCACCTTGGTCTTTGGGACGGCAAACCACACTTCATTTAGCAAGTCGATATTTCTTTTCTCGCTATCTCCTTGCCAAAATAATCTTGATCGGAAATATTCCAATCTATGTACAACTCCTTTCAGAAAATGGAAGAATGAAATCATATATTGTACCACGTTAGTTAGTACTGAATTTATGAGGACCAATCTTCCACCCAGAGATAGCAGTTTACCTTCCAACTGCTAAGTCTTTTTTGAAGTCTCTCCTCGACGTGTTTCCATTCAGCATTTGTGAGTCTCTGATAATGTATTGGTATCCCAAAATATGTGATCATAAACTGGCCCAACCCGCATCTGAATAGTTCAGCGTATAGGTGGGAGTCGTCTGGAGCCTCGCGAAAACAAAACAATTCACTTTTTGTGAAAAATGATCTTAAGACCTGAGAGTTGCTCGAATGCAGATAAAATTAATTTCAGATTTCTTGCTTTCTCGAGGTCATGATCCATGAAGATAATCGTATCGTCGGCATATTGAAGTATAGAGAGACCACCATCAACTAGATGATTTACTACCCCATCAATTTGGCCATCAACCTTGGCACGCTCAATCATGACTGCTAGCATATCCACCACTATATTGAATAGCATGGGCGATACAGAGTCACCTTGTCGCAATCCCTTCTTCATTTGGAAATAGTGTCCAATGTCATCATTGACCTTAATGGCAACACTACCTCCAGAAATGAAACTATGGATCATAGCACGCCACTCTGCAGAAAATCCTTTCATTCCGAGATCTGTTGAAGAAATGGCCATTTGACTTTGTCATAAGCTTTTGAAAGTCTATTCTGAGTACCACCCCATTCAACTTTTTTTGATGTAATTCATGGATTGTTTCATGAAGTATAACAACTCCATCTAGGATGTGTCTGCCTTGCATAAAAGCAGTCTATGAAGGACGAACCACGTGTTCAGAAACCGTATTTAGCCTGGTCGTCCCAACCTTCATAAATATTTTAAAACTAGCATTAAGGAGGCAAATAGGTCTATATTGTTGTATCCATTCAGCCTCATTAACCTTAGGTAATAAAATAATCTCACCGAAGTTTAAGTGAAACAATTCTAGTTGGCCAGCATGTAGGTCGCTAAACAAAAGTAGTAGATTCGGTTTGATGACTTCCTAGAAGTTTTGATAGAACTCAGCGGGAAAACCATCCGGACCCGGGGCTTTGTTGTCCTCCATTAGGAAAGCTACATTTCTAACTTCCTCCTCGGAGTCTGGGATAGTACTTTGCCCTCATAATAGTAGCATTAAGGATTCTCAACAAGACATCAAGCCTGTTTGGCTAGCATTGCCAAATTGAAATAGTGGATATCACGAAAACCCATCTGCCCTTGGTTCTTAGGAACATACATTTTCTACAAAGCCATCAAATGCATCCTCCTCTGGTTCACCTCGTCTCCCCACTAGAAATGTGCCATCGCATTAATAATTTAAATTTTTTTTAGGATTTTTAAAGACCGACATTGCAAAGGTGGGTATGTCTTCGACAACAGATTTGACAAGTATCTCCTTTCCACCAGTAGAAAGTAAGTTTTCCTTCCAACCACTGATTTTCATAATAATACGATCAATCAAGTATTGGAAACAATCGGTTCTATATAATCCCACGTTGCATGACTGGCCCAAATATCTATCATAGTGGGCCTCACTCATTATATTCAGCGTGGTACACATTTATTCTCTGATCTGCACCTTACTATTATGGCAAAAAAGATGCTAGATTTATCAACACTGACCAACTGCTCCAAGGCCGATCAGCGATTCAACAGGAAAGAGAAGATTTGTAATTGGCGGGGTATCTGTGCAGACTCTCACTCATGAAATATTTTCATTCTCCTCTGCATGTGTCAGAGAGTAGTTAGCCCCTCCGTGCACAACAAGAATAGATAAGGTGACAATGGGTCATCCTGCATTAACCCCCTTGTAGGCTTAAAACTCTCACTTTCCTCCGCATTAAGCCAAACTTGGTATTCAGCAATTGAGACACATTGCATAATAAAATTTACCCAATTTTCCCGCAAACCTAGTACCAGAATAATCTCCTTCAGAAAAGGTCACTTAACTCGATCATAAGCTTTGTGCATATCGAGTTCTAGAGCACACAAGCCCTCTTTACCTTCTCTTTTGTTCTTGATTGTATGGAAGCACTCGTAAGCCACTAAAATATTATCCGTAATCAATCTACCAGGCATGATAACACTCTGAGCTGGGCTAATAATATTAGGTAGGATAACCTTCATGTGAGAGGCCACCGTTTCTGTAATTATGTTATACACCACATTGCACAAGCTGATGGGTCCAAATTAGGATACTTTTTCCAGACAATTAACCTTAGGTATCATCGCAATCGATGTATGATTCCAACTAGAAGGGATAGTGCATGTATTTATCATTTGCATGGGCCGGAATATTTTATAGAAGATGGCGTGGAGCCCTTCTAGTATTGGGGACTTTAAACCCCCAATATCGAACAATGCCTTCAATCATCTTTAGCGGTATAAGGAGCAAGAAGGGTGTTATTCAGTTGAGTAGACACTCTCCTCCGAACAAGGGATAAAACATCCTGGTTTAGGTGCAGAACTTCTGATGTGAAGAGCTTAGAAAAATTCTCTGTGATGTGATCTTTCAATTCCTTATCTTGCCTCGAAACCCAGAGTCATCAAGAAGTTTCTAAATGTTGTTTCTTTCTTCCTCGCACTGGCTGCGTTATGGAAAAAAGAAGTATTACGGTCCTCGTGCATCAACCAATTTGCTCGGCCTCTTTGTAACCAAAATATTTCCTCTTGATCCAGAAGATTCTCAATGAACACAATAATTTCCTTCTGCTGAGAATGGGATTTGGCATTCAAAGGGCCAGTCTTAGTTTCTCTAACTCTTTTTTATTTCTCTATTTAGGTCCCTTTAGAGTTTGGCAATCCCAAGAATGCAGGTCGGCATGCATCGCTCATGTACGGTCTGCAAATGACAGACCAATACCTGCCATCTTGGCCTTTTCCCACGACGCCTTAGCAATTTTAACAACAGTATCTTCCTTGAGCCACCTAGCTTCAAACTGTTTCACACGCCATTCTGGACGACTGAACATATTTCCATCAAAATAGTCCAAGTCCAGAACCAAAGGACAATTGTCAGAATGTACGTCTTCATCTTTGATAACCGCCACCAGGGGAAATTTATATACCCACCCACATTGCAAACTGTCTGATCAAGACGTTCTCTAATTTCACCTCATCTTAAAGTAAATGGATCACCAATATAACTCTAATCCTCCTAACCACACTCCATGAGGCACTCACGAAAATCCCTCATCATTGCATTAGGTCTCGTGTTACGACACCCCTTTTCCGAAGAAAGTAAAATTCATTAAAGTCCCCCAAGACCACCCAAGGATGGTTGCCCTTATTTTACAACTTTCAAATATCATCCCAAGACAAATTACGATCACTCCAACTCTGGTGACCATAAAAACATGTAAAGGGCCACTGTACAATATCTCATTCATAAAAATAAAAAGATATATGAGAAGAATAGTGCTGGATTGCTTGCGAGTGGGTCTATTTTAAGCATCACAAATCCTGTACCAAGCATCTTTCATATTCTCTCCACCCCTTTGTTTAAAATTGAGTACTTCAAGCATGGGAGTGGAAACAACAAGTGAAGTGCCAGCCATGGTAGCAACAAAGAAAAGTAACAACACAAGATATTTTTTTGGTCTTTTATAAATTTTTGGCAAGCAAAGAAAATAAAAATAAAAGGCAAATGGCAACTAGGAAAGAAAATAAAAGAGTTCGTGCGAAGGCACCTAATTTGATAGAAGCGGACTCCTCGGCAATGACACTAGGAATTCTTCTGCTACTCCCATAGGAGTTGTTTGATGTCCTGAAGAGGAAGAGTGATGTAGCATAGCAACAGAAAGTATTTCCCTTAGTTAGGAACCAAGGTTTAATCGAACCAGTATGGAACAAGTATGAGTCTACAAGCTAACAAGATAAATAGCACCTGAACACAAACAAAATAAATGCTTGCGTCCAACTTGGCAAGGGGGTTGCAATCCCTTCGTCTTGCTATAGGTGCAAGGTTAAAACAAAATATTGATAGATAGTGATATGACAAAACGGAAAAAATAGTAAAAGTAAATAAAAGAGCAAATTGAGCAAAGCAAGTATTAATAGGGAATGGACCCGAGGGACATAGGTTCACTAGTGGCATCTATCTTGAAAGGAGGTAGTGGTATGGTAAACAAATTACTATTGGGCAATTGACAGATACGTAGCATTCATAACTATGATCATTCATGGCATAATCTTGTATAGGCATCAGGTCTGTGACAAGTAGATCGTAATTCAACTGCATCTACTACTATTACTGCACCCTGAAACCGCTATCCAGCATGCATCTCAATGTATTAAGTTTAATGAAAAACAGAGGAATGCAATAAGCAAGATGACATGATGTAGACAGAAAAAACATAGCAATAAGATCGATCTCCGTCGTTTTATCCTTAGTAGCAGTAGTACATCACGTGCCTTCTACCCATTCTATTACCGGGATGTAGATCACCGTGAGGTTGAACCCACTACTATGCACCACTCCCTCTGAAGAATTACCCATCTATCTTGGCCAGAGAAGACAAAAGATTCAGAAAGCATACATAGCTACTGAACATACAACGAAGAAACTTCAAAATATTCAATTATATTCAACGAACAATACGATTAAAAGTCCACAAATCATCAGATCGTTGTATTAGATCAAAGAGAGAGAGAAAATAAGCCATCTAACTACTACTATATGGACCTGTAGGTCCTAAAGAAACTACTCACATCATCATGGAGGCAGCAAAGTTGATGAAGAAGCCTCCCATGGTGGCTTCCCCCTACGGTAGAGCACTGGAACAGGGCTCCAGATGGGATCGCTTCGGAACAAAGGCTTGTGGCGGCGATAAAAAAAATTCGGTTTCACTTCTGAGGGTTCCGGGAATTATAGGATTTATTGGTGGAAGAATTAGGTTAAATGGAGGATCAGGCCCCCCCACATGGCCCCATCGATCTCTCCCGAAGCCTCTAGGGTCTTTCGTTGTCCAAAAAAATCGTCAAATGGCATCGTATTTGGACCCTCGTAGATATGGATTTTTGTACGAAATAAAAAACAAGAAAAATAGGAACCGACTCTGGGCACTAAATTAATAAGTTAGTCTAGAAAAATAATATAGAGTGATATAAAAACATACAAAGGTGATAATATAACAATATTTAACAATAAAAAATTACGTTGAATGGCAGCGGTAAGGAGGAGGACGACGGCGGCAAGGAGGAGGACGACGGCGACAAGGAGGATGGCAACAACGACGATGAATAACTTCAAGTACTTCTGTTAGGTTCTAGAATTATGCATGTTAATTATGTATGAAATTTTGTCTATTTTGTAATGATATTAAGTACTCCCTTCGTCCCATAATATAAGAACGTTTTTGACACTACAATAGTGTCAAAACGTTCTTATATTATGGGACGGAGGGAGTATTATCTTTATGTTTTATGAAGTTTTCCATTGAATCCTATCATGCCCAGTGTAGTTTCAATCTAAATCGTGACAAGCACTACCATTGCATCTAGTTCAAGCGGTGATCACGGTATCGACGTGCTAGTCGGGCAGTCACCACGACGTTGGCATCGGTTCCTTGGTTGAATTCAGTGGCTCAACTGTTTCCTCTGCTAATGTATTATTTCTGTTGCTGTGAAGTGGCCCTACACAGGGGAGATGGTAAGTGTAATCACTAGCATATATTCTATGATTTGGCCCCACACAGGAAATTTTTATACTATAAGCAACTGAGATCTCAAATAATTATTTTCTGTGACACTGAGACTCATCGCAGAATATGCACATGCCTAATGACAGTCAATGCATCGCTAAAGATAAGGCCAGAACATCACCTAGGTTGTCGAGGGCACTGCCCCGATGGGTGGGGGGGGGACAGCTCGTGACGATTGTCCGTCACAGAAAATGATCTTAGGCGATGTTTCGTGTTCTGGGTTTTCGTCACAAAATAGCACAAGTTTTGTAGTGAACAAGTTATCTAGTTAATACAAATGTTGTATGCAACCATAGAGAAAGAGGCACCACATGCAACATGTTTATTAGCCCGAAACACAAGAGGTTTTCCACACAATTAAACGTGCTATTTATTAGTTGGCTTTGTTTTCTTGGTATTTGAGAAAGAGATAGTGGCCTTGTATACAAAAACACATGGAGTACAAGTTTCACAAATTGCAAGTTTCACAAATTCACACAGCACGACTAACGTACCACCACGACGGGAGGTGCTCGCGGCCCTGCTGCTCACCGATATTGTCATGATGGAGCCATTCCATGCCCTGCTGGTTGTCGGCACGGGTACCACAACAACAACCTTGCTACTCCCCGGTGTCGTCGGCCATGACGGAGCCATTCCATGGCCATGCTGCTCGTCGGCGCAGGCGGCCATGATGGAGCTCGATGAATCCACTCTAGCTAGATCAACAGTGGATGTGTACAATTGCTGTCTGATTTCATGAAATTCCTCGCTGCCGTCAGGATTCCGACACCGGCGAGGAGCGGTGGAGGGTTTCGTTTTCTCGGTCACCAAGACGAAGGACGGTCGGCAATGTGAGATCCAACAGCAGCGGTAGCAGAGGAGCCGAACGTGTGGCTTATTTATTTTAGAACTTACTCTCATTGACCAAAAGTGGGAAAGTGGGAATGTATTTTAGAGGGAAAGGGGTTTTTTGGGAGAACTACGATATAATGGATCCCCGGAACAAAAAAATTACCACTAAATATACTTTTGAGCGATCTGCCCGAGACGCTGTTAGGCCAAGCATATTAAAGTTATGCCATTGTATAAAACTAATACTCCCTCCGGATGTCAATACTAGCAGGACCCAGGTTTTTTGGTCTTCAATATGCCCGCAAAAAAAGCAATATATTATTAGATTCGTCGTCGAGTGAAGTTTCTAAGCACAGTTTGTTGTACATTTTTCACTAGTTAAATTGGGTCCGTAAATTCTGGTGCCAGCCTTATATTCCCATCCTGCGGAAGTAGTACAAATCATGAATTAAATTGAATCCTTTATATCTGTTATTACCTCTGCACATTGGAATGCCATTTTTCTTTCTGGGCCTACAAATTTGTTTTTTATTCTCGAATTTGGTAGCAGAGTAGATGCATGTGTGTAGTAGTATTCCTCTTCGAAATTTGCTTTAGGGTATCTAAAATTGGCGATAGATGTAGAGATCGTCTAAAAGAACAAAGGGGTGCATCGAAAGTCTCAAGCGTGACCGTGCGAGGCAAGCTGTCCTAAAAGAGGAGGAATTCTCACTTGTGCTGCGGCTAAAATGGACAGGTTTGATCCAATAGGTAAATAATTTGGACAGGCTAGTGACACGCAAAAGCAGCAACTCCAAGAAACGGAATCAGCAACTTGCAAGTTGCATGCACTGCACAGGTCGCGCTCGATCGGGTCGCGTCGGAGGAGTCTTGTGTCGAGCCATTGAATTTGCAGAAACAGATGCCGCGAAAGCTACATCGCACGAGCCGCCATGCTGGAGACACGTTTCGCCTTGCGTCGGGGCAAAGCTAATGTCTGTGGCGTAGGCTGGTGCTGTAGCTACGCTGTAGGGGGAGGAGGAGCACGCGCCCACCCGCCGAGCCGAATGGACAGGAGGTTCTTTCCCGCGCGACGCTGACGCGCCACTATAAATATTCTGTGCATGCCAGCATCCACTAGAAATTGGAATTCCACCTGTAAATTAACCGGATGATGCACTACGTTTTGAAGAAACCTCTCTTTCGGCTGGATGCTAGTCGTTCTAGACGAGATCTGGCCGGCAAAGGCGTATTTGCCGATCGAGCAGACGACGAATGACGTGCATCCGCGCGCCTTGAACCAGTCGTGCAACACAAGAGAGAAAATGAAACGAAACTCGGCCACCTCCTTCTCTTAGCTGCAAAAAATATTGGAACCCACTACTCAAATTTGCCCCTAACTGAAACCCACTACTCAAATTTGTCCCTAATTTTAATGTGTGCTAAAACACCATGAAACATCATGAAACACCATGAAACACCTAATTTCAATTTTGCACCATTACTGTTTTTCCTTTGCCACGAGCTCCTAGAATGCGAAAACACTATGAAAATTTACATGCACCTTGCGAACCTGAGCACCTTCGATTCCACAAAATTTCAGATTTTTTTGACTGTTTTTGCTAGTTTTTCGAGATGGTCAAAGCTGTTTGACCAGACGATAACAACGCAGAAGGGCATTTCTATAAGGGCAACTAACGGTAGAGGGGCAAATTTAAGCACACATTAAAATTAAGGGCAAATTTGAGTAATGAGTTCCAGTTAGGGGCAGAAAGGAAATTGTCCCAAAAATATTTAGTCCATATTTTTCCCCAAGCGGCGTGTACTTAAGAACAATCTTTGTTTTTCCCGTCAGGAAAAGGAGGATAAGCTTTATTTCTTCCGAGATCCCGTACTACTTGAAAGGATAAGATCGAGAATATAATGCACCTATCTTCCATTTATTTATACCTCCCACTTATTTCAACGGAGCATAAGTGCATGTGCTAAGGTATGAAAGCTACCTCTAATTCTCATTTTTCTTCCATGATAACGATGGTGCCGCACAAGTGATTCATGATTGCTCGCCTCTCGACAGGGTTCGTATAGAAATCAAAACCAAATAAGAGCATCTCTAATATATTAGATGTAGATGTAAAAATAACTATCTTTTGCATCTCTGAAGCCTACAACACCTCTCTAACAGATGATGTAGATACCAAAAAAAATAGATCTCCGCCTTCTGAAAATGTAATATATAACACCTTGCGGTGCAAATTTGCATCTCCGCCGACTCGAGATGTAAAAACCTGTCCGCGCGCCAACTGCCTAACCGCCCTTCATTTCGTTTCCCACCTGCCCGCCCGCGCGCCACCGTCACCCAGCCCGGCCCACCGTGTGACGCTACCGCCAGATCGCGGCTCTCCACCGGCCCTGCCGCCGGTTCTACCGCTGCTGCGCCCCCGCCCTCCACCAAATCGGCGCTTCACCGGTGCCGCTTGTCCTCTTTCACCCGTCGCCATCACCAACCGATTTCGGCCAGCTTTGGCGCCGCCCCGCTACCCTCGCCAGCTCCAGCCCCTTCCCTACCCATTCCAGTCCGCTGCCGGCCATCCCCGCCGCCCGAATCCGTCATCCGCCGCGCTGGAGTAGAGGAGCCGCCGCGAGTAGAGAAGGCTGCCAGACACGCGTGGCGGTCGCGCGTGCTCCCCGAAGGCGCTCATGGCCGCGCTGCTCCGCCTCGACGTCGTCTTGGGCCACGACCCAGCCGGCGATGTCCACGGAGGAGGAGGCGACGAGGAGTGGCAAGGGCAGAGGAGGACCGGCAGCAGCTGTTAGCAGTGTGCAGTAGAGGAGGAGGTGAGGAGGAGCGGCACCTCGATTTTCTCGGCAGCTGGCGGCGCGCGCGAATCTGGCCGGTGGCGTGCGATAGCATCGGCCATTTTGATCGGTGGTTCAGTTTCGACAGTTGGTTCAGTTTCGACAATAGGTTCAATTTCAACAGTAGGTTCAATTTACATCACCAATAATATTTATTTTTGAATATTTACTGTGAGGCAAAGCCCTACAGCCCTTTATTAAAGAAAGCACAACTGTACAAACAAATTACAGACTATACAAGGAAGGAAAAAGAAAAGATTCTACCTATGGCTAAACAACCCTACCTGCTTTACAACAAAGAATCAACCCAAGCCAAGAGTTTTGGTTTAATACAATCCTTCACCCTATGAGCAAGCAAAGAAATATCATGGATGAGTTTACACTTCCAAGCACTGAAAGTAGCTCTCTCAGCTCTGAAGGTTCTGCCATTTCTTAAAATCCAAATATTCCATGCTGCAGTTAGCATAACTTCAAAGAAGAAAGGGTGCATGAAGCTGGACCTAGCATGTATGATACATTGCAGAATATCTAAGCCTCCAGACCAATCAATGCCCAAGTAACTCCAGACTCTACAGCTGAAGGTGTAGTTAAAAACAGATGGATTCTATCCTCATAAACCAGCTCACTGCAAATGAGACATAGATTGTCATCCTGGTTTGAGCGCCAGTGTCTCCTAACCAGCATATCCTTGGTGTTAAGTCCGTCAAAGAATAACAGCCACCCGAACACCTTGACCTTCATGGTGCACTTACTCTGCCATAGCCATTTGCAAGGTTGTATTGTAGGTAGGTGTGAGTGCATGATCGTGTAGAAACTTTTGGCAGTGTATCCTCCTGATTGACCAGGCCATATCCAAACATCAGGTATAGTGGGGTCTCTCTCTAACTGCATGATCCAACCTTCCAGCATGTGTAACTCAGCAGCAGCCTCATGAGAAAGGGGCAAATAAAACATAGAGTAGAGATCCTGGGATTGAAGAAATTCCTGCACTGAGATCCTATCATTATTGACAAATAAAAACAACCTAGGCAATCTCCAACATAGGGGTCTAGCAGAGCCCCCAATGTGCCAAGAATCTGTCCAGAACAGAGCAGAATCACCCATGTTGATATGGGTTGAGGCAATAGCAGTATAAGCCTCATGCAGCTTCAGAACATCCCTCCACCAGAAAGATCCAGCATGAGCTGTTGCCTGTGGAACCCCAAGATCATAGTAGCTGTTCCATATCAGGGTCACCCAAGGAATATCAACCTTGTTATAGATTTTGTGAAGATGCTTGATAAGAAGGCCTTTATTCTGGATGTTCAGATTAAGAACACCTAAACCCCCTTTATCTCTTGGCCTGCAAACCAGCTCCCATGCAGCCAGAGACTGTTTTGGAGCATCACTATTACCCCTCCAAAGACATTGCCTGAAGATTCTGTCTAGCTGCTTAATGATCCCTGCTGGAATATTGAGGCTGCACAGAAAGTATATTGGCAGAGAGGTCAGGACAGAGGTAAGAAGCTGCAAGCGAGAGCCTTCATTCAGCATAGAAGAGCTTGCAGTTAACCTCCTCTCAAGACTGTCAACTAGGGGCATTAGGTCAATGATCCTTGGCCTTGTAGTTCCCAAAGGCAATCCAAGATAAGTAAATGGGAGCTGGCCAATTTTACAACCAAGAATAGCAGCAAGCCTAGCAGCCTCCTCATCAGTCATATTCAATGGAATTGAAGATTTAGCAAAGTTGACCTTTAAACCTGTGGATTGTTGGAAGGTAATCAACATGTTCTTGAGGGCAACAAGCTCATCATCCTTAGCTGCAAGAAATAGGATCGTGTCATCCGCATATTGAATGATGAGAAACTCTCTGTCATGGGTTTGAATAGGCAAAGAGAGCGTGCCATGCCCCAACATTTGGTCGACCACAGACTGCAACAGATCTGCTGCGATGACAAACAACAGAGGTGATAGTGGATCACCCTGTCTGACCCCACACTTGCACTTAAATTGCTTTCCAGGAATGCCATTTAACAACACAGACGAAGAACCCGTGGACAACGGTTGTTTAACCCAAAAAATCCATTTGGCATCAAACCCTTTATGCTGCAACATCTGAAGAATAACCTCATGCTCGACAGTGTCAAAGGCCTTAGCAAAGTCCAACTTAAGAATTATGATTGGACGCTTGGACTATTTACATTGATGAATGTACTCAAAACTCCAGGCCAGACAATCCTGAATTGACCTACCCTTAAGTAACCCATACTGATTTTTGTGGATACACTTGAGGATCACCTTCTGCAACCGGTTGGCCAACAATTTTGTTAGAAATTTAAGACAAGTGTTGGTGATAGATATTAGCCGGAAATCATCGGGCCCTTCTGGTGAAATGATCTTGGGTATGAGCGTAATGAGGGAGGCATTAATGTTTTCCAACGAAAGCTTCCCCTCATAAAAATCCTGAATCATCCTCAAGAAGTCCTTCTCAATTATAGGCCAACATCGCTTGACAAACATCCCATTAAAGCCATCCGGACCAGGTGCCGATCCACCGGCAATTCCTTCAAAACTTTGTTAATTTCCTCATCAGAAAACAGCAAGGATAGCTCCTCCAGCCCCGGGATGGGCTGAATTAATTGATTCAAATCGAAGCCCATATTGATCCCTTGGGCTTGGCCCATCCTTGATTTGAACGAAGCCCAAAGAATTCCCGCCATCTGAGCGTGATCAGTCACAGGATCAAGCATGGAACTGATCTTCAGACTGGAGATTGAATTCCTCCTCATACGCTCCGAGGCCATGGACGTGGAGAAGCCATAAGCTTCTCGACCGATAACTCAGACAGATCAATGCCCAGAGCCACTCCAATTGCCTGCATTGTTGGAATAGGCGTCGGGGGTGGGAGAGGAAGCTGGCTGGGCTCATCGTCAAGACGAAGCTTCTTTGCCTTCGGGAGACGCAGGGGGGCAGACCTCGGAGGGATTGCAGAAACTGGCTTCATGCCCGTCCTTTTGGCAGAACTGCGTGTCATCCTTCTGGTGGAGAAGTCCAGACCTGGCTCCACAAGCGTGACAGAACGCCTGGAGCGTGCAGACTGACGTGGTCGCTTGCCCAGCGGAGTTGGAGAGACCGAAGTAAACTGAAAATCCTCCTGAGAAACCTGTGAAGGAGAAAGTGGAACCTGGGAATTGGAGCACGAGAGATCATTAGGTGTCAACTCTTCAATGACCACCAAAGAGCTGCTTCCAGGATCGGAGACACATTGCTTGGCAGAGAAGAGCAGAAATTTCTATTGCAGATCAGCAGACCCAAATTTAACTTGCATCAACGTCGCAGAAAATCCAGGCAGACAAGCTGGTATATCCCTGATGAAAAAATCAGGCAATAAAGATATGAACGATCTCTCCTAGATCATTGCCGGCGGAAGGACTGGCCCATAAGAGACCCTGACCATTCCAAGATGAATCGGGTCCAACTGCACTATCGGTGGAGCTTGCAGAGGCCGCTGGACTTCAACCATATCCTCATCTTCAGAAGAGTCCACGGATGGGTTCAAAATCATAGAATTTTGGTCCTGGGCTGGTTGAACCTCCTCATGCTGCTGCTGATCAGGCTGAACCTGTTCCTCCCACGGGCCCCAGCCCGCTTCATGTTGCACATTATCAGCCCATCATGCCACATCATTCTGTCCTTGATTAGGGCCCGGTGGAACTGCATTCCATCCCAGAGCAGGGTATGGAGGCATTGCCCAAAACGGTTGCGGCACCTCAACTCCAGGCAACGGGTGGGGATTCCCATTAATAGGCATATGATCTTCATCCGTTGGGATCATGGCACCAGCAAATTCCCCTGATAAGATATAGCAACCAGCTGACCATGACACCATGACATCACCCCAATTGGCAAATTCCCGAAAGGTGACCGAGCGAGGGACTAGCGCATTATCAGGGAACGAGGCACGAACCAAAGATCTAACCTTACGCCTGTCAGTGCTATTCCAGTAGTGGAACTGTCCGAAGAAGCCAACCATATCACCAATAATATATCATCTATTGGAGTTGGACTTTTACATCACCAATATACATCATTTGTTGGAGTTGCCTTTTTTTAAGTTGTAAAAAGAACCTTTTGAAGATGTAATTTTTTACATCTCCCGTTTTATATCTCCAAATTTATACCTTCTATTGGATATGCTCTAAGTCTGTATCGAATGTTACGTATTAGCCATCCCTCTCAAAAAATTACGTATTAGCAAGGCTACGTTTCAACTTAGGGTTCGCTTGTACATTTTGTCATATACTATTAGATAATGATGATTAAGTTAGAGCATACAAGATTCACATGCTACTATCATGAAGGGTTTTTCAACTTCCCAAGAAATGTATCTTAGGCGACTAGGGTTTAGTCTCCTCCTCTCGGCGCCAGCGTGTAACACCCCGGATGTAACTTTCCATATTTGTAACTCCAACTCTTGCCATTTCCGGCTATGTGTTATGATATTCCCTTCGTGGTCGGGTTTTGTTTTCCGTTTTGCATTTTGTTTCATCATGCATCTCATATCATGTTATCATGTGCATTGTATTTGCATACGTGTTCATCTCTTGCATCTGAGCATTTTCCCCGTTGTCCGTTTTGCAATCCGGCTCCCACCTCCTCCGGCGCACCCCTCTTGTTTCTTTTCGTGAGCGGGTGTTGAACGTTCTCGGAATGGACCGAGGCTTGTCAAGTGGCCTTGGTATACCACCGGTAGACCACCGGTCAAGTTTCATTCCATTTGGAGGTCGTTTGGTACCCCAACGGTTAACTGGGTAACCGCAAAGTCCGTTTGTGTGTTGCAGCAAAACCCCTCTCTAAACAGCCCAAAACCCCTCTAAGTCACTTCCATGCTCTAGGTCGTTTGATCACGATCGTGTGGGCGAAAACCGCACTCCATTTGGAGTCTCCTAGCTCCCTCTAGCTATATATATGTGAGACCCCCCGAAATTTCCGGATCCCAGAAACCCTAGCCTCTTCCACCGCGCGCCGGACGTGTCCGCCCGGCGCCGGACGAAACCCGCCGCCGCGCCCGACCAACCAGGATGCGCCACGTCACCGCCACCGGCTGCCCTCTCTCCCCTCCACCGCGCGGCCCGCCGAAGCCCGTTCCCGACCCCGCGGCCCGGGACGCCGCCGCCTCCTCCCACAGCTCGCCCGTCGTCGTCTCCGGCGGCTCCGGCCACCCGCGCCGCCGCCGCCCGCGGTCGCCGCCCCGCGGGCACCCGTTCCCCGCCGCCGCCTCGCATCTCCTCCGCCGCGCCTCCCCGCGCCTTTCCCCGAGCTACGGACGCCAGAGCCGCGCCGCGTCTTCCTTCCCCTCGCCGTCGTCTCCCTGCTCCGGCCAGCTCCATCGCCGGCGAGCTTCGCCTGATCCGATCTGAACAAAGCCTAGGGTTGACTTTCTCCTCTCCTCTAAAATTTCTAAGTCCTAATATTTTTACAATATGTGCACCTGTTCATCGCATCATAACTCTCTGCATATAGCTCCGTTTCGCGCGTGTAATATATCGAAATGTTCGTCTCAAGATGCTCTTCATTTTGTTCCATGGCACCATGTTCATTTGAGTCCATCTTGATGCCCAAATATCTGGTGCAAGAGTGCTAGTTGCTGTTATCTGCTGTTACTTATCAGAACTTGAGGATTTGTTATTTTTGTTGCATTTAATCTGTGCATCTTATGGGCATGAGCTCTACATGTGTTTTGTTGTATGCCATTCCATCTTTACACAGGTGTATGCCATGTATTTTTGTGATCTCTGTGGTGACTAGCACAAGCATGCAAACTAGGCTTCGTGATGTTTCTGATTTCAGGGACTTAGTAATTTACAGTGTCTTTGTCTGCTGTTATTTTGTTGCTATGTATCCATGTGGCTACAGAGAGATCCATGCTCCTTTTGGAGATGTTCAGTAGAGATGTTTTGTATATATTGTTGTAGTTGATCCATTCATGCACCTTTTTGCAATTATGGAGTGCCATAGCATGACTCAATCTTGCTCTACTTTTGCTATAAAATATTCCTGGCAGATTCTTAACATGATATTCAATTTAGCCAAGCTTGTTGTAGTTGTTTCTTACATTCTATGTATTTGATCTTGCCATGGATAGCTTTATAAACATGCCATATTGCTGTAGGTATGCTTGTTTTGTCAGGAATTGCTTTGTGGTGAGTGCATCAAGCTCACCAAGATGCCTTCATATTATTGTTTCTGCCATGCTCTGTTTTCTGCCAAGTCTGAAACCTGTTAACGAAACTTGCTATGTTTACATGGTTGCCATCATATCTTCTGATCCTTTTTGGCTTATGGTCAGTAAGAGACTTTTGTCATATGCATTTAGTAGAATACTTCTATGCCTTGTCTTGCCATTTTAAGTTCCTGTAGCATGTTGCTTCCTTGCTCTGAACATTGCTACCTGATGCTGTTTCAGCCATGTTTAGTATTTTCACCAAGTCTGTGAACCTGTTATCTTTTGCACTTTTGCCATGCTTGTTTGAGCCTGTTATGTTGTGAACTAGCCGTAGCTCAGTGTTCATCTTTTTTCAAGCCTCTCCTGTAGATTACCTCCATATGCTTTGTTGCTACGTTGGAGTGCTGTAGCAGTGTTACTTGTTGCATTCTAAGTGCTATCATGCTGTTAATCGCAGATTCGTGTCATTCTTGTTTTGCTTGCCATTTGCAAACCATGCATCCGTTTCCGGTGATCTTTATATCGATTTCAACCGAAATCATCTCATCTTTCCAGTGGCATGCTTGGTTTGCCAAGTTACTGCCTTGTTCATCATTTTTCGTCCGGAGCACGCATATGCATCGCATATCATATCTTGCATATCATTCATGTATTGCATCATGTTGCTTGTGCATTCCCCGTGATTGATTGTGGTTCCGTTGCTTGTGTTCTTGTTTTGGGTAGAGCCGGGAGACAAGTTCGTGAATGAGGAACCTGTTGAGTACGCTTACGAGGATCAAGCTTTCGACAACTCTGAGAACCTTGCAGGCAAGATGACCATACCCTCGAAATCACTTCTATCTTTGCTTTGCTAGTTGTTCTTTCTATTGCCATGCTGCGCTACCTACCGCTTTCTATATCATGCCTCCCATATTGCCATGTCAGCCTCTAACCATCCTTTCCTAGCAAACCGTTGTTTGGCTAAGTTACCGCTTTTGCTCAGCCCTTCTTATAGCGTTGCTAGTTGCAGGTGAAGTTGAAGTTTGTTCCATGTTGGAACATGGATATGTTGGGATATCACAATATCTCTTATTTAATTAATGCATCTATATATTGGGTAAAGGGTGGAAGGCTCGGCCTTATGCCTGGTGTTTTGTTCCACTCTTGCCGCCCTAGTTTCTGTCATACCGGTATTACGTTCCTTGAGTTTGCGTTCCTTACGCGGTTGGGTGATTTATGGGACACCCTTGACAGTTCGCCTTGAATAAAACTCCTCCAGCAAGGCCCAACCTTGGTTTTACCATTTGCCACCTAAGCCTTTTTCCCCCGGGTTTCGCGAGCCCGAGGGTCATCTTTATTTTAAACCCCGGACCAGTGCTCCTTCGAGTGCTGGCCCAAACTGGGCGATGTCCGGCGCCCCCTGGGCAACCAGGGTCTATGCCAACCCGATGTCTTGCCCATCCGGTGTGCCCTGAGAACGAGTTATGTGCAGCTCCTATCAGGATTTGTCGGCACATTCGGGTGGCTTTGCTAGTCTTGTTTTACCATTGTCGAAATGTCTTGTAAACCGGGATTCCGAGACTGATCGGGTCTTTCCGGGAGAAGGTTTATCCTTCGTTGACCGTGAGAGCTTATGATGGGCTAAGTTGGGACACCCCTGTAGGGTATTATCTTTCGAAAGCCGTGCCCGCGGTTATGAGGCAGATGGGAATTTGTTAATGTCCGGTTGTAGAGAACTCGTCACTTGACTTAATTAAAATACATCAACCGCGTGTGTAGCCGTGATGGTCTCTTCTCGGCGGAGTCCGGGAAGTGAACACGGTTTGAGTTATGCATGACGTAAGTAAGAGTTCAGGATCACTTCTTGGTCATTACTAGTTGACGACCGTTCCGTTGCTTCTCTTCTCGCTCTCATTTGCGTATGTTAGCCACCATATATGTTTAGTGCCTGCTGCGGCTCCACCTCATTACACCATCCTTTCCTATAAGCTTAAATAGTCTTGATCTCGCGGGTGTGAGATTGCTGAGTCCACGTGACTCACAGATTCTACCAAAACAGTTGCAGGTGCCGACGATGCCAGTGCAGATGATGCAATCAACCTCAAGTGGGAGTTCGACGAGGAACGTGGTCGTTACTATGTTTCTTTTCCTGATGATCAGTAGTGGAGCCCAGTTGGGACGATCGGGGATCTAGCATTTGGGGTTATCTTATTTTCATTTGGATTTGACCGTAGTCGGTCTATGTGTGGATTTTGGATGGTGTATGAATTATATTTATGTATTGTGTGAAGTGGCGATTGTAAGCTAACTCTCGTTATCCCATTCTTGTTCATTACATGGGTTTGTGTGAAGATGACCCTTCTTGCGACAATACCACAATGCGGTTATGCCTCTAAGTCGTGCCTCGACACGTGGGAGATATAGCCGCATCGTGGGCGTTACAAGTTGGTAATCAGAGCCATCCTCGACTTAGGAGCCCCTGCTTGATCGAATCGCTGGCGTTGTTGAGTCTAGAACAAAAATGTTTTGAGTCTTAGGATTATATATATCGGAGAGTAGGATTCTTTTTACTCCTCAGTCCCTTCGTCGCTCTGGTGAGGCCTCCTGACGTAGAAGTTTTGACTCTTCTCTCCTCAAATTTCACTAATTTTTTTTAGGATCGCGCGGGTATCTTGGAATCGTTCCGATGGTTTTGTGACGAGAACATTGTTCTTGGTGCCTCCTGACATTTAGGGGTTGTGGTAGTGTCCCGGGGAGTTGAGCTCCGAGGTGTTGTCGTCACAATTTTATCGTTGCAATTCTGAAATACCTGAGTTTCGCCGACATCGAAATCTCTTTTATGCAGTTGTTGGTGAGATCACCTCGACGCCACCCAGTACTGGGGCGGGAGTTCGGGAGTATTGCCATAACTCGTATAACGGATGCTTTTCGAAGGTTGAGGTAAACGATTTCCGAAGGTTTCTTGGTTATGTGTTGACGGATGGATACAGCTGGATCTAGGGATTGCTAGTTTGGGTGATATATTTTGTGTCCCCTGTATCCCCAACACCAAATTGCATAACCAGAATGTTTCGGGAGTTTATAAGTGGGAATTCAAGTAGCTCCTAGGATATCTTTCCGACAGACGCATGATATGAGATTGGGGTTCGACGTCTAGTGGTCCGCCTTTTCACGGTTGGTTTTACAGTGGTCTCGTAGTGTCTTAAAGAGTCCTTGGCTATGCCGACTCGGGGATGCTTCGTATGTCATGTGCACTGCCTTGTACATGATGGTGTTGTATGATTGAGCCCGTGTGGGCCCCACCACGAAAACTTCGGACGAAATCTTTATCATATGTTTGTTCCGGCTTATTCTGCAAGCCAATACTTTGTTTTGTTTTGAATTGTGATATTCGAGTTGCTTCGAAGTCAAATGTTGATTCCATACCTTTTTCTAAGTGGCTTCTCAACTTATGGAAGTGTGATGATTTACTATGGAATTCATTCGTTCATCCTCGTTCGAATGTTTATTGTCAAGACTATATGTTGCAATTTCTATCCGTTGATTCTTCTTGTCTATTTGTCTATCAAGATGCTAACGGATGTCACCCTCTTCAGGATGGCTCCGCCAACGTGTCAGAATCCGGAACGCAATGAAGGGAGTCAGGCGAACCCTCCGCCACCACCTCCGCCTCCGGAGGCATGGCAAGCTATCATGGCAGCCACCAACGCCAATGCTCAGATGATTCTGCAACTCTTGCAAGAACGCACCCAAGGGCAAGGCAATCAAGGAAATCAAGGTCAAGGCAACAATCAGCCTCACTTCGCTACCCTCAACTAGTTTCTCGCAAATCAGCCCAAGTCTTTCAGCTACTGTGTCGAGGCCACAGATGCCGATGATTGGCTCGTGGACATCAACAAGCATTTTGAATGTAGCAATGTCAGGCCTGAGGACCATGTCAAGTTCGCTTCTTTTCAGCTGAAGGATCAAGCTGCTGATTGGTATCAACAATACAAAGATTCCAGAGGAGGTCGTGTGATCACTTGGACTGACTTCTGTCGGGACTTCAAAGCGCACCACATTCCACAAAGTGTTGTTGAGAGTAAGCGTGAGGAGTTCCGCAATCTCAAGCAAGGCAACATGTCTGTGTATCAATTCAACATCCAGTTTCAGAAACTTGCTCGCTTCGCTAAACAAGACGTTCCTGATGAAAAGAGCATGATCTATCACTTCAGAGGTGGCCTTAGAGAGGATCTGCAGTTAGCTCTCGTTCTTGTTGAGCCTACTCAGTTTGATCAATTCTATAACATGGCACAGAAGCAAGAGGCTGCTCAGCTCAAGTGTGAGGCTTCTAAGAAGAGAGTCAGAGACGCAGTTCAGTCTTCTTCTTCCTCACTAGTGGCTGCTAAGCAACAGAAGTTCTGGTTGCCTCCTCCTCCTCCGTTTCGTTAGCCTTACCAGCAGAAGAACAAAGGTGGCCATGATCTTCCCACTCTTCCAACTCTGGCTATAAGAACAAGTCTCAGAATCAAGCTCCAAGGCCGAATGCTCCTTATCATCGTCCACTCTCAGAGGTGACTTGCAACAAGTGTCAGCAGAAAGGTCACTATGCTAACAAATGCTTCAACCAAAGGCGTCTTCCGCCTCCTCCTCCTGTCAGATCTTCCAGCAATGCAGTGGTCAAGCATAATCCCAAGTCTGCAAAGGTGAACATGATGAATGCAGCTCAAGCAGAGGAATCTACTGATGTGATAATGGGTAATCTCTCAGTTAATGATATTCCTGCAAAAGTTCTTTTTGATACTGGTGCATCTATTTCTTTCATATCAAGACCTTTTGCATCCATGAACAATTTGCATACTATTGATCTGCCTAAGCCGATAGCGGTTTCCTCTCCGGGATTATTCATGAATACCAAAATGATGGCTCCGGATGTTTCTATCAAGATGGGCAACTATAAATTTTTATCTTCTCCAATGGTTCTTGGTGACTCGGATATTGATCTAATTCTCGGGATGGACTGGCTTTCTAAGCATGAGGCTCAACTTGATTGTGCTGCCAGGGAAATTCAATTGACACACTCTTCTGAGGATGTTATTATTTATGCCGCTCGTGATGAAACCATTCGGTTATTTTCTCTCAATGAGAAGGGCGAATTGAATGCCATCTCTCAGATTCCAGTCGTTTGTGAGTACCAAGATGTCTTTCCAGAAGAGCTTCCGGGTATGCCTCCTCACCGGCAGTTGAGTTCGTTATCGATCTTGAGCCCGGCACTGAACCCGTTTGCAAGCGTCCATACAAGCTTGGACCCAAGGAGTTGAAGGAATTGAAGAAACAGCTCGATGAACAAGAGCGTCTGGGTTTGATCAGACCGAGTTCTTCTCCATGGGGTTGTGTTGTTCTTTTTGTCCAGAAGAAGGATGGCACGGAACGACTTTGTGTCGACTACCGTCCATTGAACAAGAAGACAATCAAGAACAAGTATCCACTTCCCAACATCAATGAGCTATTCGAGCAACTCAAAGGTGCTAAAGTATTCTCCAAGCTTGACCTTCGTATGGGTTATCATCAGATTCACATTCGTGAAGAAGATATTCCCAAGACAGCATTCAGAACAAGCTTTGTTTCTTATGAATATACTGTCATGTCTTTCGGCCTTGTCAATGCTCCTCCAACATTCTCTCGGATGATAAATTTCATCTTCAACCCCTATACCAATGAATTCGTCCTGGTGTATCTTGATGATATCTTGGTCTTCTCCAAGAATAAGAAGGATCATGCCAAACATTTGCGATTGGTGCTCGACAAACTCAGAGAGTATCAATTTTATGCGAAGTTTTCCAAATGTGAGTTTTGGCTTGATGAAGTTCTTTACCTTGGTCACATCATCTCTGCCAAGGGCATCGCTGTTAATCCCGAGAAGGTGTCCGCAATTGTGAATTGGGAACCTCCTCAGAATGTCAAGCAGCTTCGCAGTTTTCTTGGCCTTGCAAGCTATTGCCGAAGATTCGTTGAGAATTTCTCTAAGATTGCAAAGCCTCTTTCCAACCTCCTCCAGAAGCATGTGAAGTATGTCTGGTCTCCTGAGTGTGACGTTGCTTTCAACACTCTCAAAGAGAAACTAGTCACAGCTCCTGCCTTAACCCCTCCTGACGAATCCAAGCCATTTGAAGTTTTCTGTGATGCTTCTCTTCAAGGTCTCGGTGCTGTGTTAATGCAAGAGAAGAAAGTTGTGGCCTATACCTCTCGTCAGTTGAAGCCCAATGAAAAGAACTACCCCACTCACGATCTTGAGTTGGCGGCAGTTGTCCATGCATTAATAACGTGGAGACATCCCTTGTTGGGAAGAAAAGTGGACATATTAACCGATCACAAGAGTCTCAAGTACATCTTCACTCAGCCCAACCTCAACCTCAGGCAAACTCGATGGGTCAAAATGATTCAAGAGTACAATCCGAGTATTGAATATACTCCAGGCAAAGCCAATGTCATTCCAGATGCTTTGAGCAGGAAGGCTTATTGCAACAGCTTAATTCTCAAGCCATTCCAACCGGATCTTTGTGAAGCTTTCCGCAAGCTGAATCTCCAAGTTGTTCCTCAAGGCTTTCTTGCCAACCTCATAGTCTCTCCTACTTTGGAAGATCAAATTCGTGAGGCGCAGATCCTGGATACCATGGTGAAGAAGGTGAAACGTGGTATCGACAAGGGTCTTTCCAAATACAAGTGCTATCGCATTGATGACAGAGACACTTTATTCTTCAAGGACCGGACTGTGGTTCCCAAAGGTGATCTAAGGAAAGTCATTATGAACGAGGTGCACAATTCTCTTCTTTCCATTCATCCTGGAAGTACGAAGATGTACCATGACCTCAAGCAGTCATATTGGTGGACTCGAATGAAGCGAGAAATCGCCCAATTCGTGAATGAGTGTGATGTCTGTCGAAGGGTGAAAGCAGAACACCAACGACCAGCTGGTCTCCTCCAACCTCTTGCTATCCCAGAGTGGAAGTTTGATCATATCGAAATGGACTTCATGACTGGATTTCCAAAGTCCAAGCGCGGAAATGATGCTATCTGCGCTGTCATCGACAAGCTTTCTAAAGTGGCTCATTTCTTGCCAACCAAAGAATCTATCACATCAGCTCAGTTGGCAGAGCTATACACCTCCAGGATTGTCTCCTTGCACGGCATTCCACAATTGATTTCTTCAGATCGTGGAAGCATCTTCACTTCTAAGTTCCGGGACTCCTTCCAGAAGGCCATGGGCACTAACATTCGCTTCTGCACAGCTTTCCATCCTCAAACTAGTGGCCAAGTCGAGCGAGTCAATCAAATTCTTGAAGATATGCTCAGGGCTTGTGTCATTTCCTTTGGCATGAAATGGGAAGATTGTCTTCCATATGCCGAATTCTCCTACAACAACAGCTTCCAAGCAAGTTCGGGCAAGGCCCCATTCGAGATTCTCTATGGCAGAAAGTGTCGTACTCCTCTCAATTGGTCAGAGACTGGTGAACGCCAACTTCTTGGTAATGACTTAATCACAGAGGCTGAAGAAATGTGTAAAGTCATCCGTGAAAATCTCAAAGCCGCGCAATCGCGCCAGAAGAGTTACTATGATAGTAAGCACCGTGATGTGGCTTTCGAGATCGAAGACCATGTCTACCTCCGCGTTTCTCCAATGAAAGGCACTCGTCGCTTCGGTATCAAAGGGAAGCTTGCCCCTAGATACGTGGGTCCTTTCAAGATCATTGGCAAAAGAGGCGACCTCGCCTATCAACTTGAGCTTCCCTCCAACTTCGCGAACGTGCACGATGTGTTCCACGTGTCACAGCTTCGCAAGTGCTTCAAGACGCCTAAGCGCACCATCAACTTCGAAGAGATTGACCTTCAAGAAGATCTGTCTTATCATGAGCACCCCGTTGCTATTCTAGAAGAAACTGAGCGCAAGACTCGCAACATGTCAATCAAATTCCTGAAAGTGAAGTGGTCGCACCATTCCGACCGAGAAGCCACCTGGGAACGCGAGGACCATCTCCGTTCTGAATATCCGGAGTTCTTTCAGTCCTAGATCTCGGGACGAGTCCTCTCGTAGTGGTGGAGTGTTGTAACACCCCGGATGTAACTTCCCATATTTGTAACTCCAACTCTTGTCATTTCCGGCTATGAGTTATGATATTCCCTTCGTGGTCGGGTTTTGTTTTCCGTTTTGCATTTTGTTTCGTCATGCATCTCATATCATGTCATCATGTGCATTGTATTTGCATACGTGTTCGTCTCTTGCATCCGAGCATTTTCCCCGTTGTCCGTTTTGCAATCCGGCGCTCCCACCTCCTCCGGCGCACCCCTCTTGTTTCTTTTCGTGAGCGGGTGTTGAATGTTCTCAGAATGGACCGAGGCTTGTCAAGTGGCCTTGGTATACTACCGGTAGACTACCGGTCAAGTTTCGTTCCATTTGGAGGTCGTTTGGTACTCCAACGGTTAACCGGGTAACCGCAAAGTCCGTTTGTGTGTTGCAGCAAAACCCCTCTCTAAACAGCCCAAAACCCCTCTAAGTCAATTCCATACTCTAGGTCGTTCGATCATGATCGTGTGGGCGAAAACCGCACTCCATTTGGAGTCTCCTAGCTCCCTCTAGCTATATATATGTGACACCCCCCGAAATTTCCGGATCCCCGAAACCCTAGCCTCTCCCTCCGCGCGCCGGACGTGTCCGCCCGGCGCCGGACGAAACCCGCCGCCGTGCCCGACCAACCAGGACGCGCCACGTCACCACCGACGGCCGGCCTCTCTCTCCTCCACCGCGCGGCCCGCCGAAGCCCGTTCCCGGCCCCCGCGGCCCGGGACGCCGCCGCCTCCTCCCGCAGCTCGCCCGTCGTCGTCTCCGGCAGCTCCGGCCACCCGCGCCGCCGCCGCGCCGGGGAGCGCCGCCGCCGCCGCCCGCGGTCGCGGCCCCGCGAGCACCCGTTCCCCGTCGCCGCCTCGCATCTCCTCCGCCGCGCCTCCCCGCGCCCTTCCCCGAGCTACGGACGCCGGAGCCGCGCCGCGTCGTCCTTCCCCTCGCCGTCGTCTCCCTGCTCCGGCTAGCTCCATCGCCGGCGAGCTTCGGCCGATCCGATCTGAACAAAGCCTAGGGTTGACTTTCTCCTCTCTAAAATTTCCAAGTCCTAATATTTTTACAATATGTGCACCTGTTCATCGCAACATAACTCTCTGCATATAGCTCCGTTTCGTGCGTGTAATATATCGAAATGTTCGCCTCGAGATGCTCTTCATTTTGTTCCATTGCACTATGTTCATTCGAGTCCATCTTGATGCCCAAATCTCTGGTGCAAGAGTGCTAGTTGCTGTTATCTGCGGTTACTTATCAGAACATGAGGATTTGTTATTTTTGTTGCATTTAATATGTGCATCTTATGGGCATGAGCTCTACATGTGTTTTGTTGTATGCCATGCCATATTTATAGAGGTGTATGCCATGTATTCTTGTGATCTCTGTGGTGACTAGCACAAGCATGCAAACTAGGCTTCGTGATGTTTCTGATTTCAGGGACAGTAAATTTACCAAGTCTGTCTGCTGTTATTTTGTTTCTATGTATCCATGTGGCTACAGAGAGATCCATGCTCCTTTTGGAGATGTTCAGTAAGGATGTTTTGTATATATTGTTGTAGTTGATCCATTCATGTCCCTTTTTGCAATTATGGAGTGCCATAGCATGACTCAATCTTGTTCTATTTTTGCTATAAAATATTCCTGGCAGATTCTTAGCATGATATTCAATTTAGCCAAGCTTGTTGTAGTTGTTTCTTACATTCTATGTATTTTCCCTTGCCATGGATAGATTTATAAACATGCCATCTTGCTATAGGTATGCTTGTTTTGTCAGGCATTACTTTGTGGTGAGTGCATCAAGCTCACCAAGATGCCTTCATATTATTGTTTCTGCCATGCTCTGTTTTCTGCCAAGTCTGAAACCTGTTAACGAAACTTGCTATGTTTACATGGTTGCCATCATATCTTCTGATCCTTTTTGGCTTATGGTCAGTAAGAGACTTTTGTCATATGCATTTAGTAGAATACTGCTATGCCTTGTCTTGCCATTTTAAGTTCCTGTAGCATGTTGCTTTTGTGCTCTGAACATTGCTACCTGATGCTGTTTCAGGCATGTCCAGTAATTTCACCAAGTCTGTGAACCTGTTATCTTTTGCACTTTTGCCATGCTTGTTTGAGCCTTTTATGTTGTGAACTAGCCGTAGCTCAGTGTTCATCGTTTTTCAAGCCTCTCCTGTAGATTACCGCCATATGCTTTGTTGCTACGTTGGAGTGCTGTAGCATTGTTACTTGTTGCATTCTAAGTGCTATCATGCTGTTAATCGCAGATTCGTGTAATTCTTGTTTTGCTTGCCATTTGCAAACCGTGCATCTGTTTCCGGTGATCTTTATATCGATTTCAACCGAAATCATCTCATCTTTCCATTGGCATGCTTGATTTGCCAAGTTACTGCCTTGTTCATTATTTTTCGTCCGGAGCACGCATATGCATCGCATATCATATCTTGCATATCATTCATGTATTGCATCATGTTGCTTGTGCATTCCCCGTGATTGACTGTGGTTCCGTTGCTTGTGTTCTTGTTTTGGATAGAGCCGGGAGACGAGTTCGTGAACGAGGAACCTGTTGAGTACGCTTATGAGGATCAAGTTTTCGACAACTCTGAGAACCTTGCAGGCAAGATGACCATACCCTCGAAATCACTTCTATCTTTGCTTTGCTAGTTGTTCGTTCTATTGCCATGCTGCGCTACCTACCGCTTGCTATATCATGCCTCCCATATTACCATGTCAGCCTCTAACCATCCTTTCCTAGCAAACCGTTGTTTGGCTAAGTTACCGCTTTTGCTCAGCCCTTCTTATAGCGTTGCTAGTTGCAGGTGAAGTTGAAGTTTGTTCCATGTTGGAACATGGGTATGTTGGGGTATCACAATATCTCTTATTTAATTAATGCATCTATATATTGGGTAAAGGGTGGAAGGCTCGGCCTTATGCCTGGTGTTTTGTTCCACTCTTGCCGCCCTAGTTTCTGTCATACCGGTATTATGTTCCTTGAGTTTGCGTTCCTTACGCGGTTGGGTTATTTATGGGACACCCTTGACAGTTCGCCTTGAATAAAAGTCCTCCAGCAAGGCCCAACCTTGGTTTTACCATTTGCCACCTAAGCCTTTTTCCCCCGGGTTTTCGCGAGCCCGAGGGTCATCTTTATTTTAAACCCCCGGACCAGTGCTCCTTCGAGTGCTGGCCCAAACTGGGCGATGTCCGGCGCCCCCTGGGCAACCAGGGTCTATGCCAACCCGACGTCTTGCCCATCCGGTGTGCCCTGAGAACGAGTTATGTGCAGCTCCTATCGGGATTTGTCGGCACATTCGGGTGGCTTTGCTGGTCTTGTTTTACCATTGTCGAAATATCTTGTAAACCGGGATTCCGAGACTGATCGGGTCTTTCCGGGAGAAGGTTTATCCTTCGTTGACCGTGAGAGCTTATGATGGGCTAAGTTGGGACACCCCTGCAGGGTATTGTCTTTCGAAAGCCGTGCCCGCGGTTATGAGGCAGATGGGAATTTGTTAATGTCCGGTTGTAGAGAACTCGTCACTTGACTTAATTAAAATACATCAACCGCGTGTGTAGCCGTGATGGTCTCTTCTCGGCGGAGTCTGGGAAGTGAACACGGTTTGAGTTATGCATGACGTAAGTAAGAGTTCAGGATCACTTCTTGGTCATTACTAGTTGACGACCGTTCCGTTGCTTCTCTTCTCGCTCTCATTTGCGTATGTTAGCCACCATATATGTTTAGTGCCTGCTGCAGCTCCACCTCATTACACCATCCTTTCCTATAAGCTTAAATAGTCTTGATCTCGCGGGTGTGAGATTGCTGAGTCCACGTGACTCACAGATTCTACCAAAACAGTTGCAGGTGCCGACGATGCCAGTGAAGATGATGCAATCGACCTCAAGTGGGAGTTCGACGAGGAACGTGGTCGTTACTATGTTTCTTTTCCTGATGATCAGTAGTGGAGCCCAGTTGGGACGATCGGGGATCTAGCATTTGGGGTTATCTTATTTTCATTTGGATTTGACCGTAGTCGGTCTATGTGTGGATTTTGGATGGTGTATGAATTATATTTATGTATCGTGTGAAGTTGCGATTGTAAGCCAACTCTCGTTATCCCATTCTTGTTCATTACATGGGTTTGTGTGAAGATGACCCTTCTTGCGACAAAACCACAATGCGGTTATGCCTCTAAGTCGTGCCTCGACACGTGGGAGATATAGCCGCATCGTGGGCGTTACACAGCGCTAGTCCACACTGCCTCCGATGGCCTTTGTGTCGTGAAGATTCGGAGGACCCGGCCCCTCATCGACGGGAGGGACACCATCCTCGTTCGTGTTTGGTTCAACATCTTGGTTGGGGTGTGTGACGATGGCGATGTCACCTAGTAGGTATAATGTCTCTCACATCTGATCCCCCTACCGATGGTGCATCTAGCTTCGATATGGGCCTATGGCTATGTGTTTTCGTTCCATCTCGTTTGATTCGTTCGGTGCCGGTCTTTGGTGAATCTGTTTGGATCTAGTGTTCTTTCATCCTCGGTCGTGTGTATACAAGTTTGATTCTTCTGATCTACGCTTCTCTTCATTGGCGACGGCTGTTGTTCTGGTGTGTTGGTCTTGTGGTGCCTTAGCACGGCGATTTTTTGACTGTTTGCCTAACTCTGGAGAGGGAGGGGCGATGGCGGTTGTAGTCGTCGCTAGGTGATACACAAACCTAGTTGTAATTTTACAACTTTTGGTGTCCTCTATACCGCCATCACAGATGATGAATAGATTGGAAATTTCTCCCACAAAAAGAATAATGACAAAATTATAGTTCGGTTCCCTCGAATTGTCACATAGTTTACATTTGGAACCGGACACGGTAAGCCCATAACCAAATTTATCAAGGATCATAGGTGAGGTGGCATGTTTTTGACACAAAAATACATGGGTCGAACCTCCTCCTCATCATGTTCCTCTCTCATCTTTTCCTTCAACCCGGATCTCACAGGAGGCATTTCATAAAGCACATCATGTTATCTCTGTACGTCACCCATGCACCACCCTTCGCCAGCACCTTGATAGAGGCAAAGGTGTCCCGTCTTTCGATGATATGGTAGCTATCGTTTTGGTGGAAGTCGACTTTGACGATCCAACTAGGAACGTGTGAAAACATCATGGCTTAGCAATCGCTAAACCAACTTCGAGAGGTTATTGACCACGCCAGAGCACGACAACCTGACCACGAGGGTCTATTTCCTGCAGGCAAATGAAGAACAATCAAGAAACTGAGATAACAATCTGGATATTACAAAAATAAGAGGAAAGATTTATTAATCAAGTGGGGTGATACATTTCCAACGTATCTATGATTTATGAAGTATTCATGCCATGTTTATTATAGTTTCATATGATTTTGGTGCCCTTTTATATGACTTCCATGGACTGACATATTGACCTAGTGACCAGTGCGAGTTGCAGTTTTTCGCTTATTTTTGGTTTTCTAAAAAATCCATATCAAATGAAGTCAAAATGCAGCGAAACTTTTTGACAATTTTTTCTGGGAGCAAAGGGACCCAGGAAGCTTCCGGAGAGCACCAAAAGACCCACAGGGGTCCCACAAGCCACCAGGGCGTGCCCAGGGGAGTGGTCACGCCCTGGTGCCTCGTGGGCCCCCTATGGCACCTCTTTGCGTGATTCTAGTGAAGGAAATATGCCCTAGAGGCAATAATAAAGTTGTTATTTATATTTCCTTATATCATGATAAATGTTTATTATTCATGCTAGAATTGTATTAACCAGAAATTTAGTACATGTGTGAATAGATTGACAAACAGAGTGTCCCTAGTATGCCTCTACTTGACTAGCTCATTAATCAAAGATGGTTAAGTTTCCTAACCATAGGCATGTGTTGTCATTTGATGAACGGGATCACATTATTAGAGAATGATGTGATGGACAAGACCCATCCGTTAGCTTAGCATAATGATCGTTTAGTTTTATTGCTATTGCTTTCTTCATGACTTATACATATTCCTCTGAGTATGAGATTATGCAACTCCCGAATACCGGAGGAACACTTTGTGTGCTATCAAACATCACAACGTAACTGGGTGATTATAAAGATGCTCTACAGGTGTCTCCGATGGTGTTTGTTGAGTTGGCATAGATCGAGATTACGATTTGTCACTCCGAGTATCGGAGAGGTATCTCTGGGCCCTCTCGGTAATGCACATCACTATAAGCCTTGCAAGCAATTTGACTAATGAGTTAGTTACGGGATGATGCATTATGGAACGAGTAAAGAGACTTGCTGGTAACAATATTGAACTAGGTTTGGTGATACCGACGATCGAATCTCGGGCAAGTATCATACCGATGACAAAGTGAATTACGTATGTTGTTATACGGTTTGACCGATAAAGATCTTCGTAGAATATGTAGGAACCAATATGAGCATCCAGGTTCCGCTATTGTTTATTGACCGGAGATGTGTCTCGGTCATTTCTACATAGTTCTCGAACCAGTAGTGTCGCGGAATTGTCACGGCAGATGTCCTTGGGCTAGGACTTAGTCGTGGAGCCATCGCAACTAGGAAGCTTGAAGGGGTTATGCGGGACAAGGAACACGAGGGTTTATACTGGTTCGGCCCCTTACGGTGAAGGTAAAGCCTACGTCCAGTTCGAGGTGTTATTGATTAGGGTTACGATCGCCAGGGAGCTAAACACTTATCCCGGCTCTCGGAGAGATCGTTGTCGCCCCAAAACCGCTGCCGGGTCGTCCCTTTATATAGGGAGGCTGACGCCCAGCAGCCCTTAGAGTCCCGGCCGGCTCATAAGAGTGTCCGGCTCGGGCTCTAAAACAATACTTCCCTTACACTACAAGTCTACTATAACAATGATTGTAACTACGGGCTTTAAGCCATATCCGGGTCTCAGCCCATCTCTAGCCCATTATCCTGAAACTTAGCTCCGGGCTTCTGGTAATGATCCTTGGAGTAACCCGGCCCTCCTGGCGGGTGACCCCCAGGTCTATATCCTCAACATTAGGCCCCAGATTGACTTGAGCCGGCTCGTGTCAATCTTCAGCTCCGCAGTCAGAAAAAATCTCCGGCTTATCATTCATGTGAAGGTCATAACCCGGAGTGACGTCATCCTCTGGACTCCGGGTAATCCGCCGTGACGTCATCCTCCACTAAGTCCGTTTTTTACTCCGCCAGATCCGCAACGGATCTTTGCTTTTACTGACCTTCCGAGAATCGAGGCGTCGTGAGGGGGGAGATAACCACGCCGTGGCCTCCTTAAATCCCGCGCCCGCTTATGACTCGGCCTTATAAATAGGCCGGCCCGGCACTCTCTTCTTCACATTCTCCTTCTTCCTCGCACTGCCGTTCCTCTGCCCGAGCTTCTGCCGCCGCCGCCGTCGCACCCCTGGTCTTCCTCAACCCGGCCGCTGCATCAACCTGACTCGGACCAGATAACGTCGGCAACCTCCTCTCTTCCTCAACTCCGGTGAGTCTTCTCTGCCTTGCTAGAATAGATCTGCGGTAGGGTTTCTTCAGTTCTTCGTGTTCGTCACCATTGCCCACAAACTCGGTAGTTCTTGTTGCCACCGTAGTTGGTTGATCCTTAACCTCGCGTAGAACCACTGCGGTAGAGGTTTGAGACCCATTTCATCTGTAAGAAACCCTCTTTTTACTGCATAAGAACTGTGTTCAACCTCAAAAACTTCTCCTGCCTCTGTTTTTTAGGTCTAGAAAACTTTCTCTGCTCCGACTACTTTGATCCAAAAAAGTTACTGTAATATGTGAAATCTGTTTACCACACTTAGTAAAAACTGCAGTCCTTGAATTTTGGCAGCTTATATTTCCGACTTAGAGAAAACACGCGCCGTAGAACTTTCCGGTTTAAAGAGAATCATGCTCTGTAGTCTCTTCCGACTTAACCGCAGTAAGCTGTAGACGACCAACTTATCCTGAAAGCCCCGACGGCTTAGATAACCCACCGTATCAATACATACCATTAGTCCCCTTCATAAGCCGTCATTGTAACTTGAATGATAAACTCCGGCTTATAATTAACCCGGACACTTTTCTCTTCCTCGTAGACCACCCACCGTCACCATGCCTCCCAAGGCTCCCATCACTTGCAACTGGATGAAATCCAGCGTCACCGAAGAGACCCTGGCCAACTTCGTTAAGTCCGGATATCTGCCTAAGAAAGAAGTGATGTCCTACCGTTCCCCTGACCCGTCCGAAGAAAGGCCACAGCCGAGAGACGGGGAGGTAGTGATCTTTGCCGACCATATGAGCCGGGGCTTCGCACCGCCCGGCTCAAAATTCTTCCGGGACGTGCTCAACTCCTTTGATCTTCGGCCTCAGGATATAGGACCCAATTCCATATCCAACATCTGCAACTTCCAAGTTTTTTGTGAAGTATATCTTGGAGAAGAGCCGAGTCTGCTGCTCTTCAGAGAGCTGTTCTATTTGAACCGCCAAACCGAGTGCGCAAACGGTCCAAGTCTAGAGTTAGGCGGCATCTCCATCCAACGGCGCAGGGATTGTCTGTTCCCTTACGCAGAACCGCCAAGTCACCCCAAGGACTGGAACATGACTTGGTTCTACTGCCAAGACACGTCCCCGGCTGATGAGAGCCCGCTGCCCGGCTTTCGCCCAACACGCCTGGAGCCAACTCATCCATTATCCGACAAGCTGACTGCCGCAGAACGCCAGCCTCTGCTTCCAACGATCAACAAGATCAAAGCCCTGCTAGGCAATGGTCTGAACGGAATTGACCTGGTCCGGGTCTGGATCTCATGGCGGGTGATCCCATTGAGCCGCCGCCCCGGCTTAATGTGTGAGTACACCGGGCGAAAGGATGACCCGCAGAGGCACAGTCGCAATGATCTTCCAGAAGACGTTGCTGAAGAAGAGACCAAGGCTCTTTTAAACGAGAGCCTGGTAGACTGTGGAAGAACCGGGCTAGCCCCGTTCTGCAAGACCAATCCAGCCCCAGCGGTAAGCCGCTGACTTTAACCTTTCCATTTTGTTTTACCTGTCATCTTACTAAGAACTCATTACTGTATTTCTCAGGCTGATGATAAATTCTGGCGGGTCAAGTATGACCATGAGGCGGCCAAGAAGGCCAGGAAGGCAAAGAAAGCCGCCAAGAGAGCCGCCCCTCGCAAAAAGGGAAACAGACCCACTGCTTCGGAGCTGCTGCAATTAAGCGATAGCTCCGAGTCAGAGGTAACCCTTAAATCTTTTAAATTCTTGCAGTATATGTTGTCTGATGCTGTCCGCCTTATCAACACTTGCTTATTGACAGGATGACACCGGCGCCAGTAACCCGGCGGTCGAAGAGGTAACATCACTTTCCTCCGGCTCGGAGCCTTTACCACAGCTGAAAGTCCGAAGGGTAACCCGGAGAGTAAACTTTTCCCATCCATTAGCTCACCGAGACCCTCAATTTCTTTCGAAGCAGCAGGTTCACGAGAGCCGGCGTCACACCCGGGCCCGCAAGGACACCGACCTCTCCACTGGGTTACCCGACGCAACGAGAAAACGCCGCACTGAGGTTTTTTCTCACCTGTACCCTTTTCATCCGTTGGCGGGTGTCATCCGTCAGCCACTCAACTCTTCTGACTCCAATTACCAGGAGACCTCCCCCTCCTCGGGTGACTCCATGCAGTCAAGTCTGCCGGCCTTAGAGACTGCCCCCGGGTAACAACAATCTCCTTACATTATCTGTCTGTACTTACCCTTTGTATGCCTAACACTTCTGCCTTTTCAGTGCCCAGGCAAAGCTCACCAAAAGAGTAAAGAAGACCAGGTCAGCCGGAGTGCCCGACTTGCCTGAGCCGGAGACGACGGTTCAAGAGCCGCCAGTCGCCTCCGCCCCTGAAGCCACCATTCCCATGGATACGGCGCCTGAAGCCCCTGCCCCGACCACCAAGACAACGACCGAAACATTAGCTAACCCGGAGGCCTCCGGCTCAGCCCCACCAGCTAACGACCCGGACGTGGTAATTACCCGGACGGAGTTTGTTGAGCCGGGGAGGCCGACCGCGCTGGCCAAATGCTCCGCGAGGGGGGAGTTGCTACAACCCCACCGGGTGAATCTGGATCTCTCCAGCTACACCGACTTTAGTATTGGAGAACTCGTCTCAGGCTATATCAGCCAGGTTCACAAGAGCCGGGACGCCGAGATCGCCATGGTCAACCAGATCCAACAAAAATCTGAGGTAACCTTCTGCTGTTCTCTTACTTTCCGCATAGT
This sequence comes from Aegilops tauschii subsp. strangulata, assembly GCF_002575655.3. Taxonomy (NCBI): domain Eukaryota; kingdom Viridiplantae; phylum Streptophyta; class Magnoliopsida; order Poales; family Poaceae; genus Aegilops; species Aegilops tauschii. Next base: position 212,100,129 of record NC_053040.3, read on the forward strand.
GATCCTTGCCATTCTAGCCCCCAAGTCTAGGACTTATACTTGAATATGTTGTAAACTTTAGATTCCGGCTTACTGAACTGAGCCGGCCGTACATAGATAGATACGTTCAATATGCATTAGCCCCCAAGTGCTAAGTGTCTTTGCTTGGAAAGCGCTTGGGACTTTATAAAATGACTGTTAATAACCCGGAAATATATGCAGGCTGTTGGCAAGAAATTAGAGTCGGACCTGGCGGATCTCAAGAGCCGGCTGAAGGCACAAGAGATGGAGACCCGGAAGGCAAATGCCAAGTTTGTCTCCAGCATCGCCGCTCAGGAGAAATTGAAGACTGAATTCGACGCTGGGCGGAAGGCCTGGGCTGAGGAGAAAGCTGCACTGGTGACCCGGGCAGAACAGGCGGAGAAGGCCCTCACTGAGAAGACCGCTGAGCTCTTCGGTCTAAAGCGCCAAGTGTCCCAAATGGTAGCTGCCATCTTCGGTAAGTTGCCTCACCGGCTTTCATTCAAGTTGGAATGTTTACATCTCTTAACTCATCCTTATCACCGGGTCATCTGATGTTGTTAAACAGGTTCCAGAAGCGCCAACTTGAACCAGAGCGTGGTCACCAAGTTAAAGGCCGTGTACACCCTGGTGGAACAGCTCTACACCGGGTCACAGCGGGCTTTAGCTGTGGTGGCCCTGTCAAATGAAGTGCCGACTCATCTGGCCGAAGTCCTGCGCCGGCTCGCAGTTCTGCCGCAGCGGATCCAGGAGCTACGACGAGCATCCGCGAGATCCGGAGCAATCGCCGCACTGAGCCGGGCCAAAGCCTTCTTGCCGGAGCTAGACCCGGCAGATATCGCCCTGGGTTACCCTAGCCTGAAAGAAGACGGCTCAGCGTTCGACCAGAAGGACTTCGCGGCTTGCGTGAAGGCTGTGCGCCCGGTGGCCACCATCATCGGGAACGACACCGATTTAACCAAGTATCAGCCGGGATACAACGCGGAGAATCAGAGGATTCCAACCCCTCGCTATGAAGCTATCAATCTGATTCCCCCGGCTCGCCAGCACACCTTCGCCCCGGAGATTAACCCGGCCGGGTTAATTGACGAAGAAGCTCAGTTCGAAGCTCTCAGCGGCATCAACTGGAAGTCGTCGACCTTCGAAGCCTTGGGATCAGCCGAAGCAGAAGATGAGCCGGGGACTTCAACTCAGCAGGCGTCATAAACCGGCTAGCGGCTCACCAAACAACGCCCATCCTTGAAACTTTGAAAGATTTTTGTAATAGAGTAGGTGCAACAATTTATCTCTGCCGTGCCATCGTGCACGTAATGAATGCTGAAATCCTTTGAAGTCATTCTTTTGATGCTCCTCCGGGTCGGAATTATCCCTTTGTCCTTCTCAACCTTAAAAAGTGCCTTTAAATATCTGCATAGAAAGGCAAATTACAAGTCGCAAAGCGGCTTACCGCCCTGAGAATCAGGTGTTTGAGATGGATAACCCGGGATACGAACCAAAAAAGATCGGTCCTTAACTATGCTCGAACATAGCTGTGATGACACACTTAATAGCCTGTAAGCATACTTCCGGGTTAAATAACCCGGGTAGCACGGTTGGTACCTTAACTCAAATTTATTTGTCTTGATGACATCCATGATGCTCGACTAACAAGATGAACCAAAATTAAGCCGGCAAGTGAAACCCGGCAGTACATACTTTGACATGATCAAAGCAAGTTTGTGGTAAAATATAAAAACTTAAGGGCTTCCGGTTCGAATACGACCAGAAACTCGGTCCAAAGGGGTTAAGCTAAGATTCGGATACGATCATATAGCCCCCAGTGGGTTTGGCGATGCCAATCAAGAGGGTATCGACAGCTATGTTCTCTTTGGTTCGAATACGACCCATGTTTGAACAGGAAGCCCCCAAGTGATTCTGAAAATTTGTTTAACGACGCTGATTCGAATACGATCCACGTCGGTTCTCAGAGGGGTTACACTATGATTCAAATATGACCAGAGGCAACTTCCCAATGAGCTCGGCACTTTGCCAATCAAATGGGTATCGACAACTATGTTCTCTTTGGTTCGAATACGACCCATGTGTGAACAGGAAGCCCCCAAGCGACTTTACTGCTTACAGCTAGATTCGAAGATGATCATAAGCCGGATCTTCTGTAAGTCAGCATGTAACAACACACATTTTTGGAAGAGAGCAAAGGACAGAGGTCCTGCTTTATTGCTTTATCATAATATATACATGGCTGAGATAAATATGTACATCACAAGAGTCGGAAGCTCAAGTGTAGTAAGGCCGAAGCTGAGCTATGTTCCACGGCCGACGGGTCTCCTCCTCAGATTTACGTGAGTCCTTATGCTCCTGGATATCAATGAGGTAATATGACCCGTTGTGCAAGTTCTTACTGACCACAAAAGGCCCTTCCCAAGGTGGGGATAACTTGTGTGCATCTGTTTGATCCTGGATGAGCCGGAGCACCAGGTCGCCCTCCTGGAAGACCCGGGATTTGACCCGGCGGCTATGATAACGGCGCAGGTCTTGTTGGTAAATCGCTGAACGGGCGGCTGCCACATCACGCTGTTCATCCAGCAAGTCCAGAGCATCTTGGCGCGCCTGTTCATTATCCGTCTCAACATAAGCCGCCACACGAGGTGAATCATGACGGATGTCGCTGGGGAGAACTGCTTCTGCTCCATAAACCATGAAGAAAGGCGTGAAGCCTGTAGACCTGTTAGGAGTAGTGTTGATGCTCCATAAAACGGAGGGCAACTCCTCCACCCAACAACCTGGCGTCCGTTGCAAAGGGACCAAGAGCCGGGGTTTAATGCCCTTCAGAATCTCCTGGTCAGCTCTCTCAGCTTGACCATTGGATTGGGGGTGTGCCACTGAAGAGACATCAAGCCGGATATGCTCTCTTTGACAAAACTCCTCCATAGCGCCTTTGGACAGATTAGTGCCATTGTCTGTTATGATGCTGTGTGGAAAGCCGAAGCGGAAGATCACCTTTTTCATAAATTGAACCGCCGTGGCTGCATCACACTTGCTAACTGGCTCAGCTTCCACCCACTTCGTGAATTTGTCCACTGCCACCAAGAGGTGGGTCTTCTTATCCTTGGACCGTTTAAAAGGCCCGACCATATCAAGCCCCCAGACCGCAAAGGGCCAAGTGATCGGGATCATCCTCAATTCCTGAGCCGGCACATGAGCCCGTCGGGAGAACCTTTGGCAGCCATCACATTTACTGACCAAGTCCTCTGCATCAGCGTGAGCCGTCAGCCAATAAAAACCATAACGGAAAGCCTTGGCCACAAGAGATTTTGAACCGGCATGATGGCCACAATCCCCTTCATGGATCTCGCGCAAGATCTCTTGACCTTCCTCAGGGGAGATACAACGCTGGAATGCCCCTGAAACACTGCGATGATGCAACTCGCCATCGATAACAATCATTGACTTAGCCCGCCGGGTTATTTGCCTGGCCAGAATTTCATCCTCAGGCAACTCTCCCCGGGTTATATAAGCCAGATATGGCATTGTCCAGTCTGGTATGATATGAAGAGCCGCCACCAGTCGTGCCTCCGGGTCAGGGATAGCCAAGTCCTCCTCTGTAGGCAACTTAACCGAAGGGTTATATAGGACATCCAGGAAAGTGTTAGGCGGCACCGGCTTTCGCTGAGAGCCAAGCCGGCTTAAAGCATCAGCCGCCTCATTCTTCCTGCGGTCAATGTGCTCCACTTGATATCCCTGAAAGTGCCCGGCAAGGGCATCAACCTTGCGGCGATAAGCCGCCATTAGAGGATCCTTAGAATCCCAGGTGCCTGATACTTGTTGAGCCACCAAGTCTGAGTCACCAAAACACCTCAGCCGGCTTAAGCTCATCTCCTTAGCCACCCGAAGACCGTGGAGCAAAGCCTCGTACTCAGCCGCATTATTAGTGCAAGGAAACATCAACCGTAGCACATAATGGAACTTGTCACCTTTAGGGGAAGCCAAGACCACACCAGCCCCCGAGCCCTCCAGCTGCCTAGACCCATCAAAGTGAATAGTCCAATAAGTGTTATCCGGCTTTTGCTCGGGTACTTGTGACTCTGTCCAATCATTGATGAAATCTATCAAGGCCTGAGACTAAACAGCAGTGCGTGGCACATATTTGAGGTCATGAGGTCCAAGTTCTATAGCCCACTTAGCAATTCTCCCTGTAGCCTCTCTGTTCTAGATAATATCACCGAGAGGGGCGGAACTGACCACAGTGATGGGATGACCTTGAAAGTAATGCTTAAGCTTCTGGCTCGCCATAAATACCCCATATACGAGCTTCTGCCAATGCGGATACCGCTGCTTGGACTCAATGAGCACCTCACTGACATAATAAACCGGCCGCTGAACCGGATGCTCCTTACCTGCCTCCTTGCGCTCCACCACAATAGCCACGCTGACAGCTCGTGCGTTTGCCGCTACATACAGTAGCAAGGGCTCCTTATCAACCGGAGCAGCAAGGACGGGGGGCTCTGCCAGTTGCTTTTTCAAATCCTCGAAGGCGGTATTAGCTGCATCATTCCAGACAAAGTTATCAGTTTTCTTCATCAATTGATATAAGGGCATAGCCTTCTCACCCAAACGGCTTATAAACCGGCTTAACGCAGCGATGCGACCCGCCAAACGCTGAACGTCATTTATACATGCCGGCTTAGCTAGAGAAGTGATAGCTTTGATCTTCTCTGGGTTAGCCTCAATGCCCCTGTCAGAAACCAAGAAGCCCAATAGTTTGCTGCAGGAACACCAAAAACACATTTGGCCGGGTTAAGCATCATCTTATAGACCCGGAGATTGTCGAAGGTTTCCCTTAAGTCATCTATCAGGGTTTCCTCCTTGATGGATTTAACCACAATGTCGTCCACGTAAGCGTGAACATTGCGCCCGATCTGCTTATGAAGGCAATTCTGCACACAACGCTGGTAAGTCGCCTGTGCACACTTGAGTCCAAAGGGCATAGACACATAGCAGAAGGCTCCAAAGGGAGTGATGAACGCCGTCTTCTCCTGGTCCTTAACTGCCATCTTAATCTGATGATACCCGGAATAAGCATCCAAGAAACTTAAGCGTGCACAACCTGCCGTGGCGTCAATGATTTGATCAATACGGGGGAGAGCAAAAGGATCAGCCGGACACGCCTTGTTCAAGTCCGTGTAGTCCACACACATCCGCCAGGTGCCGTTCTTTTTAAGTACAAGCACCGGGTTAGCCAACCACTCTGGGTGAAAAACCTCAACAATGAACCCGGCCGCCAAAAGCCGGGCCACTTCTTCACCAATAGCCTTCCGCCTCTCTTAACGTTCGATGACGATTTGTATTGTGAGTTATGTGATTTGATGACCGAAGTTTGTTCGGAGTCCCGGATGAGATCACAGACATGATGAGGAGTCTCGAAATAGTCGAGAGGTAAAGATTGATATATTGGAAGGTTATATACGGACATCAGAATGGTTCCGATAAGGTTCGGGGATTTATCGGAGTACCGGGAGGCTATCGGAACCCCCCGTGAAAGTTATTTGGCCTAATGGGCCATAGTGGAAGAGAGGAGGCGGGCCACAGGAGGTGGGGCACGCCCCCCTTGCCCTAATCCGAATTGGACAAGTGGAGGGGGCACGGCGCCCCTCTTTCCTTCTCCCTCTCCCTCCTTTCCCCTTTTCCCCCTCTCTGTTGGAAGGAAAGGGGGACCGAATCCTACTAGGTTTGGAGTCCTAGTAGGACTCCCCCTTGGTGCGCCTCCCCCTTGGCCGGCCTCCTCCTCCCCCCTCCTTTATATACGTGGGCAGGGGGCACCCCAAAGCACAACAGACAATCTCTTAGCCGTGTGCGGTGCCCCACTCCATAGTTTAACACATCGGTCATATCGTCGTAGTGCTTAGGCAAAGCCCTGCGCTGGTAACTTCATCATCACCTTCGCCACGCTGTTGTGCTGACGGAACTCTCCCTCGTCCTCAACTGGATCAAGAGCTCGAGGGACGTCATCGTGCTGAACGTGTGCTGAACATGGAGGTGCCGTACGTTCGGTACTTGGATCGGTTGGATCGTGAAGACGTTCGACTACATCAACCGCGTTACTAAACGCTTCCGCTTCTGGTCTACGAGGGTATGTGGACACACTCTCCCGTCTCTTTGCTATGCTTCTCCTAGATAGATCTTGCCTGATCGTAGGATTTTTTTTCAATTACTACGTTCCCCAACATCCAGTTCCAAAAATTCATATAAATACAGAAACCCTCAGAAATAACCCTAGAACTTTGACTCCGCCGCCGTAGGCCTATGTACCGAAGAGATCCTATTTGGAGCCCTTTTCTGGCACCCTGCCGGAGGAGAAATCATCACCGGAGGCCATCTTCATCATCCCGACAGTCTCCATGACGAGGAGGGAGTAGTTCACCCTCGGGGCTGAGGGTATGTACCAATAGCTATGTGTTCTCTCTCTCTCTCTCATTCTTGATTTGGCACGATCGTGATGTACCCCAAGCTTTGTTAACATAGTTGGATCATATGGTGTTTTTCTCCCTCCCCATCTTGTTGTGATGAATTGAGTTTTTATCTTTGAGGTTTCACTATTATCGGATTGAATATTTTGAATTTGAGAACACTCGATGTATGTCTTGCATATGAATACCCGTGGTGACAGTGGGGTATTATATTGATTCACTTGATATATATTTTGGCACTCAAGTCGCGGATTCCCGAGGTGACATTGGAGTAATCTATGCATAGGGCTTGATGCATGTTTTCGTCCTACTTTCTTCGGTAGAAAATTTGGGGCACTCTTTGAAGTTCTTTGTGTTGGATTGAATATTATGAACCTGTGGTTGTTTGATGCATATCGAATAATAAACTCACGGATACTTGTGGTGACATTGGAGTATCTAGGTGATATTAGAGTTGGTTGATGCGTATCATATGGTGTTATTTTAGTATGAACTCTAGGGCTGTTTGTGACACTTATAGGGATGGATCAATAGATTGATCAGAAAAGATAACTTTGAGGTGGTTTCGTACCCGACAAACAATTCTGTCTTATGTTCTCCGCTAGATAAGGACTTTGGACTTATTCTTTGTCGCACGTTGAGGGATTGTTATATGGTTCAATTATGTTAGCACTGTTAAGATATTGCACAAGTGAAAGTATGAACCCTAGGCCTTGTTTCCAAGCATTGCAATACCGTTTGTGCTCCGTTTTATCACCTGCTACCTTGCTATTTTTATATTTTCAGATTACAAAAACCTATATCTACTATCCATACTACACTTGTATCACCATCTTTGTTGGGAAACATAGTAGAAAACAAAAAAATCCGCCCTACGATCACCTAGGAACAATATGAAGATGCATATATGATTTGGATCAATGATCGTTACCGACTCCGGGAGTGCAGCAAAAGTAGATGTGTCGGTGTAGATCATACTTGGAGTCCCTCGAATGTCGATGACGATCCCGCGAACCACCCTTGAACGATCCCTCGAACGGAAGACTGAAAGCACGGCCTCTCTACTTGCATGCAAAGCGTACGATCTTCACGATCCGGCAGCGCTTCACCGTCCAGAGCTAATTGTCGGCGGAGAATTAGAGGGGAGAGATTAGAACCACACGGGGATTCTAGTTATGAGGATTAGAGGTGGCTAGGGCTAGCTCTAATTAGTCAACTAGGACCAACAAAAACTAGAACTAGATCAACTAGAGGAGGCTCCAAAACGTGTGTGTATCAATTGGGCATTGTCGGTGTCAAAACCGGCCGATCTCGGGTATGGGGTCCCGAACTATGCGTCTGAGGATCAAAGGTAACAAGGGACAAGTGGGACACAATGCTTACCAGGTTCGGGCCCTCTTAATGGAGGTAAAACCCTATGTCCTTCTTGATTGTATTCGATGAGTATAGGGGTTACAAGAGTTGATCAACCTTGAGATCGTAATGGCTAAACCCTAGCTATCTAGCCTATGAGAATTCTGATAGTCTCTACGGACTAAACCCTCTGGTTTATATACACACCAGAGGGGCCTAGGGTTGTACAGAGTCGATTTGTAAGGGAAGGAAATAACATATCCGGACACCAAGCTTGCCTTCCACGCATATGGGAGTCCTACCCGGGCACGGGGGAAAAGTCCTTTGTTTTTATCTTCACGGCCCATTAATCCAGCCCATATCCAATAGTCCGGACATCTGAGGACCCCCTAATCCAGGACTCCGTCAGTAGCCCCTGAACCAGTCTTCGATGACGATGTGTTCGACACGCAGATTGTCTTCGGCGTTGCAAGGCGAGTTCCTTCTCTTGAGCATCTTAGAATAATTCTCTGCACGAAGGAACTGTATCCGGCTCTGTATTGTTAATACAACCCTTAGCCACGAAGGCAAGATATCAAATAAAACAGTGTCTTTCCACTGACAACTTTTTCAGCGAAATGTCACGTCTGGGCTCTTAACATTTCGAACTGTTTTCACACCTCCCGCTCCGCATTTCGAAGCACAGCCCCCATTGGCACGCCTTGTCAAAACAGAGATCGTGCCCACTCATTACGGGATCCTCATCAATATGGTTTTGGGTAATCCAACCATGCCATTCGCATGATCCCTTGGGAACAGGCGAGTTTTAAGGCTTGAGGGGGGCGTTTGGTATTCACCGCCTACATAAGAAGGTAGATATTCCTCTTTTTCCCCACGCCTTCCTCTCGCTCATGCCTTCCCATCTTCAAGCTCCAGCGCCCAAACTCCAATCTTTTCCATCGCCACCAGCCTCTCCAGTCATGTCTGGATCCAGATCTAAGGGCAAGTGGGAGGCCTCCTATGTCACGGAGAAGGACATTAAGGAGCTCCGAGGAGCAGGCTACCTGCCCGCGAATGTCGCGCACCGTCTTCCCAACAAGAACCAGATCATCCCCACTCTGGAGCCCGGTGAGAGGGTAGTATTCATCCCCCATTTTCTCCGAGGTCTAGGGTTTCCCCTTCACCCCTTTGTCTAGGGCCACATGTTCTACTACGGGCTAGATTTCCATGATCTAGACCCAAATTCCTTTCTTCACATCTCGGCGTTCATCGTCGTGTGTGAGGCTCTACTCCGCATCCCCCCACACTTCGGCATGTGGCTCAAAGTCTTCAACGTGAAGGCGAAGGTGGTCGATGGTGGCAGCACGCGGATTGCGGCGGAGCCATGGAGACAGTCAAGGTGTGGCAGCAGGAGTGGTTCTACATCACCGAACCCCGCGATGCCAACTGGGCAGTCGCACCCGATTTCAGATCTGGACCACCTACTAGGCTCACCTCCTGGACCACTAAGGGCCTCGACTGGGGGTCCATGGCGGATGTGCAGATGCTGCAAAAGTGCATCACCAACATGATTGGCAAAAACATCAGTCTCACAAACGTGATTCAGGTGATGCTCTTTCGCCGTACTCTCCCCTGCCAACTCCGGGCCTCTCACATGTGGGAGTTTAATCCGAAAGAGCCACGGACCTTAAAGCACTTCTTCGGCACGCCACACGAAGATATTTGGAAGTTGCTCTTCAAGGCCCAGAAAACGTGGCCAAAGAAGACTGAAGACATCGGTCTTGACAACGAGAATCCGGCCTCACCGGTAAGCATAACTTTCCCGAATACCTATCCGGCAAATAAGTTTAAGACATAATGTATTGCATGTCCTTCGTACATGGCTGGACGGCAAAGGCGGAGCAGATCAAGTGCCTGGATCTGCCGCCTGAGGACCCAGCCACACCCCAGCTGACAGAGATGCTGGTCCCGGCGCCCTATCAGGCGCCAGAGAAGAAGGCCAAGAAGAAGAAGGGTAAGGAGACCAAGAGCGGCCCCCGCCACAAGGGTTCTGCGGAAGCTATGTCCGGAGAGACCAAAGCCCCCTCCTCCTATGAGGGAGACGAGGAAGAGGAAGAGGAGGTGGAGAGCGACTCCCCCCGCAAGGGGAGGAAGAAGAAAAGGGCGGCCACCGAAGACCCTCAGGGGGAGACGGACAAGAGGGGGAAATTGACCCTTCAGGATAGTTCGGACTCTGATGCCGAACTGGTCTCTAAAAGACCTCCCAGGGCGAAGCCCCTGGCCGAAAGGTAAGTATTTGGACACTTACTGTTCATCTTTCAATCTTCCTGTTTTCATTATATAAGTTGTCATGTTTATGCATCTTTCAGCCCTCCCCGCGACCTCCCGAACACTTCGCTATCGGAGGGGAGTTCTCTGCCGCCTGAGATGGCGAAGAGCGAGATGCCGCCACGAGCCCCCTCGCCCCTCACCGCGGATGACACCGAGGTATTATCCCAAAGGACCTCTCCTGGCCATGGAGGGGCGGGCGAGGCTGTCGAGAAGGAGACCGAGGGTAATACCTCAGTCACCGTAGAAAAGGGGGAGGCCACCCCTATGGAAACTGACGGTGGGGGACTGTCAGCAATCCGAGCCCCAGCCGGACACTCTCCCGGAGACCAATGTGGCTTCGGGATCGAGCGATCAGCCCCCTTCAAAGGAGGAGGAGCATCAGCTCCATCGGCGACCTCCACTAATCCAGAGGCGCCGAACACTCTAGTGGAGGCACTACTACATGCTTCCATCGTAGAGGAGCACCGCACCCTGATGGGTGTGGTAGTAGAGAAGGTTCAGTCCGCCAAGAGCGGGCTGAACGAAGCTTTTACCAGCCTACTGATAGGCTTCGGTATGCGACGTAATGCTCTAGACGCTTTTTATATATATAAAGGAATATACCTGTGTATAGACAGTTGCCCCTGAGACTTTGCTTGGTTTTGAGAAAAGCCGGACAGAGGATCACATAGTATTCAGAATAGCTAACATACTTGTCTATTTTGTAACAGGCTTCCCTGTTGGCGGCAACCGCCTAAGCCGCCAAAGTTTCCGAACTTAATCAGAAACTAAAGTCGGTCGATGACGAAATTGACCGCATTAACAAGCGGTTCGATGACACGCAAGGTATGCGTATTTAAAAGTTTTTGGTTGTATATCATAAGCATAGTTGGTGCAGCCAACGTCGAGACCCTCAAAGGCGCCCTTGCCCAAGCCCAACAAGAGGCGAAGGCAAACAAGGCAGCCGCTGATAAAGCGTCTGCAGAGCTGAAGACCGAACAGGCTGCCCGCCGACAACACGAAGCTCGGGTAGCCAAGGTCGAACATGAGCTGAAGGACTCCATCCTCAAATGCGAGGGTCTGGAGGAGAAGGTTTTGGCCCAATCGTCCGAACTAGCGAAAGCTCTCCAGGATGCTAAGGCGGCACGGGTCGAGTCCCGAAGTGCTCGCGAGGAGATCCACCATGCGAAGCAAATAGCAGCTGGTAAGGTCTTTCTTTTGCAGAGTATTTTTGGAGGTCAGCGGTATGTGTTATTCACACGGCTGTGGAGTTCTCCAGACGCATTTGCAGATCTTCCGAAGAGTGCCGCCGATGCCGCGCAGTTCTTCCGACCCCAAGAGTGGAACTCGACCGAGAAGCTGTTCTAGTCGCAGTTTCTTGCGCCGGAGCATCCGACGCCTCTGAACGAACAGATGAAGCAGCTGATGGAGCTGCATAGGATGGTCGGCTTGGCCATGAAGGGTCTAATAGTCCGGTTATGGCCAGCCGAACCAATTCCTAGCAGCTACTTCGGTTTGGTGAGGTGACTCATCGATGCGCTGCCCCGAGTTGAAGCTGTGAAGCGCTCGGCGTGCATAGAGGGTGCTCGGATGGCCTTCGCCCGTGTCAAGATGCATTGGGGAAAGATGAAGGCCACCAATGTGCCGACCGCAGGCCCGCCCGAAGGCAAGGACCACCGCAAGCCGGAGAGATACTTTGAAGACGTCCTGGCGGGTGCCCGAGTAGTAGAGGGCCAATGCTCGAAGGACGTCATATTTGAGTAGATGTATCCGGGTTGTAAAAACCGTGTTTTTTGAACCCAGGCTTGTAATATATTTGCGCTATTTATCTTAAGTTATTTTCCTCCTGTGCGGTCATTTTAATGCTGAAAGTTTGCCAGTCATCGGCTTCAGCCCCCACATAGATACTACAGGGGTGTTCGGCCAAGCGCGTTACCACACTTTATCCAACGACTTGGTCCGTGAAGGAGGCGTACGCGAGGTAAACTAGGCAATCAGACTATGCGGCTTTATCACTTTTACTTAGCCATAGGAGTTTGACAGTGGGGCTGAATATTAGCCCCTTGTATGTGTATGGCGATCCGAACTATGGTGCCTTTACCACGTGGCTGGACGAAGACCAGCCCCTCGTATAACACGGAATAAATCACTAACGATTTTTAGTATTGGAATAAGTCACCGAATCGCTGACCAGCTCTCGCCTTATCATGACAGTTAGTTTTCGGCTTTCTTTACTAAGGTATTTGACCGGACGAACCAGAAATACAATTACAGTAGTTCTTCCTTTATGACCTTAGCTGAACAAGCAGAACGTAAGGTGGTAAGCACAGGAGCCGGGCAACCCAACTATAGACCAAAGACATGATTCGGAGCCGATGCATATAGTGCAATATTCGGGACACCGAAGAGTACTCGATAGGTGTTCGGACTTGAGAACGTGTGGAGCCAAATACAGCCCATGGTGTTTAAGACCGGACTAAAGCACGAGTGGCACTCTGAAGTAAGGAGGGAATGCAGATGAAAAAAAGAAATCAGTACCAAACAAAAGTGGTGATCAACTTCTTCCTTTATATCTTGTATAATATGTCAAGACGTGCTATTACACATAATGCCATCAATATCAAGACTATTTTACATGCCGAGAGTTTACACACGGGAAATTTTTACACAGGGCTATTAGAAAAAGTAGCGGCTTGAAGGTCCTAATGTTGCCCTGCTGCATGTCTGCACCGTTTCTCCTTGGTTAAAAATCCCTTGATAGGAGAGGTTGATGGTTGTCTATAGGAAGGTGGAGCTGTAGAGAGTAGCCCCTGTACAACCGTGGATTAAACAGGTTTTAATGAACCTGTAGTTAAAAAAGAAAGAGAGAAAGAATCTTAAAGTCTAAATAGGGTCATGCCGTACTATAGACCTTTCTCCACAGTATGCCTCCGACGTTGCCCAAGGTATTTTTAGTGCGTAATTATGCACGCGCGGTACGTATGCCGCAACCTTATTGGGCGATCGGCGGCAGCCTGCTAATCCATCTCCGGATCTGCCGAGCTATCATTGTGTAATGTAGACCGGACTCGCTTGGCAGTGTCTGGGGTCTTAATGGTCGACAAGTTGTTTGGCTTGATGAGGCCGTTCTGTACCTCAGCTGCGAGGGCCGCGGTGTGCTCCTCAGTACAGAGGGAGCGCTCCATATTTCCATTGACTATGATGACGCCGCGCGGTCCAGGCATTTTGAGCTTCAGGTAGGCATAATGTGGGACTGCATTGAAGCCGGCGAAGGTTGTTCATCCGAGCAACGCATGATAACCACTGCGGAAAGGGACGATATCGAAGATCAAGTCTTCGCTTCGGAAGTTGTCCGGAGAACCGAAGACTTCCTCCAATGTTAAGGAGCCCGTACAGCGGGCCTCCACGCCAGGTATTACTCCTTTAAAGGTAGTATTGCTAGGATTAATTCTTGACGGGTCAATGCCCATCTTACGGACAGTGTCTTGATAGGTCAGGTCCAGACTGCTGCCACCGTCCATAAGGACTCTAGTGAGATGGTATCCATTGATGATGGGATCAAGTACCAGGGTCGCTGAACCTCCATGACGGATACTGGTCGGGTGGTCCCTGCGATCGAAGGTGATCGGACAAGCCGACCATTGGTTGAATTTTGGGGCGACAGGCTCTACGGCATAGACGTCCCTTAGTGCGCGCTTGCACTCCCTCTTTGGGATATGTGTGTCATATATCATCTTCACTGTTTTAACCTCGGGGGGAAACTTCTTCTGTGCACCTGTGTTCGGAGGGTGGGGTTCATCATCATCCTCGCTTTGAGGCCGTTTCCCCTTGTGTCCGGTATTCAACTTACCGGCCTGTTTAAAAACCCAGCAGTTTCTGTTGGAGTGGTTGGCAGGCTTGTCGGGTGTGCCATGAATCTGGCAAGGCCTGTCTAGTATCTTGTCCAAATTAGATGGACCGTCTCTATTTCCTTTGAATGGCTTCTTCCGCTGACCGGGTTTAGAGCCACTGAATCCGGCGTTGACCGTCGTATCTTCAGTTTCTTCATTGTTGTTCCGACGCTTATTTTTGTTACGTCGTGGCCTTCCGTTGCCATCCATGGCTTCATAGGTGCTAGGGTCGTTGGTACTATTGCTTCTACGAGCCAACCAGCTGTCTTCGCCCGCACAAAAGCGGGTCATTAGTGCAGTGAGAGCTGCCATAGTCTTCGGCTTTTCCTAACCGAGGTGTCGGGCGAGCCATTCGTCACAGACGCTATGCTTAATGGCCGCTAAGGCTTCGGCGTCCGGGTAGTCAACAATTTGGTTGTTTTTAATTAAGAACCGACTCCAGAGTTTGCGGGCTGACTCTCTGGGTTGCTGGACTATGTGGCTAAGGTCGTCAGCGTCTGGTGGCCGGACATATGTGCCTTGAAAGTTATCTCGAAAAGCATCCTCCAAGTCCTCCCAACTACCAATGGAGTTCTCTGGGAGGCTATTTAGCCAGTGCCGTGCTGGTCCTTTGAGCTTTAGGGGGAAGTATTTTATGGCGTGAAGGTCATCGCCACGAGCCATATGAATATGGAGAAGGAAATCTTCAATCCATACGGCGGGATCTGTAGTTCCATCGTATGCCTCGATGTTTACGGGTTTAAACCCTTCTGGAAATTGGTGCTACATTACCTCATCGGTAAAGCACATAGGGTGTGCGGCGCCTCTATATCGGGCCACATCACGATGGAGTTCGGATGATATCCATGTTCGGTTCTTGGCCCGAACTTGGTTATGATTGTCGCGCCAGGCTTGATGGCCATCGTCTCGTGTCGGAGCACGTCCCCTTGATCCGTAGATTGATCTGGTATGGCCGGCTCTATTGTCCAGGTCCTGGCGTAAGTCATATGTGTAACCCGGAGCCGATGCCTCCTTGCCTCTACGGCGGGGTGGCGCGGGCTGGTATTCGGCATAATTAGTCGTTTTGTCCCATCCACGTGGTGGTCGGTTGGTTCATCAGCATGGTGGTATCTTGACGGATTTGGCTCTAGGGCCTCGTCGTCGAATTGTGGTAGTAGCCTGCGTTTTGGGTAGCTCTTTGTTGGGCGCTCAAGGCCGTATTCCTCGGGAGCCAGGACCTTGGTCCATCTATCGTTGAGTGTGTCCTGTTTGGCTTGATGCTGTTGTTGTTTCTTTTTCAGGCTCCTTGCAGTGGCGATAAGTTGTCGCTTGAAGCGTTCTTGTTTGAGGGGTTCCTCTGGCACGATGAAATCTTCATTGCCGAGGCTAACATCCTCCTTGGAGGCCGGTAGATAATTACTATCTTCCGAATCCTCATGATGAACGAGTTCGTCGGGATTAACTTGTCCCTCCTCCCGTTCATCCTGCTTGGACGCAGGCTCGACGGGGTCTTCGGGATCTTCGGCATCATCCGGAGTGTTGTTATCTCCGGTGCTGGTATTACTATCCTTTTCTCGACGAGATCATAAGCGGCGCCGCTGAGTTGGCGCTTAGGTGGTGCCTCGACGGGCTTGTCCTTAATCAGATCTTGAGTGCCATCGTCGTCCTTCTTTTCGGGCGTATCAACCATGTACACGTTGTAAGTAGAAGTGGCCGTCCAACGCCCAGTAATGGGTGGGTTTTGGCTTGATTCAGCTCTAGCATCGTCGTCCATGCCGTCGATGTCTTCGGAGGCATAGTCCAGCATGTCGCTTAGGTCCTCGACAGTGGCTATCAAGTGGGTGGTGGGTGGGTCATAAAAGTCCCCACTCTCAACCCCTAGTTTGGGCTAGGCGTAGTTCGAAAGTGATACTTCCGTAATGGCGAGAGATCGCATTAAGTCCAAAGCCTCGTTTAGGAGCGAAAGCTGGACGGGTGACTGAGGACCTGTGGAGCTGGGCCTGGTAAATGCCACCTAACTGTGCTCAATGGACGCAGACCTCGAGAGTTCGGAGTTGACCTCCAGAGATGAGTCTGGTTTCCCGATGACAGAGAGAGTCCTATTTGACTCCAGGCCCGTTGACAACATGGCCACCTCTGGGTTTCCGGTTGGGAACTCCGTAACATGAGAGAGTCTGGTGGGGCCTAGCCTCCCGTCTTTGGACAAAGTGGTTTGCTCTGGATCTAAGGCCAGGGCAGGAATAAGAGTTGATCCTTGAACGGAGCCTGGTGGTGGATCCGACGGGCTTCCTTCATGTAGATGAGGAGCGGCGGCCGAGGCCGAGAACCCTTCGAAGATCAAGTCTCCTCGGATATCAGCGATATAATTCAGGCTTCCGAATCTGATCTGGTAACCAGGGGCGTAGCTATCGATCTGCTCGAGGTGACCAGTTGAATTGGCACGCAGAGCAAAGCCACCAAACACAAAAAGTTGACCAGGGAGAAAGGTCTCCTCAGAAACAGCATTGTCGCTGATGACAAGCTGAGCCATCGATCCTTCTGTTGACGACATAGCGGAACTCTCAATGAAAGCACCAATGTCGGTGTCAAAACCGGCCGATCTCGGGTATGGGGTCCCGAACTATCATCCGAGGATCAAAGGTAACAAGGGACAAGTGGGACACAATGTTTACCCAGTTTCGGGCCCTCTTAATGGAGGTAAAACCCTATGTCCTGCTTGATTGTATTCGATGAGTATAGGGGTTACAAGAGTTGATCTACCTTGAGATCGTAATGGCTAAACCCTAGCTGTTTAGCCTATGAGAATTCTGATAGTCTCTACGGACTAAACCCTCTGGTTTATACACACACTAGAGGGGCCTAGGGTTGTACAGAGTCGGTTTGTAAGGGAAGGAAATAACATATCCGGACACCATTCTTGCCTTCCACGCATATGGGAGTCCTACCCGGACACGGGGGAAAAGTCCTTTGTTTTTATCTTCACGGCCCATTAGTCCGGCCCATATCAAATAGTCCGGACGTCCGAGGATGCCCTAATCTAGGACTCCCTCAGGCACCAAACCTCCACTATATATAGGTTAGAGGGGATAGGGAGGGCTACCACGAAGGAGGGAAACCGTCCTTGGGGCGTCCCACTAAGGGGAGGAGGAGTAGGACTCTTCCCCTACTCCTATTCGGTCCCCTTCCTTAGGGAAGGGAGGCACTTTCCCACTTGGGTCTTTTTGGCCCAAGTTTCCCTCCATCTCTTGGCCTTATTAGGCCCATTGATATTAATTAGTAATACCCGGTATTACCTGATATTCACTGAAATCCTTCCGCCTATATCAATCGGTAATACCTGGTATTACCCAATATTCACTGAAACCCTTCTAGTGACCCCAAAAAGCTTCCGGAACCTCTCGAAACTATTCTGGATATTAATAAAACAATTCCACAAATATAACCTCATCACTCCCGTCCCATTAAAACTCAGCAGATCATGATTACCTTAAGCTTGTAACCCCGTAGGTTCGGTAAACCATAGACATGAACGAAACCCCTTCGTTCAATGACCGATAGCGGAACTGTGGACATCCATATCGGTCCCTATGATTACATGAATGATATTCGAGTGAACCTTTGGTTACCATGTGATGTTTCCTTTGCTTCACAATAGTTTACAAAACCTAGTGTGCATCGGTATGCTCCTGAGTCATCACCATGCTCACTATACCGTTGCTCCGGTTACCGGTTTTGTTCTTCTTTACTGTTGACGTGTTCAGGCATCCCCGTGACGTAGTCAGTTGTGTCTGGCCGGACGATGATGGATCCCGTCACACCGAGAGGGCCCTAACAATATCTCTCTATCGTCGGAGGAGAAAATCCCACTCTTGAGCTATCCGGCCACTTGTCAAACTTTCCGGTGAACCTGAAAGTTGTTGTTATGATCGCCTTGTTACATGTGACGTTTGAGCAACCCGAAAGCCCACTGTTTGGTAGCAAGTGACCAAGATACTCTCATGGTTTGAGGAACTAAAACACGTGCTACCACTCCGAGTTATAACAGATGATTTTTGACGATATAATCACAAAGTATAACAAACAAGTATTGGGTTGATTCAATATGATCATTCTTCTAACGTCATATCCTCAATTTTGTTTTAGGACTATCGTTACACTTAATGATATCCTAAGATCCGGAAAACATGATCACCAAGAACACTTGAGCTAGTCTTAGAGGCGAGACCGGGAACCTATCGTTATTGTTTATCGTTCCACACGTGCATATGAGTTTTCCACTGAATCACATATTAGCCATTATAGCATGGAATATAATCTCTGAACTATGAATATGGAAATATATAATACAATATTATTGCCTCTAGAGCATATTTCCAACAATCTCTTCGCCGAACTAGTGCACCTATACAATTTGCCATTGTATTGGGTGTGTTGGGGACACAAGAGATTTCTTGTATTTGGTTGCAGGGTTGTTTGAGAGAGACCATCTTCATCCTACGCCTCCCATGGATTGATAAAGCTTAGGTCATCCACTTGAGGGAACATTGCTACTGTCCTACAAAACTCTGCGTTTGGAGGTCCAACACGAGTCTATAAGAATAAGTTGTGTAGTAGACATCATGGGGTTCTGAAACGTCTTGGCCTGATCGCTGGACACAAATGAAGTATGCGCTTTGCACAATGGCGAACTTTAATCCAAACAAAATCCAAGTCTAAAACGACGCCCTAAGGGCTATATTTATAGGAAGACATAGGGGAATTTTGTCCACCCTTGGCAAGGTGGGACTAAATTCTGTCCTAAGTCGTTTTCCCTATTAATACAGACTCTAAAACCAGCCTACTAAGTGTATTTCGAAATTACATGGGCCTGGCCCAAAAATAAGGTGACGCAACACCTATATCAAGCTATGGATGAAATTTATGAAAGTTCAACTTGTATATTTTGTCCATGTACTCGTATGTCATCATGGTAGCTCCAAAGTGCTGAAAACTCCACTGGAAACTCCGTTCTTGTTCCACTTGTGCGCGCCATCATCTCCATGTTTGATCTTGCTCCAATGTTCCTCCTTATTGTCCATGCGGAGCCCTTCATTTTTAAGCAAAAAAAAACAATTTAGGCATCATCATATTCTCATGAACATTAGAATCGTTACCAAGAAAAAAAAGTACCTGATAATTTAATTGATGTGCGCGAGCTCTAGTAATTGGTCCATATGTGTAGCAACAGGGATTGCGGGTGTAACTGTAGTAGTGTTGTCCTCATCATCCTCCCCTTCTTGAATTGAAGTCATCCTCGACGGAAACTTATCTTCCTCGCCCAAATAAGGCTTCAAATCTGCAATGTTAAAAGTGGGACTAATCCAAAATCTGCAGGCAGCTCAAGTTTATATGCATTATCATTTATTTTCTCTAACACCTTAAAAGTACCATCAGCATGTGGCATTACTTTTGACTAGCGCAAATCAAGAAACCTATCCTTGCACAAATGTAACTAAACAAGATCTCCAGGTGCAAAGCCAACATGTTTTCTACCCTTATATCCAACAAGTTTGTACTTAGGATTCATACGCTCAATGCTTTCCTTGGTTAACTCATGCATTTTCAAGATCAATTCAGCATATTGTTTAGCATCAAACTTAAGCCACTCCGAAGATGGAAGAGGCAACAAATCAATAGGTGCACGAGGTAGGAAACCATACACAATTTCAGAAGGGCACATCTTAGTAGTCGAATGCAACAAACAATTATAAACACATTCAATATGAGGCAAGCATTCTTCCACATTTTTAAGTTAGTCTTCAAAACAGCCCTTAGCATAGTAGACAATGTTCTATTGACTACTTCAGTTTGACCAGTAGGTTAGGGTGACATGTAGTACTAAAAAGCAGTTTAGTCCCAACTTAGCCCATAAACATCTCCAAGAGTGGCTAAAAAATTAGTATCACGATCTGAAATAACTGTATTTGGCACACCATGCAAGCGAATAATTTCACAAAAGAACAAATCAACAACATTAGTAGCATCATCGCTTTTATGACATTGTCGGTGTACAAAAGTAGGGGCGCACCTTTGTACCCCTTTACTTGTGCACGGGTAGTCAGAGCCGCGCGCCACGGCCACACGTAGCAGGGCAAAGGAGGGAAGCCAGAAAGAAGCCGAAGCCCAACACAAGACGATCAAGGCAACGCCAAGGCCAAGAACACAAAGAAGCAGAGGGACGGAGCAGTTTCACCCGGCAAGACCCTTGCCGGGGGCAGCCTCAGCAGCCCCGGCAAGACCCTTGCCGGGGCAGCACGCCCAAACACCAACAGAGCGAGCCGCCCTTGAGCCACAGGTTCCAACCCAATCGGCTACGATTGGGCCAGGGCTCGGGAGGCACCTCTGTGGTAGCATGCAGATCTTTGTCAAGACCATCGATATATGAGATCAAGATGAGGACCAGAAGACGGTAACCCTCAGCGGGATCCTTGCCGAGGAAAGCCACAAGACCCCCGGCAAGATCCTTGCCGGGGACGACTACGCATCACGGCAAGACCCTTGCCAGGCCACCCGGCTAGACCCTTCCCAAGAACGCCAGCAGGGCCACCGCTAGGGCCGCACCAGCCAAGCTTCCACCGCCGTTCGCATGCAGCTGCCAGCCCAACCAGCTGGGCTGGCACCTGCGTGGCAACATGCAGCTCCCAGACCAGATCAGCAAGCACATGCGTGGCGGCATGTAGATCTTCGTGAAGACCCTACCGCCGCGCCACCTCAGCTGCTTGCCTGCCTACATGGCGCCGCATGCATCGCTGGCCAGGGCGCGTGTCGAAGCGAGTGGGAGCGGCGGCGGACGGGACGGGCCTCGCCCCCGTCCCCGATAAAGCTAGGGGACACCTAAGCAACGCATTAAATGCGTCTTGTCCTGTAATACGAGCGATAAGCTCGCAGTACTGTATGCCTTTCCACCTCCTGTGTGCCACTGTGGCAGCCCCTTTCGACTATGAAAGGAGGCCCATGGCGTACTGGAGAAGGATTCGGCTCTTTGGAACTACTCAGCCATCGTAGCTAGTTCGAGGGCTCGAGAACACTCAATACACCCACCAAAGTAGGACTAGGGTTTTACGCATCCTCGCGGCCCGAACCTGGGTAAACGATCCTTGTGCTGATTACTAATCCTCGTCTTGTTGCAACCCTGCGCCCCGGCAACCGTAGTAGGGATTCTTGTGATCCCATAGGTGTCGTTTCCCACCGACATCTTTGGCGCGCCAGGTAGGGGGCGCAATTGTGAGAATCTGGTCTAGTAGTTAGCCTAGCGGTTCTTCATCGCCATGGCTTCTAAAAGGAGAAGATGGCCGGGAGAAAACGGCACCGCCTGCGAGCACGAAGCACGCCAGCGCGGCAACCAAGCAGGAAAGCTAAGTCATTCAGAGCCTTGAGCTATTTCCTTTTGTATATAAGGTTACCGTCCATGGAGATCCTACCTATTTATGGGAAACCTGCACGCAAAGGGGCCCTCCCACGATTGGCAACGCCCTTGTTCTGTTTCGAGTCCACTCAACAGCTCAAGCGGTCGCGTCGAGAGTGGCGGGGTAGCCTTCCGCACCTGGCAACACTCTCGATTCTGACTCGAGTCAAGCTCGATAGTTCGGGCGGCCGCGTTAGGGGCGGTAAGGTGGTTCACCCGGCAGCAAGCACACCCGGTAGGCTAATGGGGATCCGTCCTCAAGACGCCGCCCTGGGTTTACGCGCCGGCAAGCCTAGCTGATAAATGTAGGGTGGACATACAAAGAGAGGTCGAACAGGAAAATAACATGCATAATATCAAAGTACTACAAAGTTATATTACATCAAATTGTTGCTGCGGTTCGAACTAAAGATAGAAATTGTCTTGGTCATGAACCTGCAGCGGCGATAAGAAACGGGGTGCCTAGTCCCGGCGTTGGCCCTCCACCCTTTGAATTCCGTCGATGAGGCTGATGATGGGCTTGATACGCTCCCTGAGCGGCGCGAGGTCAATACCCTCCGGCAAGCTGTCCAGCGCGGCGTCTAAGTCAAGGGTGGGGTTCTAGTACGCCACCTTGGTGAGGACCTTGGTCATGGCACCCCGGCAGAGCCTCCGATTCTCGTCGGCCAGTGAAGCTGCCCTATTGGAGTGGAACTGCTCCAGGGCCCCGAGAACACCCTCAAAGAACAGGGTCAGCTTGGCGTTGGTGGTCCCACTGCGCTCTGGGGCGTACCTCACATTTGGCATCCCCATGGCGGCTAGTTGCGTGGTGATCCTGCCGGCGACGTCCTCGAGGCGGCTGATCCAGCGATTCTCGCCCTCCAGAAAATCCTTGTGGCTGGCGGCTTCGTTCCTCCGCTGCAGCTTCTCGGCCTCCAGGTCCTTGGCCAGGGTCTCCTCCTGAGCCTTGGCCTCTGAAAGCATCTCCTCGAGGCCCTCCAGCTTCAGCTTGATGTCTTTGATGGAGTTGTTGGCCTCGGAGAGCTCCCCGGCTCTGTTGATGGTCGCGCACTGCGCCTCCGTCAGGGCGCCGTTGAGCGTATCCTTCTCCTGGGACAACTTCAGGGCCTGCTCCTTCAGCCCGTCCCGCTCCACCTCCAGCTCCTTCACCTTGCCGGCGTGAACCAGAGCCTGGGCATCGAGCGCCTCCCTGTGGCTCTGCTCTAGCTCTTGGGTCGACTGCAAGACAAGACCTCCTCGTCCTTGGTGCGAAGTTTGGCATCGATGTCTGCCTCGCGCTTGGCGAGATCCTCCTCCTGGGATTTCAGCGCGGCCTCGTGCTGGGTCCGGGCAGCCTCGGCGACGGCGGCCAAGTTCTCTGCCGTCTCTTGGGCCTTCTCGATGTCGGCCCGCTGCATGGTGAGCTCAACCTCGCGTTTGGCCAGCTGGCCCTGGGCGGTCTTCAGCTCTTCACAGTCTTGGCAGAACCATGTCCGCGTCTCGGCGACGCGCACCTTGAGGTCCGCCTCCGCCTTCTCTGCCACGGCCATCCTGGACTTGGCCTTGTCCAAGCAGGCACGGTGGAGCGCCTGGAGCTTCCGGACGCTGGCGCCCATGGCCTAGAGGAGCCGCTCCTCCTGGGAGCCATCGCCACCAGCGCTTGGCTCGTCGATGACCTCGAGCCCGGAGGCGGCAAGCACTTCGTCGTCGAACACCTCTCCCTCGACGGGCGTTCTGGTGCTCGACACGCCTGGAAGGTGGACGAACAGATCATCGCCCACCCTTAGATACTTGCCGGAGCCAGAGGCAGCGGAGGAGGATGGCTGGTCATCGACCACCTCCTCCTCGGCGGTGGCCTTGCTGGTCTCTCCGGCGGGCCCCTTGCCAGCCTCCTCGACAGTAGCGTTGCCGGGCTCCCTGGCAGGCCCTTTGGCGGCATCCTCCGCAACACCACTGGCGTTTTCCTTGGCGGCGATCTTCTCGGCCTCCGCCGCGGCGTCCTTGGCCACGTCCTCGATGACGGTGTCCAGGTCCTCCCGGTCCGCCGAGAGAGGATCTGGATATCAAGAAGAGGGTGAGGTAGAGCCAAGATCAAAGATTCAAAAAGAAGAGAAAGAGCAGGGAGGGAAGGCCAGAGACTTACCGGTGCCAGGCTGGGAAGCAGAAGTCCCCTCCCCGCCAACATCTGGTGCCGAGGCGAAGCCACCAGCGCCCAAGTTCTCCTCCTCCTCCTCCATGTGCGTGGGCTCGGTGCTTGGCGCCCTTGCCGTGGACGCCCCTCGGGGCGGTGTGGTTGATGGGGGCGGCGTGTTGAGAGTGGCCCTCTGTGGCTCCTCCTGCTGCTGCTCTCCTCCTGCATACGTGGCAAGGTCAGCGCCAAAGTATCATACCCCTGACACATGTCGACGAGGGGCGAGTGGTGAACTTACGTTGGGGGCTGCGCCGGGGGCTGCTGTCCGGGCTGCTCAACTCCACCAGTGGAGCCCTTGAAGCACCAGCCGGGGGCTGGCCGCCCGCCGAGGCCTTGGCCCTGTTTACCCTTTGGGCCAGCGTCTCCGCATCCCTGCAAGGATGAAAACAAGTCAAGACATGCGGCACGGACTGAGGAAACAGAGATGGCTAAAAGGAGCAAGTTGCTTACTCGACATTCATCTCCTCCTCTGTTGCCTTCCTCTTCCTCCTTGGGCTGAGGGACCCGTAGTCGAAGTCGACCTCCGTGCCGACGTTTGCCGGAGGGGGGGGGGGAGAAGGTGGAGTCAAGCTACGCCTGGTCGAAGAGGAGGCAGTTGCCTTATTCTTCGCCACTGCGGCCTTTGCCAGCTTCCTCGCCGCCGCGCCCCGGGGTTGGCATGCGGACCCTTCCTGGGCCCGCTGCGACGGGACAGCCTTGCCAGGCCGGACCGGCTCGCCAGAGATGGCCCGCCGCAGGACTCGCCCGCTTCCCGTGGCCGGAAGGTCGACAGCAACGACCTCCTCCTCATCGGCCTCCTCCCCCGACGACTCACCGACCACGTCTTGGACGAGAGGAGCCCCGGCTCCGGCACTGCTGGCCTCCCCAGCGGCCTCCGCCCACTGGGCGAGCTCCTTATCCTCCGCTTCCGCCGCGGCCTTGTCCTCCATGCCGCCGGTGCTGCCGGCCTCCTCGGCAAGCTTCGCCTCCGCCGCCCGGGTGGCGATGTAGTCCAGCTCCACCTGGGTGGTGTCCTGGATGAGCCGCGGCTCGTCGGTGACGTACCCCTCGTGCAAGGAGTCGAAGAACTGCTGCACCTGGATGTCCTCCGGCTCGACCCAGCTCGGGTCGGGGCCATGCGCGTTGCAGAGCGGCATCATGGCGATGATGTCAGTCCGGCATGAGTTATTGCTTAGCGGGACCACTCCTGCCGGCAACTAGAATAAGGGCCCCTTGGCAACCTTGCCGGCCTTCGCGGCGGCCCTCGCATCCTTGCCGGTCCGCTCGACCTCGCCGTCGCGGCCCACGTCAAGCTGAAAGAGCCGCTGTCAGAAGTGAGCGTGCCCCATCATCGTGAAGTTGTGGTCGAGGCCGGGGCGAAGCCTCATGATGTCGGCGGCGTTCGTGAAGAGCCAGGCCGGCCGCCCCTTGTCGTGCAGCGGAGCGATGCGGCGGCGGATGAAGTCCGCCCCGATCATCTCGAGGGTGAGCTCAGCCTCGGTGAGCCGAAGGATCCTGGTGGTGGCGATCGTGAGCTTCTCGTCGTCGGCGT
This sequence comes from Aegilops tauschii subsp. strangulata, assembly GCF_002575655.3. Taxonomy (NCBI): domain Eukaryota; kingdom Viridiplantae; phylum Streptophyta; class Magnoliopsida; order Poales; family Poaceae; genus Aegilops; species Aegilops tauschii. The sequence continues at coordinate 212,125,252 of NC_053040.3, forward strand.
CGACGTCGCTCCAATCGCTTCTACGGACCGGCGGCACGCGGCGAACCTCGCAGAACGCTGGCGGGTCTTTCTCCTTGATCCAGCACCACCGGCCCCGCCATTCTTCCCACCACTCCTTCATGGCGCCCTCCCGGTACGCCCCCTTGGACCTTGGGATCCAGGTGATGCAACCAGAGATGGCGCCCCCGGTTGGATCCGAGGGGAGAAATAGTGGCGGAAAAGCGCCGTGTTGGGATGGACCCAGGCGAAGCCCTCGCAGAGGTGCACGAAAAGAGCCATGCACGCCACGGCGTTTGGAGTAAAATCCAAAAAGTGGAAGCCGTAGGTGTGCATGACATCACTGAAGAAATCGGAGAAGGGAGGACAGAGCCCACAGGAGAAGTAGTCGATGAAGAAAGGGTACCGGTTTGGTGCATCCTCGGGGCAATTGGCGGGGATGACGCGCGTAGCTGGATGCCTCGTCTTCTCTCCCCCCATCTTCACCCCCCAGAAGGGTTCCAAGGCCTCCCGGAGCTCGAACACGTCGACCGTCGAAGGGAAGTAGGCGAGCTGCGTCCTCTGTACCGCCAGCGCGCTTTCCGACGTCCTTGGACACTCCCTTGCCCTTGGTGGATTTGGGCGCCATGGCGGCTAGGGGGAACGAGAGACAGAAGGCGGCGGAGACGCAGCAGCGGTGAGCAACAACGAAGCTTAGGGAGGAAGGAGAAGGGGGCGGCGGCTCTAAGATTGGAGAAGGCACAAGGGGGTAAAATGAGCAGCGCGCCCGCAGTTATTCCCTTTTACGGGGAAGGCGCGGGCCGCCTCTTTTCCCCATTAACCACGATGTGACGCATGCGTGCGGGAACCGCCCCACGCATGCCGCCCATGTCACGCGCCGCTCCCCCACGTCACACGCTCAGCGCGGGTCGTGGGGAAGCGCAGCAGACGGGAAAATTACCACGGTAAAAATCCACCCCTCCTACCCGCGCACCGTTCTGGGCCTGGCCCAACAACGTGTCGCGCTTATGTGTGGCCCAGGCCCGAGGGCTCCTGTCGGTGTACAAAAGTAGGGGCGCACCTTTGTACCCCTTTACTTGTGCAGGGGCAGTCAGAGCCGCGCGCCACGGCCACACGTAGCAGGGCAAAGGAGGGAAGCCGGAAAGAAGCCGAAGCCCAACACAAGACGATCAAGGCAACGCCAAGGCCAAGAACACAAAGAAGCAGAGGGACGGAGCAGTTTCACCCGGCAAGACCCTTGCCGGGGGCAGCCTCAGCAGCCCCGGCAAGACCCTTGCCGGGGCAGCACGCCCAAACACCAACAGAGCGAGCCGCCCTTGAGCCACAGGTTCCAACCCAATCGGCTACGATTGGGCCAGGGCTCGGGAGGCACCTCTGTGGTAGCATGCAGATCTTTGTCAAGACCATGGATATATGAGATCAAGGTGAGGACCAGAAGACGGCAACCCTCGGCAGGATCCTTGCCGAGGAAAGCCACAAGACCCCCAGTATGATCCTTGCCGGGGACGACTGCGCATCACGGCAAGACCCTTGCCGGGCCACCCGGCAAGACCCTTGCCATGAACGCCAGCAGGGCCACCGCTAGGGCCGCACCAGCCAAGCTTCCACCGCCGTTCGCATGCAGCTGCCAGCCCAACCAGCTGGGCGGGCACCTGCGTGGCAACATGCAGCTCCCAGACCAGATCAGCAAGCACATGCATGGCGGCATGCAGATCTTCGTGAAGACCCTACCGCCGCGCCACCTCAGCTGCTTGCCTGCCTACATGGCGCCGCATGCATCGCTGGCCAGGGCGCGCGTCGAAGCGAGTGGGAGCGGCAGCGGACAGGATGGGCCTCGCCCCCGTCCCCAATAAAGCTAGGGGACACCTAAGCAACGCATTAAATGCGTCTTGTTCTGTAATACGAGCGATAAGCTCGCAGTACTGTATGCCTTTCCACCTCCTGTGTGCCACTGTGGCAGCCCCTTTCGACTATAAAAGGAGGCCCATGGCGTACTGGAGAAGGATTCGGCTGTTTGGAACTACTCAGCCACCGTAGCTAGTTCAAGGGCTCAAGAACACTCAATACACCCACCGAAGTAGGACTAGGGTTTTACACATCCTCGCGGCCCGAACCTGGGTAAACGATCCTTGTGCTGATTACTAATCCTGCTTTTCTTGCAACCCTGCGCCCCGGCAACCGTAGTAGGGATTCTTGTGATCCCATAGGTGTCGTTTCCCACTGACAGACATGGTATGAAGTGTGCCATTCTCAAAAAATCTATGCACGACAACAAATATGCTATCCCTCCCCTTCTTTGTTCGAGGTTAACCTAATTCAATGTCCATAGATATGTCCTCCTATGGAACACTAGGTACATTCAAAGGCATAATATAAACTATGAGGATTGAGTCGTGACTTAGCTTTTTGACATGTAGCGCAGCGAGCAACAAAACGCTCGACATCATGTCTCATCTTTGGCCAAAAGAAATGCGTAGCAACCAAGTCCTCCATCTTCTTCACGCCAAAATGTCCCATTAATCCTCCTCCATGCGGCTCCTGCAACAACAAAAGAAGAACGGAGCTTGCTAGAATACACAACTTACCAGCGCGGAACATAGATCCATCATTAATGACGAACTTGGTTCCAAATGTTCCTCCAAAGATCTGCTATAAATCAGTATATCATCAAAATTGACTACCACAAATCATCCAATGAAAGCATGTAAAACTTCGTTCGTTAATTTAATGGAAGTGCTAGGTGCATTAGTTAATCCAAGAGGCATGACTAACCACTCATATAAGCCAAACTTAGTTTTAAATGTTGTTTTCCATTCATCTCCCAATTTCGTACGAATTTGATGGTATCCACTACGCAAATCAACTTTGGAGAATATTGTAGATCCACTCAATTCATCAAGCATATCATCTAGCCTACGAATAAGATGACGATAACGAATATTAATATTATTAATGGATCTACAATCAACACACATACGCGATGTACCATCCTTTTTTGGCACTAGAATAATAGGAACAACACAAGGCCTAAGGGATTCACGTATATAACCTTTGTCGAGCAACTCTGTACTTAACGCATAATCTCCTTCATCTCCTTTGGATTGGTACGGTATGTCGCACAGTTGGCCAGTGATGCACCGAGAATTAAGTCAATATGATGCTCAATCCCTCGAATAGGTGGTAATCCCGGTGGCATGTCTTGTGGGAAGACGTCAGTGAACTCCTGCAAAATGTTAATGACATTATGTGGCAAAGAGGAAGGCATGTCCTTGAATGAAAATAATGCTTCTTTGCACACTAAAGCATGGCAAACAGATTTGCTGAAATCTAGATCATCAATATCAGATTTGGTGTCAGGTAAACATCCATTTTTCAATTTAGTTTCAGAGGCAACATGAGATGATGGTCTGTTATTAGGCTTCATTTGTTGCTCAAATTCTTTTGCCACAATCTGATTTTCACTCTTGTTTTGCTCCTGTTTTGCTTTACTAGCTCTAGTAAGATCATCTTTTAAGATGTGTTCAGGAGACATAGGAAGCAAAGTAATGTGTTTATCCTTATGAGAATTTTGCAGCCTGTGAATAGAAATCCACTTTTTCTTCTTTTTCATCTCAATAGAAAGAAATGTACTGATTTTTTCTACCATGGTGTACAATTGTTTTGTCGAATTGCCATGGCCTACCAAGTAATAAGGAGCATGCTTACATGGGTAGCACATCACAATCAACATAATCAACATATGTAGTGATATTAAATGCACACGCACACTACATGTTACCTTAACCTTGTCGCTGTTGTTGAACCATTGTCTGTAGTAAGGATGAGGATGTGGTTTGGTGGTGAGAGACAGCTTCTCCACCATCTCCATGCTAGCCAATTTTTGCAACTCCCTCCATCTATGATGATGCGAAAAGAACATTCCTTCACAACTCCCTTTATATGGAACAAATTGTGCCTCTAATTTTGCTTAGCCTGTGTTACTTGCACACTCAAAACACGTTGAGCAACTAAAATTTCATACCTGTCAGCATCTTCAGTAGCCATGTATTGTGTCTCTTGTCCAGAATCATATCCACCGTGTTCTTCACATGCAATAAGAGTCAAAGTCTCCTCATCATACTCACTAGCGGACTCATACTCGCCATCCTCAGTAGCAATCATCACAAGCTGGGATGGGTATTTTCTCACATAGTGACCTCGACCGCTGCAACGACGACATATAACATCATGTGTTTGCCCTGTTGATGCCATGGATGAAGAAGAGCTCCGTGCGGGGCCGGAAGGTGTGCTCTTGTCGGATGGTGGTGGTGCCTGCTTTTTTGTATCTCGGTTGGAGTTGGCGGCTGAAGTAGGCGGTGCTACAGCAGGACATGTGGAAGTAGATGATGTACATGGTGTCCATGATGAATCGACCTGCAAAAAAATTAGTTCGCGCCAATGCCTGTCAATCCTGCACTTAACATTCCGCTTTGCAAGCAAGATGAAATAAATGAGTGATATTGTTATAATCCTTATACTCTAAGATGAGTGACATTGAATATCTTTGTTTAATCGACCCATAAAACATGCAAGCATAGCTTCATTATCCTCAACAATACCACATCTAATCGTGCCAGTTTGTAATTCCTGGTAATATTCCTCTACAGAAATTTTTCCTTGTCTTAAACACTGCAATTTTTGGAGTAATTCATGTTGATAATATGGTGGAACCCAACAAGTATGCATAGCAGTTTTCAATGTAGCCTAAGTAGTTGGGATATTATCATGCTATACAATGTTCAGATCACCAAACATAAGCAAAACTAGTGAAAGCACAAACAGCAGCAGCAACACATCTATCCTCGGGATATTGTAAACATGTAAAACGTTGTTCAGTTTCTAACTCCCAAATAAGACATACATCAGGAATGTATCTACCCTCAAATGACAGAATATTCAATTTTAGTTTAGGAACATGGTCATGATATCGTACCTAAGATGGTGGTGTATCCCTACCACTGTGATTATATGCATGTTGACGACCTGGTGGTGGTGCTCGTGGTTGCACGTAATTCTAATTTTGCACAACCTCATCTCGTTCTCCTCCTCGGCAGTAGCAGCAGGAGCCACAAAAGCATCAGCAGTTATTGCAGCGGCACCAGAATGTTGGCGTTCCTCAAGAGGAACACGCTTTGCTCATCCTACTGGATCATGACGTGGAGGTGATTGTTGTTGGTGTTGCAACAGTGCAGCAGGGGCAGAAGGTGGTGGTAGACGCGTGAGCACTTCATCGAACTTGGCACCCAACTTGGTGTCAATTGTCTTCTCAATGTCATCTATCATCTCCAGTGCCTTTCCAAACCTGCTCATCGCGTCTTGCACCTCTTCACCCAACATTTATTGAAATTTACCATGTAATTCCTTCTTTGTCATGTTCCCCCAATCCATCTCTTGCGCTTGTGATCCTGGCATGGTTAGCAACAATAGAAAGACACAAGAATATGTCCTACAGACTACTAGGAAGTGGTGGTGGTTGTGTGATGGAGAGTCACAAATCCATCAAGCTAATCACAAATTCTTACCCGTTCTTACCAAGCAGCAGGCGGTGATCGTTGGCAACCTTTGTATCAACGCTCTCAAAGCTTGGATAAAGCGATTGCCAGGTGGTTTCCAACGCACGGTGTAGATGATATGTGGAGCTGGGAAGGCTTACTATATGGTGGCAAAAAGGGTCAACAATAATTAATTCAGAGATGCGAAGTTAAATAAACGCTCAACGATGGTACTGTGCTGGTCCTAGGCTACACCGTACTAGAGATGCGAGCCTAGAACACTAACAAAATCATGCCGCGACACGTAAATAAGGGTGAAGCACACTTTGAATATCTTTTTTCTTTTTTCTCTATTTTTCACTTTTGTTTCAAATTTTCCTCTTTTTTGGCCCTGCAACAAATTTTTCTCGAAAAAGTCTACAAACGGTCTAAAAAATGCCTGGCCAGAATTTTCCAGACTTAGTATTTTTTGAAACTTGAACTATTTTTCTTCTACGAGTGTCATGGAAGTTGGGGAGTCCAAGTTGGTCACGACACGTAGAATGGCGTGATCTGGAAATCGATAACAGAGAACCAAATATTGTACTTGGACAAGGACTGGTGGCGGGGATGAATTTGGTGAAACTCTGACTGGTGGCGGATATATGTAGGGCGATGGAACACGGACTGGTGGTGAATCTATGATGGAGGTGGACGCGGATTGGCGTGAAGGCGACAGATATGTGGTTGTGTATATGGACTCAGATTGGCGGCGGATATGCAATGGTGGTATATGGCAGCGGTGATGATGACTGGTGGTATATGGCAACGGTGATTACGATGGTGGTATATGGCAATGGTGAAAACGATGGTGCAGCGTGGGTGATGGCGATGGTGCAGCGGCGGCGTGACAACCTATGAATATAACTCGAAACTCTAACTGACTAGACATTAAGACCAGCAATTCGACATGATGATGCAACCACACATTCAACAAAGCAAAAACACTGAAAAGATTATGCAAAGGCTCAGATTGGTTCAGATATGATGAACTAACCCTAATTCTTTTGGATTTATTCATGGACTGTAGGTATGAAGAACAGATGCAATATGGGCTATGAAAGCTGGTAAAATCTCACCGAGCAACCTGGAAATCTGATACCACCTAATAGAGGCAAAGGTGTCCCGTCTTTTAATGAGATGGTAGCTATCGTTTTGGTGGAAGTCGACTTTGACAGTCCAACTACGAACGTGCCAAGACGTCATGCCTTAGCAATCGCAAAATCAACCCCGAGAGGTTATTGACCACACCGGAGCACAATCAACCTGACCATGAGGGTCTATTTCCTACAGGCAAACGAAGAACAAGCAAGAAACTGAGATTGCAATCTGGATATTGCGAATATAAGAGGAAAGTTTTATTAATCAAGTGGAGTTTTGAAATGTCTTGGCCTGGTCGTTGGACACAAATGAAGTAGGCGTGTTGCAGAATGGCGAACTTTAATCTAAACAAACCCAAGTCTAAAACGACCCCCTCAGGGCTATATTTATAGGGAGACAGAGAGGAATTTGGTCCACCCTTGGCAAGGTGGGACTAAATTCTGTCCTAAGTCATTTTCCTATTAATACGAACCATAAAACCAGCCTATTAAGTGCATTTCGAGATTACATGGGCCTAGCCCGAAAATAAGGTGACGAAACACCTATATTAAACTATTGACTGAATTTATGAAAGGTCATCTTGTATATTTTCATCCATGTACTCGTATGTCATCATGGTGGCTCCAAAGTGTTGAAGACTCCACCAGACACTTTGCTCTTGTTCCCCTTGTGCACGTCATCATCTCCATGCTTGATCATGCTCCAATGTTTATCCTTCTTGTCCATGTCGGGCCCTTTATTTGGAAGCAAAACAAAAGTATCCAATTTAGGCAGCATCATATTCTTATGAACATTAAAATCGTTACCAAGAAACAAAAGTACCTGATAATTTAATTGGCGTGCTCGAGCTCTAGTAATTGGTCCAGTATGTGTAGCACCAGGGATTGTGGGTGTAACTGTAGTAGGGATGTCCTCATCACCCCTTCACTGACAACTACAACAGGTCCTCTAGGTTGAAGTTGTAGAGTCAGAATCACTCCCCTGACCTTGTCGGAAATCTCTGGCACGTAATGATCCTCCAAATAAATTTTAGCATGATCTGACCCTTTTAAGAAACGCCCAACCCTATAGCCTTTCGGGTCAACATATAAATGTCAAAGTGAGTCGCGTTTCTGGGATGGCCCACAACTTGGTCAGGTCACTGTGGACCGCCTACGTGGCAGGAGGAAACACCAAAGTGTGACATGTTTTTAGAAATGCCTGAGCTCCTCGCATTTCTGACCCGAATATGTCAGTGGCCGTGGGGCAAACAAAGGGTCGCCACTCTCTCCTTCTCCATCAACCCAGCCCATTCGCACTCCACACGGTTCTTCTGCCACAGCTACCATGGATGAACAAAGGGACGGTACTCTCTCCTTCTCCAACAACCCGCCCAGATCCGCTCGTTTTACCGCCAAAATCCATGGATCTTATCCTCCCAAAGTTGGTTGAGGTATTCTCCCTCTATTCCTCCAAAATTTATCGATCAAAAGTTTCTATTTTAGATGCATTTTTGGTAGTTCGTGGAACCCTAAGACTAGATTTTCCTAACTTGTTTGAAGATTTTTTGGGGTACATTTGGTTGAGAAACAATATATAGTTGTTGTGATAATGTATTTGGTATTGTGTACTAATGGATTTAGAGAGAGAGAGAGAAATTGTAAGCATTGTGTATGTATGTGGTTATTTTTTGGTGAAATATGTATGTGACTTTAGATAGAATTTTTCTAGGGTTTGTATATATATATGCTTGTTCAAATGTATTTATTTAATATTGTGTACTCATGGCCTTGGAGAGAAAATTTGTACGCATTGTGTATGTATGTGCTTATGTTTTGATGAAATATGTATGTGACTTTAGAGAGAAATTTTATAGGGATGTTGGAGAAAAAAATTGATGAATGCCCTTGGAGATGGCCTTAGGGAAACTCCAAGGTGGATCACCTATTGGACATCACCAAATGTCTATGGACAGTTGGCTGAGCGCCGGCCATTCAACCCTAGTCACCAAATGTCCAACCCATTTCAGAACCAACACAAATAAGAACAATATTTAAGCTAAATGAATGAAATTAACAAAGTTTCATATATTACACACAAACAATACTTAAAAAGTTTAACCTAAATTTAAAATAAACTATGCCAACTAGGCAAGGTACCGGATGGTGACCTCGTAGGCATGGTCTTCGAGGCCAGCCGCACTTCCATCCTCATATGTGTCGTTGTATGCCCTTGTCGTGCCTACCACCGTCCGAGCCATCATCTTCGTCGTCGTCGCGCCAATGATGGAAGGCCCACCAGGCATCACAACATGTATGGGCCGCGGCACTTCTCTCATGGTGCAGACGCTACACCGCATCCTCCACCGCCTAGTGTCGCTTTTCTTCGGCGACACCAATGGTCTCAGACTTTGCCAACCCCAATTTGAGGAGTTCGTCACTGAGACGGCACCGACACTAGGCGTCTGACTGCTCGGTGGTTGGGGACCGGTCGATGGAACAATCCTTCGCAAGCACGGTGTCCGCGAGCACCCAGGTCGAGCCACCTTGTTCTTTGCAATGTCGCCCTGTGCTTGGCATTGCGCTTCTCCCAGCCTGTGTGTTGTTTGTTGGCCGTGGAGGAGGACGCGTCGCCGGCTTCAGTGCCCTGGAGGTAGTACTCACGCATGGACGTGGCTTGGATGGTGCGGAGGACACCTCATCCTTAATCACGGCGAACGGGCGCCACTGGTTTCCTAGATGCCGACGAGGCGGGGAGGATGGCTACTCCTCGACGCAACTACACGGCGGGGAGGGCGGTCCTACTTCACGCGGCGTTTGATCTGGACGTCGGAGTGGCACAACAGGGTTTTTTTAGCCGAAACCGTAGAACAATAGTTCTACGATATTTTCATTAAATTAAAATATGTACAAATAAGAGTCCAACAAGGATCATCCAACACCAGTACGATCAAACATGGAAATTAAATTACAAGTTTACTACTATCCAAGAGTTGATCTGTTCTTCTTTTGTCTGCTTTCACTGGTAAGCATTGGTGCTATACAAATGGTTTTTAACCCTTTTCGGTGACGGCATTTGGAACCGTCGCCAAGTGATGTGGGCGATAGGGGGGTCCTTCCCACACGACCCAGAAATGGTCGGGGATAGGCCCCCTGGGACACAGGCTGGGGCCGTGTGCGATCGGGCGAGGCATCGAAACCCAATCATTTCCATTCGTATGTACATCCCACACAGTGAATCCCAGAAAAACATTTCCGTTCATATGTATATCACACACAGTCAATCCAAGGAATACGTTTCCGTTCTTATGTACATCCCACACAGTCAATCCAGGGAAAACGTTTCCGTTCGTATGTATATCACACACGGTCAATCCAAGAATACGTTTCCGATCTTATGTACATCCCACACAGTCAATCCAGGGAAAACGTTTCCGTTCGTATGTACATCCCACACAGCTTTATGTGTAGGATCGTGTGTGATAAGCATACAATCACACAAATTTGCTTTTCCCAAACCATATGCGATAACTAATTAAGAAGATTACCTAATCATCATATGAGTGCCGGACAGGATTACGAAACGTCGAACCGTCATAACATCGTCGTACACGACAAATATCGCACACGCTATTCTGTGGGGCAATGTTTACGATGCATACTTCATCAGAAAAAGTTCATGGTTGCGAATCGTGTACGATAAGGCAACTAACACAAACGTTTAGTTTGCCACCGTTTGTGATATTGTCTGACATCGCACACGCTTTGCAAAAGGCAACTGTGTGCATGCTTGCACATGTTTCCTCTCTATGAATCGTCTCAGATTATGGTGTATATCGCAAACGTTTGTGTTTTACCAACCGTGTGTGCTGCAACGACCTGGAGAGCGTAATTTCACCGTAATTTAATTGCTACTGCTTCAAATTGTACCGGATTTGAATTTGAATTTGACTGTATGCTATAGCTTTATTCATATCCATCAGGTTCAAACAACCAATGCATTATTTGATTCATATTTACATATGCTCAAGAATTACATAAGAACCAAATAAAGAATGATGAACCATAGTTGTATACTTGTACTATTAAATACGGTAATGAAAGAGGTGAAATACATTCTGGTTGCTGAACAAGGTGAAGCGGAATGCCCATATTGTGCACTCCTCCATGCAGAAGGCACGCACGACTCTAGTCCAACCCCTTGTGATGGCCGACCACCCATCCTTCACGGTCTTCATGAAAACATCTAGATAATCATCGTGTCCTGGTAGAAATACTTTAACTTTTGCATGCCCACCAATCATATTGTTTGAGAGGTAATCTTGAGTAAACTGCTTTGGCAACCACTGCAAAGGAAAAAGATTCAGACATCGTCATGTAACACAACTCATTATGGGCAGTAAAAAGAAGGCTGCAGAGTTCTTACTTGCCATCCTACAGTTCGCTGTTGTCTTGGATAAAGTGTAAACATATAGTTTAATTGCCATCTTTGGACCCATTTTACTAACAATCTTTATTAGCTTCCTCACTTGATGCTCGTTCATCGATATATCATTGCCCCATACGCAGAAAGGGTCGAAGCGCGGATCTTTACCAATGACATATGTACCTAAAAGCACCAAGTTAATATTAGAAGCTAAACAACAATTGCACAATGATGTAGTACAACACTCTTTTATAATATCTTATAACATCCAATATACTCACATATTAGATGAATTGACATCTTATATTATGGGCCGGAAGGAGTTTAGTGCATTCTTACAAATTATCGGCTGACTAACTGCTGCTGTATCCATGGGTTATAGTTAGTTTGAGCTAGTTCGGGCTCAAATAGCCCTAAGTATATCTAAACATGAGGCCTAGTTTTAGCTAGTTGCATCTATAACCCACCCAAAAAAACTATCCAACCCAAGAGGTGCTAATTGGAGCTAGTTCTCCTAGTGCATTTATTGTCAATCTAACCCTGCCATCCAAACAACTCTTTGGATGGAGTTAGTTCAGGGTTAGTCATGAGCTAGAAACTAACTCTAACCTCTAGCTAAGTTGAGTATCCAAACAGGGATGTGTTGTTGTTGTTGCTGCTGCTCTTCTACGTATATCTAGACATCATCAGAACATTAATGTAACACTCTTCCTTGTTGCTATGTAGCCTAGGATTGCATATTTAGACATTAAGTACAGTGCATGTTGCTATGTAGCATCAGATATATTACATATGGCCCTAGTTAACCTAATGATAAATGAGTTGTAGATATATTCAGTTAAAAGTCCGATTCACCGATTAGTCCCTTATCAGCCCCCGGCCTATATGGTACCAGCTACCGATATCCTGAACAGTGAGCATATATAAGCCATGGGATGAAACTAACCTCAATGGAAAACAGCAGTCATTCCCAAAATTGTCCTGTGTAGGTAAATCGAGGAGCATGTTAAGCACAACAGGCTAAATATCAACCAAAATTATCCATGGCAGACAAAATAATCTCCAAAAGATAGCTTTAGTGTGCAGGTTTAAGCATGCTAGTAAAGCAAAACAAGTGGAAAGGTGTGTTAACTGCAACAAGCCTAACATTTAACAACAAGCAAACATAGTCATTCAAACTGGTATTGTGCCGGTCTAAGTACACTGGTTATTGTTAAATAGAAATGGAAAAGCGTGTTAACTACAAGATGCAGCAACCAAATGTAGTCATTCATAGTGGTATTGTTGAAACTGGTAGTGATGAAATTGAACTGCACAGTACATACTTGCACATATAGAACATCACGTTGTGAATAACTGGAATAAACAAGGCATACTATGAACAACCAAAGATAGCATTTGAAACTAGACATATGCTAACTACAAACAACCGAACAATCAAAAATCTTTAGAAGAGGCATATGCTAGCTATAAAAGGCTTAACAGCAAGCAAATATATGCATTCCTATCGGTATGTTTAAAACTGGATTGATGAAATGTACTGCATAATAAATAATTGCACATATACAACATCACATTGTGAACAACTGAAATAAAACAAGGCATACTGCAAACAACCAGATATAGCAATTAACTACAAAAGGGACTCAACAAAATAAATCATGGGTTTCCCCCTGTGAAGAGGCATGGAAAAACTAATCATGGGTTTCCTCACTTGTCACAGATGGGCTCGTTCCCGTGGGAAGAGCATGGACCCTGGATGCGCTCCATGTTGTCGCAGATGGGCTCCTTCCCCTTGGAAGAGCATGGCTGTAGGGTACCCTCCCTGATGTCGCAGACGGGCGCTTTCCCCTTGGAAGAGCAGTTGGGCTCTTTCCTTTTGGAAGAGCAAAAGAGGGTGCCCTCCTCGTGGTCGCCGTCGATGGGGTCTGACTTGGAAGCTGTGGATCCCAAGCCAGCATCGTAGAACCTATCCTTCAGAAATGACAAAGGGGCTCAATGGCGATGTAGGATGGCAAATTGTTGACAGGGAGCCAGAGAGATCAGCGGCGGGGCCATGGATGAGATCGACGGCGGTTTAACCCAAGGGGTTGGGGTGGGCCACTTAACCTGTGACATAGCCCGCCTCAGGCCGTCGCTGCTGATGACCTCGATGTCGTAGCCGGCAGCCGAGACATGCCTGCATACTCTAGCCCGCTGCTTGAGTGCCTGCCGCCAGTAATGGTCGTCAGCTTCATCGGCGACATCGGGTGAAGAGACCGCGATACACCTCTTTTGGGCCAGTCGCTCCTCGAGCTCCACGGGAAGTGTAGCCGGGCTTAGGCTACGACGCTCTGGAGTGGGGGTGGGGATGGGGATGGGGATCTGTGGGAAAGGGGGCATTTGGCAGGCGTCATCTAAGAAACTCAGGGCGGCCTGGGTATGGTGATCGATGGGTAAGCTGCACGGGCAAACCGACAGATGTTGACAAGGGAGGCCTTGCGGCGGCGGCGGGGACCTTGCTAGGGTTTCGAGCGAGGGAGGGTGTGTGTGTGGGGGGGTGGGGGTGTTTGAGGAAATGACGTGGGTACTGAAAATTTTACTATGCGGGAGTCAAACGCAGGAGTGAAATGGCGGGGCTATTGAAAATTTTGATGATGGTGCATCGCACACAGTCCGGAGATAACAACCGTGTGTTATGAAACAGAAAAACCCTCGAGCCAGGCAGATATTTTCGAGTTGATGCAGGCGGGATTGGGAACAAGAAACATCGCACGCGGTCCGGAGATAACAACCGTGTGTTATGAAACAGAAAAACCCTCGAGGCGGGCCGATATTTTCTAGGGATGTAGGCGGGATTGGGAACAAGAAACATCCCACACGGTCGAAACACAATAACCGTGTGTTATCAAACAGAAAAAAGCTGCAGGCGGTTTGATACTTTTGAGAGGGGAAGCCTCGTGGAGCCCAATGTACTGTGCAGATGTGTGCGTGACAGGGGCACCGATGTGGCACACGGTTAGTTTGAGTGAACCGTGTCTATAGCGTCATCCGACTTGTCCAATGTTCATAAATTTGGCGAAAAATGACGCGGGAGAGGGTCAGAACACGAACACACTTGCATGTGGACCAAATTTATGTATGAAAAGGGTGGCTTGATTTTCAAATACCAAATGCAACTTCAATGTGGCACCTATCTCGCCAAGCGCATGGTATTGCTTGCCCCCACCCCCCCACCCCTCGTGTCGGCACGAAGGGGATCCTAAGCTATGAATGCATGCCCCCTCCCCCCCAATCGAGGTTCACCTAGCAAAGTGTGAAGTAGCTAGCAGCCCCCTCCCTCGTGTCGGCACGAAGGGAATCCTAAGCTATGAATGCATGCCCCCCAACCGAGGTTCACCTAGCATAGTGTGAAGTAGCTAGCACCCCCCCCCCCCCCGCTCCCTCTTGTCGGCACGAAGGGAGTCCTAAGCTATGAATGCATGCCCCCAACCGAGGTTCGCCTACCAAAGTGCGAAGTAGCTAGAAGTCGCCCTCCCTCGTGTCGGCACGAAGGGAATCCTAAGCTATGAATGCATGCCACCACCCCCCAACCGAGGTTCACCTAGCAAAGTGCGAAGTAGCAGCTAGCAGCACCCCCCCTCGTGTCGCCACGAAGGGAATCCTAAGCTATGAATGCATGCTCCCCAACCGAGGTTCACCTAGCAAAGTGCGAAGTAGCAGCCCCCCCCACACACACATTTTCAGTCGGTGGGCCAGAGAGGCATCTCTCACCTAGATGGATCGTAAAACGGACCAAGAATAATCCACCTTGGTCGTACAACCTCTCTCTTGTTGTTGGTCAAAGTGATGGCCATCCATGCGACCCCGGAGATGGGCTAGCTCGCCAATAATCACGCAAGTAGATAGTCCCCGAAGACAACCATTGCATGCGTGTGGCCCAAACATATGTATGGAGAGGTGTGTTTTTGAGTAACAATGGAACAACTTCGATGTGGCACCGTGATTTTGAAATAGAAATCCCCACACCGAGTGAGGGTCAGGTTGACGATGCATATGTATGTTACACCACACTTCAAGCCAACGACGGAGATTCATGCATGCACGCCTGCATAGTATATGCACTCAAACTTAATTAGGTCTGAACCTCACCATGACCTATACTACGATAACACGAACCAAATGAAGAATCCGCCATGGTAACCTATCTTGTTGTCGGTCAAGGTGATCATGGATGTCCACGCGGGCCCACGAATATATAGGCTTATCGCCAATAGCCACGCGAGGGAGTGTATCGTTCGAAGGCAACCACTACATGCATATGTATGGAGGTGATGCGTGCATTCATGTTTGAATAACATTTCACAACATTGATGTGGCGTGTGCATCAAAAATCATACACTAGCTCCCCACATAGAGCGAGATCGGTTCATGACGTGTCGTTGTACTAGCCACTTCGACTCGATGGGAGGGATTCATGCGTACACATGCATGTGTGTGTGCTCAAACTATATCATGTGTGTCATCCCAGAGCATGACCTATATATATATATACCTTATTACAAGCAAAAAAATCCCCTCCTAAGTCAAATTAACCTCTCTTGTGTTGTCAGGATAAAAAGTAGTGATGGACCAAGCGGGCCCACATATGGAAAGTATCGATATCGCTGATAACCGCTTAAGTGGGTGCGAGAGGACAACCACCACCGCTTTTCATGTGGGCCAAACATATATATGTTGAATACCAAAAATGCACAACTTTGATGTGCCACATGCCTCAAAAACTATAAACCATGCACCCACACAGAGCGAGGTTCATGAAGCGTACTACATATGATGGTCCCCTTCCCCCCTCTTCACCGCATACTATATGCTCTTGCCGTAATATGTACAACCCAAAAGAATCCTCATCGATGGTGAAATTAATTAACCTCTCCCGATGTAGGTCAAAGTGACGCATGCATGCATCGACGATGGGCTCGTGGGCCCACAGATGGAAGCATCACACGTGAGTGTCCTAGCTAGGATAACCACTGCGTGCATGCATGTGGGCCAAAGAGGTATTGTGTGATGTTTGAATAGCCAATTTCACAATTTTGATGTGGCACGTGCCTCGGAAACCGAAAAGTCCCGACAATGAGTGAGGTGTACTTGTTCACGGACGTGTACATATAGTATATATGCTAGTCTCCTCCCACCTCTTCGACGCATACTATATACTACCATAACACAAACAAAAAAGATTCTACCTTGCTAGTCAAATTAACCTCATTGCCGGCTATTCATCAAAGTGATGGACGAAGACCTCACAGGCCCACAGAAAGCTTCACACGCGAGTATCGAGTGTCGTGTAGGAAAACCATCGACTGCATGTGGCCAAAACATGTATGTATGAAAGGGTTGTGTAATGTTTTAGATAACGAATTCACGACTCTGATGTGGCACCGGCCTGCCTGACAAAACAGCCAACCCACACGGTGGCTCACGCCTCGTAGTGTAGTGCGAGCCACCCGCCACCCCCAGACGCACACACCCACACACACACCATGAATCCAGCGCAACTACCATGCATGTTAAATTAATTATCCCGCGATGAACATATGTTACCAAAGGAGGGATGTTTTAATTTCGAAAAAATCATAAAGATCATTAAGACGTTTTAGTACATTAATTGATTGATTTTCTATGGGTATAATGTGCAAAAATCAAATTTGAGCTACATGCACACGTGACAGTGCACCTAAATGGATTGCAAAAACACATGTGTCTCACTGAGTGCATGTTTACTCCCCATGCAACAAATTTCAAACATTGAGAATCTTGATTTTTAAATTCTAGTACATCCAAAACTAATTTGACGTTCATGAAACTTACCTTGTTGTCATATGGACACCAATACAAAGTGGCATTGTACTTTTTGTCAAATTTGTGACCAGTTTTGATGTAATCTTTGCCTAATTCCAAACGGGAGATTATTAATAATTGAGAACCAATATCCCAAACGGATTATTTATTCGAACCATGAGCATTAGACCAACAATGGATACATGTCATGCTTCGGTTAAGCAATAAAGCGGCAGCATTAATCATCCAAATAGAAAAACAATATACGTGTCGCCGCGCGACCCATGTGCCGTGCGAGCAGACGTGAGTTCATGGGACACATGCGAGGAGTCCACCGCGTAGGCAGACCGGGAGGCGTGCGTGCAGGTGTGTGAATTGACGGAGGCGTGCTCGTTGCGCAGTGTCACTGGGGGCATGCGAGTAGCAGTATGAAACTTTGGTAGGCATGCCAGCAGTCCGGTGCGCAGGCTCACCGAGAGGCGAGCCATCGGTTTGACCGCCGCCCGCCTCTCTGCCACAACTCCATATTAATGGTGTGCCCGAGCGGCAGCACCCCCCATCCTCGCTACACACACAATCCTCGCTTGCATCCTCGATGCCGCTCTCAGTCCTCAAAGCCGTCAGTGTATGAGGATGCCGCCGAAGCGCCCCATCAGAGGGAGTGGCGACACCGGGGCTGCTAAATCACTGGAGCACGATGTGGAGATGGAGACAGAGGTTGCCGTCACAACCGGCGAGTTATCGATGCACCCTGACGTCGTCGACGGCGTCGAGCTTCCACAGCCGGAGACGGAGCTCCACACCGACTCTGGTGACGACCCCGGCGACGACTCCGACGACCACTCCGGCGACGACTCCGACGACGACGGACAACTGGTTAGTCATCTATACCCATTTATGTGTCAAATAGATCATATGGTTTCTCTGGTTACTCCTGTCTCCCCCATTTTGGAATAGAAATCTTGTGGTTATACTCTCCCAATCCATGAAATCTGAGTAAGTTTCGTTAGATCCGTGTAGTGTATTGATGGTTTGAATGGTGCAAGTGATAAGTGATTAGTTGTTTCATCTGTGCAAATGATTTCTGCTAGTAATTCGACTAGGGTTAGTGTTCGTGCTAATAATTCATAGCCAGGACTTGACAATTGATTTTGAATGACCTACATATGTTTGTGCCATTATTTTCTTCAAGATTCGTTTAGACATAGATGGTTGTGCTTAAAAATTGAACCATAATCTCTGGAGATGTATAAATAAATAGCCATAAATTCCTAATCCTACTTCATGGCATGTAATCATTCATTTGATGCCAAATTTGTTTTACTATTTGTATAGGTGTTGCATGACGATGTGGATAGCGAGGATGAAGATGGCTAGAGGAGGTACAAGAGGCAAATCCCGAGGGAGATTTATGCGGGAAAGCATAATAGGCGTATTAGGACCTAGAACGGCGGCTATGGATGTCCATTTTGCAACCACAAGCTTCATGACGCGTATCTAAGTGTACTGGCGCATGCAAGAGGACGGGCCGTTGGCTCCTTCAAGCAGAAGTATTCTCGCAGGATGGCGCACAACGCGTATGCCGAGTACCTGGAGAAGCTTCAGGGTCGTGCTGGCATGTGAGGTGAGATGTGGGATCAAACTATGTACGCTTGAGTATATGCTTAATGATGGTTGAACTGTGTACTTATGATTGAACTATGCTTGTGTACGTGTATGCTTATTATCTATGTCTGAGTATGTTTAATCTATGTTTACTTATGTCTAACCGTGGGATATGGATGCAATCAGTTCGGTTGATGGAATCTACCTCCATCTTGGTTTATTGGTCCCCTTTGTAATTTGTGTTAAATTTTGACCAAAGATTTAACTGACAAAATGTTAGTGCAGGTCGGCAAAAATTATATCGTTGGATGGGTATTTGAGCATAGTGTTCAATGATATATTTTTTGGTGACATGCATAAACATTTATTAGTTAAATATTTGGTAAAAATTACAAAGGGGGCCAATAAACCAGGACGAAGGTAGCACGTCAATCACACACAGTTCCCAAAATTGGAACCGTGTGCAATGACTTTCATATTGCCTGTTGCGTCAATCACACACGGTTGGCTCTAGCAAACCGTCGCCTCCAAAATTCTTTGTGGGACAGAAAACCCTCACCACCCAATTCAAAAAAGAAAAAAGAAAACCTCCACCATCCCCACATCACAAAAACCCTCAACCCGCCCGCCACCCCCTCGAGTCCCCATTCACACCTACACAAGCTCCTCCACATCTATGCATGGCACCACCTATCGCGGAGGTAAACACTTAGCTCGACGCCTGCCGCCGCCGCCTGGCTGCCGGCAAAGCCCACCGCATTTTGCCACTTTCGCTTGCCGCCGCCTATCGCCATCCACTTTCTCGACGCTGCTCACGGTCGACCCAGCTCCGCTCGGTTGGGGAATCTGCCGTACTGAGGGTTCTTTCTCATGGACAACAAGGTAACTAATTTAATGAGATATTATCTCATCTCTTATCCCAGTTCATCTGCCTCCTTTAATCACCCGGCCGAAATCGCCATGAATTCATTTTTATTCGAGCTGATTTGAGGATTTTCTTCCGTTCATAGAGTGTATAGTGCGCGGACACATCAGAACCTTGCGGCCTCCGCCAGACATTCCATCTCACCGTACCATATGACTTGAGGATGCGCGCGGTATGTTCAATCTCACCCTAAATCGTCTGGCATGGCCTACTTTCCTGAACATATTCTAAATATTACTACATTTGGATAAAAGGTGCCACATGCACCATATACGTCAAAGGGGATTTTCCCCCTCTTCTTTCTATATTAGGCAAATTAATGATGTATTGTTCTTTCGATTACTCTCATATTTCCATGACATCATGTTTACCCTATTTGTTTAATTATAAATTTTTGTCCTTCAATTTCGATTGCTGTACAGTTCTTTCAATTTGGGCTCATATTTGCATGTTAGCATATTTTCTTTAACAATCCTACCATTTTCTGCAGTGCGTCCCTTGCTATGCAACAGAATCTGTAGTGCACAATCTTTCCTTTTACACAAATCGAGACTGCAGGGATGTCATACTGCACACAAACCATGGATTTACAATCGTTGCTACTGTAAGACTTGATGAATGCGGTGACCCCTATTTTGGCACTGGCTTTCGGAGAGAAATTGCTAAGTTTTATGAACTGCAAGCTGGCACTGGAATTGCACTGCACATAAAAGGGCCTGGTCATGAGATATATGGTAACTTCCCCGACGATATCATCCGTCCAGACTTTGTTCGAAGTAAGTTTTCTTTTCAACTATCTACATGTTGACTTACCCAGCAATATCAAATGAATTCTGTAGTATTTAAGCAACCAACTATTATTCCCTTTTCTTACTTTCCTACCTAATGACTTCTAGTTACCAATAAACCTTTCTATTGCCCTGTTTTAACTAAATATTCCCTGTACTCCCATTTCTATCAGAAAGCCCTGCTGACAACGAGACTCCGGAGGTGGAGAATGGGGCTGCCAACAAGCGGAGGGGGGCGAGCTAGAACCGCAAGCGACTCCAGCAGGCCTAGACTTCATCAGCAGCCTCCCCGATGATATGTTGACAGTCATCATCTCCCTCCTCCCAATCAAATATGGGGCGCGGACAACCGTCCTCTCCCGGCGGTGGCGCCCCCTATGGAAGTCCAGCCCTCTCGACCTCATCGACACCCACGAGCTCTGCCATGGCTATCGCAAAAGTTTGGATGCGTTCTCCAAGATCCTCGGTAGTCACCTTGGCCCAACCAGAGGCCTTAGAATGGGCAAGTTTCGTTCCAACGACAAGGACCGAGCCAAGCTTGACGACTAGTTCCGATCCCCCAGCCTAGATCAGCTCAAGGAGCTCACTTTTGATGATGGGCATATGTGGTCGCTGACAACGTCCGCACTCCACCTCGCGCCACGCTGCGCATCACCAAGTTCAGGAACTGCCATCCCCCTTAATGACGCGCCCGCTCTTATTCTACCACGACTGAAGCACCTCGAGCTCATCGCTATCTGCCTCTCAAACGGTGACATGGAGTGCCTGCTCCGTGACTTTACTGCACTTGAGTACCTTCGTCTTCAGGCGATCAATGGGTTGAGTACCTTCCAGATCACCTCCATGACTCTCCGGAATATTTATGTGTGTTGCTGGTGCGGTATGAAGACATCAGAAGATGTGTACCATGGTATGGTCATTGAGGACACACCTACACTTGAGAGATTACTTGTAGTTGATGAAGAAGGTCCAACAAGAATCAATGTCATTTCTGCGCCGAAATTGATAGTGGTGGGCTACTCGTCTGACAAATACTCCGAACTTGTTAAGGGATCCACACCCGTTCAGGTACAATAGCCGCCTTCTACCTCTCCTTCTGCAAATTAACATTATTTCTAATTTTGAAGATGTTTGTTCGTCTGTCATTCAAAAAATGATTCCGACAAGCTTGACCCCGAAACTGCGCACAGTGAAGGTCTTGGCACTAGAATCCATCGGCCCCAACCTGGAGCAAGTTGTCAGTTTCCTGAGATGCTTTCCGTGGCTGGAGAAGCTATATATCGAGGTGATGTTCCTTTCCTGTTAAATGTTAACCATAAGGGAGTTCAATTTGTGACACCTTTTTCCAAGTTTACAATGACAATGTACTATGATTTCTGAAGGATTCTTTTGGAGGATTTCAGCACATACATGTCCCCCCCCCCCTCATATTAGATGCTTGATCCATATGGTTACAATCAATAAGCATTTCTCCTTTGGATTCATCTGTACTAGTTTCCTTAGGGAACTTTTCATCCACTCCAACCTCTTGTGAAGAAGGCTATATTTTTCTAGAATGTAATCAAATGCCCATGTTAATCATGTCAGATCGAAGATGGCATGTTAGTGCATTTTACATATCCTGCAAACCAAATAGGCATGTAGTAATGTTCAAAACTGCATGTAGGCACTAATACGTTTTCTTCTTTTGCGGATAAGATTAGGCCCAGTGGTGGATAATGTGATACAATATAACAACCACGTCGAATGCCTAGACCTGCATCTCTCAGAAATTACTTTGAACTCCTACTGAGGGACCTTACCGGAGATTATATTCGCCAGGTTCTTTGTTCTCAGAGCAAGGGTGCTGAATGAAATGAGGTTTGCCCTAAATTTATTTCGCAAAAATGAATGGCTTGTTGATCAGTGCCGGCACCTGCGGCAGAATGGAATAGGCTCGAAAAATGCTGAATTTCATTTCGGAACTTCAGATGACAGAGTAATCGGAAGTCATCGTGTCAACCCCATACATGACTTCTCAGTGGCTGACCCTTTGCAAAAACTGTGAGGTTTCGAAACCAGACTTAGAAGTGGTAATATTAGTTTGAACCTCTCTGATATCCATGTTCAGTGGATCAGCGTGAGCGTTTGCAGCTGATGAGCTGAATTTCATTTCTAATATCAGTTTGAACCTAGTAATCTTCGAATTTGAGCCATATAACTCTAGAATTTGAACCGTGTAATATTTCAAGTTTTTGTGGTACAATCGTTGAAATGGCATCGTATGGGACTTGTATATTGGTAGCACTATTTTGACCTTAATATGCAATGGTCTTAGATTTTATTAACCATTCTCGAATCTGTTTACCTTGTTGATCTCACAGCACACGATCTGTTAAGCTAACTCGACTGCGATCTTCGACATTATTGCACACAGTTGGTTTCTTCCACCGCGTGCCATGTAGAGCGCAGAATTAATTATCGCACTCGAGTGTCCATCATCACCCTTCTATGTAACTTTTGACCTCATCACCCAAGGGTAAACTTATGACCGAAGTCATTCCACACACTTCGTTTTTACAAAGCCTGTCGTGGAATTGTCACGGCAGATGTCCTTGAACTAGGACTTAGTCGTGGAGCCATCGCAACTAGGAAGCTTGAAGGGGTTATGCGGGACAAGGAACACGAGGGTTTATACTGGTCCGGCCCCTTACGATGAAGGTAAAAGCCTACGTCTAGTTTGGGGTGATATTGATTAGGGTTACGATCGCCAGGAGCTAAACAACTATTCCCGGCTCTCGATGAGATTGTTGTCCTTAAACCGCTGTCGGGTCGTCCCTTTATATAGGGAGGCTGACGCCCAGCAGCCCTTTGAGTCCCGGCCGGCTCATAAGAGTGCCCGGCTCGGACTCCAAACTATACATGCCTTACGCTACAAGTTTACTATAATAATGATTGTAACTACGGGCCTTGAGCCATATCCGGGTCTCAGCCCATCTCTGGCCCATCATCTTGAAACTTGGCTCCGGGCTTCTGATAACAACCGTACGAGTAACCCGGTCCCTCCTGGCGGGTGACTCGAAGGTCTATATTCTCAACATTAGGCCCCAGATTGATTTGAGCCAGCTCATGTCAATCTTCAACTCTTCTGACCGAAAAAATCTCCGGCTTACCATTCATGGGAAGGCCATAACCCGGAGTGACGTCACCCTCTGGACTCCGGATAATCCGTCGTGACTTCATCCTCCATTAAGTCCGTTTTTTACTCCGCCAGATCCGCAACGGATCTTTGCTTTTACTGTCATTCCGAAAATCGAGGCGTCGTGAGGGGGAGATAACCACGCCGTGGTCTCCTTGAATCTCGCGCCCACTTATGACTTCGCCTTATAAATAGGCCGGCCCAACCTGCTCTTCTCACGCTCTCTTCTTCCTCCTCGCGCCGTCGCTCCTCTGCCCGAGCTCCGCCACTGCCGCCGCCGTCGCGCCCCTGGTCTTCATCAACCCGGCCGCTGCATCACCCTGATCCGGACCAGATACACGGCGGCGACCTCCGCTCTTCTCCAACTCCGGTGAGTCTCCTTTGCCCTGTCAGATAGATCTACTGTAGGGTTTCGTCTGTGTTCTTCGCGTTCATCGCCATTGCCACAAACCTCGGTAGTTCTTGTAGCCACTGTACTTGGTTGATTTTTAACCTTGCATAGAACTAGTGCGGTAGCTGTTTAAGCCTCATTTCAAGTACCAGTAGATCTCCTTCCACTGTTTAAATGCTTCGTTCGAGCTCTAGAATATCCGCTCGTCTATTTCTAGGTCTAGAAAGTTTTCATTTCACCTGACCATTTTGATCCAACAAAGTTACTGCCATATGTGAAACCTGTTTTACCACACTTAGTAAAAACTGCAACCATTGAATCTTGGCGGCTTATATCTCCGGTTTAAAGAAAACATGCGCCATAGAACTTTCCGGTTTAAAGAGAACCATGCTCTGTAGAATCCTCCTGCTTAACTGTGGTAAAACCGTAGATAACCAACTTACTCTGAATCCCCCTGCGGCTTAAATAACCCACTGTATCTGAGTATATATCATTAGTCCCCTTCATAAGCCGCCACCTTAGTTTGAACGATGGACTCCGGCTTACAATTAACCCGGACACTTTTCTCTTTATCATAGACCACCAACCTTCACCATGCCTCCCAAGGCTCCTATCACTTGCAACTGGATGAGGTCCAACGTCACCGACGAAACCCTGGCCAATTTCGTTAAGTCCGGATACTTGCCTAAGAAGGAAAGCATATCCTACCGTGCCCCTGACCCATCGGAAGAGAGACCACAGCCAAGGGACGGGGAGGTAGTGATCTTTGCAGACCATATGAGCCGGGGCTTCGCACCGCCGGCTCAAAGTTTTTCAGGGACGTGCTCAAGTTCTTTGACCTTCGGCCTCAGGATATAGGACCCAACTCCGTATCCAACATCTGCAACTTCCAAGTCTTTTGCGAAGTGTACCTTGGAGAAGAGCCCAGTTTGCTGCTTTTCAGAGAGCTGTTCTACTTAAACCGCCAAAATGAGTGTGCCAACGGGCCAAGTCTAGAGTTAGGCGGCATCTCCATCCAGCGGCGTAGGGACTGTCTGTTCCCGTACGCAGAGCCGCCGAGCCACCCTAAGGACTGGAATATGACTTGGTTCTACTGCCAAGATACGTCCCCGACTGACGAGAACCCGCTGCCCGGCTTTCGCCCAACGCGCCTAGAGCCGACTCATCCGCTATCCGACAAACTGTCTGCCGCGGAACGCCAGCCTCTGCTTCCAACGATCAATAAGATCAAGGCCCTGCTAGGCAATTGTCTGAACGGAATTGATCTGGTCCGGGTCTGGATCTCATGGCGGGTGATCCCATTGAGCTGCCGCCCCGGCTTAATGTGTGAGTACACCGGGCGAAAGGATGACCCGCAGAAGCACAGTCGCAATGATCTTCCAGAAGACGTTGCAGAGGAAGAGACCAAGGCTCTTCTAAACGAGAGCTTGGCAGACTGCGGAAGAACCGGGCTAGCCCCCTTCTGCAAGACCAATCCAGCCCCAGCGGTAAGCCGCTGACTTTAACTTTTATCTTCGTCTGCATATAACCTTCAACTGAACCGTTTTAAGAATCAATCATTGTATCTTTCAGGCTGATGATAAATTCTGGCGGGTCAAATATGACCATGAGGCGGCCAAGAAGGCCAGGAAGGCGAAGAAAGCCACCAAGAAAGCCGCCCCTTGCAAAAAGGGAAGCAGACCCACTGCTTCGGAGCTATTGCAATTAAGCGACAGCTCCAAGTCAGAGGTAATCCTTAAACCTTTAAATTCTTGCCATATTTGTTGTTTGTTGCTGTCCGCCTTATCAACATTTGCTCATTGACAGGATGACACCGGCGCCAGTAACCCAGTGGTTGAAGAGGTAATGTCACTTTCCTCCGACTCGGAGCCGTTGCCACAGCTGAAAGTCCGAAGAGTAACCCGGAAAGTAAGCTTTTCACATCCATTAGCTCATCAAGATCCTCAATTTCTTTTGAAGCAGCAGGTTCACGAAAGCCGGCGTCACACCCGGGCCCGCAAGGACACCGACCTCTCCGCCGGGTTACCCGACGCAACAAGGAAGCGTCGCACTGAGGTTTTTTCTCACCTGTACCCTTTTCATCCGTTGGCGGGTGTTATCCGTCAGCCACTCAACTCTTCTGATTCCAATTATCAGGAGACCTCCCCCTCTTCAGGTGACTCCATGCAGTCAAGTCTGCCGGCCTTCAAGACTGCACCCGGGTAATAACAATCTCCTTACATTATCTGTCTGTACTTATTCTTTGTGTGCCTAACGCTTCTGTCTTTTCAGTGCCCAGGCAAAGCTCACCAAAAGAGCAAAGAAAACAAGGTCAGCCGGAGTGCCAGACTTGCCTGACCCGGAGGCGACGGCTCAAGAGCCGCCCGCTACCTCCGCCCCCGAAGCCACCATTCCAATGGACACGGCGCCTGAGGCCCCTGCCCCGACCACCAAGACAACGACCGAAGCATCGGTTAACCCGGAGGCCTCCGGCTCAGCCCCGCCAGCAGACGACCCGGACGTGGTAATCACCCGGACGGAATTCGTTGAGCCGGGGAGACCGACCGCGTTGGCCAAATGCTCCGCGAAGGGGGAGTTACTGCAGCCCCACCGGGTGAACCTGGACCTCTCCGGCTACACCGACTTGAGCATTGGAGAGCTCGTCTCTGGCTACATCAGCCAAGTCCACAAGAGCCGGGACACCGAGGTTGCCATGGTCAACCAGATCCAACAAAAATCCGAGGTACCCTTCTGCCGTCTTCTTACTTTACTGCATAGTTACCTTTGCCATGCTAGCCCCCAAGTCGATGACTTATACTTGAATATGTTGTAGACTTAGGTTCCGGCTTACTCAACTGAGCCGGCAGTACATAGATAGAGACGTTCAATATGCATTAGCCCCCAAGTGCCAAGTGCCTTTGCTTGGAAAGCGCTTGGAACTTATATAACACCTGTTAATTAACCCGGAAATACATGCAGGCTGTTGGCAAGAAACTAGAGGCGGACCTTGCGGATCTCAAGAGCCGGCTAAAGATGCAGGAGACGGAGACCCGGAAGGCAAACGCCAAGTTTGTATCCAGCATCGCCACTCAAGAAAAATTGAAGACCGAGTTTGATGCTGAGAGGAAAGCCTGGGTCGAAGAGAAGGCCGCACTGGTAACCCGGGCGGAACAGGCGGAGAAGGCCCTCACTGAGAAGACCGCTGAGCTCTCCGGCCTAAAGCGCCAGGTTTCCCAAATGGTGGCTGCTATCTTCGGTAAGTCGCCTCACCGGCTTTCATCAAGTCTGTATATGTCATGATTCATCCTTGTCATCGGCTTATCTGATCTTGTTAAACAGGTCCCAGGAGTACCAACCTCAACCAGAGCGTGGTCACCAAGTTAAAGGCCGTGTACACCCTGGTGGAACAGCTCTACACCGGGTCACAGCGTGCCTTAGCTGTGGTGGCCCTATCCAACGAGGTGCCGGCTCATCTGGCCGAAGTCCTGCGCCGGCTCGCTGTTCTGCCGCAGCGGATCCAGGAGTTACGACGGGCCTCCGCGAGAGCCGGAGCAATTGACGCGCTGAGCCGGGCCAAAGCATTCCTGCCGGAGCTAGACCCGGCAGACATCGCCCTGGGTTACCCAAGCCTGAAGGAAGACGGCTCAGCCTTCGACCAGAAGGACTTCGCGGCATGTGTAAAGGCTGTACGCCCGGTGGCCACCCTCATCGAGAACGACACCGACTTAACCAAGTACCAACCAAGTTATGATGCGGAGAATCAGAGGATTCCAACCCCTCGCTATGAAGCCCTCAATCTGATCCCTCCGGCTCGTCAGCACACCTTCGCCCCGGAGATTGACCCGGCCGGGTTAATTGACGAAGAAGCCCAGTTTGAAGCTCTCAGCGGCATCAACTGGAAATCATCGACCTTCGAGGTCTTGGGATCAGCCGGAGGAGAAGATAGGAATGAGCCGGGGACTTCAACTCAACGGGCATCATAAGTTAGCTGGCGGCTTATCAAACATTGTTCCATCTTTTAGACTTGAAAAATTATTGTAATAGAGTAAGTGCAACAATTTATCTCTGCCGTGTCATCGTGCACGTTTTGAATGCAAAAGCCCTTTGAATTTGCCTCTTTGATGTTTCTCCGGGTCATAATCATCCCTTTGTTTTTCTCAACCTCAAAAGATGCCTTTAAGTATCTGCATAGAAAAGGCAAATCACAAGTCTCGAGGCGGCTTACCACCCTGAGAATCAGGTGTTTGAGATAAATAACCCGGAATATGAATCAAAAAAGACTGGTCCTTAATTACTCTGAACATAGCCGAAATAACACACTTAACAGCCTGTAAACAGCTTCCGGTTCAAATAACCCGGGCAGTGAGGTTGACACCTTAACTCTGATTTACTTGCTTTAATGACACCCATGATGTGCAACTAACACTGTAAACCAAAGTTAAACCGGCAAGTGAGACCCGGCCATGCATACCTCAGAATAAACTTGTGAAAAAGCAGAAGAACTTAGGGGCTTCCGGTTCGAATACGACCAAAGACCCGGCCCCAAGGGGTTAAGCTAAGATTCGGATACGATCATATAGCCCCCAGTGGGTGTGGCGATGCCAATCAAAAGGGTACCGACAACTATGTTCTCTTTGGTTCGAATACGACCCATGTTTGAACAGGAAGCCCCCAAATGATTCTTAAAATTGTTTAACGACGCTGATTCGAATACGATCCACGTCGGTTCTCAGAGGGGTTAAACTTTGATTCAAATATGACCAAAAGGCAACTTCCCAATGAGCTCGGCACTTTGCCAATCAAGTGGGTATCGACAGCTATGTTCTCTTTGGTTCGAATAGGACCCATGTGTGAACAGGAAGCCCCCAAGTGACCTTACTGATTACGGCTAAACTCGAATACGATCATAAGCCGGATCCTCCTTTAAGTCAGCATGTAAAAAAGAACACACGCCTATTTGGAGAAGAAAAAAGGACAGAGGTCCTGCTTTATTGCTTATCATAATATATACATGTCTGAGATAAATATGTACACCACGAGAGCCGGTAGCTCAAGTGTAGTAAGGCCGAAGCTGAGCTATGTTCCACGGCCGACGGGTCTCCTCCTCAGATTTACGCGAATCTTTATGCTCCCGAATATCAATGAGGTAATATGACCCGTTGTGCAAGTTCTTGCTGACCACAAAGGGCCCTTCCCAAGGTGGGGATAACTTGTGTGCATCTGTTTGATCCTGGATGAGCCGGAGCACAAGGTCGCCTTCCTGGAAGACCCGGGATTTGACCCGGCGGCTATGATAACGGCGCAGGTCTTGTTGGTAAATCGCTGAATGGGCTGCTGCCACATCTTGCTGTTCATCCAAAAAGTCCAGAGCATCTTGGCGCGCCTGTTCATTATCCGTCTCAACATAAGCCGCCACGCGAGGTGAATCGTGACGGATGTCGCTGGGGAGGACTGCTTCTGCTCCATAAACCATGAAGAAAGGCGTGAAGCCTGTAGACCTGTTAGGAGTAGTGTTGATGCTCCATAAGACGGAGGGCAACTCCTCCACCCAAGGACCAAAAGCCGGGGCTTGATGCCCTTCAGAATCTCCTGGTTAGCTCTCTCAGCTTGACCATTGGATTGGGGATGAGCCACTGAGGAAACATCAAGTCGGATATGCTCTCGTTGACAAAACTATTCCATAGCGCCTTTGGATAGATTGGTGCCATTGTCAGTTATGATGCTATGCGGAAAGCCGAAGCGGAAAATCACCTTTTTCATAAATTGAACCGCTGTGGCTGCATTGCACTTGCCAACTGGCTCAGCCTCCACCCACTTCGTGAATTTGTCAACTGCCACCAAGAGGTGGGTCTTCTTATCCTTGGACCGTTTAAAAGGCCCAACCATATCAAGCCCCCAGACCGCAAAGGGCCAAGTGATTGGGATCATCCTCAACTCCTGAGCCGGCACATGAGCCCGTCGTGAGAACCTTTGGCAACCATCGCATTTACTGACCAAGTCCTCTGCATCAGCGTGAGCCGTCAGCCAATAAAAACCATGACGGAAAGCCTTGGCCACAAGGGATTTTGAGCCAGCATGGTGGCCACAATCCCCTTCATGGATCTCGCGCAAGATCTCTTGACCTTCCTCAGGGGAGATACAACGCTGAAATGCCCCTGAAACACTGCGATGATGCAACTCGCCGTCGATAACAATCATTGACTTAGCCCGCCGGGTTATTTGCCTGGCCAGAGTTTCATCCTCAGGCAACTCTCCCCGGGTTATATAAGCCAGATATGGCATTGTCCAGTCTGGTAGGACATGAAGAGCCGCCACCAGTCATGCCTCCGGGTCAGGGATAGCCAAGTCCTCCTCTGTAGGCAACCTAACCGAAGGGTTATACAGGACATCTAAGAAAGTGTTAGGCGGCACCGGTTTTTGCTGAGAGCCTAGCCGGCTTAAAGCATCAGCCGCCTCGTTCTTCCTGCGATCAATGTGCTCCACTTGGTATCCCTGAAAGTGCCCGGCAATGGCATCAACCTCACGGTGATAAGCTGCCATGAGAGGATCCTTAGAATCCCAGGTGCCTGATACTTGTTGAGCCACCAAATCTGAGTCACCAAAGCACCATACCCGGCTTAAGCTCATCTCCTTAGCCACCCGAAGACCGTGGAGCAAAGCCTCGTATTCAGCCGCATTGTTAGTGCAAGGAAACATCAACCGTAGCACATAATGGAATTTGTCACCTTTAGGGGAAGCCAATACAACACCATCCCCCGAGCCCTCCAGCTGTCTGGACCCATCAAAATGGATAGTCCAGTAAGTGTTATCCGGTTTTTGCTCAGGCACTTGTGACTCTGTCCAATCGTTGATGAAATCCACCAAAGCCTGAGATTTAACAGCAGTGCGTGGCACATATCTGAGGCCATGAGGTCCAAGTTCTATAGCCCACTTAGCAATTCTCCCTGTGGCCTCTCTGTTTTGAATAATATCGCCAAGAGGGGCAGAACTGACCACAGTGATGGGATGACCCTGAAAATAATACTTAAGCTTCTGGCTCGCCATGAACACACCATATACGATCTTCTGCCAATGCGGGTACCGCTGTTTGGACTCAATGAGCACCTCGCTGACATAATAAACCGGCCGCTGAACCGGATGCTCCTTACCCGCCTCCTTGCGCTCCACCACAATAGCCACGCTGACAGCTCGCGCGTTTGCCGCCACATACAGTAGCAAGGGTTCCTTATCAACCGGAGCAGCAAGGACTGGGGGCTCTGCCAGCTGCTTTTTCAAATCATCAAAAGCGGTATTAGCTGCATCATTCTAGACAAAGTTATCAATTTTCTTCATCAACTGGTATAAGGGCATAGCCTTCTCACCCAAACGGCTTATAAACCGGCTTAAAGCCGCGATGCGACCCGCCAAACGCTGAACGTCATTTATACACGCCGGTTTGGCTAGGGAGGTGATGGCCTTGATCTTCTCCGGGTTAGCCTCAATGCCTCTGTCAGAAACTAAGAAGCCCAATAGCTTGCCTGCAGGAACACCAAAAACACACTTGGCCGGGTTAAGCATCATCTTATAGACCCGGAGATTATCGAAGGTTTCCCTTAAGTCATCTATCAGGGTTTCCTCCTTGATGGATTTAACCACAATATCATCCACGTAAGCGTGAACATTGCGCCCGATCTGTTTATGAAGACAATTCTGTACACAACGCTGATAAGTCGCCTGTGCACACTTGAGTCCAAAGGGCATAGACACATAGCAGAAGGCTCCAAAGGGAGTGATGAACGCCGTCTTCTCCTGGTCCTTAACTGGCATCTTAATCTGATGATACCCGGAATAGGCATCCAAGAAACTTAAGCGTGCACAACCTGCTGTAGCATCAATGATTTGATCAATACGGGGTCGAGCAAAAGGATCAGCCGGACACGCCTTGTTCAAGTCCGTGTAGTCCACACACATCTGCCAGGTGCCGTTCTTCTTGAGTACGAGCACCGGGTTAGCCAACCATTCTGGGTGAAAAACTTCAATAATAAACCCGGCCGCCAAGAGCCGGGCCACTTCTTCACCAATGGCTTTCCGCCTCTCCTCGTTAAACCGTCGAAGGAACTGTCTGACCGGCTTAAATTTTGGATCAACATTGAGAGTATGCTCAGCGAGTTCTCTAGGTACACCTGGCATGTCAGAAGGCTTCCATGCAAAGATGTCCCTATTCTCACGGATGAACTCGATGAGCGCGCCTTCCTATTTTGGATCCAGATTGGCACTGATGCTAAACTGCTGAGATGAATCTCCTGGAACGAAGTCAACAAGCTTAGTTTCATCAGCCGACTTGAATTTCATCGCCGGCTCAGTCTCCGTAGTCGGCTTCTTTAGAGAGGTCATGTCTGTTGGGTCAACATTGTCTTTGTAAAACTTCAACTCCTCTGTTGCACAAACAGACTTTGCGTAAGCTGCATCACCTTCCTCACACTCGAGAGCCACTTTCCGGCTGCCGTGAACCGTGATGGTCCCATTGTGACCCGGCATCTTGAGCTGTAAGTACACATAACACGGCCGTGCCATGAACTTGGCGTAAGCCGGCCGTCCAAATATAGCATGGTATGGACTCTTATCTTGACCACCTCAAAGGTCAACTTCTCCACCCTGTAGTTGTTCTCATCACCAAAAGCCACTTCTAACTCGATCTTGCCGACTGGATAAGCCGACTTACCAGGTACCACACCATGGAAGATAATGTTTGACTGGCTGAGGTTCTTATCAACCAGCCCCATACGGCGAAAAGTCTCATAATAGAGGATGTTGATGCTGCTGCCTCCATCCATGAGTACCTTTGTGAACTTATAACCTCCCACCTGAGGAGCCACCACTAAGGCCAAGTGGCCCGGGTTATCCACCCGTGGAGGGTGATCCTCCCTACTTCACACTATAGGCTGCTCAAACCACCGCAAGTAGCGTGGAACCGCCGGCTCAACAGCATTCACAACCCTCTTGTGAAGCTTTTGATCTCGTTTGCACAAACTAGTGGTGAACACATGATACTGTCCACCGCTAAGCTGCTTTGGGTTGGTCTGATAACCCCCCTGTTGCTGTTGATGACCCTGACCAGACTGTTGATTAAAGCCCCCTTGACCGTTCGGAGGACCGGAATTTGAGCCGCCGCCCGGGCCATGAAAACCGCCGGCGCCTGAGCCGCCGCCCGGGCCATTGTAGCTCTTAAAGGCCTTCATGATCGCGCAATCCTTCCACAGATGAGTCGTTGGCTTCTCTCTAGAACCATGCCTTGGACAAGGTTCATTCAACAGCTGCTCCAGCGTTGGACCTGACCCGCCGCCTCGGGGAGGGGGCCTCCCCTTGCGTCGCGGGTTACTACCTTGGGAGTTGGCGTTGGCTACAAACTCTAGGCTGCCATCAGCCTTGCGCTTGCCTCCTCCTTGGTTCCCCGGGTTAAACTGAGGACCCTTGCCATTGCCGTTCTTCTTTCCCTTCCCTGTCCTTTCATCGTCTGAAGGGGGATCCTTGGTACCATCAGAATCGGCGTACTTGACAAGAGCCGCCATTAGGGTACCCATATTGGTGCAGTCGCGTTTAAGCCGCCCGAGTTTCATCTTAAGGGGCACAAAGCGACAGTTCTGTTCCAACATTAAGACTGCAGAGCCGGCATCCATCTTATCTGATGAATGTATGATCTCCTTGACCCGGCGAACCCAATGGGTCGTGGATTCACCCTCCTGCTACTTACAGTTAGTCAGATCCACAATTGACATAGACTGCCTGCAGGTATCTTTGAAGTTTTGAATGAACCGGGCTTTCAGCTCAGCCCAAGACCCAATGGAGTTCGGTGGTAGCCCTTTCAACCACGTGCGGGCAGTTCCGTCCAACATCATGGTGAAATATTTGGCAATGGCCGCCTCACTGACCTCCAGCAATTCCATAGCCATCTCATAACTCTCAATCCAGGCTGCAGGCTGTAAGTCCGCTGTATAGTTAGGCACCTTCCTAGGGCCCTTGAAGTCCTTAGGTAGACGTTCATTACGGATGGCTGGCACCAAACAAGGGACACCACCGGTCCTGGTAGAAATACCCACATCAACGGACGTCGTCGGATAAGCCGGGGGGGTCTGGTAAGCCGTCAATTGAGGCACCTGCTCCGCCTCTTGCCGCGCTTGGTCTGCTGCGTAGAAGGCTCCAATATGAGCCGGGCCATGGCCAGGGGGCGGGTCATGGCGTCGGACATTACTTGAGCCGGTTGCTGAGACCATGTGCCGGCTGTAACTCGGGCTCTGGCCTGGACGAGGGGTCGAGTGGATCCTGTCCCGGCTGTAGGAGTACGCCTCTTGCTGCGCTAGCGCCGTCTGCAGGAGTTCCCTGACCCGGCGGGTTTCGATGGCCGCCGGAGAGTCGCCATCAACGGGGAGAGCCGCCAGTCGTGCTGCCGCAGCCACCATGTTTCCAGCGGGTTATCATAATGACCCGGGGGTATTGGCACATACTGAGGCGGGGCAGGGGGCACCTGGGGAGGCCCCATCACTCGTGGCTGAATAAGGGGTCCAGACCCGGGCGCAATGACCCCTGGCGGGTTACTAGACCCTGCACGCGGTGTGTTGAAGAGATTGCGTGGATCGTAAACCGGTGGGAGTCGAGACTGGGCCTTCTGATGCCTCCTTCTCATGACCTCGTTGGCCGCGTTCTGATCCATTGTGAGTTGGAAGGACTGCGCCTGAATTAGCTGAGTCCGGGCGTCGAGGGCCGCCCGCTCCGCAGCCAGCCTGATCCCCTCCGCTGCAAGATCCTCTTTAGATTTTATCAAATCCAATTTTAACTGTGCAACCTCCGCATCATGCTGAGCTTGATTCGCCGGGTCAACCACGGCGGTTAACAGGGCCGTCATCTTATCCGTGAGATCCATTAGCACCTGAGCCGGAGAAGGCACCGGGTTTCCCGATCCAGCAGTGGGGTTCTGAACAGGCTACGCACCAGCCATAAAAACTCCAACCTGACTTGGCGGCTCAAAAAGGTCTGGAATACTGTCGCCATCGGAACAACCCATGATCCTGCCATCTTGAAGTTGGTACAACGAGTTTGATTCATCGGTGGCCGACTCGCCGTCAGAGCCGGCGGCCGCCTCATCTCCAGACCCAGATGGATCAGAGGGCCCTCCATGGATGCATCCCACAAAAGCGCGCCTTAAGGCGGGCCGGGCCCGGGCGGGTCGTGCGCGCTGAGCCGTTTCGATGAGATCGGCGGAGAGATCCGGCTCGGGGCCCGGCTCACCAATCTTGCCAATGAAGACATGAATTCCGCCAAAGGGGACCCGGTACCCGTACTCAATTGAGCCGGCGTCGGGGCCCCAGTCCGCATCGTCGATGTAGAGCTTGCCGCGACGACTTTTGGTCATCCGGCCCACGGCGTATCCCTTGAGCCCTTCGAAGCTGCCCTTCAAGAACTCAAATCCACCGTGCGCTGGCCCCACGGTGGGCGCCAACTGTCGTGGAATTGTCACGGCAGATGTCCTTGAACTAGGACTTAGTCGTGGAGCCATCGCAACTAGGAAGCTTGAAGGGGTTATGCGGGACAAGGAACACGAGGGTTTATACTGGTTCGGCCCCTTACGATGAAGGTAAAAGCCTACGTCCAGTTTGGGGTGATATTGATTAGGGTTACGATCGCCAGGAGCTAAACAACTATTCCCGGCTCTCGATGAGATTGTTGTCCTTAAACCGCTGCCGGGTCGTCCCTTTATATAGGGAGGCTGACGCCCGGCAGCCCTTAGAGTCCCGGCCGGCTCATAAGAGTGTCCGGCTCGGACTCCAAACTATACATGCCTTACGCTACAAGTTTACTATAATAATGATTGTAACTACGGGCCTTGAGCCATATCCGGGTCTTAGCCCATCTCTGGCCCATCATCTTGAAACTTGGCTCCGGGCTTCTGATAACAACCGTACGAGTAACCCGGTCCCTCCTGGCGGGTGACTCTAAGGTCTATATTCTCAACAAAGCCTTTTGCCAATAAACGCCCACGATTTGTCCCTCTTCTAGCCGACGCATGGCCAAACTAGCCGGGCGGGAAGCTTGCGGGGTAAACAGCGCGGTAGCGCGGGAACATGCTCACCGACGATACATTTGGCGCCTCTTCGAGCCCACGCATGCGGTGCGGTGTTGTCAAGCGTGCACTGGATTCAGGAATCCTCCGCTATGAATGCCGTGACAAGACGTGAAGATTACCGGCCGGCCGGCCCCCATTTCTTACAGTGGCCATTTAACCTACCCTTGTGTCGATCTCTTCAACCTTCCGATCCGCCCACCATTGCAAGAAGAACACCCACCACGAGAAATTCTTAGAGGGTATCATGCGCGGCTCCAATGGCGCTCTGAGCGGCAGCCGACGACGAGCAGCAGTTCACCTGCCTGCCGTGGTGGACACCCACAGAAGCTTCATGGACCTCTCGGTGGTGTACACCAATGACCCGGTCTGGGTGGAGCACTCTATCCACATCATGGAGCTGTTGCTTGCCACGGAGAAGTACAAGGTGGTCGGGTTCGACCTCGAGTACACCCGCGCTCGTGCCGGGTCTCGTCCCAAGGTCGCCGTCGCCTAGATGTGCGTGCGCCACCACATCCTCGTCTACCACTACTGCCTGGCCACAAGGCCTTGTAAGCGTTTCGCCAGGTTTGTCAACAACCCCACTACATGTTTGCTATGGTGGACATCACCAACGATGGAAAGGCGCTCGAGAATTCGGGCATCGCCTGCCAGAATCTTGTCGACATCCAGGGCCAATACAACATCTGGGGCAGCAAGGAGCATGAGAAGGACTCACTGGTTCACCTTGCCGAGGCCATCATCGACCCCTACTATAGAGACATGAAGGATTCGTGCAACAAGGACAAGCGTGCCTGGCACTCGGCCTGGATGGAGAAACTCGACAAAGCTCACGTCGTGTACGCGGCCAAGGAGGTGTACACGAGCTACGACATGTACAGGAGGATCGTTGACATGAGGAAGTGCCTCCTTCCCTAAAACGGCCAGGGATCCAGCCGGAAGCACAGCAATGGCAAGCATCGTTGCAACAATAAGTAGATGATTAGATCCTTGTTTCTCCTACTTTAGTATGCATGTAATTGCTTTCTTTGGTGTGTAGAAATGTTATGTTTGTAGTCACTTGTGTAATTGTATGCTTAATTTGGTTATGCAATGTTGTCTTTTTAAGTATATATGTTGATGCTCTGTAGACAGAGCATAGATGTTGTGCGGACAAAGAAAGTCACATCACACACGGACTAAAAAATGGAACCCGTCGGTGATGTTTTCATCAATCACTCACAATTGTATACCACCAATCGTTTGCTCACAACACACATGGCTTTTTAGTAGTAATCGTCTGTGTTGTTATCGGTCTTCGCACACATTCCCGATTAAAGACCAGTTTGCCTCGTATCACACACATCTTGTTCATTTGGACCGTTTCTGTTCTTTTGTCTCAACGCAAACAGTTCATCCGAGTGAACCGCATGCCGTATATCGCACACACACCTTTGATCTGGCTGACGGTTTCTTTTGTGTTGCCTAATCACAAATAGTTCATCCGGGTGAACCGTATTGTAACGCCCACGATGCGGCTATATCTCCCACGTGTCG
Organism: Aegilops tauschii subsp. strangulata; assembly: GCF_002575655.3. Lineage (NCBI taxonomy): Eukaryota > Viridiplantae > Streptophyta > Magnoliopsida > Poales > Poaceae > Aegilops > Aegilops tauschii. The sequence goes on from NC_053040.3 coordinate 212,162,643, forward strand.
AGGCACGACTTAGAGGCATAACCGCATAGTCGTTTTGTCGCAAGAAGGGTCATCTTCACACAATCACATGTAATGAACAAGAATGGGATAAAGAGTTGGCTTACAATCGGCACTTCACACAATACATAAATATAATTCATACATCATCCAAAATACACACATAGACCGACTACGGTCAAGATCCAAATGAAAATAAGATAACCCCAAGTGCTAGATCCCCGATCATCCCAACTGGGCTCCACTACTGATCATCAGGAAAAGACACATAATAACGACCACGTTCCTCATCGAACTCCCACTTGAGGTCGATCCCATCATCTGCACTGGCATCGTCGGCACCTGCAACTGTTTTGGTAGAATCTGTGAGTCACGAGGACTCAGCAATCTCACACCCGCGAGATCAATACTATTTAAGCTTATAGGAAAGGATGGTGTAATGAGGTGGAGCTGCAGCAGGCACTAAGCACATATGGTGGCTAACAAACGCAAAAGAGAGCGAGAAGAGAAGCAACGGAACGGTCGTCAACTAGTAATGACCAAGAAGTGATCCTGAACTCCTTCTTACGTCATTCATAACTCAAGCCGTGTTCACTTCCCGGACTCCGCCGAGAAGAGACCATCACGGCTACACACACAATTGGTGTATTTTAACTGGGTCAAGTGACAAGTTCTCTACAACCGGACAATAACAAATTCCCATCTGCCTCATAACCGCGGGCATGGCTTTCAAAAGATAATACCTGCAGGGGTGTCCCAACTTAGCCCATCATAAGCTCTCACGGTCAACGAAGGATGAACCTTCTCCCAGAAAGACCCGATCAGTCTCGGAATCCCGGTTTACAAGACATTTCGACAATGGTAAAATAAGACCAGCAAAGCCGCCCGAATGTGCCGACAAATACCGATAGGAGCTGCACATATCTTGTTCTCAGGGCACACCGGATGAACACTACGTACAACTAAAACCAATCCTCGAGTTTCCCCAAGGTGGCGCTGCAAGTGGCTCTAGTTTGGACCAGCACTCCGAGGAACATTGGCCCGGGGGTTTAAATAAAGATGACCCTCGGGCTCGCGAAAACCCGGGGGAAAAGGCTTAGGTGGCAAATGGTGAAACCAAGGTTGGGCCTTACTGGAGGAGTTTTATTCAAGGCGAACTGTCAAGGGGGTCCCATAAATCACCCAACCGCGTAAGGAACGCAAACTCAAGGAACATAATACCGGTATGACAGAAACTAGGGCGGCAAGAGTGGAACAAAACACCAGGCATAAGGCCGAGCCTTCCACCCTTTACCAAATATATAGATGCATTAATTAAATAAGAGATATTGTGATATCCCAACATATCCATGTTCCAGCATGGAACCAACTTCAACTTCACCTGCAACTAGCAACGCTATAAGAAGGGCTGAGCAAAAGCGGTAACTTAGCCAAACAACGGTTTGCTAGGAAAGGATGGTTAGAGGCTGACATGGCAATATGGGAGGCATGATATAGCAAGTGGTAGGTAGCGCAGCATGGCAATAGAGCGAACAACTAGCAAAGCAAAGATAGAAGTGATTTCGAGGGGAGGTCATCTTGCCTGCAAGGTTCTCAGAGTTGTCGAAAGCTTGATCCTTGTAAGCGTACTCAACAGGTTCCTTGTTCACGAACTCGTCTCCCGGCTCTACCCAAGACAATGGAACCACAATAAATCACGGGAAATGCACAAGCAACATGATGCAAAACATGTATGATATGCGAGATATGATATGTGATGCATATGCGTGCTCCGGAAGGAAAATGATGAACAAGGCAGTAACTTGGCAAACCAAGCATGCCACTGGAAAGATGAGATGATTTCGGTCGAAATCGATATAAAGATCACCGGAAACGGATGCACGGTTTGCAAATGGCAAGCAAAACAAGAATGACACGAATCTGCGATAAACAGCATGATAGCAATTAGAACGCAACAAGTAACAATGCTACAGCACTCCAACATAGCATCAAAACATATGACAGTAATCTACAGGAGATGCTTAACAAAAGATGAACACTGAGCTCCGGCTAGATCACAACATAACAAGCTCAAACAAGCATGGCAAAAGTGCAAAAGAAATCAGGTTCACAGACTTCGTGAAATTACTGGACATTCCTGAAACAGCATCAGGTAGCAATGTTCAGAGCACGAAATCAACAAGCTACAAGAACTTAACATGGCAAAGCAAGGCATGACAGTATTCTACTAAATGCATATGACAAAAGTCCCTTAATGACCATAAGCCAAAAAGGACCAGAAGATATGATGGCAACCATGTAAACATAGCAAGTTTCGTTAACATATCTCAGACGTAGCAGAAAACAGAGCAGGGCAGAAACAATAATATGAAGGCATCTTGGTGAGCTTGATGCACTCACCACAAAGAAATGCATGACAAAACAAGCATACCTACATCAAGATGGCATGTTTATGAAGCTATCCATGGCAAGAGCAAGTACATAGAATAAATGGAACAACTACAACAAGCTTGGCAAATTTGAATAACATGTAAACAATCTGCCAGAAATATTTTATAGCAAAAGTAGAGCAAGATTGAGTCATGCTATGGCACTCCATAATTGCAAACAAGGGCAGGAATGGATCAATTACAACAATATGTACAAAACATCTTTACTGAACATCTCCAAAATATGCATGGATCTCTCTGTAGCATCAATTTTACATGGCAACAAAATAACAGCAGACCAAGACAGAAATTACTGTCCCTGAAATCAGAAACATTATGGAGCCTAGTTTGCATGCTTGTGCTAGTCATCACAGAGATCACAAAAATACATGGCATACACCTATGGAAAGATGGCATGGCATAGAACAAAACACATGTAGAGCTCATGCCCATAAGATGCACAGATTAAATGCAACAAAAATAACAAATCTCCAAGTTCTGCTAAGTAACAGCAGATAACAGCAACTAGCACTCTTGCACCAGAGATTTGGGCATCAAGATGGACTCTAATGAACATGGTGCAATTGAACACAATGAAGAGCATCACGAGACGAACATTTCGATATATTACACGCGCGAAACGGAGCTATACGCAGAGAGTTATGCCATGATGAACAGGGGTATATAATGTGAAAATGCAAAAGACGGGAAATTTCGGGATGCGGGGAAAAAGTCAACCGTCGGTGCTCTCCAGATCCGATCGGGGCCGGCTCGGCGAAGCTCGCCGGAGCTGCGGGGAGGTGGCGGAGGGGAAGGAGAGGGCGGCCGGGCTCGGGGAAGGAGGTGAGGACGGGGAGGCGGCGGCGACCGACGTCGGGGAGGCGGCCTCGGGACGCGGCGGCAGCGGCGAAGACGACGATGGCGGCGGGGCACGGCGGCGGCGCCGAAGACGGCGACCGGCGAAGGAACAGAGGCTCGGGCGGCGGGTCGCGCGGAGGGAGGCGCGGGGCGCTCGGGCCCGGGAGGGCTCCCGCGGGCTCGGGCGGGCCGGCGGCGGCTGGCGGCGAGGAGCGCCACGTGGCAGCGCGCGAGTGGGCGTGGGCGACGGCGGGTTTGTCCGGCGACGTACGGACGTGTCCGGCGGCGCGGAGGGATAGGGTTAGGGTTTGGACTGCGGATTATTTTGGGAGGGGAGGCATATATATAGGTAGAGGGAGCTAGGAGACTCCAAACGAGGTGCGGTTTTCGCCCACACGATCGTGATCGAACGACCTAGAGCATGGAAGAGAGTTTGATGGGTTTTGGGCTGTTTAGAGAGGGGTTTTTGCTGCACACACAAATGGACTTTGCGGATGCCCGGTTAACCGTTGGAGTACCAAACGACCTCCAAATGGAACGAAACTTGACCGGTGGTCGCCCGGTAGTATACCTAGGCCACTTGACAAGCCTCAGTCCATTCCGAGAACGTTTGACACCCGCTCACGAAAGAAAACAAGAGGGGTGCGCCGGAGGAGGTGGGAGCGCCGGATTGCAAAACGGACAACGGGGAAAATGCTCGGATGCCTGAGACGAACACGTATGCAAATGCAATGCACATGATGACATGATATGAGATGCATGACATGAACAAAATGCAAAACGAAAGACAAAACCCGACCACGGAGGGAATATCATAACACATAGCCGAAAATGGCAAGAGTTGGAGTTACAAATATGGAAAGTTATATCCGGGGTGTTACACGTATGCTGTACATCGCACACACCTTCATCTGGCTGCCCGTTTCTTTTGTTCCTCCTCATCGCAAACAGCTAATTGAGCTGAACCGTATGCCCTACATCGCACACGCAACTAAAATCGGAACCGTGTTTGATGCATCCTCCATCGCAAACGTTTTGCACCTTTTTGACGGGTTTTTTACACGACCATTTGCGATTATGGCATCACACACAGTTTCGTCGAAGGGTCTCTAATCGTAGTGTCGCGTTAGCAGCATCCTGCAGTAGTGCGGGGATCGCCCTGATTGCACGACTGCGGTCGGGTGTTTTCCTTTGTTGGTTTCACCAACAATACGCAACCTCAAGGTGACAAAAGTGCTAGTTGACGGTGGGGCCGGTGTGAACTTGATCTCGCCCACCGTGATCGAGAGGCTGCAAATCCCCGATGGAGATCTCGAGGATACGGGCACATTTCAAGGGGTCAACCCGGGGAGGAGTCAGCCGAAGGGTAAGATCACGTTGCCCGTTACATTTGGGGGCGAGCTGAACTATAGGACGGAGAAGATCGTTTTTGATGTTGCCAAGATCCCCTTGCCCTATAATGGGATCCTCGGCCGCCCAGCACTGGCCAAGTTTATGTCGGCATCACATTATGCCTACAACACGTTGAACATGCCCGGGCCGATAAGCATCATCACCGTCCCCTCCGACAGGAAAGACGCGCTCATCTGTGCCGACCAACTCTACCGGGAGGCAGGCAACTTACCTGTGCCGAGCTGAGGAGAAGTGGTTCCCTCTCCGCCAACGTTCGTTGCCGGGACGGAGCCACCAGTGCCCATGCTTGCCCCCTCTTCCTCCATGCGCGTGGGCTCGGTGGTAGGTGCCCTTGCCAGAGACGCCCCTCTGGGTGGCGTGGTCAATAGGGGCAGCGTGTCAGGGGCGGCCTTCAGCGGCTCCTCCTACTGCCGCTCTCCTCCTGCAAACTCGATAAGGTTAGCACCAAGGATACACGCCCCAATGCCCGCCGATGGGGAGTGAATAACAGACTCAAGCTGGCGGCTTGAGCGGGGGCTGCGCTGGGGGCTGCTGTCCGGGCTGATCACCACCAACGCCGGCGTGCGTGGAGCGCTCACCGGAGGATCGTCGCCCGTCAAAGCCTTGGCCCTCTTCGCCACCCTCTGGGTCAGCGTCTCCGTGTTGCTGTGAAGATAATATCAAGTCAGGGAAAGATAGCGCAAGCGGATGGTCAGAAATGATGAGGGGCAAGGTGCTTACTCGTCCTCCTCCGCTGGCCTCCTCTTCCTCTTCAGGCTGAAGGACCCAAGGTCGAAGTCGGACTCTGGGGCAGCGTCCTCAAGGGGAGGAGGAGGGGATGGGGTCCTGGGCCACTCGGATGAGGAGGAGGCGGCGGCCGCTGTCTTCTTTGCTGCCACAGCCCTCATCGCCGCGGCCCTCATCTGGCGCGCGGGCTGCGCCTGGGCCTTGATGACCCACAAGTATAGGGGATCTATCGTAGTCCTTTTGATAAGTAAGAGTGTCAAACCCAACGAGGAGCAGAAGGAAATGACAAGCGGTTTTCAGTAAGGTATTCTCTGCAAGCACTGAAATTATCGGTAACAGATAGTTTTGTGATAAGGTAATTCAGAACGGGTAACAAGTAACAAAAGTAAACAAGGTGCAGCAAGGTGGCCCAATCCTTTTTGTAGCAAAGGACAAGCCTAGACAAACACTTATATAGAGGAAAGCGCTCCCGAGGACACATGGGAATTATCATCAAGCTAGTTTTCATCATGCTCATATGATTCGCGTTCGTTACTTTGATAATTTGATATGTGGGTGGATCGGTGCTTGGGTACTGCCCTTCCTTGGAAAAGCATCCCACTTATGATTCCCTCTTGCAAGCATCCGCAACTACAAAAGAAGTATTAAGGTAAACCTAACCATAGCATGAAACATATGGATCCAAATCAGTACCTTACGAAGCAACGCATGAACTAGGGTTTAAGCTTCTCTCACTCTAGCAACCCATCATCTACTTATTACTTCCCAATGCTTTCCCCTATGCCCAAATAATTTTGAAGTGTGATGTACTCGACGTTCACATAACACCACTAGAGGAAAGACAACATACATATCATCAAAATATCAAACAAATACCAAATTCACATGACTACTTATAGCAAGACTTCTCCCATGTCCTGAGGAACAAACGTAACTACTCACAAATCATATTCATGTTCAAAGAGGGGTATTTATATGCATAAAGGATCTGAACATATGATCTTCCACCAAATAAACCAACTAGCATCAACTACAAGGAGTAATCAAGACTACTAGCAACCCACTGGTACCAATCTGAGGTTTGGAGTCCCTAGATACTTAATGACTGATGGTGGTTCACATTTTAATCATGGTGCTTTTCGTAAAATGCTTGCAAAGTGTGATGTTAATCATAAAATTGCATCTCCATACCACGCACAGTCTAGTGGTCAAGTAGAACTAAGTAATAGAGAAATTAAATTAATTTTGCAAAAGACTGTTAATAGATCTAGAAAGAAATCGCCCAAGAAACTTGATGATGCATTATGGGCCTATAGACCTACATATAAAAATCCTATGGGTATGTCTCTGTATAAGATGGTTTATAGAAAAGCATGTCACTTACCTCTCGAACTGGAACATAAGGCATATTGGGCCATTAAAGAGCTCAATTATGATTTCAAACTTGCCGGTGAGAAGAGACTATTTGACATTAGCTCACTTGATGAGTGGAGAACCCAAGCCTATGAGAATGCCAAACTGTTTAAGGAAAAAGTTCAAAGATGGCATGACAAAAGGATACAAAAGCATGAGTTTAACGTAGGTGATTATGTTTTGCTATACAACTCTCGTTTAAGATTTTTTGCATGAAAAATACTCTCTAAATGGGAAGGTCCTTACGTTATCGAGGAGGTCTATCGTTCCGGTGCCATAAAAATCAACAACTTCGAAGGCACAAATCCAAAAGTGGTGAACGGTCAAAGAATCAAACATTATATCTCAGGTAATCCCATAAATGTTGAAACCAATGTTATTGATACCGTAACCTCGGAGTAGTACATAAGGGACACTTTCCAGAACATTTCAGACTCCGAAAAGGAATAGGTATGTGGTACGGTAAGTAAACCGACTCCAAAACAGTTCTCATAGCAATTTTTCTCCGTTTTGGAATATTTAAGAAAATAGGAAAATAAAAAGTAGTCCGAAAAGGACACAGGGCATCCACGAGGGTGGAGGGTGCACCCTAACCCCCTGGGTGCGCCCCCTGCCTCGTGGGCACCTCGTGTGCTCTCCGGACTCCGTTTTCTTGCACGATACTTCTTTTGGTCGGTAAAAATTCATTATATAATCTCTCGAAGGTTTTGACCACCGTACCACGACCCGATCCTCTGTTTTTGTTTTGAGTTGTTCCTGCAGCAGATTTAGAGCAAGATGTCATCTCAAGACTCCAACGGGGAGAGCTATGTCTCACATCTCATTGCTGACCCAAAGACCTATGGGGACCTATCTCCTTATGGCCGAACTACGGATGATGAGGAGGATGCTCATTTGATGAGGATCGATGATTCAAGTTCGGAGGAGGAGGATGTTCCTCTACCTCAACCTGGGGATATGCACGTGAAGTTCAAGAAGTCTAGTCTCCCTAAGAGGGCTAACCGGTCTAATAACCGATCTATTCCTTGTCGTTTTCGGCAGAAAGCCAAAGGAGATTTATGCGACAAGATCTTGAAGCTGGAGTTGGAGGTCGATGATTTAAAGGAGGAAATTGATGTCCTCAACTACAATATGAAAAAGTTGAAGGCACAATTGTTATCACCACCACCATCTTCGTCACCACCAAAGGAGAACTGAGTATCAGGTATGGGCACTCCCCTTGGCAACTGCCAAGCTTGGGGGAGGTGCCCCGGTATCGTATCACCATCACATTTCTATCTTTACCGTTTTTCTTAGTTCGATCCTTTTGGTTATATCTTGATCTAGTAGAATAAAATTTTAGTATGATCTAGCTTTGAGTTTTGTGTTGATCCTTATCTATGTTATCGAGTCCGTGAGCTATATATAATAAATATTAGTCTTCAGTCGAGGGCTTGGTTATCTTGCTATGATCTTGAGGGAATAATAGTAAAAGGAAAGAATAAAAAGAAATAAATAGATCATATTGATCTTATGGAGAGTAATGACTTCACATATAAAAGAGTATGATGAATAAAAGTTGTTGAGAGTTGACAAACATATTTTTGGTCATTGTTGCAATTAATAGGAAGTGGTAAAGAAAGAGAGGTTCTCACATATAAATATACTATCTGGACAACTTTTATGATTGTGAGCACTCATTAACATATGACATGCTAAAAAGTTGATGTTGGACAAGGAAGACAACATAATGGGTTATGTTTTCTTATATCCGAAATAAAGTATATTGTCATGGATCATCCAACATGTTGAGCTTGCCTTTCCCCCTCATCCTAGCCAAATTCTCTGCACCAAGTAGAGATACTACTTGTGCTTCCAAATATCCTTAAACCCAGTTTTGCCATGAGAGTCCACCATATCTACCTATGGATTGAGTAAGATCCTTCAAGTAAGTTATCATTGTTGCATGCAATAAAAATTGCTCTCTAAATATGTATGATCTATTAGTGTGGAGAAAATAAGCTTTATACGATCTTGTGATATGGAAGCAATGAAAGCGACGGACTGCATAATAAAGGTCCCTATCATAAGTGGCAATATAAAGTGACGTTCTTTTGCATTAAGATTTTGTGCATCCAACCATAAAAGCACATGACAACCTCTGCTTCCCTCTGGGAAGGGCGTGTCTTTTATTTTTGAATTATGTCTTATGCAAGAGTCGAGGTGATCTTCACCTTTCCTTTTTACACTTTATCCTTTGGCAAGCACATTGTGTTGGAAAGATCCTGATATATATATCCAATTGGATGTAAGTTATCATAAACTATTATTGTTGACATTACCCTTGAGGTAAAGGTTGGGAGGCAACGCTATAAGCCCCTCTCTTTCTCTGTGTCTAACTAAAACTCCATACCCATAAGTATTGCGTGAGTGTTAGCAATTGTGAAAGACAAAATGATAGTTGAGTATGTGGACTTGCTGAAAAGATCTTATATTGACTCTTTCCGATGTTATGATAAACTGCAATTGCTTCAATGACCGAGATCATAGTTTGTTAGTTTTCAATGAAGTTTCTAATTCATACTTGACATTGTATTATAGATAGAAAGGATGCTAAACCCACTTAGTAACATAATCAACAGCAACTAAAATATGTGTATACCCATTAGAGGAAGGAAACGGTCCCATATAATCAAAGGCCCAAACATCAAATGGTTCAATAACAAGTGAATAGTTCACAGGCATTTATTGACGTCTACTAATATTACCAATTCTTTGACATTCATCACAAGACAAGACAAACTTACGGGCGTCCTTGAAAAGAGTAGGCCAATAAAAACCGAATTGCAATACCTTATGTGCGGTTCTATCTCCAGCGTGGTGTCCTCCATAAGCCTCAGTAGCGCGAGAACAGGCTCACCAACGATACATTATGCGCCTCTTCAAGCCCACGTGTGTCGTGCGGTGTTGTCAAGCATGCACTGGAATCCTCCGCTATGAACGCCATGACAAGACGTGACGATTATAGGCCGGCCGGCCCCCATTTATTACAGCGGCCATTTAACCCTTGTGTATCTTCAACCTTTCTATTGCGCCCCACCATTGCAAGCACACCCACCACGAGAAATTCTTAGAGGGTATCCTGCGCGGCTCCAATGGTGCTCCGAGCGGCTGCCGACGATGAGCAGCAGTTCACCATGCGTGCCATGGTGGACACCCACAGAAGGTTCACGAACCTCTCGGTGGTGTACACCAATGACCCGGTCTGGGTGGAGCAGTCCATCCACATCATGGAGATGTTGCTTGCCGAGCAGAAGTACAAGGTGGTCGGGTTCGACCTCGAGTACACCTGCGCTCGTGTCGGGTCTTGTCCCAAGGTCGTCGTCGCCCAGATGTGCGTGCGCCACCACGTCCTCGTCTACCACTACTGCCTGGCCACAAGGCCTTGTGAGCATTTCGCCAGGTTTGTCAACAACCCCCACTACATGTTCGCTACGGTGGACATCACCAACGATGTATAGGCGCTCGAGAATTCGGGCATCGCCTGCCAAAATCTTGTTGACATCCAGGGCCAATACAAGATCTGGGGCAGCAAGGAGCATGAGAAGGACTCATTGGTTCACCTCGCCGAGGCCATCATCGACCCCTACTACAGAGACATGAAGGATTCGTGCAACAAGGACAAGCGTCCCTGACACTCGGCCTGGATGGAGAAACTCGACAAAGCTCACGTCGTGTACGCGGCCAACGAGGCGTACACGAGCTACGACATGTACAGGCAGATCATTGACATGAGGAAGTGCCTCCTTCCCCAAAACGGCCAGGGATCCAGCGAGAAGCAGAGCAATGGCAAGCGTCATCGCAACAATAAGTAGATGATTAGATCCTCATTTCTCCTAGTTTAGTATGCATGTAATTGCTTGCTTTGGTGTGTGGAAATGTTATGTGTGTAGTCACTTGTGTAATTTTATGCTTAATTTGGTTATGCAATGCTGTCTTTTTAAGTATATATGTTGATACTCTATAGACAGAGCGTGGATGTTGTGCGGACAAAGAAAATCACATCGCACACGGACTAAACAATGGAACCCGTCGGTGATGTTTTCATCAATCACTCACAATTGTATACCAGCAATCGTTTGCTCACAACACACACGGCTTGTTAGCAGCAATCGTCTATGTTGTTATCGGTCTTCGCACATGTTTCCGGTTACAGACATGTTTGACGCGTATCACACACATCTTGTTAAGTTGAACCGTTTCTGTTTTCTTGTCTCAACGCAAACAATTTATCCGAGTGAACCGCATGCCGTATATCGCACACCTTGATCTGGCTGACAGTTTCTTTTGTGTTGCCTAATCACAAACAGTTCATCCGAGTGAACCGTATGCTGTACATCGCACACACCTTCATCTGGCTGCCCGTTTCTTTTGTTCCTCCTCATCGCAAACAGTTAATTGAACTGAACCGTATGCCCTGCATCGCACACACAACTAAAATTTGAACCGTGTTTGATGCATCCTCCATCGCAGACGATTTGCACCTTTTTTGACGGTTTTTCTACACCACCGTTTGCGATTATTGCATCGCACACAGTTTCGTCGAAGGGTCTCTGATCGTAGTGTCGCATTAGCAGCATCATGTAGTAGTGTTTGCTCTAAGCCTGGTAATCTGTAGTCCTTCTTTAAGGTATAATTTCCATGAGTCTGGATGAGGTGGTGCTCTTCTGAAGATTTTATCATTTCTGATCATCCATGTACTCTGGCATCCCATGACAATGATTTCCATTGCAATGGCCGGTGGTAATCTCTCTTTCAATAGGTGTACTTCATCAAAAAGTGGATATGCCTCTGTTCCTATTGTGTATGATTGAGCTCCAGCACTACCATGTGAAAGGACAGTTCCAAAATAGGTGGCAAATGGTTTCCTCTGTTTTATCAGAACATAAAGCACAGTTGTAATCCTCCAGATGCATATTCCTTCTTTTAATCATATTCCTTGTGCTAAGCCTATCGTGCAGAAGTAGCCAGAAGAAGATTTTGTGCCTAAGACGGCAGGCAGATTTCCAAACCATCATGAAAATGTTATGTGTTGTACTCACTCCCATCATTGATTTGTATAGTTTCATGGATGAGAATTTTTGGGAAGTTGTGTTTAAGGCCCAGACATCTTGAACAGCAGAGTTTGTTCTGTTACTTACCAGTTCTTCAAGGGCGTTGAATTGATTATAGGCTTCTAGTGAAAGGGGTCTGTGAAAGTGTTGAGTGAAGTCTGCTTGTTGCTGGATTTGAAAGAGAGTGACCTCATGACTGACTGCAAACGAATCTAGCTCTGGGTATTTCTCATGATTTGAAAGAGAGTGGCACAACAGGGTGGGCGGATCCTCCTTCAAGCGATGTCCGATTTGGACTCCGCGACTGCATAGAGGGACGTCGACGACGAAACATGGTTGATCAATGACCGATGCGGTGCGATCTCCATCCGCCGTGCGAGCTCGTCATCTATCGCGGCCGCAACAACGAGAAGTGGTGGCTTTTTCTCCTCGTCATCCGAGAAGATTGGCTTCACCTTGATAACGTAAAAGGCGTGGACAACGAGGCCACCAGGGACCTTCGGCGGCGGCGCCGACTGGATCCTGAGGTGCGCCAGGACACGGAGTCGCGCGTCTAAGGGAGGCCGGTTTCGTCAGAGTGAATGCCCAGAGGCCGGTCAGCCAGAGTGTGAATGCACACACACACAGTTGAGCGGAAGTGGAGATGATTTTTGGGTTTTCCAGTATTGGATGTATGAATTGCATGATATATTGATTCGGTGCAATGTGCACGGTATATATAAGTACAAGGTGGGGCCTCTACCTCAATCTATACAACAAACTAGAGAGGTGGGCCTAATGTACAAAAGACAATATACATGCACGGATATCATACTCAACACCCCCCGCAGTCAAAGCGGCACTGCGGCTGACGCAAAGACTGGACCGAAACTCCTCAAATGACGCCGTAGGCAAGCCCTTGGTCATGATATCTGCAAATTGTTGGGAAGTAGGAACGTGTAAAACACGAATATGGCCAAGAGCCACCTGTTCCCGAACAAAATGAATATCCAACTCAATATGCTTAGTCCGTCGATGATGCACCGGGTTAGCGGAGAGGTAGACCGTCGAGACGTTGTCGCAGTAGACCACCGTGTCACGGTCAACAGGGCAAGACAGCTCCTGAAGCAGCTGACGAAGCCAGGAACACTCGGCGACGGCGTTGGCCACCGCACGATACTCAGCCTCAGCACTGGAGCGAGAGACTGTAGGCTGCCACTTGGATGACCACGAGACAAGTGAGGGTCCAAGGTAGACACGATAGCCCGAGGTGGAGTGACGTGTGTCAGGGCAGCCCGCCCAGTCTGCATCGGAGTAGGCGGTGAGGGCGGTGTCGGCGGAGGCGTGAAGCGTGACTCCAAGATCCATAGTGCCACAAACATAGCGGAGAATCTGCTTGACAGCGGCCCAGTGAACATCCCGAGGAGCATGCATATGAAGACACACCTGCTGCACGGCATACTGGATCTCTGGTCGAGTCAAAGTGAGGTACTGGAGAGCACCAACAATAGACCGATAGAAAGCAGCATCCGAAGCAGGGAACCATCCGTGGCAGAGAGCTTGGCCTTCGTATCAACAGGCGTGGCGGCGGGCTTGCAGTTAAGCATGCCGGCGCGGTCTAGGAGCTCATGAGTGTACTTTCGCTGATGAAGAAAGAAGCCATCCGAACGGCGCACCACCTCAACACCGAGGAAGTAGTGCAAAGGACCCAAGTCCTTGATGGCGAACTCAGCGCGAAGACGAGCCGTGAGCTGACTAAGCAGACCAGCCGTACATGCCGTCAGGATGATGTCGTCGACATATAGCAGCAAGTAGGCCGTGTCGGAGCCCTGGTGATAAACGAAGAGCGATGCGTCTGAGCGAGTGGAGCGGAAACCAAGCTGATGAAGAAACGCCGCGATGCGCTGGTACCAAGCGCACAGAGCCTGCTTGAGTCCGTACAAGGACCGCGAAAGCAGGCACACGTGGTCGGGAAGCGCCGGATCAACGAACCCGGTGGGCTGCTGGCAGAAGACCTGCTCCTCGAGGTGACCATGGAGGAAGGCGTTGGAGACGTCCATCTGGTGCACCCGCCAAGCACGGGAGACCGCAAGGTGAAGAACCGTGCGAATCGTGCCGGGCTTGACGACCCGAGCAAAGGTGTCGGTGAAGTCGATGCCAACACGCTGTCTGAAGCCCCGAACGACCCAGCGCGCTTTATAGCGATCAAGAGTACCATCAGGACGGAGCTTGTGTTTGAAGACCCACTTCCCAGTAATCACGTTGGCGTGCCGGGGACGGGGAACAAGCTGCCAAGTCCGATTGTGCAACAGGGCGTCAAACTCCTCTTACATCGCAGCCATCCAGAGCGGGTCACGAAGAGCGGCTCGGACGGAGGATGGCAATGGCGACGGCTCAGAGGTGGACGCCGCATGGACGTAGTCATCCGCGGCATAGCACGAGCTCGGGCGAAAAACACATGTACGGGCGCGGGTGACCGGACCAGCCACAGGTGCCAGAGGCGCGGGGGCCGGGGCCACCGAGGAGGCCGGGGGCGCCGAGGGGGCCGCGGGCGCCGGGGGGGCGTGGGGGCCGCCGGCGCCGGGGGGGCAGCGTGGACCACGGGGGCCAGTGCCGCGGTTGTAGGAGGCGCCGCATGCGGGGGGCGTGCCTTAAAGCCAGGGGCGGGCCAAGAGAGGCGCGCAAACGCCCCGGGAGCGGCGTCGAGGAGCCCGCGTCACCGGTGGCGGGAGGAACAGCCGGAGGTACCTGCTGAAACGGAAAGACATGCTCATCAAAGTAAACGTGCCGGGAAGTGAACACACGGTGGGAGACGGGATCGTAGCACCGATATCCCTTGGAGTTGGAAGGGTAGCCGATGAAGAAGCAAGCGACAGAACGAGGTGCGAGTTTGTGAGGAGCGGAGTCCGCAGTGCTAGGATAACAAAGGCACCCGAAAATACGCAGGTCATCATAAGATGGGGGCGTACCGAAGAGAAGATGATGAGGTGCATATTTCCACCGTGGGCGGCAAGGGCGAAGGTTAAGGAGAAGTGAAGCAGTAGTAAGTGCATCCGGCCAGAAACGAGGCGGCACATTAGAGTGGAACAGGAGCGTCCGAACGCAGTCGTTCAGAGTGCGAAGGACGCGTTCCGCTCGATCGTTCTGCTGTGAAGTGTACGGGCATGTGAGACGAAAAATTGTGCCGTGGTGCGACAGAAAAGTGCGGAAAGCAAGATTGTCGAACTCTTTTCCATTGTCAGTCTGAAGAGCAAGGATGGGACGCCCAAACTGCGTGTTGACATAGGAGTAAAAGGCCGACAAAGTGGAGAGTGCATCCAACTTTCGTCGTAAAGGAAACATCCACACATAGTGAGAATAATCATCGAGAATAACCAGATAATATAAATAGCCGCCCGAATTACTAGGAACCGGGAGGTCCACACATCGCTATGAATCAACTGAAAAGGAAAAGAAGCTATGGTGGTGGAGTTATTAAATGGAAGGCGAACATGTTTGCCGACACGACGGGCATGACAGGTGTGATCCTCTATCTTATTATAACTGAAACTGAAACTCCTAAGAATATGACGAAGTGTGACGGGGTTGGGATGACCCAAACGAGCGTGCCAGAGATCGATGCCGGCGGAGAGAGCAACCGGTGCGGTGGTGGAGGTGGACGGCGGATGCACCGGATAGAGCTCGTCGAGGTTGTCACATCGGTGAAGTACCATCCTGGTTCGAGCGTCCTTGACACAAAAACCAAGCTCGTCAAATTCAACAGTAACAGGATTTTCACTAGTTAAACAACGAACGGAAACAAGATTCTTAATAAGATGAGGTGACACAAGTATGTTAGACAAAGTAATAGGCATAGAAGTAGAAGGAAAAGAAGTGTGCCCGACATGTGTCATAGGTAGTGTGGAACC
Source organism: Aegilops tauschii subsp. strangulata (assembly GCF_002575655.3). Taxonomy (NCBI): domain Eukaryota; kingdom Viridiplantae; phylum Streptophyta; class Magnoliopsida; order Poales; family Poaceae; genus Aegilops; species Aegilops tauschii. The sequence continues at coordinate 212,178,459 of NC_053040.3, forward strand.
GTCGCCAACAATGATGCGGCGGTCGGTGGTGACATGAGTGAAGGAGGCAAGATTACCAGGATGAGCAAACATGTGAGCCGTAGCCCCGGTGTCCATGTACCAATCACCGCCTCCAGTGTAGTTGTTCGGCGTAGGCGCAGCGTGCAGCGCGGCGAGGAGCGCCGGATCCCAAGGTGCCGGTGGCAGGGCCGGCGAGGGCGGCGGCGTGGCCGCAGGGAAACCGTAGGCACCGCTCATCTGCGGCAGTGGGTATCCTCTGTACGGCTGCGGAGCCGCGTAGTATGCCTGGTGCGCCGGTGGGCGCGGCACGGGAAGCGTCGGTGCAGGAGCCCGTGGAACCGGCATGGTGTACGCATGGACGACACCGGTCCAAGGGTTGTAGCCGGAGGCCCATGGGGGCGGCACCCGGAGCTGCTGCGGCGCCTGAAACTGCTGCTGCTGGCCAGCTTGCGGCGGCTGCTGCTGCTGACCGCCGCGGCGGCCACCGCGCCGACCCCCGCGGCGCTTTTCAGCGGGAGGAGCAGGGTGCGCGGGCGGGCCGTATGGCAGTGGCAGGAGCACCGGCTGCTGGGGCGCCGGGAAGGGCGCCTGATGACGCTGCTGGGGTGCCGGGGCAGCGGGAGGCGCCGGAGGCCCGCCGCGGGTGGTGCCGGCGGCAGGGCGGTGTGGATGGCGCGCGTCTTCACCTGCTTCATCCGCCGCTCCTCCAAGCGGAGGTACGCAACGAACTTGGCGAAGGACGGGTTGGGGATGAGGCTGAGGATCCCCGCGGCGTTGCCGAAGTCCTCGTTGAGCCCGGCGGTGAGCGTGCTGAGGAGGAGGTCATCATCGACCTTGGCACCGATATCGCGAAGCTTGTCTGCGAGAGTCTTAAGGCGGCGACAATAGTCGTCGATGGAGGTGTTGTCCTGATGACACCCAAAGAACTCTTGCTGCAGAAAAACGCGGCACTGGAGCTTATTGTCGGTGAAGAGCCCGTTCAGCTTGGTCCACATGGCGCAGGCATCATCACCGTCCGTCACGACCGTCTGATCGTGGTATCGATGGTGGACCAGTCGTGAAACTCGGGGACGAGGCTGAAGTCGACGGTGCCGTCCACGTGGTCCATGAGATGGTACTCCCGAAACACAAGGGAGAAGTACGTCTTCCACGTGTGGTAGGAGGAGTCCGCTTGGGAGAGACGGACCGGCACCCGCTCGAAGATGTTGAGCCTGCGGATATCGTTGACATCGGGAGGGTTGGCGTCAGCGAACGGGTTGGAATTGATGGACGTGAAGGAGGTAACGGACGACATGGCACTCGACGGCGCGGCGGCAACAACGGCTTCGGACGAGGCGAAGAAGGACAAACGCGCGAGTGAAGGCGAGCGCGCAAGCAAAGTCGCGCGGAGGGCCGAGCAGTGTGGTTGGGCGGGTGCGCGAGCGAAGGCAGCATTGGCGTCGGGTGTGCGGGCGGGTTAGCGAAGCGAGCGAAGGCGAAGCGGGTCACGGGAACCGGGCGGCAGCTGGCGGGCGGGGCGCGTTGCAAGCGGGATCTACTCCCAGCTAGCTAGCGACGGGGAGTGGTGAAAAGTCAACGGGATGGCTGGCTAGCTAGCGATGTTGCAACTACGTAGAGGAAAGGCAGCGTAGCGAGGCGGCTAGGTAGCGGCGGCGGCGGCGGAAGCGAGAGGAAAACCTAAAAAACTGATACCATATTGGATGTATGAATTGCACGATATATTGATTCGGTGCAATGTGCACGGTATATATAAGTACGAGATGGGGCCTCTACCTCAATCTATACAACAAACTAGAGAGGTGGGCCTAATGTACAAAAGACAATATACATGCACGAATATCATACTCAACATCCAGAGGTATTGGACTTTGACATGGTGGATGTCCAGACGTTCCCCAGTTTGAAACTGGTTTGTAGGATTTTAGACGTCCGGGCATTTTTTTGGTGGGCCGTGTTGAATGGCTTAAATAGTCGAGACCGACCGGTCCAAACATTTGCTGGCCAATAGGTGATCCGCGTGTTGAGTTGCTCATAGCTGATGACGATATGTGCTGTACTTGTAACGGGCTCCGTACAAGGTGTCCTTTTGTTTTGCAACATGTCAACCACATTACGAACTTGTCCCATTCCACATCTTTAAGATCAAGTTGGAAAAACGCTGTTGGTGAAAAGAAAAATCTCCAGCAACAACGTTACTCAACTACTCCCGCAAAGAAAAAGAAATGTTACTTAACTACAGCTCCAGCCCAACAACCGCTACCGCGCTAGGCCCACGGCTATGCCGCTTGGTGCTGATTTGGCGTCTCATCCGCCGGTGTACCGCGGGCGGCCATGACTGCTAGCTCGCGACATTCTTCTTCCTCGAGTGATCGATTGTCAACAATGATCAGCAGGGTCATCTCTGTGATCCCTGTGTCAGCTCATTACATACAGCGACCCTAATGACATGATCGGAGCACTCGTGGTCATCTTTCTTTCTCGAGAACTAGAAGTAGAACACTGGGGGTCCAACTCCAAACATCAATGCTGGGTGGGCCACAGCGATCAGCTCCGCGAATCCACGGCTTGATCCTTAGATTGGTTGGTGCGTCGCGCCGAAAAGGTCGATCGAGAGCTCGACGGGCGTCCTTCTCGCTGCCCGGCTGCGGCTTCGGGTCGGGTGCGGACAAAACCGTTGCCGGCAGGCGACGGGCATCCAGCAGCGCGGTGCATCGCTGGTTACTGGTCACCGATGCATCCGCCGATGGATTGGAGCACATGCAGCCCCCATGGCATATGGCAGGACTGCGAAGTCCAGGGGCTACAGCACGCGTCGCTATGCATCCAGTGGCGGAGGAGCCTCTGGTTTTGGGGTGGCGGCCAGCGAGGAGAGCTGTTTCGATCCCTTGTTTCCCTGCCCGGGACCCCGAAAGCGAGACCTGCTTGATTGCCTCATCGAAACTGCCTCAGGTACAATCAACTGGCATAAGATTTGTACGAGAAGAGACAGGCCCGTTTTCTCAGATTTTGGCCCACTACACCAGATAAGTCTTGTCGTACACAGATCCTACAGAATTTGATCGTACGTATAGCAGCTCTCTTGCCTCATTGTTGTTTGTATGCCTGCTGTGTGTTGTGATAGTCGGGGTACGACCGATTACGATCGAGGAGGACGGGAAGGTGCCTGTACGTCCCGCGGACCTCCGAGCCCTCCGACTCCAAGTTCAAATGAAATAGACCGTTTAGTGATCTCGGGGTTGGGGATCTCCTCGGAGTCGGAGGGCTCGGAGGTCCGCGGCCCGCGAGCGGAGGCGGATAAACAGCCTGTTCCCGTGCCGCCTTCGGCGCCATGGGTGCAGCCGCCCCCCTCAAAGAAGGAGCTTTGGAGGAAGCGCCATGCCATGGGTGAGTAGAGCAGAGATCCGGGACGCGCGTCGGGCAGGCCGGCGGTGTCGCCGGAGATGAGGGACAAGTGTTTCCGTTGCTTGGAGAAGGGCCACTTCCGGGTCGACTGCATCAATGAGATCGTCTGCTTCCGCTGCGGGCTTCCCGGCCATGGCTCCAGGACTGCAAGAGGCCCCGTAGCCCGTCTTCGGTGGATGAGCTGAGGCGCGACGCGGTGGCCAAGGTGGCTCGTCGTGCCAGCCCCGTGCCCCCGCGGCGTCGCGCGGCGCGCCGCCGGTTGCACCGCCGCCCCCTCCCCCCCAGCAGCGCACGAGCCAGGATGCGCGCCTGGTTTGGCCACCGCTGGCACCGCCGCGGTTGCAGACACTCATCGACGTCGAGGAAGACCCCACGGAGATCTGCATCGTCGTCGTTCGCAGACGGTGGAGGATCTTGAGCGCCGCCTCCAGTTCGCCATGGTGGCGTACGTCGGAGGGGCGAGGCGGGTGATCCCTACGGCACACGTTCTTGAGGTGCTAGCCGGCAAGCTGGACATCGCGCCTGACCTGGTGTCCGTCCATCGCCATCGATCAGAAGATTTCTTGGTAGTTTTTCCTTCTGCGGAGTTGAGGAACAGGGTTTCTGCATGTCCGATAGTGGAGTTTGAAGGAGACAGGCTGTTTTTCCGGCCGTGGAACCGCCAGTCACAAGCGGTGCACGCCATGTTCAGGTTCAAGGTATGGCTTGGGATTGAGGGCATCCCTCCCCACGCTTGGGACAGATCGGTTGTGGAGGAGCTGTTGGGTTCGTCTTGCAAAGTGGATTCGGTCGCGCCGGAAACCTCCTCTCGCGCGGACTTGTCCTCGTTCAAGCTGTCGGCGTGGACAACTCACCCCCAGGGAATCCCCATGCTGCGGTGGCTCGCCGTGCCGGAGCCTGGAGAGGAGGCGCCTCCTGCGCTGCTGCAATACAAGACGCTGATTCATCTCGATGCTGTCAAGGATTTGCGCGAAGCGCGGGAGCCATGGTATCTTGGCGGCTCGTCGGGCAGCGGGCAGAGTGGTATCCCTGACGACGACGATTCTGGTGGCCCAGATCACAGCACCACTCGGCTGCCGTGGAGATTTGGTGTGCGCGACAACCGTGCCGGCGATTCTGGCTTCGCCGCCGGTGGCTCTAGTGCCGGTGGCTATGCCCCTAACGGTCAGAGCGCGCGGGCGGCGGGCGCTGATTGGAGGTTGCCACCGATGGGCCCTGCTGATCCTGTCATGCATGGGGCCTCGCGCGTGACGATCAGGGACAGGATCACCAGAAGACCGTCAGCTTTTGACCGTTTGACCACTTCGGCGGGGCCCGTGGAAGCATCTCGGGCCATCCCGAGGCAAGTTTCAAATCCCTCGGGTGGTAACTTGGCGGTGCAATTGGTCCCGGAGGCCGTGGTTTTGCAATCCCCAATCACAAGGCAGGAAAACTCAGCAATGATTGTTGTGCCTGAAAGTGCGCGAGTGGGGACAAGCGCGACAAGAGAGGACCCACCTGTCCCAGTTACAACCGGAGCCGCTACAACACAGGCGGGGACGGTTTCTAGGACTGTAGTGGAGAGGACAAACACGACGACCGAGATGGCTTTGGTGATCGTGCCGTCTACTAGTGTGAGGGAACAGGAGTTCGAGTCACCAATCAGCGACAAGGCAAAGGTGGAAGCCACGGGAAACGAGACACCTACTACAGACAAAACTGTTGAGGCTGGGGGGATCGAGGGGCCAATGATTGCCCCCACTACTGATTTGGCGCGCAACGAGGCGGGCAGTGGGTGCGTGGGCGTCCAGCCACGTGCCGCTACTTGCACGGAGGCGGCACAAGGCGACTCGGTGGGAGAGCTGCTGGCACCGGATGTGGTGGGGCCTGGCGGGATGGTCTGCCCCAATGAGAGGGTGCTGCATGAATGCACGCATGCCTAGACGGGACTGATTGATGGGTACCATGCAGATCGCGACAAAGGACAGCGCACGTCCCCTCCCCTCGGGGCTACTGTTGCTAAGGAGCAGTTTTCTGCGTCCGTGCAGCAGGCGGTGGAGCCGGACATGCAGGTTGCGATAGTGGCTACAGAGTTAAGCAGTGAGAGAGGAGGCACAATGGAGGGCCTAACTGGCCAAGATGCAGTGGCATTTGACAGGCTGAAGACTTTTTGTGCCAACATAGTGAAGAAGCTCGCGCCGCCACTGCTAAAAGAGGTTCAGGCGTCGACGCTCCGACCTGAAGCTGAACCATTCACCCCGAAGCGCACGACTCGCGCAGCAAAGCGCGGTACAGCTAGCAGCGGTCCGGCCAAGCCTAAACCTGCAGAAAATGTGCTCCTAAAGACGCTGGGTCTAGTCCCCGAGGATATGGTGCCGGATGAGGAGGTAGTTCAAGAGCTCAGGATGCTGTTCGACTCCCCGATCAGAGAGCAACACGTTCGGGTGATTGCTGCGCTGTTTGGCAAGACCTTGCCATCGGCTGCAGAGTTGGAAGGTAGAGAGGGCAGAGCAATCGCTGCGGTCTAAGCAATGGACGTTCGGTGCTGGTGTTGGTGGTGGACACACTTTAGATGGAATACAACCCCAAAATCCTCAGTTGGAACGTGCGCGTCCTAAACAACCCGGCCAAGAGAAAGGCGGTGAAGGACTTTGTTGCCACGGTGAAAGTTAACCTAGTGTGCTTTCAGGAGACTAAATTAGATGTAATCGATCACTTTGTGTTAATTGAATGCCTAGGCCGGTCATTTGACGGCTTTGTGTATTTGCTGGGGATGGAAACTCGTGGAGGGATTCTTCTGGCGTGGGATACCACCATCCTTTTGGTGGACAATGTGCAGTATGACACTAACTTTCTGACGGCACTCGTGCATGCTAAGGATGGTTCCACATGGTGGATCACTGCGGTGCATGCCCCTCAAGGTGACGGGCCTAAAACTCAGTTCTTGCAGGAGCTGGCCAATCGGCGATCACTTTGCCCTGGCCCGTGGCTCATTATGGGTGATTTTAACATGATATTGTGCGTGTGTGAGAAGAACAATGCCAACATCAACAGGGCGATGATGTCCAAGTTCAGGAGTTTTGTCGACGATCATGAACTAAAGGAGCTCTACATGCATGGCCGCATGTACACTTGGTCGAATGAGAGAGATACACCGACTATGACTAAGATAGACAGAATTCTTGTGTCGGTTGATTGGGATCTGGGTCACCCGGACAAGTTGCTTCAAGCGCTTTCTTCGAATGTCTCCGATCACGCGCCTTTGCACCTAACAGCCAGCATGCATTTTTGCCCTAAGAAGAGATTCAGATTCGAGCTTTATTGGACAAAGTTACAGGGCTTTGATGAGGCGATCAAGGATGCTTGGGTGTGCGATGAGACGACCGTTCAAGAGGCTGGATGCTCTGTTTCATAATGCGGCTGTTTATCTCCAAGCCTGGGGCCAGCGCCGTACTGGGAACATTAAGGTTTTGATGTCTGTTGCAAACTGGGTAATCTTCAGACTAGATCAGGTGCAGGAATTCAGGAGGTTATCCTTGGCCGAGCTATGGCTGCGCAGAACGCTCAAGCTAGCGCTGCTGGGTTTAGCCTCGTTGGAAAGGACCATCGAGAGGCAACGATCTAGAATCAGGTGGCTGCAGGAAGGAGATGCCAACACCAAACTTTTTCAGCTGGCAGCAAATGGTAGGCGCTCTAAGAACTTCATCCCGTGCATTGAGCATGAGTCTGTGATTGAAACGGACCAGCAGAGGAAGGAACAGATCTTCTTCAATACCTTCCAAAGTTTGCTGGGTGTGGCACATCACAGGGAGCATTCCTTAGATATGGAAGCCCTAGATATGGAAGCTGCTGATCTTACGCAACTAGAGGAGATTTTCACTGAGGAGTAAGTTTGGAAGGTCATTAAGGACATCCCCCCGGATCGTGCACCGGGACCTGACGGCTTTATTGGCGCATTTTACCAGAAGGCATGGGCGGTGATCAAGCCGGATATCATGGCGGCGATGCTCAAGCTCTATGTTGGTGATAGCAGGGGATTTGGCAAACTCAACAAGGCACACATAGTGCTCATTCCCAAAAAGGCTCATGCCAAAACAGTTGGAGATTTTCGCCCCATCAGTCTACCTCATAGCTTCTCCAAGCTATTCACCAAAGTGCTTGCTACTAGAGCTTGAGCAAGGATGCCTGAGATTGTCAGCGTTAACCAGTCGGCGTTCATCAAAGGTCGATGCATCCATGATAACTACCTGTTAGTGCGGCAGGTGGCACGCAAAGTTTTCAAAAGCAAGGAGCATGGGCTGTTTCTCAAACTCGACATCTCTTGCGCGTTTGACTCGCTAGCTTGGCCTTTCCTCTTCGAAGTCATGAGAGCAAAAGGTTTTGGACCTCGCTGGCTACATTGGGTAGCCACAATTCTTGCCACTTCCAGCACCAAGGTCATAGTCAACGGCGTACCCGGACGCACCATCTATCACGCTCAGGGGCTGAGACAAGGAGACCCAATCTCTCCACTGCTATTTGTGGTGGCCATGGATGCACTCTCGAGACTTTTTGCCAAAGCTTCTGAGCTGGGAGTCATCAGCAACTTGCGTGGAATATCACCTACCCAGAGGCTCTCTCTTTACGCGGATGACGTGGTCTTATTCATTAAGCCTTCGGTGCAAGATTTGAACTTTGTGCGGACTGCACTCGGGCTATTTGGGGAAGCCGCTGGGCTACGCATTAACTACAACAAGACCACGGCTGTGCTTATCAGAGGAACGGATGAAGAAAGACAACGTGTGACGGATCTGCTACACTACGAGATGGGACACTTCCCATGCAAGTACGTGGGCATCCAATTGGCGATCCGGAAACTGACTCGGGCTGATTGGCAACCGTTGCTCGACCAAACCTAAAACTGCTACCAACTTGGCAACGCGGCCTCATGCAGAAACCCGGGTGGCTTGTCTTGGTGCAGTTCGTGCTCGCGGCGCGTCCGATCCATTAGCTAATGCTACTTAATGCACCAGATTGGGTTTTTGAGGAAATTGATAAGTGCTTGAGATCATTCTTCTGGGCCGGAAAAGAAAAGTCTAACGGTGGCCAGTGTCTAGTTGCCTGGGACACGGTTTGCCGCCCGACAATCTTTGGGGGCCTTGGGATCAAGAACATCAGGAAACAAGCACTAGCTTTGAGAGTGAGATGGAAATGGCTGAGGCGCGTCGATCGCGAGAGACCATGGCAAGGTATTGGGATGACGAAAGATAACAAGGCCAGTTTAGTATTCAATAGCATGATCAAAATAGTGGTGGGCAATGGTGAAAATGTCTACTTCTGGAAGGATAGATGGATACATGGATTCACGATAAGCGAGATTGCTCCGCTGATCAGCGCCATGGTTCGGACCCGAGAGAAGAACGTGAGGACAGAGCAACATGCTATTGTAGATAATGCGCGGATCCACGACGTTCAGGGCGACCTCTCCTTCATGGCCCATATGCAGGTGGCCAACCTCTGCCAAGCGTTGGCCACAGTCCCGATCATTGCAACTGCACCGGATCAGTTCATTTGGCCGGCGGACGCTTCCGGTTGCTATACTGCCAAATCTGTTTACAACCGGTTGTGCCTAGGGCTCCTAGCTTCCCCCACCGCAAGATGCATTTGGAGAAGTTGGGACCCCTTGCGCTGCAAGATTTTTGCCTGGCTCATGGTGCAGTATCGGCTGTGGACAAGTGATAGACGCGCGCGTCATGGTCTCCAAGATGAGCCTTCCTCCTTCTTCACCTGTCTTCAGGAGATTGATTGTGTGGACCACATTCTTGCCCACTGTGCCTATGCCAGAGAGGTCTAGCATCGATGCTTCGATGCTCTACAGGTTAACGTGCAGGTGCCGAACATGGAGGAGAAGTTCACTGACCGGTGGCTGCGGCAAAGAGGAAGATTTTCGAGGAAAGTTCTTCGTGGATTTGACTCCTTCATCATAGCTACTGCATGTGCGTTGTGGAAACAAAGAAACGCGAGAGTTTTCAACAGAATTCACCAGCAAAGAACCCCACCAGAGTTAGTTCAGATTGTGTTGGCCGAGATCAAAGAATGGAAGCTTGCAGGCATTGGAGCTGGAGGATTAGACCCTTTCCTGAGAGAGTAGTCTAGTGGTTACTGGTGTTGTGTGGGTGCCGACCTATAATGTTCGCATTGGTGGTTGGCTTCTTGTAATTATATTCTCTGCCTTCTATAAAAATATGGTACGCTATTGGCATACTCTCAAAAAAATCTAATATTTAGAACAAAGTGAACATATTTTTTTCTAATTCAAATAAAATCCAAATATAAATTTGATTTTAAAATTTATCCTCCAATATTCCTCTCTTTTGAAGAAGTCATATTATCTTCTCTCGTTTAGTTTGAATATTAGAAATAAAGGGAGAGAAAAATATTAATCAAATTTATCCTCTTTTCAAATTTGAGCAAATTCAAATATGAATATTTTATGAAATCTCCAACTCTCTCCTTGGGTCCTTGAGTTGCTTAAGATTTCTAGGATCTCAACCAAAATGCAAATAAAATATGATATGCATATGATGACCTATGTATAACATCCAAATTGAAAATTGGGATGTTACAAACCAACCCCCCTTAAGATGAATCTCGCACTCGAGATTCGGGTTGGCTAGAAAATAGGTGTGTGTGGTCTTTCCGTAGATCTTCTTCTCGCTCCCAGGTGGCTTCTTCCTCGGTATGGTGGCCCCATTGAACTTTGAAAAACTTGATAACCTTGCTGCGGGTAACTCAGCTGGCAAACTCGAGGATCTTGACTGGTTTCTCCTCATACGTGAGGTCTTTATCCAATTGAATTGCTTCCAGGGGCACTGTATCTCTTAGAGGAGTATCGTCCATCTGAGCATGACACTTCTTCAACTGGGAAACATGGAACACATCATGAACTCCTGACAATCCTTTCGGTAACTCCAACTTGTAGGCCACCTCTCCCATTCGTTCCAAAACTCGGTATGGTCCTACAAATCTCGGGGCTAACTTTCCCTTAACTCCAAAGCGTTTAACTCCTCGTAGAGGTGACACACGAAGATATGCTCTGTCTCCAATTTCATAGACTACCTCCTTGCGTTTGGTATCGGTGTAACTCTTCTACGTGGACTAAGCTACCTTCAGTCTATCTCGAATCAACTTAACCTTCTCTTCAGACTCTTTGATCAAATCTGGTCCAAACAACTGACGGTCTCCAACTTCATCCCATATCAACGGTGTCCTGCACCTTCTTCCATACAGAGCTTCGAAAGGGGCCATCTTCAAACTAGCCTGGTAACTATTGTTATATGAGAACTTGGCTAAGGCAAATTATCATCCCAACTAGATCCATAATCTAGTGCACAAGCTCTCAACATGTCCTCCAGAATCTGATTGAATCTCTCGGTCTGTCCATCTGTCTATGGATGAAAGGCTGTACTGTACTCCAGCCTGGTACCCAAAGTCTAGTGCAGCTGATTCCAAAACTTCGAGATAAACTGTTTTCCTCTATCTGATACGATGGTCCTCGGAACTCCATGCAGACATACGATCCTGGTCATATATATCTTGGCCAACTTCGCGCTTGTATATGTGGTTTTCACCGGGATAAAGTGAGTTACCTTGGTCAAGCGATCAACTACTACCCAGATAGAATCATAACCAGATTGGGTCCTGAGTAATCCGGTGATGAAATCCATGCCAAGCTTGTCCCACTTCCATTCGGGTATCGACATAGGTTGAAGCAACCCTGCTAGCTTCTGATGTTCTGCCTTCACTCTCTGACATACATCACATACTGCTACATACTCGGCAATATCCTTCTTCATACCTGTCCACCAGAAATGTTCCTTCAAATCCAAATACATCTTGGTGTTTCCGGGGTGCATCGAGTATGGCGAGTCATGAGCTTCCTGAAGTATTAACTTCCTGATTTCCGCATTATTGGGAACATATACACGATCCTCAAACCATAAAGTCTCGTGCTCATCGTCACGAAAACCCTTGGCTTTTCCTTTGCTCATCCTCTCCTTTATCTCAGCAATTTCCTTATCCTCCTTCTGAGCTTCTCGAACCTTCCCCAATAATGTAGACTGAACCTCCATTGCTACAACAAAACCTCTTGGAACTATCTCCAAACGAAGTTCCTTGAGATCGTCAACTAACTTCTGCGGTAATCCTCCGCTTACGAGGGTATTGGCATAACTCTTCCGGCTCAAGGCGTCTGCTACGGCATTGGCCTTTCCTGGGTGATAATGTAACTTCATATCATAATCCTTTATTAATTCCAACCATCTCCCCTGCCTGAGATTCAACTCCTTCTGCGTGAAAATGTACTTCAAACTCTTGTGATCCGTGTACACATCACATCTGTTCCAATCAAAAAATGTCTCCAGGTCTTGAGCGCATGCACTACTGCTGCTGGCTCCAAATCATGGTGGCATAATTCAACTCGTGAGGTCAAAGCTGACGTGAGGCATATGAAGCAACTCTTCCGTCCTGCATAAGTACACCTCCAAGTCCTAAGTGAGAACCGTCGCAATACACTTGGAAATCCTTGCGTATATCTGGAAGAATCAGCACTGGGGCTGTAACCAAACGTTTCTTCAATTCCTGAAAACTGGCTTCACATTCCTCGGTCCACTTGAACTTGGTGTCCTTCTTCAACAACTTTGTCATGGGTTTCGCAATCTTGGAGAAATTCTCAATGAAATAATATCCTGCGAGTCCCAGAAAACTGCGGATTTCTCCTACTGAGGTGGGTGCCAACCACTCACTGACAGACTAGACCTTGGTGGGGTCTATGGCTATACCTTCTCCTGATATAACATGTCCAAGAAATCCAACTTCCTTCAACCAAAACTCACATTGGCTGAACTTGGCATATAGCTGATGTTCCCTGAGCTTCTCGAGAACTAAGCGCAAGTGTTCCTTGTGTTCCTCTTCATTCTTCAAGTACACAAAAATGTCCTCAATGAATACCACAACAAACTTATCCAAAAACTCCATGAACACCTTAATCATCATACTCATAAAATAGGCAGGGGCATTAGTCAATCCAAAAGACATGACCGTGTACTCATATAGTCCATACCTTGTGGTAAAAGTTGTCTTAGGTATATCCTGTTCTCGGATCTTCAACTGGTGGTATCCTGATCGAAGATCGATCTTGGAGAATACTTTAGCTCCTTGCAGCTGGTCAAACAAATCATTGATCATCGGTAGTGGGTACTTGTTCTTGATCGTTAATTCATTCAAAGCCCGATAATCAACAACCATTCTCAAAGATCCATCCTTCTTCTCAACTAAGAGCACTGGGGCTCCCCAAGGTGATGAACTTGGTCGGATATAACCTTTCTCCAGTAACTCCTTAATCTGCTTCTTAATTTCCTACAGATCATTTGCGGGCATCCGATATGGTCTCTTCGATATTGGCCCGGTGCCTGGCAACAGCTCTATCAAAAATTCTATGTCTCAATCTGGTGGCATGCGTGGTAACTCCTCTGGAAATACATCTGTGTAATCCTTCACAACAGGCACTTCTTCCTGAACAACTCCCAAGAGAGAATTTAGTTGGGTCCTCCTTGGTGCATGTTGTGATACATACTTGATCCTCTTTCCCTCAGGGGTGGTGAGTAGAATTGACCTACTAGCACAATCGATATTTCCTCCATACATGGATAGCCAATCCATGCCTAATATCACATCCAATCCTTGTGACTCCAAGATTATTAGGCCTGAGGGGAAAACGTGCCTACCTATGGCTAATGGCATCTGAAAACGTCCACTGTTTGCCATATACCCCGCTCCAGGTGAGCTTACTAAAATAGGTGTCTTAAGGGCTTTGGTTGGCAACTTATACATATCCACAACTCCCCTTGATATGTATGAATGTGATGCACCAGTATCAAAAAGAACAGTAGCAGTAAATGACTTAATCAAAAACTTACCTATAATTGCATCTGGCTATTCTTCAACCTCCTCCACGTTAACGTGGTTCACTTGTCCTCTGGTGAAAAGGTTGGGCTTCTTCCCAGAGTTCCCATTTCTGTTGCCATTCTTCAACTCTGAACAATCATTGGCGTAGTGTCCAGTCTTCCCGCACTTGTAATAGGTGACATGACTCAGGTCCTTCTTAGCGGTGTTGCTGGATTGGAGCGGTTCTGGTTGTTGCTTGCTCCATTCCCATTCCCATTCTTATGGCCACTGTGGTTATGTGAACTTCCTCCATTATGAGTATGTCCTCCATGGTTATGGGTGTATGCTCCTGAGTTAGGGGTAAAGCGAGGCTTCTGCTGAGCTCCAGAATTATACTTCCCCTATCCATACTTCCTTTTGTGGCTCTCTATCTATTGCTGCTTGCCTTCTATCATAAGGGCCCTGTCTACCAACTCATGTTAGTTAGTGAATGTTGCCACCATCAACTGCATACTCATCTCATCATTCAACCCTTTAATAAATTTCTCCTGCTTCGTGGCATCTGTGGCCACATCATCTGGGGCATAGCGAGCTAACTTACTAAACTCATCCACGTACTGCCCCACAGTACGATTTCCCTGGCGTAAGTTGCGAAACTCACGCTTCTTCATACTCATTGCCCCAGTTGAAACATGGGTTGTGCGGAAAGCTTGCTGAAACTGATCCCATGTGACATTGGCTATGGGAAAAGTGGTTGTGTAATTCTCTGACCATGAGGCTGCGGGTCCATCCAATTGATGTGCGGCAAAGCGCACCTTCTCAGCATCTATGCAACCTGCGGTGGTCAGCTCCCTTCCAATCCTGCGGAGCCATTCATCAGCAACAATCGGCTCGGTGCTACTGGAAAACACCGGTGGATTCAACCTCAGAAAACAGGCTAAGTTGTCAACTGGAGGTGGCGGCGGTGGGTTGTTATTGTTGTTGTTGTTGTTGTTGTTGTTGTTGCCTTGGTTCTGGACTAGTAGATGCATCAAGGCATTCTGCTGTTGGATCAACTGGGTGAGCTCCGGTGGGAAGACAAATCCGGGGTCACGTCTCGGAGTCATCTGATGGGTTTAGAGGGGAGACATTAGAATAGAGTGAGGTCTAGAGAGAAAATCACTACCCATATGCACATGAGACAAACACACAATCATTATCACACCACTCAATTCAAAACAAGGGCATACAGTCGATCTAGCTACCGTTACAAAATACTCGGACTACTACTATATACACGGGGGAATACTACTAATAATTGGTGGTCGACTAAAAACTTTGATCGGAACAAGACTCCATGATATCTGCTCCAGCTTCGTCTTCATAATCATCATCACTATCAGGGTCGGAGTCGGTGTCGTCGATGATGATGTAGTCTTCAGGTTGGTTGTCCTCTCCAGGTGCGGGATCTCCCATGAATATTCCTAGCTTCTTCTTCAGGTCTTCATTCTTCTCCAGTAGTACTGCAATTTCTTCTTCATATCCATCGCGTGTAGACTTGAGTTCCTCTTCTGGCTCCATGTTCCTGGTCATCACCTTCTTCAGGTCTATCATGCTGGTGCACATCTGTTCTCCTGACGATGAATGTGTTGATTTAACTCCTGTGTAGGCTGCAATTGACTTGTCCCTCCTGGTGCAAATCATCTCCCATTTCTCATCTCGGCGTCCGCATATCTGGTAGATGGTGTCCTTAAGATCCTGGTGGTAAACTTTGCCGATGCGTCCCATGGCGATGTGGGCTACCATGCTCTTTCCTAGACTCCAGGTTGGTGCATCAAAGGAAAACTCTATGGGCTCAGTAACTGTCGCGAATGTCCTTCCTGGAATATGAACTCGAATCATCCAACGATCCTCTTCTGGTAGAGTGGCGATTTAGGTCCCGGTGAAGCTTGGTATTCCGATGCTTAGGTACTTAGTGGCCTCCTTCAGGTGTCGTCCAAAAGGTGTATCTTCATCCGGTTGAGCAAACTTGTCCTTGGCTCCGCCATCTATAGAGTAGAAACTGGAGAAGAGTCAGAAATGAGTAGAGAAGAGTTCCTATGGCTCATCTTAATGGTCGCGTCCTACAGTCAGCGTGTGCTCTGATACCATCTTGTAGCGATCCGACCTCAGACGGTCAAATCTCTGTGTATAAGTGTCATCCCTGGATCGGTATTGCTGACACACAGTACTCGAGGATTTATAACAGAGTTCAATCACACACTTATTACATCAAATGTCTCAAAAGAGAACCTATTACAATAATATGGCTGAAGGCCATCTAAATAAGATAATAGCGGAACCTTTGAAGGTAAATGAGTCCATCAACTCCAACGGCATAGCTGAGTGCACGACAATGACCTAGCGCACCTTACTCCTCGTCTGAAAACTCTGCAACATAATACGTTGCTGCCTATGTAGGTCAGCACATGGAATATGCTGGCAAAGTAACATTGTAGAGCAATGAACATGTAACATCTATAACTATATGCATATTTGGCTGGTGGACGCTCTATGGTTAACATTTGCAGAAAGCTAGTTTTTCCCTACAACAAAGGAATGTATTTTATTTAACTACAAAGTTGGTTGGTAAACATTGAGAATGGTAACCCCATCTCAATCCCAAAAAAATAATTCATAACCCAACAAATGAATTAGAGTAAAGCGATGAGATCAACATAATAATTCAAGCACCATATACTCAAGATGTCCATAACTAGGGACACGGCTAACCATGATTAGTTTGTACACTCTGCAGAGGTTTGCACACTTTTCCCCACAAGACTCGATCTCCTCCGTTTGATTTCTCACACTGCGTGATGTTTGAGAAATGGATGACCGAGACACAGTCTTTCCGAAGAGGTCCCCTTAACCGATAGATAGGCCGGTACACCTACAATCCCCTACATCTGCTAGCCCATCTTGGAAAGGTTCCCCAGAACTTACTAAACTATGCCAGAGCCCATAATGGGTTGTGGCTGCACACGGAAGTTTCTAGCATGAACAATCTTATGATCCCTTTGAGCCTGGGTGGCAAACCATAGGAAAAATCACATGGATACCCCGGGATTCTCCTTTGGACAGCACTGGATTCCCGAGGTGCCCACAAACCAATCCACCCAGATGTGTGTTAAAGTAGCCACCTTAAATAAACCCTTAGTTCATAATAATCCTCACACCTATCATGAATCTCTCAAACCAAACCACGTCTACGAGCATAGCATAGCAAAGTATAATAAGTGTAACGTAGTAACTCCCAAGGTTTGAATATAAGGGCAATAGGTACTACCTCAACAACTACTTCCCAAATTCCCACATGTTATACAGATCCTCCTCATGCAATGTTTGAGGATTGAGACTAATGCATAAAAAAACTGGGTATTAAGGGTATGATCAAAGTGTTACTTGCCTTGCTAACGATCTGAAAACCCTAGTGACTCGTAGTAGCACGCTTCGCACTCCGGAAACTCTATCGTAAATAAACAATAACATACATAAGCACTCAAGCATTATATGCAAGGGTAAAACTCAAGAGAAAAGATACAAACTGAAAGTACAAGAGAAGAGCTTTGATTTTCAAAAAGAATCAATCGAATCGGAGCTACGAAACTCAAACTGCGGTCAAAAGAAGTTCAAATTCAAATCTGCTTGCAGTCAAATTTTAAAATTTTCAAAATCATGTTCAAGTTGCTTAACTGGAAAGAAGGGAACAAGACAGAGATTTTGGCATTGGTTTCACTGGATATGGACGAACGCGCAAAAAGTTGCGAGTGTTTGAAGATCAGAGACTAATCTGTGATAAAAGAAATCACGAGTAGGTCCCTGGCCGAAAAATAAAATAAAAAGAAAAACCTAACGAACGAACGTTAGCTAACAGAACCAAACGAACGAACATGTTCGTTAAAACGAACTAAACAGAGAGCGTTCGCTATTTAGAATAGATCGAAAATAAACCAAGAAAAATCCTAACCCTAAAAATGAACCGATCTGAACCGAAGAACCGAAAATAAACCGACGAACCAGGACGGTTTTATACCATTGAACGACGGCGATGGGTCCGGCGGCTCTGGCGAGGCAAAATGACGGCGGCGCGGGACGGCGACGGCGAACGGCGGCGGCAGCGGAGTGCGGCGGCGCGGCGGAGAGCGGCGGTGGCGCAGCGTGCAAACAGCGGCAGCAGCAGCAGCGGTGGGCGGCTTGCGGCGACTCGGTGAGGTAGCTGGCTGTGGCGGCGGCGATGGTTGAGGAGAAGAGGGGGGCTCCTGTCGGATGTGGTGTTCCGTCAAAACCCTTAAGGTTCGAACTCTGGGGTGCGCGCGAAGTTCTTGCCCTCCGACCGATCAACGCCCTAGCTCGCTAAGATCTCGCGAACGAACTCGGTGAACTAGCAACACAGAAAGACACGAGATTTATACTGGTTCGGGCCATTGTTGTGGTGTAATACCCTACTCTAGTGTGTGGTGGTGGATTGCCTCTTGGGCTGATGATGAATAGTACAGGGGGAAGAACAGCCTCCTGAGGTTGAGGTGTTCTTGTGTTCGGTGTGTGGCTAAGGATTGGCCCGAGGCTAGCTCAAATCAAGATGAGATGCCCCTACTGTGGTGGCTAGTTCTACTTATATAGGCCCTGGTCCTCTCACCAAATATTGAGCGGGAAGGGAGCCAACAACGGCGGGCAATTTGAAAGGGGACAGCTAGTACAAGCTATCCTGACAAAAGTGGTCTTCGCTTGCAAAATGCTCTGGCGATGACGCCGTCTTGGGATCCATGGTGACCTCCGTCCTGCTGGTCTTGGTCTCGTTGCACCAATATGGAAACCTTTGCCTGATGCCTCGGTACTCCACGCATGCGCTTGCTTCCTTAGCACCAAAGGGGAAACAAGGACGCTGCGCGTGTTGGCGCCTGCCTGGTGTCGTTCATCATGGCTCACGTCACGAGGGCCTCGCGAGGTTTGCCCCGCCTTGATATCTCCGCTCCTCGTGAGCCTGCCTGGAGAAGCCGCCCCTGAGGAGGTCTTGCGTCGCCCGCCTCGCGAGGCTTGGCCCCTCGCGAGGGTCTTGAATGCCTTGTTGATGAAGGTGGGCCGTACGGGCCCGCTAGCATAGCCATGCCGTGGGCCGCAGGCAGGCAAGTCTGGGGACCTCCGTTCCCAGAACGCCGACAGTAGCCCCCAGGCCCAAGGCGCGCTCGGGCTTGGCTTCGCGGCGAAGCCAAGGGTCAAGTATGGAGCGCCGCGGTCCCCAAATGCCCGTGGCCTCGATTGACACGTGGCGATTGATTGGACATGGGCGTCTCCACTTCCCCACGCCGCCTGGGCAACTGCCCGATTTGACAAGTCCCTGCGATATGCAAGGAAAACCATCATTACATGTGATCGTGGGAGGCGGCGGTTGGCCTTCTTCCGCTATAAATGGGGAGGGGGGTGGAGCCCCGTTTGCCCATCTCTTCCTTGGTTCACTCGCTTCTTCCTCCTTGCTCCACCGCTAGCAGCAATGGCGCCCATCCGAAGGTTCTCCGCTGAAGAGAAAGGAAAGGCCCCCCGCGATGATCCGGGGCCGCTCCCGCCGAAGAGGAGGTCGGTCCATCATCGCGGCGACACGGCGATGCAGGTGGTGATGAGGCCTTGGTGCGAGCGGCCTCCTCCAGGGTATTCGCTACCCTTGTACGCCCGAGCCGAGGGCTCGGGAGGGCGGAGCGACGAGCGGCGCCGGCCCCGCCGCGTCTGGGGTCGCCGCGCGATGGCGACGCGTGCCGTTCCTCCTGGAATCCATGCCGCGGATTCCTCGCGCGAGCTTGTGCTATGGGCGCCAATGCCCCCAAGCTCTTGGATCCACTTCCCGCGGTTTTTCTCTGATGTGATGCCGCCGAGGGGGCCTCTCGAGCTCTGGCTGCAGCATGCCGACTGCGACGCTCCGGCGACCAGAGCAGAGATCGAAGCAGTCCCCACCGGCAAGATCTTCATGACCCGCGGCTGGGGCGAAGTCGCGTGGGTCTGCCATGCGGAAGGCGCCCTCGCGATCCTCTTTGAGTACGATGGCGCCTCCACGCTCTTTTTCAAGGTCTTCGACGCGGAGGGCCGCTGCCTGGAGTGTTGCCCTAGAGGGGAGCGCCAGGCTGGCGCGCGCCCCGCTCGCGGCTACTCCAGCAGCAGCAGCCCCTGGGAGTCTAGCGACTCTCCTGAGCTTTATGAGACTCCGGAGACGAGCGACGACAACTAGGTGTCCCCGAGCTCTCACCGGGCTCGGCGCAGAGCCGCGGCGTCCGGCCGCCGCCGCCGCTGATCTGGATGGGGTCGGCGCCGGCCTCCCGTGGCCCACTGTTGATGATGGCGTTCGCCACGGGAGGGTGTAGATAGGATTCCTCTTAGTTCTTGCTTTTGTTTCCTGCGAAGAATCATGAAGTCCCCCGGGGGTGTGTAAAGGGTCTGTAATTTCTTTTGCGTATATATTCCATGTTATGAAAATTTGCGACATGCATGTCTTGTTAAGGCTCGGTCTCCCCTTTCCAACCTCGCGATAGCTTGTTGCTCTACGCCGACAGGTCCCGGTCCCCAGGCAGGCTGCAGCCGTCGCTGGTATGCCAGGTCGCGTGCTGTGGTCTAGGCCAGGAGGTGAGCGGCCCGAGGTCCAGTAAGAGCCCCTGAGGCGCGATGCTCACGAGGTCCCCTTTAGCGCTCAAGCAGCTATGGTAAGGTAAGAAAGGGATACGACATGGCCGCAGCAGGAATGCGGCGAGCGCGATCTTTAGGTTCCAACGATTAGCCGATATGAGCGCGAGACTTATCTTAGTGGTTCGGGGTCGATTCTTCGCGATGCGCCGGGCTTGTGTGCAAACACCCGCTACGTAGCTAGGTTTGGTCCGTACGAGTCTCCCTCCTCTCGTGTTCTCCTTAGTGCTCTACATCCTCAGGTCCCGGCCCTCGAACGAGCTCAGCCGCTGCTGGTATGCCAGGTCGCGATGCCGTGGACAAGGCCAGGGGGTGAGGGCTGGAGAGCCAGTAAGAGCTCCTGAGTCGTGATGCTCAAGAGCCCCCCTTTTAACGCACAAGCGGATTGTACGAGAGGAAAGGAAGCTCGTGGTGCCGCCTGCTATCTGCTTCATGAGATTCCTGCGATCCATCACAAGGAGAAAACACGGTTTTGCCGTTATGGCTGCCAGCCTGCCCCTGGCTGCTCCGCGAGGGAATGAAGGCACTGAGGGCCTGATGAGGTGACGTGCACGGGGCGTGCCGCGAGCCAGAGCTCGACGCTCAGATGTGTCGGCGTGGCAGGGACGGACCCATGCACCAGCGCCCTGCCGGTGTGAGGAGGCCACGTGGGAGGCGACGGTCGGGCAGGAGATAATCATAGGCAGATTAAGCATGGAAGGCAAATCAGCTTGGGTAAATGCAGAAAGATACATGCCACTGGGTCAGGCCCAAGTGGCTTGGGGATGATGCAGCCCGAGGGGCGCCCCCAGCAAGGTAAACTGAAGACATAAGAAAAGGATGGATACGTCTCCAACGTATCTATAATTTTTGATTGTTCCATGCTATATTATATTCTGTTTTGGACATTATTGGGCTTTATTATACACTTTTATATTATTTTTGGGACTAACCTATTAACCGGAGGCCCAGCCCAGAATTGCTGTTTTTTTGCCTATTTCAGAGTTTCGCAGAAAAAGAATATCAAACGGAGTCCAAACGGAATGAAACCTTCGGGAACGTGATTTTCAGAACGAACGTGATCCAGAGGACTTGGACCCTATGTCAAGACATCAACCAGGAGGCCACGAGGTAGGGGGCGCGCCTACCCCCCTGGGCGCGCCCTCCACCCTCGTGGGCCCCCTGTTGCTCCACCGACGTACTTCTTCCTCCTATATATACCTACGTACCCCCAAACTACCAGATACGGAGCCAAAAACCTAATTCCACCGCCGCAACCTTCTGTACCCGTGAGATCCCATCTTGGGGCCTGTTCCGGAGCTCCGCCGGAGGGGGCATCGATCATGGAGGGCTTCTACATCAACACCATAGCCACTCCGATGATGTGTGAGTAGTTTACCTCTGACCTTCGGGTCCATAGTTATTAGCTAGATGGCTTCTTCTCTCTTTTTGGATCTCAATACAATGTTCTCCCCTTCTCTCGTGGAGATCTATTCGATGTAATCTTCTTTTGCGGTGTGTTTGTTGAGACCGATGATTTGTGGGTTTATGATCAAGTTTATCTATGAACAATATTTGAATCTTCTCTGAATTCTTTTATGTATGATTGGTTATCTTTGCAACTCTTTGAATTATTAGTTTGGTTTGGCCTACTAGATTGATCTTTCTTGCAATGGGAGAAGTGCTTAGCTTTGGGTTCAATCTTGCGGTGTCCTTTCCCAGTGACAGTAGGGGCAGCAAGGCACGTATTGTATTGTTGCCATCGAGGATAACAAGATGGGGTTTATATCATATTGCATGAATTTATCCCTCTACATCATGTCATCTTGCTTAAAGCATTACTCTGTTCTTATGAACTTAATACTCTAGATGCATGCTGGATAGCGGTCGATGTGTGGAGTAATAGTAGTATATGCAGGCAGGAGTCGGTCTACTTGTCTCGGCCGTGATGCCTATATACATGATCATACCTAGATATTCTCATAACTATGCTCAATTATGTCAATTGCTCAACAGTAATTTGTTCACCCACCGTAATATTTATGCTCTTGAGAGAAGCCACTAGTGAAACCTATGGCCTCCGGGTCTATTTTCCATCATATTAATCTCCCATCAACAAGCTATTTCCGTTATCTTTTATTTTACGTTGCATCTTTATCATAAAAATACCAAAAATATTATCTTATCATATCCATCAGATCTCACTCTCCTAAGTGACCGTGAAGGGATTGACAACCCCTTATCGCGTTGGTTGCGAGGATTTATTTGTTTGTGTAGGTGCGAGGGACTCGTGCGTGGCCTCCTACTGGATTGATACCTTGGTTCTCAAAACTGAGGGAAATACTTACGCTACTTTGCTGCATCACCCTTTCCTCTTCAAGGGAAAACCAACGCAGTGCTCAAGAGGTAGCAAGAAGGATTTCTGGCGCCGTTGCCGGGGAGTCTACGCAAAAGTCAACATACCAAGTACCCATCACAAACCCTTATCTCCCGCATTACATTATTTGCCATTTGCCTCTCGTTTTCCTCTCCCCCACTTCATCCTTGCCGTTTTATTCGCTTTCTCTCTTTTCCCTTTTTGCCTCTCTCTTTCTTTTTGCTTCGCGCACTCTCTACCGTTATGTCTGAAACTGGGGAAATTATTGTCGATAAGGATAATAATAATATCATGGAAAATTCTGATGCTCCTGCTAAAGAATCCCCTACCTTACATACAAAAAAATTCCGAATTGGTAGTGGTAACATTATTGGAAAAGGAGTTATCCAAGATTTCTTTACTTGTGTCGGTGTTTTGCCTTCTATGGGTAGTTCTATTCTTCATAGAACTAGTAGTCTTGCGGACGCTATCGCCATGCTTATAGTTGAACTTGAAAGACAATTTATGCACATGCATCCCTGCATGGATACAGAGGATTTTCCTAGAATTTTCTAACATTGAGCATTCTTCTGTTAAGCGTGCCGCTACTATCTTTTTGGCTCATGAGTTCAGATTTATTATAGAAGAGGCCAAAGAAATCTTTGCGCATTATAGGGTGGACGCTGGACGTCCTCCCATAGAAACTATCTTATTTGATCAAGAGGAAATAATGCGTTTTCAATCTCTAGATTATGTTGCTTTTAATGAAAACCTTAGAAAAAGGGTTCCTACCAATATTCTAGTTGATAGAATTTCTGAACTTAATGATGATTTTGCTATTCGAAATAATGAGCTAGGATATTCTCTCGAATATAGGTTCACCAAGTTCTGTCAAAAGAATGCCTATAATGATGAATTGGTTGTGCAATATGAAGGGCCGAAGGAGGAACCTATACCTCCGAAGGTTGATCTTGGGGATTTTTGTCCCATTAAATTTAGCCCTTTTTATTACTTTTGCTTGCCACAAAGAAAGCTTGCTGCCGAACGTAGAGAGTATGAAATGAGTTTTAATGATCTATCTTATTATTATGGCAATACCTAGATCTATCCTTGTTTTTATGCCTAGCTAGGGGCGTTAAACGATAGCGCTTGTTGGGAGGCAACCCAATTTTATTTTTAGTTTTTGTTTTTTGCTTCTGTTTAGGAATAAATATTTGATCTAGCCTCTGGTTAGATGTGTTTTTATGTTTTAATTAGTGTTTGTGCCAAGTTAAACCTATAGGATCTTCTTGGATGATAGTTATTTGATCTTGCTGTAAATTCCAGAAACTTTCTGCTCACAAAAATAATTGTTAAAAATCACCAGAACGTTATGAAATATTGGTTCCAATTGCTGCTGATTAATAAACAAATTGTCTAGGTCGCCCTATTTTGGCTGAATTTTTGGAGTTATAGAAGTTTGCGTTAGTTACAGATTACTGCAGACTGTTCTATTTTTGACAGATTCTGTTTTTCGTGTGTTGTTTGCTTATTTTGATGAATCTATGGCTACTAAAATAGTTTATAAACCATAGAGAAGTTGGAATACAGTAGGTTTAACACCAATATAAATAAAGAATGAGTTCATTACAGTATCTTGAAGTGGTCTTTTGTTTTCTTTCGCTAACAGAGCTTACGAGATTTTCTGCTGAGTTTTGTGTTGTGAAGTTTTCAAGTTTTGGGTGAAAGATTTGATGGATTATGGAACAAGGAGTGGCAAGAGCCTAAGCTTGGGGATTACCATGGCACCCCAAGATAACCTAAGGATACCTAAAAGCCAAAGCTTGGGGATGCCCCGGAAGGCATCCCCTCTTTCGTCTACTTCCATCTGTAACTTTACTTGGAGCTATATTTTTAGTCACCACATGATATGTGTTTTGCTTGGAGCGTCTTGTATTATTTGAGTCTTTATTAGTTTACCACAATAATCCTTGCTGTACACACCTTTTGAGAGAGTCACACTTGATTCGGAATTTATTAGAATACTCTATGTGCTTCACTTATATTTTTTGAGCTATATAGTTTTTGCTCTAGTGCTTCACTTATATCTTTTAGAGCACGGTGGTGGATTTGTTTTATAGAAACTGTTGATCTCTCATGCTTCACTTATATTATTTTGAGAGTCTTAAAACAGCATGGCAATTTGCTTTAATTAATATCATGAGAAATTTGATGCTTGATAATTGTTTTGAGATATAAAGGTAGTAATATCATAGCTGTGCTAGTTGAGTAATTGTGGAATTGAAAAATACATGTGTTGGAGTTTGTGATTCCCGTAGCATGCACGTATGGTGAACCATTATGTAACAAAGTTGGAGCATGAAGTATTTGTTGATTGTCTTCCTTTGTGTGGCGGTCGGGATCGCGCGATGGTTAACTCCTACCAACCCTTCCCCTAGGAGCATGCGTAGTAGTACTTTGCTTCGAGGGCTAATAAATTTTTACAATAAGTATATGAGTTGTTTATGACTAATGTGACTCCATGGATTATACGCACACTTACCTTTCCACAATTTTCTAGCCTCTTCGGTACCGCGCATTGCCCTTTCTCACCTTGAGAGTTGGTGCAAACTACGCCGGTGCATCCAAACCCAGTGATATGATATGCTCAATCACACATAAAACTCCTTATATCTTCCTCAAAACAGCCACCATACCTACCTATCATGGCATTTCCATAGCCATTCCGAGATACATTGCCACACAACTTTCCACCGTTTCATTTATCATGACATAGTTGCTACCTCTTGAGCACTGCGTTGGTTTTCCCTTGAAGAGGAAAGGGTGATGCAACAAAGTAGCGTAAGTATTTCCCTCAGTTTTTGAGAACCAAGGTATCAATCCGGTAGGAGGCTACGCGCGAGTCCCTTGAACCTACACAAAACAAATAACTCCTCGCAACCAACGCGAAAAGGGGTTGTCAATCCCTTCACGGTCACTTACGAGAGTGAGATCTGATAGATATGATAGGATAATATTTTTGGTATTTTTATGATAAAGATGCAAAGTAAAATAAAAGAAAAGTAAAAAGCAAAGGAAATAACTAAGTGTTGGAAGATTCATATGATGAAGATAGACCCGGGGGCCATAGGTTTCACTAGCGGCTTCTCTCGAGAGCATAAGTATTTTACGGTGGGTGAATGAATTACTGTTGAGCAATTGACATAATTGAGCATAGTTATGAGAATATCTAGGTATGATCATGTATATAGGCATCGCGTCCGAGACAAGTAGACCGACTCCTGCCTGCATCTACTACTATTACTCCACTCATCGACCGCTATCCAGCATGCATCTAGAGTATTAAGTTCATGAAAACAGAGTAATGCCTTAAGCAAGATGACATGATGTAGAGGGATAAATTAATGCAATATGATAAAAACCCCATCTTGTTATCCTCGATGGCAACAATACAATACGTGCCTTGCTGCCCCTACTGTCACTGGGAAAGGACACCGCAAGATTGAACCCAAAGCTAAGCACTTCTCCCATTGCAAGAAAGATCAATCTAGTAGGCCAAACCAAACTGATAATTCGAAGAGACTTGCAAAGATAACCAATCCTACATAAAAGAATTCAGAAGATTCAAATATTGTTCATAGATAAACTTGATCATAAACCCACAATTCATCGGTCTCAACAAACACACCGCAAAAAGAAGATTACATCGAATAGATCTCCAGGAGAGAGGGGGAGAACATTGTATTGAGATCCAAAAAGAGAGAAGAAGCCATCTAGCTACTAACTATGGACCCGAAGGTCTGAGGTAAACTACTCACACTTCATCGGAGAGGCTATGGTGATGATGTAGAAGCCCTCCGTGATGGATGCCCCCTCCGGCGGAGCTCCGGAACAGGCCCCAAGATGGGATCTCGTGGGTACAGAAGGTTGCGGCGGTGGAATTAGGTTTTTGGCTCCGTATCTGATCGTTTGGGGGTACGTAGGTATATATAGGAGGAAGGAGTATGTCGGTGGAGCAACAGGGGGCCCACGAGGGTGGAGGGCGCGCCCTGGGGGGTGGGCGCGCCCCCCTACCTCGTGGCCTCCTCTTTTGTTTCTTGACGTAGAGTCCAAGTCCCCTGGATCATATTCTTCCTAAAAATCACGTTCCCGAAGGTTTCATTCCGTTTGGACTCCGTTTGATATTCCTTTTCTACGAAACTCTGAAATAGGCAAAAAACAGCAATTCTGGGCTGGGCCTCCGGTTAATAGGTTAGTCACAAAAATAATATAAAATTGAATAATAAAGCCCAATAATGTCCAAAACAGTAGATAATATAGCATGGAGCAATCAAAAATTATAGATACGTTGGAGACGTATCAATACTACATTATTGTCATATTGCTTTGCATGATCATGTAGTTGAATTTGTATTTGTGGCAAAGCCACCGTTCATAATTCTTTCATACATGTCGCTCTTGATTCATTGCATATTCCGGTACACCGCCGGAGGCATTCATATAGAGTCATACTTTGTTCTAAGTATTGAGTTGTAATTCATGAGTTGTAAGTAAATAAAAGTGTGATGATCATCATTATTAGAGCATTGTCCCAAGTGAGGAAAGGATGATGGAGACTATGATTCCCCCACAAGTCGGGATGAGACTCCGGACTAAAAAAAAGAAGAGGCCATAAAAAAAAGAGAAAAGGCCCAAATAAAAAAATGAGAGAAAAAGAGAGAAGGGACAATGTTACTATCCTTTTACCACACTTATGCTTCAAAGTAGCACCGTGATCTTCATAATAGAGAGTCTCTCATTTTGTCACTTTCATATACTAGTGGGAAATTTCATTATAGAACTTGGCTTGTATATTCCAATGATGGGCTTCCTCAAATGCCCGAGGTCTTCGTGAGCAAGCAAGTTGGATGCACACCCACTTAGTTTCTTTTTGAGCTTTCATACACTTATAGCTCTAGTGCATCTGTTGCATGGCAATCCCTACTCCTCGCATTAACATCAATTGATGGGCATCTCCATAGCCCGTTAATTAGCCTCGTTGATGTGAGACTTTCTCCTTTTTTGTCTTCCCACATAACCCCTACCATTATACCTTATTCCACCATAGTGCTATATCCATGGCTTGCGCTCATGTATTGCGTAAGAGTTGAAAAGGCTGAAGCGCGTTAAAAGTGAACCAAATGCTTGGCCAGAACCGGGGTCGTACATGATATGAATATTTTGTGTGGGGAAGATGGAGCATAGCCAGACTATATGATTTTGTAGGGATAACTTGCTTTGGCTATGTTATTTTGATAAGACATAATTGCTTAGTTAGTATGCTTGAAGTATTATTGTTTTTATGTCAACATTAAACTTTTATCTTGAATCATATCAAATCTGAACATTCATGCCACAATAAGAAGAATTATATTGAAATTATGCCAAGTAGCATTCCACATCAAAACTTCTGTTTTTATCATTTACCTACTCGAGGACGAGCAGGAATTAAGCTTGGGGATGCTTGATACGTCTCCAATGTATCTATAATTTTTGATTGTTCCATGCTATATTATATTCTGTTTTCGACATTACTGGGGTTTATTATACACTTTTATATTATTTTTGGGACTAACCTATTAACCGGAGGCCCAACCCAGAATTGCTGTTTTTGCCTATTTCAGAGTTTCGCAGAAAAAGAATATCAAACGGAGTCCAAACGGAATGAAACCTTCGGGAACGTGATTTTCGGAACGAACGTGATCCAGAGGACTTGGACCCTACGTCAAGACATCAACTAGGAGGCCACGAGGTAGGGGGGCGCGCCTACCCCCCTGGGCGCACCCTCCACCCTCGTGGGCCCCCTGTTGCTCCACCGACGTACTTCTTCCTCCTATATATACCTACGTACCCCCAAACTACCAGATACGGAGCCAAAACCTAATTCCACCGCCGCAACCTTCTGTACCCGTGAGATCCCATCTTGGGGCCTGTTCCGGAGCTCCGCCGGATGGGGCATCGATCACGGAGGGCTTCTACATCAACACCATAGCCTATTCGATGATGTGTGAGTAGTTTACCTCAGACCTTCGGGTCCATAGTTATTAGCTAGATGGCTTCTTCTCTCTTTTTGGATCTCAATACAATGTTCTCCCCCTCTCTCGTGGAGATCTATTCGATGTAATCTTCTTTTGTGGTGTGTTTGTTGAGACCGATGAATTGTGGGTTTATGATCAAGTTTATCTATGAACAATATTTGAATCTTCTCTGAATTCTTTTATGTATGATTGGTTATCTTTGCAAGTCTCTTCGAATTATCAGTTTGGTTTGGCCTACTAGATTGATCTTTCTTGCAATGGGAGAAGTGCTTAGCTTTGGCTTCAATCTTGCGGGGTCCTTTCCCAGTGATAGTAGGGGCAGCAAGGCATGTATTGTATTGATGCCATCGAGGATAACAAGATGGGGT
The DNA here is from genome assembly GCF_002575655.3 of Aegilops tauschii subsp. strangulata. Taxonomy (NCBI): domain Eukaryota; kingdom Viridiplantae; phylum Streptophyta; class Magnoliopsida; order Poales; family Poaceae; genus Aegilops; species Aegilops tauschii. Next base: position 212,207,228 of record NC_053040.3, read on the forward strand.
TTATATCATATTGCATGAATTTATCCCTCTACATCATGTCATCTTGCTTAAAGCATTACTCTGTTCTTATGAACTTAATACTCTAGATGCATGCTGGATAACGGTCGATGTGTGGAGTAATAGTAGTAGATGCAGGCAGGAGTCGGTCTACTTGTCTCGGACGTGATGCCTATATACATGATCATACCTAGATATTCTCATAACTATGCTCAATTCTGTCAATTGCTCAACAGTAATTTGTTCACCCACCATAATATTTATGCTCCTGAGAGAAGCCACTAGTGAAACCTATGGCCCCGGGGTCTATTTTCCATCATATTAATCTCCCATCAACAAGCTATTTTCGTTACCTTTTATTTTGCTTTTATTTTACTTTGCATCTTTATCATGAAAATACCAAAAAATATTATCTTATCATATCTATCAGATCTCACTCTCGTAAGTGACCGTGCAGGGATTGACAACCCCTTATCGCATTGGTTGCGAGGACTTATTTGTTTGTGTAGGTGCGAGGGACTCGTGCGTGGCCTCCTACTGGATTGATACTCTAGTTCTCAAAACTGAGGGAAATACTTATGCTACTTTGCTGCATCACCCTTTCCACTTCAAGGGAAAACCAATGCAGTGCTCAAGAGGTAGCAAGGATACATGCCACAGGGATGGACCCACCCGGCCTGGGAATAATGCAGCCCGAGGGGCGCTCCCAGCTAAACGAACTTGGAAAATGTCACCTGGTTCTATTGGCGAAGGAGAGTTGGGGCAGCTGAAGGTGCGCGCGAAGGAATGGCTCCTCACGAGCCACCGGGGCCCTGAGCCTCGGGAGGCTCTGGGGGCTCTGGTGGTTCCCTGAGGACCATTTCCATCTCTGCCAGGATGGCGTGGTGCCTGGCCTCCTGAGCCGCCAGGACGCGCCGCATGTTGCGCTGATAGGCTGACGACACGCTCGGCAAGCCGAAGGGCATGCGAACGTAGCTGTGTGGTGGACCCTCGCAACAGCCCACTCGCGAAGGCCAGAAAAGCTCCTGAGATGCGGCCCTGTTCAGTCCTGGAACGTCGATGCAGACACGCATCCCGGCATCCTCGCTTGGATGGGGAGCTGCGCCTCGTGAGCGGCGGTCGCCGCGCATGGCCCTTGCATCCTGCAGTTCCTGGGTGGTCTCGGTGATGAACTCCTGAGTGGTGGGCACTCCTTGCCCTGTATTCTCCTGAGGAAAACGTGCTGCAAAGCATGCCTCCAAGTGGTGCCCAAGCGCCTCCCTCGTGATGTTGGCAAGGTCTGAGGCCCTCCAAAAGAGAGCCCCCGAGCCCTGCCCGAGGAGGGCGCCGGGCGTGCCTTCCTATTTGATGGAGGGAGGCGCCCCTGGAGCGGGCGCTGATCCTGACAAGGCTCCAGCTGCGACGCCATCCTCCTGAGATCCTGCACGGCGCAACTGCTTCTTCTTCTTGGGGAGGGCCTCAGGAGGGCCCTCGCCTTTGCTGTCGGGGTCGTCGATTGCTGCAGCTTGGAAGGCGCGCTCGAGGGAGCACACCGCATCTCTCTTCTCATGGGACCGTGATGATTCCGCCGCTTCCCGGCATCTTGAGGACGTTGTAGCCGTGGTGGGTCACCACCATGAACTTGGCCAGGGCTGGATACCCAAGGATGGCGTTGTATGGCAGGCGGATGTGCGCGACGTCGAAGTCGATGAGCTCGGTGCGGTAATTCTTGCGTTCCCCGAAGGTGACAGGGAGGCGGACCTGCCCTATCGGTGTGGTGGAACCGTCGGTCACTCCTGAGAAAGGCTTGGTAGGCTGAAGCTGGTCATATGGGACTTGGAGGTTGTCGAATGTGTCGACGGACAGGACGTTGAGCCCTGCGCCGCCGTTGATGAGGGTCTTGGTGACTTGTACGTTGCTGATGACTGGTGAGCAGAGCATCGGGAGGGCGCCTGCGGTGGCTGCGCACTTGAGCTGGTCTGCCGAGTTGAAGGTGATGGCGCACTGGGACCACCTGAGTGGGCGCGTAGCCTCGAGCTTGGGGAGGACTGCATTCACTTCACGAGCAAACTGTTTGAAGATGCGTTGCGGGGCTGGGGCCTGGGCTCTGCCCAAGATGCAAGCGATAGCACGTGGCTCCTGGAAGCCCCCAGCCCCCTCGTCCTGATGGTGGTCGTCGTTCCTTCTTGGCGGTGGCGGCAGCGGGGGAAGACCGGCGTTGCCCTGAGGACGGTCCTCGCGAGGCTGATCTCTCCAGGCGCACTCGCGAGGATGATCCTGCCAGCGGTCCTCACGAGGCCGGTCGCGCCACTCCTGGCGTGGGCCACGGTCGTCCTAGCGTCCGCCACCATGTCCTCCTACTCGGCCGTAGCCCCGGTCGCTGCGCTCGGGGCGTCGACCGTAGCGTCCTTCACGAATGGCTCTGAGATCTTGACAGTCGCTGGTGTTGTGGGTGTTCAGGTTGTGGAAGGTGCAGAACGGTCGGCTGTTCTTGGATGACTCGGGCTGATCTCTGCCTCACTTGGTGTCGGGCTCCGCCGCGAGCACAACTGCTTCCTTGCACTTCACGTCCTTGGCCTTGGCCTTCTTCTCTTCTGCGCCCGCAGCTGGCAGCTCGAGGAGGGAGAGGCGCCCCTCCTCAGCTCTTGCGCACTTGGTTGCCAGGTTGAACAACTCCTGAGACGTGCACAACTCCTCGTGGATAGCGAGCTCTACCTTCATCTTGACGTTGCGGACGCCATCGGAGAACGCGGAGATGATGGCCTCATCCGTCACCTTGGGGATCTTGAGGCGAGTGTTGTTGAAGCACTGGATGTAGTTCTGGAGGGTTTCTCCTGGTTGTTGCTTGATGTGGCGGAGGTCACCCGCGGCCGGCGGGCGGTCGCGAGTGCCATGGAAGTTGGCGACGAAACGGTCGCGCATCTCGTCCCAGGAGGAGATCGAGCCATGCGGCAGGTTCAGGAGCCAGGAGCGGGCACCATCCTTGAGAGCCATAGGAAACCAGTTCGCCATGACTTTCTCGTCGCTGTTGGCCACTTCGATGCTCAGCTCATAAAGCTGCAGGAACTCTGCGGGGTCGAGGGTACCGTCGTAGCGAGGAGGCAGATCCGTCTTGAATTTGCCTGGCCAGGCAACGCTACGCAGCTCGGGGGTGAAGGCGCGGCAACCGGCCGTGGTTGCCGGAGCCCGTCTCAGAGGTGGAGCTTGGTCATGGCGAGGCCCGCGTGCCGCCACAGCGGGTAGCGCGCGGTCTTAGCGAGGTGGCGCGGAAAGCGCAGGCGCAGCTTCTCGCAGCCGAGGAATTTCTTGGCAGCTTCTCTCTTCGCACGCGGGCACCGGGCGTGGTGGATCGCGTCGTGGGGCCGCGCGCCTTGGCGCCAAGGCACCGTCTTGGGGCAGAGGTGGAGGAGGCGCTCCGTGTGCCACGTCGCCCGTGGCTGGCGGAGGGCGAGGCAGAGAAAGGGACGGCGCTGGAGAGCCCCCTGCGGCGCGGACGAGCTCGGCGACGCGGTCGAGCCAGTCCTCGTAGAGGTCGTCGACCGGTAGCGCAGGAGCTCGTTCGCCATGAGGAGCGTGGCCTGCGCATCCATGGGAGCACGACGTGCGTGGGACGAGGAACCAGCCGGGGTCAGCGATGGAGGGGCGGTGCGGCCGTCCTGCCGCACCGATGGGTGTAGCGAGGACGCTTGCTGCTCGTTCCCCGCTGGGCCGGTGGCGGCGGGAGACGGAGAGCGGCGAGGTGGCCCGCCGACGGGAGCCGTCTGAGCAACATGGGCGGTGAGGGCAGCCCGACGCTCAGCTCGAGCATGGCGACCGTCCGCCATGGAGATGACGGAGCGCCGATCGACGGAAGGGAAGCTACGGCGCACCCCTACCTGGCGCGCCAAATGTCGGATCTGGGGTTCCGGCAAAACCCTTAAGGTTCGAACTCTGGGGTGCGCGTGAAGTTCTTGCCCTCCGACCGATCAACGCCCTAGCTTGCTAAGATCTCGCGGACGAACTTGGTGAACTAGCAACACAGAAAGACACGAGATTTATACTGGTTCGGACCACCGTTGTGGTGTAATACCCTACTCCAGTGTGTGGTGGTGGATTGCCTCTTGGGCTGATGATGAACAGTACAGGGGGAATAACAGCCTCCTGAGGTTGAGGTGTTCTTGTGTTCGGTGTGTGGCTAAGGATTGGCCCGAGGCTAGCTCAGATCAAGATGAGATGCCCCTACTGTGGTGGCTAGTTCTACTTATATAGGCCCTGGTCCTCTCCCCAAATATTGAGCGGGAAGGAAGCCAACAACGGTGGGCAATTTGAAAGGGGACAGCTAGTACAAGCTATCCTAACAAAAGTGGTCTTCGCGTGCAAAAGGCTCTCGCGATGACGCCGTCTTGGGCTCCATGGTGACCTCCGTCCTGCTGGCCTGCTGGTCTTGGTCTCGTTGCACCAATATGGAAACATTTGCCTGATGCCTCGGTACTCCGCGCCCGCGCTTGCTTCCTTAGAACCAAAGGGGAAACAAGGACGCTGCGCGTGCTGGCGCCCGCCTGGTGTCGTTCGTCATTGCTCACCTCACGAGGGCCTCGCGAGTTTTGCCCCGCCTTGATATCTCCGCTCCTAGTGAGCCTGCCTGGAGAGGCCGCCCCTGAGGACGTCTTGCGTCGCCCGCCTCACGAGGCTTGGCCCCTCGCGAGGGTCTTTAATGCCTTGTTGATGAAGGTGGGTCATACGGGCCCGCTAGCATAGCCATGCCGTGGGCCGCAGGCAGGCAAGTCTGGGGACCCCCGTTCCCAGAACGCCGACAGCTCCGGTATTTAAAGGGCCCGGGGGCGGTGCCTTGGGCGAGGGGGCGCGGCAACGCGTGTCCGAGCCGGACACGGCAGCGGCGAAGCTCGGGACTCCTGTCCCGAGTCGGAGAGGGAGGCGGCGTGCGACGCGGGCCGGCCTGCTCGGCTGGGCCTTCGGCCCAGTCGGGCAGGAAGAAGTTTTTTTGAAATAAAATTTCGCCCGAAGAAAAATCCTAATAAAATATATAAAAAATTCTAAAAATACTAGAAACTATTTTTGCCGTCTAAATCTAATATTTAGAATAAAGTGAACATTTTTCTAGCCTAAAAATGCAATTTTCCAAAAATGCATATTTTTTTCTAATTCAAATAAAATAGCAAATAAAATCCAAATATAAATTTGATTTTAAAATTTCTCCTCCAATATTCCTCGCTTTTGAAGAGTCATATTATCTTCTCTCGTTTAGCTTGAATATTGGAAATAAAGGGAGAGAAAAATATTGAAATCAAATTGATCCTCTTTTCAAATTTGAGCAAATTCAAATATGAAAATTTTATGAAATCTCCAACTCTCTCCTTGGGTCCTTGAGTTGCTTAAGATTTCTAGGATCTCAACCAAAATGCAAATAAAATATGATATGCATATGATGACCTATGTATAACATCCAAATTGAAAATTGGGATGTTACAAAGCAGTACGTACCACATGGGGTGATGAACGAGGTCTTCTCTTTGTCTTCTTTGGACATGAAGATCTGATGATACCCAGAGTATGCGTCCAGAAAGGAGAGCAAATCACAACCTGAAGTGGAGTCCACAATCTGGTTGATGCGCGGCAAGGGAAATGGGTCCTTCAGGCAAGCTTTGTTGAGATCTGTGAAATCAATGCAAAGTCTCCATTTCTCGTTGGCCTTACGCATGACCACTGGGTTTGCCAACCATGTTGGATGCAGTACTCCTCTAACCAGACCGGCTACCTCAAGCTTCTTGGTCTCCAAGGCCTACTTTCGAACCTTCTGCTTGACGGGTCGGGCATGTGGGCAGACAACAAGGAGGTGCTTGATTACCTCCCTGGGAACACCGGGGATATTAGATGGTTGCCAGGAAAACACATCGATATTCGCCCGCGGGAAGGCAACGAGCGCGCTTTCCTATTTGTCATCATGGGTGGCGCTGATAGTGAAAGTTACATGTCACAGCCCTAGAATTTGTTTGCGGATAGTTGCATTTCCATCCATGCATCATGTCTAAATTCAAAGGAAATTTGAATTGGGGACGACCAAGCCCTGGCACTAAATCAATTCAAATAGGTTCAACTCAAAATATTTTCAATGAACCTAGAATGCCCTCCAAAAATGTTCATTATTTATGGAAAAGGGTGAAAACCCTAACCAGTGATGATTCACATTTTTCTATGGCATTTATGGTCTCTGATTTAATCCAATAAGTAATTGCATTGGAGTTATAAATTCCTATAATTATATTTTTAGCTCCAATAATTCTGAAACATTTTGTGGGTCTCCAGAATAATCCATCTATCTCCCACAATATTTTTCAGAAGCAACAAAATTGAATTGGTTTCAAAACCAAATTCAAAACACATATGCAAAATAGAAAAACAGAAACAGAAATAGGGAAAGAGGGAACTAACCTGGCGGCCCGCTACTGTACCTGTTGGCCCAGCCCGCCTAGCCCTCTTGCCAGTCATCTTCCTCCTCTGCCAGTAAGCAGAGGCAGGACAAAGCGCGCACACGCCCGAGCGCGCCACGCCTCCACCTACTTTCCTGCCTCCCCACCAGCGCAACACCACGAGCCCTCTCTGCGGTGCCGTCCGGATCGAACCCTCCCTCTCTTTTGTTCTCTCTCTCTCTTCCTCGCCTCCGGATTGAACGCTGCTGTCGCCGGCGCTCATAGTTGTCGTACCCATAGCCTCCCTCTTGCCTCTCCAACGTATCCAAGAGCTCAGCCGCCTTGTCTACGTCCTCCTCGCCGATCCACGCGATCCGAAGGGCACCGAAGCGCCGTCCCCGACCTTTCTTCCCTGTCCACGGCCGCCGGATGCCGCCGTCCGATTTGCCGTCTCCGCCGCCTCCCCGAGCCCACTGAGCTCTCTACGACCTCGCTGTGAGCCTCTTCACCGAACCCCTCTCTCCCCGCGCTCTTTTGCTCTCTCTAGATCGTGGTTCCATCGGAGCCGAGAGCCGGCCGCCGCCGTTCTTGTTGCCGTCGTAACCAGAGCTAGCAAAGCTCGTGGCCGACCATGAATACGTGCTCAACAGCTCCGCAGCAAGCTAACGCTGCTACCAGCTCGTCTTCCCGTGCACCATAGCACTGCGCCGCTCGAACCCGAGCTCCGGCAGCCGCCGCGGGCTCCACTCCGGCAAGCTCCGGCCTCCCCGCCACCCAGCACCTGCACCGTTCGACGTGCGGGAGCAAGGGCTTTCCAACGCACCGAGGCATGCTTCGAACAAGGCCCTGTAGCGCTTTTCCAAGCCGCACCGCCATCTTGGCCCTCGGCGGCAGCTAAATGCCGATGGGTTTGACCTTTTTGACCGGGGGTTTGACCACCTCGGGTCCCTGACGTGTGGGTCCAAGCCTCTAACTAAATTAGGTTTAGTGTTAGCCCAGTGCTAATTAACCCTATTAATTAGATGTGAGACTCACATGTGGGTCCCAGCCGTTAGGTTTGACCTGGACCGCCCTGTTGACCTGCTGACATCACCGTGACGCATTGCTGATGCAGTAATGTTTTCTGGATTTTAAATAAATCTAAATGATTTATTTATTTTCAAAAAATAACCTAAACTTTGAAAATTCATAGAAATTAAACCGTAACTCCAAATGAAAAGATTTATATATGAAAAATGATCAGAAATATCCAATCTATCCATCTGTACCATTTTCATGCATGTTAGAACAACTTATAGCTGCTGTTTAGGACCAATCATATAAATGGCATTTGAATATCCACATATGGAGTTTGAATTTGAATCTTGCATTCAAACCAACTTCATTTAACATGTTGCTAGTTGCATTAGCTCAAATAACAGCATATTGACATATCATGATCATGCATCATATTGTGCATTGCATTGATTGTGTTCCTTCTCTGTTGCCGGTGGTTGTTCCCTCTCGATAGACGTGTTCCGATGATGAGTTCGATGACACCGATAAAGAGCTATACAATCTTCAGAAGTGCCAGGTAAGCAAAACCCCCTTGTTCATTCCGATACGATCCCAGTCTCTCGCTCCTTCTCTCTTTTACTGCATTAGGACAACAACGATTCATATGTTACATGATGCGGTAGTTGAACCCCTTTCCTCTGCATGACCTGTCATTGCCACAGTAAATAGATGAAACCCACTAGCATGAGTAGGAGTTATTTGAGCCCTGATGTGCCTACTCATTCATGCTTGTTTGTCATGCCTGCTACTGCTTAGAGTTTAGTCAGGTCTGATTCATCGGGGATGAATTGGAATGTGGTAAACATGTCCTACTGTTGAGAACTAAGTGTGTGAGCACGATTTGGTAAAGGTAGCGGTGAGAGGCCATGTAGGAGTACATGGTGGGTTGTCTCATTGAAACCGTCCTCAGGAACTGAGTTCTGTGTTTGTGATCCATGAACAGCTACTACCACGCGTTGGGCTCGAAACCAATGGACCCTCTCGACTTATTAACCGCCCTTGTCCTCTGTCCGGGAGTTGCAACTAGTTTCTGGTGTTTGTAGTATGCTGGAGGCTGTGTGCAGCGCTGACCCGAGGGGTGGGCTGTGATGCGGTAGGCACATGGCCCGGTGTACCGAGTCGCCCGTTTGGTGACTCGGGAACCCTGCACACATCGTTCGGGGACGTATGTGGAAACCCCGGCTAGACTCCCTGAGGATGGAACCTGAATAGGCGATAAACCTGGACTAGGGACATGTGTGGTTAGTCAGGTCATGGCCGACACCCCCGCTGGGCTTCCGCTTGAAGGTTGTCGAGTACATGTGTAAACGGCGATAAGTGGTGAGAGCGTGTGTGAAGAAGTACACCCCTACAGGGTTAACATGATCTATTCGAATAGCCGCGTCCGCGGTAAAGGACTTCTGGGTTGCCTATACAGTTCATAGACAAGTGAAAGTGGATACTCTAAAACGCGCAAGATAAGCGTGAGTGCTATGGATGGCGTTCTCCTAGGGAGATGGGAGCGGATCCATAGTTGTGTATTGATTGGTGAATATGTGGACTCGTGTGCGCCACCCCAAAAGAGTTACTTGCCGACGTAGTTCAGGATATCCACTGAGTCAAAGCTGGCTTGCTGCAGTTAAACTCCACCACCCCTTTATTGATACTGATGCATATGTAGCTAGTTCTGATGTAAGTCTTGCTCGGTACATTTGTACTCACGTTTGCTTAATTTACGTTTTTGCAGAGAGACTATAGTCTCACTAGTAGTTCTGCGTGGACTTCGACGTTTAGCTTGTTACCTCAGCTACGATCTTGTACCCTTGGGAGGGTCTTGTAGATAGTCAGGCTTCTCAGCCTTTTTCATTTGTAGTTATCTGTACGCAGACATGTTTATGCTTCCGCTTGTTGCTTGTATGCTCTGTATGTTGGGTCGTGAGACCCATGTTTGTAATACTTGGCTCCTCGGAGCCTAATGAATAAATACTTTGAGTTGTAGAGTTTTGTTGTGATGCCATGTTGTATTTGCACATATCGAGCATATTGTGTATGATTTGAAATGCTTGGTATGTGTGGGATCCGACAACCTAGTTGTTTATCCTTGGTAGCCTCTCTTACCGGGAAATGTCTCCTATTGCTTCCACTGAGCCATGGTAGCTTGCTACTGCTCCGGAACACTTAGGCTGGCTGGCAAGTGTCCTTCTTCGTTCATGTGTCTGTCCCTTCGGGGAAATGTCACGTGTTGTTCCTTTAAGTCCTTGTAGCTTGCTACGACTTGGGTTCATACGTTGAGGACCGACACGTTCGTTGTTGGGTCATGTATGCCTGTCCCTGTAAGTTAGTGCCACTTTGGATTCACGACTAGTCATGCCACCCCTTGTTGAACTGGGGCGCCTCCGTTGGCAATGCCAAACGCGGATGGGCGCACTTGGCGTCCATCATGACCCATTTGGCTCGGATGTTGTCGGCCCTCTTCCCGGAGCTCGAGATTGAGTTGGCCTTGCCAGATGCGATGAAATTGGCGCACCCGGAGATGTGTCCATCGCTGACGCGAAGGAAGAAGAAGTGGCGTAGAAGCGCCATGGATGGCATCACGCCCAGGGACTTGTCAAATCGAGCAGTTGCCGAGGCAGCGTGGGGAAGCGAAGACGCCCACGTCCAATCAACCGCCACGCGTCAACCGAGGCCGCAGGCTTTTGGGGCCCGCGGCGCTCCGTACTTGACCTTTGGCTTCACCTCGAAGCCAAGCCCGAGTGCACCTTGGGCCCGGGGGCTACTGTCGGCGTTCTGGGAACGGGGGTCCCCAGACTTGCCTGCCTGCAGCCCTCGGCGTGGCAATGCTAGCAGGCCGTACGGCCCATCTTGATCGACAAGGCGTTCAAGACCCTCACGAGGGGCCAAGCCTCGCGGGGCGGACGGTGCAAGACCTCCTCAGGAGCGGGCACGCTCGGTAGGATCGTGAGGAGCGGAGATATAAAGGCAGGGCAAACCTCGCGAGGCTCTCGTGACGTGAGCAATGACGATCGACACCAGGCGGGCGCCAGCGTGCACAGCGTCCTTGTTTCCTCTTTGGTGCTAAGGAGGCAGGCGCAGGCGCGGAGTACCGAGGCATCAAGCAAAGGTTTCCATATCGGTGCAACAAGACCGAAGACCAGCAGGACGGCAAGATCAAGGTCACCATGGAGCCCAAGATGGCGTCACCACCAGAGCCTTTTGCAGCCGAAGACCACTTTTGTCAGGATAGCTTGTACTAGCTGTCCCCTTTCAAAATTGCCCGCCGTTGTTGGCTCCCTTCCCGCTCAATATTTGGGGAGAGGACCAGGGCCTATATAAGTAGAGCTAGCCACCACCGTAGGGGAGAACGGATTCAGAGGCATCTCGCCCACACAAGTTCGTCGAGCACAAGAACACCTCAACCTCAGGAGGCTGTTCTTCCCCTTGTACTATTCATCACCAGCCCAAGAGGCAATCCACCACCACCACACTGGAGTAGGGTATTACACCACAACGGTGGCCCGAACCATTATAAATCTCGTGTCTTTCTGTGTTGCGAGTTCGTCGAGTTCGTCCGCGAGATCTTAGCGAGCTAGGGCGTAGATAGGTAGGAGGGAAAGAGCTTCGCGCGCACCCCAGAGTTCGAACCTTAAGGGTTTTGCCGGAACCCGAGATTGGACAGAATTGATTGTGGATGGGAAAGTAAGGCTCTTTTTACTCCTTTACCTCATGCCCTTCTGATCCGAGTCACCCTCTTCTTCCGACAGGGTTAAGAACTAGGCTTCTCTTTCTTCTATAGGATCACGTGTTACTAATCCGTAGACTTATAGGATTGATGGTTTCAAGCCTTAGTTCAGTTCCTACTACCTCCGTGTGTTCACAGCTGGCCTCAGAACCTTTATATTGTGATGTTAAGTGGTTATGCCACCAATTTGCAGGATGTCTCAAATAATTTTGAGCATTTACAGCCGTTATGCTGTCCGAGTCATCCCAGGTTTCTAAATAGTCTAATGCATTTGCAAATCCCTTCTTCCCGTTTCCAATGTCCTTTTGGGCCAGATTAAGCACACTAAACTCTCTATTGAGGTACTCCATTGCCTTGACATATACGTTGGAGCTAGTATTATGACCCTAGGCATCCCAGAGAACCACCCAGTAGTCTAGTAATGCTTTTATATTCCTAGTGTGATGATTCTGGCCATCATTCTTGAAGGCATCTCGTGATGTTATTTAGTTAGTAGGTATTCTATTTCCGGGTCCTTCAACCCAAGATTCACTCTACTTACTTCCTGTTGATAGTGCTGCTCGTACCTTTAGGATATTAGTAACCTTTGTGATAGACCTCGATGTCCATGGTATTTCTTTCTTCCAAATACCATGAACCACTTATGGCAGAAGTTCCTCGTTGAACCGAAAGATCACAACCAGAGTGCTCTTGATGAGTTCTCGATTCTATGTTGTGACTCTGCCAGTCCTACCTCTATGCATGGATTATCTGGAAGAAACCTGTTGAACTTGGTTCGACATACTAATCTATGCTTCCACAACTCAAAAGTTTTATGTTCCTTGAGTTGACCCTCCTCAGCTGTATTCCGACCCTAGTCTATCAATTGATAGTCAGGAATAGTTGTGCATTCATGTTCATCGATGCCTATTATTCTTGTGGCCCATCAAGCCGTTCTAGTTCAGAATGACTAGGAGAAACAAACTCCAGTACCTCATCCATTTCTAGGATTGGGTCAAAGTAGTTGTATCCCGCATATCAAAATGCCAATCCAGCTTTTGTTCTGTTCTACCTCGAAGTATCACCCTCTTTCATCATAAGAGTATCGTGAGAATTGCACACCCTCTTATGAATTCTTAAATCAGTGATACTTCACTCCATCATTCTTCATTCCTCGGTATCTGTGTTGGTGGTTACAACCAGAATGCCGACAAGTGAACTATGATGTGTGAAATCAATACTCCTAGCAACCGTGTTGCTGGGTAGTTAATGGACAACCATCTCATTCTTAGCGTGTTGGTTATTGTATTGTCATTCTAAGATTTATCGTGCTACTAGTCCATATTTCTTGGTGCACTCTTCGATCAATGAGTTAGGATTGTGTCAATCCCTTGCTTATTTGATCATATCATCTTGCCTAGAAAAGCAAGATTGTTCTCGAGCTTCGTAACATACTGGTGGTTCGTGATTTTCCGAATATCTTCTCGGAAGTATCACCAGGTTGTTCCCTGACCATTATGTTGAGCTTGTGATCAAGTTGGTTTCTTGTAAACCACCCCTTCTCCAAGAATTCGTGTTTGATATCCCTAAGCTAGCTGGTTAAGCTAACAACAACTTGGAGGGTTGGAAGATAAAAGCTTTATCCGACTTAGTTCATTCCAAAGGGATATCTCTTTGTATATGTGCGCTGAAGAGAGATGATATCTTCATCGATTGATCTCTGTGATCAATTGCTGGACCTATTGTCTTACCCAAATCTTCGATTTGCTTATGGGCTATCGTCAAATCAAATCATAACCACTAATGTTCGTAATGTTGTCTTACTCGCGGTTGTCCCTCGAGCATACACCATTATATCTTTTGGTCTGACCAATACTATCACATTGTTCACATAATGGTGGAAGTCCAATGATATGGAAATTCCGATGAGTTGCTGTTGAGCCCATCAGCAGCACTTTTGTCTCCTCCATGATTCATGTTGAACATCAAGCTAGTGTTGGAAACTTTTGTAAGCATTATCTTCATGTTCCGTTCATGAAGCCTATGTTTGGATGAAAGAAGTGACTTCCTCTAACTCACGTGCATTTGGTGCAAGTTGCCGCCGTGAATTTGAGAAAGCTTCTATTGCTTCCCCTGGAATCATCCCAAGTCAGTCATGCATACGTGCGAAGTATTCTGTGGTCTTGAGACTTGCAACCTTCATTCTATATGTATTCTTAGCACACCAAGCCACTGATTAATTTGTTCAAGGAAAAGAAGTCTAGCACGCGTAAAGACTTCAAAATCCTTGATGATGGATCCTAACCTGAACTCAATAGTTTTTTACTATAAGACTACTATGTGGTCATTCTTGTCTTGGACAACATGCTCACATGTATGTAGCAGAACCAGCTCGTGTTTTGGAGCTTGCTATCATAGTTCATTTCCCGAGAATCTCGCAACGTCATCTCATCGGTTTGTGTTGCAAAATTTCTTTCCAGAAATGTTGTCTGAAATATCACGTTACCAACCAGAGTTGAACCTCAAGCAGATATGATGGTTGGAACATTCCCAACATTGCATTTTGTTCCCGGCTTGCGCCGCCATTGTGCAAATCTCCCATGGGCTGCCCTTCTCAACAATTGTTGTTCAGGATCATCTTCACAAGTGGTCCTACCATGGGTCCCATCCATTTCCGATGATAAGCAAAAATCATCCATTGCGTTGTCTTCAACAAGGTAGTCCACATCATCCGTTCTAGTCTGAGTATGCCATTCTTTCGAACTCCGTCAAACGATCATTTGTGATTTGCCTTAGGCTGGTATGGAGAGTTTCTATGGTCTAGATATCAAAAGTAATTCTTTTTGCCACTTAAGGGCATAATTCTACGAGCCACCTCCCCCGAGGTGCCCGTTATGGAATCATGGCAATTCAGTCCTCGCTACTTTGCAACCCATGCACCATCTTATCTAAGCATGGAATTGTTACCTACCAATTTGAACCTTTGGCATCCGCTTCTTTCCATCACCTTGATGTGTGTTTAATGTCTCAGCTCAAGAGATGTTTTTTTATATCTCACTCCATGAGTTGATCTTGAGTTGCTCGATCTTCGAGAAGATCGATTCATGTAGAATTTCTTTTATCATCAATGTGTTGGGTGAAGATCTCGAAAGCAAGGATGTCAAGATCAAGATGATGCAATGAATCAATATCTTCGATGAGGACAGTCGGATCGAGAAGATTGTGATAGCCTTGTGTCCCCTCTGACTTCTTACCTCACGTCCTGAATCTCGGGACGAGATTCTTGTTTAGTGGGGGTGAGTTGTCACAGCCCTAGAAATTGTTTGCAGATAGTTGCATTTCCATTCATGCATCATGTCTAAATTCAAAGGAAATTTGAATTGGGGATGACCAAGCACTGGCACTAAATCAATTCAAATAGTTTCAACTCAAAATATTTTCAATGAACCTAGAATGCCCTCCAAAAATGTTCATTATTTATGGAAAAGGGTGAAAACCCTAACCAGTGATGATTCACATTTTTCTATGGCATTTATGGTCTCTGATTTAATCCAATAAGTATTTGCATTGGAGTTATAAATTCCTATAATTATATTTTTAACTCCAATAATTCCGAAACATTTTGTGGGTCTCCAGAATAATCCATCTAGCTCCCACAATATCTTTCAGAAGCAACAAAATTGAATTGGTTTCGAAACCAAATTCAAAACACATATGCAAAATAGAAAAACAGAAATAGAAATGGGGAAAGAGGGAACTAACCTGGCGGCCCGCTGCTGTACCTGCTGGCCCAGCCCACCTGGCCCTCCTACCAGTCATCTTCCTCCTCTGCCAGTAGGCAGAGGTAGGACAAAGCGCGCACGCGCCCGAGCGCACCACACCTCCACCTGCTTGCCTGCCTCCCCGCCAGCGCAACACCACGAGCCCTCTCCGCGGTGTCGTCCGGATCGAGCCCTCCCTCTCTTTCGTTCTCTCTCTCTCTCTTCCTCGCCTCTACACCACCACGGCCGAACGCTGCTATTGCCGCCGCTCGTAGTTGCCGTAGCCACAGCCTCCCTCTCGCCTCTCCGACGTATCCAAGAGCTTCGCCGCCTCGTCTACGTCCTCCTCACCGTCCACGCGACTGTGATAACCCACAAGTATAGGGGATCAATTGTAGCCTCTTTCGATAAGTAACAGTGTCGAACCCAACGAGGAGCTAAAGGTAGAACAAATATTCCCTCAAGTTCTATCGACCATCGATACAACTCTACGCACGCTTGACGTTTGCTTTACCTAGAACAAGTATGAAACTAGAAGTACTTTGTAGGTGTTTTTGGATAGGTTTGCAAGAATATAAAGAGCACGTAAAAAAAAGTAGGGGCTGTTTAGGTAAAGACACAATAAAGTAAATATAGTGAGTGTGGAGAAGTGGTGGTAGGAGTTGTGAAATTGTCCCTAAGCAATTGACTACGTTACTAGACCGATAGCAAGTTTTATGTGGGAGAGGCCACTGCTAGCATGTCATCCCTGACTTGGAATTCTATGCACTTATGATTGGAACTATTAGCAAGCGTCCGCAACTACTAACGTTCATTAAGGTAAAACCCAACCATAGCATTAAGATATATTGGTCCCCCTTCAATCCCATATGCATCAATTTCTATGTTAGGTTGAAGCTTCTGTCACTCTTGCCCTCCAATACATAGTCCTATCAACATACAACTAACCCTATGGTGTGATCCACGCGCGCGCTCATATGATGGGCACCAAAGGACAGCAACATAACCACAAGCAAATTAAATCAATCATAGCAATTCATCAACCACCGATAGCACAACGAAAATCTACTCAGACATCATAGGATGGCAACACATCATTGGATAATAATATGAAGCATAAAGCACCATGTTCAAGTAGAGGGTACAGTGGGTTGCGGGAGAGTGGACCGCTGTAGATAGAGGGGGGAAGGTGATGGATATGTTGGTGAAGATGGTAGAGGTGTTGGTGAAGATCGCGGTGATGATGATGGTGGCCACGGCAGCGTTCCGGCGCCACCGAAAGAGAAGGGGAGAGGGGGCCCCTTCTTCTTCTTCCTTGACCTCCTCCCTACATGGGAGAAGGGTGAGAGCCCCTCCGAGATTGGACCTGTCTCTCTGTATCTCTCTGTTTCTGCGTTCTCTGGGTCTGCCCTTTCACCGTTTCGTATATATATGGAGATCTGTAACTCCGATTGGATTGAAACCTTCGCCGAGATTTTTTTTCTCTGAAAATTAGCTTTCTTGCGGCCGAAGAAGAGCGTCAACCACCTTACGGGGTGCCCACGAGGGTCCAGGGCGCACCCCCTGCCTCGTGGCCCCCTCGGGCATCGTCTCGCGTTGATTTTACTTCCCAAAAATCATAAATATTCCAAAATAATTCTCCGTCAGTTTTTATGCCGTTTGGACTCCGTTTGATATTGGGTTTCTGCGAAACATAAACATGCAACAAACAGGAACTGGCACTGGGCACTGGATCAATATGTTAGTCCCAAAAAATAGTATAAAAAGTTGCCAAAAGTATATGAAAGTTGTAGAATATTGGCATGGAACAATAAAAAATTATAGATACGATGGAGACGTATCAGACTGGAAGGGCACCGAAGCGTCGTCCCCGACCTTTCTTCCCTGTCCACGGCCGGCGGATGCCGCCGTCCGATTCGCCGTCTCCGCCGCCTCCCCGAGCCCACTGAGCTGCTCTACGACCTCGTTGTGACCCTCTTCACCGAACCCCTCTCTCCCCACGCTCTTTTGCTCTCTCTAGATCGTGGTTCCATCGGAGCCGAGAGCCGGCCGCCGCTGTTCTTGTCGGCGCTGTAACCAGAGCTAGCAAAGCTCGTGCCGGAGCACAACTACGTGCTCAGCAGCTCCGCAGCAAGCTAACGCCGCCACCAGCTCGTCTTCCCGTGCACCATAGCACTGCGCCGCTCGAACCCAAGCTCCGGCAGCCGCCGCGGGCTCCACTCCGGCGAGCCCCAGCCTTCCCGCGACCCAGCACCTGCACCGTTCGACGTGCGGGAGCAAGGGCTTTCCAACGCACCCAGGCACACTTCGAACGAGGCCGTGTAGCGCTTTTCCGAGCCGCGCCGCCGTCTCAGCCCTCGCCGGCGGCTAAACCCCGGTGGGTTTGACCTTTTTGACCAGGGGTTTGACCACCTCGGGTCACTGACGTGTGGGTCCAAGCCTCTAACTAAATTAGGTTTAGTGTTTACCGAGTGCTAATTAACCCTGTTAATTAGATGTGAGACTGACATGTGGGTCCCAGCCGTCAGGTTTGACCTGGACCGCCCTGTTGACCTGCTGACATCATCATGATGCATTGCTGATGCAGTAATGTTTTCTGGATTTTAAATAAATCTAAATGATTTATTTATTTTCAGAAATTAACCTAAACTTTGAAAATTCATAGAAATTAAACTGTAACTCCAAATGAAAAAATTTATATATGAAAAATGATCAGAAAAATCCAATCTATCCATCTGTACGATTTTCATGCATGTTAGAACAACTTATAGCTGCTGTTTGGGACCAATCATATAAATGGCATTTGAATATTCACATATGGAGTTTGAATTTGAATCTTGGATTCAAACCAACTCCATTTAACCTGTTGCTAGTTGCATCTATTTATATATAAAAAGTACTTTACGGGTTAACTAGAAAAAGAGAATTAGCTAGAAATTACCACAAAAATTAGGAACATCTAGCCATTTATTTGATCGACTAACAATTTACATCATTCGATCTAACTAAGGGAAAATTAATTACCTACCTTGGCCATTACATATCCTACTGGTAGTTATTTTCCGTTGCCATATATTATGTGTAGGCCCATGATATTGAAAACTCAAAGCAAAATGTTTCAAAAAGAAAAAAAAATACTCATCCTGGAAAAAAAAAACTCAAAGCTAAAGCTCAAAAGGAAAAAAAATAGACTAAATAATGAACACACGATCAGGTCTTCCCTCATCGCTTGATGTTTCCTTCCTTCCCAGCAAGGCTCCCATCCCATCCTTTCAACTAGCCGCTGCCACAACCTTTGGCCTTGCCCTCCAGCAGATCGTCGACGCGCACATGCCTCCGTCTTCTTCCCTTCTTTCTTCCTTTGTCCGCGGAGTGCGAGCAGTAATCGGCGATCTGGTCCTGCGGATGGCTACCATCGAAACCATGCTTCAGAAATAGCACAGGCAGCCACGTTCAAGCGCGTACTCAGCGATCTGTCATGAGAGATAGTAGATGCAGTCAAGTTGGCGGCGATGTTAGGCTGGACTCACAAGATTGCGCTATCATGAGAGATAGTAGATGCAGTCAAGTTGGCGGCGATGTTAGGCTGGACTCACAAGATTGCTGAAGGGCAGTGCTTGCACCAGCGGATGCACATATTGCTATCCATACAAAGGAGCCCATCAATTTCTAGGTATCCTTGATTTCTGGCACTTAATCTCACCAAGTATCTTCTCTATTTTTTTGGCATTTGTTCAATCGATTTCCTAATAGGTGGAGCACACAGACTAGGACCTTCGCCTGAAGGTTGTCCGTGGATGCTACCATGCCACACTCTCCATTGTTCATTGTGCAGTTTCTATTAGAAAATTTATAACCATATCTTGGTATCTTCGCCTGCCATTCTTACTAATATTTAGTCTATTTAGGTTTTTTTGCTACTGGTGATGATTTTGCAGTAACTGATCCATGCATTAGTTTGTGTTCTCTGTTGTTAGTTTGAAATAGTTGATCTGTAGAAGATTGAAAACAATTGAATTGATTTCCTATGAGATGTTGAACTGAGGGTTCCTTTTATGAAAAGTGTGCCTTATTGTGCAATTACAACTGGAGATATATATAACACGGTACACCTCCGTTTTAGAGTATCTACCTATTATATATAAAAAGTACCCCCTCAGTCCCATAATATAAAGTGTTTTGACATTATATTAGTGTTAAAAATGTCTTATTATGAGACGGAGGGAGTACTTGACAGGGTAATCAGAATAAAGGTAATTAGCTTAGAAAATCTCACAATAATTAGAAATATGCGACCTTTAATTCGGTGTGCCTATTTCCAATCAACAAGCTACAACCGTTAGATGTTTGGAAACCAGATAGGAACTTTAAATCTCACAATCCCATCAAGTCTGGAACCCATGAGCTATCAAACCATCCCACGATTGATGTAAAAAAACATCCCACGATTGATGTAAGAAACATCCCACGATCAATCCAGAAAAAAATCCCACGATCAGTTAAAAAAACATCCCACGATTATAATCTCACGGCCCAAATAGGTTGAGCGACTAGACCATCCCACAATTTACGATCTCATGACCCCAACAGGTTGAGCGATTAGACCATCCCACAATAGAAACCTCATGATCCCAACAGGTTTGACCATCCATGAGCCATCAGACCATCCCACAATATAAAGAACAGGCACAAAAAAAGTTCAGAGATGCAATCTCTCCAAACTCTCACAGTAATGTACAGATATTTGATTGCCCAAACCAGAGCAATTACGCCTCAAGGGTTAATTGTCCTCTAGACTAGATGATATACCTTGTACATCATCTTCCTCCCGCGAACGACACTTCAAAGTCAACTTCCTCCAACCAGTGGCACTTTGGCATTGTCTTCCTCCAGCGGACACCAGCTGGCTCCATCGAGCAATCAGACCACCTCAAGTAAGTACCAACTGCACGAAATTAATCAGGCCTATTAAGGATCAATAATACTTCAATTATACTCTAGGAAGTGCTCATCTAACAACATCTGACATGTTAGATCGGAAGGTTAATTATATTGAAATAGAAAAACTATCATGTGTATTCTAGATTAAGTAATGCAATTCTATAGGTGTGGGTTCATGTCTTAATGGTGATGCCATGGATGTTGGTTCCCGTGTATTCACGTTAAGATAATATACTCTAGAAGACTAGAACCACACTGCAGGTATAACAAACAAAAATGGGATTGCTTGCTGCGATATAGAGAAACACATATGGTGCATCAGATGGTTTTCATATTCGACCAACCTCAAATTCGATAGTGGGTTTATGTCTTAATGCCACAGCTCCATTCTGAAAGAAAAGATCAAATCAATAGTCAAAAAATATATTCATTCATAATATGGTTTCATATATCTATTCCAGTTAAAAAAATCTTAAATTTACTTTGTGATCACATAATCACTAGAGGCCATTGCAAAATAAAATTGTGTATTTATAAAGCTGTCATGTCGTTATATACTTACTTTACTAATCAATATTTTGTTCTTATATTTTTAGGGCCTCAAGGAGTATGGCACCCAAACCACTGAATTCATTGACTACACGAAACGAGACATGGACCATCAAAGTCAAAGTCTCAAAGTCTTACGACTTTAGGACACAATTAACTTATCAACTAATGAACTCATTAGCACTGATAAAATTTTGTGAGATAAAAAGGTCCAAGTATTACATATATAATGTCTCTTCAGTTTTCCTTTTCCAAAGCTTGCTAATGTTCTCTCTGTGTAGGGCAATGCAATCCATGCTTCTATTGGGAACAAATTGTCAATAAATTTAAAGCAAAAAATAAAGAGGACTCCATCTACATAATTAAGACCTTGAAAGTTTGAGAGTATGAAAACTACCGACCATTGAAGAACAATATCAAAATCAGTTTTCCTTTTTGATACAACAGGGATGGAAGTGGATAAAGAAAAATCAAAGTTTTTGGACTAACACTTCGAATTTTGCTTATAGTGATACCTTGGAGAGTAGGGTGAATACTGATAAACAGTGCTCAGGTATGACCAGACTCCAATACCAAAGAACAAGCATTGATCAATTAGATTTATAAACATGATTTGATTAGTACAATGGAACCAATAGAGCGGGTACAAAAAAAGGGACGAGCATTCGTCGAACTTCAAACATCCGTGAGATTGGATTTGTTAATCTAAAATGTGGAAAAGATGGTGTGGCTATCAGTGTATGTATGTGTGAATTAAGCATGGCTGTGGGAAGCATCTTTAGTATCAAATGTGGCCATCGGGATCCTTGTCACTAGTTAATGATGATAATTAGTGCTGGCAGGCATGGTTGACATGGACAACCTAATGGGAGACCTGTTATCAGGTAAACCGATACAAAAGGAGCAACTCAAGATGCTGAACTTGGTTCTTTGTTCAGGGATGGTTACCACTAATAAATACTAAAATGTGCTTCATGAAATGTGGAATTATTTGATTCCAGCAGATAAAAGAGATCAAAAACATCTTTCCGGTTCATATTTACGCCTTTCCTCGATATGGCATCCGATTTGGACCATTCTTTATAGCACTATGATGAACTGATGATAGGTCTCTATGCTTTATAATGTTGTGATGATAGGTCTCTATACTGTTATGATAGAGCTAAAGGAAATTACTCTGAACAGAATATCCACCAATCCAATGGAACTGATATATTACCAGGATATATTCTTGTCATCTCTTTTTTATCATTCTAGCTACCACACATCTGTGATACATGACAAGTATGATGGAAATCTGAGATTAGATTAGCTATGACACCGATGAAGAGCTATACTATCTTCATAAGTGCCAGGCAAGCAAAACCCCCTTGTTCATTCTGATACAATCCCACTCTCTCGCTCCTACTCTCTTTTACTGCATTAGGACAACAACAATTCATCTGTTACATGCTGCGGTAGTTGAACCCGTTTCCTCTGGATGACCTGTCATTGCCACAATAAATAGATAAAACCCACTAGCATGAGTAGGAGTTATTTGAGCCCTGATGTGCCTACTAGTTCATGCTTGTTTGTCATGCCTGCTACTGCTTAGAGTTGAGTCAGGTCTGATTCATCGGGGATGAATTGGAATGTGGTGAACATGTCCTACTGTTGAGAGCTAAGTGTGTGAACACGATTTGGTAAAGGTAGCAGTGAGAGGCCATGTAGGAGTACATGGTGGGTTGTCTCATTGAAACCGTCATCAGGAACTGAGTTCTGTGTTTGTGATCCATAAACAGCTACTACCACACGTTGGGCCCGAAACCAATGGACCCTCTCGACTTATTAACCGCCCCTGTCCTCTGTCCTAGAGTTGCAAGTAGTTTCTGGTGTTTGTAGTATGCTAGAGGCCGTGCGCAGCACTGGCCCAAGGGGTGGGCTGTGATGCGGTAGGCACGTGGCCCGATGTACCGAGTCGCCCGTTTGGTGACTCGGGAACCCTGCACACATCATTCGGGGCCGTATGTGGAAACCCCGGCCGGACTCCCTGCGGATGGAACCTAAATAGGCGATAAACCTGGACTAGGGAGTTGTGTGGTTAGTCAAGTCGTGGCCGACACCCCAGCTGGGCTTCCACTTGAAGGTTGCCGAGTACATGTCGTGTAAACGGCGATAAATGGTGAGAGCCTGTGTGAAGAAGTACACCCCTGCAGGGTTAACATGATCTATTCGAATAGCCGCGTCCGCGGTAAAGGACATCTGGGTTGCCTATACAGTTCATAGACAAGTGAAAGTGGATACTCTAAAACGCGCAAGATAAGCGTGAGTGATATGGATGGCGTTCTCGTAGGGAGACGGGAGCGGATCCATAGTGGTGTATTGATTGGTGAATATGTGGACTCGTGTGCGCCACCCCAAAAGAGTTACTTGCAAACGTAGTTCAGGATAGCCACTGAGTCAAAGCTAGCTTGCTGCAGTTAAACTCCACCTCCCCTTTATTGATACTGATGCATATGTAGCTACTTATGATGTAAGTCTTGCTGGGTACATTTGTACTCATGTTTGCTTAATTTATGTTTTTGCAGAGAGACTTCAGTCTCACTAGTAGTTCTGCGTGGACTTCGACGTTTAGCTTGTTACCTCAGCTACAATCTTGTACCCTTGGGAGGGTCTTGTAGATAGTCAGACTTCTCAGCCTTTTTCATTTGTAGTTGTCTGTACCCAGACATGTTTATGCTTCTGCTTGTTGCTTGTATGCTCTGTATGTTGGGTCATGAGACCCATGTTTGTAATACTTGGCTCCTCGGAGCCTAATGAATAAATACTTTGAGTTGTAGAGTTTTGTTGTGATGCCATGTTGTATTTGCACATATCGAGCATATTGTGTGTATGATTTGAAATGCTTGGTATGTGTGGGATCCGACAACCTAGTTGTTTATCCTTGGTAGCCTCTCTTACCGGGAAATGTCTCCTAGTGCTTCCACTGAGCCATGGTAGCTTGCTACTGCTCCGGAACACTTAGGCTGGCCGGCATGTGTCCTTCTTCGTTCCTATGTCTGTCCCTTCGGGGAAATGTCACGCGTAGTTCCTTTAAGTCCTTGTAGCTTGTTACGACTTGGGTTCATACGTTGATGACTGACACGTTCATTGCTGGGTCATGTATGCCTGTCCCTGTAAGTTAGTGCCACTTCAGATTCACGACTAGTCATGTCGGCCCGGGTTCTCTGTCATATGGATGCTAGCGACACTATCATATACGTGAGCCAAAAGGCGCAAACGGTCCTGGTCCAGGTAAGGTGGCACCCGTGGGAATACCATGCGTGAGGCCGCAAAGTGATATGATGTGTTACATGCTAGATCGGTGTGACTTAGGATCGGGGTCCTGACATTACATCAACGCCAGCCAGCCCTGCCGGGACCTTCTTCACATGTGGTGCAGCAACCTTGGATTTCTTGCTGATGGAACTCTTCGACAAGTCATCAACACGCACAGCGCACTCTAGAGAGGTACGCTTCCCGGATTCCTTGCTGGTGTCCCTACTGTTCTTCTTCTTTCCTCTGTTTTCCTTGGCGGGAACTGCTCCTGCCGTGGCCTCTGTCGCGATTGCGTCCTGGTACATCTTATCCACGCAAATGATTGCATCCTTCTCATCTGACGGGATGGAAATGACTCCTACTGGCCCTGGCATCTTCAGAGTGTTGTAGGCATAGTGGGATGCCGCTATGAATTTTGCCAGAGATGGGCGTCCAAGAATCCCATTGTGCGGCAGGGGAAGGTCGACCACGTCAAGTACAACCTTCTCAATCCGATAGTTCAGTTCTCCCCCAAACGTCACTGGCAACGTGATCTTTCCCTTAGGATGACTCATGCCGGGATTAATTCCTTGAAACGCGCCTGTGACCTTTAGTTCTTCCCCTGATATTTGAAGCTTGCTGATAACCTTTGGAGAAATCAGATTCAACCCGGCCCCGCTATCAACCAACATCTTTGTGACCTTGAGGTTGCGAGTCGTTGGAGAGACCAACAATGGCAAACATCCTACCGCGGTGGTGCGGTCAGGATGGTCCTCTTCGTCAAAAATGATGGGCGTGCGTGACCACTTGAGCGGCTTCCGAGACCTTGCCGCTGGCTCCACAACATTGACCTCTCCCGCCCACCGTTTAAGCTGGCGGTGAGAGGAGTGTAGGGACGCACCCCCGTCAATGCACAGGGCATCAGTGGCCTTCTGGAATTCCTGCTCGCTGGTTTCCTCTTCATCTCCTCCATCACTCTCATCATTGCTAACTTCCTTCCCTCGGCCTCTGGCAAGTTTTCCTTGGTTCCAAAAAGTCCTGTCGGGATGATTTGCTTCACCACCCTGGCCCTTCCCGCCAGTGCCATTCTGACATTTTTCCTTATCTCGCTTCTCTTATTCGGCCCTCTGCCTCTTGACAAGCTGCTCAACCTGATGACAGTCTTGAAGATCGTGGCCTTTGGTCCGATGGATCTTGAAGTACGGTCCATCGCCTTACCAGCCCTCTCGGTAGCCGCAGCCTCCCGGCAGTCAGTGCACACGGCAGCTTCCTTGCCGGGGGCTTCGGCCTTAGCCTTCTTGCCGGTACTAGGTGTGCCCAATACTTTGATGGTCATCACTATCTTATCTTTGCGCCTCTTGTTGCACTTCTTTCTCTCCTTCTTCTGACTAGAGGATTCCTCATCATCCTCTGAGTCGATGTCGATGCAATCTTCCTCTCCAGGGAGCTTTCTTCCCTCCTCCATCCGAGCACACTTGTCCACCAAAGTGTAAAGCTCCTTCACAGTCTTGGGCAACCGCGCATTCATCTTAGAACGTATCGTGCGGTTGCGCACATTGGACCGGAAGGCAGCTATCACAGCCGCTTGATGGATATTTGGGATATTTCTGTGGAATCTGCTGAATCTCTGCAAATACTTGCGGAGAGTCTCTCCTTCCTTCTGGTGGAGAAGCTGCAAGTCGCTGGGCCATCCTGGTTCTTGATGGCCGCCCGTGAAGGCGCCAATGAACTCATGGCACAGGTCAGCCCATGATGAAATGGAGTTCTCCGGCAGGTGCATTAGCCAAGACCTCACATTGGACTTGAGTGCCAAAGGGAAGTAGTTGGCAAATACCTTTTCATCTCTTCCTCTGGCAGCTTGCACAGCGATGGTGTAGATGCTCAAGAACTCTGCGGGTTCAGCCTTCCATCATACTTCTCGGGTATCTTTGGCTTGAACGTGTGAGCGGATGGCCAACGGACTTACCGCAGCTCAGAAGTAAAGGAAGGGCACCCAACCTAGAAAGGTAGGCACCCGCCGTCCTTGAGCGCAGGCTCGTCGACGTCGGGACCATCGCACCCATTGGTCCGACGGTAGTCGTCGCGGCGTTGCTTGATGACGATGCGCGTGCCTCCCCTCCGCATGTCCTCTAGGGCTCGCAGTTGGCTTGGACATGCTCGAGGGTCGGAAGAGGCCATCAAGACGTCATCGGGTTCTTGGTGCTGCCATACCCACACTGGTTGCCGTGGCGGGGACTGCACCATGGAGGTGGCCCCTTCCGTACGACTAGCAGTGCGAGCCGTTGTTGTCGCTTGGGGAAGCCGTGGCGGGCCAGCTCGCTGTGAGCCCCCAGCCTCAGTGAAACCAATAAGACTCTGAATGGTGGCTCTCCACTCATCCATCCGACCGGCCGTCGGCGGGAACCTCGACAGTAGCTGGGCCCGTGCCATGGCCTCCGTAGCCATGTTCGGCATTGGTGATGATGATGTAGACCGTACCGTTGCCCGGCTTCTGACGGTGCCGGTGGCGACGGTGTCACACCATCGTTGTTGCGAGCCATCCACTTGGATGGCACGGTGATGAGGTGAAGGCGCTTGAGGGCCAGTGGCTCCGTTGGGCACAGTGGCTGGGTCGACCCGCTCCGAGGGAGGCGCGCGTGCTACGGTTGCACCCATGGCGGGGGCGTCCAGAGGGCGGCGATTCTCCCTAGACCGGGGGCCTCCACTGTGGATGTGCCCTTCGGCGAGGGGAAGAGGTACAGGAGGAATAATCCCTTCGCCCGTACCTCGTGTAGCATTACCATCGGGGTGTTGCTGATGCTGCTCTCCTCCGGTGACTCCCGCTCCTGTCTCGGCCGCGGGGGAGGTAGTGACGATGCCGCCTGCATCGACCATGTCCCTCGCAACACCCACATCCTCGTGGGCCTCTGCATCCCCTGTGGCATCGCTGGCCGCGGGGGCGGGGCCTTCGAGGTGGACGCGTGAGTTGCAGCATCGGTGGCCGCAAGATGATGAGGATGGCGATCAAGATGACGCGCTGCTCACGCCTTCAGGTTCGCGCAAGTGATTCCCCCTACCTGGCATGCCAAAGATGTCGCGGGAAACCACGGCCACCTATGGGACCAAGAGTCCCTTGCTGGTTCGGCGGGGGGTGGGGGGAATGGCACGTTGCACAAAGAGCAGAGCAGCGTGAGACAGCACGGCAGAGATCACACGGGTAGTCTTTACCCAGGTCCAGGCCTCAGTGATGCGTAAAACCCTACTCCTGCTTTGGTGGATTGATGTTGGAAAAAGTGGTGGTGGGCGTAACATGCTTGCCCGGCAGGGTTGGCCTGAGCGAAACGGCTACACGCGTATGAATGAGTGAGGGGGTGGATCTGCTAACCCTTTCTACGGTTGCCTTTGGCCTCCTTTTATAGATAAAGGGGTCACCACAATGGCAGATTAGTCATTATGCACTGATTAGATAGCAAACAGTGCTATCATACCTAACTCTGCAGGCTTACAGGGCGCATTAAATGTGCCGCTCAACGTCACATTGTAGCTTGCCCGGCAAGCCCTGCCGGGCTATTTTGCCAGCTTTCGCCTGCTCGCTCGACACGTCGCAGGACGGGTGTCATCTGGAGGTATTTCTTGTAGGAAGTGGCTGCCATGTGGCGAATGGCAGCCACTTAGTAACCTTGGAGCTCGACACCACACCGATCGACGATGTGCGTTGCGACGAGGTGGTGCGGTGAGGCGGTTCTGCCTCCATGAGCCCCGGCAGGCGTGCCGGGATGACCCGAAGGTTTGCTTCCGGGGGTAACCCCATCCTGACCAGGCTTGCCTGCCTGGCAAAAGAGGTTTCTTCCTTAGCAGTAGCTTACTTCTCTGGCTAGTCTTGGTCTTCTTATGCTGCATGTTGGTCCTTCGAAGAACTGATCTTTTGTGCCCCAATCTGAGATTGGTGTTGTGGCCTTACTCCCGTGCATGTGCAGAGTCTAGGCAATGGACCCAGGGTTTGTTGCACCGACAACCTGCATTCCCCAGCCATCCCTGTGCTCATACATTACAAAATCATACATAGTAGAATCTAATTTTGTTTGCCATGCAATGTTGTAGAGCTATCATATGTCTCCTGTCATTTATTTTTCAGCCACCTGCTATCCTTTTACAGTGCACTAGTTCTGCACACACTTCACCCATACTCTCACTATTGTGTTTTTATGCATGGGTATTTTAGACTCTGCCTTGACAGAAGCACGAAATAAAAGAGAGAAGTCGCTCATGTTTTCTTCGTTGGCAGGCAAGACACGTTTCAGCGCTTTAAAGGTTGCATGTTCAACAGATGGAGACGGTAAACGTAGCTATGGAGTTGATGATCTCGCTCGCCATGAACCACCATCCCAGGTGCTTGCTTTAACTTCGCGGTGTCATATGTGATTGCATGTTGCATATGGTGTCTAGCTTGTATTCGAAAGGCCGAAGTCGGTCTCTATTAAGATAAGGAAAGATATTTTTTTACATGAACCACCATCCCGGGAGCACCAAAAGACAAATAACTCGTCAACGCACTGGCTGAGCCAGTGACAAGCCCAGCACAGACAGGCATCACTGAAAGTGCAACTATCCCTGGGTGGTTTTGGTAATTCCTAACAACATATAGCTCATTGAACTAATGCTATTTCAAGATGATCATTTCAGAAAGTTCAATGATTGGCATGGCATGGACTAGGAATGTGGACCCCTCATAATGCTAAGGACACATATTGGCTCAAGCTCAAGACTCTACATTTTCATTTTAGTGATCCAAGATCACATTGAGTCCATAGGAAAAGCTAATACTATTAAAAGGGGATGAGGTGTTGCTTAATGGCTTGCTTGCTCAAAATGCTTAGTGATATGCTCCAAAAGCCCTCAACCACTTTCTCATATCCACATATGTCCCAAACCAAAAGTCAAACTCGACCCCACCGATTTGATCTATCTGGCGCCACCGAGTTCATTTGACATAGCCACTGCCAGAAACCCTAGCCACTTCAGTCTCACTGATAGGGATCCCGGTCTCACCGAGATGGGATTGCAAACTCTCTGTTTCCCTTCGTAATGTTTCAGTCTAACCGAGATGGGCGATCTGTCCCACCGAGTTCGCAATGCAAACTCTCTATTTCCCTTTCATAATGTTTCGGTCCCACCGAAATGAGCGATTCGGTCCCACCGAGTTTGTCTGACCAATTCTCTGTTTGCCTATTACAGAAATCGGTCCTACCGAGTTTATGTGACCGGTCTCAGCAAGATTACGTTATGCCCTAACCATAATGAAATCGGTCCCACCTAGTTGACATGTCGGTCCCACCAAAAATCCTAACGTTCACATTTTGAACTAAATCGGTCTGACCGAGTTTCATGAGTCGGTCCCGCCGAGTTTGGTAAATTGTGTGTAACGGTTAAATTTTGTGTGGAGGCTATAAATACCCCTCCAGCCACTCTTCATTCGAGGGGAGAGCCATCAGAACGTGCCTACACTTCCAGCATACATTTTCTGAGAGAGAACCACCTACTCATGTGTTGAGACCAAGATATTCCATTCCAACCACAAGAATCTTGATCTCTAGCCTTCCCCAAGTTGCTTTCCACTCAAATCATCTTTCCACCAAATCCAAATCTGTGAGAGAGAGTCGAGTGTTGGGGAGACTATCATTTCAAGCACAAGAGCAAGGAGTTCATCATCAACACACCATCTATTACCTTTTGGAGAGTGGTGTCTCCTAGATTGGTTTGGTGTTACTTGGGAGCCTCCGACAAGATTGTGGAGTTGAACCAAGGTGCTTGTAAGGGCAAGGAGATCGCCTACTTCGTGAAGATCTACCCAAGTGAGGCAAGTCCTTCGTGGCCGATGGCCATGGTGGGATAGACAAGGTTGCTTCTGTCGTGGGAGTAAGTCTGAGAGTAGAATAGGGGGTACATAGGAGGAGGTAAGATCTTAGCTACGGTGAAGTTGTACATGCAAGGTTTATGAGTTCAGGCCCTTCTCGGAGGAATTAACAGCCTTACATCTCGGTGCCCGGAGGCTTGGTCGACTGGATTATGCGTGAGAGTTACAGGGGGTGTGAACTGTTGTGCCAAAGGAGGGGGTGGCTTATATAGAGTGCGCCAGGACCCCAGCCATCCCACGTTACACATGGTTCAATGTACATTAAGACAGGGCATTACTGGTAATGCCACCTATAAAGAGCTATAAATGATCTTTAAGACTACAGAGTGAATGCCTGATCATTGCCATCCTAAGTGACTTGAGGCCTTCTGCATTCCGAGTGGTTTCTTGTATGGTCGAGTGAACTCATCTTGGTCGAATAGAATTGGGGTATCCGAGTGAGGTTGAAGGTCGAGTGGATTGCACTCCTTGGTGAACTCAGTCGGTTTCTTCTGTTGTGTTTTGAATGTCTTTGACTCTAGGGCAGTGTCCTTGGGTAGGGTGTCCAGGTCAGGCCTATGATCCTACCCTAGGTACATGCCATCGTCATTAGCCCCCGAATGGATTGAGGTCCGAGTGAAGAAAGTGCTGAAGTTGACTCCGACTCGATTCCATACTTCGGAGGTATTCCACATGAGTTTGTGACTCATGTTTAAGCTTCGATCTTGTTGCAGTCGCCTCGATCGATTCAGAGGTCATCGAGTGAACCCAACTGATAATCTTCGAGTGTTGATATGGTACGAAATCTTCGGCGCAATTGATTAATCTGCGGTTCCCGGATCTCATGGGATTCGAAATTTCGGGGAAGCGCGCGGGACAGATTGCGCCGCAGTAAACGGAGTGGATAGACAGGGGCGCCTCGATTCTTCCGCCACCTTTTTCGCCATGTATCAGGCGCACGACTGTTGCGGGATTTGACAGGATCACATGGGCCCACGAGTCAGCCACTCGGGAGCAGAACCATAAAAGGCGTCGAGGCCGATGTGTTTGCACAATGCACCTTATTCCCCTTCTTCCTCCTCTGCTTCTCCACCGCGTCCTCCTCCACTCTCGACGCCGCCGCCCTGCCCGTGCGTAGTCTGTCGCAATGGGAAAGGACAAGACGGCGGCCCTGTAGCGCGCGAAGAAGGCGACGGCGACGGCGAAGGGCAAGAAGACGACTCGGGGGTCATCGTCGAGGTCCGGTCTACCACCTGGTTGGATCAAGGGGGACTGGATTTGCTCCATGATCCAGAAGGAAGACTTGGAGGACCTGGCCGTTGGAGGCTTGATCGCCCACGGGTCTTGGAGGTTTCCGGGGAACGACACCGAGCGTCGACTGCAAGAGGGTGAGTGTGTCCTCCTTGCCATCCATGTCGACCGGGGTTTCACTCTACCTCCACATCCTTTTTTCCGGGGTTTCTTGAAATTTTTTGGTGCCCAACTTCACCACTTCTCCCCCAACACAATCACATACCTCGCTGCATACATCTCTCTGTGCGAAAACTTCTTGGGCTGTCAACCGCATTGGGGTTTGTTCAAGCACATCTTTACTTGCCGCTCTCAGTCTGTGAATAAGGCAAATCCGAATGACGAAAAGACGCACGTGATCCAAATGTGCGGGGGTTTCACTACTAGAATTAGGAACTTTGCCGTCAGCCATGGCTGACGGCAAAGGCATGGATGGCGGACGGCAAAGACCTTTGCCGTCAGCCAGCAGACGGCAACAGGTCCGGCTGAACAGGCTACGACAAAGGCTTCTTTGCCTTCTGCTGGCTGACGGCAAAGATGCAAAGGTCTTTGCCGTCCACCAGCCGATGGCAAAGAGCCTGGATGGCACACGTGTCATCTTAGGTCCGTTAAGGGGTTAACGGCGTGCTTTGCCGTCAGCCAACGGACGGCAAAGACCTTTGCATATTTGTCGTCTGCCAGCGGACGGCAAATAGCATTGAGTCTTTATCGTCAGCCAGCAGACGACATAGCGTGCCACGTGGCAGCACCTGGGGGACTGGCCTATTTGGTAGCTTTGCCTTCAGCTGGCTGACGGCAAATATTCAACGTTCTTTGCCGCCCGCTGGCCGACGACAAAGCATCCAAATAGCCAGCCTACTGCCCCAGGTTGCACAGGTAGCTGACACGTGGCATGTTTGCCGTCTGCTAGCTGATGGCAAAGCTCTTTGTCGTCCGCCAGCAGACGGCAAATAGTCTATATAGCCCCTGTTTTTTCTGTTTTTTCTTGAATTCATTCAGTTTGACAGAATTTCACTTATATATATATACACACACATATGAAAATACTTTCGACAAGCATACCAACACATATACATACCAAATCATATCCCTGCCATATGGATATGATCATCCAACACATATACATAGCAAATGGTTTCATCCAACACATACATAGCCAACAAATCCAACAATAAGCATACAATTGTTTCATCCATACATATATAGGTAGCAAGTCTGACATTGTTTATCCTACAAAATCAAAACAAGAAGGAAGCATAAAGAGAAGAGTAGACTCCATCAACGCAAGCTTCCTCATCTAAAGCAAATCTGCAAATTGAGAAAGAAACAAGTTAGAAGAAGAAGAAGAACAAGAAGAAGACTAGCTAGAAAAAGAAGAAGAAGAAGAAGAAGAAGAAGAAGAAGAAGAAGAAGAAGAAGAAGAGGAAGAAAAGGAAGAAGAAGAAGAAGAAGAAGAAGAAGAAGATTTTTTCTTCTCTTTCTTTTTCTCCTCTCCTCTTTTTTATCTTCTTCTAACTAAGGTAGGTTAAAATGCCATTTTATTGCTAAGCTAGGTAAAAATGCTAAGTGTAGGTCATTTTAGAGGTAAGCTAGGTAAGTAGGTCATTTTGGAGATTACTAAGGTTATTATGTCATTTTTGAGGAAAGTAAGGTAAGTCTATATCATTTTGGAGGTAACAAAGATTATCATGACATTTTTTAGGAAAGAAAGCTAAGTATAGCTCATTTTTTATCTAACTTAGGTAGTTATGCCATTTAGGAGGAAAGTAAGCTAGTTACACTATAGAAAACTTACCCTCATCACAACAAATGCGATGAAGATCGCAACTAAGGTAACAATTGATCCAAAGGCATAATGATACCAAGCCTCATTATCAATGGCATATTTTCTAATCTTCTTAATCTTCAAGCGCATTGCATCCATCTTCAAGCGCTTTGCATTCATCTTCATCTTGTGATCATCGACCACATCGGCAACATACAACTCCAATTTCGTCTTCTCTTCTTCAATTCTTTTAATTTTTTCTTTCAAATACTCATTTTATTTTTCAACTAAATTTAACTTCTCGACAAGAGGGTCGGATGCAAATTACGGTTCACATACCTCCTAGATTAAAATATCTCTATGTCAACTTGATGGACATAATTGTCATAAATGCGAAATGCAACAAATAGTTATAAAAGAGGATTTACCACATCTGAATCATAAAGCGGGCGAGGACCGACGGGGACGGATATCAAGACCATGGCACTATGTATAAGAAACAATCATACAAAGTAAGAAAATTATACAAGTAACTATATAAATCATACAATCATACAAGTAACTATATAAATCAAGTACATCATAAAAAATTAATACCTAATAATAATCTGGATCTTCGGGTTCAATAAATGCTCCGGGATCAATAAATGCATCATCATCATCACTATCGGTAATGACGTGCTCATCATCATCATTAATAAATGCATCATCATGTGGAAGGCACCTTTACGTAATCGGTCAAGCATTGACAGGTCATCCGCAGCAGTAACCTCTTCTAGTTCAGGCTCTTCTTGTTCCGGCTTAGGGGTGAAGTCGGGTTCACTATCGCTATTTACTTCAATGTTCTGGGGTGAAGTAGAGCGGTTCTTGATACGTTTTTTGGAAAGACGTGTTTGTTGGAAGAATTCCCCTTCATATGTGTCTGGGTTAATGTGAGGCTCATAATCAACTTCATTGGGGGGAGGTGGTCTACATGTGGCGGCACTTCATAAACCACATCCCAAACTTTGAGATTAGGATCACTTTGACAGGCCCATGGTAGATAGAAAACTTGGGTTGCCTGTTGAGCCATAATATAGACACCGGGAACATCCAAATGGGTGCTTTGATTGATTTCCACTAGCCCTATATATTCATGAGTCCTTCTAGTCTCCTTCGGCTGGAACCAATAACATTTAAAGACTACGACGTTTGGTGGGTTTGCACCATAGAATTGAAGTTCATAAATTGCTTCAACTCTTCCATAATACTCGGTATCTCTTTTGCCGATAGCAGAGACACAACAATTTGTAGACTTTAGATAGCTCTTTGCCATAGGTACGAAAGCAATACCCGTTGATGTCATATTTGTCAAATGAACAGACCTTATAGTCAAAACCATTAGCACTTGTCTCAATTTGGCGTCCATAAGCTCCGAATTAGCCTACGAGTTTAATACGAAGGGATTGTTGCATTAGCCACAAATTAGACGAAGAAATGAAATGGTCTAATG
Organism: Aegilops tauschii subsp. strangulata; assembly: GCF_002575655.3. Taxonomy (NCBI): domain Eukaryota; kingdom Viridiplantae; phylum Streptophyta; class Magnoliopsida; order Poales; family Poaceae; genus Aegilops; species Aegilops tauschii. Next base: position 212,241,310 of record NC_053040.3, read on the forward strand.
GAAATTACCGTTTGTTTGAACCAAGAGATGAAACCGGGATAGCCGCCTCCATGCTTTGCCAGAAGGTCATACTCTTTGACGGAATCGTTTTGGATCACTGATAACCCACAAGTATAGGGGATCGCAATAGTTTTTGGGGGTAAGTATTTAACCCAAAATTATAGATTCGACACAAGGGGAGCCAAAGAATATTTGAAGGTATTAGCAGCTGAGTTGTCAATTCAACCACACCTGGAGATTAATTATCCGCAGCGGAGTGATCAGTAGCATAGTAGTTTGATAGTTTTGATAGTAGTGACAGCAGCAATAGTAACAGTAACAGCGATAGCAATAATTTGTAGCAAGTGTAACAGTGATGATAGCAATAGTAACGCAGCAAGATAAATAAGGATAAATTCGTAGGCATTGGATCGGTGACTTGTTGGATGATATTCATCATGTGACAGTTATAACCTAGGGCGAAACGGCACTAGCTCCAGTTCATCGATATAATGTAGGCATGTATTCCGTAAATAGTCATATGTGCTTTATTAAAAGAACTTGCATGACATCTTTTGTCCTACCCTCCCGTGGCAGCGGGGTCCATATTGGAAACTAAGGGATATTAAGGCCTCCTTTTAATAGAGAACCGAAACAAAGCATTAACGCATAGTGAATACATGAACTTCTCAAACTACGGTCATCACCGAGAGTGGGCCCGGTTGTTGTCACTCCGGGGTTGTCAGATCATAACACGTAGTAGGTGACTATAACTTGCAAGATCGGATCTAAAACATGGATATAATGATGAATTCATAAATGGTTCAGATCTGAGTTCATGGCACCCGGGCCCAAAGTGACAAGCATTAAGCATGGCAAATTCATAGCAACATCAATCTAAGAACATAGTGGATACTAGGGATCAAGCCCTAACAAAACTAGCTCGATTACATGACGAATCTCATCCAACTCCTCACCGACCAGTGCGCCTACGAAGGAATTACTCACTCCCGGTGGGGAGCATCATGGAATTGGCGATGGAGATGGGTTGGTGATGACGAAGAACGAAGATCCCCCTCTCCGGAGCCCCAAACGGACTCCAGATCTGCCGTCTCGAGGAAGAACAGGGCTTGGCAGCGGCTCCGTCTCGTGGATCCCGATAATTCTTTCTCTCTGATTTTTTCTGGAATAATGCGATTTTATAGTTTCAGGGGGTCATCAGCGAGGCCACCAGGTGGGTACAACCCACCTGGGCACGCCAGGAGAGGGGGCGCGCCCTGGTGGGTTGTGCCCAACCAGGGGGCCCTCTTTGGTGGGTACTGGCTCCAGAAATTCTTATTATTGGTATAAAAAATCCTCGCAAAGTTTCGTTCCATTCCGAGAACTTTTTTTTTTGCACAAAAACAACATCATGGTAGTTCTGCTGAAAACAGCGTCAGTCTGGGGTTATTTTCATTCAAATCATGCAAATTAGAGTCCAAAACAAGAGGAAAAGCGTGAGAAAAAGTAGATACATTGGAGACATATCAATCACCACTCCATACGAGAATTTGGCGACATATCGACTGTATCAAATTTATCCGGGAATAAGAGCAGTTCAAAGGAATTAGAAGTTGTGAAATAATGTACCGAGAACTTACTCGATGTACGGCCGCACTTCTATTAGGTTGTTGAAGATATACAACCAAATGGTCTGCCATTCTTCAAAATCCGAAGTTAAGGAATTAGAAGCACCGACTGGTGCAAGATCCCCTTTGAATAGGCTGAGGTTGGATCGACCCTTTTTAGGGTCGCCGGCATTTTACTGAGGCTTCGGATTATGCAAATGACGATTTTTGGCTTTGTAGTGTGCTGTCGCGAAGTTTGCCGCCTCCTCAGTAATGAATGCCTCGGCCATCGATGCTTCAATTCTACGTTTATTTTTACATTTTGCTTGAAGCGTCTTCTGCATCCTCTTAGTTGCGCAGCACCAACGATTCTGCACAGCCCCCCCCCCCAATCTTGCCTCGGTTGGGAGATGCAAAATCAAGTGCTGCACTGGATTAAAGAAGCCCGGTGGAAAGATCTTCTCTAACTTGCAGATCAACTCTGGCGCCAACTCTTCCATTTCTTCTACAAGGTCAGGCGATAGTTCTTTCGCACAAAGAACACGGAAGAAATAGCTCAGCTCTGCCAGTACTAGCCATTCATCCTCGGGGATGAATCCACGCAACATCACCGGCATTACCCGCTCAATCCATATGTGCCAATCATGACTCTTCAGACCAAATATCTTCAATTTATCAAGACTCGCTCCCCTCTTTAGATTCGCTGCATACCCATCGGGGAACATCAACTGATGTTGCATCCACAAGATAATTTCCCTCATAGCTGGCCTTCCAAGATTGAACCATGCCTTTGGCTTCGTCCAGTTCTGCTTTCCTTTCGGTTCTTTCATGTTTTGTAACGGCCTATCACATAGCGCCTCCAGATCAACTCTAGCCTTAATATTATCCTTTGACTTCCCATCTATGCCGAACAATGTACCAAAAAGTGCCTCGGCGATATTATTCTCAGTGTGCATCACGTCGATGTTGTGTGGGCAAAGGAGGTCTTTGAAGTAAGGCATGTCCCACAAGCATGTATTGTGAGTCCAGGCGTGTTTCGAATTATACCCCTTGAAATACCCTGGACGCTCTGGATCTGGCTCGAGAGCGTTTAACTGATCCAGGGTCTCTTGGCCTGTCAACACAGGTGGTGCAGAGTTTTTGACAACTCTACCTCTGATGAAGTTCTTCTTCTCTTTCCTGAACTTATGGAGAGGATCCAGGAACTGTCTATGCATGTCGAAGCAAGAAAACTTGCGACCGGCCTGAAGCCAACGAAACTCAAGAGCACCCTTGCATGTGGGGCATGGGAACCTTCCATGCACACACCAGCCAACCAATAGCGCATACGCCGGCAAGTCATGCGTCGAGTACATGTACCAGACATACATTATGAAGTTCCGTTTGCTAAAGGCGTTGTATGTCTTGAACCCATTATCCCAGGCTTCTTGCAATTCTTCCTTCAGTGGTTGCATGTACACATTCATATTCTTCCCCCGATAGTTGGGCCCTGGAATTATCAACGTCAGGAAAATGTTCTTTCTTTGCATAATATGTCCGGGGGGGAGATTGAGTGGAAAGACAAATACTGGCCAACAACTGTATTCGGTTGTCGTCAGACCAAACACACTAAACCCATCCGTGCTGATGCCGACTCGAGGATGCCTCGGATCTGCCGCTTTATCATCATGTAACGCATTGAAGCTCTTCCATGCTTCACCGTCCGATGTGTGCACCATCATCAGCTTCCCATCTGCATCTAGTTGCGTTCTTTTACCTGTTTTGTGCCATGTCATCTGTCTTGCCGCCTCTTCGACCATGAAAAGACGTTGAAGTCTTGGTACGATTGGCATATACCGAAGAACATTAACGGGGATTTTGGTCTGCATCTTCTCACCCATACCATTGTCTACCACAACATACCTGGATGACTTGCAAATTGGACAATAGTTCAAGTCTGCATACTGAAGCCTAAATAAGGCACATCCTTTCTCACATGCATGTATCTTCTCATAGGGCATCTTAAGAGCACGGAGGATTTTGTCTGACTGGTACAGGTTTGCAGGTACTACATGGCCTTTGGGTAGAAAACGTCCAAATACTGTCATCATTGCATCGTAGCATTCTCTGCCCAAGTTGAACTGAGCCTTCAGAGCCATTATTTGTGAGATGGCATCCAGCTGACAAAGCTCAGTGTGCTCGTGGAGAGGACATTTTGAAGACTCCAACATTTCATTGAAGGCCTTTGTAGATTCCTCCATCTCATCGTCCGAGTCCCGAGCATCATCAAAGTCTTTCACCATGTCTTGCATCCCAGTACCATGCTCGTCGGTGCGACGACGAAGCACCTCAGCTCTGGCACGTTGGGCAGACTCACCATGAAATTCCACACCGTATAATTTGGCGTAAAACCCCACTTCTGCAGGTGTTTGCCCATTTCATCCTCTGTCCTCTTGTGCCAATTGTTGCACCCGGCACAGGGGCACCATGTTTTCCTCTGGCCATTTGCAAATGCGGCTCTCAGAAACCCCTTGGTTTTTGTTAACCATTCATTGGTCATGTTTTTCTGACTAGTGTGACCGGTGTACATCCACGCACGATCAGTCATCTTTCCTAGCTAATGGACACATAAGAAATATATATATATCAGCATGTATATCTTCATCAGTTAATGGAGTTTGTCACTTTTATTAGGTCCATGCAACATAGACACTAATAGGTAAAGATAGGTCCTAATCCCACCCGAGTATGTGTAGATTGGGTTCGTTTTCCCATGCTCTACTCCGGATCCGACGCAACATTTCGGCAGCACCTCCCGGCTGTTCTCCTGATACACGTCTCGGCAATAAGCAGAGAGGATGTGTACCCGGAGAACAACAGGGAGGCACTAACGAAATTCTGCATCGGATTCGGAGCAGAGCATATGGGAAAACGAACCCAATCTACACATACTCGGGCTGTCCATGGATAACGTTGGACAATTCGAAAGAATCACGGTTATAAATATGCAAATGCATGCATATTTATAGATGTAACCCTTTTGAACGGGAGACGCATAGTGGTCACGCATACTGATGATTGAAGACACCTATAGCTAGCAAGTTCCATCGGCACAAAGACCGGAATAGAGAAAATCAAGGGGGGAGGAGATGTCATTTGTGCTAACCCACGAGTGCAGGGGCGGAGCTCGTCGAACACTAGGCCCCCGCAGCAATGAAAAAACTGCACATTTAAATCGAAAGATGAGTTTCATAGCAATATAGTTTTTTCCGTCAACCTAACTAAATATTTACAACAGGACGAGCGGGTTAGGGGTTCCTCAGCGTTAATAGAACCCGAATTAGCAAGTACCATCGGTGCAAGATACATGAGGCGCTCGGTGTTGAACACTAGATCCACGTCCCACAAGTGACGCCGACGCCCGGCGTCCCGCCACAATAGTTCTGGTGGCCGATGACGGTCGAACACCTTGCCAAACTTGTCTGGCAGCCTCTGCGATGAGGATTAAAGCCAAGTATTGAAATTTCAAACAACCAATCCGACTTTAGTCAGTTTGGGTGTTTCAAGTTTCAACACTTAGCTTTCAATCATCATCTCAGAGGCTGCCAGACAAATTCGCGATGGTGTTCGACCGCCATCGATGCCGAGAACTATTGCAACGGGACGCAGGACCCCTGTGTCACTTGTGGGACGTGGATGTAGTATTCGACATCGACGGCCACATGTATCTCGTACTGACGATACTTGCTATTTAGGGTACCATCGACATCGAGGAACCCCCTAACCCGCTCGTCCCGGGGTAAACTAAATTAGCATGCATTCAATAAGCAAAACTACATCATCTCTTGCATCCGTACATCGTCGAATATTATCACTAATACATCTTGAATAGTATCATACATATAGCATCACTAATACAGCTAGAACCGTAGCGAACGATGGGTATCGGCGTGGGCGCTGGACACCCAAAGAGAAGGAACCATCACATGATCATAGCTCCAGTGAGATCCCTGAAGAACCTGCTAGGTATTGTCAAACCACGTGCTCATCCTCCTCGTTGACACGGTGATGTACCACCTTCGCGGTGTCCGAAAGCCTCGGCACCGTCACTCGCCCACGCGACCGCCACCAAACAAGGTTCGGGTCAACGACGGGCTGGCTCCTCACCAAGCTGCGCTCCCCGGAAGGTAGAACCTCCTAGTACCAGCCCGGCGGAGCCCAGTCTCGGACATGGCCCCTCTGATTAAGTAGGCCTCCTCCGCCGAGTTGACGACGAGGATGCGGGATAGGCATCGTCGACGTTGATGTGGGAATAAATGATTGAACTAAAAAATAACAACAAATTTCACATGTTCAAAATAAACCAGAAACTTAACCTAACCTAAACTAAACTAACTAAACTAAACCTAAACTGAACTAACTAAACTTAACCTAAACTTAACCTAAACTAAATTAAACTAAACCTAAAGTAAACTAACTAAACTAAGCAAAACCTAAACTAAATTATACTAAACCTAATTAAACTAAATCTAAAAAAAGAAAAAAGAGAAAAAAAAAAGGTCTCACCTTGGAGCGGCCGGGGAAGCGAGGCGGGACGGCGCGTCCGGGGCGGTGAGGTGGCGAGGCGGGGCGGGGCGGTCTGGCACGGAGTGGCGGGGTGGTCCGGCGCGGAGGTGCGAGGTGGCCGAGGCGGGGCTGGCACGGCCTGGCGGGGCGGCCGGGGCGGTGAGGAGGCCCGGGCCGGCGCGGACGGGGCGGGGCGGCCGGGGCGGCGAGGCGGGGCGGCGCGGGGCGGCGACGCGGGGTTGGGATGAGGGAAGGGGGAGAGAGAGGGGTATGGCGAGGGCTTTTTGTTAGATAGGGCACAGCTCTTTACTGTCCGCTAGCAGACGGCAAAGAGCCTAGCTAACGGACGTTAGTTTGGCCACTTTCTTTGCCGTTTGCTAGCTGACCGCAAAGATTCTTTGCCATCAGCTAGCGGACGGCAAAGAAAGTGTCCGTTAGCTGCCCCTGGCTAGCGTCCCACCCTGCCTCTTTGTCGTAAGTAAGCTGAGCCATCAGCTAGCTGACGGCAAAGTTCCTGATTCTAGTAGTGTTTAGGGATTCAGAAGAGGGGTAGGAGTACTTTTCCAGCTATGACTCTTCCCGATTCAGTTAGAGGGTGGCAGTCGACCTGGTTCTACTACCAAGACATTCCGACTCCTGGTCAGTCGACCAGTCTTCCCCTCTTCACCATGGATCGGGTCCGCCAACCCTCCTCGCTGATCGTGACTCCAGCAGAGAAGGCAGAGGTGTCCATGTTAGTCGACCGGGTAGTCCAACTGGTCCGTGATGGCGTGACTGGCATGGATTTGTTGGAAGTGTTTCTCAGCAGACGCATCCAGCCTCTTCAAGCTCGCGATCATCCGATGTGGATGTACTCGGGCCCTAACAACACCGCTCGTGTCGACCCAGAGGAAGTCACCGAGGAGATCGTGGAGCAGTGGCTGCGGAGCATCACTGGAAACAAGGACAACCCCAGGGGGTCCAGGAGGGTTGCACCATTCGATGCCAAAAACGAGCCAGACAAGGTCTGACCTTTGTTTCCGAGTGTATTTTGATTTTGATTTGCGACTGTCCTTGAATCTGATTGACGCCTGTTCAAATTCTTGCCTTGCTGATTTATACTGAGATGTACTCGATGCTGAACGGGGAGCAGGTCCAGGAGGGAACGGAGAGCACTGACGAGAGCGGCGACTGGCAGTCCCCCGACGACCATGAAGACGACAGTGATGACTCGGGCGGCAGTGAGGAAGTCGAATCACCACCTCGCTTAGAGCGTCGATCCAAGTAGTCTCAAGACCCTGCGGGCGGGCGTGGCAAGGCAGCACCTCCAAGCGCGCAAGTGCAAAAACTCACTCGGACCTCGTCTCTGGAGCCGACTGAAAAGGCCGCCAAGCAGCTCAGGACCGCCCCTTCAAAGCCTCGGAAGGCCTTGCCCAAGATCAAGGTGTATGTTCATGTCGCTTCTGCATAAGTATTTTGCTTTCTCTCTTTGCTTTTGCGTCATTTGGAAACTTCTATGCTTGTTGCCGACTCACTCGCCTGTTTGACCAAGTGAATTCTGAAACTTTCAGTGCTGCTACTTCTAGGACCTCCATGGACATTTACAAGAATGAAGATGATGAGGAAACTGAAGACGCGGCCACTTCCAAAGCGGGTATGACTCTGCAATCTTGCCTCCATTTTGTCAATTGAACTGTTGGTCGACCAAACTCTTATGGTCGAGTCTTTTGCAGCGCCGCAAAATGTCATTGAACTTCCAGACGACGGTGAAGACATGCCTCAGAAGACCATGGGAAGAAAGGGCAGGACTTCGAGCAGGAGGGTCCCTTCCAGCAAGGTACCTCAGTCGACACAAGTGCCAGAACCAGTGATCCAGCAATCCGGAGATCCAGTTCGGGCTTCTGTTTCTTTTGTCGTTCCTGTGTCGACTGATCGTCCTTCGGCGTCGACTGCCCAAGTCCTTGCTCCGTCCGTGCAACTTCATGCCTCAGATCCCTTGGCTGCTCCGGCTGTTCCACCAAGTCCACTCTTTGTCACCCATCATGTCCCAGAGGACCGAGTGGACGCAGCTAAGGAAGCTATACGCCAAGCAGGCCTTATGATGGAGCAAATGAAGGTGGTGCATGAAGCTAGCAAGGCTGCCTACGTCACCAGCTCTGCTCTCCAAACCAATGTCCAGGTGAGTTTATTTTCGACTGATATTTGCTCTGTTAGGATATGGTACTTGAAAACTGCTGCTTTATTATTCATAAGATGTCCGTGGATGAGCGTTTTGAAACCTTTAATTTGCATCTATCATGAATCTGCACCTTGCATCCTTTCACCCACTGGGTGCTTTAACTTTTGATGAATAGTTCTTCCACTTGAGTCGACTAGGTCGCATCGAGTGTATCCTTGAATCAGTGGGGGCACGCAGAGTGCACCCACTGGGTGTAGTCCCCGAGACCACCGTTGAATGTTTGATTCGGTGGGGGTCTTAGTGAAATGTCTCTTTACAATCTTTCCACTCGGTCCAGACAGGTCTTGCCGTGTAGGATCCGAACCAGTGGGGGCACGCTGAGTGCACCCACTGGGTGTAGTCCCCGAGACCGAGGTTGACTGCGGGCAGTCGGCGGTGGTATGAGAATAAGTGTTGCCATGTTTTTTTACTCGTTCGACTCGTACTGGGCGGACCATGTCGAGTGGGAAATTGAACCAGTGGGGGCATGCCAAGTGCACCCACTGGGTGTAGTCCTCGAGACTACTATTGGATGTTTTTATTCGGCAGTAGTCTTAGAACTCTTTTTGCCGTAAGGACTTGAACTTGTATCTTATCGCTTGGAAGCAATCGATTTTTGTTCCTGTCGACTGACGTGTCTTATTTGTCGGTTGCAGAAATCTTGTGAACTCGGGGCTCAGTTCGCTGAACTAGAGCAGAAACAAATTCAGCTCAACCTTGATCTGGAACTAGCGAAGCAAAATTTGCAGAAAGCCAAGGATGAAGCAGCTACCATGGGAGGTAACAACTTGTCGACTATTTGTCTTGCCAACTTTACTTTCCGCCTTTTGAACCGAGTGACTCCACTCGAACAGATCTGCGTAGCGAAAATAGACAACTCCAAGCTCGTCTAAAGAATGTTATTTCTTTACACAAAATGAAGCAAGCTCTAGAGCAGAAGGACCTCAACCTCGCAGCAGCTCAGGAGAAGGCGCGAGAGAAAACTGATCTTGCTGACAAGAAGCTGGCTTCAGTCGGCAAGTTAGAAGAAGAAAACGCAAGCTCAAGACTGCCGTTGGTGAAGCAAACAAGGAACTCGTGCAGCTGAACAAGGACAAGGTGGCTCTGACTGACAAGGTTGCGAATCTCACTCGGAAGAGGGATGAACTGGAGGCTTATCTGGGAGGACTCGCCAAGAAGATGTTCCTTATGCTTGAAGGTACTTTCCCTTGTCCAACTGATTTGCCACTGTCGACTCACCATAAAACTGTGGACTCACCATTTTTCTGTGTGTGCAGAATTCTGTCAAAACTTCGAGGAAGAGACCGGGCGGATTGAGACGAATCTGGACCCCATTAACTCCCCCGTCAAGGACGAAGCTGCGATGAATGCGCTGCGACTGGAATCTCGCATCGCCAGCGTTACCGACTATCTTTCTCGACTGACGGTGGCGGTATCGCGGATTGACATGGAGCTCTGGCCAGGTGTGACATTCCAGAATGACCTCGAGCCTCTGATGACTCGACTCAATGAGATCCATGGTCGAGTGCAGGCGTGGAAGAAGTCATCTGCTCGGTGTGGCGCTGACGTGGCTCTATCTCTGGTCCGCGTCCATTGCAAGGAAGTTAAAGAAGAAAAGCTCGTGGCTCTCAAGGTCGCCAATACCAACAAGCTTCACTTCCAGTCCTTCATGGAGACTTTCATTGACGCTGCTACTCGTATTGCTGATGGAATCGACCTGGACAAGTTCGTCGAGCCAGCTAGCCCTCCTCCTACCGAGTGCACAAACTTTAAGCCTCACTTTTATTTGCCTCGGAATGCCGAGTGATTTTGTAACCGTTAAACTCCTTCGGGCCTGACGCCCGAGTACTTCCGTTCGTGGTTCTGGACCTTGCATTATTTATCTGAACTTGGTTTTTCTTTGAATATGGTTGCTTTGTCTTTATCACTTTCAGATCTGTTAACTCTGAGTGAAGCTCGATTCTTCACTCGGAATAGATGTTGTACTTGTGGCGCAGCTCCGACGAGAGTGTCGTGGACATCAGCACTAGGTGCTGCACATGACCTGCACCTCATCGTCCTTGCGGATCGGGATGGAGCAGACGTTGTACTTGTGACTCAGCTCTGACGAGAGGGCCGTGGACATGAGCACTAGGTGCTGCACACGACCTGCACCTCGTCGTCCTTGCAGATCAGGATGGAGTAGACGTTGTACTTGTGACTCAGCCACTCGAAGTGGTTTTTTAACTTAGGCGAGTATGGGATCACAGCTAAGCCTCCGAGTGAGAGGGTTGCTCTTCACTCGGAGTGGTTTTTTGAAACTTAGGCAAGCACAGGGTCGCAGCTAAGTCCCCGAGTGAGAGGGCTGCTCTTCACTCGAAGTGGTTTTAACTTAGGCGAGTACGGGGTCGCAGCTAAGCCCCCGAGTGAGAGGGTTGCTCTTCACTCGGAGTGATTTTTAACTTAGGTGAGTACGGGGTCGCAGCTGAGCCCCCAAGTGAGAGGGTTGCTCTTCACTCGGAGTAATTTTTTAACTTAGGCGCGTACGGGGTCGCAGCTAAGCCCCCGAGTGAGAGGGTTGCTCTTCACTCGGAGTAGTTTGTTGAAACTTAGGCGAGTACGGGGTCGCAGCTAAGCCGCCGAGTGGGAGGGTTGCTCTCCACTCGGAGTAGTTTTTTGAAACTTAGGCAAGCACGGGGTCGCAGCTAAGCCCCTGAGTGGGACGATTGCTCTCCACTCGGAGTAGTTTTTTGAAACATAGGAGTGTACGGGGTCGCAGCTAAGCCCCCGAGTGAGAGAGTTTCTCTCCACTCGAAGTAGTGTTTTGAATCTTAGGAGAGTACGGGGTCGCAGCTAAGCCCTCGAGTGGGAGGATTGCTCTCCACTCGGAGTAGTTTTTTGAAACTTAGGCGAGCACGGGGTCGCAGCTAAGCTCCCGAGTGGGAGGATTGCTCTCCACTCAGAGTAGTTTTTTGAAACTTAGGTGAGTACGGGGTTGCAGCTAAGCCTCCGAGTGAGAGGGCTGCTCTCCACTCGGAGTAGTTTTTTGAAACTTAGGCGAGTACGGGGTCGCAGCTAAGCCCTTGAGTGGGAGGATTGCTCTCCACTCGGAGTAGTTTTTTGAAACTTAGGCAAGCATGGGGTCGCAGCTAATCCCCCGAGTGGGAGGATTTCTCTCCACTCAGAGTAGTTTTTTGAAACTTAGGCGAGTACGGGGTCGCAGCTAAGCCCCCGAGTGAGAGGGTTGCTCTCCACTCGAAGTAGTTTTTTGAAACTTAGGCGTGTACGGGGTCGCAGCTAAGCCCCCGAGTGGGACGATTGCTCTCCACTCGGAGTAGTTTTTTGAAACTTAGGCGAGCACGAGGTCGCAGCTAAGCCCCCGAGTGGGAGGATTTCTCTCCACTCGGAGTAGTTTTTTGAAACTTAGGCGAGTACGGGGTTGCCGCTAAGCTCCCGAGTGAGAGGGCTACTCTCCACTCGGAGTAGTTTTTTGAAACTTAGGCGAGTACGGGGTCGCAGCTAAGCCCCGAGTGAGAGGGTTGCTCTCCACTCGGGGTGTTTTTGAAACTTAGGCGAATCGGGTTTGCGGCTAAGCCCCCGAGTGAGAGGGTTGCTCTCCACTCGGAGTGTTTTTGAAACTTAGGTGAATCAGGTTCGCGTCTAATCCACCCACTAAGGGATTTGAACACATGTGTTTATGGGATAACAATCATTAAGATACTGCAAAAATCTTGTCTTTGATGAGCAAACTGAAGGATTCTTTTACAACTCGTCGATCCGAGTGTTTAGGTATAGAAACAGCGGAGCAGCTCCGCATTCGACGAGTGTGGCTCGTCTTCTTTCTTGGCTATGTTGTAGTGGTGATACGCCCTGTTGTGGAGCACCTTGGTGATGATGAAGGGACCTTACTAGGCCGGAGCGAGCTTGTGAGGTCGTTTCTGATTCACTCAGAGCACAAGGTCTCCTTCTTGGAATGCTCGACCTCTGACATTACGGGCATGGAATTGACGCAAGTCTTGTTGATAGATGGTCGACCTGATCAGGGCCATCTCATGTTCTTCTTCCAGGAGATCAACTGCATCTTGACGTGCCTGTTCAGCTTCAGCTTCTGAGAAAAGTTCTACTCGGGGAGCGTTGTGCAGCAAGTCACTTGGAAGCACAGCTTCAGCGCCATATACCATGAAGAAAGGGGTTCGGTCAGTCGACCGGTTTGGAGTTGTTCTCAGTCCCCATAAGACAGATGGCAATTCAGTCACCCAAGCTCCAGCAGCATGCTTGAGATCGCGCATCAGTCAGGGTTTCAACCCTTGAAAGATCAAAGCATTTGCCCTTTCTTCCTGCTCATTCGACTACGGGTGCGCAATAGATGCGTAATCGACCCGAGTACCTTGGGAAGCACAGAATGCCCTGAACTCATCAGAATCAAGTTGGAGCCATTATCTGTGATAACACTGTGAGGGACTCCATATCTGAATATCAGCTCTCTGATGAAACTGATGGCAGTGCTTGCATCAAGATTCTTGATAGGCTTGGCCTCGATCCATTTACTAAATTTGTTGACTGCCACAAGCAAATGAGTGAAACCACTTCTGCCGGTCTTGAAGGGTCCAACCATATCGAACCCCCAAACAGCAAACGGCCAGACGAGAGGAATAGTCTTCAAGGCAGATGCAGGCTTGTGAGACATGTTTGAGTAGAACTGGCAGCCTTCGCACTTGTCGACTATATCTTTTGCCATCTCATTTGCACGCGGCCAGTAGAATCCCGCTTGGTATGCTTTGGCTATGATGGTCCGAGAGGACGCATGGTGACCACAGGTCCCCGAGTGGATATCATTTAGAATCATTCGACCTTATTCTGGTGTGATACATCGCTGAGCGACTCCAGTAACACTCTCTCTATAAAGTTGTCCACCTATCACTGTAAAGGCTTTGGATCGATGGACAATCTGACGTGCCTCATCTTCATCTTCTGGAAGCTCCTTTCTGAGTAGATACGCAATATATGGTACTGTCCAGTCGAGGGTGATTACCAAAACTTCCATAATTAGGTCGACCACGGTCGGGACTTCAATCTCAGTCGGATCGGTTGAACTTTCCGGTCGCGGGGGCTCCTCCGTGAAAGGATCCTCTTGGACTGATGGGGTATGAAGATGCTCCAAGAACACATTGCTGGGTATAGGCTTCCGAGTGGAACCTAACTTTGCCAGGTCATCACCTGCTTGATTCTTGATTCGGGGTATGTTGTGAAGCTCTAACCCCTCAAACTTCTTTTCCAACTTTCTTACTGCATTGCAATAACCGGTCATAGTTGGGTTCCTGATATCCCACTCCTTCATCACTTGATTGACCACTAAATCTGAGTCGTCGTAAACCATCAGGCGTCGGACACCGAGTGAGATGGCCATACGCAACCCATACAGAAGTGCCTCATATTCATCTTCATTGTTGGAAGAATCAAAGTGAATCTGGAGAACATAACTGAGTGTATCGCCTCTTGGGGATACCAGGACTACCCCAGCACCAGACCCATTCAGCATATTGGATCCATCAAAGAACATAGTCCAATGTTCCAAGTAAACCTGAGTCGGTTGCTGCTGTTCAATCCACTCGGCGAGGAAATCTGCTATCACTTGGGACTTGATTGCTTTCTTTGCCTCGAACTTGATATCCAACGGAAGGAGTTCAATCGCCCACTTTGCCACTCGACCAGTTGCATCCCTATTGTTCAGAATTTCTGATAATGGAGCGTCGTTGACGACTGAAACTGAGTGGTCTGAGAAGTAGTGTGCAACTTTCTTCGTGGTCAAGTAAATTCCATAAACAAGCTTCTGATAATGCGGATATCTCTGCTTGGACGGAGTCAAGACTTCAGAAATATAGTACAACGGTTGTTGAACTTTGTAGGCTTTGCCTTCTTCTTCCTGCTCCATCGTGAGCACTGGGCTGACAACTTGTCCAGTGGTTGCTATATATAGTAGTAGAGGCTCCTTGCTGATTGGGGCAGCAAGCACCGGCTGGGTGGAAAGCAGGGCTTTGAGCTCTACAAACGATGCTTCTGCTTCAGGAGTCCACTCGAACTTGTCAGACTTCTTCATCAGTCGGTAAAGAGGCAATGCCTTTTCACCGAGACGAGAAATGAATCGGCTCAACGCGGCCAAACAACCAGTAAACTTCTAAACGTCGTGCACACGCACAGGGCGTTTCATTCGGAGGATTTCTCCAACCTTTTTCGGGTTTGCGTCGATCCCTCGTTCGGAAACGAGGAAACCGAGTAATTTTCCACCTGGGACTCCGAATGTGCACTTTGACGGGTTGAGCTTGATATCATATCTTCTTAAGTTGGCAAAGGTTTCAGCGAGGTCAGTCAGTAGGTCAGAACCTTTATGTGACTTGACCACGATGTCATCCATGTATGCTTCCGCATTCCTACTGATTTGAGTGAGCAGGCACTTCTCAATCATGCGCATGAATGTGGCGCTAGCATTCTTGAGACCAAAAGGCATGGTAACATAGCAAAAACACCCGAATGGGGTGATGAAGGCTGTTTTTATTTCATCGGGCCCATATAGTCGGATCTGATGGTACCTGGAATATGCATCCAAAAAGGACAAACGCTCACATCCCGCAGTCGAGTCAACAATTTGGTCGCTGCGGGGTAGAGGGAAATGATCTTTCGGGCAGGCCCGATTGATATGCTTGAAATCGATACACATACAAAGTGAATCATCTTTCTTGGGGACCATGACAACATTGGCGAGCCACTCGGAGTGGTATATCTCGCGGATGAACTCAGCTGCCAGAAGCCGAGCCACCTCTTCGCCAATTGCCTTCCTCTTCTCCATGGCGGACCGACGGAGATGCTCTTTAACGGGTTTTGCTTTTGGGTCGACTCGCAAACGGTGCTCAGCCAGTCCCCTGGGTACACCCGGCATGTCAGATGGTTTCCATGTGAAGATGTCCCAGTTCTCACGGAGGAACTGGATGAGCGCTTCTTCCTATTTGTTGTCGAGTGTTGTTGAGATATGAGTCGGAGCAGCATTGGGGTCGGTCGGGTGAATGTGAACTGGCTTTGTTTCCCCGGACGACTGCAATGCAGACTCTGAAGCAGGCTTCTTAGCACGCAGCAAATCACTCAGATCTGCATTCTTCTGGTACTCTTGCATCTCTACTGCTGCCATCTGTTCATCGACAATCTTTGAGCCCTTCTGGAGGCACTCTTCTGCTCTCTGCCGGTTTCCAGCGACTGTGATCACACCTCTGGGACCAGGCATCTTCAACTTGAGGTACACGTAACACGGTCGAGCCATGAAACGAGCATATGCAGGCCTGCCCAGAATAGCATGATAGGCACTGTGAAAATCCATGACTTTAAATGTCAACTTTTCCTTGCGGTAATTCTTTGAATCGCCGAAAACCACATCAAGAGTGATTTGACCGAGTGAATCGGCCTTCTTCCCTGGGATGACTCCGCAGAATCGCATATTGCTCTCACTGAGCTTGAACATCGGAATGCCCATCACTCGGAGGGTCTCAGCGTACAAAATGTTCAAACCACTGCCACCGTCCATCAAGACCTTGGTCAGTCGAGTGCCCCCAACGACTGGGTGGACCACCAATGCTTGCCACCCGGGGGTAGCAACATGCGCTGGGGGGTCGGACTGGTCGAATGTAATGGGAGTTTTTGACCACTTGAGATACGTCGTCGTTGCTGGACCAACCATGTTTACCTCTCTATTGATAACTTTCAGTTGACTTTTGCTCTCGATCTTAGGGGTAACCATCATCCTCCTCTTTGTCCTCATCCTTATTAGATTCCTTTTCTTTTTCACCGGGCTGACCCTCTCGGAAGCTCTGAATCAGGAGTCAGCACTGTCGAGTGATATGCTTGGGGTAAATCAAGTTTCCTTCTTCATCCTTCTTGGTGTGTATGTGACACAGCAAATCAAGCACGTCATTTCTCGCTTGATCTTTCACTTTCTTGGTGATCCATGGCCCCTTAGGCTTTCCTTTGAATTTCCCTTGATTCACAACTGCGGCCTCTCCAGGACCTGCGGGCTCGGCTTTGTGCTTCTGCTCCTGACTGGAATTTCCTCCTCCGGTGTCCTGGGCGACTGGTTTGTTCTTTCCACTGCGGAGTCGGTCTTCTTCCTCACCGTTAGCGTACCGAGTGGCTATTTCCATCATTCGGGCCAGGGTCATATCTCCTGTCCGACCGAATTTTAGGTTAAGCTCTCTGTACTGAACGCCCTCCTTGAAGGCGCAGACTGCTTGGTGTTGTGACACATTTTCCATTGTATAATGAAGAGTGGTCCACGCCTGGATGTAATATCTTAAGGTTTCATTCGGTTTCTGGACACAATGTTGTAATTCAGTCAGCCCTGCAGGCCGTTTGCAAAGTGCCCTCAAATGTCCTCACAAACACTCGGGCCAACTCTTCCCAACTGAAGATACTACCAGGAGCCAACTGATTCAACCAAGCTCTAGCTGAACCCTCCAACATCAGGGGGAGATGCTTCATGGCTACATCGTCATTGCCACCGCCAATCTGCACTGCCACTCGGTAATCCTCTAGCCAAGTGTTGGGCTTCGACTCACCGGTGAACTTGCTTACTCCCGTCGCCAACCTAAAGTTGGGCGGAATTTTAGCAGCTCTGATGGCTCTGCTGAAACATTCAGGCCCAGACACGTGAACTCTGCCTCCACTCGGGTGATTCCTATCTTGGCCTTATCTGTGTGCCCGGTTTCTGTTGACCAAACCTTGTACAAGAATTCATCTTGCATCAAACCCGGGCTCTCTTGGGTCGACAGGGATCCTTTGCTCGTCGCCATATGGGTGTCTGTCATCGTACTGTCGAGGCCCATATGATCCGCCCCTCGAAGGGGGCGTTGGCACTCGACGGCGGTCATCTCGACCGAGTTGATGATCATATTGCTCATGGTTCCGACCCGGTATTTCTCTTGGCGGTGACCACGGCCCTCACGCCGCGGAGGCGATCTTGGGCTGTGAGCCGACTAGACTGTGTCCGCCACTATGGATCTGCTGTGGATCCTATTGCGCGACTGAGAAACGGTTGTGTTTTGCTCACCTGCTGCCCGGAGCAGCGCTCGGATCTGCATCAAACCTCTTCCAGCCTCTGATTGGGATGGCTGAATTGACTCTGCTATACAGGCTGCAGCTGTAAGATTCTGGATCGGAGTGCGGTATACCTGAGGTTCATGTGGAAACAACTGTCGATGTCGTCGACTGGATTCGGGGATCTGTCATCGAGCGCACTTGTCGAGTGAATGTTGGAGGTTCTCCAGACGCGCGCGCTCAGCCAAGGTGGCCAGGCGCGCAGTCTCCAAGGCCCGAGACTCAGAGGTCTCTTTGATGATGGGAGTGTGGAGCGCCTCCACGTCACGACGGTGCAGCTCATCTCTCTGCTCTGAAGTGAGGGCTTCGGGGTGATACTCGTCATGACCGCGCGACGGATCACCGCCACCATCGCCGCCGCCACTGCGCCGAAAACCAGGATGGCTGCGCGGCGTGTTGACCATCATGACCTCCGTCGCCGGGTCACTACCCCCGCACTCGGACAGAGTCTCAGCGGAACCAGTCGACAGGTCGAACAGTCCATAGGAGATTCATCGGGCTCGATTGCCGCGACTTCAGGGGTGGCCGACTGACGTGCCACCGCATGCTTCACCCCTCACTGAGGCCGCGACCGACCGGATCGCTTGCGGCGGCGTACAGCCGGAAGGGTGGATGATACGGGAGCCGACCGATACTGGGTCGACGGCTCCCACAGGAGGACGCCACAGGCACTCACACGGAAGTGCACCGCCCCATGGATGGGAAGGGCCTCGGCGTCGAGAGGGGCCTCTTGGAGCCAGGCGGAGTCGTCGGCGATGAAAACAAGCGCGCCGAGACGGATCTCGCGGCCCAGAGCCAAGCCACCGCCAGAAACCATGTTGCTGGAGATCAGAAAAATTGCAACCTCACTAGAAGTCACTAAGACACCTGCCCCACGGTGGGCGCCAACTGTCGTGGGAGTAAGTCTGACAGTAGAATAGGGGGTACGTAGGAGGAGGCAAGATCCTAGCTACGGTGAAGTTGTGCATAGAAGGTTTACGAGTTCAGGCCCTTCCTGGAGGAAGTAACAGCCCTACGTCTTGGTGCCCGGAGGCTTGGTCGACTGGATTATGCATGAGAGTTATAGGGGGTGCGAACTCTTGTGCCAGAGGAGGGGGTGGCTTATATAGAGTGCACCAGGACCCCAGCCATCCCACGTTACACAGGGTTCAATGTACATTAAGACAGGGCGTTACTGGTAACGCTAGCTATAAAGAGCTATAAATGATCTTTAAGACTACAGAGTGAATGCCTGACCGTTGCCATCCTAAGTGACTTTGGGCCTTCTGCATTCCGAGTGGTTTCTTGTATGGTCGAGGGACTTCATCTTGGTCGAATGGAATTGGGGTATCTGAGTGAGGTTGAAGGTCGAGTGGATTGCACTCCTTGGTGAACTCAGTCGGTTTCTTCTGTTGTGTTTTGAATGTCTTTGACTCTACGGCAGTGTCCCTGGGTATGGTGTCTAGGTCAGGCCTATGACCCTACCCTAGGTACATGTCATCGTCAGCTTCTTCGTTGACCCTTCGTGGGTGGATCCCTCCGTGGACTCGCGCAACCGTTACCCTTCGTGGGTTGAAGTCTCCATCAACGTGGATGCACGATAGCACCACCTATCGAAACCACGCCAAAAATCTCTGTGTCTACATTGCATTTGCTCCCTCCAAACTCCTCCCTTTACCTTCATATGCAAATGTTTTACATTCCACTGCTATACTCTTAGACTTGCATGTGTAGGTTGATTGCTTGACTTGTGCTAAGTTGCTAAAATCTGCCAAGGCTTAAAAATTAGGAAAAGGCTAGATTTTTATTTGGTCAAGTAGTCTAATCACCCCCCCCCCTCTAGACATACTTTCGATCCTACAAGTGGTATCAGAGCTTTGGTCTCCATTTGCCTTGATTTCCATTGCTTTGGTGATCATAGCCTTGGTTTCACAACCTAGGAGAGTATGGCGTCTAGCAAGGGAAATTACCACCGTAGAGGTCCTTACTTTGATGGTACTAATTTTTCTAGTTTTAAGCATAAGATGAGAATGCATATTCTTGGACATAACCCCGCCTTTTGGGCTATTGTGTGTATTGGCTTGCAAGGTGAATTCTTGGATGGGAGAGAACCGAACCATGAAGCTACCGCGGAAGAGTTGAAGATGCTGCAATACAATGCTCAAGCTTGCGATATCCTCTTCAATGGATTGTGCCCCGAAGAATTCAACAAAATCAGCCGTCTTGAGAATGCAAAGGAAATTTGGGATACTTTGATTGACATGCACGAAGGTACCGACTCCGTCAAGGAATCCAAATTGGATGGCTTCAAAGTCAGCTTGACAAGTTCAAAATGAAGGATGGTGAAGGTGTCGCTGAAATGTACTCTAGGCTTGCTCTCATCACAAATGAGATTGCGGCTTAGGAAGTGAAGAGATGACCGATAGATTCATCATCAAGAAAATCCTAAGAGCCTTGGATGGAAAAGATGATACCGTGTGCACATTGATCCAAATGATTCCCAATTACAAAGATCTCAAGCCAACGGAAGTCATTGGAAGAATTGTTGCTCATGAGATGTCACTCAAGGATAAGGAAGAGCTTCACCACAAGTCAAGTGGTGCTTACGAAGCCTCATGTGATGCTCCTACATCATCAAGTGAGAAACAAGCCTTCAATGAGGAATTGAGCCTAATGGTGAAGAACTTCAACAAGTTCTACAAGAGTAGAAGCAAGGAAAGAAGTTCCAAGTCAAGGTCCTACAATGACAAAAGATCTTCGAGTCGTGAGCGAAATTGCTACAATTGTGGAAGACCCGGACACTACTCCAATGAGTGTACGGCTCCCTACAAAAGAAGAGATGATTCACCCAAAAGGAGAAGTAGAAGAGAAGAATCACCTCCAAGAGAGAGAATGAGTAGAGATGATCGTTATGAACGAAGAACCTCTCGGAGAAGCAAGGATTCGGAAAGGAAGGACAAGTCATCAAGGAGCTACACAAAACGAAGACATCAAGCTCATGTTGGTGAATGCGTATCCGGCTCCGACTCCGACCATCACTCCAAAAGAAGTTATCACTCTGACTCCGAATATACTCAAGATGAAGGTGTTGCCGGTCTAGCACTTGTGTCAACCAACTCCTATGGCTTATTTGACTCACCAAATGAAGGAATTGGAAGATGCTTCCTAGCTAAAGGCCCAAAGGTATCACACCCCGAGTGTGTTGATTTCAATAGTGATGAAGATGATTTGCTAGGTGATGATGATTTACTTGTTGATAACTCTAGTGATGAAAACTATGATGAAATTGCTATTAATCATGCCAATCAAGATAAAACGAATGATGATGATAAGAAGGAGATTGAGTGTCTAACTAAAGAACTAAACACTCTTAAGTTAGCTCATGAAACTACCTTGGAAGATCATCGAGAACTTTTAAAGACTCGTGAGAAACTACGCTTTGAAAAGCTCAACCTTGAGCAAGAGCATGGGTTCTTAAAGGCAATCAATGATGATCTTCGCAAGAAAAGTTCTTCTTACATTGCCAAGCGTTTACTCTTGTCTACTTACATGCCACAAGTAAAATCTAGCAACAAGAACAAGAAAGATTCTTCCTCTAGTAGTAACAATGATCATGTTAAATCCAATATTGTTGCTTCTAGTAGTTCTCTTGATTCCACTAATGATTCTCCTAGCCAAGTTACACTTGAGCAAGAAAATAGCTTATTGAAGGGAATTATAGAGAAAGGTGTTTACAAGAGCCTTGCTGAAAGTAAGCAATTTGAGGAAATTGTACGCAAGCAAGGAAGGCACCGGAAGAATCAAGGTGTTGGTTTTGAACGAAAGTTCAATGCCGATGGAGTTGAGTGGGAAGAAGATAAATACCCCAAGACAAAGTTTGTTCCTCAACAAGAGAAGTATGCTCCTAATTCTTTCAAGGGGACACAAGCTCAAGATGATCTTCCTGTTGGAAATATGCCCTAGAGGCAATAATAAATGGTTATTATTATATTTCTTTGTTCATGATAATAGTCTATTATTCATGCTATAATTGTATTGTCCGGAAATCGTAATACATGTGTGAATGCATAGACCACAACATGTCCCTAGTAAGCCTCTAGTTGACTAGCTCGTTGATCAACAGATAGTCAAGGTTTCCTGACTATGGACATTGGATGTCATTGATAATGGGATCACATCATTAGGAGAATGATGTGATGGACAAGACCCAATCCTAAGCATAGCATAAAAGATCGTGTAGTTTCGTTTGCTAGAGCTTTTCCAATGTCAAGTATCTTTTCCTTAGACCATGAGATCGTGCAACTCCCGGATACCATAGGAGTGCTTTGGGTGTGCCAAACGTCACAACGTAACTGGGTGACTATAAAGGTGCACTACGGGTATCTCCGAAAGTGTCTGTTGGGTTGGCACGGATCGAGACTGGGATTTGTCACTCCGTGTGACGGAGAGGTATCTCTGGGCCCACTCGGTAATGCATCATCATAATGAGCTCAATGTGACTAAGGCGTTAGTCACGGGATCATGCATTGCGGTATGAGTAAAGAGACTTGCCGGTAACGAGATTGAACAAGGTATTGGGATACCGACGATCGAATCTCGGGCAAGTAACATACCGATTGACAAAGGGAATTGCATACGGATTGATTGAATCCTCGACACCGTGGTTCATCCGATGAGATCATCGTGAAACATGTGGGAGCCAACATGGGTATCCAGATCCCGCTGTTGGTTATTGACCGGAGAGGCGTCTCGGTCATGTCTGCATGTCTCTCGAACCCGTAGGGTCTACACACTTAAGGTTCGGTGACGCTAGGGTTGTAGAGATATATGTATGCGGAAACCCGAAAGTTGTTCGGAGTCCCGGATGAGATCCCGGACGTCACGAGAGGTTCCGGAATGGTCCGGAGGTGAAGAATTATATATAGGAAGTCAAGTTTCGGCCACCGGGAAAGTTTCGGGGGTTACCGGTATTGTACCGGGACCACCGGAAGGGTCCCGGGGGTCCACCGGGTGGGGCCACCTATCCTGGAGGGCCCCGTGGGCTGAAAGTGGAAGGGAACCAGCCCTTAGTGGGCTGGGGCGCCCCCCTTGGGCCTCCCCCCATGTGCCTAGGGTTGGGAACCCTAGGGGGGAGCTTCCCCCTTGCCTTGGGGGGCAAGGCACCCCTTTCCACCACTTGGCCGCCGCCCCCCCAACCCTAGATGGGTTTTGGCCGGCCCCCCTTCCCAAGGGCGCCTATATAAAGGGGGGGAGGGAGGGCAGCAACCAACAGCCTTGGGCGCCTCCCTCCTCCCCTGCAACACCTCTCTCTCTCTCGCAGAAGCTCGACGAAGCCCTGCCGGAGACCCGCTACATCCACCACCACGCCGTCGTGCTGCTGGATCTCCATCAACCTCTCCTTCCCCCTTGCTGGATCAAGAAGGAGGAGACGTCGCTGCACCGTACGTGTGTTGAACGCGGAGGTGCCGTCCGTTCGGCACTCGGTCATCGGTGATTTGGATCACGGCGAGTACGACTCCGTCATCCACGTTCATTGGAACGCTTCCACTCGCGATCTACAAGGGTATGTAGATGCACTCCCTTCCCCTCGTTGCTAGTATACTCCATAGATGCATCTTGGTGAACGTAGGAAAAATTTAAAATTATGCTACGATTACCAACAGTGGCATCATGAGCCAGGCCTATGCGTAGTTACTATGCACGAGTAGAACACAAAGCAGTTGTGGGCGTTGAGTTTGCCAATTCTTCTTGCCGCTACTAGTCGTTTCTTGTTTCGGCGGCATTGTAGGATGAAGCGGCCCGGACCGACCTTACACGTACGCTTACGTGAGACAGGTTCCACCGACTGACATGCACTAGTTGCATAAGGTGGCTAGCGGGTGTCTGTCTCTCCTACTTTAGTCGGAACGGATTCGATGAAAAGGGTCCTTATGAAGGGTAAATAGAAATTGGCAAATCACGTTGTGGTCATATGTAGGTAATAAAACGTTCTTGCTAGAAACCTACAAACCACGTAAAAACTTGCAACAACAATTAGAGGACATCTAACTTGTTTTTGCAGCAAGTGCTATGTGATGTGATATGGCCAAAAGATGTGATGAATGATATATGTGATGTATGAGATTGATCATATTCTTGAATCACGACTTGCATGTCGATGAGTATGACAACCGGCAGGAGCCATAGGAGTTGTCTTTATTATTTTGCATGACCTGCGTGTCATTGAATAACGCCATGTAATTTACTTTACTTTGTTGCTAAACGCGTTAGCCATACAAGTAGAAGTAATCGTTGGCGTGACAACTTCATGAAGACACAATGATGGAGATCATGATGATGGAGATCATGGTGTCATGCCGGTGACGAAGATGATCATGGTGCCCCAAAGATGGAGATCAAAGGAGCATGATGATATTGGCCATATCATGTCACTATTTGATTGCATGTGATGTTTATCATGTTTTTGCATCTTATTTGCTTAGAACGACGGTAGCAAGTAGGATGATCCCTTATAATAATTTCAAGAAAGTGTTCACCCTAACTATGCACCGTTGCGAAGGTTCGTTGTTTCGAAGCACCACGTGATGATCGGGTGTGATAGATTCTAACGTTCGAATACAACGGGTGTTGACGAGCCTAGCATGTACAGACATGGCCTCGGAACACACGCAATACACTTAGGTTGACTTGACGAGCCTAGCATGTACAGACATGGCCTCGGAACATGGAGGACCGAAAGGTCGAGCATGAGTCGTATAGAGATACGATCAACATGGAGATGTTCACCGATCTTGACTAGTCCGTCTCACGTGATGATCGGACACGGCCTAGTTAAAGTCGGATCATGTATCACTTAGATGACTAGAGGGATGTCTATCTGAGTGGGAGTTCATTAAATAATTTGATTAGATGAACTCAATTATCATGAACTTAGTCTAAAATCTTTACACTATGTATTGTAGATCAAATGGCCAACGTTGTCCTCAATTTCAACGCGTTCCTAGAGAAAACCAAGCTGAAAGATGATGGCAGCAACTATACGGACTGGGTCCGGAACCTGAGGCTCATCCTCATAGTAGCCAAGAAAGATTATGTCTTAGAAGCACCGCTAGGTGAAGCACCAATCCCAGAGAACCAAGACGTTATGAACGCTTGGCAGCAGCGTGCTGATGATTACTCCCTCGTTCAGTGCGGCATGCTTTACAGCCTAGAACCGGGTCTCCAAAAGCGTTTTGAGAAACATGGAGCATATGAGATGTTCGAGGAGCTGAAATTAGTTTTTCAAGCTCATGCCCGGGTCGAGAGATATGATGTCTCCGACAAGTTCTTCAGCTGTAAAATGGAGGAGAACAGTTCTGTTAGTGAGCACATACTCAGAATGTCTGGGTTGCATAACCGCTTGTCTCAGCTGGGAGTTAATCTCCCGGATGACGCGGTCATTGACAGAATCCTCCAGTCGCTTCCACCAAGCTACAAGAGCTTTGTGATGAACTTCAATATGCAGGGGATGGAAAAGACCATTCCTGAGGTATATTCAATGCTGAAATCAGCTGAGGTAGAGATCAGAAAAGAACATCAAGTGTTGATGGTGAATAAAACCACTAAGTTCAAGAAGGGCAAGGGTAAGAAGAACTTCAAGAAGGACGGCAAGGGAGTTGCCGCGCCCGGTAAACCAGTTACTGGGAAGAAGTCAAAGAATGGACCCAAGCCCGAGACTGAGTGCTTTTATTGCAAGGGAAGTGGTCACTGGAAGCGGAACTGCCCCAAATACTTAGCGGACAAGAAGAAGGCCGGCAACACCAAAGGTATATGTGATATACATGTAATTGATGTGTACCTTACCAGTACTCGTAGTAGCTCCTAGGTATTTGATACCGGTGCGGTTGCTCATATTTGTAACTCAAAACAGGAACTACGGAATAAACGGAGACTGGCGAAGGATGATGTGACGATGCGCGTCGGGAATGGTTCCAAGGTCGATGTGATCGCCGTCGGCACGCTACCTCTGCATCTACCTACGGGATTAGTTTTAAACCTCAATAATTGTTATTTAGTGCCAGCTTTGAGCATGAACATTGTATCTGGATCTCGTTTAATTCGAGATGGCTACTCATTTAAATCCGAGAATAATGGTTGTTCTGTTTATTTGAGAAATATGTTTTATGGTCATGCCCCGCTGGTCAATGGTTTATTTTTGATGAATCTCGAACGTGATGTTACACATGTTCATAGTGTGAATACCAAAAGATATAAAGTTGATAACAATAGTCCCACATACTTGTGGCACTGCCGCCTTGGTCACATTGGTGCCAAGCGCATGAAGAAGCTCCATGCAGATGGACTTTTGGAGTCTCTTGATTATGAATCATTTGACACGTGCGAACCATGCCTCATGGGTAAGATGACCAAGACTCCGTTCTCCGGAACAATGGAGCGAGCAACCAACTTATTGGAAATCATACATACCGATGTGTGCGGTCCAATGAGTGTTGAGGCTCGCGGAGGATATCGTTATGTTCTCACTCTCACTGATGATTTAAGTAGATATGGGTATGTCTACCTAATGAAACACAAGTCTGAAACCTTTGAAAAGTTCAAGGAATTTCAGAGTGAAGTAGAGAATCAACGTGACAGGAAAATAAAATTCTTACGATCAGATCGTGGTGGAGAATATTTAAGTCACGAGTTTGGTGCACACTTAAGGAAATGTGGAATAGTTTCACAACTCACGCCGCCTGGAACACCTCAGAGAAATGGTGTGTCCGAACGTCGTAATCGCACTCTATTGGATATGGTGCGATCTATGATGTCTCTTACCGATTTACCGCTCTCATTTTGGGGTTATGCTTTAGAGACTGCCGCATTCACTTTAAATAGGGCACCGTCGAAATCCGTTGAGACGACACCGTATGAATTATGGTTTGGGAAGAAACCTAAGCTGTCGTTTCTAAAAGTTTGGGGATGCGATGCTTATGTCAAGAAACTTCAACCTGAAAAGCTCGAACCCAAGTCGGAAAAATGCGTCTTCATAGGATACCCTAAGGAAACTATTGGGTATACCTTCTACCTCAGATCCGAGGGCAAGATCTTCGTTGCCAAGAACGGGCCCTTTCTGGAGAAGGAGTTTCTCTCGAAAGAATTGAGTGGGAGGAAAGTGGAACTTGATGAGGTGATAGTCACCCCTTCCGAACCGGAAAGAAGCGCAGCGCAGGAAAATGTTCCTGTGGTGCCTACACCGACTGGGGAGGAAGTTAATGATGATGATCATGAAGCTTCGGATCAAGTCACTGAACTTCGTAGGTCCACAAGGACACGTTCCGCACCAGAGTGGTACGGCAACCCTGTCCTGGAAATCATGTTGTTAGACAACGGTGAACCTTCGAACTATGAAGAAGTGATGGCGGGCCCGGATTCCGACAAATGGCTGGAAGCCATGAAATCCGAGATAGAATCCATGTATGAAAACAAAGTATGGACTTTGACTGACTTGCCCGATGAGCGGCGAGCCATAGAAAACAAATGGATCTTTAAGAAGAAGACGGACGCAGATGGTAATGTGACCATCTACAAAGCTCGACTTGTCGCTAAGGGTTATCGACAAGTTCAAGGGGTTGACTACGATGAGACTTTCTCACCCGTAGCGAAGCTGAAGTCCGTCCGAATCATGTTAGCAATTGCCGCATACTATGATTATGAGATATGGCAGATGGACGTCAAAACGGCATTCCTTAACGGCTTCCTTAAGGAAGAGTTGTATATGATGCAGCCGGAAGGTTTTGTCGATCCTAAGAATGCTAACAAAGTATGCAAGCTCCAGCGCTCAATTTATGAGCTGGTGCAAGCATCTCGGAGTTGGAACATTCGCTTTGATGAGATGATCAAAGCGTTTGGGTTTACACAGACTTATGGAGAAGCCTGTGTTTACAAGAAAGTGAGTGGGAGCTCTGTAGCATTTCTCATATTATATGTGGATGACATATTATTGATGGGAAATGATATAGAATTCTTGGAAAGTATAAAGGCCTATTTGAATAAGTGTTTTTCAATGAAGGACCTTGGAGAAGCTGCTTATATATTAGGCATCAAGATCTATAGAGATAGATCAAGACGCCTCATTGGTCTTTCACAGAGTACATACCTTGACAAGATATTGAAGAAGTTCAGTATGGATCAGTCCAAGAAGGGGTTCTTGCCTGTATTGCAAGGTGTGCAATTGAGCAAGGCTCAATGCCCGACCACGGCAGAAGATATAGAAAAGATGAGTGTCATCCCCTATGCCTCGGCCATAGGGTCTATTATGTATGCCATGCTGTGTACCAGACCTGATGTAAACCTTGCCGTAAGTTTGGTAGGAAGGTACCAAAGTAATCCCGGCATGGAGCATTGGACAGCGGTCAAGAATATCCTGAAGTACCTGAAGAGGACTAAGGATATGTTTCTTGTTTATGGAGGTGACGAAGAGCTCGTCGTAAAGGGTTACGTCGACGCTAGCTTCGACACAGATCTGGATAACTCAAAGTCACAAACCGGATACGTGTATATTTTGAATGGAGGAGCAGTAAGCTGGTGTAGTTGCAAGCAAAGCGTCGTGGCGGGATCTACATGTGAAGCGGAGTACATGGCAGCCTCGGAGGCAGCACAGGAAGCAGTCTGGATGAAGGAGTTCATTACCGACCTAGGGGTGATTCCCAATGCGTCGGGCCCGATGACTCTCTTCTGTGACAACACTGGAGCTATTGCCCTTGCAAAGGAGCCTAGGTTTCACAGGAAGACCAGGCATATCAAGCGTCGCTTCAACTCCATTCGTGAAAGTGTTCAAAATGGAGACATAGATATTTGTAAAGTACATACGGACCTGAATGTAGCAGATCCGTTGACTAAACCTCTCCCTAGGGCAAAACATGATCAACACCAGGACGCAATGGGTGTTCGATTCATCACAATGTAACTAGATTATTGACTCTACTGCAAGTGGGAGACTGTTGGAAATATGCCCTAGAGGCAATAATAAATGGTTATTATTATATTTCTTTGTTCATGATAATAGTCTATTATTCATGCTATAATTGTATTGTCCGGAAATCGTAATACATGTGTGAATGCATAGACCACAACGTGTCCCTAGTAAGCCTCTAGTTGACTAGCTCGTTGATCAACAGATAGTCAAGGTTTCCTGACTATGGACATTGCATGTCATTGATAACAGGATCACATCATTAGGAGAATGATGTGATGGACAAGACCCAATCCTAAGCATAGCATAAAAGATCGTGTAGTTTCGTTTGCTAGAGCTTTTCCAATGTCAAGTATCTTTTCCTTAGACCATGAGATCGTGCAACTCCCGGATACCGTAGGAGTGCTTTGGGTGTGCCAAACGTCACAACGTAACTGGGTGACTATAAAGGTGCACTACGGGTATCTCCGAAAGTGTCTGTTGGGTTGGCACGGATCGAGACTGGGATTTGTCACTCCGTGTGACGGAGAGGTATCTCTGGGCCCACTCGGTAATGCATCATCATAATGAGCTCAATGTGACTAAGGCGTTAGTCACGGGATCATGCATTGCGGTACGAGTAAAGAGACTTGCCGGTAACGAGATTGAACAAGGTATTGGGATACCGACGATCGAATCTCGGGCAAGTAACATACCGATTGACAAAGGGAATTGCATACGGATTGATTGAATCCTCGACACCGTGGTTCATCCGATGAGATCATCGTGGAACATGTGGGAGCCAACATGGGTATCCAGATCCCGCTGTTGGTTATTGACCGGAGAGGCGTCTCGGTCATGTCTGCATGTCTCCCGAACCCGTAGGGTCTACACACTTAAGGTTCGGTGACGCTAGGGTTGTAGAGATATATGTATGCGGAAACCCGAAAGTTGTTCGGAGTCCCGGATGAGATCCCGGACATCACGAGAGGTTCCGGAATGGTCCGGAGGTGAAGAATTATATATAGGAAGTCAAGTTTCGGCCACCGGGAAAGTTTCGGGGGTTACCGGTATTGTACCGGGACCACCGGAAGGGTCCCGGGGGTCCACCGGGTGGGGCCACCTATCCCGGAGGGCCCCGTGGGCTGAAAGTGGAAGGGAACCAGCCCTTAGTGGGCTGGGGCGCCCCCCTTGGGCCTCCCCCCATGCGCCTAGGGTTGGGAACCCTAGGGGGGAGCTTCCCCCTTGCCTTGGGGGGCAAGGCACCCCTTTCCACCACTTGGCCGCCGCCCACCCAACCCTAGATGGGTTTTGGCCGCCCCCCCCCCCCCCTCCCAAGGGGGCCTATATAAAGGGGGAGGGAGGGCAGCAACCAACAGCCTTGGGCGCCTCCCTCCTCCCCTGCAACACCTCTCTCTCTCTCGCAGAAGCTCGGCGAAGCCCTGCCGGAGACCCGCTACATCCACCACCACGCCGTCGTGCTGCTGGATCTCCATCAACCTCTCCTTCCCCCTTGCTGGATCAAGAAGGAGGAGACGTCGCTGCACCGTACGTGTGTTGAACGCGGAGGTGCCGTCCGTTCGGCACTCGGTCATCGGTGATTTGGATCACGGCGAGTACGACTCCGTCATCCACGTTCATTGGAACGCTTCCGCTCGCGATCTACAAGGGTATGTAGATGCACTCCCTTCCCCTCGTTGCTAGTATACTCCATAGATGCATCTTAGTGAACGTAGGAAAATTTTAAAATTATGCTACGATTACCAACACTTCCACCACAAGACCACAAGCAAAAAGGCAAGGATAAGCTTCAAGAGGAGATTGATGCATTTGAAGAAGCTCCCAAGGCCTTGGTCAAGATGGTTCCCACGACTACATCAAGTTCAACTTCATCAAGTACGACTACAACTCCAAGGACTCCCATCAAGATGATGTGGACCCCGAAGAAGAAGAACTAGAGGGTTCTTGAGGGTGACTCCGCCAATATACTCCATTCATATCATTTTGGCAAGGACAAGTGCAAACAATTTCCACATCTTGCACTAGTTCAAGGAGTCACAAACCCTCTTGGTGGTAAGACAAGGGACAAGATAACCTAATGCTTTCATGGACATCATCTTGTGTGAGCATCACTCTATGTCTATGGATATCCTTGTTTGTTCCTTGTAGGACTAACCCATGTAGGTATTGAAAGTGCAACTCACTCTAATGGATTGCTCCGGATGATCTATATCAACATTGAGCATCCAGATATTCAACATCTACATGAAGTCATCATCGACAAAACCCAAGGTTAGTTCATCCCTCTTAGGGGGGATATCACATCTAGGGGGAGCTTTACTCTAAAAATTGAGCTAAAGCAACTCTAATGGTGTGAACACAACAATGCTTTATGTAAAAGTGGTAACCCCACTTGCGCTTAAATGATGAGTATGACCTATGACCAAATGTTCCCATTTGACTCCTAAGTCAATTTACTCATATATAGATGACCTAGTCATCGCCAATTGCTTGATAGATGCTAGAGTGTTTGTGCATGCTTTGTCACATATTTCATTTGCCATTTTATTTTGTGAGCATGTTGATTGCATATTTTACTCATTCGAGGACATCCATTTGTTGCTTTTATTGTTTGGCTCTTTTTCTTTTGCCAAATGGATGGACAAGAATGCCTAAGAACTTCCTCTAGCTATCTATGCTTTTCTCGTCTCAAACTCTATTCATGCTACATCACAAAGTTTGATCAAGTCAGATTCGAACACTCTGTGTGAGGAGCACTCGGAGTTCCCGATTGGTCATAGACTTAAACTTCCAAAACCTCTCTGTGCATTTCGGTCTGACCGATTCATCCTTTTCAGTCTGACCGAGTTCGCTGAGTTGATCTAGGTTTTCAATCTCGGTGCAACCGATTAGAACATTTCGGTCACACCGAGTTGCAGTAACCGCTTGCGATTCTGCATCTCAGTGCCACCGAGTTGTTCCACTCGGTCACACCGACTGTGTCAGGATATATATACCGATGGGTTGAACTTTGGAAAGTTCTCCAAAACCCTTCATCCCGCGTGTGTCCTGCTCTGCCGCCTCGGGTCTCCGGATCGTCCTCTCGTCGCCAGCAACCTCCCGCCACTGGTCTCCATCGCCATCAATGGAATTCAACCCCGTCGTTGCCGCCGTAGCGAACTCACCGCCAAACTAGGGTATGAGTTCGACCCCTTGTGCATTCTTTTTACCTCTGATTCTTAGCACAAGGTCAATGCCATGTTCTTTACACGTTTGAGATCATCCTGTCCAGCAAGAACATCCTTTAGATTAGATTAGATTCGAATATTTAGGGTTAGGTTTCCGCCAAACTCATCTCGGACCGATCGAGTTGTGGAAATCGGTCTCACCGATTTGGCCTAGGCCATTGCACTTGCACTTTTCGGTCTGACCGAAAGTAGCAAATCGGTGTGACCGAGTTCAACTCTCTGTGAAACCCTAACAATCTCGGAGTCACCGAACTGTGTCTCAGTCTGACAGATTTCACCAGTTTAGACACCAAAAGTTGCTTCGGTGTCACTGAGTTTAACAAATCCGTAGCTCCGAAATGCTTTCTGTGGAAAACCAAAACTAAGTTCTTGACTCATTTGTTTTGCAAAGATTATGCACTTTGTGATGCTCATCCACTCTACCTCATCTATATCTATTCACAGGGTCTACTGTCAGTTTGCTTTGCCAGAATGTCTGACCAGAGTGATAGCCAAAACAAGTCAGAGGAGCAGATGAACCTGAGTGAGGGCACTAGTCCCTCTAGCAGCTATGATGAGGGCAGCAGGAGCACTCCAAGAAATTTTCCCAAAGCAGCTACAAGGTCAAGGAGGAAGAGAAACTCTAAATCAGAGGATGAGGACTATGTTGCTGCTGAGGAGGAAGTGAGCTCCAAGAAAAAGGTTGTCAAGAAGGAGTTTGGCACAGTTGCATCCACTAAGCCAGGACTGAACAAGAAGGCTCCAGCAAAAAGAGTTCCTATGTCTAAGGCCAGAGCATCAACTCAGGAAACCATGGAGTTCACACTTGAACCAAAGGAAGTTGGTGAAGGCAAGAAGAGCAAAGAGAGGGTCAAGAAGACCATTGCCAAAGTTCTTGGCAGATCCTCAATGATGAGAGATCCAGCTGAAGATGAAGAAGAGGAAGAAGAAGATGTTGCACCAGCATCAAAGTCTCAAAAACTTATGGGAGATGCCGTCAAGTCTGGGGCTGACCCTTCAAAGCCCAAAACAGCTCCCAAAGCTTCTGCTCCAGCTCCAAAGACTGCACCCAAGAGGAGCACAAGGAACATTTCAGCTGCAGAAAAGAACAAGGCCCCAGTGCCTGAGATTGATGAAGAAGATGCTGAAGCCCAAGTGCTTAGGAAGCTCAAACCTAAGATTCCAGATCATAATGACAGTCATCCAGTGGCAGAAGACATGAACATCAGGAAGGATGCAGGTCTCAGACTTTGGAGACAATCTGATCCATATGTTGTGAGGAGAAGGACTGCAGTGGACTACAGGTTCCATACCAAAGAGCAGCAAGATTTCTATGAAACCATCTTGCTTGATAAGAAGCCCATTGTTTGTGATATGAAGTGGGCAGATTGGGATTACATTGATGAGAATTAAGAACATTTTCCAGGTGTGCATGAAAGTTTCAGATCATGTGGAGTGGACAAGTTTGTGGGTCAGAAGCTGACCAAGTGGAACGATGAACTCATCATGCAATTCTACTCCACAGCACACTTCTATCCAGATGGTAGAATTTTTTGGATGTCTGAGGGTACAAGGTACCAATCAACAGTTGATGAGTGGGCCAAATTAATCAATGCCCCTGAAGATCATGAAGATGACTTGTATGTCTATGTCAAAAAGAAGAAAGACCAGAACTCAATGGCCAACATGTACAAGGACATTCCAGATAAAGCCCTGGAAACTCATAGGCTTGGGTCTATTCATTATTTGTTGTCTGGTTTGGCCACAATTAACACTATCTTGAGGCATACCTCATTGCGAAAATCTGGAGATCACAAGATGATCAGAGGCCATTCTATCAACTTGCTGCAACTGTTTGATGTGCCCCAAAAGTTTAAAGTCATGAGCCTGATTGTGGAAACAATCAAGAGGACAGTTGCAGATCAGAAGAGATCATGTGGGTATGCTCCACATATTCAGGTGCTCATCAACTACAAGATGGGCACAGGCACCTACCTATTGGACAAGGAGCATTTACCCTTGAGACCAGATTTTAGGACAACACTGTTGTCATGAATGAAGATGATCCCACATCTGTGCAGGCACAAGCAAAGAGAGAGAAAGCTAAGGCTGACAAAGCTGCAAAGATGCCAAGTGTTGAAGAGCCATCTCAAGTGTTTCTCAAGACCAAACAAGGTCAACTTGGATATCTGATTCAAGCAACCTTGAGGATAGAGAAGGGCTTGGCCACCCTGACCCATAACCAAGAGAGCTTGCAAAGGATCATTGAAACTAAGTTCTATCATCTTGATATTAAAGTGATAGAGATGCAAAAAGCAGTTGAGCAGCTCCAGGAAGAAGCTGAGGAGAGGAAAGGGCAGGCTACCAGAGATGCCTTCAGAGAGTGCCAAGAGGGAAGAGATCTTCTGCAGTGCTAGTGCCTGACACAAGAGCAACTTCATCAGCACCTGCAGCCACAGCATCAGTGCCACCTCCAGTTGCAACTCCACCAGCTCCAACAACTTCCACAGATGCATTCGTCCTTGGAGTCCTCTCAACACCACCTCCCGAAGATCAAGCCTAGAGAGACGCATAGCACTATGCATTTTCAACTTTTTGGTAACTTGTTGCCAAAGGGGGGGAAATGTATAGATCATAGGCTTCGAGAGAGTGTGTTTTTGCTTCTTTTGTCTCTCTTGCTATTTGGTTGATACTTTTGTGTGCTTGCTTAATACTTTATGTCTATGTTTGTGAGATACTTGTATGATCATGTGTTTGATCATATCCTACTTAATGCTTATGCTTGAATGATGCTATTATTTATATATCTTGTATGATCATTCACTTTGCCTTGGTGATGAGTGCATATTTCTACCTTCTATCATTTTGAGCGCTCCACCAAGATGTATGTGACATGGAAGAGTAACTCATGATCCTAATCAATTGTGCATTTGCATTCAAAAGCAAATTTTAAATAATGCACAAATTTAGGGGGAGCTCTTACTTATCACATACTTCTCAAAGCGACGATGTATTTCAATCTTATTATCATTTGCCGAAGCTTTGATCTATATGTTGTCATCAATTACCAAAAAAGGGAGATTGAAAGTGCAACTATCCCTGGGTGGTTTTGGTAATTCCTAACAACATATAGCTCATTGAACTAATGCTATTTCAAGATGATCATTTCAGAAAGTTCAATGATTAGCATGGCATGGACTAGGAATGTGGACCCCTCAAAATGCTAAGGACACATATTGGCTCAAGCTCAAGACTCTACATTTTCATTTTAGTGATCCAAGATCACATTGAGTCCATAGGAAAAGCCAATACTATTAAAAGGGGATGAGGTGTTGCTTAATGGCTTGCTTGCTCAAAATGCTTAGTGATATGCTCCAAAAGCCCTCAACCACTTTCTCATATCCACATATGTCCGAAACCAAAAGTCAAACTCGGCCCCACCGATTCGATCTATCCGGCGCCACCGAGTTCATTTGACATAGCCACTGCCAGAAACCCTAGTCACTTCGGTCTCATCGATAGGGATCTCGGTCTCACCGAGATGGGATTGCAAACTCTCTGTTTCCCTTCGTTACGTTTTGGTCTAACCGAGATGAGCGATCGGTCCCACCGAGTTCGCAATGCAAACTCTCTGTTTCCCTTTCATAACGTTTCGGTCCCACCGAAATGACCAATTCGGTCCCATCGAGTTTGCCTGACCAACTCTCTGTTTGCCTATTACAGAAATCGGTCCTACCGAGTTTATGTGATCAGTCTCACTGAGATTACGTTATGCCCTAACCCTAATGAAATCGGTCCCACTGAGTTGACATGTCGGTCCCACCGAAAATCCTAACGTTCACATTTTGAACTAAATCGGTCTGACCGAGTTTCATGAGTCAGTCCCACCGAGTTTGGTAAATTGTGTGTAACGGTTAGATTTTGTGTGGAGGCTATAAATACCCCTCCACCCACTCTTCATTCAAGGGGAGAGCCATCAGAACATGCCTACACTTCCAGCATACATTTTCTGAGAGAGA
The DNA here is from genome assembly GCF_002575655.3 of Aegilops tauschii subsp. strangulata. Classification (NCBI taxonomy): domain Eukaryota; kingdom Viridiplantae; phylum Streptophyta; class Magnoliopsida; order Poales; family Poaceae; genus Aegilops; species Aegilops tauschii. Next base: position 212,276,910 of record NC_053040.3, read on the forward strand.
ACAACCTACTCATGTGTTGAGACCAAGTTATTCCATTCCAACACAAGAATCTTGATCTCTAGCCTTCCCCAAGTTGCTTTCCACTCAAATCATCTTTCCACCAAATCCAAATCTGTGAGAGAGAGTTGAGTGTTGGGGAGACTATCATTTGAAGCACAAGAGCAAGGAGTTCATCATCAACACACCATCTATTACCTTTTGGAGAGTGGTATCTCCTAGATTGGTTAGGTGTTACTTGGGAGCCTCCGACAAGATTGTGGAGTTGAACCAAGGAGTTTGTAAGGGCAAGGAGATCGCCTACTTCGTGAAGATCTACCCAAGTGAGGCAAGTCCTTCATGGGTGATGGCCATGGTGGAATAGACAAGGTTGCTTCTTCGTGGACCCTTCGTGGGTGGAGCCCTCCGTGGACTCGCTCAACAGTTACCCTTCGTGGGTTGAATTCTCGATCAACGTGGATGTACGATAGCACCACCTATCGGAACCACACCAAAAATCTCCGTGTCTACATTGTGTTTGCTCCCTCCAAACTCCTCCCTTTACCTTCATATGCAAATGTTTTACATTCCGCTGCTATACTCTTAGACTTGCATGTGTAGGTTGATTGCTTGACTTGTCCTAAGTTGCTAAAATCTACCAAAACTTAAAATTGGGAAAAGGCTAGATTTTTATTTGGTCAAGTAGTCTAATCACCCCCCCCCCCTCTAGACATACTTTCGATCCTACAATCACCTAGAGGCCAACTAAAAAGCCACGATGGTAGCGAAGCAACCCGCCGCCCACCAGGCTCTCAGGTCCTCGATGATCATGCTCACAACTCCAGCCAGATGTCTAGCTTGTATTGCTTCCGATTTGGTTAAATTGCATCTGCTTAGCTTACACATTATACCTTTGAATATGACATGCCTTCTTGTTTTTGGTACATACTAGTACATCTGTCTATTAACCATGTTCTTACATCAAACTAATGTTCTTGTGTATCCCTCATCAATCACTTATGATGAGACAGTCACGCTAGTGGGTTACTGTGAGAAAATATGCTCTTTTAAAGAATGCAGTGTCAGCCTCCCCACATGATTCTCAAGAAATGGCAAGGCTATATGAAGATAGTGAACATAGCTTTGTAGTTGATGACCGCATTTCCCCTACACCAGCATCACAGGTGCTTGCTCTAAATTGGCAGCGTGATATGTGGTTGCATGTTGCATATGGTGTCTAGATTGTAATTCTTCCAATCTGGTTAAATTGCATGTGCTATTCTGCTTAGTTTAAACAGTATACCTGTTAATGTGACATGCCTTCCTGTTTTTAGTACATAGTACATCTGTCTATTAAGCATGTCCTTACATAAAACTATTGTTTTTTTGTTTCACAGATCAATCAATATGACGAGACACGTTTAGTATATGCAGTGATATTGGTTGCATCTTTCATATGATTTATAGCATGTGCTGGTTCTAATTTGTTGAAATGACATTTATGATGGGACACTTTTAACTTGGCAGAGTCATATTGGTTGCATCTTTCATGTGGTGTCTAGCTTGCATTGCTTCTTATTTTTGAAATGGCTTCTGCTTAGTTTACACAAATAGTTGTGAATATGTCATGCCGTCCTGTTTTTCGTACATATTCCATCCTGGTATCATGTGTTTGCCTTACATCAAAGTAGTGATTGTCAGTATCATGCACGAATGACTTCTGAAGAGTGAATTTTATTGCTTTTTCTTGTCGGTTTTACTTGACAATTCAAAATCAATAAAGCGGAAGGAAATTAGCAAGGCAGTGGATAAAGGTGCTCCTTCCAAACGGAGGGCCTCTACAGATTCTACTCCGCCACCCCCCCCCCAAGAATATTTGCAAGACAACACATGCATAGAAACTCAACGTAGTTGTGTTGATGATGACCACGTCTCCCCGAGTGCACCATCACAGGTGCTCCCTCTAACTTGGCACTATTATATGCGGTTGCATGTTATCGATGATGTCTGGCTTGTGTTGCTTCTAATTTTGTTGAATTCCATTTGTGTAAGTGCATCTAGTGCCCCTTAGTGATTTTGGTGTATTGAAGACTTATAGGTTAAGGGACTAATGTGTTTATGAGTGTACACAGGTCTATAAGTCTATGAGGAGTTTGATATTTACAGAGAAAGTCAACCCCTAAAAATGAAGTTCTTCGACTGAAGACTTTGGATTTCTAAAGACTTTCTGAAGACTTTGAAAGTGAAGAAATTGGTGTGACCTTGAAGACTTGGTATTCATTTGAGGAACATGAAGCGTGAAGACTTTTGTTTTCGTAGTTTCATTTTCTCTTTCTTGAGTCATAGGAAACACCGTACTGTTAAAGGGGGTCGAGGAAATACTAAGGAAAAATTTCCATGTGATGCTCAACTCAAAATCCTACACCTACCAATCCCTTCGAGTGAAGCCATTGGAAATCTCATAAAGTTCAGTCATATTCTTCAGTGACAGAGACGAAGTTCTTCTGGTCTCTGAGGAATTTGTTCTGACTGAGGAGTTAGGAATTCGCCAGTGCGGATTGCCTACACAGTGAGGAACATGATAGCCCTGAGGAATTTGATACTCAAATTTCCGACCGTTGATGTGCTATGCGCCAGCTGTCCCAAAATATCTACCCACCTAACGGTCATATCATTGAAGGGCATTTATCTCTTATCATGACGGGCTGCTCCCTAGGCTATAAATAGCCGCCCCCTACAACCACTAGCTGGTTGGCTGCTCCGAGAGAAACTGACACTTGTCATTTGAGAGCATCCCATCCTCCGAGGACTTTGAGCGAAAATCATCAAGTGAGGAAAACCCAAACCCAAACACCTACAAACCCCAAGTGATTGAGCATCACTGAAGAGATTGATCCTGCGTGGATCCGACGCTTGTTACCTTTGAAGACTGTGCTTCTTCCATACGGTTAGGCGTCATGGTCTAGAGCATCCAAGAGGAAATTATGGATCGCCGAGTGACCGAGTTTGTGAAGGTTCGGAAGTCACCTGAAGACTTACTACAAGTGATTGGGCGAGGTTTGTGTGACCTTAGCTCAAGGGGAATACGGTGAGGACCAAGTGTCCTGGACTGTGTGTTCAGGACTGGGTGTCCGGGACTGTGTGTCCTCAGGTTTAAATACCTAGCCGCCCTAACCAGGTGTACAACTGAGACAACAGTTGGAACTAGTCTACCAAATCATTGTCTTCACCAAGCTTACTGGTTCTATTTCCTCAACTCCTTCATTTCCTCATAACTGTGTTGTGCTCTTGTTCATATCTGTGTTTGAAGACTTTGACTGAAGACTTTCTCAATTTCCTCAGTTCAATTTCTTCAGTCTGTTTGTCTTCATCCTGTGTTATCCTGTGTTTACGCTTTCTGTACTCCGTGCTTGTCTTCATTTCATCATGATGACTATGCTTGTGTTCTGCTATGCATACTTTTGATTACTTATTCCGCTGCAAGTAGTTCTTCGCTAAGGAATTTCCTCACTAGCAAATTCCTCAGTGAAGAATTCATAAAAATCGCCTATTCACCCCCCCCCCCCTCCTCTAGTCGATATAACACACTTTCAATTTGCTTACTTTAGACATTATACTTGTGAATAAGACATGTGTTCCTGTTTCTAGAACATACAATATCTGTCTATCACACCATGTTCTTACATCAAAGTACTACTGTTGTGTAACCTGCAACAATCACTTATCATAAGACACGTTTGACTTGGGAGTGTGATATAGGTTACATCTCGCATTCTTTTCTAGCTTGTACTACTTCTAATTTGTTGAAATGGCACTTATGGCGAGACAATTTTAACTTGGTAGAGTGATATTCGTTGCATCTTTCATATGGTGTCTAGCTTTCATTGCTTCTAATTTGTTGAAATGTCTTCTACTTAGTTTACACATCATAGTTGTGAGTATGCAATGCTGTCCTTTTTTCTTACGCATTCAATCATCCTATCATGCGGTCGCCTTAAAGTAGTGCTCGTCAGCATCCTGCATCAATGAGTTCTGAAAAGCAAAAAAATTCATTTTTCTTGTGGGTTTGACTTGACAAGGCAATACAATTAAGAAATAGGAAGGAAAAATATATGGCATGGACATATGGCGATCTTCCGGCGAAACCGGCGTCCCAGGTGCTTTCTCTAGCTTGGCAGTGTGATATTGTCTTGCATCTTGCATACGGTGTCTCACTTGTATTGATTGTAATTTTATTAAATTACTTCTACTTAGTTTTCACAAAAAGTTGTGAATATGCCATGTCGTCCTGTTTTTCGTACATATTCCATCCTCGTATCATGTGTTTGCCTTACATCAAGGTAGTGATTGTCAGTATCATGCATGAATGAGTTCTGAAGAGTGAAATTTATTGCTTTTTCTTGTCGGTTTTACTTGACAATTCAAAATCAATAAAGTGGAAGGAAATTAGCAAGGCAGTGGATAAAGATGCTCCTTCCAAACGGAGGGCCTCTACAGATTCTACTCCGCCACCCCCCAAGAAGATTTGCAAGACAACACATGCATAAACACTCAATGTAGTTGTGTTGATGATGAGCACGTCTCCCCTAGTGCACCATTACAGGTGCTCCCTCTAACTTGGCACTGTTATATGTGGTTGCATGTTATGCATGATGTCTAGCTTGTATTGCTTCTAATTTTGTTGAATTCCATCTACTTACTTTACACATTATACTTGTGAATAAGACACGTGTTCCTGTTTCTAGAACATACAATATCTGTCTATCACACCATGTTCTTACATCAAAGTACTACTGTTGTGTAACCTGCAACAATCACTTTTCACAAGAGATGTTTAACTTGGGAGTCTGATATAGTTTACATCTCACATTATTTTCTAGCTTGTACTACTAATTTGTTGAAATGGCACTAATGACGAGACAATTTTAACTTGGTAGAGTGATATTCTTTGCGTCTTACATATGGTGTCTAGCTTTCATTGCTTCTAATTTGTTGAAATGCCTTCTGCTTAGTTTACACATCATAAGCTGTGAAATGCAATGATGTGAATATGCAATGGCACTAATGATGAGAGACCTTTAACTTGGTAGTGTGATGTTGTTTGCATCTTGCATATGATTTATTTCTTGTACTGCTTCACATTTGTTTAAACGCCAGTTATGACGAGACACTGTTAACTTGGCAGAGCGATAATTGTAGCATCTTTCATATGGTGTCTACCTTCCATTGCATTGCTTCTAATTTATTGAATTGCCTTCTGCTTAGTTTACACATCATAGTTCTGATTATCTCATGCAGTCCTGTTTATCATACATATTACATCCTCCTATCATGTGGTTGTCTAACATCAAAGTTCAGTTTGTCTGTATCACACATCAATTTGTTCTGAAGAACTAAATTTTTATTCCTTTTTCTTGTCGGCTTGACTTAACATGGCACAGAGAAAGAGGAAGGAACACAGAATGACAGGGGATGGTGTTAGTACTAAGGACATACAGAAACGGAAGCAGAAGAATTATGCAGATTCTGCTGTATAGATGGTGCAATAGAGGTCAAAGTCCAGCGGAAAATTGTATAAATGCAGTATCCCGTGCTACACGAGCTGCAAAACAAGCCAAACAGAAACTAATAGTTGCCACCAAACAAGCAGCAACATCCCTAGTTGTTGCAACACCTTCTATAGTACCACTAGTTGCACGAGTTACTTGTTTATCAAGTCAGCTAGCAGCACGTTCCCAAGCTCCCTTGCCACCTGACACTACTTCCGAAGCACTCTTGACACAAGACGATTTGGCAAGATCAGATGAACCTTGTGAGCTTCAACAGCAAGAATGTAGTTGCTAGAGTCAAGTTACAGTTGCATGCTTCTTTATATGTAGTCTCACAGTTTAATGTACACTAACACTTCCTATGTTCGTTGTTGGACTAGCACCTAGGAGCAAGAGGAAACAAACATCAGGGATAATGCTCGATAGGTTAACTAAATCTAGAGGAGGAAGAATGGAGATCCGTTTTGAGGCAGGTTTAAAAAGGCCACGTGATGCTACAGAGTCAGCCAAGTTAGTATCAGAGGCAGCGGTTGCCGTTAGGTGTCATGCACGTATCCTCCCAACATGGATTCAGTACAGGAATGAAAAAGACGGAACCCAGTTCAACACCTTCCTCGACCATTTATCTGTAAGTATGGTTATGTATGGAAACTAGTAATATCATCTTGCCCTGTCCCATACTTTCTAGGTTGCTGATAATGAGACTACCATAATTTTCAACCGATGAGGGTCAAGTTGGATAGCCAAGATGATGCAACCAGACAATCTTGCACCCATGTTTTCAAGTCTGCTCTGCGACAGTATCGGTATAACTTGAGGAAAACTCACTTTAAAGGCAAGGCTAACAGTGAACTTGCCCAAACATCTCCAGTGGAAAATATATCGGATGAAGACTGGAGAGGCCTCATTAAACACTGGTCTGATCCAAAGTATCAAGTACGTTATATATATGTGTGTGTGTGTGTGTGTGTGTGTGTGTGTGTGTGATCAGATCACATGTTGAACTCCTATTTACGCATGTGCCTCACAAACCTATCTTCTTGTAGGTGAACTGTTCAAAGAACAAGGCCAACCGTACGAAAGTGAAATTCCAACACACGACAGGATCTCGTAGCTATATTGCACACTGCGAGGCTCTTGTAATTAGCTGATGTTTCACTCTTCGTTGTGCCATATTATCATATCTATATTGACTTGTTCCAAATGCAGAGGAAAGCCCGCAAGGACCAAAAAGTACCTGAACCAAATGTTGTGGAAATCTTCAAGGACTGTCACACCAGCAAGACGAAGGGCATGAGTACACCAGTCAAAGCCGCTATTGTAAGTCCTTAATCCTCATGCCTTTTAACTACTACTTACTCTGACTTGTGCATTGAACTGCATGGTTTGCAGCCAATGTCTATTACTCTTTTCAATTTTATACACAATTGTCTTAGCGTATCATTGCACCTTACAAGGTTTAAAAGAGAGGAGTGATGTTCCTTTGATCTTGATCTGTAATCTAGTTCTGTGCTGGACTTGCCCATAGAACGTTACAATTGCATGTTTGTCTATGCTCAGTTGTTTTCTGATATGAATGATGTCATACTATGCTTATCGTATTATAAACTTTGTCTCTTTATCCTTAGCTGTCAATACAATGTGAAGAAATAGACAATACATTAGCCATGGTACATGGTCATATGTTTGGAACCTGGTTTTATTATGTACTTTGCAGTAAAATACAACTAATATTTTACACGGGTTCACCAAAATAAGTTTTGTATATAGACCAAAGCTATTTTGTTTGGTTTTGCTGCCTCCTTAATATCTTCTGTTCTGGTACTACTAATGTAAAAACTCAACTTTTCAGCAAGCTATGGAAAAAATGGTGGAACCGCCACCTTCTCAAGGTGAGGGGGCAACTATAACCGCAATGTCACCTCTTGCTGTAGTGGGTCAGTACCTGTCCACTAACAGTGCCAAAAGCACGTTCCTGTGTAATACTGGGTTGGTTGTTAAGGCAATCTCGTCCAAACTGCCTCATGATCAAGATATGCAAGCTCAAAACAATGTTATATCTAAGCTCCAGACACAAGTCCATTCCCTAACAAAGACCCTTTGTGAAACAAGGACAACCGTTGTTCGATGTCGTCAGGATATGCATGGTTTTGAAACTAGACTATTAGATATTTGCTATGTTGTTCAGGAGCCTAGGACACAAGAAGGCGAAGGTTATGGTGCTCCATCGGAGAGTACAGCATGAAAACGTAGCAGTCATGTCAAATGAACTGAGCTTCTAAACTTATGGTGGTGCATTTTATATTACTGTTTAGAAACTAGTCTTCTTTTTCCCTGGTTTGCTAGTGGTCGCAACAACCATGGGCCATATACGGACCGTGGTAACCTTGAGCCTGCTACATGCCATAGGATCCATGGGCCTCTCCTACGGGTTGTCGGATAAATGGGCCTCCAACGGGCCGTAGAATCGGTGGGCCTCGGGCCATCGAATAAATGAGTCCACATGGGCCGTAAATGGGCGTAATTCGTATCGGGCTAGCACGGTAATGGGCCGTTAACAGGCCGAGAGACAGCAAAGGCTTAATTTGTCACAGGCATAACGGGTCATTAATGGGCCAGAATATAGGACGGGCTGGAAATGGCGCAACAGGTTAACAGGCCACAAACGGGCTGATTCTAACCACGGGCCGAATTTGGCCCATTAGGGGAACATGCTAGTAACGGGACGGAAGTAAACGAGGGCCAGAAAGAAGCCCAAGAACGTATGGGCTGTCAGTAGGCCGAAAGCTAACACGGGCTGGAAACGGCCCATGTGAATCATGGGACGTTAATGGGTACAAAAAAATTTACTGTTCATTATCGCCCAGAGTCACCGTGGGCCACTAAAGGGCCTAAAGATACGAAAGTCCTCATATAGGTCGAAAGACGTCGTGTGCCATACATGGGCCAAAAGTGAAACGGGCTGGTGTTATATTCGACAGCCCACATGACGATGTTGGGCCGATTTCGGGAAGGCCCTAACGGGCCGTGAGTTACCGAGCCGTAAAATGGGCTATATGCAAACAGACCATTAAAAAGCTTTTCATGGGGCGGCCCGCTAACTTGTGACCAAGTCAAACGGGCCGGCCTTTGTAAGCTAAATGGGCTAGTGTTGGGCCGTCGCACATGTCGACATATCATAGGCGCCTATCTGACCCAATGACGAGCTGACACGTGTTTCCTTCGGCCAATGAGAATTTTACACGTGGAAAATCCCCATTGGTTCGGGCTGTTAACGGGTTATCGGATCCAAAACTGGACCCGATAGCTTAACGGCGACCCGTTAAGGTGAATGACATGTGTCAGTTACCCTTGACGAAAGCACTTCCATGACGCGTCATTTATCGTCATGGAAGGGAACACTTCCGTGATGATAATTTTGGTATTGCCATGGAACACTTCTACGACAGCACAGGTATGACTATCTTGATTCTGTCATAAAATCGTCATGGATGTACATGCATGACAGAAAACGTGACCTACTGTGACAAACACGTATCATCACGGAAGTGTATTTTTTTTGTAGTGTGTAGCACCTCGTTGTACTAGTGACCTTTCCAATATAGTTGCCGCTTTGTATTGTTCTCATAGGCTCTTCCTCCTCATCAAGCGGATAATAGTTCCTATTTTTCTTCGTCATATAGAACCATTTCTCGTCAATATGAGCAATGTTGTGCATGGTCTTGAATTTAGGCCTTCTAGTTTCTATTGTAGTCTCATCGAGCATTGGCAAGGAAAATTTCATCCTATCCTTCTTTTTTTTCCTTCAGAACTGGCTTCACATAGTTTGTATGCCTACTTATCAACTTCAGCATGAACTTTCTATGGAGTGTGGTAGGGCTACATCCTAGCTGCCAAGCTAGTGATCTGATACTAGACCTCTTGTTCAGTGGGATGGTCGGGATTTGCTCTAGATTGGTGTCCTTTGGCTTTCTTCCACAGTTTCCTTTTCTCTGACTGGAAACATCCACCTCTAAACCTTGTCAATTTTCTTCATCGCTTTCTTCCAAATTCTTTGTATATTCCAGACACCTACTCCAAAGAAATCAACAATGTTCTTCTTATCATCTCTATTAAACTTTTTCCCTCTACTCATACATAGTGTGTGCAATGCAACATAAGCAGCATATTTTTGCTTGTCATCAAGGCTATCCCTTTTTTGAACTGCTTGCTCAACACCTGCACGAAGAAATAGCACAAAGGAAAAATGATGAAATGATCAATATGATCAAACTTTAGGAGTACAACAATAAATGATCAAAATTTAGGACTACAACAATAAATGAAATGATCAAATGATCAGTTAACTGAAAATATTCATGAGTACTCTTCCTGTTCATTTTCAGAAAACAGGAGTCTACTGCATCTTCACCTAATGATCAAGTCTGTACCTGCATCTTGAAAATTTTCATCTCCTACTCCTGCATCTTCAATCATCTCATCTCCATCTTCTGTAGGTGGACTATAGTTGAGTCTGGATATCCATGAGAACTCCTTCTATTGTTGCTTTGAACTTGCCTCCTGCAAATTATTCAAATGCTCGATTAACATCTTTTACATGCAATTGTGTGTCAACCAAGCAGTTGCAAGCAGGCAAGAGAATAATATGCAATTCAGAATAATACAGAGTTAATATAGGAGTTTCTTTATTCAATATGCAAAATCTCTTTATATGAGTCTGTTTGTTTGCTTTTATCTAACTTCATATGTTCACATTTCAGATTCTCTAAATTGTGAGTCTGTTTGTACTGAGGCATTCTTTCTGCATTCTCATTCAAGTCTTGAATTACTAAAGTAATGACTCACTTTTCAAATATTTTGGAGAGGCTACCTAAATGGTGCAAGATGGATACATTAGGAATTCAGGCAACACAAGGTTAGGTAACTACTGTACTTGAATTTATCTGAATTTTACAAGGCAAACTGAAAATTTGCAAGAGTTTTTCTTGATGTTATACTGTTGTCCCATTTTGGAACCGCAAGCTACACACACACACACAGAGAGAGAGAGAGAGAGAGAGAGAGAGAGAGAGAGAGAGAGAGAGAGAGAGAGAGAGAGAGAGAGTCAAAATGACAAGATGTTATAGTGCTGTCAAAACTGAAAACTGACACGTGGCCGACCATTTTGTGAAGTTGCATTCATAATTTTCATAAATTCAGTACAAATCCATATATCACACAAAACTGATCAGTGCATCATCGAGCCATTACATTCATCACATAAACTGTTTGTGGTGTGTGCATACTGTTAGTTGAAGTTGATCTCCAGATTGTAGAGCAGTAAGGAACATCATGGCAATTGAGATCCAATTATTCAAATAAAGGCTAGCTTTTGTTTTTCTGTGACTGTCTATGTTCAGCACTTGAGGGTAGACATCAGGAAGGCCTTGACAGACCAAATTTTGATGATTTTAGTAAAGGCCTTGATAGACCAAATTTTGTACTCCTGGGAGTATAGATGGAAATTAATTGAGTAGTGTAGTGACATGGAGTAGTGTAGTGGCCATGTAGTGACCAAAATTTTCAAGCTATTCATGGAAATCTTCAGACTTGTCCCTCACAAGCTATTCATATGCTCATTTCCTGTTATTGTGTTAATTACTTGATTGTGTCTATGTAGGTGGAAGACAATCGAGGTAGAAGAGGATTGATCGAGGATTCAAATTTTGAACGGGGGTATTAAGGTCATTTGTCAGGTTTTCATCCGGTCGAAACAAAGGCCCCAACAACCTATATTTCCGTATAGAGGGAGTAAAATGGAACTCGGCTCATGGGGGCTCCTTTCCTTCAGTTCTAAGAGGACTTTGGTATCACCGTGGACTTCACCTCCGTCGCTCACCCGCACTCCAACAAACAGGAGCATGAGGTCAAACCCCACGTATCTTGGTCTGGTTGATAGTAAAACACTGCTGGATTGTACTCAAGCACAATTGGGTATGGAAATATACTTCAGGTTCTACTCCATACTTCGGTGGATACACGTATAATCCATGCTTGATTTTACAGGTTGCCTTGCCATAAAAGATAAAATGACTGCATCTACACACTGCATCATCTTTAAATAATTAATGGATTCGTACAAATATGTAGGTTACTAGCTTGAGCGTTTGTGCTCCTACGCTTTTTTCTTCTTCTGAAAAACCTCTCCATTGAATGATACACACAACCATTTTATTAGATATGAATCAAATTCAAATCACCGCGTACCAGATAATAATAAAAATAAAGGCATGACCACAACTGATCAAACCCAAGATTACATAGATAGTCCACATAATTTACAAGTGCCGCAAGCCGAACTAGTTAAATAAAACCTGCACAACTGTTTCTAACCGGCTGCACCCAAAGGCCATAAGCACGCGTGCCGCAGAGATGACCACATACAGATTGAAGTCGTAGCCCTGTAGATGACTGCAAGAAATTATGAATAAATGATCTATTGGAAATGCGCCCATTTCAGCAAATCCATATTGCCTAGAGAATGGCACAAATTCCTACTTGGATTTCACCCTTAGCGTATGATGAATACCACTCAACCAAATTCAAGACAAATTTGGAATACTAAACAAATATGGAATACTCAGCGGTGGTATATTTGTAAGCAACATGAATCGTGCGTCAAATCTAGTCCAAGATCTTCGATAAGAACATCAAGTTCAATATAGATAGTGGGGTACATAGTCTGGTCACAAACTAGAGGTGAGGACCTCTATTTACAGAGCTTTGGAACGCCTTCACACCTCAACTTCTACTTATAGCTAGAACACTAGAAAATTAATAATGAAGGAGAATAGAAGTATCTAGAAGCAGTCAAACAGATGTGACTTCTCTTCTTCTTCTTCTTCTTCTTCTTCTTCTTCTTCTTCTTCTTCTTCTTCTTCTTTTACTTGTCTATTGTTCCTCATCAAGTGAAGAGAAACTGATAAAGACACCAGGCTGGCAGGCAAGATCAGCCTAATAAAGATGTGTGCAGGAAGTTAATTAGTCTATTGGTACATATGATGTACTTCTACAATTTCTGTTGCTTAGTTAGGATGTTATAAACGTCGGTTCATTGCCCTAATGCTCTAGCAATGTACAAGACATGGACAGCAATATCAACAGAGGAATTCAAGAGAGAAAAGAATAGAGAAATAATCAGATAACAAACCGTATTACTAGGATAAGTTTATTCAGTCAAACTGTATTAGGTATCAAGGGCCTAAACATCCATTATATAAGAGTGACATGTATCTGTATTTCAGGCAAGCAATGAGTAATTATCTAGTTCGGCCTCAAAAGCTCATGTCCTCAGTTTCTAGCCTACTTCTCATCTCCAATCAAGTCGAGCCGTACTGGATATCCTCCTGTTTCTGGTTAAATCTGAGATGAATCGCTAATAATTCCATGTCCCCTTGAACGTTTTGAATTATGTATCTTGATAACAGCAACAAAGTGTGACTTCCACAAAAACAATCAGATGGTTTTTCAAGCTACATGTGCTGGATGCATTACAAAGTTACCACAAATGCCATCAAAACATAGGGAAGGAAGCAAGAAAGCAGAAAGGATCAAGGATTCACGACTCAAGTGAAATTGACTGCATTCTGTAGCACTGCAGGATGCCAAAAACAATGACGATTAATATTATAAAATAGTTATCAGGTAAGACCGTGACTACAAATATGACCTCTGAGATTTATAAGATATCTTCTTCACATCTTAAAGGTAGTTAACATGGCACAGTAGAACTCTTACCTGTTTTGGAGTGTATCATCAATGTCAACCAGAACTTTGCCATGACAAGCATCCTTTAATCCAACAACCTAAAAAATCACCAAGTTCTCTCTTTTTGATGTCATGACTCGTCTAACCTGTCTCAGTTGCATAACATAGGATAACCAAATTACAGACTTGCAGTCATCGTGTTGGATACCCTGTAAGTCTTAATTGCAAGAACCCACATATCTGCAGGAACTTGAAATAGGGATACTTGCTTCTTGAACTGTTGATTTTGAATTTTACACAATAGCTTATCCAGTATATGGTTCATGATTTGTTCAGGATTGCAACCCAAGTAACCATGTATTATGCCTGACCAAGATCCCTAACTTGTCATTCAAAAGAAGAAAGCCAGAAATTTTCAATAGTGACTGAACACATAGTTTGATATCATTGGAGCATTGAAATACAATTCAACATTGTAGACAGACTCCGGTACACAAGCTGAAGAACCAGGGCAGATCCCTGCCACCATCATCTTAGAGGACTGACAACCCAACTTGTAGCCCGAGCTGGCTTTCGTATTCGCACTGTTCGCTGAGATCTAGTTTCCAACCGCTCAAGTATTGAGTAAGTTATCGAGTCAGGAGTTAACCCTTGCTGCTTCATAGTCTCATAATGTTTATGAGCTTCTGCTGTCTTCCCATGCCTCTCCAAACAATCAAGTAAGATGTTATAAGTTACAACATTAGGGATGCATCCCTCTGCAATCATGTCAGCAAATAAGCTGCATGCCATATCAACCTTATTAGATTTCCCAAAGCATTCAATCAGTATGCTGTAAGTGAAGACATCAGGATCATATCCCTTCTCCTGCATCTCTTTGAAAAGCATGTGGGCTTCATCAAGATCTCTGTTTTTCCCAAGACAGTTTATCAAAGAATTGTAAGTGATGACATCAGGTTTACAACTGCTAGCGTTCATTTCTTCAAACAATCCAGATGCTTTACCAACTAAGCCAACTCTACCATAGCTTGATATCACAATGTTGTAGGTAAAAAGATCCGGAGCAATCCCGTTAGCTTTCATCTTGTCAAAGAGACTGGTTATGAAAGAGACCTGTTTGAGCTTTCCAAGGGCTGAAAAGACCATATTGTACATGCTAACATCAGTAGCAACCCCTTTTGCAGGCATCATATGTAGGAGATCAATAGCCTCTAATGTTTTTCCTGAATTGCATAACACCTCAAGCATTGATACGAAAGCATCCATGTCTCCGGTTTCATAGGAGTTCCACATCTGACAGAATACATTATGTGCCTCACTTACATGCCCAGATTTGCTAAGTGACTTGACCAAATAAGAATAAATTGATTTGTTCATATATCTATCACAGATATCCAGAACCTCATTTAGTCTGTGCAGTTGTCCTTCTGTTGCCAGAATATCCAATGTAATGCTATATGTGAATTGATTGGGCTGGCAGTCGCTCTCGATCATTTTGGAAAGTACAAAGATTAGCTTGTCCACCATCTTGTTCTTACCAAGAGCCTCAATAAGAGTATTATAAGCAATAAGGTTAAGAGCACATCCTTTTGATACCATTTCATCAAAAAATGAGAGAAATTTAGAAGTCTTCCCAGCCCTCCCAGACATTCTAATTAGTATAGTATATGTGTACGCATCCGGCTCACAGTACTTTTGTTTCATATCTTCAAAGACTTGGTAAGCTTGGTCAACCTGCTTAAATAACAAATATCAGCTGCGAAAATTGAGAAATGGCAATCCTAATGAGATGTGCATATCAAGATGTGTTATATGTCAAATATTATAATCTACGGACGATGGGATGCCCTAGGCTAGTTTTTATGACATGGTGAGCATTAAACACTGAGACAAACAACACAACTTCATGTTTACATTCACTACCAAAAAAGTTAACATTTCACAGATATGCAAGCTTCTTGAAATTGATCCTGGCACCTGATCGATAGAGATGGATCATCGGAAAGCTGAAATACCAGTGCTACATGAGGTGATATTATGGTATCCAACTCAGGGTGTGCATAGTGTAACCATTACGCATTATTGTTCAACAATGGAAGCCATTCTCAACAGCATATTAAGTGAGGCCAAAGATTTATTGCATCTGGCAATCTCAGACTCTCAACTGAGTCAGGCTACAACAATATCAGGCACGTAGCCATGCTCCTAGAACCCCCATACTAAATGCTTTGAGGCTGCGATTAGCATTATGGTAGATCACGGTGATCCTGTTTGTCTCAACAGCTTTTGCCTATTTTAGTGTTAGTTTGATGTGCTTTTGCCTAGTTTTGTGGCTAATTTACTACAGCAGAAATAAAATAACCACATCACAGTTCAAAAACTGAGCTCAAGGTGAGTTAGTGAATTGAAAAAAAAAAGGAAGCTACTGCAAAAGGTTTGGACGGCATACCACAGACATAGTTCAGTATACCAAGTTTTTTTATTTGTAATCAGGGACATGACATCATTGCGATGACACACTGACACTGTTCTAGTATTAATGACAGCTTTGCTTGTGTATGTACACATCATATGTTGGTTACATGACCATCAAGGTGAAAAAGCTTCAGTGGTTGCAATGAGAACTACAGGTTCTCCAGAAGAGGTTCCAATTATTCCAGCGAGGTATGCAGACTCCGGAAGTCCAACATTAACTAGTACTCCCACTGGCCCGAATTACTTGTCGCAGAAATGGATGTATCTTGGGGCAGAAGGAGTACCATCTACCTCCAGAATGGCTAGTATCAACGCTTACATAATAAGCTTTTGCGGTTATCACAATCTAATAAAAATGCTCAACTGACGTCTTGATCAAATAGCATCAATTACAGCACTAACAAAATCCCTCTGGTATTGCAAAATCATCTTTACTAGCCGCTCACAGTCTAGTTAATAGGTATTACCAATTTCATCCCATAAAAGCACTTTGTCAAATGAAAACTCCCCTCAAGCCTTCTCATTCTTAAATCCAAGGGCCTCATAACAATTGTAGGTCAAACAATCACAGCAAAACATGCGAAGACCATGAAAAAAATACAAACTCCTAACTGCAAATAGAAGTACCATCTAAAAATATGTCAAGTGCGCCCATTGTCATACCATTCCAGACTTGGCAAGGGCATCAAGCAGCATGTTATACGCAAATATATCCAGCCTGTACCCCTTTCTGCGCATTTCCTCATAGACTTCGAACCCCTTGGACACCTCCCTGCTCCTCAAATGAGCCTGCAGAATGCACTTGTAGGTGTAGCCATTAAGCCTCAACCCCCACTTCATGGCCAGCTCCAGGCACTTGGTCACCTCCACGCCTCCTCCGCCCATTCCAACCAGCAAATTCACCGTGGAGATGTTGCCGGCCACGCCGTCCCGCTCCATCTCCGAGACGATACGCAGAGCCTCGCTTGGGTCCGCCCTGGTGCGGAAGAGGAGCGCCAGGATGCGGTTGTATGAGAAGGCGTCGTGACGGAAGCCCGGGAGGGAAGCGGGGGCGAAGCGGAAAAAGGCGAGAGCAAGGGCGGGGTCGGGGGAGAGGGCCTTGACTATCTCAGAGGCCTCGGAGGCGGTGAGCGTGAGGCGGCGGTCGCGGAGGTAGTCTGCGAGGTCGACCAGCGGGGTGGGAGAGGCGGGAAAACGGAGGATGCCGGCGGCGGCGCAGATAAGGTGGCGGCGGGGGAGCGGGTAACCGCGGGGGTCGAGCGGCGTCGGGGGAGGAGTCGGGGATACGGTGACGGTGATGGAGGGGCCGGAGGGGGACGGCGTCGCGGCTGCGATCCGGCCGGAGTAGGTCGTCCCGAGGCGGCGGGGCATTTGGGCGTCTGGTGGGGCTTCCGGCCTTCCGGTTCCCGAGTGTGCCGGCGTCTGGGTCTAAGAGCTTCTCGAGCCGTTCGGCCCCTTCTGCGCCTAAAAAGAGCGGCCTGGAAGCGAACCGGCCCTAGATTGGTCCTCGGGCGACCTAGCTCCCAGTCACGCCTCCAGGCGCTGCCTCTAAGACGCGGCAATTTTAAATTTGGTCGTTCCCATTCATAAAAAACGCCACAAATCCGGCGATCATCACAGGCCATAGTTCGGCGATCGGATAAATAGTCCGCGTACAAAAAAACGCCACAAGTCTGGACGTGTACGCAACGCATCACTCGGCGGGGTCGGCCTCCGGCGTCGGTGGAGTCGGCGTCGGCGTGCGCGGGCTGGGGGTGTCAGAGCTGCTTCTGTGCTGGGCGGCGTCGGCGCGACTTCGGTGCTGCTGGGCGTCGTGGAGGCATCATCGCTCGGGCTTGGTGGCAGCGTCGGCGTGGGCGCGGGAGTTGGCGGCGCCGTCGTCGGCAGCTGGTTCAGGATGAGGCCGCGCTCCGCCATGTACCATGCCTTGAGCTTCTCGTCGTTGCTCTGGAGCATGTCCGCCCCGCTCATCAGAAAAGCCAGGTCGGTGTTCCTCTTCTTTGCGGCGACGTTGGTCCAAAGCAGGTCGAGCTTGACGGTGCTGTTCGTCATCAACGCCGACCACCGCGCCTCGGTCTTCTCTTCACGCAGGATGGCCCGGGCCTGTGCGTCAGCGAGGCAATACTCGATGGACTCCTGCACTCGCGCGGTAGCCGCGTCGGCATGTTTTGTTGGGGAACGTAGCAGAAATTCAAAATTTTCTACGCGTCACCAAGATCAATCTATGGAGTAATCTAGCAACGAGGGGAAGGGGAGTGAATCTACATACCCTTGTAGATCGCGAGCGGAAGCGTTCAAGAGAACGGGGTTGATGGAGTCGTACTCGTCGTGATCCAAATCACCGATGATCCTAGCGCCGAACGGACGGCACCTCCGCGTTCAACACACGTACGGAGCAGCGACGTCTCCTCCTTCTTGATCCAGCAAGGGGGAGGAGAGGTTGATGGAGATCCAGCAGCACGACGGCGTGGTGGTGGAAGTAGCGGGATCCCGGCAGGGCTTCACCAAGCGCAAGCGGGAGGAGGGAGGTGTGTCACGGGAGGGAGAGGGAGGCGCCAGGGCTTGTGTATTGCTGCCCTCCCTCCCCCCACTATATATAGGGCCAAGGGAGAGGGAGGGCGCAGCCTTGGCCCTTCCTCCAAGGAAGGGTGCGGCCAGGGAGGAGTCCTTCCCCCCCAAGGCACCTCGGAGGTGCCTTCCCCCTTTAGGACTCTCCCTTTTCCTTATCTCTTGGCGCATGGGCCTCTTGGGGCTGGTGCCCTTGGCCCATATAGGCCAAGGCGCACCCCCTACAGCCCATGTGGCCCCCCGGGGCTGGTGGACCCCTTGGTGGACCCCCGGACCCCTTTCGGCACTCCGGTACAATACCGATAAAGTGCGAAACTTTTCCGGCGACCAAAGTAAGACTTCCCATATATAAATCTTTACCTCCGGACCATTCCGGAACTCCTCGTGACGTCCGGGATTTCATCCGGGACTCCGAACAACTTTCGGGTTACCGCATACTAATATCTCTATAACCCTAGCGTCACCGAACCTTAAGTGTGTAGACCCTACGGGTTCGGGAACCATGCAGACATGACCGAGACACCTCTCCGGCTAATAACCAATAGCGGGATCTGGATACCCATATTGGCTCCCACATGTTCCACGATGATCTCATCGGATGAACGACGATGTCGAGGATTCAATCAATCCCGTATACAATTCCCTTTGTCCATCGGTATGTTACTTGCCCGAGATTCGATCGTCGGTATCCTGATACCTTGTTCAATCTCGTTACCGGCAAGTCTCTTTACTCGTTCCGTAACACATCATCCCGTGATCAACTCCTTGGTCACATTGTGCACATTATGATGATGTCCTACCGAGTGGGCCCAGAGATACCTCTCCGTTTACACGGAGTGACAAATCCCAGTCTCGATTCGTGCCAACCCAACAGACACTTTCGGAGATACCTGTAGTGCACCTTTATAGCCACCCAGTTACGTTGTGACGTTTGGTACACCCAAAGCATTCCTACGGTATCCGGGAGTTGCACAATCTCATGGTCTAAGGAAATGATACTTGACATTAGAAAAGCTCTTAGCAAACGAACTACACGATCTTGTGCTAGGCTTAGGATTGGGTCTTGTCCATCACATCATTCTCCTAATGATGTGATCCCATTATCAACGACATCCAATGCCCATGGTCAGGAAACCGTAACCATCTATTGATCAACGAGCTAGTCAACTAGAGGCTTACTAGGGACATGGTGTTGTCTATGTATCCACACATGTATCTGAGTTTCCTATCAATACAATTCTAGCATGGATAATAAACGATTATCATGAACAAGGAAATATAATAATAACCAATTTGTTATTGCCTCTAGGGCATATTTCCAACAGTCTCCCACTTGCACTAGAGTCAATAATCTAGTTCACATCACCATGTGATTAACACTGACAGGTCACATCACCATGTGACCAACATCCAAAGAGTTTACTAGAGTCAACAATCTAGTTCACATCATTATGTGATTAACACTCAATGAGTTCTGGTTTGATCATGTTATGCTTGTGAGAGAGGTTATTAGTCGACGGGTCTGAACCTTTCAGATCCGTGTGTGCTTTACGAATATCTATGTCATCTTGTGGATGCTACCACGCGCTATTTGGAGCCATTTCAAATAATTGCTCTACTATACGAATCCGGTTTACTACTCAGAGTCATCTGGATTAGTGTCAAAGTTCGCATCGACGTAACCCTTTACGACGAACTCCTTTTCACCTCCATAATCGACAAAATTCCTTAGTCTACTAGATACTAAGGATAAGTTCGACCGCTGTCATGTGATCCATTCCCGGATCACTATTGTACCCCTTGACCAACTCATGGCAAGGCACACTTCATGTGCGGTACACAGCATAACATACTGTAGAGCCTACGTCTGAAGCATAAGGGACGACCTTCGTCCTTTCTCTTTCTTCTGCTGTGGTCAGGTCTTGAGTCTTACTCAATACTCACACCTTGTAACACAGCCAAGAACTCCTTCTTTGCTGATCTATTTTGAACTCTTTCAAAATCATGTCAAGGTGTGCGTTCTTTGAAAGTATCATCGGGCGTTTTGATCTATCTCTATAGATCTTGATGCCCAATATGTAAGCAGCTTTATCCAGGTCTTCCTTTGAAAAACTCCTTTCAAACAACCCTTTATGCTTTCCAGAAATTTTACATCATTTCGGATCAACAATATGTCATTCACATATACTTATCAGAAATGTTGTAGCGCTCCCACTCACTTTATTGTAAATACAAGTTTCTAACAAACTTTGTATAAACCCTGACTCCGAGATGCTTGCTCTAGTCCATGGAAGGATCGCTGGAGCTAGCATACCTTTTAGCATCCTTAGGATCGACAAAACCTTTCTGATTGTATCACATACAACCTTTCCTTACGAAAACTGGTAAGGAAACTTGTTTTGACATCCATCTGCCAGATTTCATAAATGCAGCTAATGCTAACATGATTCCGACGGACTTAAGCATCGCTACGGATGAGAAAATCTCATCGTAGTCAACTCCTTGAACTTGTGAAAATACTCTTTGCCACAAGTCGAGCTTCATAGACGGTAACATTACCGTCCATGTCCGTCTTCTTCTTAAAGATCCATTTATCTCAATGGCTTGCCGATCATCGGGCAAGTTCACCAAAGTCCATGCTTTGTTCTGATACATGGATCCTATCTCGGATTTCATGGCTTCTAACCATTTGTCGGAATATGGGCCCACCATCGCTTCTCCATAGCTCGTAGGTTCATTGTTGTCTAGCAACATGACTTCCAAGACAGGATCACGTGCCACTCTGAAGTAGCACGCATCCTCGTCGTCCTACGAGGTTTGGTAATGACTTGATCCGAAGTTTCATGATCACTATCATGAGCTTCCACTTCAATTGGTGTAGGTGCCACAGGAACAACTTCCTGTGCCCTGCTACACACTAGTTGAAGTGTCGGTTCAATAACCTTATCAAGTCTCCACCATCCTCCCACTCAATTCTTTCGAGAGAAACTTTTCCTCGAGAAAGGAACTGTTTCTAGAAGCAATTACCTTTGCTTCCAGATCTGAAATAGGAGGTATACCCAACTGTTTTTGGGTATTCTATTAAGACGCATTTATCCGCTTTGGGTTCGAGCTTATCAGCCTGAAACTTTTTCACATAAGCATCGCAGCCCCAAACTTTTAAGAAACGACAACTTAGGTTTCTCTAAATGGTGTCGTCTTAACGGAATTGTGTGGTGCCCTATTTAAAGTGAATGCGGTTGTCTCTAATGCTTAACCCATAAACGATAGTGGTAATTCGATAAGAGACATCATGGTATGCATCATATCCAATAGGGTGCAGTTATGATGTTCGGACACACCATCACACTATGGTGTTCCAGGCGGTATTAATTGTGAAACACTTTCCACAGTGTCTTAATTGTGTGCCAAACTCGTAACTCAGATACTCATCTCTATGATCATATCACAGACATTTTATCCTCTTGTCACGACGATCTTCAACTTCACTCTGAAATTACTTGAACCTTTCAATAATTCAGACTTGTGTTTCATCAAGTAAATACACTCAGCATCTACTCAAATCATTTGTGAAGTAAGAACATAACGATATCCATTGCATGCCTCAGCACTCATTGGACTGCATACATCAAAATGTATTACTTCCAATAAGTTGCTCTCTTGTTCCATCTTACTGAAAACGAGGCCTTTCAGTCATCTTGCCCATGTGGCATGATTTGCATGTCTCAAGTGATTCAAAATCAAGTGAGTCCAAACGATCCATCTGCATGGAGTTTCTTCATGCATATATACCAATAGACATGGTTCGCATGTCTCAATCTTTTCAAAAACGACTGAGTTCAAAGATCCATCTACATGGAGCTTCTTCATGCGTTCTATACCAATATGACTCAAGTGGCAGTGCCACAAGTATGTGGTACTATCATTACTATCTTATATCTTTTGGCATGAACAGGTGTATCACTACGATCGAGATTCATTTTAGGTGCAAGACCATTGAAGGTATTATTCAAATAAACAGAGTAACCATTATTCTCCTTAAATGAATAACCGTATTGCGATAAACATAATCCAATCATGCTCAACGCAAACACCAAATCTCGATGGTTGAGGGAGCATGCGATGCTTGATCACATCAACCTTGGAAACACTTCCAACACATATCGTCATCTCACCTTCAGCTAGTCTCCATTTATTCCGCAGCTTTTATTTCGAGTTACTAACACTTAGCAACCGAACCGGTATCTAATACCCTGGTGCTGCTAGGAGTACTAGTAAAGTACACATTCATATAATGTATATCCAATATACTTCTGTCGACCTTGCCTGCCTTCTCATCTGCCAAGTATCTAGGGTAGTTCCGCTTCAGTGACCGTTCCCCTCATTACAGAAGCACTTAGTCTCGGGTTTGTGTTCAACCTTGGGATTCTTCACTAGAGCAGCAAATGATTTGCTGTTTCATGAAGTATCCCTTTTGCCCTTGCCCTTCTTAAACTAGTGGTTTTACTAACCATCAACAATTGATGCTCCTTCTTGATTTCTACTTTCGCGGTGTCAAACATCGCGAACAGCTCAAGGATCATCATGTCTATCCCTGATATGTTATAGTTCATCACGAAGCTCTAATAGCTTGGTGGCAGTGACTATGGAGAACCATCACTATCTCATCTGGAAGATTAACTCCCACTCGATTCAAGTGATTGTAGTACTCAGACAATCTGAGCACATGCTCAACTATTGAGCTTTTCTCCCTTAGTTTGCAGGCTTAAGAAACTTGTCAGAGGTCTCATACCTCTTGACGTGGGCACTAGTCTGAAATCCCAATTTCAGTCTTCGGAACATCTCATATGTTCTGCGACGTTTCAAAACCGTCTTTGGTGCCACAATTCTAAACCGTTAGCATTACTCACTGAACTATCACGTAGTCATCAAAACGTGTATGTCAGATGTTCCGCAACATCTACAGACCACGCTGAGGTTCAGCACACCGAGCGGTGCATTAAGGACATAAGCCTTCTGTGCAGCAATGAGGACAATCCTCAGTTTACGGACCCAGTCCGCATAATTGCTACTATCAACTTTCAACTAAATTTTCTCTAGGAACATATCTTAAACAGTAGAACTAAAGCGCAAGATATGACATAATTTGCAAAGACCTTTTGACTATGTTCATGATAATGAAGTTCATCTGATTATTGAACTCCCACTCAGATAGACATCCCTCTAGTCATCTAAGTGATACATGATCCGAGTCAAACTAGGCCGTGTCCGATCATCACGTGAGACGGACTAGTCATCATCGGTGAACATCTCCATGTTGATCGCATCTACTATACGACTCATGTTCGACCTTTCGGTCTCTTGTGTTCCGAGGCCATGTCTGTACATGCTAGGCTCGTCAAGTCAACCTAAGTGTTTCGCATGTGTTCCGAGGCCATGTCTGTACATGCTAGGCTCGTCAACACCCGTTGTATTCGAACGTTACAATCTATCACACCCGATCATCACGTGGTGCTTCGAAACAACGAACCTTCGCAACGGTGCACAGTTAGGGTGAACACTTTCTTGAAATTATTATAAGGGATCATCCTACTTGCTACCGTCGTTCTAAGCAAATAAGATGCAAAAACATGATAAACATCACATGCAATCAAATAGTGACATGATATGGCCAATATCATCATGCTCCTTTGATCTCCATCTTCGGGGCACCATGATCATCTTCGTCACCGGCATGACACCATGATCTCCATCATCATGATCTCCATCATTGCTGCCCTCCCTCCCCCCCACTATATATAGGGCCAAGGGAGAGGGGGCGCAGCCTTGGCCCTTCCTCCAAGGAAGGGTGCGGCCAGGGAGGAGTCCTTCCCCCCCAAGGCACCTCGGAGGTGCCTTCCCCCTTTAGGACTCTCCCTTTTCCTTATCTCTTGGCGCATGGGCCTCTTGGGGCTGGTGCCCTTGGCCCATATAGGCCAAGGCGCACCCCCTACAGCCCATGTGCCCCCCCCGGGGCTGGTGGACCCCCTTGGTGGACCCCCGGACCCCTTTCGGCACTCCGGTACAATACCGATAAAGTGCGAAACTTTTCCGGCGACCAAAATAAGACTTCCCATATATAAATCTTTACCTCCGGACCATTCCGGAACTCCTCGTGACGTCCGGGATCTCATCCGGGACTCCGAACAACTTTCAGGTTACCGCATACTAATATCTCTATAACCCTAGCGTCACCGAACCTTAAGTGTGTAGACCCTACGGGTTCGGGAACCATGCAGACATGACCGAGACACCTCTTCGGCCAATAACCAATAGCGGGATCTGGATACCCATATTGGCTCCCACATGTTCCACGATGATCTCATCGGATGAACCACGATGTCGAGGATTCAATCAATCCCGTATACAATTCCCTTTGTCCATCGGTATGTTACTTGCCCGAGATTCGATCGTGGGAGTTCAAGTGGGAGTTCGATGAGGAACGTGGTCGTTACTATGTGTCTTTTCCTGATGATCAGTAGTGGAGCCCAGTTGGGACGATCGGGGATCTAGCATTTGGGGTTGTCTTATTTTCATTTGGATCTTGACCGTAGTCGGTCTATATGTTTGTATTTTGGATGATGTGTGAATTATATTTATGTATTGTGTGAAGTGGCGATTGTAAGCCAACTCTTTATCCCATTCTTGTTCATTACATGGGATTGTGTGAAGATGACCCTTCTTGCGACAAAACCACTATGTGGTTATGCCTCTAAGTCGTGCCTCGACACGTGGGAGATATAGCCGCATCGTGGGCGTTACAGGAGCATAGCTCTATTCTTTGAGTCACTTGGGATTTATATTTGCTGGTCACTATGAAGAACTTGAAAGATGAGAAAAAAAATTTATCCCTCAACTACGAGGGGAGGTAAGGAACTGCCATCTAGCTCTGCACTTGATTCACCTTCTGTTTTGAGTAAGCTTGCGACACCTAAACCTGCTTCTGCTATTAATTCTGATATGTCGCATGTTATTGATGATGCCACTTCTGCTATGCATGATACTTATGATGAAACTACTTCTATGCTTGATACTACTGTGCCACTTGGTGAATTTATTGATGAACAACTTGCTAGGGCTAGAGAGAATGAAATTATTGAAACTGATAATATCGATGAAAGTGATGATGAAGATTCTCCCCCTAGATATGAATTGCCTGTTGTGCCTGAGGGTTATGTTATGGATGAAGAAGCTGCTAGAGACTTTCTTGCTTGCAATGATAGAAGTGATCTTAAGAAATTATTAGCTAAGCTGAAACAAAAAACTCTGAATGCTAGAATGAAATATGATCCTGCTTATGCTACTTCACCTATCTTTATTACTGATAAGGATTATGATTTTTCTATTGATCCTGATATAATTACTTTGGTTGAATCTGATCCTTTTTATGGCTATGAATCTGAAACTGTTGTGGCACATCTTACTAAATTAAATGATATAGCCACCTTGTTCACTAATGACGAGAAAACTCGCTACTATTATATCCTTAAATTATTTCCGTTCTCATTAAAGGGTGATGCTAAGATATGGTTTAATTCTCTTGATCCTGGTTGTGTGCGTAGTCCCCAGGATATGATTTATTACTTCTCTGCTAAATATTTCCCTGCTCATAAGAAACAAGCTGCTTTATAATTTTGTGCAAATTGAAGAAGAGAGTCTCCCACAAGCTTGGGGGAGGCTTCTCCAATTACTTAATGCTTTGCCTGATCATCCTCTCAAGAAAAATGAAATACTTGATATCTTTTATAATGGACTAACCGATGCTTCCAGAGACCACCTGGATAGTTGTGCTGGTTGTGTTTTCAGGGAAAGAACGGTTTATCAAGCTGAAATTCTATTGAATAATATGTTGACCAATGAAAATAATTGGGCACTTCCTGAACCAACTCCTAAGCCAACTCCGAAGAAAAGGGGTGTTCTATTTCTCAGTCCTGAAGATATGCAAGAGGCAAAGAAATCTATGAAGGAAAAAGGTATTAAAGCTGAAGATGTTAAGAATTTACTTCCTATTGAAGAAATACATGGTCTTAATTTACCGCCTGTTGAAGAAATACATGGTCTTAATCCATCACTTATTGAAGAAACACATGGTCTTGATAACCCGACACAGGTAGTAAAGGTAAATTCTCTCTATAGATATGATAAAGCTGAAATCCCGCCTACTAAGTTTGCTAGCCAATGTTTGGATGAGTTTGATAATTTTCTGGTTAAGCAAGAAGACTTCAATGCTTATTTTGGTAGACGCAATGCTTATATGATTGAACACTTGAGTGATTATATGTCTAGAGTTAAAGGTGAACTTAAACTCATTAGTAAACATGCTTCTATGGTTACCACTCAAGTAGAACAAGTACTTAAAGCTCAGAATGATTTGCTCAATGAATTGAATAGTAAGAATAATGACTATGCTGTTAGAGTTGCAACTAGAGGAGGTAAAGTGACTCAGGAACCTTTGTATCCTGAGGGCTACCCTAAGAGAATTGAGCAGGATTCTCAGAGAACTAATGTAGATGCACCTAGTCCTTCTAAAAGGAAGAAAAAGAAAAAGATAGGACTTTGCATGCTTCTAGTGAACCTGTTGTAGACACACCTGAGAATCCCAATGATATTTCTATTTCTGATGCTGAAACACGATCTCGTGATGAACATGAACCTAGTGATAATGTTAATGATAATGTTCATGTTGATGCTCAACCTAGTAATAACAATGATGTAGAAATTGAACCTGCTGTTGATCTTGATAACCCACAATCAAAGAATCAACTTTATGATAAGAGAGACTTTGTTGCTAGGAAGCATGGTAAAGAAAGAGAACCATGGGTTCATAAACCCATGCCTTTTCCTCCCAAACCATCCAACAAAAAGGATGATGAGGATTTTGAGCGCTTTGCTGAAATGATTAGACCTATCTTTTTGTGTATGCGTTTGACTGATATGCTCAAAATGAATCCTTATGCTAAGTATATGAAAGATATTGTTACAAATAAAAGAAAGATACCGGAAGCTGAAATTCCCACCATGCTTGCTAATTATACTTTTAAGGGTGGAATACCAAAGAAGTTAGGAGATCCAGGAGTACCCACTATACCATGCTCCATTAAAAGAAATTATGTTAGAACTGCTTTATGTGATCTTGGAGCCGGTGTTAGTGTTATGCCTCTCTTTATATCGTAGACTTGATTTGAATAAGTTGACACCTACTGAAATATCTTTGTAAATGGCCGATAAATCAACTGCTATACCTGTCGGTATTTGTGAGGATGTGCCTGTTGTGGTTGCAAACGTTACTATTTTAACGGACTTTGTTATTCTTGATAT
This sequence comes from Aegilops tauschii subsp. strangulata, assembly GCF_002575655.3. Classification (NCBI taxonomy): domain Eukaryota; kingdom Viridiplantae; phylum Streptophyta; class Magnoliopsida; order Poales; family Poaceae; genus Aegilops; species Aegilops tauschii. The sequence continues at coordinate 212,304,581 of NC_053040.3, forward strand.
TCCCGAGGATGATAGTGTGTCTATTATTCTTGGAAGACCCTTTTTGAATACTGCAGGGGCTGTTATTGATTGCAACAAGGGCAATGTCACTTTTCATGTTAATGGTAATGAGCATACGGTACACTTTCCAAGGAAACAACGTCAAGTCCATAGTATCAGTTCTATTGGAAAAATTCCATCGATTATTTTTGGAGGTTTTGAATTTCCTCTTCCTACTGTCAAAAAGAGATATGATATTCTTATTGTTGGGGATGTGTATTAGGTAACATAGTGTTATTCGAAATTTCTCCGGTTCCATGTTATTCGGAATGAGTTTGTTAACAAGACTTGATCAACCTTGTCAGTGGATTCCTTTTGATGAGCATGAGATGGATGAAGTTAGAAAGCACAACCTTCTGTACCCTCCTTTTACTTTCTGTTATTTAGAATGAATAAAGTAAAAATAGTATTTTCTGTCAGTTTTCTGAATTATCCGTGCAATAAAAAAATACCCCGAAAATATAAGTTCTCCAAATGCCCTGAAATTGAAATATGATTTTTTTTCTGGAATATTTGAGAATATCTGGCACTGAGAACACAGCAGGGGGAGCAAGCACCTGGCCACGAGGGTCCAGGGCGCGCCCCCTGCCTCGTGGGCCCATGGTGGCTCCCCTCCACTTATTCCAGCAACCACACACTCCTTCCTCCCAAAAAAATCACCAACCAGCCAAGCACGAGTTCTAGCTCATTTTGCTGCGATTTTTGATCTCCTTGCTCAAAGCACCTCTCACAAAATTGCTTTGGGGATTGTTCCTTGGTATGTACTCCTCCAATGGTCCAATTAGTTTTTGTTCTAGTGCTTTATTCATTGCAAATTTTTGCTACCTAGGTGACCCTATTCTTGAGCTTGCATGTCAAATTTATATGGTCCCAAGTAGTTCTAATGCATGATATAGTCTCTAGGCACTTGTGGGAGTAGTTGCTATCAATTTTGTTGAGTTTGGTTCACTTTTATTTGAAGTTACTAAAAATTTCAGAAATTTTCAGAAAGTAATGAAGAGATTTTTGAGGGGTTCTTCGAGCCGAAGCTCGAAGGATAAGCAAAGTGAAGAAGAAGAGAGGCCCAAGTATAATCTCCCTCGCATCGCGGAAGTTCGGCCGTGTGAATGGCCTTGTGACGATTTCTTGAGAGCAGCCGGGATTTATGATGATTTTTATGAATTGGCTGAGAATGCAGGCCTCACCGACTTCCTCCATGACCAACGCGAACAGTATCTCTTACTCACCAATATCTTTGTGCAAAATTTTCATTTCCATTCTAGGAGGTCTCCACCTTCGGTGGATTTCTATTTATATGATGAGTATAAGGAGATGACCCTTCGTGAATTTTGTGAGGTTTGCAAGTTTCCTTTTCCGGGCAGCGTAGAGGAACCACACCATGACGATGTGGACGGGTTTATTGATACAATTGATGTAGGGGAAACTAGGAAAGTTTCCGATGCAAGAATCACTAGCATACATTTTCCTGTTTTATGTTACTTTGCATTATTTGCTAGTAGATGCTTAATTGGTCGCAGAAACTGTGGCAACCTAAGTGCCCCTGATATTGTTATTTTGTGCCATGCCTTGTTTTGTGATGACTCATTCAGTATGGGCACTATTGTTGCAAAGCGGTTAAATCTTAACCGCACTAAGGGCCCCATCTTGGGAGGCATCTTCGCCTCGCGCCTCGCGCCACGCTGCATACTTTAACATACCTATTAGGCATTATGAGAAGGAATAAAAATTGTTGCCTACTGTTCTTCTAGATTACAAGAGTATGATTGCACATGATTTCATTGTTAAGAACAGGAAAAAGGAGCTTAACTATAGACTGTTATTTGATAAAAATCACCCTGAGACTATTACCTTGCCTGCTCCTTCCTTGTTTGATTTATCTGCAGGCGAGTACCTTGTTCCGTTGGAGGCCATTCACGCCTACCGGAACCCCACATCAGCTACAAAGCCAGATCCGGAACCACAATTTCTTCCCCCATGCCAGTCTGTTTACCAGTGGGATCCGGAGGAGGTTGCCAACAAGTGGCAACCCGAGGCTTTATCTCAGTACGACCCCAACTACAACTTTGGATATCCGTCAAGCCAGCCGTGGCCATAGACCAACTTAGGCCAAAAGCCTAAGCTTGGGGGAGTACGTATTTCTCACCGACATTACATTTATGTTTACACGTTCATTGCTAGATGTCAGTGCTCATACTCTTTCATTGTATTATCCATGCTAGTTTATTTTCCTTTTTATGCTTTCTTCTTGTGTGTTTGAAAAACCTTAAGAAGAACTAAAAAATAGTTGTAGCTTTTAGCTAGTTTATTTTCATGTTGTAGTAGTAATAATTAAAAGAAAACCCAAAAATATTTCCCGTTCTTCTTTTTGCTTGTTGGGAGCTTTCCCGTGTAAATAGTTTTATTTCTCTTCTTTTCTTTGGGGGTCGATAGGAGAAGACCATAATGAAAATGTTGAAGTGGCTCTATTATGCACTATTGTTGATTTAACCAAGAACCCATATTGCCTTGTCTTCTCCTGTTTATTGAATGCTCGCAGATTCCAGCTTAGTCCAATGCACGTGCACTATTATTATTATTCACATCGTTCGGTCGTGCAAGTGAAAGGCAATTATGACGATATATGATGGACCGATTGATATGAGAGAAGCTGGTATGAACTCGACCTCTCTTGTTTTTGTAAATATGATTAGTTCATCATTCCTGATTCAGCCTATTATGAATAAACATGTTTGCAATGACAATTAGAGATTATAGCTGCTTATGCCATGCTTAATTAGCTAAGAGTTTATAATGGTTTACCTTGCGTGCCAACATGCTATTAAAATGGTTGTGATGTGGTATGATAGGGTGGTATCCTCCTTTGAATGATTCGAGTGACTTGACTTGGCACATGTTCACGCATGTAGTTGAAACAAAATCAACATAGCCTTCATGATATTTATGTTCATGGTGGATTATATCCTACTCATGCTTGCACTCAATGTTTATTAATTTTAATGCATGTTCATGACTGTTGTTGCTCTCTAGTTGGTCGCTTCCCAGTCTTTTGCTAGCCTTCACTTGTACTAAGCGGGAATACTGCTTGTGCATCCAATCCCTTAAACCCCAAAGTTATTCCATATGAGTCCACCATACCTTCCTATATATGCAGTATCTACCTGCCATTCCAAGTAAATTTGTATGTGCCAAACTCTAAACCTTCAAATGAAATTTTGTTTTGTATGCTCAAATAGCTAATGTATCAACTAGGGATGTCTGTATCTTCCATGCTAGGCGGGTTATTCTCAATAGGAGTGGACTCCCCTCCTCACTCACGAGAAAATGGCTGGTCACCGGGATGCCCGGTCCCATGCTTTATGCAAACCAAATCAAAATAATTGCAAACAAAACTCCCTCGGGACTCTTGTTAGTTGGAGGCACTCGTTGTTTCGAGCAAGCCATGGATTGATGCTTGTTGGTGGAGGGGAGTATAAACTTTACCATTCTGTTTGGGAACCGCCTATAATGTGTGTAGCATGGAAGATATCGCCATCTCTCGGTTGTTATGTTGACAATGAAAGTATGCCGCTCAAAATATTATTTATCTCTATTTGAAAATCGAGCTCTAGCACCTCTACAAATCCCTGCTTCCCTCTGTGAAGGGCCTATCTATTTACTTTTATGTTGAGTCACCACCCGCTTATTAAAAAGCACCAGCTGGAGAGCACCGCTGTCATTTGCATCCATTACTATTAATTTATATTGGGTATGACTATGACTGGATCTCTTTTACCATGAATTACAATGTTTAGTCAGTCCTTGATCTTTAAAGGTGCTCTGCATTTATGTTTTGCGGTCTCAGAAAGGGCTAGCGAGTATTATGATTGTTTTGAGAAAGTGTTGTCATCCGAGATTTATTATTATTGCTCGCTAGTTGATTATGCCATTGACATGAGTAAACATGAGACCTAAATGTTATTGTGAATATGGTTAGTTCATAATCTTTGTTGAAAACTTGAATGCTGGCTTTACATATTTACAACAACAAGAGCAAATAGAGTTTGTAAAAGTTTTTCTTTATCAATTTCAGTTTGTCAACTGAATTGCTTGAGGACAAGCAAAGGTTTAAGCTTGGGGGAGTTGATACGTCTCCAACGTATCTACTTTTCCAAACACTTTTGCCCTTGTTTTGGACTCTAACTTGTATGATTTGAATGGAACTAACCCGGACTGACGCTGTTTTCAGCAGAATTGCCATGGTGTTATCTTTGTGCAGAAACAGAAGTTCTCGGAATGACCTGAAACTTCACAGAGATTATTTTTGGAAATAATAAAAAATATTGGCAAAAGAATCAAGGCCAGGGGGCCACACCCCGTCCACAAGGGTGGGAGGCGCGCCCCCTGCCTCGTGGGCCCCCTGGAGCTCCACCGACCTCAACTCCAACTCTATATATTCGTGTTCGGGGAGAAAAAAATCAGGAAAAAAGATTCATCACGTTTTACGATACGGAGCCGCCGCCAAGCCCTAAACTCTCTCGGGAGGGCTGATCTGGAGTCCGTTCGGGGCTCCGGAGAGGGGAATCCGTCGTCATCGTCATCATCAACCATCCTCCATCACCAATTTCGTGATGCGCACCATCGTGCGTGAGTAATTCCATCGTAGGCTTGCTGGACGGTGATGGGTTGGATGAGAATTATCATGTAATCGAGTTAGTTTTGTTAGGGTTTGATCCCTAGTATCCACTATGTTCTGAGATTGATGTTGCTATGACTTTGCTATGCTTAATGCTTGTCACTAGGGCCCGAGTGCCATGATTTTAGATCTGAACCTATTATGTTTTCATGAATATATGTGAGTTCTTGATCCTATCTTGCAAGTCAATAGTCACCTACTATGTGTTATGATCTGGCAACCCCGAAGTGACAATAATCGGGACCACTCCCAGTGATGACCATAGTTTGAGGAGTTCATGTATTCACTATGTGTTAATGCTTTGGTCCGGTACTCTATTAAAAGGAAGCCTTAATATCCCTTAGTTTCCATTAGGTCCCCGCTGCCACGGGAGGGTAGGACAAAAGATGTCATGCAAGTTCTTTTCCATAAGCACGTATGACTATATTCGGAATACATGCCTACATTACATTGATGAATTGGAGCTAGCACTACTGGAATTAGCTTCTTTGCCGTCCGCCATGGCGGACAGCAAAGGCATGGATCACAGACGGCAAACGTCTTTGCCGTCCGCCAGCAGATGGCAAACTGTCCATCTGAACACGTGCCAACAAAGGCCTTCTTTGTCGTCCGCTTCCAGTAAGTGGACGGCAAAGGATTTTGCCGTCCGCCATCCTAGGCCAGCAGACGGCAAAGACAACGGACGGTAGTGCGGTGGCGTGAGAGCCATTAGGGGGTTAACGGCGCTCTTTGTCGTCTGCTAGCGGACGGCAAAGAGTCAAAGCTCTTTGTCGTCCACTGACAGACGACAAAGAGCTCAGCTAGGCAGTGCTGGGAAGCTGCCACGTGGCCAGCTATGCCGTCCGCTGGCAGACGGCAAAGTGATTTGAATCTTTGTCGTCCGCTGGCAGACGGCAAAGTGACCAAATAGGCAGCCAGTGTTCCCAGGTTTTACAGGTTGCTGCCACGTGTCCTCTTTCCGTCAGCTAGCAGACGGCAAAGGTCTTTGCCGTCAGCTAGCAGACGGCAAAGAGGCTACATATCCCCTGTTTTTATTTGAATCCATTTAATTTCACAGGAATTCACACACAGATATACATTTTTTTTTCACATGCACAGCACACATATGATGTATCCAACACATAGCTCCATCCATGACAACATACATACATAATAAGAAACAGAGTTCCATCCATACATATTACAGTAACATCACAATGTTCATCCAACACATTGTTCCATGCATCCATATAACAAGTTCCACATTTTTCGTCGATACAAACGAAAAAAAGAAAAGGGAAACAAGCACTCCATCCATGCAAGCCTCCATATAGTGAATCAAATTTGCAAAATGGGAAACAAGAAAGTTAGAAGAAGAATACTAGAATCAGAAGAAGAAGAAGAAAATGAAGAAGAACAACAAGTAAGCATACTTAGGTAAAATGGAGCTAACCTAGCTAATTGTGCCATTTTTGAGTGAACTAAGCACATTATGCCATTTTTTATATAACTTAGAGCTAACTTCATTTTGGAGAAAAGAAGAAAACTAGAAGAAGAAGAAGAAGACTAGAAGAAGAACTTCTTCTTCTTTTCTTCTTCTTTTTCTTCTTCTTCTTTTCTTCCTATCCCTTCTTTTCTTCCTCTTCCTGGATTTTCTTCATGTTATTATGTCATTTGTGGACTAAATAGGCTAAATTATGTCATAAATGGACTAAATAGGCTAAATAAGAAGAAAAATGCCATTTTTGAGCTTACCTAGCTAATTATGCCATTTTTACCTAACTAAGCATATTATGAGATATAACTTAGAGCTTACTCCATTTTGGAGAAGAAGAAGAAGAATAAAACTAGAAGAAGAAGACTAGAAGAAGAAGAACATTCTTCTTCTTCATTTCTTCTTCTTCTTCTTCTTCTTCTTCTTCTTCTTCTTATTTTCTTCCTATTCCTTCTTTTCTTCCTCTTCCTTGATTTTCTTCAATTTATTATGTCATTTGTGGACTAAATAGGCTAAATTATGTCATAAATGGACTAAATATGCTAAATAAGAAGAAAAATGCCATTTTTGAGCTTACCTAGCTAATTATGCCATTTTTGACCTAACTAAGCATATTATGAGATATAACTTAGAGCTTACTTCATTTTGGAGAAGAAGAAGACGAAGAAAACTAGAAGAAGAAGAAGAAGAAGAAGAAGCAGACTAGAAGAAGAAGAAGAAGAAGAAGAAGAAGAAAAACTTCTTCTTCTTCTTTTCTTCTTCTTCTTCTTCTTTTCTTCTTCTTCTTCTTCTTCTTCTTCTTCTTCTTTTCTTCCAATTCCTTCTTTTCTTCCTCTTCCTTGATTTTCTTCATCTTATTATGTCATTTGTGGACTAAATAGGCTAAATTATGTCATAAATGGACTAACTAGGCTAAATAAGAAGAAAAATGCCATTTTTGAGCTTACCTAGCTAATTATGCCATTTTTGACCTAACTAAGCATATTATGCCATTTTTTATATAACTTAGAGCTAACTGCATTTTGGAGAAGAAGAAGAAGAAGAAGAAGAAGAACAAAACTAGAAGAAGAAGAAGACTAGAAGAAGAAGAAGAAGATCTTCTTCTTCTTCTAGTCTTCTTCTTCTCCTCCTTCTTCTTCTTTTTCTTCTTCTTCTTTTCTTCCTATTCCTTCTTTCCTTCCTCTTCCTTGATTTTCTTCATCTTATTATGTCATCTGTGGACTAAATAGGCTAAATTATGTCATAAATGGACTAAACACTCTAATTAAGAAGAAAAATGCCGTTATCACGGAGGTGTAGGAATGGTCGAGGCTGCGCCAGTGCCAGACGGAGGTGAAGGACCGGTCGGGGTTCCGGCATTGGCAGAAGGACTGGTCGATGCTTGTCGGGAGCCATGTTGCACCAAAGATCATTTCCCATAATGTCTCGTTAGCAAGTTCGCAACCTCAAATGTGAATAGTAGTAAGCAATGACCATTCAAATCAAACTCACCGTGGTCGTCGGAGCAATCTCGGGCATCGGCGGAGGGGCCTGACCGTTTTTCTCGCACAAGTCTGCACATTTGGTTCTCACGAGTCAGTCATATTAGATAGTAATGCGAACATTACGTGCATGATTGGGCTAATATGCACGAGAAACGTACCACGATGAGCTCGTATAAGGCCCGGTTAGCGTTGTCGTTCCGGTTCCTCTCCTCCTCCAACAGCTTAGCCGTCCTCTCCTCCATCTCCCTCTCCCTCTCCTTCGCCTCCCTTTGTGCCTCCCTTTTTGCCTCCTCCACAAGCTCCTTCGTCTTCAATCTCTCTTTCTCAACAATAGCCTGCAACACACCACTCCTCGTTAGCATTGTAATCATCGACGGACGCACACACAATGTAATGGAGGAAAGGTGAGAGAGTCCGTATAACTAACCGCCATGGCGATCTCCGCGGGCCGTGCACAAGGCGTTATCTCAGGATCAGAGCTACTCAGGCGCTTCTTGATCTGCAGGAGAGTCTTAGGACAACGTATCAGTCCATCACCAATGGCTAGAGAGCCATCGGACCTCCCGCTACCAGGTATCATCACCAGCTCTATATCAAAAGGATCTTGGCTCGGGTTAAAGTCTTCCCCTTTCCTCGCCTTCCCCTCGTGTCTGTACTTCACAAGCTTGTGGTGGGAGGTCTTGTTGGTGAAGCTCTCTGGATCATGTAGGTCAGACTCCGTGAATGGCATGGCCTTCTTGTACGGGGCCATATGGGCCATGCCATAGAGGTCGGACAGACCTGGCACAGGCTTCTTGTGGTGGTGCGCCTGAGAGAGAGGAACAAAATATTAGTTAAGGGCTCAAGCTAGCATGAAGAATGATATTGCTATGTAAATAGGTCATTTTGGAGCTAAGAAAGGTTATTATGTCATTTTCGAGGAAAATAAGCTAAGTTTAGGTCATTTTCGAGGTAACCAAGATTATGCCATTTTTGACCAAAGTATGCTAATTATGTCATTATTGAGCTATCCAAGGTTATTATGTCATTTTAGAGCTAACTATAGCATATTAAGTCATTTTATAGAGCTATCTAAGGTTATTATGTCATTTTAGAGCTAAATATGTCATAAATGAACTATCCAAGGTAGTTATGCCATTTTTTTAACTAACTAAGCATATTAATTAAGTCATTTTGGAAGGGATACATGCTAGCATGAAGAATGAATTGCATAAATCATGTAGCAAACCACATACCCAGTTATCCCCGTACTCAAACATGTTGGAGCTCCCTTGATGGTGTCGCACACCTTCCATTTGGTCGCGCTTATCCTTGGCCCTTTGGTGTTCGACTTTCCATTGGGCAGAGCATCACGCATCCACCAACGCCTCCCAACAGTCCATCTTATCCACACACCATCTCGGGGGCACCTAAGTGAGTCAAGATAAATTTTAGCGCTACGCCTATGAATCAAATCAAGAAAACTAAGTTCAAGGCCTTAAGAATAGGTAATTACATGCATGTACTTCTCCTTACTCAGAAACTTGCCGCGACACTTCTGCTTGCCCCTCCTAATACCCTTCGAGGCGTAGTAGTCTCGAACGGCCTGCACCCGAGCCTCGTTCCTTAAGTTCTGAAGTAGGCGCTTGCACTCGTTTTCGACAACCATACACGTGGCCTCCTGATCTCCCTCTGAAACCCTGTAGAAGGTCTGCAATCAAACAAGGCAACACTGATTAGTACAATCACTAGGTAGTGTTGATTTTTAATTCCGTAAAGGGGAATTTACCCAAAACCGATGGAACACAATGTCGGCCACCGTCTCGCACAAGACACAGTCGACCCTCTCCTCCGACGGGGCCGGGGCAACCGAGTACAGCTCCTAGGTCAGTGCTAGCTATGGAACCTGACCCTCACCGGGCAACGTGACCCACCCAGGGAAGTGCTGCCGGCAAAGCACACCAAGGACCTGGTTGGGCCTTCGGGAACCACGGGGGCATACCCAGCCCCTGCAGTATGACAAGGCCAACGCATTAGATATTAATTTGAAGGAACATGAAGGCAAAAGGTTAAAAAATAGTAAATGCACTTACTTCAACCCTTTAGGCACAATCAACCACCTCTGGTCGGGGGTCGTCGGCACGGGCGGGAGCTTTGTACAGCCACGCTTGTAGACCTTCTTGCACTTCTCAACCAGCTCATCGTCGCTGTAGCTATCTTCTGAAAAGGTATCCTCTCTACCATCCTCCGAGCCACTAGCCTCCGGAGTCTCGTGGGCCGAAGACCCCGTGACCGGAGTCTTCTGGGACAAAGACCCCGTGACCAGAGTCTTCTGGGACGAAGACCCCGTGACCGGAGTCTTCTGAGACAAAGACTCTGGGACCGGACTCACGTGGGGCGAAGGATCGGCGGCCCAAGTCTGGTGGGGGGAAGGATCAGCGACCGGAGGCTCATGGACCGGAGTCCGAGACGGGTCCACGTCAGACGGAGCACTCCTGTGGTCGGGTGAATCAGCTGAGGGTGGCGGCGAGGAAGGCGTAACAGCCTTCCTACCTCTCCCGCTGCCACGTCCACCTCTAGCAGGCTTCTTCGTCCTCCCCCGACCTCTCCCAGCCGAAGAAGAAGCGCCCGCCGCAGTTGTCTGCATACTGTCTAGCAGCGCTCTCCGGAGGGGCTGGGCTGGAATAATGGAACCACCCCTCCCAGTAGCGCTCGCAGGAAGATCGGGGCGCTCTGGACCCTTGCCCACCATCCTGTCAACACCTGCAATGACAAAAAGTAAACGAAATTAGTACACCATAAAAAATTTGACATGAACATAATAATATGTATATAATTTAAGTGTATCATAATCATGACCATAATAAAAATACACCCGATCAACACAAATATATATGGGGTCGGGGTGTGGTGTCAGGGTGTCGGGGTGTCGGGGTCGGGGTGTCGTGTCGGGGTCGGGGTGTCAGGGTGTTAGGGTCGGGGTCGGGGTGTGGTGTCAGGGTGTCAGGGTCGGGGTAAGGGTGGGTGTGGTGTCAGGGTGTCGGTGGTCGGGGTGTCAGGTGTCGGGGTGTCAGTGGTCGGGGTCGGGGTCGGGGTGTGGTGTCAGGGTGTCGGGGTGTCGTGCCAGGGTGTCGTGTCGGGGTCGGGGTGTCAGGGTGTCGGGCTCGGGGTCGGGGTGTGGTGTCAGGGTGTCGGTTGGTCGGGGGTCGGGGTGTGGTGTGGTGTCAGGGTGTCAGGGGTCGGGGGTCGGGGTCGGGGTGTCGTGCCGAGGTGTCGGGGTGTCGATGAGGTGTCGGGGGTCGGGGTCTTTTTTTCCTTTTCTTCTTCTCTTCTTCTTCTTCTCCTCCTCTCCTCTTTCTTCTTCTTCTTCTTCTTCTTCTTCTTCTTCTTCTTCTTCTTCTTCTTCTTCTTCTTCTTCTTCTTCTTCTTCTTCTTCTTCTTCTTCTTCTTCTTCTTCTTCTTCTTCTTCTTCTTCTTCTTCTTCTTCTTCTTCTCCTCCTCTCCTCTTCCTTCTTCTTCTTCTTCTTCTTCTTCTTCTTCTTCTTCTTCTTCTTCTTCTTCTTCTTCTTCTTCTTCTTCTTCTTCTTCTTCTTCTTCTTCTTCTTTCTTCTCCTCCTCCTCCTCCTCCTCTTCTTCTTCTTCTTCTTCTTCTTCTTCTTCTCCTTTTTCCTCTTCTTCTTCTTTTCTTCTTTCTTCTTCTCCCTCCTCCTGTTCCTCCCTCCTCCTTCTACTTCTTCTTCTAAACTAAAATAAAACTAATCTAAAATAAACTAAACTAAAATAAACTAAAACTAAAACTAATCTAAAATAAACTAAACTAAAATAAACTAAAACTAAAACTAATCTAAAATAAACTAAACTAAAAATAAACTAAAACTATAACTAAAACAGAAACTAAACTAAAATAAACAAAAAGAAACTAATTAAACAAAAAAAGGGGGAGGAGCTCACCTGGTGGAGGGGCAGGCCGGACGGCTGCGGCGGCCGCTGGAGGAGGCGGCGACCCGGTGGAGGGGGAGGCCGGACGGCCGCGGCAGGACGGGGCAGGGACGGCGACGGGGCAGGGACGGCCGCGGCGGGACAGGGCGGGGACGGCCGCGGCGGCAAGGGGCGGGGACGGCGGCGGCGCGGCTGCCCGACGTGGAAGAGCTGGCGGGGCCGCGGTGGAGGTCGGGAAGGGGTGCGGGGCGGCCGGCTACGCCGGACAGGGTCAGCGACGGCGACGCGGGCCAGTGTTGGTGGGGGATGGCGGCGGAGGGGAGGGGGCGGGGGCGGGGGGCGGGGCGACGTGGAAGGGGCGGCGGGGGTGCGGTGGAGGTCGGGGGGTGCGGGGCGGCCGGCTACGGCAGACGGGGTCGGCGGCAGCTGCGCGGGTGTGGGTGGGGAGGAATGAGAGAGTGGAGAGAAGAGAGGGGGGCGGGACGGCCGTTAACGTACCCGCCTCTTTGCCGTCAGCCAACGGTCGGCAAAGTTTCTTTGCCGTCCGCTTGCGGGCGGCAAAGAGGTGGGGCCGGTGGGCTTGAGTTGGTTAAACAATAACTGGACCCACCCACCTCTTTGCCGTCTGCTAGCGGGCGGCAAAGATTCTTTGCCGTCAGCCAGCAGATGGCAAAGAACTGGCTGATGGCAGAGACTTTGTTTGCCATTAGCCACATCTTTGCCGTCCGTTTTCTTTTGGCTGACGGCAAAGACCTTCTTTGCCGTCAGCAAGCGGACGGCAAAGAAGTGGATTCCAGTAGTGTAGTTCTGTGTCACCCTATGTTATGACTGTTACATGATGAACCCCATCCGGCATAATTCTCCATCACCGATCCAATGCCTACGAGCTTTTCACATATTGTTCTCCACTTATTTACTTTTCCGTTGTTACTGTTACAATCACTACAAAACCCAAAAATATTACTTTTGCTACTGTTACCGTTACTATCATACTACTTTGCTACTAAATACTATGCTGCAGATACTAAGTTATCCAGGTGTGGTTGAATTGACAAGTCAACTGCTAAAACTTGAGAATATTCTTTGGCTCACCTTGTGTCGAATCAATAAATTTGGGTTGAATACTCTACCCTCGAAAACTGTTGCGATCCCCTATACTTGTGGGTTATCAGGATGCTCTTACCGTTAGACTGGGGGTGATGCTGATGTTGGATTTTTTTACAAGTTGATGTGGAGTTATTGCGTTCGTTTGTTAACACTGGTCTCTGAGGAAGAGTGTTGTGCTCCTGACTGTAGTGTACTATTATTTAGCGCTTTTAGGATCCTATCATTTTTAGGGTTTTAGATGGTAGGGTTATTTCTTATAAGTTATTGTTTTATGTTAAGTTGTGTTCTGGTGGTCCAAAAACCCACTAATTTGGAAACATTGTTGAGGCCTTTCTTTGACTGGATATAAATGGTGCTGCTTCGTGTTTTTTGAAGTGGTTACTAATGAGTGCAAAATTTCAGAACAACTTGTGCATTCTGTACGTATTAGGAGTTTTGGGTTTTTATTTTGGTTGTGCTTTTATTGATTTTTTACACAGCTGCTTTTATGGATTTGCTGCCATATGGATGCTTAATTGCAAGTACTTTATTAGTCATGATGGTATGCTACTATGTTAGTATCATTAGCTATATCAATAATTTTGTTGGGGATGTCTGGGAATACATATTTTTGTGTTTCACCCATAATCATAATTGTGACCTGGTTGCAAGTTGCAACTGTTGAAGGGGTCATTGTAGTTGATGTTCATGTGTATATTGGTTGGTTCATTTAGATATTCCTAGCACTGATGCTGTGAACTACGTGAATTTTAGGACATGCTGGGCTTCAAAAAAATTGAGATATTCCTAGCACTGATACTGATGCTTGATGCTGACAAACAGTATAAGTGGAAATGTTATAAAAGTATGAATCCACAAGCTTAGCTTAGCTTTGGCATTTATAGTGGCAATGGCAATATATCTTGTGCTCGGCTCTAGTATGTCAACCTAGAGCCACCTAAAATATGCTATGTTTTTTAGATTACTATGCTCTGTTTTTAGATTACTATGCTCTTGTTGATGTTGTTGATTATCAGAGATGGGAGGAGGCCGCCACCGCAGGCTACGCTCTGCCACACCGGAGTACGACTTGGAAGGTTTCGATTTCTTCACAATCGTACTTCAGAATTCCTCCAAGAGGCAGGTATATAAAAGGAGAGATCTCCCCTTCACCGATCTCTTTATCATAACTCTGATGTTTCCTACATCACTCCTTGACCCACGTTGCAGAGGCTGCCGGACACTTCTATGGAGATATTGGACGGCCATCAGCCAAAGAATGTGAAGCTGTGACAGGCCGGCTGCGGGCTTCGCAGGCTTTGGGACGTGGAGGTGGTGATCGGGAACGACCACATGTACTTGTGTTGTGGCTGGGAGCAGTTCATCCGTTCCTACGACCTGAGATACGGGTACTTCCTTGTCTTCAGGTACGATGGTGACGCCATGCTCACCGTGAAGGTGTTCAACACGACTATTGTGCCGCATGCGCTACCAGGACGACGACGATGCCAGTACGCTCTGCCTCTTCTTCCTCTCCATTTGGCTTTGTCTCACACTGATTGTTAAAAAAACTTTTTTGCATTTGGTCAGGCAATTGGAGCAGCGGCATCAACTCTGGCTACAGCAAAAGTAGCAGCGAGTCTGGCTACAGCGAAAGCAGCAACGAGTCTGGCTACAGCGAAAGTAGAAGCGAGGATGATCCAGAATGGAGTGGGGAAGAATAGGAGCAGAGTGGAGATGAGGAGGTGCAGCCTATTCTGTCTGACGATGACCTCACGGGTGGTGGCTGACGATGGTCAAGCGATGGTGGTGGCTGACGATGGGCAAGAGATGGTGGTGGCTGAGGATGACCTAGCGATGGTGCTGCCTGAAGATGTCCTCACGATGGTGGTGGTGCCTGACAATGACCTCGCGATGGTGGTGGCACCGGCGGTCCCACAGCCGGGCGACGTGACCATGCCAATTGTGGTAGAAGACTACGTCCCACTGCCTCGCCGCTCTAAGCGCATCAGGATGATGAAGGAGAAGAAGGAGGAGTGAACTATGTCAAGTATGTCAGATCTCCAAAATGATCTATACTTAGCTTTGTTTCCTCCGAAATGACATAGTTAGCTCCAAAATGACCAAGTTTACCTAGTTTAGCTCCAATATGATCCATTTTAGCTAGGTTAGCTCCAAAATGATCCATTTTACCCACGTTAGCTCAAAAATGGCATAATTACTTATGTTAGCACAAAAATGACCTATACTTACCTTTTTTCCTCCAAATTGACATAATAAGCTTAGTTAGCTAAAAAATGGCATAATTACCTATGTAAGCTCTAAAATGACACAAATAAGGAATAAGAAGAAGAAAAACAAGGAAGAGGAGAAAAATAAAGAATAGAAGAAGAAAGAGAAGAAAAAGAAAGAATAAAAGAAGAAGAAGAATGAGAAGGAAAAGGGTAAAAACCTTATTCTTCTTCTTCTAGTCTTTTTCTTCTTCTAGTCTTCTTCTTCTAGTCTTCTTCTTCTTCTAGTCTTCTTCTTCTTCTTCTCCAAAATGACCTAAGTTAGCTCTAAGTTAGCTCTAATATGCTTAGTTACCTAGGTTAGCTCAATAAAGACCTATACTTATCTGCTTTATATCAAAAATGGCATAATATGCTTAGTTCACTCAAAAATGGCATAATTAGCTAGGTTAGCTCCATTTTACCTAAATATGCTTACTTCTTCTTCTTCTTCATTTTCTTCTTCTTCTTCTAGTCTTCTTCTTCTAACTTTCTTATTTCCCATTTTCCAGATTTCATTTACTTCACGGAAGCTTGCATGGATGGAGTGCTTCTTTTTCCTTTCTGCTTTTCTTTTGTATCGATGAACAATGTGCAACTTGTTATATGGATGGATGGATAGGTGTTGGATGAACAATGTGAAACTATTGTAATATGTATGGATGGAACTATGTGTTGGTTATGTATGTATATATGATGAAACTTGTGTGTTGGATATGTCATATGTCTGCTGTGAAATTTGTGTGTTGAAATTGAATCAATTTAAGAAAAAACAGGGGCTATACAGGCTCTTTGCCGTCTGCTGGCAGACGGCAAAGCTGCCACGTGGCAGCTACATGTGCAACCTGGGGGCACTAACAGCACCTGGTGGCTGGCCTATTTGGTTACTTTGCCATCAGCTGGCAGACGGCAAAGATGAAATGGTCTTTGTCATCCGCCAGCAGACGGCAAAGTGCACAGTTAACCCCCTAACAGGCATAAGCTGCCACGTGTGCCGTCCAGGTCCTTTGCCGTCTGTTGGCGGACGGCAAAGACCATTTCATCTTTGCCATCCGCCAGCCGACGGCAAAGAGCCCTTCGCCGTAGCCTATTCAGCCGGACATGTTGCCGTCCGCCAGGCATGCCTTTGCCGTCAGACATGGCTGAAGGCAAAGTGCCTGATTCCTTAGTGCATCCATCTCCGCGCGGATCCCGACCCCGCCGGCCTACCTTCCCATATCCGTCGGCCTCGTGCTCCGACGTGCCACCTCTTCTGCCGATCCCGTCAGGGAGGACGACGAGCGCGCCCGCTCGCTCGCTCATGTTGACCACGGCCACTTCCCCATGGGCCGATTCCCAGCGCAAGGCCCGGCCTGCGCCAAGCCGGCCTGCCTCGCCCACTTGGGCTGAGCCCGCGAGGTGAGTGTCGGTGTCAAAACCGGCGGATCTCGGGTAGGGGGTCCCGAACTATGCGTCTAGGATCGATGGTTACAGGAGACAGGAAACATGATGTTTACCCAGGTTCTGGCCCTCTCTATGGAGGTAATACCCTACTTCCTGCTTCATTGATCTTGAAGAATATGAGTGTTACAAGAGTTGATCTACCACGAGATCGTAATGGCTAAACCCTAGAAGTCTAGCCTGTATGACTATGGTAATGAGTATCTCCTTTTCGGACTAACCCCTCCGGCTTATATAGACACTGGGGGGATCTAGGGTTACATAGAGTCGGTTACATAAGAAGGAATCTTCATAGCTGGTCACCAAGCTTGTCTTCCACGCCAAGGAGAGTCCAATCCGGACACGAGTACAGTCTTCGGCCTTCATGTCTTCACCGCCCATCAGTCCGGCCCATGGATAACAGGCCGGACGCCTGAGGACCCCTTAGTCCAGGACTCCCTCAGTAGCCCCTGAACCTGGCTTCAATGACGAGGAGTCCGGCGTGCAGATTGTCTTCGGCATTGCAAGGCGGGTTCCCTTCTATCCGAACTCCAAGATAGTCTTTGGATGCGATGATAGTACCCGGACCTGTCACACACACCATACACAACCGCAGAGAGAATATAATTTTACACGAGTTCCATCCGCTGACAACTTTTTGTAGCACGACATTACGTCTGACCGGTCATAATTCCAAACCATTTTTGTGTTCGACGCCCCACGTCCCGAGACGCGGTTGCCATTGGCACGTCTTGTCAAAGCAGAGATCGTGTCCCCTTATCGCGGGATTCTCATCAATGCGGGCATGGGTAACCCAACCGTGTCGTTTATATAGCCCTTGGCAATAGGCGAATTCTAAGGCGAGTGGGGAGGCGTTCAATATTCACTGCCTTTATAAGGGGATAAGGATTCCCTCTTCCTCTCTCACGCCTTCTCTCTGTCTCCGCCCTTCCAATCTCGAGCTCCAGCGCCCAAGCTCTCATCTCCTTTCCACTCAAGCTAGCACTCAACCATGTCCGGATCCGGAGGTCAGGGCAAGTGGATGGTCTCCTCCGTCAAGGAGGAGGACATTACTGAGCTTCGGGCGGCCGGATATTTGGCGAAGGAAATCGCCCACCATCTGTCGGCCGAGGGACAAATCGTCCCCATGCCAAAGCCCAACGAGAGGGTGGTTTTCGTACCTCATTTCTTCCGCGGACTAGGGTTCCCACTCCACCCTTTCATCCGCGGGCTGATGTATTATTACGGGATAGATTTCCACGATCTGTCCCCGAACTCCTTCCTCAACATTTCGGCGTTTATCGTCGTGTGTGAGGCTTTCCTCCGCATTCAACCCCACTTCGGGCTATGGCTCAAAGTCTTCAACGTGAAGCCGAAGGTGGTGGATGGCCAGCACACGGAGTGCGGGGGAGCCATGGTGAGTAAGCTGTCCAACGTCTCCTGGCCGAAAGGTACTTTCGTGGAGACAGTAAAGGAGTGGCAGAAACGATGGTTCTACATCACAGAACCCCGCAGCACCACCTGGGCCGCGGCTGCCGAATTCTGCTCCGGTGCTCCCATGCGACTCACCTCCTGGGTCGAGAAGAGTCCGAACTGGTGTTCGCCCGATGAGCTGATAGCGCTGCAGACGCGCGTTCAGAGTATGACAGCCAAGAACGTCAAGCTTGTCGATGTAATCCAGGTGATGCTAGTTCGTCGGATCCTCCCTTGCCAGCGCAGAAGTCGCCCTCTGTGGGAGTTTAATCCGAAGAAGCACCAAACCCTGGAGAGGCTCTTCGAAACCACTCATGAAGGTGCCTGGAAGTTGCTCTTTAAGGGCAACGAGAAACCGCCGGCCATAGATTCAGACCGTGGGCACGATTGTAAACACCTGGCCAGCGAGGTATGTTATTTTTGACGTATCCCCTACTTAATTGTTTCGAGGATGATGTCTGAGTTTATCATTGATTTCTCAGGATTGGATGGAGAGGGCGAAGCAGATCCAGTGTCCAGCTCCGCTACCTGAAGAACCAGTCATCCCGCGTCTGGCGAAGATGCTGGTGTCGGCGCCATATAAGGCGCCATATAAGAAGGCCAAGGGGGCCAAAAGTGGCCTCCATCGCAAGGGCACTCCGGACGTGATGTCCGATGTAACATCCCAAATTTCCAATTTGGAATGTTATACATAGATCATCATTGCATATCATGTTTTATTGCATTTTGACAAATCCTCGATAAATCCTAAGCAACTCAAGGACCCTCAGAGAGAGTTGGGGATTTTCTCGAATTTTCAAATTTGATTTTCATCAAATAATAAGACGAGGATTTTGGTTTAAATTATTTTTCTCTCCGGAAAAATATTTCATTTTAAATAAACGAGAGGAGAAAATATGACTTCTCCAAAACAATTGAAATACTGGAGGAAAAATGTTAAAATCATTATTTGGAATTTATTTGGATGTTATTTGCAATTTTTAGTGCATTAAAAATATTGCATGTTTTCAAAATATTTATTTTGATTTAAAACAATGTTCACCCTATTCTAGATTTTCTAACTAGACGGGGAAAATTTATTTCATATTTTTTTGATTTTTATTTATTTTTCTACGTAATTTTTTTCGCGGAACTTATTTAAAAAAAAATCCGCCCGCGCGCCGACTGGGCCAAAGGCCCAGCCGACGGCCCAGCCCCGCCGCCCCGTCGTCTCCGCCCCGGAGACGGGATCGCCGCCCGAGTCCCGGCAGGCTACGCCGCCCGCCGCCCTTGCCCCGTCCTCAAGGCACCGGACCCCCCCTCCTTAAATAACCCCCCTCTCTTTCTCTCACCACCGCCGCCGCCGGAGCCCTCACCGCCGAGCCCCGCCGCCGCCCGCAACACGCCCCGCCGCCGCCGCCGGGAGCCGCCGCCCTCGCCTCGCCCGCCCCTCGCCGAGCCCCGCACCCCGCCGCCCGAGTTCGCCGCCCCGCCGGAGCCCCTCGCCGGAGCCCGACGAGGTACTGCCGCCGCCCGTTGACTTTGCCAGTTTTCGTTTTAAAAAACAACCCTTCGTTAAAAAAAACCCTAGATTGGTTTTTTTCGGTTTTATTATTTTACGAGCGTTCACCGAACCGTTCGTTTCGACGAACGCGTTCGTCGGTTTTTCTCTGTTAACGAACGTCCGTTCTTTAACCGTTCGTCCGTTTTTCTTTTTCGTCGGAGTTTTCTCGTTATTTTCTCAGATTCGATTTCTGATCGAATTTTCGAATCTGTTTAACTTCTCGCTCGTTTATCGGAATCAGGCGATTCAAGCGCCTAGAGTTTCGTCTCGAAATTCTCTTTCCGTTTAACCTACTCAAACAAGTTTTTGCTACAGTAAAATTTGACCTAGATCCAGATTAGTAAACGAAGTTTCTTTCTTTCGCTGTTTGACTTTCGTTGCTTCTTTCGAGTTGATTCTTTTTGCAAACCGGAGTTCTTAAGTTGGACTTTCTGGTTGGATCTTTCATTCGAGTTTTACCTGTGCATTAGATGAGTACTGATTGTATGCTTGTTTGTTTGCGATAGAGTACCCGGAGTGTGCCGCTTGTTACTTCGAATCGCTAGGTTTTGCGGATCATCAGCAAGGCAAGTAACACTTTGATCATATCCCGTTCATACCCAGTTTTTATTGCATTAGATATGTTTTCCTCAAACACTTGTATGATTAGGATCTAATTAAATTGTGGGTATTGGGAAGTAGTTGAGGTAGAACCTATTACCTGTTTTCTTATCAAACCCTTGGGAGTTACTTCTACGTTGCTTTTATTATTGCCATGCTATGCTCGTAGATGTGGATTGGGTTTGAGTGAAATTCATGACGGATGTGAGATTGTTAATTAATGGTTTACTTAAGGTGGCAACTTAAACTCACATCTGGGTGGATTGAGGTACCTGGGTATTCCAGGATTGCCTGTTTTTCTTTTGGACCGCCACCCAGGTTCAAAGGGATCATGAGATTATTCATGCTAGAAACTTCCGTGTGCAGCCGCAAGCTATTATGGGCTCTAGCATAGTTGACTAAGTTGTGTGAACTCTTACAGTGGTAGACTAGCAGATGTAGGGGAAAGTAGGTGTAACTGTCTACCCATACGTAAGGTGCAAACACTTCTGAAAGACTGTGTCTTGGTCATCCGGTACTCAAACACCATGTAGTGCGAGTAATCCAACGGAGGAGATCAAGTCTTGTGGGGAAAAGTGCACAAACCTCTGCAGAGTGTACAATCTAATCATGGTTAGCCGTGTCCCCGGTTATGGACAACTTGAGTATCTAGTACTTGGATTATCATGTGAATCTCATCACTATGTTACTTCTAATTAATTTTGTTGGGTTATTGATGACTTTTTAATTGGGATTGAGATGCTGTCAACCATCTCAATGTTTCACAACCACCATGATAGTTAAATAAAATTTATTCCTTTGAAGTAGGATAAAATTGGCTTTTCGCAAAACTGTAACCATAGAGCTTTCCACCAGCCATATATGCATGTAGTATAGCATTGTTATTGTTCATTATTCTCTATGTGTTACCTTGCCAGCATATTCTATGTGCTGACCCATTTTCGGGCTGCAACGTTTCATGTTGCAGACTTTTCAGACGACGAGTGAGGTGCCTTAGGTCGTGGTCTTATACTCAGTGATGCCGCTGGAGTTGATGGACTCACTTATCTTCCAAGTCTTCCGCTGTTATCGTTTTAGATGGCCTTAAGCCATGTTTATCATACTTAATCTCTTCGGAGATATTCGATGTAATAAGTGTGTGATTGCTACTCTGTTATAAATCCTCCATTTGTATTGTGCGTGTCAGCATTACTGATCCAGGGATGACACTGGTGCACAGCAGCACAGACCATTTGAGGTCTGGTCGCTACAAAGTTGGTATCAGAGCACACGCTGACTGTAGGACACGACCACTAAGCTTAAGCCCTAGAAAGCTTCTCTCTTCTCATTTCTGACCCCTCTCCACTTTCTACTCTTTTAGGAATGGCGAATGCAAGGAGCAAGTTCATGCAACCAGATGAAGACACGCAGTTTGGTCGACATTTGAAGGAAGTCACCAAGTACTTGAACATAGGAATACCAAGCATCATCGGAACCTACAACGCCACACTACCTGAAGAGGAGAGCTGGAAGATCCAAGTTATCATCCCAGGAAGGACGTTTGCGCCAATTACTGAACCCATAAGATTGGTTTTCGAAGCACCAACTTGGAGTTTAGGGAAGAGCATGGCCGCACACATCGCCATGGGACGCATCAGAGAAGTCTACCACCAGGAGCTTAAGGATATAATTTATCAGATTTGTGGACGTCGAGACGCGCAATGGGAGATGATCAGAACCAAGAAGGATGGATCAATTGCAGCTTTCATCCAGGAGCAAAACCAACATATTCGACGCCAGGAGAATCAGATGTGCACGGACAAGGAAGAACTGAAGAAGGCATTAACGAAGATCAAGGAACTCCAAGAAGAACTCAAGGCTACACGCGAAGATTATTTGGAGGAAATCAACGCACTAGTAGGGAAGATTGATGACCTGGAGAATAAGATTGGAGTATTCATGGGAAATCCAGTGCCAAAAGCAGAAGTCGACGAATGCACTTGTCCGGATAACTACATCATCATCGACGACACCGACTCAGAACCAAGTGAAGACGACTGGGTTGATGAAGCTGGAGCAGACATCATGGAGTCTTCAACGGATCAGAATTTTTAGTAGACCACCATATCAGTAGTAGTTTTCCCCCATTTAATAGTATAGTTCAAGCACTTTGTAACGCTAGTTAGATCGATTGTTTTGCCTTGTTTGAATTGATTGAGTGATATTGATTGAAATTGTCACATGAGCATATGGGTAGTGTTTTCTCTCTAGACCTCATTCTATTCTTAACTCTCATCTTTTCTAAACCTATCAGATGCCTCCGAGACGCGACACCGGATTTGTTTTCCCGCCAGAGATCACCCAGTTGATTCAGCAACAGAATGCCCTGATGCAAGTGTTAGTTCAGAACCAAGGCAACAACAACAACAACAACCCACCACCACCACCACCTGTTCATCACTTAGCCCGTTTCCTGAGGCTAAACCCGTCGGTGTTTTCCAGTAGCACCGAGCCGATTGTTGCAGATGATTGGCTCCGCAAAGTTGGAAGGGAGTTGACCACTGCAGGATGCACAGATGCGGAAAGAGTGCGTTTTGCCGCACATCAGCTTGATGGACCCGCAGCATCATGGTGGGAGAATTATACAGCCACGCACCCTATTGACACTGTCACATGGGACCAGTTTCAGCAAGCTTTCCGTACAGCTCATGTTTCAGCAGGAGCTATGGCTATGAAGAAGCGTGAGTTTCGTAACCTACGCCAAGGAGGACGCACCGTAGGCCAGTATGTGGAGGAATTCAGTAAGTTAGCACGTTATGCACCAGATGACGTTGCTACAGATGCTGCCAAGCAGGAGAAGTTTTTGGAAGGACTGAATGATGAACTGAGTATGCAGTTGATGGTAGCAACCTTCAACAACTACCAGGAGTTGGTAGATAGAGCTCTCATGATTGAAGGGAAGCAACAGCAGATGGAAAATCGTAAGAGGAAGTATGGACAAGGGAAGTATAATTCAGGAGCTCAGCAGAAGCCCCGTTTTACCCCGAAGCCGGGAGGACAGTTTCAGCATACCCATGGAGGAGGTATTTCGCACAACCATAATGGCTCCAAGAATGGTAATGGGAATGGAGGAAGCAACGGACAGAACCGCACCAACCCATCTACCCCAGCCAAGAGGGACCTGAGCCAAGTCACTTGCTTTAAGTGCCAGAAGAATGGACATTATGCCAATGAATGTCCTGAAGCCCAAAATGGAAATGGCAATGGAAGCTCTGGGAAGAAGCCGAACCCGTTCAACAAAGGGCACGTGAACCACGTGAGCGTGGAGGAGGTTGAAGCTCAGCCTGATGCAGTAATAGGTAAGTTTTTGGTTAAGTCATTTACTGCAACCGTTCTTTTCGATACTGGTGCATCGCATTCATACATATCAAGGGGATTCGTGAATAAGTTTAAGATGTCCACCAAAGTTCTCAGAAACCCTATGTTAGTAACCTCGCCAGGAGCAGAGTATATGGCCACCCAAGGATGTTTTCAGATACCATTGGCCATTGGTAGGCATGTTTTCCCCTCAGACCTCATTGTTTTGGAATCGCAAGGTTTGGATGTGATTTTGGGAATGGATTGGCTATCGTTGTATGGAGGAAACATCGATTGTGCCAGCAAGACGATTTTGCTTACCACCCCGGAAGGAAAAAGGATCAAGTATGTATCTCGACATATGCCGAAGAGGACTCAAGTAAATTCCTTATCAGGAGTTGTACAGGAGGAAGTACCAGTGGTGAAAGATTATCCGGATGTATTTCCAGAAGAGTTGCCAGGCATGCCACCGGATAGAGACATTGAGTTCTTGATTGAACTTTTGCCAGGCACAGGGCCAATATCTAAGAGACCGTCCAGGATGCCCGCAAAGGATTTGGAGGAAATTAAGAAGCAGATCAAGGAGTTACTGGATAAAGGATATATTCACCCAAGTTCGTCACCTTGGGGATCACCAGTACTTCTAGTGGAGAAGAAAGATGGATCGCTGAGGATGGTTGTTGATTACCGAGGATTGAATGAAGTGACCATCAAAAACAAGTACCCACTGCCGATGATCAATGATTTGTTTGACCGCCTACAAGGAGCTAAGGTATTTTCCAAGATCGATCTACGATCGGGATACCATCAGTTAAAGATTCAAGAGAAGGATATACCTAAGACGGCATTTACCACCAGATATGGATTGTATGAGTATACTGTTATGTCATTTGGACTGACTAACGCACCTGCCTATTTTATGAACCTGATGAACAAAGTGTTTATGGAGTTTTTGGATAAGTTCGTCGTAGTGTTCATTGATGATATTTTAATCTTTTCCAAGGATGAGGAAGAGCATGAGGAGCATTTGCGATTGGTACTTGAGAAGCTCAGAGAACACCAGTTATATGCCAAGTTCAGCAAATGTGAGTTTTGGTTGAAGGAAGTTGGATTCCTTGGACATGTTATTTCTGGAGAAGGAATAGCAGTAGACCCTGCCAAGGTTGACACAGTGACAAGTTGGGAATCACCCACGACAGTTGGAGAAATCCGGAGTTTTCTTGGACTTGCAGGATACTACCGGAGATTCATCGAGAATTTCTCAAAGATTGCTAAGCCCATGACTGAGCTATTGAAGAAGGACACCAAATTCAATTGGACTGAGGAATGTGAAGCTAGTTTCCAAGAGTTGAAGGAACGATTGGTTACATCACCAGTGTTGATTCTGCCAGATCAACGCAAGGATTATGAAGTTTATTGCGACGCTTCTCGTCGAGGACTTGGAGCAGTGCTTATGCAGGAAGGAAGAGTTGTGTCATATGCTTCACGACAACTTAAACCCCATGAGAAGAATTATGCTACGCATGATTTGGAGTTAGCAGCCGTGGTGCATGCATTGAAGACATGGAGACATTTTCTCATCGGAAACCATTGTGAGGTGTACACGGATCACAAGAGTTTGAAGTACATTTTCACGCAGAAGGAGTTAAATCTCAGACAGAGGAGATGGTTGGAGCTCATTAAAGATTATGATATGAGATTGCATTATCACCCTGGAAAGGCTAACGTAGTAGCAGACGGGTTGAGCCGCAAGAGTCATGTCAACACCCTCATGACAGGAGAGTTACCTCAGGAGTTAGCCGAGGACCTACGCGAGCTATGTTTGGAGATAGTCCTAAGAGGCTATTTAGCGACATTGGAGATTCAGTCTACCTTGATGGAAAGGATCAGAGAAGCTCAGAAGACAGACAAGGAGATTGAAGAGATAAAGGAGAAGATGAGCAAAGGAAAAGCCAAGGGATTTCGTGAGGATGAGCACGATACCTTATGGTTTGAAGACCGCGTATATGTGCCAAATGATCCGGAGATCAGGAAGTTGATTTTGCAAGAAGCCCATGATTCACCGTACTCGATTCACCCAGGGAATACCAAGATGTATTTGGATTTGAAGAATACTTTCTGGTGGACCGGAATGAAGAAGAATATTGCAGAGTATGTAGCAGTTTGTGATGTATGTCAGAGAGTGAAGGCAGAGCATCAGAAGCCAGCAGGATTGCTACAGCCATTGCCGATACCCGAATGGAAGTGGGATAAAATAGGCATGGATTTTATCACGGGATTACCCAGGACTCGTTCAGGCTATGACTCGATATGGGTTGTAGTCGACCGTTTGACGAAAGTGGCTCATTTCATTCCAGTGAGGACCACTCCCACCTGTTTTCTAGCCAACCAGAATCTCGAGGGCGAGATTCATCTTAAGGGGGGTAGGTTTGTAACATCCCAAATTTCAAATTTGGAATGTTATACATAGATCATCATTGCATATCATGTTTTATTGCATTTTGACAAATCCTCGATAAATCCTAAGCAACTCAAGGACCCTCGGAGAGAGTTGGGGATTTTCTCGAATTTTCAAATTTGATTTTCATCAAATAATAAGACGAGGATTTTGGTTTAAATTATTTTTCTCTCCGGAAAAATATTTCATTTTAAATAAACGAGAGGAGAAAATATGACTTCTCCAAAACAATTGAAATACTGGAGGAAAAATGTTAAAATCATTATTTGGAATTTATTTGGATGTTATTTGCAATTTTTAGTGCATTAAAAATATTACATGTTTTCAAAATATTTATTTTGATTTACAAAAATGTTCACCCTATTCTAGATTTTCTAACTAGACGGGGAAAATTTATTTCATATTTTTTTGATTTTTATTTATTTTTCTACGTAATTTTTTTCGCGGAACTTATTTAAAAAAAACCGCCCGCGCGCCGACTGGGCCAAAGGCCTAGCCGACGGCCCAGCCCCGCCGCCCCGTCGTCTCCGCCCCGGAGACGGGATCGCCGCCCGAGTCCCGGCCGGCTACGCCGCCCGCCGCCCTTGCCCCTCCCCAAGGCACCGGACCCCCCCTCCTTAAATACCCCCCCTCTCTTTCTCTCCCCACCGCCGCCGCCGGAGCCCTCACCGCCGAGCCCCGCCACCGCCTGCAACACACCCCGCCGCCGCCGCCGGGAGCCGCCGCCCTCGCCTCGCCCGCCCCTCGCCGAGCCCCGCACCCCGCCGCCCGAGTTCGCCGCCCCGCCGGAGCCCCTCGCCGGAGCCCGACGAGGTACTGCCGCCGCCCGTTGACTTTGCCGGTTTTCGTTAAAAAAAAACCTTCTTTAAAAAAAACCCTAGATCGGTTTTTTTCGGTTTTATTATTTTACGAGCGTTCACCGAACCGTTCGTTTCGACGAACGCGTTCGTCGGTATTTCTCTGTTAACGAACGTCCGTTCTTTAGCCGTTCGTCCGTTTTTCTTTTTCGTCGGAGTTTTCTCGTTATTTTCTCAGATTCGATTTCTGATCGAATTTTCGAATCTGTTTAACTTCTCGCTCGTTTATCGGAATCAGGCGATTCAAGCGCCTAGAGTTTCGTCTCGAAATTCTCTTTTCGTTTAACCTACTCAAACAAGTTTTTGCTACAGTAAAATTTGACCTAGATCCAGATTAGTAAATGAAGTTTCTTTCTTTCGCTGTTTGACTTTCGTTGCTTCTTTCGAGTTGATTCTTTTTGCAAACCGGAGTTCTTAAGTTGGACTTTCTGGTTGGATCTTTCATTCGAGTTTTACCTGTGCATTAGATGAGTACTGATTGTATGCTTGTTTGTTTGCGATAGAGTACCCGGAGTGTGCCGCTTGTTACTTCGAATCGCTAGGTTTTGCGGATCATCAGCAAGGCAAGTAACACTTTGATCATATCCCGTTCATACCCAGTTTTTATTGCATTAGATATGTTTTCCTCAAACACTTGTATGATTAGGATCTAATTAAATTGTGGGTATTGGGAAGTAGTTGAGGTAGAACCTATTACCTGTTTTCTTATCAAACCCTTGGGAGTTACTTCTACGTTGCTTTTATTATTGCCATGCTATGCTCGTAGATGTGGATTGGGTTTGAGTGAAATTCATGACGGATGTGAGATTGTTAATTAATGGTTTACTTAAGGTGGCAACTTAAACTCACATCTGGGTGGATTGAGGTACCTGGGTATTCCAGGATTGCCTGTTTTTCTTTTGGACCGCCACCCAGGTTCAAAGGGATCATGAGATTATTCATGCTAGAAACTTCCGTGTGCAGCCGCAAGCTATTATGGGCTCTAGCATAGTTGACTAAGTTGTGTGAACTCTTACAGTGGTAGACTAGCAGATGTAGGGGAAAGTAGGTGTAACTGTCTACCCATACGTAAGGTGCAAACACTTCTGAAAGACTGTGTCTTGGTCATCCGTTACTCAAACACCATGTAGTGCGAGTAATCCAACGGAGGAGATCAAGTCTTGTGGGGAAAAGTGCACAAACCTCTGCAGAGTGTACAATCTAATCATGGTTAGCCGTGTCCCCGGTTATGGACAACTTGAGTATCTAGTACTTGGATTATCATGTGAATCTCATCACTATGTTACTTCTAATTAATTTTGTTGGGTTATTGATGACTTTTTAATTGGGATTGAGATGCTGTCAACCATCTCAATGTTTCACAACCACCATGATAGTTAAATAAAATTTATTCCTTTGAAGTAGGATAAAATTGGCTTTTCGCAAAACTGTAACCATAGAGCTTTCCACCAGCCATATATGCATGTAGTATAGCATTGTTATTGTTCATTATTCTCTATGTGTTACCTTGCCAGCATATTCTATGTGCTGACCCATTTTCGGGCTGCAACGTTTCATGTTGCAGACTTTTCAGACGACGAGTGAGGTGCCTTAGGTCGTGGTCTTATACTCAGTGATGCCGCTGGAGTTGATGGACTCACTTATCTTCCAAGTCTTCCGCTGTTATCGTTTTAGATGGCCTTAAGCCATGTTTATCATACTTAATCTCTTTGGAGATATTCGATGTAATAAGTGTGTGATTGCTACTCTGTTATAAATCCTCCATTTGTACTGTGCGTGTCAGCATTACTGATCCAGGGATGACACTGGTGCAAAGCAGCACAGACCATTTGAGGTCTGGTCGCTACATCCGAAGACGAGGAAGCCCATTCCTCCGTCCCTGAGGATGACCACGAGGAAGAGGAGGAGGAGGTGGAGAAGAACCCTCCCCCAAGGAGAAGAAGAGGGGGGCCTCCACGAATCTGGAGGCGGGAACGCCCAAGAAGGGGAAGGGCGCCCCTGCAGTCAACACCGCGTGGGACGTTGACAGCAGTCCGGAACGACACCTCCGCACTAAGCCTCGTGCCGCATCGTAAGTACTATGACTCTCATACATAAGTGTACCCGGCCTCTCCTTTTTATTGTTTTGACGTGGTTAATTGTGCCATTGCAGTCCGGCCCGTGGCAGCATCCAGCGATCCTCATCTGGAGGTTCGTTGGATCCGGCGGAAATGGCCAGTATGTCGCCGCCGCCCGCTTATTCCCCTGAGGCCAAGGACGACACCGAAGTGTTGTCCCGGAGGACCGCTCCGAGTCGGAGAGGGGTCCAGGACACAGTCCAGGAGGCGCCGCAAGGCGAGACCTCCGCTGCCGGACACATGGGGGAGCAGATCGCCATGGAGACTGGTGAAGAGGGACGTATTCAGTTCGGCCCTCAGCCGAATACAATTCCGGGGACCGATACGGCCCCGGAATCCGACGCGCGCCTTCCTTCGAAGGAGGGGGTGCGCCAATTCCACCGATGGCCCCTGTCCAACCAGGGGCACCGGATAACCTGATGGAGGCACTACGAGGCGCCTCCATTGTGTACGAGCATCGTATCCTTATGGGTATGGTGATCGAGAAGGTTCAGTCCGTCAAGAGTGGAATAAACGAGGCCTGCCACAACCTATTGACAGGTTTCGAGGTAAGTCACGTAGAAAGAGAACACCCCGTGCTGACAGTAGCCCCTGGGACACTGTCCGGTGTTAAGAAAGAAAGGCCGGGCAGAGGATCAACCCTTTGTAGGAGACTAATTTTGTAATTAAACATGCGTCGCTGTTGGCTACAACCTCGCATGCTGCCGAAGTCTCTGAACTGAAGCAGAGGTTGGAGCGGACCGAGAACGAGCTCGGCGAGGTGAAGATTCAGCTCCACAAGAAGCAAGGTGAGTAACGACTTGCTGTGTATTCGGAAAGAGTAAGCGATGAGTATTGACCGGAGTGTCATAATATGTGTAGGGGCGGCGACCGAGGTCGAGGCCCTGAAAAATTCCCTGACCGAAGCCGAGGGGAAGGTTGTCCAGCAGCAAGCCGCCCGTAAGAAGCTCAAGGCCCAGGTCGGCGAGATCCAGCAGGAGCTCCAGGATGCGGTGAAGAAGTGTGAGGCTTTGAAGCGTGAAGCGTCGGTTCGAGAGACCGAAATTACCAAGGCTCGCCAGAGCACGGAGGCCGCACAGAATGAGGCCCGGGGCGCTCTCCAGGAGATCCAGGAGGCCAAGAAGATCGCAACGGGTAAGGCTTTTAACATGCAAAGCAAGTATGCGGAGAAGAAGTACCTTTTACTAACCCGGATTCGGAGTTGCCCAGGGTCTTTTGCGGATCTGCCACGCAGCGTGTCCGATGCTGCGGAATTCTTCCGAGCCGGAGAAGGAAGTTCCATGGAGAAGCTGTTCTGGTCGTAGTATGTTGTGCCTGAACATCCGGTGCCCTTTGCCGATCAACTGAAACAGTTGGTCGAGCTGCACAGGGTGGCCAAACTGGCCATGAAGGATTTAATAATCCGGGTGTGGCCTCGTGAAGCGGGTGATGGAGGCTTGTCCGCGGCTAGACGTCGTCAAACGATCAGTCTGCACCGAAGGTGCCCGCATGGCCTTCGCTTGTTGCAAGATGTGGTGGGCGAAGATTGACGCCGTTGAGGTGGCCACGGGGCCGCCGGAGGGCAAGGAGCACCGCACACCCGAGCGATATTTTGCGGATGTCCTGGAGGGATCTCGACTTGTAGCAGCTCAGTGCGGGCATGACATTATTTTTGAATGAATACATTCGTTTTTGCCTTTGCCTTGTATGATGAAAACAAATCCGGTTTGTAATATAATGTTTGTTATGTTTTGATTGTTTCCTCCTGTGCGGCCGTGTTGTATGGAATCTGAGGGTTGGCCAGTCGTCGGCTTCTGCCCTCACGTAGGTAGTACGGAGGTGTTCGGGATGGAATCTAAACAATCTTGATCCAATTATATGGTCCTTGAAGGAGTTGTTTAGCGCAACGAACCAGGCAATCAGACTATGCGGCTGAAACACCCTCACTTAGCCGTAGGATTTTTATAATAAAACATAGGCGCAACCCCTGGTATACGAATCAGAGTGCTGGCAGCATCTGATCGGGAAGTACCGATCCTTCGCGAAATGCGGGAAAAAATCTCCAACGATTTGTGACCTCCGAACAGCTGACCATCTCTCGCCGCATCATGACAGTCAGTTTTCGGCTTTCTCTACTGAGGTGCTCATCTGGTTTAGACCAGGGCACAATCACATTAGTTCTCCCTTTAATACCCTACCCGATGTAGCGGAACGTAGGGTAGCAAGCACAGGAGCCGGGCAACCCAACTATTGACCAAAGACATGATTCGGAGCCAATGCATATAATGCTAAATTCGGGGTGCCGAACTTATCTTTAAGAAGTGTTCGGACTTTGTTGCCGTATTATGGGGCGATGAGAAGCCCCTGGCGAATATGAAACGTACCAAAGTGCACGGGTGCGAGAATACAAGTAATTAATGGCAAAGGAAAACAGAAAGAGAGCAGAGGTAGTATCTGGGGCCCCTTGACTTGGATCGTGAACTGTTTCCATTATAGTTGGGTTAAAGCGTCAAAGTGCATTTATACAAATAGTGCGATAAGCAACCGGCTATTTAACATGCCATAACCAAAGGGGAGCTGCATTCGGGTACTCAAAACAGGTAGAGTAATCATTGGATTGTCCTCTAGAGCTTCCCCTGTATGCTTGTGCTCTGTGCCAATCTGGTGTACTTGTCCTTTGACAGGACCGGTAATCAGACCATCGAAGGAGGCCTGTATAAAAGATACCTGAAAAAGAAAAAAAGAGAAGGAAAAAAAGGAATAGTAAAGATACCAATGAGTCTGGGATCGGTGTAGCCGAACTACAAGCTAGTTGTGCCTCCGTCGATGCCCATGGGATTTTGAGTGCATAATTATGTACGTGTGGTGCGAATGCCGCTACCTTATCGGGACTGGGACGGAGGCTGAATTGCTAATCGAGCTCTTGACGAGCCGAACCGTCCTGTTGCAGTGTGGCCCGGACTCTCTTAGTGATGTCCAGGGGCTCGGCAGCCGGATTACGGTTCTGCTTGAGAAGGCCGCTTTGTACCTCTGCTGCTAGGGCGGCTGTGTGCTCCTCTATTCGGAGGGAGCGTTCAGTGTTGCCATTGACTGTTATGACACCGCGTGGACCGGGCATCTTTAGATAAGCATAGTGTGGCACTGCATTGAATCTAGCAAACGCGATTCGTCCGAGCAGTGCATGGTAGCCGCTGCGGAAGGACGATATCGAAGATTAACTCTTTGCTTCGGAAGTTGTCCGGAGAACCGAAGACCACCTCCAGCGTGATTGAGCCCGTACAACGGGCCTCTACGCCTGGTATGACTCCTTTAAAGGTAGTCTTTGTGGGTTTGATTCGTGAGGGATTAATGCCCATCTTCCGCACTATATCCTGATAGAGCAGGTTGAGGCTACTACCGCCGTCCATTAGGACTCGTGTTAGGTGAAATCCGTCGATGATTGGGTCGAGGACCAGTGCGGCCGAACCTCCATGGCGGATACTAGTTGGGTGATCTCGATGATCGAAGGTGATCGGGAATGACGACCACAGATTGAATTTTGGGGCGACTGGCTCTACCGCGTAGACGTCCCTGAGTGCGCGCTTGCGCTCCCTTTTGGGGATGTGCGTAGCATATATCATGTTCACTGTTTTGACTTGAGGGGGAAATTTCTTCTGCCCCCCAGTGTTCGGCTGCCGGGGCTCTTCTTCCTCGTCCTCACTTTGTGATCCCTTTTCTTTGTTCTCGGCATTTAACTTGCCAGCCTGTTTGAAAACCAACAATCTCTGTTGGTATGATTGGCTTGTTTGTCTGGGGTGCCATGTATCTGGCACGGACGATCGAGTATGCGGTCCAGGATGGATGGTCCCTCACTGTTCCTTTTGTAGGGCTTCTTATGTTGGCCGGACTTGGAACCGCTGAATCCGGCGTTAACTGTGGTGTCATCGGTGTTATCGCCATTGCTTCGGTGTTTGTGTCTATTGCGCCGGAGCTTGCCGGTGTTGTTCTGGGCCTCGGAGGGGCCTGCCTCGCTGGCTGTGTTTTTGCTATCCTTACCCGCGCAAAAGCGGGTCATGAGTGCTGTGAGGGCTGCCATAGATTTCGGCTTTTCTTGGCCGAGGTGGCGGGCGAGCCATTCGTCATGGATGCTGTGTTTGAAGGCTGCTAGGGCTTCGGCATCCGGATAGTCAACGATCTGGTTCTTTTTGGTTAGAAACCTAGTCCCGAATTTTCTAGCTGATTCTCCGGGTTGTTGGACTATATGACTTAAGTCATCGGCATTTGGTGGCCGGACATAAGTACCTTGGAAGTTATCAAGAAAAGCTTCTTCCAAGTCCTCCCAGCTGCCGATGGAATTTTCAGGCAGGCTATTTAGCCAGTGTCTAGCTGGCCCTTTTAATTTTAGTGGGAGGTATTTGATGGCGTGGAGGTCGTCTCCTCGGGCCATATGGATGTGGAGAATAAAATCTTCGATCCACACTGCGGGATCGGTTGTTCCGTCGTATGATTCAATATTGACGGGCGTGAACCCCTCGGGGAATTCATGATCCAGTACTTCATCTGCGAAGCAGAGAGGGTGTGTGGCGCTATTATATCGGGCCGCATCGCGGCGCACCTCCGATGGAGTCCGTCTGCGGTTATCGGTCCGGGCGTGACTAGGTTTGTCACGTCCGAATAGGTAGCCGTCATCCCGAGTCGAGAAGCGTCCTCGGGATCCGTAGATTGATCTGGTGTGTCCTGCTGTACTGTCCAGGTCCTGCCGAAGGTCGTATGTATGGTCCTGAGCTGTTTTGTCTCTGTTTTTACGAGGCGGTGGGGCGGGCTGTTGTTCGGCCTGAATTGCCGTTTTATCCCGACCGCGTGGTTGTCGGTCCGCCGCACTATCCGGAACACGTGGTGGTCGTTCTGCATTGCGCGAGGGAGGTATGGACTCCGGTGCCTCCTCATCGAACTGAGGTAGCAGTCTGCGCTTTGGGTAACTCTTGGCTGGGCGCTTGAGGTCGTATTCTTCGGCTACCAGGACATCAGTCCATCTATCAATGAGTAGGTCTTGATCGGCTTGAAGCTGCTGCTGTTTTTTCTTCAGGCTTTTTGCAGTAGCTATTAGCTGGCGCTTGAAGCGCTCCTGCTCGAGGGGTACCTCAGGCACGATGAAATCCTTGCTGCCGAGGCTCTCCTCATCCTCGGAGATTGGACGATAACTATCGTCATCCGGGTCACTGGGCATGGCCTGTTTATCAGGGTTAACTTTCCCGTTGCCTTGTTCTTCCTATTCGGATGCTACTCCAACAGGGTCTTCATTGTTTTCGGCGTCGTCCGGAGTGCTATTTTCTCCGGTGCCAGTGTTGCCATCTTTTGAGCGGCGTGGCTTAGAGCGGTGTTTAGGGCGTCGGCGCTTGGACTGTGTCTCAGAAGGTTTATTTGCGACTGGATCTTATTTGTCATCGTCGCTAGCTTTTTTAGGTGTGTCAACCATGTACACATCGTACGAAGAGGTGGCCGTCCAACGTCCAGTGAATGGCGGGTCTTGGCCTTGCTCCTTGTTGGCATCGTCGTCCATACCGTCGATGTCTTCGGAGCCATAATCAAGCTCGTCGGTGAAGTCCTCGACAGTGGCTATAAAGTGGGTGGCGGGTGGGAAGCAAAATTCCCCATCATCAGCCTCTAGTTCGAACCAGACATAGTTCGGCTGTGAGTCCTCCGCCAAGGACAGGTTTTTTAATGAATTAGCACATCACCCAAGGGCGAGTGTTGGAAGACGTCTGCGGCGCTGAACTCGAAGATCGATGACCGATCCAGCTCGGTGTCTGCAGGCGTATGCGGTTCGGAATTTATAGCCGGAAATGAGTCCGGAATTCCGTTGACGCAGATATTCCCTGGTGTTGAGTCTGTGTGCGGCTCCAACGCCGCGGACTCTGTGGCTTCGGATGGTGCCATCAGCTCCGGATCTAAGGTCGTAGCAGTTACAGGAACCATCTCCTGAATCTGGTCCGATGACAGATTTAAGGCATGTTCATCGGAGCGAGGGGGAGCGATCGCCGCGGTCTCAAATCCATTAAAGATCAAGTCTCCACGGATATCCGCGACGTAGTTCAAGCTTCCAAATCTGACCTGGTGGCCAGGGGCGTAGCTATCGATCTGCTCCAGATGGCCAAGCGAGTTGGCCCGCAGTATGAAGCCGCCGAACACGAAAATCTGTCCGGGAAGGAAGGTTTCTCCTTGGACAGCGTCACTATAGACGACCGAAGGGGCCATCGAACCTTTCGTCGACGGCATAGTGGAACTCTCAATGAAAGCACCAATGTCGGTGTCAAAACCGGCAGATCTCGGGTAGGGGTCCCGAACTGTGCGTCTAGGATCGATGGTTATAGGAGACAGGGGAGACGATGTTTACCCAGGTTCAGGCCCTCTCTATGGAGGTAATACCCTACTTTCTGCTTGATTGATCTTGACGAATATGAGTGTTACAAGAGTTGATCTACCACGAGATCGTAATGGCTAAACCCTAGAAGTCTAGCCTGTATGACTATGGTAATGAGTATCTCCTTTCCGGACTAACCCCTCCGGCTTATATAGACACCGGGGGGATCTATGGTTACATAGAGTCGGTTACATAAGAAGGAATCTTCATAGCTGGTCGCCAAGCTTGCCTTCCATGCCAAGGAGAGTCCAATCCGGACACGGGTACAGTCTTCGACCTTCATGTCTTCGCCGCCCATCAGTCCGGCCCATGGATAACAGGCCAGACGCCCGAGGACCCCTTAGTCCAGGACTCCCTCAGTGAGCCACAGCCCAGCCCCTCCTCTGTTGCCTATCTTCCGCCCGAGTGCCATATAGTCATATCGCACTCACTCTGTTTTGTTTCAAAATGGCTAAGTCCCTAGATTTCAAATATCATATATGCATCGTGTGTGACTTGTAATTTTGTGCATGTTTCTCGGATGATATATATATATATATAATCATATGCTCTTCGTGTTATTTAAGATGGTGCCATTTGCATTCATGTTAGGGTTCATATAAATTTGTTAATCTTCATTGCAAAAGTGCATCCCGATGTTACTGCTGAAAACTGTTATAACTTGTCCTTTTGTTATTTTTGTGTGATTTAATGCATATGCCATATGAGCATCTTGTCCATATTTGTTTAGTGCATTTTTACGTCTTCTTGCTGCTAGTATTTATTTCATGTCATTATATTTCCTGTGGTGAGTGCGACAAGCTTGGAAATACGTCTTCTTGCTGCTAGTATTTATTTCACCAAGTTAAAAACTGTCTGTTATAAAACTTGCCATCTTGTCACGATGTTTGCCACTAATCCATAGCTCTTATGCATATTATTTCTTTGTGTGATTTGGTCTATGTGATGTCTATTTTGATTCCGTGCCCTTTGTTGCCATGTAAACTTGCTGCAGCTTGATGATTTCTTGCTGTCAATATGCCATCATGATAAACTGACAACATGTTCCATTTTGCTAAGCTCATAGTAATTAACCTATGCATATTATAAATTGTGGCAATGGATTAATTGGAAGTATGCCATGTCTACTTTATGATCATTCCTTTTCCATAAATATTAAAAATGCTATGCTTGTTGTCATGTGCCTCCAAAGTCAGCATTATAATGTTACAGTTTTGCATTCCCAGATTTCACCAAGTCTGAGAATCAGCTTATTTCATGTTTGCGTCTTGTCTTGATGAATGCCATGAATCTGTTGCTCCCATGTATATTCCATGTTGTGCCACTTGAGCTTCGTGATATGTACTATCATTCTGTACCTTTTGTTGCCATGATATTGTATAGTAGCATCTTTTTTTCATGCCTCCAACATGCCATCATCTTAACTCTGCTCATGTATATGCCCAGTTTTTCAGTCATAATCTGTAATAGAAATTTGCATTTTGCATTGATCATAGTAAATTAACCATGATGCTTATGAACCTGATTAATAAATATGAATTGAAGTATGTTATCTCTACTTTAAGTGCATATCAAGTTTGTGGCCGTATGATACCTGTAGCATGTTGTTTTGATGCTTGCAATATGTCTACTTGCTGTTTTGGGCAGATTGTTATTTAAACTTGCTTTGGGTGTATGTGTTGAACCGTTACTCCGTTTTGATCATGTCCTATATGAAACTTGCTTACATTTGCATGTAGTTCCATATTACCTTGTTGCATCCATGTTTTGGAGTGTTTGTGATTGTGTTTTGCTTACATTTGCATCAATGCCATGTTTAACTTGTGTTGCTCATATCTTTTAGACCGTAGCTCCGAATTAAATGAACTTTATATATAACTTGATTAGAAAAACGTGTAGATCATCATGGTGCACTTTAACTTGCTGTTTAACAACTTTAACATAATGTTTTGTTCAGAACAGTACCAAATTCGAAATTTACATATGGGGACTTTCCAGAATTGTTATGTGTTGTTTCCGGCCTCATTTAAACTTGCTTTGATGTGGAGTTCTTGCATGCATCATCTCTTGCCATGAGTAACAACATTTAACCTTTTCATGCATCATACTTGGTTGTGCATCATGCCGTGCTCATGTGTTGTTTGTTTACCGAGTTGTTTGCTTCTTTCTGGTTGTGCTTCTTCTCGATAGTTCTGGTTCCGTTGTGATTGTAAGGATTCGTTCGACTATGTTGGTTCGACTACATAATGGACTCGATCTTCTTCCGAGTGGGATTTCAGGCAAGATGATCATTACCATGGATACCGCTACTATCTTTTCTTTGTTAGTTGTCTTGATGCTATCGCTATGTTGCGCTACCTACCACTTGTTTATCAAGCCTCCCAACTTACCATGATAAGCTTCAAACCTTTTCCACCATCCCAGCAAACCGTTGTTTCGCTATGTTACCGCTTTACTCAAGCCCTCTTATAGTGTTGCTAGTTGCAGGTGCAGTGCAGGTTGTTCCATGTTGGGACATGGATATCATGGGATATCACAATACCTGGAAATGGGTGGAAGGCTCGGCCTTTTGCCTGGTGTTTTGTTCCACTCATGCCGCCCTAGTTTCCGTCATACCGGTGTTATATTCCTTGATTTTGCGTTCCTAACGCGGTCGGGGTTTATGGCCCCCCCTTGACAGTTCACTTTGAATAAAACTCCTCCAGCAAGGCCCAACATTGGTTTTACCATTTGCATAACATAATAATAAACACGATAATAAATTTTACGCATAGGGAGTTAGCGCTACCCAAGGTTCTCTATTCAACATAATGCAGGGGGGCAGTGCTGAAGGTGCTGGTCCTAACCGGGCAGCCTGCGGGGCCACCACGGGGAAACTCGAGGTATGGTTTTACTCGTAGCTTGTCCCATCTGATCATGTCCTGAGACGAGATACGAACGGCTATTATCAGGGTGTCGGCACGTCGGGACGTCTTGCTGGACTTGTTTTACCATTGTCGAAATGTCTTGTGAACCCAGATTCCGAGCTTGATCGGGTTGTTCCGGAAGGAGGATTTTCCTTCGTTGGTCGTGAGAGTTTGTGATGGACTA
This sequence comes from Aegilops tauschii subsp. strangulata, assembly GCF_002575655.3. NCBI lineage: Eukaryota > Viridiplantae > Streptophyta > Magnoliopsida > Poales > Poaceae > Aegilops > Aegilops tauschii. The sequence goes on from NC_053040.3 coordinate 212,342,796, forward strand.
AGTTGGGACAACCCTGCGGGGTTTAATCTTTCCGGAAGCCGTGTCCGTGGCTATGTGGCAGATGGGAATTTTTTATATCCGGTTGTAGAGAACTCGACACCAGACCCAAAATAAAATACACCAACCGCGCGCGTAACCATGACCGTCTCTTTTCGAGTGAGTCAAGAAGAGAACACGATGGGGTTTGTTTGGCTCCTAAGTAGTTCAAGATCACTTACTGATCATACTAGTTGCGACCGTTATGCGTAGTTACTCTTCTTACTCTTGTACTCATAAGTTAGCCACCATACAATGCTTAGTGTTTGCTGCAACCTCACCTCTTATCCATTCCATACCCATTAAGCTTTGCTACTCTTGATACCCATGGTAATGGGATTGCTGAGTCCTCATGGCTCACAAATTACTACAACAACAGATGCAGGTAAAGGTAATGCGATGTCATGATGTGAGAGCGATGTTTACTTGTTTTGGAGTTCTTCTTCTGCTTCTTCTTTGATCGAGGGATAGGTTCCTGGTCGGCAGCCTGGGCTAGTGGGGTGGATGTCATTTGAGTTTTTTTTCATTTGTGTTTCATCCATAGACGGATGTTGCTTTCTGTATGATGTCTGATGTATTGGTGAGGCAAGTGTATGCCTTTGTATGTATCCCTATCTATTATGTAATGGTACGATGTAATGATATCCACTTTGCAAAAGCGTCTTCAATATGCGGCTCTATCCTTGGTGGGACCTTCGAGTTCCTCTCGGATAGGATCGCATATTGGGGTGACAGTAAATATGAATTAATTCTAACTCCCACATGATAAAAAATGTAAAAGGTCTCGCGAAGAAAATAATCCTATTTGACCACTATACATTGCGAGCATAAGGAAATATAATAATAGAGAGTTCCGTGTAGTTGGCCAAGCTACTAAAGTAGCTAAAGTAAAGTATGTTGACATGGGGAGGAGCATATTTACTAGTTATATCATCTGCAATTGCCTGAATCTCAAGACGTTCCTCAAATCAATCATATGCTTTATTGAGATAGGTAACTAACCCGAGTCCCCCTCTAAGAGACATATATGAAAATTTCATCTCGTACGGCTCAAGCAACAATTGCAGCTCGAATTACTTCGGATATTTCTAGAGGCATTTGGGGCAATGCTTCTTTGATTATAGCAAAAATAACATCACCAATATGAGCATATCGCTGATTACCAGCATCTCCTATGACTCAAATACACATCAATTTTCGAACTCCACGGGCATGGCGGAACTTCTACCGCCTCCACAAGATCTTCTGCCTGACGACCAAGCAACTCCGAGGGGTGGAGCGCGCGTTCGTTGAGGCGAAGGAGGCGGCCACCACCAGAGAAGATGGTACCGCGGCACGGCTGGAGGCGGCGAAGGAGGAGTACAACCTTGCCTTCGTCCTCTCCAACTCATTGATGGAGTACCATCTCTATGTCAAGAAGGATGGTGATGAGTAGTTAGATTTAGGTTCTCGTATGTGTTAAGTTTGTCATGAACTCTGTCTTAATTCTAGCAAAGTATTGTGATGGGAAGTATTTATGTTTAAGTTATGTTGTTCATGTTACAGGATATGTTACCCTGTCTACCATAAAATCGATTCAAAATATCACGTAAACGAATTACCGGATCTGTTACAGATGCTCTTAGAGCATCTCTAGTAGATCCTGCAAGCCGTTGTTCCGAAACAATCATTTTTATGGTACCCCGTAAACGATTTTTGCAGGACGCTGAGCGCGCTGCAAGAACAGATACCGCATAGCGATTCTGCATATGACACAAATTTAAACAAACTACTTCGCGCTAAAAACATCTCGCTGGAGTTCATCAAACCAACATAGCGTAGCATACGGTAGTTCATCACGCATAGCATAGGGGATCTACTCTTCGTCAGAGTCCTTGCCGGAGCTGTTGTCGCCTCCATTGGTGGGCGGGGGTCTACTTATAATTAAACATCACCGGGATCCTACGCGTCGGAGTCGCTGTCATCGCCCTCGTCATCCTCGTCGCTGGAGGTAACCTCGGCGGGCAGCAACTTCCCTCCGTGAATCATGTCGTAGATCAGCGACTCGGAGATCCGGGTTTGGAGCTGGTAATCCTCCCAAAACACTTGGAGCTGCGCAGCCGTATCTTCGGCGTTGGCGACGGCCCTTACCACAAACAATGCCCGCTCGGCCGTGCGCTGCAGCTGGATCACCGGGTTGAAGAGCCGGCCACAACGCCGGAAGGTCTTCCACGCACGCGAGCTCGCACCGGCGCTGCGGGACTTGGCGCGCTCCCGTTGCCTGTCCAACACAGGAGGGCGGAAGCTAGAGCCCCCGGCCTTGTCGTCATTCCGGCGCTTGTGGGCGACAAAGCCACCGCGCACGCCGCCTCCACAGCGGCACCCGAAGCCCCCCTTCCCCCGCGACGGCCAAAATCGTCGTCGCCGCCACGCCCTGCACCCGCGGTCGATATCGCCGGAGGGGTACAGTGGTCGAAGGCGCCGGAAATGGCTGCCAGAGGGGAGAGGATTTCTCGCCGAAGGGAGAAGGTTCGCGACAGAGGTGGGTTGGGGCCTAAAAAGCCCCGTCGCACGAATACATAATAGAAACTGGGGTGGTTTACGGGCCTCCTTTAAAAAATTAGCAACCGAGCCCTTTTTCGCAGATCTAATCAGGCCTTTTTTTTGGTCCGTCAAGTAAACCGTCCCGCACTTCGACGGAGTTTTACGGAGAGATGCTCTTAGACCCGAGAGCTCCTAGTCGGCACTGCAGGCGCCGATTAGGAGAAGCGGCACTCGCTACAACGTGAGGTGGGTCGGCCCATGAAGGGGCACCGCACAAAAATAGAACTAAAAAGCATGAAAACTACCCAACTATAGCGCAACCACGACGAGTTAAACTCACGACATACACATCTTACAGGAGTTAAGCTAACCACTAGGATGAGCGGTTGCGAGTGACTGAGAGCAGTGCTAAAGCTTTAAAACCTATTATAACCGCTCTTACATGATTTTCTTAAAAAAAAACTTCACAAATTTCGGAAAAGGTTCATATACATGCTAAAAAACTTTGCCCTATTCAAGGAAAGTTCAATGATGCTGAAAAAAGTTCAACAATTTTAAAATATAGTTCACAAAAAAATCGAAAAATGTTCATCACAATCTTGAAAAAAGTTCACCAATTTCAATAAAGTTCACAAAACTGAAAATAGTTCATAAACTTCGAGAAAAGCTCATCGAATTTAAAAAAGTTCCTTGAATTTGAAAATAGTTCACTGCTTTTGAGAAAGTTCATCGAATGTGAAAAAATGTTCATCGAACTTGAAATTTTTTTTATCAATTTTTAAAAATAGTTCACTAAAAATAAAAAAGTTCACACAAAAGTAAAATAAAAATTCATCGATTTTGAAACAACGTTCACTGAATTTGAAGAAAGTTCATCAAATTTTAAAAAATTCATCGATTTTAAAAATTCATCGGATTTAAAAAATGTTGATCGATCTAACAAAAAAGTTAATCAATTTTTTAAAAAGTATATTTAATTTGAAAACAGTTAATAATTTTTTTTAAAGTTCATCGCATTTGAAAAAAGTTTATAGAATTTGAACAAAAGTTCATCAGTTTAAAGAAGTTCGTCGATTTTGGGAAATAGTTCATCGATTTGTTGAAAAGTTCATTCAATATGAAAAATAAAAAGAGACAGGGAGAAACGAAAAAAAAGAAAGAAAAACAAAAAAGAAAAAGTTAAACAGAAAACAGAAAACAAAAGCAAGAAATAAAACCGGGTAAAAGAAAATCCCCCGAACCCAGCCCAGAAAACCGGTGAAAAGAACCAAATTGGGACTCCCGCGCACTAGGGTAAAGATGAAAAACTGGAAAAAGAAGAAACCTATCAGATGTCGACCGTTGGCCAAGATGGTTAGTATGGTTTGCCCTGAACGAAGGTGTTGCGAGTGCGAATCTGGCGGAGCACATTTTTTTTGTGTTTTCGAAAAACAAATGGGCCGGCCCAGCTTACGCGACTGCAGGCGCCGGTTAGGAAAATTGCCTTTAACCGGCGCCTGCAGCGCCGAATCGTCGCTGCCGCCATGCCCTGCTCCCGCGGTCGACATGGCCGGATAGGTACGGTGGCCGGAGGCGCCAGAATGGCTGCCGAAGGGGAGAGGATTTCTCGCCGGAGGGAGAAGGTTTGCGACGGAGGTGGGTTGGGGCTTAAAAAGCACCGTCGCACGAATATATAATAGAAACGGGGGTGGTTTACGGGCCTCCTTTAAAAAATTACCAACCAAGCCCTTTTTCGCGGATCTAATCGGGCCTTTTTTTGGCCCGTCCAGTAAACCGTCCCGCACTTCGCCGGAGTTTTACGGAGAGATGCTCTTAGAACCGGGAGCTCCTAGTCGCCGTTGCAGCCGCCGATTAGGAGAAGCGGCGCTCGCTACAGCGCGAGGTGGGTCGGCCCACGAAGGGGCACCGCACAAAAATGGAAGTAAAAAGCGCCAAAACTATCCAACAATAGCACAACCACGACGAGTTGAACTCGCGACCTACACATCTGTCAGGAGTTAAGCTAACCACTAGGACAAGCAGTTCCAAGTGACTGAGAGCAGCGCTAAAGCTTTAAAACCTATTATGGTCGCTCTTACATGATTTTCTTTTAAAAATTTAAACTTCACATATTTCAGATAAGGTTCATCTACATGCTAAAAAACTATGCCCTGTTTAAGAAAATTTCAATGATGTTGAAAAATGTTCATCAATTTTAAAAAACAGTTCACAAAAAAAATCGAAAAATGTTCATCAAAATCTTGAAAAAAAGTTCACCAATTTCAAAAAAGTTCACAAAATTGAAAAATGTTCATAAACTTCCAGAAAAGCTCATTGAATTTAAAAAAAGTTCATTAAATTTGAAAATAGTTCACTGATTTTGAAAGAGTTCATCGAATCTGAAAAAAATGGTCATTGAATTGAAAAAAGTTCATCCAATTTCAAACAAAATCATCGATTTTTACAAATAGTTCACTAAAATAAAAAGGTTCACACAAAAATGAAAAAATATTCATCGATTTTGAAAAAAACGTTCACTGAATTTGAAAAAAGTTCATCAAATTTAAAAAGTTCATCGATTTTAAAAAGTTCATCGGATTTAAAAAATGTTCATCGATCTAACAAAAAAGTTAATCAGAGTTTTAAAAAGTTTATTTAATTCAAAAAAAGTTAATAATTTTTTTAAAGTTCATCGCACCGGAGAAATGTTTATAGAATTTGTACAAAAGTTCATCTGTTTTGAAAAAAGTTCGTCAATTTTGAAATATAGTTCATCGATTTGCTGAAATGTTCATTGAATATGAAAAATAAAAAGAGACAGGGAGAAAAAAAACAAGAAATAAGAAGAAAAAGAAAAAGTAAAACAGAAAACAGAAGTAAGAAAGAAAACCGGGTAAAAGAAAATCCCGGGAACCCAGCCTAGAAAACCGGTGAAAAAAACTAAACTGGGACTCCCGCGCACTAGGGGAAAGATGAAAAACTGGAAAAAAATAAACCTATCATGTGTCGACTGTTGGCCAAGATGATTAATACGGTTCGCCCTGGACGAAGGTGTTACGAGTTCGAAACTGGCGGAGCACTTTTTTTGTGTTTTTGAAAAACAAATGGGCTGGCCCAGCTTACGCGACTGCAGGCGCCGATTAGGAAAATTGACTTTAACCGGCGCCTGCAGCGCCGAATAGGATTTTCCCTTAGAGCATCTCCAGCCGCGCCCCCAACAGGCCCTTCCCAGGCGTCTTTTTAGTGCCGGCGCGCAAAAATCGGCCCAGCTGCGCTTCTAGTAGCCCGTTTTTCGCCGGCTTGAGCCGAAACTAGCGCCGGCATACCCGAGCCGAACCCGGCGCGCTGGGAGGCGCCTGGGGGCGCCAGCACAAGCGAAAAGGGGAGTGGGGCCGCTCTGTCGGCGAGTCGAGAGCCTCTTCCCGCCATTTCTTCCCGTCGTTTCTTCTCGCTTTTCCCCCACTTCCCTCTCATTCTCTCCATTCCTCCCGCCAATCTCCCTTCCGCTCGCCTCCCAGCCGGCCGCCATGCCGTTGAAGAAGTACGTGACCTCCCGCGCCGCGACAGCTGCGACCGTCACCGTCGCCCAGCCGAAACAGAGGAAGCCGAGGGCGCCACCGTCCAAGCCACCGGGCATGTCCAACGCCGACTGGAGGGCGGAAGTTCAGCGATGGGAGGCTGTCACCGCCGACCGGCGGAACAGGGCCAACGCCAATAAGGCCCGGGACAGCGCGGCACGTGCGGCTGCGACTGCGGCGGATCAAGCCGAGGCGGCTCATGTGGGGATGATGAATCCACCCGCCGTTGCGCGCTGCCCTTCTCACAAGCTTTCACGTCGCACCTCGGCGACACCGACGTGACCGACGCCGACATGGACGACATCATCGTAGCAGGCTCGGCCGCGGCCGCCGCGTCCCCCGGTTTCGCTACCCAGGACGACACGGTGACTGTTCAAGTGGGAGTTCGATGAGGAACGTGGTCGTTACTATGTGTCTTTTCCTGATGATCAGTAGTGGAGCCCAGTTGGGACGATCGGGGATCTAGCATTTGGGGTTGTCTTATTTTCATTTGGATCTTGACCGTAGTCGGTCTATATGTTTGTATTTTGGATGATGTGTGAATTATATTTATGTATTGTGTGAAGTGGCGATTGTAAGCCAACTCTTTATCCCATTCTTGTTCATTACATGGGATTGTGTGAAGATGACCCTTCTTGCGACAAAACCACTATGTGGTTATGCCTCTAAGTCGTGCCTCGACACGTGGGAGACATAGCCGCATCGTGGGCGTTACAGGAGCATAGCTCTATTCTTTGAGTCACTTGGGATTTATATTTGCTGGTCACTATGAAGAACTTGAAAGATGAGAAAAAAATTTTTATCAATCAACTACGAGGGGAGGTAAGGAACTGCCATCTAGCTCTGCACTTGATTCACCTTCTGTTTTGAGTAAGCTTGCGACACCTAAACCTGCTTCTGCTATTAATTCTGATATGTCGCATGTTATTGATGATGCCACTTCTGCTATGCATGATACTTATGATGAAACTACTTCTATGCTTGATACTACTGTGCCACTTGGTGAATTTATTGATGAACAACTTGCTAGGGCTAGAGAGAATGAAATTATTGAAACTGATAATATCGATGAAAGTGATGATGAAGATTCTCCCCCTAGATATGAATTGCCTGTTGTGCCTGAGGGTTATGTTATGGATGAAGAAGCTGCTAGAGACTTTCTTGCTTGCAATGATAGAAGTGATCTTAAGAAATTATTAGCTAAGCTGAAACAAAAAACTCTGAATGCTAGAATGAAATATGATCCTGCTTATGCTACTTCACCTATCTTTATTACTGATAAGGATTATGATTTTTCTATTGATCCTGATATAATTACTTTGGTTGAATCTGATCCTTTTTATGGCTATGAATCTGAAACTGTTGACGCTAGCAGACGACAAAGAGCGCCGTTAACCCCCTAATGGCTCTCACGCCACCGCACTACCGTCCGTTGTCTTTGCCGTCTGCTGGCCTAGGATGGCGGACGGCAAAATCCTTTGCCGTCCACTTACTGGAAGCGGACGACAAAGAAGGCCTTTGCTGGCACGTGTTCAGATGGACAGTTTGCCATCTGCTGGCGGACGGCAAAGACGTTTGCCGTCTGTGATCCATGCCTTTGCTGTCCGCCATGGCGGACGGCAAAGAAGCTAATTCCAGTAGTGCTAGCTCCAATTCATCAATGTAATGTAGGCATGTATTCCGAATATAGTCATACGTGCTTATGGAAAAGAACTTGCATGACATCTTTTTTCCTACCCTCCCGTGGCAGCGGGGACCTAATGGAAACTAAGGGATATTAAGGCTTCCTTTTAATAGAGTACCGGACCAAAGCATTAACACATAGTGAATACATGAACTCCTCAAACTATGGTCATCACTGGGAGTGGTCCCGATTATTGTCACTTCGGGGTTGCCAGATCATAACACATAGTAGGTGACTATTGACTTGCAAGATAGGATCAAGAACTCACATATATTCATGAAAACATAATAGGTTCAGATCTAAAATCATGGCACTCGGGCCCTAGTGACAAGCATTAAGCATAGCAAAGTCATAGCAACATCAATCTCAGAACATAGTGGATACTAGGGATCAAACCCTAACAAAACTAACTCGATTACATGATAATTCTCATCCAACCCATCACCGTCCAGCAAGCCTACGATGGAATTACTCACGCACGGTGGTGCGCATCACGAAATTGGTGATGGAGGATGGTTGATGATGACGATGACGACGGATTCCCCTCTCCGGAGCCCCGAACGGACTCCAGATCAGCCCTCCCGAGAGAGTTTAGGGCTTGGCGGCGGCTCCGTATCGTAAAACGTGATGAATCTTTTTTCCTGATTTTTTTCTCCCCGAACATGAATATATAGAGTTGGAGTTGAGGTCGGTGGAGCTCCAGGGGGCCCACGAGGCAGGGGGCGCGCCTCCCACCCTTGTGGACGGGGTGTGGCCCCCTGGCCTTGATTCTTTTGCCAATATTTTTTATTATTTCCAAAAATAATCTCTGTGAAGTTTCAGGTCATTCCGAGAACTTTTGTTTCTGCACAAAGATAACACCATGGCAATTCTGCTGAAAACAGCGTCAGTCCGGGTTAGTTCCATTCAAATCATACAAGTTAGAGTCCAAAACAAGGGCAAAAGTGTTTGGAAAAGTAGATACGTTGGAGACGTATCAACTCCCCCAAGCTTAAACCTTTGCTTGTCCTCAAGCAATTCAGTTGACAAACTGAAATTGATAAAGAAAAACTTTTACAAACTCTATTTGCTCTTGTTGTTGTAAATATGTAAAGCCAGCATTCAAGTTTTCAACAAAGATTATGAACTAACCATATTCACAATAACATTTAGGTCTCATGTTTACTCATGTCAATGGCATAATCAACTAGCGAGCAATAATAATAAATCTCGGATGACAACACTTTCTCAAAACAATCATAATACTCGCTAGCCCTTTCTGATACCGCAAAACATAAATGCAGAGCACCTTTAAAGATCAAGGACTGACTAAACATTGTAATTCATGGTAAAAGAGATCCAGTCATAGTCATACCCAATATAAATTAATAGTAATGGATGCAAATGACAGCGGTGCTCTCCAGCTGGTGCTTTTTAATAAGAGGGTGGTGACTCAACATAAAAGTAAATAGATAGGCCCTTCACAGAGGGAAGCAGGGATTTGTAGAGGTGCTAGAGCTCGATTTTCAAATAGAGATAAATAATATTTTGAGCGGCATACTTTCATTGTCAACATAACAACCGAGAGATGGCGATATCTTCCATGCTACACACATTATAGGCGGTTCCCAAACAGAATGGTAAAGTTTATACTCCCCTCCACCAACAAGCATCAATCCATGGCTTGCTCGAAACAACGAGTGCCTCCAACTAACAAGAGTCCCGAGGGAGTTTTGTTTGCAATTATTTTGATTTGGTTTGCATAAAGCATGGGACCGGGCATCCCGGTGACCAGCCATTTTCTCGTGAGTGAGGAGGGGAGTCCACTCCTATTGAGAATAACCCGCCTAGCATGGAAGATACAGACATCCCTAGTTGATACATTAGCTATTTGAGCATACAAAACAGAATTTCATTTGAAGGTTTAGAGTTTGGCACATACAAATTTACTTGGAATGGCAGGTAGATACTGCATATATAGGAAGGTATGGTGGACTCATATGGAATAACTTTGGGGTTTAAGGGATTGGATGCACAAGCAGTATTCCCGCTTAGTACAAGTGAAGGCTAGCAAAAGACTGGGAAGCGACCAACTAGAGAGCAACAACAGTCATGAACATGCATTAAAATTAATAAACATTGAGTGCAAGCATGAGTAGGATATAATCCACCATGAACATAAATATCATGAAGGCTATGTTGATTTTGTTTCAACTACATGCGTGAACATGTGCCAAGTCAAGTCACTCGAATCATTCAAAGGAGGATACCACCCTATCATACCACATCACAACCATTTTAATAGCATGTTGGCACGCAAGGTAAACCATTATAAACTCTTAGCTAATTAAGCATGGCATAAGCAGCTATAATCTCTAATTGTCATTGCAAACATGTTTATTCATAATAGGCTGAATCAGGAATGATGAACTAATCATATTTACAAAAACAAGAGAGGTCGAGTTCATACCAGCTTCTCTCATATCAATCGGTCCATCATATATCGTCATAATTGCCTTTCACTTGCACGACCGAACGATGTGAATAATAATAATAGTGCACGTGCATTGGACTAAGCTGGAATCTGCGAGCATTCAATAAACAGGAGAAGACAAGGCAATATGGTTCTTGGTTAAATCAACAATAGTGCATAATAGAGCCACTTCAACATTTTCATTATGGTCTTCTCCTATCGACCCCCAAAGAAAAGAAGAGAAATAAAACTATTTACACGGGAAAGCTCCCAACAAGCAAAAAGAAGAACGGGAAATATTTTTGGGTTTTCTTTTAATTATTACTACTACAACATGAAAATAAACTAGCTAAAAGCTACAACTATTTTTTAGTTCTTCTTAAGGTTTTTCAAACACACAAGAAGAAAGCATAAAAAGGAAAATAAACTAGCATGGATAATACAATGAAAGAGTATGAGCACTGACATCTAGCAATGAACGTGTAAACATAAATGTAATGTCGGTGAGAAATACGTACTCCCCCAAGCTTAGGCTTTTGGCCTAAGTTGGTCTATGGCCACGGCTGGCCTGACGGATATCCAAAGTTGTAGTTGGGGTCGTACTGAGATAAAGCCTCGGGTTGCCACTTGTTGGCAACCTCCTCCGGATCCCACTGGTAAACAGACTGGCATGGGGGAAGAAATTGTGGTTCCGGATCTGGCTTTGTAGCTGATGTGGGGTTCCGGTAGGTGTGAATGGCCTCCAACGGAACAAGGTACTCGCCTGCAGATAAATCAAACAAGGAAGGAGCAGGCAAGGTAATAGTCTTAGGGTGATTTTTATCAAATAACAGTCTATAGTTAAGCTCCTTTTTCCTGTTCTTAACAATGAAATCATGTGCAATCATACTCTTGTAATCTAGAAGAACAGTAGGCAACAATTTTTATTCCTTCTCATAATGCCTAATAGGTATGTTAAAGTATGCAGCGTGGCGCGAGGCGCGAGGCGAAGATGCCTCCCAAGATGGGGCCCTTAGTGCGGTTAAGATTTAACCGCTTTGCAACAATAGTGCCCATACTGAATGAGTCATCACAAAACAAGGCATGGCACAAAATAACAATATCAGGGGCACTTAGGTTGCCACAGTTTCTGCGACCAATTAAGCATCTACTAGCAAATAATGCAAAGTAACATAAAACAGGAAAATGTATGCTAGTGATTCTTGCATCGAAAACTTTCCTAGTTTCCCCTACATCAATTGTATCAATAAACCCCTCCACATCGTCATGGTGTGGTTCCTCTAAGCTGCCCGGAAAAGGAAACTTGCAAACCTCACAAAATTCACGAAGGGTCATCTCCTTATACTCATCATATAAATAGAAATCCACCGAAGGTGGAGACCTCCTAGAATGGAAATGAAAATTTTGCACAAAGATATTGGTGAGTAAGAGATACTGTTCGCGTTGGTCGTGGAGGAAGTCGGTGAGGCCTGCATTCTCAGCCAATTCATAAAAATCATCATAAATCCCGGCTGCTCTCAAGAAATCGTCACAAGGCCATTCACACGGCCGAACTTCCGCGATGCGAGGGAGGTTATACTTGGGCCTCTCTTCTTCTTCACTTTGCTTATCCTTCGAGCTTCGGCTCGAAGAACCCCTCAAAAATCTCTTCATTACTTTCTGAAAATTTCTGAAATTTTTAGTAACTTCAAATAAAAGTGAACCAAACTCAACAAAATTGATAGCAACTACTCCCACAAGTGCCTAGAGACTATATCATGCATTAGAACTACTTGGGACCATATAAATTTGACATGCAAGCTCAAGAATAGGGTCACCTAGGTAGCAAAAATTTGCAATGAATAAAGCACTAGAACAAAAACTAATTGGACCATTGGAGGAGTACATACCAAGGAACAATCCCCAAAGCAATTTTGTGAGAGGTGCTTTGAGCAAGGAGATCAAAAATCGCAGCAAAATGAGCTAGAACTCGTGCTTGGCTGGTTGGTGATTTTTTTGGGAGGAAGAAGGAGTGTGTGGTTGCTGGAATAAGTGGAGGGGAGCCACCATGGGCCCACGAGGCAGGGGGCGCGCCCTGGACCCTCGTGGCCAGGTGCTTGCTCCCCCTGCTGTGTTCTCAGTGCCAGATATTCTCAAATATTCCAGAAAAAAAATCATATTTCAATTTCAGGGCATTTGGAGAACTTTTATTTTTGGGGTATTTTTTTATTGCACGGATAATTCAGAAAACTGACAGAAAATACTATTTTTACTTTATTCATTCTAAATAACAGAAAGTAAAAGGAGGGTACAGAAGGTTGTGCTTTCTAACTTCATCCATCTCATGCTCATCAAAAGGAATCCACTGACAAGGTTGATCAAGTCTTGTTAACAAACTCATTCCGAATAACATGGAACCGGAGAAATTTCGAATAACACTATGTTACCTAATACACATCCCCAACAATAAGAATATCATATCTCTTTTTGACAGTAGGAAGAGGAAATTCAAAACCTCCAAAAATAATCGATGGAATTTTTCCAATAGAACTGATACTATGGACTTGACGTTGTTTCCTTGGAAAGTGTACCGTATGCTCATTACCATTAACATGAAAAGTGACATTGCCCTTGTTGCAATCAATAACAGCCCCTGCAGTATTCAAAAAGGGTCTTCCAAGAATAATAGACACACTATCATCCTCGGGAATATCAAGAATAACAAAGTCCGTTAAAATAGTAACGTTTGCAACCACAACAGGCACATCCTCACAAATACCGACAGGTATAGCAGTTGATTTATCGGCCATTTACAAAGATATTTCAGTAGGTGTCAACTTATTCAAATCAAGTCTACAATATAAAGAGAGGCATAACACTAACACCGGCTCCAAGATCACATAAAGCAGTTCTAACATAATTTCTTTTAATGGAGCATGGTATAGTGGGTACTCCTGGATCTCCTAACTTCTTTGGTATTCCACCCTTAAAAGTATAATTAGCAAGCATGGTGGGAATTTCAGCTTCCGGTATCTTTCTTTTATTTGTAACAATATCTTTCATATACTTAGCATAAGGATTCATTTTGAGCATATCAGTCAAACGCATACACAAAAAGATAGGTCTAATCATTTCAGCAAAGCGCTCAAAATCCTCATCATCCTTTTTGTTGGATGGTTTGGGAGGAAAAGGCATGGGTTTATGAACCCATGGTTCTCTTTCTTTACCATGCTTCCTAGCAACAAAGTCTCTCTTATCATAAAGTTGATTCTTTGATTGTGGGTTATCAAGATCAACAGCAGGTTCAATTTCTACATCATTGTTATTACTAGGTTGAGCATCAACATGAACATTATCATTAACATTATCACTAGGTTCATGTTCATCACGAGATCGTGTTTCAGCATCAGAAATAGAAATATCATTGGGATTCTCAGGTGTGTCTACAACAGGTTCACTAGAAGCATGCAAAGTCCTATCTTTTTCTTTTTCTTCCTTTTAGAAGGACTAGGTGCATCTACATTAGTTCTCTGAGAATCCTGCTCAATTCTCTTAGGGTGGCCCTCAGGATACAAAGGTTCCTGAGTCACTTTACCTCCTCTAGTTGCAACTCTAACAGCATAGTCATTATTCTTACTATTCAATTCATTGAGCAAATCATTCTGAGCTTTAAGTACTTGTTCTACTTGAGTGGTAACCATAGAAGGATGTTTACTAATGAGTTTAAGTTCACCTTTAACTCTAGACATATAATCACTCAAGTGTTCAATCATATAAGCATTGAGTCTACCAAAATAAGCATTGAAGTCTTCTTGCTTAACCAGAAAATTATCAAACTCATCCAAACATTGGCTAGCAAACTTAGTAGGCGGGATTTCAGCTTTATCATATCTATAGAGAGAATTTACCTTTACTACCTGTGTCGGGTTATCAAGACCATGTGTTTCTTCAATAAGTGATGGATTAAGACCATGTATTTCTTCAACAGGCGGTAAATTAAGACCATGTATTTCTTCAATAGGAAGTAAATTCTTAACATCTTCAGCTTTAATACCTTTTTCCTTCATAGATTTCTTTGCCTCTTGCATATCTTCAGGACTGAGAAATAGAACACCCCTTTTCTTCGGAGTTGGCTTAGGAGTTGGTTCAGGAAGTGCCCAATTATTTTCATTGGTCAACATATTATTCAATAGAATTTCAGCTTGATAAACCGTTCTTTCCCTGAAAACACAACCAGCACAACTATCCAGGTGGTCTCTGGAAGCATCGGTTAGTCCATTATAAAAGATATCAAGTATTTCATTTTTCTTGAGAGGATGATCAGGCAAAGCATTAAGTAATTGGAGAAGCCTCCCCCAAGCTTGTGGGAGACTCTCTTCTTCAATTTGCACAAAATTATAAAGCAGCTTGTTTCTTATGAGCAGGGAAATATTTAGCAGAGAAGTAATAAATCATATCCTGGGGACTACGCACACAACCAGGATCAAGAGAATTAAACCATATCTTAGCATCACCCTTTAATGAGAACGGAAATAATTTAAGGATATAATAGTAGCGAGTTTTCTCGTCATTAGTGAACAAGGTGGCTATATCATTTAATTTAGTAAGATGTGCCACAACAGTTTCAGATTCATAGCCATAAAAAGGATCAGATTCAACCAAAGTAATTATATCAGGATCAATAGAAAAATCATAATCCTTATCAGTAATAAAGATAGGTGAAGTAGCATAAGCAGGATCATATTTCATTCTAGCATTCAGAGTTTTTTGTTTCAGCTTAGCTAATAATTTCTTAAGATCACTTCTATCATTGCAAGCAAGAAAGTCTCTAGCAGCTTCTTCATCCATAACATAACCCTCAGGCACAACAGGCAATTCATATCTAGGGGGAGAATCTTCATCATCACTTTCATCGATATTATTAGTTTCAATAATTTCATTCTCTCTAGCCCTAGCAAGTTGTTCATCAATAAATTCACCAAGTGGCACAGTAGTATCAAGCATAGAAGTAGTTTCATCATAAGTATCATGCATAGCAGAAGTGGCATCATCAATAACATGCGACATATCAGAATTAATAGCAGAAGCAGGTTTAGGTGTCGCAAGCTTACTCAAAACAGAAGGTGAATCAAGTGCAGAGCTAGATGGCAGTTCCTTACCTCCCCTCGTAGTTGAGGGATAAATTTTTTTCTCATCTTTCAAGTTCTTCATAGTGACCAGCAAATATAAATCCCAAGTGACTCAAAGAATAGAGCTATGCTCCTGTAACGCCCACGATGCGGCTATATCTCCCACGTGTCGAGGCACGACTTAGAGGCATAACCACATAGTGGTTTTGTCGCAAGAAGGGTCATCTTCACACAATCCCATGTAATGAACAAGAATGGGATAAAGAGTTGGCTTACAATCGCCACTTCACACAATACATAAATATAATTCACACATCATCCAAAATACAAACATATAGACCGACTACGGTCAAGATCCAAATGAAAATAAGACAACCCCAAATGCTCATGCCCATAAGATGCACAGATTTAATGATACAAAAATGACAAATCTCCAAGTTCTGATAAGAACCAGCAGATAACAGCAACTAGCCCTCTTGCAACAGAGATTTGGGCATCAAGATGACCTCTAATGAACATGGTGCAATTGAACAAAATGTAGAGCATCACGAGACGAACAATTTGACATATTAAACGCGTGAAACGGAGCTATATGCAGAGAGTTATGCACTGTTGAACATGGGTACATATTGTGAGAATAAAAGACTTGGTGGAATTCGGGAAAACGGGAAAGTCAACCTGCTACAGTGGATCTGGATCGAGACCGACCGAAGCTCGCCGGCTCGGGCCGGAGCTCGGGGAGAGGATACATCGGCGGGGAGAGGAGGGGGAGCACCGGCGGCGTCGGTTGGCGGCGACGGGCGGCGGACGGCGGCGCGCGCCGGCGGCGGAGCCCGGCGGCATGGCGCGAGCGCGAGCGCGGCGCGGGGCAGCGGGCGAGCGGCAGTGGAGGGAGGAGGCTGGCGAGGAGCGGGGAGCCTCGGGCGCAACAACGGGGCGCCGTGGGCGGTGGCGGTTCGGGCCCCGCGGGCCGGATATGGGCTCACGGGCCCGCGGCGGCGCGCGGTGGGAACGGCGGCGGCGGGTACAGGTGGCGCGATGGGATTCGCCGGGACGGCGGCGCGGACACATCTGGCGGCGGAGGATTTTGTCCGGGCGCGAGGTGGAAGAGAGGTAGGGTTTGGACTGCGATTGTTTTTCGGGAGGGTCACATATAAATAGGTAGAGGGAGCTAGGAGAGTCCAAATGAGGTGCGGTTTTCGCCCACACGATCGTGATCGAACGACCTACAGCATGGAAGAGAGTTTGGTGGGTTTTGGGCTGGTTTTGAGGGGGGTTTTGCTGCAACACACGAATGGACTTTGCGGCTACCCGGTTAACCGTTGGAGTACCAAACGACCTCCAAATGGAACGAAACTTGACCGGTGGTCTACCGGTGGTATACCAAGGCCACTTGACAAGCCTCGGTCCATTCTGAGAACGTTTAACACCCGCTCACGAAAGAAAACAAACGGAGTGCACCGGAGGACATGGGAGCGGCGGATTGGAAAACGGACAACGGGGAAAATTCTCGGATGCAAGAGACGAACACGTATGCAAATGCAATGCACATGATGACATGATATGAAATGCATGACATGAACAAAATACAAAATGAAAAACAAAACCCGACCACGGAGGGAATATCATAACACATAGCCGAAAATGGCAAGAGTCGGAGTTACAAATATAGAAAGTTACATGCGGGGTGTTACAGCTCCCCGGCAATGGCGCCAGAAAATAGTCTTGATAACCCACAAGTATAGGGGATCGCAATAGTTTTCGAGGGTAGAGTATTCAACCCAATTTTATTGATTCGACACAAGGGGAGCCAAAGAATATTGTCAAGCATTAGCAGTTGAGTTGTCAATTCAACCACACCTGGATAACTTAGTATCTGCAGCAAAGTATTTAGTAGCAAAGTAGTATGATAGTAACGGTAACAGTAGCAAAAGTAATATTTTCGGGTTTTGTAGTGATTGTAACAGTAGCAACGGAAAAGTAAATAAGTGGATAACAATATGTGAAAAGCTCATAGGCATTGGATCGGTGATGGAGAATTATGCCGGATGCGGTTCATCATGTAACAGTCATAACATAGGGTGACACAGAACTAGCTCCAATTCATCAATGTAATGTAGGCATGTATTCTGAATATAGTCATACGTGCTTATGGAAAAGAACTTGCATGACAACTTTTGTCCTACCCTCCCGTGGCAGCGGGGTCCTAAGAAACTAAGGGATATTAAGGCCTCCTTTTAATAGAGTACCGGACCAAAGCATTAACACATAGTGAATACATGAACTCCTCAAACTACGGTCATCATCGGGAGTGGTCCCCATTATTGTCACTTTGGGGTTGCCGGATCATAACACATAGTAGGTGACTATAGACTTGCAAGATAGGATCAAGAACTCACATATATTCATGAAAACATAATAGGTTCAGATCTGAAATCATGGCACTCGGGCCCTAGCGACAAGCATTAAGCATAGCAAAGTCATAGCAACATCAATCTCAGAACATAGTGGATACTAGGGATCAAACCCTAACAAAACTAACTCGACATCACTGTCCAGCAAGCCTACGATGGAATTACTCACGCACGGTGGTGAGCATCATGAAATTGGTGATGGAGGATGGTTGATGATGACGATGGCGACGGATTCCCCTCTCCGGAGCCCCGAACGGACTCCAGATCAGCCCTCCCAAGAGAGTTTAGGGCTTGGCGGCAGCTCCGTATCGTAAAACGTGATGAATCTTTTTCTTCTTTTGATTTTTGTGTCCCCGAACATGAATATATAGAGTTGGAGTTGAGGTCGGTGGAGCTCCAGGGGGCCCATGAGGCAGGGGGCGCGCCCTGGGGGGGGGGGGGCAGGCGCGCCTCCCACCCTCATGGACAGGGTGTGGCCCCCCTGGCCTTGATTCTTTCACCAATATTTTTTATTATTTCCAAAAATAATCTCCATGAAGTTTCAGGTCATTCCGAGAACTTTTGTTTCTGCACAAAGATAACACCATGGCAATTCTGCTGAAAACAGCGTCAGTCCGGGTTAGTTCCATTCAAATCATACAAGTTAGAGTCCAAAATAAGGGCAAAAGTGTTTGGAAAAGTAGATACGTTGGAGACGTATCACATCCGAACAAACCACAAGAGAAGCACAACAAGGGGTCTTACCGCAGCCCATAACTGGCCTCCCCCCGATATCTTTGTTTATAGCTTTGGCATTTATAAGAGTGCCATTACAAGGCTTCCCGCTCTCTAATGTAGTGTGAGGTTGACATGCTTAGCTTTCCTATATAAATCAGAAAATGCTTCACACACTGCTGAAAACTTTATGCAAAATGCAAACCACTCGCAACAAAAAGAAATCCCATGTACTCAGAGTTTTACTGAATCTTGATATGCAGCATTGGTTGTACATGGATGGTTAGGCCAAGTAAACTCTATCTATAGCTAGGTCTAGCAAGCAATGTGCACGATGGTGTGCCTCTGCTAAGTTGTGCATTCAGATCTAGTGAGTTGTACTACCGGAAGTGGTAGATCTGAGCATGACAGAAGGCAAGATCGATGTACCCCTAAGAATGATTTACCACACTCAGGCACATGATCAAAAATAACCATCTACCTGTCCAACCACAACTCCCAGGAACACACTCCGAGCGAGCAAAGCAACTGCCTTATTACAGCAAGCATACCAGCAACACGAGAGCATCGAAGTGATTTTACAGAAGTCAATACTCAATAAACGTGTGTTTATAACACATTTGAATCTTCACACGACGCATCCATAGCTGAAGCATTGGAAGAAAAAAATTCAACAATTTGGTAACGAGCCAGGTAATCAATACCAGTACATGAGAGCTACTTTCTCCCCCAAATCGAGAACGTCAAAACCCATGATCTAACTACCATCAGATTTAACCATGCAACCTTTCTGAATTTTGGGTCGGGGTTGGGGTAAACCTAAACCTAAACTAAACAGAGAGAGAAGAGGGAGGGAAGAGGGAGGGGTGGCGCACCTCGGTGTTGGGGACGGCCGGGGTCGGAGGCAGAGGGGGTTGGGCGTCCTTCTCGGGGGAGGGGCCGGGTCGGGGGGTCGACGGTGACGGCGTCGGGGTCTGGTGCGGCGTCGGAGGGGCTGGAGCTCGGGACGGCGGTGGTCGACGACGGGACGGCGACGATGTCAGAGAGGTGAGGCAGAGTTCTCGGGCGGCAACGCGCGGGGGCGAAGGAGGCGACGGGCGAGGCGAGGAGGAGGCGGGGACGGGGCGGAGCTCAGGGCGGCGGGGGCGGGGGGTCGGTGCGGCGGCGGCGCGGGTGAGGTGAGGGCTGGGAGAAAGAGAGAGAGAGAGGGGGGAAGGAGAGAGGGGTGGGGCGTCGACACTTAGAGGGGTGCGGCCGGGGGGAAACGGCCGTTAAAACGACCAGTTTCTTTGCCGTCTGCTGGCTGACGGCAAAGAAACTGACCGTTAGGTCGTCCTCATAGTCCGCCACCTACCATCTTTGCCGTCTGCTAGCAGACGACAAAGATTCTATGCCATGAGGTAGCGGACGGCAAAGAGCAGGCTGATGGCAAATAACTTCTTTGCCGTCTGCTCTTTCTTTGCCGCCAGCTTTATTTAAGCTGATGGCAAAGAACTTCTTTGCCGTCAACTAGATGACTACAAAGATCCTGATTCCAGTAGTGATGGATCCGGCGGGACCCGGCCGGATCCATTGAAGAACTACGATGGACGGTGAGCTCCGAGGCGGGGATCTTGGGGCCATGGCGGGAGGCGCCATGGGGCTCTCTACACAGACACGGGAGAGAGAGGGAGATGAGCACGAGGAGAGAAGGAGAGGGAGAAGCAGGGGCGGCCAGATACTCATCTCCGGCGAGGTTGCTGCGGTGCTCTGCTCGCCGGCGGCTGGCGAAGGAGGTTCGGCGAGGTGGGGCAAGAGCTCCCCGTCCCCTTGATCCAGATTAGGATCGAGGAGGGAGTGGCTCGAGCGTGCGGGTTGCGGCGGCGGCAGATCGGGCCGGGCAGGCCCGCGATGGGCCTGCAGGGCCGCGATGGTGGGAGGATGCAGGGTGCAACGACATGGAGGGTTGTGGTTGGCTGGACTGACGCGCAGGTGGCGGCGCGGCCATTGTGACGCCGCCAAGTGGCACGATGGTGATGGCCAGCGCCGGAAAACAAGGAAGGGAAGGGAGGTGGTGGTGCCGGATCCGAGGAAGGAGGGGTAGGTTTCCAATTTAGGCAGTGGGTGTCTATATAGCAAGTGGGGGCTAGGAACTAGTGTCCAACTTATAGCAGGGGTCCAAAAAGGCCTAAGAAAACAAGACGTGAAGACGACGGTTCATAAACAGGCTTGTTGGACGCCCAAGACCTAGAGGCGACTCAAGACCCGAAGGTGTGAGCCGCCCGATGATGACTTGCTCTGTAAGGCAAGGGAATTAGAATAAGAGTCGGTTACGTTGTGTGACCCGACCTGGACTCTTGTAAACTGCCGGACCTCAACCTGTGTATATAAAGGCGTGACCCGGCGGCGGTTTAACTCAAGAAACAATTGATCGATAGCTAGGTCAACCGTATTCGCTCCCTTGTAATCGAAACTCAAGCAATACACCAAGAACCAGGACATAGGCCATTACCTCGGTGTGAGGGGCCAATCCAGGGTAAATCCTTTGTGTCCTTTGTCCCGTTCAACCCCTTCAAGCTAACCTACGTTGCGATGGCTCCACACCTAAGTCCTTTCACTAGGGCATCTGCCGTGACAAAACCACGACAGTTGGTGCCCACCGTGGGGCCAGAGCATGGTGGTTTCGAGTTCTTGAAGGGTAGCTTCTCAGGGATCAAAGGATATGCCATGGGCCAGATGACCAAGAGTCACCGCAGCAAGATCTACATTGACGACACTGGCTGGGGCCCCGAGGCCGACTGAATTGAGTATAGGTAACAGTTCTCTTTTGGCGGAATTCACGTCTTCATTGGCAAGATCGGCGAATCAGAGCCTGAGCTGGACACCTGCACCGACATCATCGAGACGGCTCAGCGAGCACGACCCACGAGGGTTCACCCCGGCCGGAAGCGCGCCTTCGTTGGCTTTGTTCATGGGGCGGATCTTGAGGAAGGATCTGTATCTGGTGGAGAGACGACCATCTATTCAGGTGATGAGTCCTCAACTAGATAAACTGAGTCAATATATCAACTTCAGGATGGCGAGCTTGGGGGCTATTCCGACGGTGACAGTATTCCGGACCCCTATGAGCCGCCGAGCAGGGCTGCTATGTTTATGGTTGGCACGCAACCAATGCCAAATTCCTCAACTATTGCGGCAATGATGTCTGGTTCAACTACTGCTACGGCGGCCGGGGCGAGTGGCTCTGCGCGGCCGCCGGCTCAAATCTTATCGGGGCTCTTGGATGCCTTGGTGACTCTGTTAGCTGCAGAGGTAACTCCGGCGAATCAAGTGGAGCACAATGCAGAGGTTGCAAAGCTGCGGTACGAGGTAGCTAAGGCCCGAGAGGATCTTGATGCGGAAAATGCCAGGATGGCGACAGAGCAAGCCATGTTGGAGGCCGAGTCACAGCGGATAAGGGCAGAAGCCTTTCGTCTAAATCTGGATCAGAATGCATCAAATGTTGTTCTACAAAGGAGGCACTAGAGCCGTCTACACTACAAAAAAAGACACATCCGTGACATTTTGGGCCGAACGGTTTTTTTTCATGCTTATGACACTTCTATGACGATAATTGTGACAAAACCCGGTATCATCGTAGATGTGGTGGGCTCCTACTTCTATGACAAAAAATCATGACAGAAAATGGGCTTTTCGTCCTGGGCGGGCCGGAGACGCACCTACATGACATTCTTTGGGCCGTCCATGAAGGAAAAAATCGTGGTAGAAGCAAGGGTGAGGAAAATTTCGGGGAGTTTCCGGTTATGGTGGGTGGTCGGGGCTGAGCTATGCACGGAGGTTTGCGCGTTTCTCTCGTACACGTACGCGCGTGTGTGCGAGGCGTTGGGCTCTAACTGAACCTGAGCGAGGCGTTCACTTGCTGAACCCGAGCGATTGCACTGGCTACGTTACTGAACCCTAGCAATCGGTCCCTGGCTGTTAACTGAACCCGATCGATTTCTTCGCTACTGCTGCTAACTGAAGCCGATCGAACCTGCTGCCTCTTGATGAATAGTGAGCGTTGTTGGGGGTTGGATGAATAGTTCCTGGTGGGGGTTGGATGAACAGGACCCCGTGGTAGTAGAGGCCATTGCCTCTGGATGAACAGGACCCCGATCGAGCTGGTTGGGGCTGGATGAACAGGACCCAGTGGAGGGCTGGATGAACAGTAGCCGGTGGAGGGCTGGTTGAACGGTAGTCGGTGGAGGGCGGGATGAACAGTAGCCCATGGAGGGCTGGTTGAACAGGACCCCATGGAGAGGGCTGGTTGAACAGTAGTTGGTGGAGGCTGGATGAATAGGACCCCGTTGTGAATATTAGCTGGTGGAGGCTAGAGGAAGTCGCGACGATGGATGAACAGTAGCATGTGGAGGCTGGAGGAAGTCGACGGTGGATGAACAGTAGCTCGTGGAGGCTGGAGCGAGACAGTAGACGGTGGATGAACTGTAGCCCGTGGAGTCCTGTTTTGCGGTACGCCACACCCCTCTCGATGAACATGACCCCTTATCCGACCGTAGGTGCTCCAACACAAGTTCGTTTCCTCCATTTTGTGGTATGGCACACCACTCCCAATCAACATCACACCGTTTCGATCGTAGGAGCTCGAACACAAGTCCGTTTCCTCCGTTTTGCAGTATGCCAGACCCTTCCCGATGAGCAGGACCATGTTTCGACCGTACGCGGTCGAACACAAGGCCGTTTTCCTCTGTTTTGTGGTATGCCAGACCCCGTTGCGGCTGTTCCGTCCAAGCCAGTTGGCTCCCATTGAACACGACCCATTCTGACCCAGTCTGTTGCCTCCCGATGAACAGGATGCATTCCGACCCAGTCACTTGGCTCCCGGTGAACACGGCGCTGTTTCCTCCATTTCGACCCAGCTGGTTAGCTGAAGATGAACAGGACAACGTCGCTGCCGTCCGTTGACTCTCCACGTACACAAGCCCGGGCCATCCATATGCGCGAGTATGCATTTCGAGACCCTGCTCGTATGTACGTACGTGGCCGTATTTTTTGGCGTGTGGCTGTATGTACGTGTACACGGTTTAGACGGGACAACCTGAACTGCTACGTGGGGGGCTCTACTATGACATGTGCTTCTACTTACTCGGCCATGGTTCATCGTTGCAGAGCGACCGATAGACCAGTATGTACGTACACGTTCGCGACAAGACAGACAACTCTACATACGCTTCGACCGGGTGGGTCCCAGCTGTCAGGGAGGATAAGAACGCACTTCCTTGCGTGTGAAGATATAGCTGCTGGGTCCTAGCTGTCAGGGGGAATCATTTTTTTGCCCGTAATAAGGACACACTTCCTTGCGTGCAAAGAAGTAGCTGGTGGGTCACAGCTGGCAGGGGGAGAAAACATTATTTTTTCAAGGTGAAAAGGATGCAGTTGCATGCATGCGTCCATGGGCGTGGTGCGTCCCCACTGTCAGCCTCTCACGTACAGTCATCTTCCGATGACTCTCATTTGTTGACCACGTTGACCACACCGTGCAAAGCGCACCAAGCCGGTGGACAACGGCGAGGCCCAGACCGGAACACCCCAGAGATGGGGAAGACGCGACAGTGGAGTCGCAGCTGGAGAGGAGTGCGAAACTTGACTGGTTTGGGTACGGGGTGGGCCTACACTCGGCAGAGCATAACAGGAGGTGCGGAGGAGTGGAGGGATGGCCTGGCCGTCGGTGGGGTAGCATTTTGCTGCGAGGCGTGCAAAACAGCGCCACTGGACGCCGGAGGCTGTTGCAGGCGGTCCCGGCAGCGCTGGGGGAAGAAGACGAGAGATTGAAGAAGAATGCCGACCGTTGGATGTAAATCAAACGCCTTGCTTAGGCTTCCACCTTTGTATTTTTATTTTTAGCGAAAGTGCTTAGGCTTCGACCTACTGGCCCACATGTCAAACAGTCCATTTGTTTTTTAGTCCATTTGGTGGGCTGGGTGAAACAATTATGTAGCGCCTATGGAGCCCGTTTATATATTATGGTAGAATTTAAAGCCCATTTGCATTTTTGTCGAAATCCGCGGACTTGCTGGGCTAGGTGAAAATATCATGTTGGGCTAGACGGAGAAATGTTATAAAAACATAAACACATGATTGCACGTCTATTACTGCATTGGTCAGTAAAAATCTTTGCACGCTTATGTACGCAATCACCAGGAGTTAACTTGCAAAGTTATATAAACAATTATTATTATTATTATTATTTTGTAAGAACTTTCGATTTACGAAATAAAATATCATTTTAATTTGATGAGTTAATAAGACGTGGGGTATTATTATATTTTAGGCTAGACGTGGGACAGTTAAGTTTGTTCTAGGGAAAAGTACTAGGAGAAAACTCAGATTACATCAAAAAAGAAAGTGGGAGAAAATTAAGATATAGGATTAATGAAAACGAAAAATAAAGGAAGTGGGAAGGTCTATAAAATGGTTGGACGAACAACAGGTTTAACGGAACCTTATGTTGTTTCTATTATATATACGTAATAAAATAAGATATAAATATATATAATATTGTAGAAGGGAAAACATTGGGTCAGTTTTGCATTCTTATAGAAAAATAGAACTGAGCCGTGCATCGTCTTGAAAAAACAAACATAACTTGGGCTGCTGATGTCATAGACAAGCTAGGCTGGGAGGCCCAAAGGACGCTTGATACCTGCTAGATTAAAAAAAAGTTGAAACATGTCGTGGGTTGCGCATGTTAAACAAAAAAACCTAGGCCATGGACCTGGTGGGCCCGGGACTGTCAGCCTCTCGATGAACAGTCGTCTCCTGATTCCTCTTGTTTTGCTTACCATGTTGGGAACGACAAATGGCAGCGCCGCGGCGAGAGCACCAAGGCGGAGGACGACGTCGAGACCTCGGACCGAACGAACCGAAGCGGGGGAAGATGCTGGCGGAGGGGAGTATGAGGGTTGACTTGTTCGGGTGCAGGGTGGGCCGATGGAGCCGCCGCCGCCAGACAATGTGTGGGAGTAGAGGTATGGCCTGGCCAACGCCATAGGTTATGATTGGTCACTGAGGCATGTGTGATAGCGCCGCCAGCCACTGTATAGGAAGAGGACGAAAGATTGAACAAAATAAAGAAATACAAATGGATAGGTGGTTGGTCCCAGATGTCTGTGTACGAGACCTGCTGATTCCACCTGAGAAGGGGAATATGTTGGGAGGAAGGAGATTCAAAGCACGGCAGCCCAGTGAATTAGTTACATACATAAGCAAATAGCCACTCAAAAAAGAAAACAGGTTAATGGGTTCTTAGACGAAATATTTCGGAAAAAACAGATAATTACGACACATAGGCTAATTCATGAAACACTCAGATGATAATGGTGCTTAAACAGATAAAGTACTTCATCTAGACCTTCCTGGCACGCTTGATCATGACGCTGCGGCTATCCGTGTACTCATCGGTTACGAGAAGCAGACACGCCCTCATGTCCAAGATCTTCCTATACATGTCGTAGCATGCGTATGCATCCTTGGCCGCGTAGGCTAGATTCAGAGGTACCTCCCACATGTTCAGATCCTTGCTATGTTGTCTTCTTTCATGTTAGCATAGCAGGGGTCGATGATGGTCTCAGCGAGGTCAACCACAGAGTCCTTCTCCTACCCATTGCTGATGATCTTGTATTGCTTATGGATGTGGACAAGTTTGTTGCACCAGATGGCCGAATCATCGTGTTCTTCCTTCTCTCCATCATAGTGAAGGTGCAGTCGGCGCTGCCGATGAAACGGGCGATTGCTCTAGAACCTCTGATGGCCCTATAGCAGTGGTAGATGAGAACCTTGTCCTGCACGCATACGTGGGCGACGGCGATCCGCTGGTCCCAGTCAGGAGACGAATGGATGGGCACGAGGTCTAGTCCTGCGACCTTGTGCTTTCTCGTCCTGTAGGTACTGCTTGAACTCGGCGATGCAGAGCTTCACCGAGTCCGGATCATTGGTGTACATCACATTCAACTTGGTGCAGCCATGGGACTAAACGGCGAACTCAAAGGTGAACTCCTTGCTGAAGTCCATATCCAACAGGCTCACCCCTCAGATCGCCATTAGAGTCTCTTCCAATGAACGAGTGGTAGGCGACAGCAGCAGTTCATTTTTCAGCTCTTGGGGAACTAGATTCAATAGTAAACTGAGCGTGTACATGCGACAACAGTTACTACCCTTCCCTCGCCCGCTGCACGCCCGGCAGAACATGCACCCTCGGCGCATTTAAACGCTTCCATTAAGAAACCTATTCCGGCCACACGTCGGTTCACGAGCGGGTCTGTATTGGTACTGTAATAACAAGTGTTAGTGGTCACTTTACTTAAATTTAATTAGCTTTAATTAAAATTTATTCTTAAAACAAGCAATGCGTTGCCTCATTCTATCAGTGCCACAGGATCAACATGCACAACAATTAGAATTATTATTCTCAGGACGCACACGATCAGCATATTTGTCGCATTTTCACACAGATAATACTACCAAGTTTGAACTGTTTGTTATGGTTGCTGTCCTCTGCATCATCATGCCGTGTTTCCCAGCTAGCAAGATTCAGAACCAACAATTAAGATTCAAATAATAAGTACAGCAAAGATGCCTACACATCTCATTGATTCCGAGCTTGCAAGATTCAGAACCAACAATAAAGATTCAAATAATAAGTACAACAAAGATGCCTACACATCTCATTGATTCCCAGCTTGCAAGATTCAGAACCAACAAATAAGATTCAAATAATAAGTACAACAAAGATGCCTACACATCTCATTGATTCCCAGCTTGCAAGATTCAGAACCAACAAATAACATTCAAATAATAAGTACAACAAAGATGCCTGCACATCTCATTGATTCCCAACTTGCAAGATTCAGAACCAACCCATTAGAGCCTTTTGATAAAGTGAATATCAGGATTAAATCCATCTTGGCTAGCCGTGTCATACAACCCAAGAACTTGGTGAATGCTCTTGACCATCACAACATCTGTAGTTGAGTATTCCTATTTGCACAGATAAGAAAGAGCATGATTAATAGTGGCACTAGTTGAAGTCAATCTGTAGCTCCACTCGATGATTCAATTCATGTGACTTTTTCTGCAGTTCACCTGAAATGAAGCAAAGATTGCATCATTCAGCTAGCAAGAAATACCTGCTCTCGTGAGCTGGGAGGTTCTTCTTTAGTAGTTGCACTAAAATTGAGCAACATTAAGGTTGGCTGTACTACTCATGTAAGGTGCAACTATAATTTTCTTATCCTTTTGTGCAATTCCACTAAAATAAAGTGCCATTGTGGTGACAGTGACGGCTCATCTTGCAAAGGCTAATAAAATGTTGCACGAGATTACCAGCAGAACTTGACGGAGATTTTGGAAACTCCAATCACCATTTTGTGCAGTTCCACTAAAATTGAGAGATGTTGCCCACGTGACATTTTAGTTCAACTGCACAAGACACTCATTCCAAAAAAAAGTGTTTTGTGCAGTTCACCAAAAGGTCACAATAGCAACAAGGTAAAATGGATATCCCGATCTGCACAAAAAGATAGAAAGAAAACAGTTGATGGTCAATAACAAGATACGAAACATACATGAAATGAAAAGAAGCATCTTAATTATGTTCATGGCAATCACGCAAGGACAGTAGAAATTTTAAAACGTCAGCAATGCTTCATGTTACCGGAAGCATTACGATCAACAATGGCATTCGTCAAATATGGGATTACTTTAATGGCGGCATTGCTTATTTACTAGATATAGTAGATCAACAGCAGCTAAAGAATTGGTTTAAGGGCATGGGACCGTGGGGACACTAGGACACTTAACAGCGTAAAGAAGCAACTTGCTTATCATACTTGGGAAAATAGCAGGAGTACCATTTGTAATACAATTTAATTGCATCATATCACTGGAGGCATTAGATTAACAATAACACTGGTTAGACATGTCCTTAAGGTAACAGTGTGATCGCTTCATTTTACATGCGCCCTTACATTAACAACAACAAAAAGTTGGTATAAGGACATGCGACAGTGGACGCTTCAGCACAATGTACCTACAAGGAGGCATAAAGTGGTGATGCCGAGTTTGTTCATACTCTATGAGGGCAGCAAATCTAATCCTGGAGACCTTTGACTATGTGATGGCAGAAATTCTAATCCTGGACATACTCTGTTGACTTGTCCACCAACCGCCACTTTCTATCCTTTTTTTCAACCAATAATAGATCTGTTCCTTATCTAGTTTGTACTGCCTTTTCCCTTTATTTCCCTTTTCAACCAAGAGACTGGTTGGGTATCCAGTCTCTACTACTTCCCCCCTGTTATTTCCTCTTTGAATCAAGTCCTAGATTGATGCTACGACTTTCCCCCTTTCTTTGTTGTTTGAACCAAGTCCTAGATTCGACTGCACGAAGTAGCTTTAACTCCAATAATACTAAAAATTTAGGTGGCTTTGGAAGAGCTGATGGAAGTAGAAAAAGATGCACATGCAGACACGTGGGGAGCTGGGGCAGTAGAGCAAGGCCGCTTTCGAAGAACTTATACCAGAGGGTCGTCAGGATGTCGGCGGCGGCAGGTCGGATCTGCGCACAATACGACAGGGAAGAAGAAGGGTCGGAGGACCTCCCGAGCTGGTGCTGTGTCAGAGAGAACGACACGGGCAGAGGATCGGGACCCGCGGGCAGCTGTGGGTTTCCTCCCTCGACGCCGATGACCGCGTGAACGATGCACCTATTCCTCTACACACACCGGCCGAAGGGGTCCGGCCGGATCTATGACCAGCGGTGACCAGAGAGAAAATGTCGCTACTGCTGTCTTGTTTAGATCTGGAGAGGAAGAGAGAATGAAGAGAGCAACCCTAGTAAAGCGAGCGCTCAGGCCCCTACCTATATATACAATGGAGTGATTATCTTTTTCTCTCCACAACAAGCATTTCAACTTGTGTATGTGGCATTAAAGAAAATAAACTCTCTGTTTAACGTGACTAACTGTACGACTCCTACTTACTAGCAGTAGTATTGTTCACTTGTGCTCCCGGCCCTCCATTCATTGAACAACCCCACGGGTGAATAAACATACAGTACTAGTATTTATATAGAACGAACAAGCTCGAACTATTTTGGCTTTGAGATATCGATTGTACAGTTTGACCACATTGCATCAATGGAATCAGTACTTTGAAGTAACCTATACGTATAAACACATGCACGGTTTACATTCCGAATCACTGGCTAGAGCTTGAACTGTATTTGTTTACATGTACCACATTTTTCTTTTGGTTTTATGCTCCATGGCGCAATTCATCGATACAAAATTATACTATGAGTAGTTAAAAGTTGAGGGCGGGGCTTTTCCCGGGCAGTGCGTGTGGTAGTTTTCGCGTAGGCGGTTTGACAGAGAGGCGAGGAGGGTGAGGGAGTAGAGGATTCAACTTACTGTTGGAAAGGTAGGGCTGTGCGATTTGACGGCGTGTTACTGCTGGAAGGACGGGGTCTTGTGATATGACTACTCACTATAGTCATGAATTACTGGTGCTACGACCGGGGTAATGCCCCCCTTCCGTTCCCCACTCTAATCTGGTGCATTACACGTCGACCCGGATGCTGGCACTCCCACATGTCAGCGAAGTACGTAAGAAGGAGAAAAGAATCATGCGGTATATATAGTATATATACTAGTACTACTACTCACGTCGGAGGAGTGTGAACCCTGGCAGCCCAGTGAACCAGCAGGCGATAGGCCATAGTAAACAATGTGGTGACATGGCCATAAAAACAATGTGCTACAGTCCAGTCTGTAGCATGTACAGTACTACTCCTCTTCCTCCTCGTCTCGGTTCATTGCCATCATACTTTCCCCATTCCTGTGTTTTCAGTATCCTGCGAATCAAAGAGGCCCTTAGATTGGTTTAGGTCCGGTCGTTTTTTATAAATGTGTTATGTCCAAAATTTAATGAACATGCTCCAGTTTCTATGAAAATTATCCGGTTTGCATGTAGTAATTCATTTATTTATTTATTCTTCTGCGGGGGGTTTACATGTAATTCGTGAGGTCTGAAATGTAAAGTATGCCGGCATGGTTGCATATGCTCCGAGTCGTGCATGCACTACGACCCAGATGCTCTATGTCCCACATGTCGGCGAAAGG
This sequence comes from Aegilops tauschii subsp. strangulata, assembly GCF_002575655.3. Lineage (NCBI taxonomy): Eukaryota > Viridiplantae > Streptophyta > Magnoliopsida > Poales > Poaceae > Aegilops > Aegilops tauschii. The sequence goes on from NC_053040.3 coordinate 212,373,439, forward strand.
GAGCACGTGGAAATAGCCTAGGAGTACATATAGGAGGATAAATGCATGAAAAAATAAGTACTATGAAGCGTAGCTGCGGTTCAAAAAGGAGACCTAAAGTGATGACAGGTATAGGTCACACGCACCCAACTAGTGGTACTAGACGTACGACTACTTTTTCCCTAAAAAAAGAGGTACGAGTACTCAGTACTCCTATTCTATCAACACGAGTCCCATCTGACAACAGCGTCCGTGCTACAGCTAGCTCTTCCCCCTCGTTTCTCTCTTCTAATTCTAACTCAGCCGACGCGCGGTCGGCGGGGTAGGGATTTGCCGATGGTCGGTTTGCTCAAATGCGGCCCCACCTCATAGTGAAAATGTTACGACTGGAATAAAAATGCCATACACTAATAAAACATTAAGGCCACGAGGCGATGCAGTGCTTGTTACAGGAGGCAAGAAGAAAGATGCATCCATCGACAATGTCCACCTCCTCGACTCAGGGTGCCGGCCCACCGAACGACGGCTAAGTAGCAACGGATTTTGTGGCCAGGTCGACGTGCTTCTGAACAATGGCGTCCAAAGATTCTAGCCGCTGGAAGAAGGCCAACGTCTTCCTGTCCTCGCTGGCCTTGTAGTGGCCTATGTAGACGATTTCCTCGTAGACGTGGATGTGCAGGTCGACGGTTTCTTGCATGGTGAGGCGCTGCGCGGCGAGCGCGGCCTCGAGGTGCACATTCTTCGTCGCGACCTCCGGCACCTGCAGGGCCACCAGGGCTTGAAAGAGTTCATCACCATGGAGGCCGATAAGGGTGGAAGGCAATGAGGAGCCTGGGCACGTGGGCTGGAGCAGTATGGCAAGGTCATCTGCGCTTCTTGACAGCGGTGAACTTGCGGATGGACTGGACCATCATGTCGTCCATGCGAGAGGCGAAGCCGGCATCGGCGAGGGCTACGATGCCGACAGTCGCCAGCACCGTCTGGAAACGCTGCGCGGTGCGGGGCCGCAGGCCGGCGTCCTGGATGATCTGGCACAACCGACTCCCGCTCGTGTCCATCGCCTCCATAGGTGCTTGTGGCTTCTGGTCACTTGGTCGTGAATTGGAGTGAGCAGTGTTGCGCAGAGAATAGGAGTGGTGGGGCGCCTTTATATGAGAGTCCAAACTCTATAGCATTCACATCGTGCTGGCTCTATTCTACTTCTCCAATTAATTCCCTCTGCATGCTAATTGAGGATGCATCATTTACCATTCAATGTCTCGGGAACCACTACCCTCTCCCTCCTTGGCATTCAAGCCGTATCAATGTAAATGCGGGTCAAGAAGAGACTAGTCATTTACTACACTGTGCACCGCAACCGTGTGGGGGTGCGACGTGAACGGCACAGACATGCTATACTTATTCCACTTTCTCGTTTTGAACTCGTGACTTGTAGTAACGCTCAGTTTTGAATATATAAGTTTGGTTGTCGCGCCAATATATACAGCACTCCGTCCATGTAGGTTGGGTCGCTGAAGTCAAAATTAGACACAAAACACGATGGTGACCGACCAGTCTACCTCCGTCCTGGTTTGTTGCTCCCCGTCATAATCGGTGCCAAATTTTGACCATAAATTTGACTAACAAAAGGTCCATGCATGTCACCAAAATTATACTCCCTCCATTCCCTTATACAAGGCTACTATGAAAAATACATTTTGCATCTATACAAGGCCACCAAGAGTAATGGAGGCAAAATTTAATGATGTTTCCTCATACTAGCAACTTGTTTAATATTTGCATGTATTTAGTCATAATGACACTGTGCTACTTCCATCTCATACCTTCTTTGCATGCATGCGAGCATATTAATGATCCCGGTTAATGGGAAGAAAAGTTAGCTTGCAAAATAGTCATTAAGTTTTACCTTGGTACCTGTAATTTGAGTTTGTGGCCTTGTATAAGGGAATGGAGGGAGTATCATTGAAAACTATGTTCAAATACAAATCAAATGATATAATTTTTGTTGGCATGCACTAACATTTTGTCAGTTAAATCTTTGGTCAAAATTTAGCACAAATTACAAAAAGGACAATTAAACCAGGACCTAGGTAGTACACTAGGTCGAAGACAATGATACTACATATAATTAACGCCAAATAAGAGCAAGGGATCACACATGCCATTTATGACTGGAATAAAAAGGCCATACACTAATAAAACATGAAGGCCACAAGGCAATGAAGTGCTGGTTACATGAGGCAAGAAGAAAGATTCATCCATCGACGACGTCCACCTGCTTGACTCAGGGCCGGTCCCACTGAACGGCGGCTAAGTAGCAGCGGCTTTCGTGGCCAGGTCGACATGCTTCTGAACAATGGCGTCCAAAGATTCCAGCCGCTGGAAGAAGGCCAACGTCTTTCTGTCCTCGCTGGCCTTGTAGTGGCCTATGTAGACGATTTACTCGTAGACATGGATGTGTAGGTCGATGATTTCTTACATGGCGAGGCGCTGTGCGGCGAGTGTGGCCTCGAGGTGCACATACTTCGTCATGACCTCCGGCAGCTGCAGGGCCACCAGTGCTTCAAAGAGTTCGTCACCTTGGAGCCCGATGAGGGTGGAGGGCAACAAGGAGCCTGGGCGCATGGGCTGGAGCAGTACGGCAAGGTCGTCTGCGCGCTTCTTGACGCTAGTGAACTTTAGCATGGAGTTGACCATCATCTGGCACATGCGAGAGGCGAAGCCGGCGTCGACAAGGGCTATGATGCCGGTGGTCGCCAGCACCGTTTGGAAATGCTGCATGGTGCGGGGCCGCAGGTCGGCGTCTTGGACGATCCGGCACAACCGACTGCCGCTCGCTTCCATCGATGCCATGGGTGCTTGTGACTTCTGGTCACTTGGTCTCGGTCATGGATTGGAGTAGGCAGTGTTGCACAGACACTAGGAGTAGATGGATTAGAGTGGTGGGGCGCCTTTATATGAGAGTCCAAACTGCGTTGCATTCACATCGCGCTGGCTCCATTCCACTTCTCCAATTACTTACTCCTACCTCTACATGCTATTTGAATGCAGAGGCATCATTGACCGTTTGAAAGTGCAACTATCCCTAGGTGGTTTTGGTAATTCCTAAGAACATATAACTCATTGAGCTAATGATATCTCAAGATAAATATTTCAGGAAAGCTCAATGATTGGCATGGCATGGATGAGAAATGTGGACCCCTCAAAATGCTAAGGACAAAATATTGGCTCAAGCTCTAAAGCTCAAGACTCTACATTTTACTTTTAGTGATCCAAGATCACATTGAGTCCATAGGAAAAGCCAATACTATTAAAAGGGGATGAGGTGTTGCTTAATGGGTTACTTGCTCAAAATGCTTAGTGATATGCTCCAAAAACCCTCAACTACTTTCTCATATCCACATATGTCCCAAACCAAAAGTCAAACTCGGCCCCACCGAAACTTTCTATCCGGCGCCACCGAGTTCAGTTAACATAGCCACTGCCACAAAACCCTAGTCACTTCGGTCTTACCGATAGGGATCTCGGTCTCACCGAGATGGGATTGCAAACTCTCTGTTTCCCTTAGTAACATTTCGGTCCAACCGAGATGAGCGATCGGTCCCACCAAGTTCGCAATGCAAGCTCTCTATTTCCCTCTTGTAACGTTTCGGTCTCACCGAGATGAGCGAATCGGTCCCACCGAGTTTGCCTGACCAACTCTCTGGTTAGCTTATTACCAAAATCGGTCCCACCGAGTTTGTGTAATCGGTCTCACCGAGATTACGTTATGCCCTAACCCTAATGAAATCAGTCCTACCGAGTTGACATGTCGGTCCCACCGAAAAGCCTAACGTTCACATTTTGAACTAAATCGGTCTGACCGAGTTTCATTATTCGGTCCCACCGAGTTTGGTGATTTGTGTAATGGTTAGATTTTGTGTGGAGGATATATATACCCCTCCACCTAGTCTTCATTCGCGGAGAGAGCCATCAGAACATGCCTACACTTCCATCATACATTTTCTGAGAGAGAACCACCTACTCATGTGTCGAGGTCTAGATATTCCATTCCAACCATATGAATCTTGATCTCTGGCCTTCTCCAAGTTGCTTTCCACTCAAATCATCTTTCCACCAAATCCAAATCTGTGAGAGAGAGAGAGAGTTGAGTGTTGGGGAGACTATCGTTTGAAGCACAAGAGCAAGGAGTTCATCATCAACACACCATCTATTACCTTTTGGAGAGTGGTGTCTCCTTGATTGGTTAGGTGTCACTTGGGACCCTCCAATAAGATTGTGGAGTTGAACCAAGGAGTTTCTACGGGCAAGGAGATCGCCTACTTCGTGAAGATCTACCCTAGTGAGGCAAGTCCTTCATGGGCGATGGCCATGGTGGGATAGACAAGGTTGCTTCTTCATGGACCCTTCGTGGGTGGAGCCCTCCGTGGACTCGCGCAACCGTTACCCTTCGTGGGTTGAAGTCTCCATCAACGTGGATGTACGATAGCACCACCTATCGGAACCACGCCAAAAATCTCCATGTCTACATTGCGTTTGCTCCCTCCAAACTCATCCCTTTATCTTCATGTGCAATGTTTTACATTCTTCTACTATACTCTTAGACTTGCATGTGTAGGTTGTTTACTTGACTAGTGCTAAGTTGCTAAAATCTGCCAAAACATAAAATTGGGAAAAGGCTAGATTTTTATTTGGTCAAGTAGTCTAATCACCCCCCTCTAGACATAGTTTTGATCCTACGAGTGGTATCAGAGCTTTGGTCTCCATTTGCCTTGTTTTCCATAGCTTTCGGTGATCATAGCCTTGGTTTCACAACCTAGGAGAGTATGGCGTCTAGCGAGGGAAATTACCACCATAGAGGTCCTTACTTTCATGGTACTAATTTTGCTAGTTGGAAGCACAAGATGAAAATGCATATTCTTGGACATAACCCCACCATTTGGGCTATTGTGTGTATTGGCTTGCAAGGTGAATTCTTTGATGGAAGAGAACCGAACCGTGAAGCTACTGCAGAAGAGTTGAAGATGCTGCAATACAATGCTCAAGCTTGTGATATTCTCTTCAACGGATTGTGCCCCGAAGAATTCAACAAAATCAGCCGTCTTGAGAATGCAAAGGAAATTTGGGATACTTTGATTGATATGCACGAGGGTACCGACTCCGTCAAGGAATCCAAATTGGTTGTGCTTCAAAGTCAACTTGACAAGTTCAAAATGAAGGATGGTGAAGGTGTCGCTGAAATGTACTCTAGGCTTGCTCTCATCACAAATGAGATTGCCGGCTTAGGAAGTGAAGAGATGTCCGATAGATTCATCATCAAGAAGATCCTAAGAGCCTTGGATGGAAAATATGATACCGTGTGCACATTAATCCAAATGATGCCCAATTACAAAGATCTCAAGCCAACGGAAGTCATCGGAAGAATTGTTGCTCATGAGATGTCACTTAAGGATAAGGAAGAGCTCCACAACAAGTCAAGTGGTGCTTACAAAGTCTCATGTGAAGCTCCCACATCATCAAGTGAGAAACAAACCTTCAATGAAGAATTGAGCCTAATGGTGAAGAACTTCAACAAGTTCTACAAGAGTAGAAGCAAGGAGAGAAGTTCCAAGTCAATGTCCTACAATGACAAAAGATCTTCAAGTTGTGAACGAAATTGCTACAATTGTGGAAGCCCCGGACACTACTCCAATGAGTGTACGGCTCCCTACAAAAGAAGAGAAGATTCTCCCAAAAGAAGAAGTAGAAAGGAAGAATCACCACCAATGGAGAGAAGGAGTAGAGATGATCGTTATGAACGTAGAACCTCTCGGAGAAGCAAGGATTCGAAAAAGAAGGACAAATCATCAAAGAGCTACACAAAACGAAGACATCAAGCTCATGTTGGTGAATGGGTATCCGGCTCCGACTCCGACCATCACTCCGAAAGAAGTTATCACTCCGACTCCCAATATACTCAGGATGAAGGTGTTACCGGTCTAGCACTTGTGTCAACCAACTCCTACGACATATTTGACTCACCAAATGAAGGAATTGGAAGATGCTTCATGGCTAAAGGCCCAAAGGTATCACACCCCGAGTATGTTGATTTCAATAGTGATGAAGATGATTTGCTAGGAGATGATGATTTACTTGTTGATAACTCTAGTTATGAAAACTATGATGAACTTGCTATTAATCATGCTAATCAAGATAAAACGAATGATGATGATAAGAAGGAGATTGAGCGTCTAACTAAAGAAGTAAACACTCTTAAGTTAGCTCATGAAACTACCTTGGAAGATCATTGAGAACTTTTAAAGACTCATGAGAAGCTAAGCTTTGAAAAGCTCAACCTTGAGCAAGAGCATGAGTTCTTAAAGGCAATCAATGATGATCTTCACAAGAAAAGTTCTTCTTACATTGCCAAGCGTTTACTCTTGTCTACTTACATGCCACAAGTAAAATCTAGCAACAAGAGTAAGAAAGATTCTTCATCTAGTAGTAACAATAATCATGCTAAATCCAATGATGTTGCTTCTAGCAGTTCTCTTGATTCCACTAATGATTCTCTTAGCCAAGTTCACTTGATCAAGAAAATAGCTTATTGAATGGAATTATAGAGAAAGGTGTTAACAAGAGCCTTGCTGGAAGTAAGCAATTTGAGGAAATTGTACGCAAGCAAGGAAGACACCGGAAGAATCAAGGTGTTGGTTTTGAACGTAAGTTCAATGCCAATGGAGTTGAGTGGGAAGAAGATCAATACCCCAAGACAAAGTTTGTTCCTCAACAAGAGAAATATGATCCTACTTCTTTCCAAGGAACACAAGCTCAAGACGATCTTCCACCACAAGACCACAAGCAAAAAGGCAAGGACAAGCTTCAAGAGGAGATTGATGCATTTGAAGAAGCTCCTAAGGCCTTGGTCAAGTGGGTTCCCAAGAAGACATCAAGTTCTACTACATCAAGTATGACTACAACTCCACGGATTCCCATCAAGATGGTGTGGATCCCGAAGAAGAAGAACTAGAGAGTTCTTGAGGGTGACTCCGCCAACATACTTCACTCATATCTTTCCGCAAGGACATGTGCAAACAACTTCCACATCTTGCACTAGTTCAAGGAGTCACAAACCCTCTTGTTGGTAAGACAAGGGACAAGGTAACCTAATGCTTTCATGGGCATCATCTTTTGTGAACATCACTCTATGTCTATGGATATCCTTTTTGTTCCTTGTGGGACTAACCCGTGTAGGTATTGAAAGTGCAACTCACTCCAATGGATTGCTCCGAACGATCTACATCAACACTGAGCATCCACATCTTCAACACCTACATGAAGTCATCATCGACAAAACCCAAGGTTAGTTCATCCCTCTTAGGGGGGATATCACATCTAGGGGGAGCTTTACTCTAATCAATTGAGCTAAAGCAACTCTAATGGTGTGAACACAACAATGCTTTATGTAAAACTGGCAACCCCACTTGTGCTTAAACGATGAGTATGACCTATGATCAAATGTCCTTATTTGACTCCTAAGTCAATATACTCATATATAGATGACCTAGTCATCGCCAATTGCTTGATAGATGCTAGAGTGTTTGTGCATGCTTTGTCACATATTTCATTTGCCATTTTATTGTATGAGCATGTTGATTGCATATTTTACTCATTCAAGGACTTCCATTTGTTGCTTTGACAGTTTGGCTTTTTCTCCTTTGCCAAATGGATGGACAAGAATGCCTAAGAAATCCCCTATCTATCTATGATTTTCTCGTCTCAAACTCTATTCATGCTACATCACAAAGTTTGATCAAGTCAGATTCGAACCACTCTGTGTGAGGAGCACTCGGAGTCCCCGATTCGTCATAGACTTAAACATCCAAAACCTCTTTGTGCATTTCGGTATGACCGAGTCATCCACTTCGGTCACACCGAGTTCACTAAGTTAATCTAGGTTTTCCATCTCGGTGCAACCAATTTGAACTTTTCGGTCACACCGAGTTGTAGTAACCACTTGCGATTCTGCATCTCGGTGCCACCGAGTTGTTCCACTCGGTCACACCGACAGGGTCGGGATATATAAACCCTCAGGTGAGATTTTGGAAAATTCTTCAAACTCCTTAGCCCACGCGTGTGTCCTGCTCTGCCTCCTCGGGTCTCTGGATCGTCTCCTCGCCGCCAGCGACCTCCTGCCACTGGTTTCCGTCGCCGTCAACGGAATCTGCTCCGCCGTTGTCGCCGTAGCGAATTCTCGCCGAACTAGGGTATGGGTTCGACTCTATGTGCTAATTCCTTACTCCAATTCATAGCACATTGCTTTTCCATGATCTTTACCACGAATGCAAACAATATATCCACAAAAAACATCCTTTAGGTTAGATTTGATTTGAAAATTTAGGGTTAGGTCTGCGCCGAACTCATCTCGGACCGACCGAGTTGTAGAAACCGGTCTCACCGATTTGGCTTAGGCCATTGCAAATGCGTTTTCGGTCTGACCGAAAACTGCAAATCGGTGCGACCGAGTTCGACTCTCTTTGAAACCCTAGCAATCTCAGTGCCACTAAACTGTGACTCGGTCTGACCGAGTTCACTAGTTTAGGTTCCAAAATTGCTTTGGTATCACCGAGTTTAACAAATCGGTAGCTCCGAAATGCTTTCTGTGGAGAACTAAAACTAAGTTTTTAAGTCATCTGGTTTGCAAAAACTCTGCACCTTGTGATGCTCATCCACTCTACCTCATCTACATCTATTCACAGGGTCTGCTATCAGTGTGTTTGCCAAGATGTCTGACCAGAGCGACAGCCAGAACAGATCTGAAGAACAAGTGCAATTGAGTGAGGGTTCTGATCCCTCAAGCAGCTATGATGAGGGTAGCAGGAGCACACCAAGTAACTTACCCAAGGCAGCCACTAGAACAAGGAAGAAGAGAACCTCAGACTCTGAATATGAGGACTATGTGGCTGTTGAGGATGAGGCCACCTCAAGGAAGAAAGTGCTGAAGAAAGAGTATGGCACAGCTGCTGCAACTAAGCCAGGGTTGCACAAGAAGGCACCTGCCAAGAGAGTCCCAATGTCAAAGCCAAGGAAAGTTCCAACAGGAGAAACCATGAAATTCACAATAGAATCAGATGATGGTGAGGCACTTGGAGATGACAAGAAGAAAAAGAGGGCAAGAACCATAACTGCCAAAGTTCTTGGAAAATCAACTATGGTAAGAGATTCAGAAGAGAAAGAGGAAGAGGATGCTGCACCAGCACCCAAAGCCCATAAGCTTATGGGAGATGCTATCAAGTCAGGGGCTACAACATCTAAGACCAAGTCTGGTCCCAAAGCAACAACTCAAGTTCAGAAACCCCCTAATCCCAAGAGAAGCACGAGAAATATCCTAGTGAAGAGAAGAACAAGGCCCCAGTGCCTCAAGCTGAAGAAGAGGATGATGAATCTCATGTATTGAGAAAACTGAAACCCAAGATTCCAGAACACAATGATGCTCATCCAGTAGCTGAGGACATGCACACCAGGAAAGATGCTGGACTGAGATTGTGGAGACAGTATGATCCCTATGCTGTGAGGAGGAGGACTGCAGTTGACTATAGGTTTCATACCAAAGAACAACAAGACTTCTATGAGACTATTTTTCTTGACAAGAAGCCAATCATCTGTGACATGAGATGGGTTGATTAGGATTACATCAAGGAGAAGGAAGATCACTTCCCAGGAGTATATGACAGCTTCAAAGCATGTCGAGTTGACAAGTTTGTTGGTCAGAAGCTCACCAAATGGAATGATGAGTTAATCATGCAGTTTTACTCCACTGCTCACTTCTATCCAGATGGAAGGATAGTATGGATGTCTGAAGGTACAAGGTACCAATCAACTGTTGAAGAATGGGCTGAATTGATCAATGCTCTAGAAGAACATGAGGATGACTTGGATGTGTATGCCAAGAAGAAGAAAGACCACAACTCTATGGCAAAGATGTACAAAGAGATCCCTGATAAAGCTTTGGAGACACACAAGCTTGGATCTGTACACTATTTGTTGTCTGGTCTGCCTACTATCAACACCATCCTAAGGCACACTTTGCTACCCAAGTCTGGAGATCACAAGATGATTAGAGGACATTCCATCAACTTGATGCAACTATTTGATGTCCCTCAAAAGTTCAAGGTCATGAGTTTGATTGTAGAGACAATCAAGAGGACAGCTGCTGACCAGAAGAGATCTTGTGGGTATGCTCCACATATTCAGGAGCTCATCAACTCCAAGATGGGCACAAGAACTTACTTGTTGGACAAGGAGCATCTACCTCTATATCTTGAATTTGAAGACAGCAAAGTTGTGATGAATGAGGATGAACCATCATCAGCACAAGCACAAGAGAAGAGAGCTAAAGCTAAGGCAGAGAAAGCTGCCAAGATGCCAAGTGTTGAGGAAGCATCTCAAGTTTTCCTGAAGAGCAAGCAAGATCAGCTAGCATATTTGATCCAATCTACTTTGAGGATTGAGAAGGGCTTGTCCACCCTGACTCAGAATCAGGAGAGCTTGGAGCGGATCATAGAAACAAAATTTTATGATCTTGATCTGAAAGTTACTGAGATACAAACAGTAGTTGAGCAGCTCCAGGAGGAAGCAGAAGAGAGGAAAAGGAAGGCAACTACTGATGCATTTCAGCGAGTGCCAAGGAGTCAGCGGTCTGCTGCAATGCCAATATCAGATACTAGAGCTACAGCATCAGCACCAGCAGCTACAGCTTCCGTGCCACCTCCAGCAGCCACTCCACCAGCTAACTACATCAACAGATGCCTTCGTCCTTGGAGTTCTATCTACACCACCTCCCGAAGACCAAGCCTGAGAGACGCATAGCACTATGCATTTTCGAACTTTTTGGTAACTTGTTGCCAAAGGGGGAGAAATGTATAGATCATAGGCTTCGAGAGAAAGTGTTTTGCTTCTTTGTCTCTCTTGCCTTTGGTTGAACTTTTTGTGTGCTTGGTTGATACTCTATGTCTGTGTGAGATACTTGTTTGATCATGTGTTTGATCATATGCTACTTTAATGCTTGCTTGGATGATATTATCTCTTATATTCCATATATGATCATTCACTTTGCTTGGTGATGAGTGCATGCTTTTAATTTCCATCGTTTTGAGTGCTCCACCAAGATGTTTGTGACATGGAAGAGTAACCCATGACCCTAATCGATGTGCATTTGCATTCAAAAGAAAATTTTAAATAATGCACAAATTTAGGGGGAGCTCTTTCTTATCAGATACTGCTCAAAGCGACGATGTAATTCAATCTTATGATTATTTGTCGAAGCTTTGATCTATATGTTGTCATCAATTACCACAAAGGGGGAGATTGAAAGTGCAACTATCCCTGGGTGGTTTTGGTAATTCCTAAGAACATATAGCTCATTGAGCTAATGATATCTCAAGATAAATATTTCAGGAAAGCTCAATGATTGGCATGGCATGGATGAGAAATGTGGACCCCTCAAAATACTAAGGACAAAAGATTGGCTCAATCTCTAAAGCTCAAGACTCTACATTTTACTTTTAGTGATCCAAGATCACATTGAGTCCATAGGAAAAGCTAATACTATTAAAAGGGGATGAGGTGTTGCTTAATGGGTTACTTGCTCAAAATGCTTAGTGATATGCTCCAAAAACCCTCAACTACTTTCTCATATCCACATATGTCCCAAACCCAAAGTCAAACTCGGCCCCACCGAAACTTTCTATCCGGCGCCACCGAGTTCAGTTGACATAGCCACTACCACAAAACCCTAGTCACTTCGGTCTTACCGATAGGGATCTCGGTCTCACCGAGATGGGATTGCAAACTCTTTGTTTCCCTTTGTAACGTTTCGGTCCAATCGAGATGAGCGATCGGTCCCACCGAGTTCGCAATGCAAACTCTCTGTTTCCCTTTCGTAACGTTTCGGTCTCACCGAGATGAGCGAATCAGTCCCACCGAGTTTGCCTGACCAACTCTCTGGTTAGCTTATTACCAAAATCGGTCCCACTGAGTTTGTGTAATCAGTCTCACCGAGATTACGTTATGCCCTAACCCTAATGAAATCGGTCCTACCAAGTTGACATGTCGGTCCCACCGAAAAGCCTAACGCTCACATTTTGAACTAAATCGGTCTGACCGAGTTTCATTATTCGGTCCCACCGAGTTTGGTGATTCGTGTGTAATCGTTAGATTTTGTGTGGAGGCTATATATACCCCTCCACCCACTCTTCATTCATGGAGAGAGCAATCAGAACATGCCTACACCTCCATCATACATTTTTTGAGAGAGAACCACCTACTCATGTGTTGAGGTCAAGATATTCCATTCCAACCATATGAATCTTGATCTCTAGCCTTCTCTAAGTTGCTTTCCACTCAAATCATCTTTCCACCAAATCCAAATCTGTGAGAGAGAGTTGAGTGTTGGGGAGACTATCATTTGAAGCACAAGAGCAAGGAGTTCATCATCAACACACCATCTTTTACCTTTTGGAGAGTGGTGTCTCCTAGATTGGTTAGGTGTCACTTGGGAGCCTCCGTCAAGATTGTGGAGTTGAACCAAGTAGTTTGTACGGGCAAGGAGATCGCCTACTTCGTGAAGATCTACCCTAGTGAGGCAAGTCCTTCGTGGGCGATGGCCATGGTGGGATAGACAAGGTTGCTTCTTCGTGGACCCTTCGTGGGTGGAGCTCTCCGTGGACTCGCGCAATCGTTACCCTTCGTGGGTTGAAGTCTCCATCAACGTGGATGTACGGTAGCACCACCTATCGGAACCACGCCAAAAATCTCCGGGTCTACATTGCATTTGCTCCCTCCAAACTCCTCCCTTTACCTTCATGTGCAATGTTTTACATTTCGCTGCTATACTCTTAGACTTGCATGTGTAGGTTGTTTACTTGACTAGTGCTAAGTTGCTAAAATCTGCCAAAACATAAAATTAGGAAAAGGCTAGATTTTTATTTGGTCAAGTATTTGAATCACCCCCTCTAGACATACTTTCGATCCTACACCATTCAACAATTCGGGAACCGCTACCCTCTGCCTCATTGGCATTCAAGCCGTATCAACGTAAATGCATGTCAAAAAGAGACTAGTCAGTAGTAGTATGCTCAATATTGTGCACCTCGACCAAGGCGGAGAGGAAAACGAGAGAACTAAGTATTTATTTAGGGTGTAGATTCACTCATTTTGGTTCGTATGTACTCATTTACGGTGTAGTCACTTGTTGAAATCTCTAGAAAGGCAAATACTCCCTCCGTTTTTATTTATTCTGCATATTAGAGTTGACTGAGGTCAAATTTTCATAAAGTTTGACCAGGTTTATAAAAAATAATATAAACATTTATCATAACAAATATATGATGTGAAAGTACATTCAATAATAAATCTAATTGTATTGATTTGTTATTGCTTTTGTTAATATTTTTTTTATAAACTTGGTCAAAGTTTATAAAGCTTGACTTTTACCAAAGCTAATATGAGGACTAAATAAAAACGGAGGGAGTATTTAGCAACGGAGGGAGTAGTACCACCTTTCCGGTTTACAGGGCTATACTATTAAGAGCAAGTACAATAGTGGGCTTATAGCCTGCTTACATGGCAATTTTGTCTCATGAAGAGCCTGGCTATATGCGTGCTCCAAGGCTCCGCACCACGCCCCACCCCTACACAAAGACTGCCACGCAAGCGTTCACAACTGCCACGTTTGGGTTGTGCTTGGCTCTTTGCCTCTTCGAGAAGACAAACAATGATGTTACTACTTCTACAATATTGAATCAACTGCTGCATGTCCGTCCACCGCGTGCGAGAGGGATAGCTTGTTGTAGTAAGCAAAAGCCTATCCTCGTCTGTGAGCCACCGCGTGCATGAGCGAGGGAGAGGGCGTGTAGTAGTAAAATCAAGCTTCTCGTCGTTGTACGAGTTGACGCGACACATCATAGCACTGGCCCCACATGCCTGCCTCTAAACTTGGCTAAAAGACCCGCATTGTACAATATATTTGCTGCAACCTCTAACATATACCCCACCACAAATTAAAATATATATTACTGTCTTGACTAGATGAGCGTGCAAACTACAATGACCAGGATGACAGGTAGGGCCAGAAGATTATTTTGATCAAAAAATGCTTCAAGACGGCCTCATAGCATGGAGCTGACTCCAACGATTTTAAGCTTAGAGGCACGATACACGCTATCCTAGACTATGTCACTATACCTCTCCTACACATGAAACTGCCACACGAGCGTCCGGGTTGCGCTTGGCTCTTTTCCTCTTCGGGAAGTCGAACAATGATGGTACTACTGCAGTGGAGTAAACAATATGCTTCTGGCCATCTGACACCAAATGAACGACTGCATGTCCACTGCGTGCGGGAGGGAGAGCGTGTAGCGAAAGCTTCTCCTAGTCTCGCGAGCCACCACGCTCATGGGCAAGGGAGAGGGCGTTGTAATCAAACTTCTCCTTGTTGTACGAGTGGACGCGACACATCAAAGCAATGCACTCAATATATTTCAATAATTTGCATTTACCGATGCATTAATTAAATGCATGCATGCACACTGTGACTTTCCTTTTGATACTTGCATGTGTTGATTTAATGCACCTTGAAGTCGTATGAATATGCGAGAGTAAAACTTTGTAATGCCCCGGCCCTAAAGCGAGAGATGGTTGCGCATGAGGAGGGCGAGATCATGCTGATGGAACAAAGGGCGAGATCATGCCGACGGAACACGACCCAACGATGGAGCTCTCTATGGTCTCTATGGACCTCAGCTTGCTGCACTGCCCCTTGTGCCTCCGCCCCTCCCAGCCTCCAGTGTATGAGGTTCAAATACACCTCGTCCGTTTGGCTGATCAAGCAACATGCAGGTTTCTTGATTGATGTGCTGTTCGATTGATTTGTGCAGTGCAAGGGAGGGCACCTGTCCTGCGCGGACTGCCGTGGCGAGCACCCTGGGCACCATCGACAGTGCTAGAAGTGCGAGCGCGGCGACAGCTTCGACGTGTGGAACATGGCGATGGACGCCATCCTCTCCTCGGTGAGGGTGGAGTGCCCGCACGAAGGCTGTGGGCTCTACGTCACTTACCACAAGCTCACCGATCACCAGAGCGTGTGTCCGCTCGCGCCCTGCAAATGCCCCGTGGCCGTCTGCGGCTACGATGGCCCGCTGCCATCGCTCTCCCACCACATCAGCACCGTGCATCCCATGCCCGTGCACAGGATCCAGTACGACAAGGTGCTCCAAGTGCAAGTACCAGTGTCGGAGCCATGGCTATTGCTGATCGCGGAGGAGGACGGCCGCGCGTTTTTCTTGGTCAGCGGCGTGCTCGACATCGGCACGCCTATCGCCGTGTCGGTCATATGCATCAGAGCGGGGGCGTCCCCATTGCTGCACTACACGGCCAAGCTATGCTCGAACGGCCCGCCGAGGGAGCCCAAAGGCAGGACCGACACCGTCAAGGTGGAAATTGAGGTGACAAGCAGCAAGGATCCCGACGACGTCGCCGTGCAGGAGCTGACCTTCTTCACAGTTCCGCCCAAGCTGCTGGCCGGGGCTTGGTTGTCGAGGACGGTGTCCCTCCACATTCAGATTGACAAGCTCACCTCCTAAATGATTCTACAGTGCCTTCTGTTTATCTTAGTAATATGCTAATATTGGGGTTAGCTCGGTCTACTTTAGCTTAAGAGATGGTGCGTTTTGGTGGCGATGCAACGATTACTTCGACATCAGATCAGCAGTTAAAGTAATTTCCAGCAGTCGAACGGATATTTTGTGTCTGTTAGATATAAAGATCCTTTGCGTAAGAAGTATAAGTAGCTTATATGCTTGTTTGTTCAGGAAGTGTTGTATACTTGTGCGAGTTGACGCGACACATCAATGTAGTACTACTATTAGTAGTACTCCCTTCGATCCTAATTTCTCTGCGCATAAATGGAGGCGCAGATACTAAGGAGGGCTTGATTGTGTCTATACTCGGACAACTCACCCGACTACGCACCAGGCAGACGAAGCTCGTGTCGTGTTGGTGCCGTGTGCGGCCCGCACATTAACCAAAACCTCGCACCTCCAGCTTAGCCTCTGCGTTTTAAACTTCTAAATCTCAAGGCCAAGGAGCAACAAGAACCTATGATAGAGCCAATCGGATGGTTGAGAACACTACAATTCATAGCTACAGATGCGTGTGTGAGAGAGGATGAGTGCGTGCATGCACCTCTTCCCTTCGTGTATAACGTACTAAACTCAGAGTACAAGTGTATGTGGGTGGCATCGACCTAGGGAGCTAGAGATGGTGCGTGCGAGAAGTCCCAAGAGACTAGGTGTGTGCGTGGGAAAGAGGGAGAGAGATGATATGTGTCGATGTAATGCGTGTGAAAAAAAGACTAGTCTATAGCTCGCCATGAGGCTATTCCCGTCGAACGCCCCAATAACCGTAAGATATGTATCCGATGGTGCCAGTTATTCCATGTACACAGTAGTAGAAAAAGAAGTACCATGGCATATTACAAAACTGCTACACCACGACCGAGAACACGTGCCCACGTTACTCCATCCGGGAATAGTGCGGCACTTAGAAACTATAACCGTCAATAAATTTTGAGCTTGTGTCTCGTCACATTCCAAATCACTACCACACTATATTTAATTGCAAACCTGTTCACACCGATCACAACCTAAACGATTTCCCACTTAGGAGCGTATTAGTACTCGGTTATAAATACTACTAGGTCAAGATGACTGCACATTCCTCCTCAACTCCTCATCCACAAAAACAAACAAGTCATTCAGCATCGTTCCCTTGCGTCTGCCATGGTCAGCATGAGTTCTGGGTCGAGAGATTACCCATAGGGAGAGGCGAGCATGGAAGCGGAAGCACGAGAGATGTCCTGCCTCGCTGCGAAAGCAGCCGGCATGCCCCGCCGCGCAGTAGTAGTAGCACAGAGGTCCCGCCGCATCGCCGAAGCACCACGGAGGTCTAGCCGCGCCGTCGATGCAGCATACTGGTCCGGCCGCGCCGCGGAAGCAGCAGAGATGTCCCGTCGTGCCGTGAATGCAGCAGAGATGACCTCCCGCGCTGCGGCGGCCTGGGAAAATGTCTCGTGGGAAGGCGACGACTCTTACAGGCGCATTCATGCGATCGTCCATAGCCAGATGGATCAGATCTCCGGCTGGGCAAGGTTGTAGGACGACATGAAAGCCTCGTTTGAACAGGCTAACGGTGTCATCCGGCAACTATGGGAGGGCAATGCAAAGCTCCGGGCCGAGCGCGACCTGTTGAGGGCGAGGATCGCCGGAAGGGCGAAGCAGGTGGAGGAGATCGCTGCCTTGTTGAAGAGGACGGGTGTCATCGTCAAGTAACTTATGGACGGGAATGCCATGCTCCTCATAGAGCGCGAAAGGCTGGTGAAGGAATCAGTGGATGCTGCCAAGCAGCGTATTAAGGACATGAAACTGATGAAAGAGATCATCGCCACTCGCCGCGAGAACTAGTCTCCGCGACCTGCAGCGCATCAAGAAAGTAGAGATCAGCGAGCCAGATCATTGTATGCATCTTACTTCTTCTTTTGCCCTTGTGTATTTTGGGCGTAGCCGCATGTGGCTTTTTTAATTATCTTCCTAATTATCTAAGACAATTATAATCCACTCTCGTCGTCCTTATATATTCATAAGTCTTGCTATAAGTCGCAGTAGATGCTATATAGGTCCGTCGGATCTTACATCAAGATCCGTGCAAAATTTTCTTTTTCCTCTCTTAAATCTTAGTCGAGTGAGACATAGCCACACCATTAAACAGGGGCTCCGGCACCATTAATGGAGACCTTGGGAGAGAGGTGGGCGGTAGATGGAGGTCAAATGGCTCTCCTCCCGATAAGCACGCTCAGGGGTCTAATCGCACGCCTCCCATACACAAATAGCTACCCTGCATGAAGCCTCCTAGCTAATTAAAAAAGGGGACCCGTGGCGGCACGTAAATGGTAAGTAGAACACCCATAGTTCCAATAATACTTGTGTTTCCGATTGTAACGTGACAACACTTGTTCCTAAATGACTTTGTTGATTGTTAATATGTGCGCCTTCGCAAATCGGACAGCAAATTTACCACAACATGTTGGTGCCATGTCATGACACCAAGCCAATTTTCATGATTTTCATGTGTGTTTTGGATTTTCAGGAATTAAAAAACCAAGTTTCTCAATGTTTCCGGCCGAGCCACGACGCCCACATGTTTGAATTTCATTCCCATTTCTTGCATGGGACCTAGAAATTTATCCGAGGACACACATGTGATTTTTCAACCAACTTTGGTGCACCGGAGCATGTGCTTGTAGTTCAAATTTGAATTATGCACATTAAATGACTAAAAACTCAATTAATGTATAAAAAGCCAAATGAACCCGAAATAATTCCAAAATTTAACACGACAGTTCCATGTTGCCTCTGTAAAGGAAATCAAGGGGGACAGCGTATACCGTTTCGCACACAAAGGTGACAGGTTCCCTCTCAGAACCACGAGCCTTGTTGAGAGAAACTCCGGTTTGCAAGAAGCTTATGACAAAATTTGTTCCAATTCGGCCAAAAAATTTACCAAGGCATGTTAGTACCATGACATGACACCATGCCAAGTTTCATGATTTTCAGGCGTGTTTTGGATTTACAAGAATTTTAAAACCAAGTTTCTCAATGTTCTCGACCGAGCCACGATGCCCAGATGTTTGAATTTCATTCTCATTTCTTGCATGGGACCTAGAAATTCACCCGAGGACACATATGTTATTTTTCAACCAACTTTGGTGCACTGGAGCGTGTGTTTGTAGTTCAAAATTTAATTATGCACATTAAATGACCATAAACTCAATTAATGTATTAAAAAGGCCAAACGAACCCGGACTAATCCCAAAATTTAACACGACACTCATATAGTTCTATGTTGCCAGTCTAAAGAAAATCAAGGGGGGGCAGCGTATATCGCTTCACACACAAAGGTGACACGTTCCCTCTCAGAACCACGAGCCTTCTTGAGAGAAGCTCTTGTTTGCAAGAAGCTTTACCAAAACTTGTTCAAATTCGGCCAAGTTTTTTACCACGGCATTTTAGTGCCATGACATCACGCCATGCCAAGTTCCATGATTTCCAAGCGAGTTTTGGATTTACAGGAATTTAAAAACCAAGTTTCTCAATGTTCTCGGCCGAGTCACGATGCTGAGATGTTTGAATTTCATTCCCATTTCTTGCATGGTACCTAGAAATTCACCCAAGGACACACATGTGATTTTCAACCAACTTTGGTGCACTAGAGCATGTGCTTGCAGTTCAAATTTGAATTATGCACATTAAATGTCCAGAAACTCATTTAATATATAAAAAGGCCAAACGAACCCGGAATAATTCCAAAATATAACAAAATGTAAACTTAATTAATATCTTCCCTATGTGGGCATTTAAATGTCTATTATATATGTTCTCTACCATATTCAAAATTAGTAGATATGACAGTTTGATGCTCTCACATAATCTATTATTGGCACTATAGGGGATGTTGATTCCTATCAACTACCATATCCTAAAGGTTAAAACAGGTACATAATCATCTTCCCTGTTTTGCACAGTGCACTACCAACCCCTATACGATGATGCACATTAAACTGTTGATACTAATTTATGTAAACCAGTGGCTTAAATTTGATTTTTCATATTGTTTGAAATTGTGCCAATAAATATTTTTTAAGAATATTGTTTGCTAATGTTGTCGGATGTGTGTATGAAAGATGCTTTTTTTCCTCCCGTTGCAACGCACGGGCATGTTTTGCTAGTATATAAAAAAGGCCTAACGAACCCGGAATCATTCCAAAATTTAACAGGTCACTCATATAGTCCTATGTTGCCTCTATAAAGAAAATTAGGGGGGAGGCAGCGTATATCATTTTGCACACAAAGGTGACACGTTCCCTCTCGGAACCACGAGGCTTGTTGAGAGAATCTCTGGTTTGCAAGAAGCTTATACCAAAACTTGTCCCAATTCAGCCAAAACTTATACATATGAAAACAAGGTTTAGATTATCCGGAACATCTCGCTACCTAGACCAATGTACTGTGATTTGAATTCAACATAAAATGGATACACATATTTGAATTGGAGATCGTATGGTACATGTAGTTCATAGTGAAATATGATTACTGCTATATGCATGTTGTCTGTTATCAAGATAATATTTAAATGATGGTATAACTTGACAACAATCGTATTCAAATAAGGAAAATTGATTCAAATTTAGTCCATATGGTGGACGACAGTATATATATTCATAGGGTGGAATAAACTGTTCATATAAGATGGAAGATCAAAATGTAGGACTACATCCATTATAAACTGCAAGGTCACCTAATGATATATTCGAATTCAACATAACGTGGATTCAAAAATTGAAATTCAAGATCCTGGCATTTGTAATCATATAAAAAGGGACATGAATCTTTCTTGTGGTGGGAATTGATTTGTTGTTTGTTGTTGTTGAGGGAAGTGCGATTTGATTTGGTACTGTACACGGTAATCTTGTTCTCCCAATTTTATTTTACATTTTTCTTGTAGTATTTTCAATGGCATTTACAACAATATAGTAAAAGGGGACATGACTCTCTTGTGTCTTGTATGAATTGTTTTTTTGTACACGTTAAGTTTGTTATGCCGAACATGGAATCCGCGCATTGTTATCCCAAAATTTTCAAGCTCGAGTATCTTTTGTCTTTTCTGCTGTGAAACTCCCGTCTCTTCAACCCGCGCCACACCTTGTTATCCTAAAATTTCGATGTGCGCGAAAACTCCCTCCTCATCTAAAATCGGTCCCGCAACCCAGACACGCGAAATCCCCCTTCTAACCCTCAACCGGAAATGCCGCCTCGACGTCGCGTGGTCAAAACCGGTGGGGGTACGTTGGTAACTTACCCTAGATTTCAGACAAGCGTGTCCCTAAGTCATGGCTCCCCTACCTTTCGCTTCGCCCCCCCATTCGTACACTAAGGCCGCCAAAACCCGCGAAACCCCATGCTCCTCCGTCGGCCTCCAGACTGCCGCCCAGCTGGAGACTCTTCCCCGACGATGTCGTCCACGATAACAGCTCGCTGTCCCTCATCCATCGCACCGGGTGAGGATCCGTCGTTGATCTCATCGTCCCGCCGGATCACCCGCTCCATCCTCCAGCTCCAAGGAGCCGCCCTGCAGCACCCTCACCAATTCCTCTGATCAAGTCGAGGCCTCTTCGGCGCCACCAAGGAGGTTCTGCACTCACCGCTGCATTTTATCTTTTATTCGATCTCACGGGGCTGCCGATGTTCGATACCGAGCAGCCATGGCGGGTCTCCATCGACGGCGCCGTCACCGGCCACTTCATCCACGGCGTCTCTCCCCCGTGTCGTTGCTTCCTCGGCGGTGACTTCCACACCGACACTAGCTACTGTTGTTTCGACTCTCGCTCGCGCTGCTGCTGCTGCTGCTACTACTGCTCCGGCTCTCGCTCGCGCTGCGGCTATGTTCTTGTCGTCGGTCGCGCTGCTGCACTGCTCTTGCTTTTGTTCATGCTGCTGCTCTGCTATTGCTGTCGATCGCGCTGCTGCTCCGCTCATGCTCTCGTTCATGTTGCTGCTCTGCTCTTGCTCTTGCTCGTGCTCCTGCCACTACATGACCTCCGACAGATACAGGAGTTGCTGCTTTAGCACTCGCTCGCGGTGCTGCTGCACGAGTTGCTCTCTGCTAGTGAGTTCCCTGCTCGACCGTCTGCTGATTTAGATCATTGCTTCTCTGCTACTAGTGCTTGAATGCCCTAAACTTCTATTGCAATGCTTTGCTACTACTTCAATCAGTTTCAACAATAAAATTTAGTTTCGACTGTAAAGTTCAGTTCCTTCAGTTAAGTTCAGAGTGAACAGTATTTACGACATCTATCGGAGCGGCTGTGGCGCGGCTGATGCATTTTACATCTAGCACTTTTTGGTGATGTATTTTACATCATCTATTGTAGATGATATTAGAGTCCCACTTCAGGTTAACGCTGCCTGTCTTGTCCTGCTTCAGCCTCGACGCCGTACACCTCACCGGAGCTGCTCCAATGACGGAACCGTCCATCACAGCGGAGCAGTACCCTCGGCGTTGTTTCTAGAGGCCTCAGATCTTCTTCCCCGCCTCCGACAGTCACACCAGCATCACCATCCTCCACGTCCAAGCCAATGATGGAGAGGTCGACAAGGCTATGCCAAAGAGGTTGTACACTCGTCGCATCACTTTGTTACTCTGCATTCATGTCGATCCCTCAGGGATCCTTTGGTTCAAAGCAGTTGCAAATCTAGAAATAAATGAATCTGGGTCACAAAGTTAACAGGGAGAAAACTAAATGCTATTTTGAACCACAATTTTAATTAGTTTAGCAAGATAGCCATTATATGATACTAATGTGGACCAAATCTAAGCTCACAAAATATTTTGAGGGTAGGCTTCAGCCTGTTGAAGACTGCAGCCACCGGTTCAAACAAAAAGTAAAGGAAAACATAGAAATTGGAAACTTTACTATGGTACTATTATTCATGCATGTGGTTAGAAGGAATGGAGCAAAGCAAAACTGGAGGATTTTTTCCTTCGGTGTCTCTTTCAAAGAAAAACATTGGAATTTTAATATCCACTTGGACGTCCTTTTCAAATTAATATGCATGATGAACATGACTAATTGCATTACTGGCATAATAAGATTCTTGTTTTTTTCATTTTCACGTGGTTTGACTTTAATTTGACCATGTTTCATGTGAACCAAACACCCAGGTTGATAGAAATCCTATGTTTGCAAATGCTCTATTTTGCACGTGCATTCCTATCCTATTCCTGTGTTTTTCCTATCCCTGTGTTTACAGAATCCTCCAATTCTAAGGAGCCCTTACAGATTTACTTCATTTTCAGATAGGTGTCAAAGAAAACTCTATGCGTTATGTCCTACTCCTGCCGTGCCGTCATCCACCCCACCTGAGGTGCACCATCGACGGAAGCATTCACTGCAGCAGATATTCCCCATGCAGACTTTCTTTCGCCGCCTCAGATCATCTTCCCCATTGCCGGCAGCCACGCAATTGCATTACCATCATCTACTTAGCAGATGCACCTGAGGACTACACAATTCCGGAAGAGAGGTCGCACTCTTTCGTGTCTGCTTACGTTATACATCAGTTTTTATTACCTTCTACTTTATCATCATGTTCACCTCTTAGACTCCGAGTCAGGTCCAAACTAATGTTCAAACTTGAGTTTTAAAATGCCTGTGGGGTGCATATCGAGGCATCAACAAATAGTATCTCTCTACTATCTGGTTCATCTGGGTCTTCTATGTGGTTCATGTTGGGTGGGCAACAAACAGTAGATGATCCATCATCTATCTTTTTAAACTGAAGCTATAATCTACCTGCTATCATTAGTTTTGGATCGATCCACTCGTTTGCTACCATCAGTCTTGATTTCTGCATGCACCCCTTAGGCCTTACATAATCTAACTATGTTTTTTTATTATGCATGTCAGTTATTGTACACAGTCGTACTAAACATGTAGAGAAAAAGAGAAGACCATTGCGTGGGAATATAATGTCATGTAGACGTTGCTCCATGGTGGGCGAAGTGCGCCCCCTCCCGCAATTCCAGATTGTATTCCAGAGGAAGATAACTGTTCAGAGGGGGATTCAGAGGGAGCCGACCACTCCTATTTACCCCCTAAGGTGTTTGCTCTAATGTGGCATGCTGATGTTGGTCATATCATGCATATGGTGCCTCACATTGCTTACATTATACATCTTATATGTCATCAGCTTAGTTTAGATTTTCTTTGTGTGAATGCCACCTGTTTGGTTTCTATATCATACTCCCACCATTCCGAAATATTTTTCTTTTTAGAGATTTCAACAAGTCACTACATACGGAGCAAAATGAGTGAATCTACACTCTAAAATATGTCTATATACATCCGTATGTGGTAGTCCTTTTGAAATCTCCAAAAAGACAAATATTTAGGAATGGAGGGAGTATATGGGAATTATGCAATGCCATCTTCTTTAGCCAGGCATCATATACGTGAATCATGCAATGCCATCCTGTTTAGCGAGTCATCATATATGTGAATTGTATCGTGCCATATTTCTTTTCATAATGTATTCCATTTTCAACAATGTTATACATTCATCTACTCTTCATGTGCATTAGCCATTTGAGTTGGTCATGGGAAAATCTGGAGTGAAAACAAGGTCTTCTAAAAAGTCAGTGCTACCTGACGATGCAGATTTCTTGCTGCTTATAGATAGCTCCTCAAAGGAGGATTCAGAGACAGATGACCGGTCGTATTCCCCCCCCCCCCCGATCGAGGTGCATTCTCTAACTTGGCAGGGTTATATTGCTCATATCATGCATATGGTGTCTTGCATTGCCATGCCATCTGCTTAGATTAGACATGCTTTGTGTAAATGCCTCCTGTTTACTTTCTATATCAGATATGTGAATTATGCAATGCCATGTTTTTCGGCAAGTTATCATATATGTGAATTATGCACCGCCATGTAGCCAGGCATCATATATGTGAATTATCTCATGCCATCCTTTTTTTCCATTACCTATTCCATCTGTCGACAATCTATGTATATTGAACTACTCTTCATGTGTATCAGCCATTTGAGCCGGTTATGCAAATATTAGGAGTGAAAACAAGGTCTACGGAGCAGGCAATGGTACCTGTTGAAGCATATATCTTGATGGTTACAGGTAGCTCTTGAGAGGAGGATTCAGAGACAGATGACCAGTCCTATATCCCACCTGAGGTGTGTGCTCTAATTTGCAATGTTTATATTTCTCATATCATGCATATGGTGTCTTGCATTGCTTAGTTTAGACATCATATGCACAATATTCAATTCCACCTACTTAGTTTAGAGATCATACATGCGAGTGCCAGTTGCTTAGTATATGAATCAATTATGTCAATTATATAATGCCATCTTGTATACTTAGACAACATGTATGTTAATTATTTCATCCCAACCTATTTTAGATACTCATCATATGTTGAATTATGCCATTATATCCTGTTAAGTTATCCATCATATATCTGAAACTATGTCATGCTATCCAATTTAGTTAGCCATCATATATGTGAAATTGTGTCATGTTGTCCTGTTGGGTTAGACAACATATATGTGAATTACCACATCTGTCTATCATACAATGTCTGTATGTTCAATTTCTTTTCTTGTTTATCAGCCATTTGAATTGGAGGGGGTGATGGCAGTACCTAAGGGAGCAAAAGCCCGTTCTTCACAAAAGACGGTGCTACCCATCGATGCAGATAGAACCATGGTTGTACTGGCCCACAAACTAGCCCCACCACAAATAATCGAGACTCTTCCATATTGCACACTTACAACGTTGGACAGAGAACCAGCTACAACGCATCTAACCCCAACCCCAGTGGATAGTAACCCACTTCTAGTTGACACAGCACCATGTCCACCATAGAGTACCCCCACATGAGCGGTTTGTAAAGCAACTGCAGTGCCCAAAGCACGAAGACCACCACAACGAACCCAAAATCCATGTTTAAAGCAGAAGAGCAACCGTTCTCAGGTCAGATTCTGTAGCTATGGTCCCTACTCCTTTGCTGTTGCATCACTGTATTTACTAATACCAACTACTTTCGAATTTGAAGGATCCAATTGAAACTCTATTGGTGCAACAGGTATGTTCTAAACATATTTCTATAAATGGATTGCTGTTCTAACTTCTTGCTCTATCTTGATTTCAGTTTCAGTTGTATAAACAGTTATGTTCTCATGTGATGCACATTACAAGTGTTGCCAGTGCTGTGTAGTTTCTCACACTTATATTTTGTCTATGCTGCCATGTCTTAAAAATATATGATTAGAAATGTGTCTCTATCTTGATTTGGCAACATAAACTAGGATGATATGGACAATACAGTGACCATAGTACATAGAGTTTGTTTCATGCTGTTATCCTGTCCACCTTACTACTGAACGGTTTACCAAAATGAGTTTCGTATACTACATGCTAAACCTGTGATGTGTCTTCTTGTTTCTCTTGTAGAATGCGAACAGAATATTGGAGAAGAGCACCCCACTATGCAATGGTAGAGAAAGTAATGCAGATAAGGTTCAAGATAGTGAGACAACCCTGTTGGTCTCCAAGAAAGGTGATAAAAATGATCTTGTAGACAGTGAGACAACCCCACAGTCCTGCGTTGATGTAGTGTTCGAGTTACTGGCCAGTACCGCTAGCACATGCTCTTCGAACTCGCTGCCTGAATCACTTCGGCTTCTTCAGTCGCAGCTACAAGTTGAAAGGCATCAGTGAGCTGTGCTGCAGCAAGAAGCCGAAGGACTGAGGAAGTCCCTGCAGAATTCAGATGCATACTTTCTGGTGCAACAGCAAGCGTTGGAGGATTTAAGCGCCAAACAAGAGAAAGTTAATAAGCTTGCTAAGCATCTTGCCAACATTATGGGTACCCAGGATATTGTTTCTTGAGCTCTTCTGAAGTGGTTTAAGTTCTGGACTTGTTTTGCTGCGGCGTTTATTTGCACTGGTCGCCAACTTTGACAACCACTGTATGTGATATGTTGCTTTGTTCCCTATATTTGCACTGGTGGCTAACTTTGATGCCCAGTGGATGTAATATGTGTAATAGCCGTGATAGCCTAGCGTAAGTTGCTTGCTTATTTATTTCCTTGTTGTCTTGTTTATTTGTTTGCTTGTAGTAAGTGTAGTTCTTTTTTCGCGGTTTGCTAGTGGCCGCAATAACCTATTTTTTAAAACTAGGCCACAATAACCATGGGCTACATATTTACTGTAATGACCCTGGGCCTCCTACGGGCCGTAGAAACAATGGGACTTCTATGGGCCGTATGATCGATTGGCCAAACATGGGCCAATAACGGACCGCATTATGGGCCGTAAACGGGCTAGAGTTGGAATCGTCCGTTCATGGGCCGACCATAATGGGCCATCGTTAATCGGCCATATTGGATGACGCTATGAAAATGGCCCAACGGATTAATGGGCCACAAACGGGCCAACTATAACCACGGGCTGAATTTGGCCCACAAGCAGAAAAGGCCAGTAACAAGTTGTAAGTAACTGAATGCTGGAAATGGGCCCAAGAATAAATGGGCCCTGAGAAGGCCGAAAGATAACACGAGCTGTAAATGACCCAATGTAATAATGGGCTGTTAATGGGTATAAAGCGATACACTGTTCATTACGGGCCAGTTTCACCACGGGCCGTTAATGGGCCAACAGTTACAAATGGCCTCATATGGGCCGAAAGGCGTCATAGGCCATATATGGGCCGGAAGTTACAAACGGGCTAGAATCATATTGGACGGCCCAGATGACGCTACCGGGCCTAATTCAGATAGGCCGTAACGGGCCATGAGTTAGCGGGCTGTAAATGGGCTATATGCGAACAGTCCGTTAGCAGGCTTTCCATGGGCCGGCCCGCTACCTTTTTACCAAGTAAAACAGGCCGACCTTTTCACAGGAATGGGCCTCTGTTGGGCCGTGCCATGTGTCGACGTATCGTAGGCGCCTTCGGTCCAATGAGTGGATGACATCTGTCCCAATGGTCAGCCGACACGTGGTTCCTCTGGCCATTGCGAATTTTACAGGTGGGTAATCCCCATTGGTCCGGGCTGTTAACGGGTTATTCACTACTGGAATCAGCTTCTTTGCCATCTGCCGACTCTTTGCTCTCAGCTAGCGGACAACAAAGAAAGGCTTTGCCATCAGCCACCGGAAAACGGACGACAAAGAGGTAGCGGACGGCAACGGAAGGCTTTGCCATCAGCATATCTTTGCCATCCGCTAGCTGATGGCAAAGATGCTTTGCCGTCTGCTAGCTGACGGCAAAGAGGATGGGTGGTGGGCTTATGAGGATGACCTAACGGCCATTTTCTTTGCCGTCTGCTGGCGGACGGCAAAAGTTCTTTGCCATCAGCCAGCGGACAGCAATGAAAATGGCTGTTAGGTCGTCCGTTTCCCCCCGGCCCCACCCCACTAGGTACGCTGTTTGCCGTCCACTCGTAGACGGCAAAGAGGTGTGCCCTACTAGCTAGCAGAAAAGGGGCCACGCCCGCGCCCCCCCCTCTGATCTGTCCGTCCCCTGCCCGAGCCGCCGCCACCCCTCACCCCTGCCACCGCCCCTAACCCGCGCCGCCACCCCCGTCGCAGGCCGCCCCGTGCCACCCCCGCCGCCGGCCACCCCGCCCCGCGCCACCCCCGTCGCCGGCCACCCCGCACCGCCGCCGCCCCGCGCCACCCCCGTCGCAGGCCGCCCCGCCCGCCCCATGCCGCGCCACCCCGGCCCCGTGCCTGAGCCCGCGCTGCCCGCCCTGCCCAGCCGAGCCACCGCCGCCGCCCGCGCCGCCCTGCCCGCCTGGCCGCGCCGCCCCCGTCCCGAGTCGCCGGCCGCCCCACACCACCCCGGCCGCCCCCGTCCCGAGCCGCCGCCGCCCGGCCGCACCGCACCGCCCGGCCCCGCCCCGCCGCCACCCTGCCCCTCATCGTGGTGATTTTTCTTCTTCTATTTTTTTAGATTTAGTTTATGTTTGTTTAGTTTAGGTTAATTAGGTTAGTTTTGTTTAGGTTAGTTTAGGTTATTTAGGTTAGTTTAGGTTAATTTAGTTTATTTTAGGTTACATTTAGTTTATAGTTTTGTTAGGTTTTTTTTCTTTTTTTAAGAATAATCAAGAAAGATGAAAGAAAAAGAAAAAGAAGAAGAGGAAGAAGAAGAAGAAAAAAGAACAATAAGTAGTAGAAGAAGAAGATGAAAAAAAGAAGTAGAAGTTGAAGATGGAAAATAGAAGTAGGAAAAGGGGGCGCCCGGGGACGAGCGGGTTAATTAGGGGGTTCCTCGGTGTTGATGGAACCCTAAATAGCAAGTATCGTCGGTGCGAGATACATGTGGCCGTCGGTGTCGAACACTACATCCACGTACCACAAGTGACGCTGACGTCCGGCGTCCCAAAGCAACTGTTCTCGGCGTCGATGGCGGTCGAACACCATCGCGAATTTTTCTGGCAGCCACTGCAATGACGATTAAAAGGCAAGTGTTGAAACTTGAAACACCCAAACTGACTCAAGTCGGTTTGGTTGTTTGAAATTTCAAAACTCGGCTTTAATCCTCATCGCAGAGGCTGCCAGACAAATTCGTGATGGTGTTCGACCGTCATCGGCCACCAGAACTATTGTCGCGGGACGCCGGGTGCCGGCTTCACTTGTGGAATGTGGATCTAGTGTTCAACACCGAGCGCCACATGTATCTCGCACCGATGATACTTGCTATTTAGGATTCCGTCGACGCCAAGGACCCCCTAACCCGCTCGTCCTGTTGTCAATATTTAGTTAGGTCGACAGAAGAAACAAAATTGCTATGTAACTCATCTTTGGATTTAAATGTGCAGTTATTTCGTCGCTGCGAGGGTCTAGTGTTCGACGAGCTCCGCCCATGCGTTCGTTGGTGAGCACAAATGACATCTTCCGATGAAACTTGCTAGCTATAGGTGTCAATCATCAGTATGCGTAACCACTATGCGTCTCCCGTTTGAAAGGGTTACATCTATAAATATGCATGTATTTGCATATTTATAATCGTGATTCTTTCGAATTGTCCAACGTTATCCATGGACAGCCTGAGTATGTATAGATTGGGTTCGTTTTCCCATATGCTCTGCTCCGGATCCGATGTAGAATTTTGTCAGTGCCTCCCTGTTGTTCTCCGGGTACACATCCTCTCTGCTTATTGCCGAGACGTGTATCAGGAGAACATTAGGGAGGTGCTGCCGAAATTTTGCGTCGGATCCGGAGCAGAGCATGGGAAAACGAACCCAATCTACACATACTCGGGTGGGATTATGACCTATCTTTACCTATTAGCGTGTAGGTTGCATGGACGTAATAAAACTGACAAACTCCATTAACTGATGGATATGGTTTGCTTAATTATGTATATATTTCTTGCGTGTCCAGTAGGAAGTCAATATGAGTGATCGTGCATGGATGTACACCGGTTGCACTAGTCAGAAAGTTTGGACCGAGGAATGGTTAACAAAAACCAAGGGGTTTGTTAGAGCCGCATTTGCAAATGGCCAGGAATTAAGCTGGTGCCCCTGTGCCCGTTGCAACAACTATAAAAAGAGGGACGAGCTTGAAATGAGTAAAGACCTGCAGAAGTTTGGTTTTACGGCTGGTTACACGGTCTGGACATTACATGGTGAGTCTGCCCAACGTGCCAGAGCCGAGTGGTTCGTCGTCGCACCGACGAGCATGGTATCGGGACCGCAGACATGGTGCAAGACTTTGACGATGCTCGGGACTCGGGCGAGGAGATGGACGAATCTGCAAAGGCCTTCACTGAAATGTTGGAGTCCTCAAAACGTCCTCTCCACAAGCACACTGAGCTTTGTCAGCTGGATGCCATCTCACAAATAATGGCTTTGAAGGCTCAATTCAACTTGGGCAGAGAATGCTACGACGCTATGATGACAATATTCGGACGATTTCTACCCAAAGGCCATGTGCTACCTCCAAACCTGTACCAGTCAGAAAAAATCCTCCATGCTCTTAAGATGCCCTATGAGAAGATACATGCCTGTGAGAAAGGATGTGTCTTATTTAGGCTTCAGTATGAGGACTTGAACTATTGTCCCATTTGCAATTCTTCCAGGTATGTTGTGGTAGACAACGGTATGGGTGAGAAGAAGCAGACCAAAATACCCATTAATGTTCTTCAGTATATGCCAATCGTACCAAGACTTCAACGTCTTTTCATGGTCGAAGAGACGGCCAAACAGATGACATGGCACAAAACGGGCAAAAGAACCAAACTAGATGCAGATGGGAATGTGATTATGGTGCACACATCGGATGGTGAAGCGTGGAAGCGCTTCGATGCATTACATAAGGAAAAAACGGCAGATCCAAGGCATCCTCGAGTCGCCGTCAGCACAGATGGGTTCAGTGTGTTTGGTCAGATGGCAACCCCATACAACTGTTGGCCCGTGTGTCGGATGTGGGGTTCCGGCAAACCCGTAAGGTTCGAACACTAGGGTGCGCGCGAAGTCTTTCCCTCCTACCGATCTACGCCCTAGCTCGCTAAGATCCCGCGGACGAACTCGACGAACTCGCAACACAGAAAGACACGAGGTTTATACTAGTTCGGGCCACCGTTGTGGTGTAATACCCTACTCCAGTGTGGTGGTGGTGGATTGCCTCTAGGGCTGATGATGAACAGTACAAGGGAAGAACAGCCTCCTGAGGTTGAGGTGTTCTTGTGCTTGCGGACTTGTGTGTATCTCTGGATCCGATGAGATGCCTACTACTGTGGTGGCTAGTCTTATTTATAGAGGCCCTGGTCCTCTTCCCAAATATCGAGCGGGAAGGGAGCCAATAACGGCGGGCAAATTTGAAGGGGGACATCTAGTACAAGCTATCCTGACAAAAGCGGTCTTCGCCTGCGAAAAGCTCTGGTGGTGACGCTGCCTTGGGCTCCATGTTGACCTCCGTCTTGCCATCCTGCTGGTCTTGGTTTCGTTGCACCAATATAGCAACCTTTGCCTGATGCCTCGGTACTCCTCGCCTGCGCTGGCCTCCTTAGCACTAAAGAGGAAATAAGGACGCTGCACGCGCGGGCGCCCGCCTGGTGTCGTTCGTCATGGCTCACGTCACGAGAGCCTCGTGAGGTTTGCCCCGCCTTGATATCTCCGCTTCGTGAGCCTGCCTGGCTAGGCTACTCCAGAGGAGGTCTTGCGTTGTCCGCCTCGCGAGGCTTGGACCCTCGCGAGGGTCTTGGATGCCTTGTTGATGAAGATGGGCCGTACGGCCTGCTGGCTTAGAAACGCTGTGGGCCGCAGGCAGGCAAGTCTGGGGACCCCCGTTCCCAGAACACCGACAGTAGCCCCCGGGCCCAAGGTGCGCTCAGGCTTGGCTTCGCGGCGAAGCCAAGGGTCAAATTCGGAGCACCACGGGCCCCGAAAGCCTGTAGCCTCGGTTGACGCGTGGCAGTTGATTGGACGTGGGCGCCTCTGCTTCCCCACGCCGCCTCGGCAACTGCATGACTTGACAAGTCCCTGCGACATGCAAGGAAAACCATCATTACCTGCGATCGTGGGAGACGCCGGTTGGCCTTCTGTTGCTATAAATGGGGAGGGGGGCGGAGCCCCCGTTGCCCATCTCTTCCTTCCTTGCTTGCTCCTTCCTCCTCGCTCCATCACTTGCAGTGACACCCATGGCACCACGAAGGAAGTTCTCCGCCACCGAGAAGGGGAAGGCTCCTCGCGAGGGACCCGTCTCCCCGGCGCTCAAGCGCGGCCGCGGCCGCCCGCGCAAGCATGCCACGACCCCCGCCGTGGCCCATTGTCGAGGCGGCGCCACGGCACGCGGAGTGGGTCATCCCAGCCATGGCGGTCCAGTTGATGAGGGGAGGCATGCTATGGTGGCGCGGCCTCCTCGTCCGCGCTTCCACACGGCGGAGGTGTCGCCAGAGTTTATCGTCTGGTCGGAGAACCCGGCCAGCAACTGGCTCCAACTTCCACGCTTCTTCGCCGGCGAACTGCCGGCCTCTGGTCCAGGCGGACTCTGGCTGCAGGCGGATGGCTGCTGCAGCAAGGCCTCTTGGGTTGCAGTCGAGACTTCCGCCGTGGGCAACATAGCCCTGGCCCGCGGCTGGCAGACATTCGCCCGTGCGCGCGGCCTGGGCAGGTGGTGCACCCTCCACTTCAGGTACGATGGTGGATCAACCCTCTATGTGAGGGTGTTTGGGGAAGATGGTCGTCGCGCCGGGTGCTGCCCCGAGGCGAACGACGGTGAGGAGGTACTCAGCCTTGGGGACGGTCGCGACAAGGACGAGGGCGAGCCCGCCCTCGGCGGCGACCGTGTCTCGTCCAGCTACGGCGGCTCTTCCTCCGGCAATAGCTCCAGCAGTGGCGGCAATGACCAGCCGCCGCGGCGCCGCGCCCGTTTTGAAGGCGGCAGTGGGTCGTCTCGTCGCCGCACCTCCGTGAAGCGTGAGGAAGGATCTGGCTAGGCTCGGGGTAGTGCTAGGTGCCTGTCTTCGCGGATCGCTGCAACACTACTTTTGTTTTACTCTTTTCCTGCATCAAGAATGAAACCAGTATGGGCCCAGGGGGGCGTGTATCGAACTATGGTTCCTCGGTTATAACATTATGCGTGTTGTTCTCGTGCTGTGTCGTTATTTTGCGCAAAGATAACTTAACCTGGTATACTCAGGACGCCCTCTTCCTCGCGAGGCGTTTATTTCCTCGCATCCATCTTGCCTTGGCGGCCTGCATTCGCTCAGGAGCTGCGAAAAACTCGTTAGGAAGTGCGTTAAAAGATTTGCCGTTCATCCTAGCCCTGACCTGGCGCCTCGTATCACGGTACCCGAGGGGCACGGACTAGGAGAGGTGCGCCAGCTTTTGGGCTCGAACGAGGGTGGCTCGCGAGAAGGCAGAAAGGAGAAAAAATGCTCGTGAGGGCACCTGCCTAGCCCCCTCGCGAGGCATGCGAGAGAGAGAACACGAGCAAATTCGAGCCGGAAAAAATGCAGTGAGAGGCGAGGGAATCAAATCAGCAAGGAACGCCAAAGGCAAACTTTGATTATGGAAAAGCGAGCCAACTACGGAAAGCAAATGAAAAGCCGCGTCCGGCACCTAATCTAGTCTTCAAGTCTTCTCACCAGCGCGGAGCTAAGTGCTGTCCACTAGGCATGGGAGGGAGCCCCAGGGCCTGAGGCCGGCGCTCCTGAGACTCCGGGGCGTGTACAGCCCCACTCATTATTACGTGAGAGTGTCACGGGCGGCGATTCTTCACAGGCACCGGGCCTTCTTCACAGGCTCTGGGCCTTTCTTCTCAGGCTCTGGGCCTTGCTTCATGGATAGAACTTCTGGAGGTGCTGGATGTTCCAGGCGTTCTGGATGGGTATCCCGTCCTGCATCTCCAGGAGCGCTGCACCCGGCCTGGAGACATGGACGACCCTGAACGGGCCCTCCCACATGGGCGAAAGCTTGTGCAGCCCTTCCCTGGAGAGGACCCGCCTCAGGACGAGGTCGCCCACCTCGAGCGTCCTGGAGCGGATGTTGCGGCAGTGGTATCGCCGCAGCGCTTGTTGGTACCTTGCCGCCCTCAATGCGGCTTCGCGACGGTGTTCCTCCCCCAGCACGAGATCCATCCCCCGCATGGCGTCCTGCTGCGTTTCATCAAACGCTAGGACCCGTGCGGAGCGATGCTTCACCTCGTGAGGAAGGACCGCTTCAGCTCTGTAGACGAGGAAGAATGGAGTCTCGCCTGTTGGCTTGGTGGCGGTGGTTCGGATGGACCACAGCCCGCACTGGAGCTTGTCGTGTGAGCCCCTGCTGCAGGCCTCCAGCTTCTTCTTGAAGGTCCTGGTCTTGAGGCCCCACAGGACCTCCGCGTTAGCGCGTTTGGCCTGACTGTTACTCCTGGGGTGGGCCACCAAAGTATAGCAGATCTGCGTTCCAAGGTTAGCACAGTAGGTTTTGAAGAGGTTGCTAGTAAACTGCGAACCGTTATCTGTGATGATGCGGTTGGGGACCCCGAAGCGGCTCACGAGGCCCTTGATGAACTTGGCAGCAGAGCTGGTTGGAATGGTACGGACAGCTTCCACTTCCGCCCACTTGGTGAACTTGTCAATGGCGACGTAGAGATAGCGGTAGCCCACTGGCACCCGGGGGAACGGGCCTAGGATGTCCAGCCCGTAGACCGCAAACGGCAATGTGAGCGGGATGGTTTGGAGGCCCTGAGCAGGCTGATGGATTTGCTTGGTGTGGAATTGGCAAGCTTCACAGGACTTCACCAGCTCGGCCACGTCGTTGAGTGCTGTAGGCCAATAGAACCCACTGCGGAACACCTTGCCGTTGAGGGTCCGTGACGACGAGTGGTGTCCGCAGTCACCGCCGTGTATGTCAATCAGCAACTCCCTTCCTTGATCGCTGGAGATGCAGCGCAACGTGACATCGTTCGGTCGTTTCCTGTATAACTCGCCGTCATGGATACAGTATGCCGTGGCTTGCCGGGCCACGCGCTCCGCGTCCTCTTCCTTCTCCGGCAGCTTCCCGTGCATCAGGTACTCTTTGAATTCCTTGATCCAGCACTCCTCCTGGGGCTCGAGCGCCAAGAGCAGCCGAGCTCCTGAGGTCGGGCCACAGGCTGGGGCTCCCGTGGCCGGGGGCTGTGGGAGCTCCTCCCGAGGCTGAGTCATTCTTGAAAGAGGTGGCGTAGCTGATAGCTTGGAGAGCCGCTCTTCGAAGACGCCGGGCTCTTGCGGTTGCCGCTTGGATGCTCTCCTAGCGATGTCGTCGGCTTCCTTGTTGGTGCCCCGGGGCACGTGCTGCAGCTCCAGGCCTGAGAACTGCTTTTCCATCTTGCGCACCTCCGTGAGGTAGGCCTTCATGTGCTCGTCCTTCTGCTCATACACCTTGTTGGAGAAGTTGACGAGGAGCTGCGAGTCGCCTTTAACGGTGAGGCGCTTCACCCCTAGAGCCGCCGCAGCCTTCAGGCCAGCTATGAGGCCTTCGTATTCTGCGATGTTGTTGGAGACCTTCTCGCCATGCTGAAAACAGAGTTGCACGGCGTAGTAGAGCTTGTCCTGAGTGGGCAAGATGAGCACTGCTCCAGCCCCCGCGCCCTGATGCGCGAAGGCGCCATCGAAATACATGACCCAGCCATCTGGTGCCTCGCTACCTGGGGAGGTGGACCGGTCTTCTCCTTCCTCAAGAGCCGGGGAATTTGTCCATTCTGCCACAAAATCGGCGAGCGCGGCTCCCTTGATGACCCTGGTAGTGCTGAACTCCAACTGGAATGCCTGCAACTTGATGTTCCACTCAGTGACCCTTCCGGCTGAGTTAGGGCTCCTGAGCACCCTCTCCAATGGGTAGGCTGAGACGACCTTGATGGGTTGGCCCTGGAAGTAGTGCCGCAGCTTGCCCGAGGCCACCAAGAGTGCGAGAAGGAGCTTTTGCGGCATGGGGTAGCGCGCCCTCGCGTCCCGCAGTACGGTGCTGACGAAGTACACCGGGTGCTAGACGAGGGCTGGCACACTGTCGAGGCTCGGGTCCTGCGGAGATTGTGGCATATCCTAAGGTGGTGGGTTTCCTGAGACCTGACCGTCCTCAGGAGCTTCTGCGATGTTGCCCTGCTGAGCTTGGTCTTCCGCCGCTGATGGCTTTGCTGCGCCTTCCTGACCCCGCGCTGCATCAGCTCTGGCTTGGCGCGACACACCCTTGTCTTGGCGCTCCCCCCGAACCGCCACCAGCGCCGCGCTGGCGGAGTACGGGGTGGCGGCAAGGTAGAGCACCAGAGGCTCGAGAGGTCGCGGTGCCACCATCACCGGGGGCTGGTGAGGTATTTCTTGAGGTCTTGGAAGGCCCAGTCGGCCTCCGGGGTCCACTCGAACGGGCCCTTCTTCTTCATGAGCTTAAAGAAGGGTAAGGCGCGCTCGCCTAGCTTGGAGATGAAACGCCCTAACGCGGTCACCCGCTCTGCTAGCTTCTGCATCTCCTTCAGGGTCTGTGGTGGGCTCATGTCTTCAATGGCCTTGATCTTCTCCGGGTTCGCCTCGATCCCTCTGTGGGATACGAGGAACCCCAGTAGCTTGCCGGAGGGGACGCCAAACACGCACGTCTCCGGGTTAAGCCTCAAGTTCATTTGGCGCAAGCTCTCGAAGGTCTCCTCTAAGTCTTGAATCAATGTCCTCGCTTCGCGAGATTTGACCACTATGTCATCAACGTAGGCCTCTGTGTTTCTGCCGAGCTGCCGCCCCAAGGCGATGTGCATCAACCGTTGAAAGGTTGCGCCCGCGTTGCACAGCCCAAAGGGCATGCAGGTGTAGCAGTACACCCCGCATGGTGTCAGGAAGGTTGTCTTCTCCACATCCTCCACCGCCATCTTGATTTGGTGGTATCCTGAGAATGCATCCAGGAAACATAGCAAGTCGCACTCGGCGGTGGATTTGATGATTTGATCGATGCACGGAAGCGGGAACGGATCTTGGGGGCACACTTTGTTAAGGTTGGTGAAGTCGACGCACATACGTTCCTTCCCGCCTTTCTTCGGTACTACGATGGGGTTTGCCAGCCATTCGGGGTATCGAACTTCTCAGATGGTACCTGCTGCCTCCAGCTTGCGTGTCTCTTGGACGATGAAGGCCTGCTTCTCAGTGGACTGCCGTCTTGCTCGCTGCTTCACGGGGCGTACGTTGAGGCACACCCTTAGATGATGCTGGATTACCTCTCTCGGGACCCCTACCACCTGATTGGGCTCCCACGCGAATATCTCCTTGTTCGCGCGCAAAAACCTCACCAAAGCTTCTTCTAGTCCCGGGTCAAGGCCGGTTCCTATGGTGAAGGTGGCTCTCAAAGACCCGTCCTCGTTGACCGGCACCTGCTTGGTCTCCGCCTTGTCTTGAGTGAACAACTGCTTCTTCTTGGTGGGCGCGGTCTCCTTGGCCTCGGGCGTACCGGCGCCGGCTGGCTGTGCTGCTGCCGCGGTCTTGAAGGCGAGCCTGAGCGCCGTCACGGCCTCCTTAGTGTCCCCCTTGATGGTGAGGACGCCCTTGCTCCCTGGCATCTTCATGAGGTTGTAGGCCGGGGGAGTCGCTGCCATGAACTGAGCGAGAGCCGGGAACCCGAGGATGGCATTGTACGGGAGACCGATGCGGGCGATGTCAAAGTCCACCAGCTCGGTGCAATAGTTGCCTCGCGTGCCAAAGGTGACAGGGAGGCGGATCTGCCCCAGAGAGTGGGCAGCTCCACCACCCACTCCCGTGAAAGGCCTGCTGAGGCCAAGCCGCTCGAGCGGCACATGAAGAAGGCTGAAGGCTTCTACGGAGAGCAAGTTGAGGCTGGCGCCGCCGTCGATGAGGGTCTTGGTAACGGCCACGTTGCAGATGGTGGGTGTGCAGATCATCGGGAGCATCCCGGAGCCGGCGGTGGAGTCGGTGTGGTCTTCCGAGCCGAAGGTGAGGTCGGCCTCCGGCGCAGCCCAAACCGGCAGAGCCCCCGGGCGCTTGGAGGCTACCCCAATCTGACGGAAGAAAGGTTGACGTCGCGATCTGAAGGCGGTGCTTGGGAGCCACCCAGCAGTGCTGCGACTGCGTGGTGCGCCGGCACCGCCTAGCGCGCGGTGAAGAGGTTGCGGAGTTCCCCCAGGATGCCACTATGGATCCCGGGAGGTTGAGCAGCCAGGCGCGCGGCTCGCCGGCGAGGGCCATGGGGAACCAGTTGGCCATGATCTTGTCGTTGCCTCCAGCTTCGAGGACGGCCTCCTCGTACGCCAGCAAGAATGGCGCCGGGTCTGCCGCACCATCGTAACACGGCGGCATCTCCGGCTTGAACTTGGTCGGCCACTGCACTCGCCGCAGGGCGGGGGCCAGGGCTCGGTACCCAGACTCCCTGCTGCTGGTGTCGGCCGCAGAGGTGGGTGGCGGGGCACCTGCCATGGGAGCGTAGTGCGGCGGTACGGGGCGCAGGTTGGTGGAGAGGAGCCCTGGCGCACCCCTACCTGGCGCGCCAAATGTCGGATGTGGGGTTCCGACAAACCCTTAAGGTTCGAACACTGGGGTGCGCGCGAAGTCTTTCCCTCCTACCGATCTACGCCCTAGCTCGCTAAGATCTCGCGGACGAACTCGACGAGCTCGCAACACAGAAAGACACGAGGTTTATACTGGTTCGGGCCACCGTTGTGGTGTAATACCATACTCTAGTGTGGTGGTGGTGGATTGCCTCTAGGGCTGATGATGAACAGTACAAGGGAAGAACAGCCTCCTGAGGTTGAGGTGTTCTTGTGCTTGCGGACTTGTGTGTATCTCTGGATCCGATGAGATGCCTACTACTGTGGTGGCTAGTCCTATTTATAGAGGCCCTGGTCCTCTTCACAAATATCGAGCGGGAAGGGAGCCAACAACGGCGGGCAAGTTTGAAGGGGGACAGCTAGTACAAGCTATCCTGACAAAAGCGGTCTTCGCCTGCGAAAAGCTCTAGTGGTGACGCTGCCTTGGGCTCCACTATGACCTCCGTCTTGCCGTCCTTCTAGTCTTGGTCTCGTTGCACCAATATAGCAACCTTTGCCTGATGCCTCGGTACTCCTCGCCTGCACTGGCCTCCTTAGCACTAAAGAGGAAATAAGGACGCTGCGCGCGCTGGCGCCTGCCTGGCGTCGTTCGTCATGGCTCACGTCACGAGAGCCTCGTGAGGTTTGCCCCACCTTGATATCTCTGCTCCTCGTGAGCCTGCATGGCTAGGCTACTCCAGAGGAGGTCTTGCGCCATCCGCCTTGCGAGGCTTGGACCCTCGCGAGGGTCTTGGATGCCTTGTTGATAAAGATGGGCCATACGGCCTGCTGGCTTAGCCACGCTGTGGGCTGCAGGCAGGCAAGTCTGGGGACCCCCGTTCCCAGAACGCCGACACCGTGTTTGTCATTCCACTCAATCTCCCCCCGGGCAGATTATGCAAAGAAAGAACATTTTCCTGACGTTGATAATTCCAGGGCCCAACTATCTGGGGAAGAATATGAATGTGTACATGCAGCCGCTTAAGGACGAATTGCAAGAAGCTTGGGGTAATGGGTTCAAAACATATGACACCTTTAGCAAACATAACTTCATAATGCGTGCCTGGTATGTGTACTCGACGCATGACTTGCCGGCGTATGCGCTATTCGTTGGCTGGTGTGTGCATGGAAGGTTCTCGTGCCCCACATGCAAGGGAGCTCTTGAGTTTCGTTGGCTAACGGCAGGGCACAAGTATAGTTGCTTCGACTTGCATAGACCGTTGCTACATCCTGGCCATAAGTTCTGGAAAGACAAGAACTTCATCAAAGGTAGAGTTGTAAACACTCTGCACCACCTGCATTGACAGGCCAACAGACCCTAGATCAGTTAAACGCGAGGCGGACGGCGCAAGACCTCCTCTGGAGTAGCCTAGCCATGCAGAGCCAGATCCAGAGCGTCCAGGGTATTTCAAGGGGTATAATAAGGAACACGCTTGGACTCACAAGACATGCTTCTGGGATCTGCCTTACTTCAAAGACCTCCTATGCCCACACAACATCGACATGATGCACACTGAAAAGAATATCGCTGAAGCCATTTTTGGTACATTGTTCGGCATAGAGGGGAAATCAAAGGATAATACTAAGGCTAGAGTCGATTAAGAGGAGCTATGTGATAGACCGTTACAAAACATGAAAGAACCAAAAGGAAAGGGGAACTGGACGAAGCGAAAGGCATGGTTCAATCTTGAAAGGCCAGCTATGAAGGAAATTATTTTGTGGGTCAAAATGCAGTTGATGTTCCCCGATGGGTATGCAGCAAATCTAAAGAGGGGAGCGAGTCTTAAAAAATTGAAAATATTTGGTCTAAAAAGTCATGATTGGCACATATGGATTGAGCGGATAATGCCGGTGATGTTGCGTGATTTCATCCCTGAGGATGAATGGCTAGTACTGGCAGAGCTAAGCTATTTCTTCCGTATCTCTCCTATCAGCGAAGGAGGTATCGAGTATTATGGAAGAGTTGAAGCAATTTATGAACTTGAATTCTATGGTGAAAACCCACCAAACGTCGTAGTCTTCAGATGTTATTGGTTCCAGTCGAGGGAGACTAGAAGGACTCATGAACATATAGGGCTAGTAGAAATCAAACAAAGCACCCATTTGGACGTTCCCGATGTCTATATTACGGCTCAACAGGCAACCAAAGTTTTCTATCTACCGTGGGCATGTCAAAGTGATCCAAATCTCAGTGGTTGGGCCGTCGTTTATGAAGTGCCGCCATGTGTTAGACCACCTCCCCTCAATGAAAAGGATTATGAACCTCACATTAACCAAGAAACATATGACGAAGGAGAATTCTTCCAAGAAACACGTCTTTCCAAAAAAACGTTTCAAGAACCGCTCTACTCCACCCCAGAACATTGAAGTAGACAACGATAGTGAATCTGAATTCACCCCTGAACCGGAACAAGAAGAGCCGGAAGAAGAAGAAGTTACTGCTGCAGATGACCTGTTAATGCTTGAACGATTACGTAAAGGTGGCCTTCCACATGATGATGCATTTATTAATGATGATGATGAGCACGTCATTACCGATAGTGATGATGATGATGATGCTTTTATTAATGATGATGATGATGAGCACGTCATTACCGA
Source organism: Aegilops tauschii subsp. strangulata (assembly GCF_002575655.3). Classification (NCBI taxonomy): domain Eukaryota; kingdom Viridiplantae; phylum Streptophyta; class Magnoliopsida; order Poales; family Poaceae; genus Aegilops; species Aegilops tauschii. The sequence goes on from NC_053040.3 coordinate 212,414,668, forward strand.
TAGTGATTATTAGGTATTCAAATTTTTACGTTGTACTTGATTTATATAGTTATTTGTATGATATATAGTTGGTATTTATAATTTTGTTACTTTGTATGATTTTTTCTTATACATAGTGCCATGGTCTTGATGTCCGTCCCGGTCGGCCCTCGCCCGCTTTATGATTCGGATGTGGTAAATTCTCTTTCATAACTATTTTTTGCATTTCGCATTTATGACAATTATGGCCATCAAGTTTACATACAGATATTTTAATCTAGGAGGTATGTGAACCGGAATTTGAAACGGACCCTCTTGTCGAGAAGTTAAATTTAGTTGAAAAAGAAAATGAGTATTTGAAAGAAAAAATTAAAAGAATTGAAGAAGAGAAGATGACATTGGAGTTGTATGTTGCGGATGTCATCGATGACCACAAGATGAAGATGAATGCAATGCACTTGAAGATGGATGCAATGCGCCTGAAGCTTAAGAAGATTAGAAAATATGCCATTGATAATGAGGCTTGGTATCATTATGCCGTTGGATCAATTGTTACCTTAGTTGCGATCTTCATCACATTTGTTGTGATGAGGGTATGTTTTCTCTAGTGTTTTGCTTTGCAAATGGATACTTAGCTTATTTTCCTCCTAAATGGCATAATTACCTAAGTTAGATAAAAAATGAGCTATACTTGGCTTATTCAGTTCATTTATGACATACTTAGCATACTTAGGTAAAAAATGGCATGATAATCTTTGTTAGCTCCAAAATGATATAGACTTAGCTTATTTTCCTCGAAAATGACATAATAACCTTACTAAGCTCCAAAATGACCTATTTACCTAGCTTAGCACTAAAATGACCTACACTTAGCATTTTTACCTAGCTTAGCAATAAAATGACATTTTTACCTAGCTTAGTTAGAAGAAGAAGAGGATAAAGAAGAGGAGAGGAGAAAAAGAAAGAGAAGAAAAAAAATAATCTTCTTCTTCTATCTAGTGTTCTTCTTCTTCTTCTTCTTCTTCTTCTTCTTCTTCTTCTAACTTTCATCTTTCCCAATTTGCAGATTTGCTTTACATGAGGAAGCTTGGATTCATGGAGTGTACTATTCTTCTGGTGCTTCCTTGTTGTTTATGGAAACTTGTTTGAATATGTTGTTGGAAACTTGTTTCTGGTTATGTATATATGGATATGTTGGACTTTGTTGACCTATGTTGTTGGATTTGATGAAATATGTTGTTGGACATGCTGTTGGATATGTTGGATATGTATGCATGTATATCTTTGTCTGAAACCATGTCTAATTAATGGGATATAAATAAAAACAGGGGATATATAGCCTCTTTGCCGTCCGCTGGCAGACGACAAAGAGCTTTGCCGTCTGCTGGCAGACGGCAAAGAGGACACATGGCAGTCATCTGTGCAAATTGGGAACACTGGCTGCCTATTTGGTCATTTTGCCGTCTGCTGGCAGACGACAAAGTGACCAGCTATGCCGTCTGCCAGCAGACGGCAAATATTCAAACCTCTTTGCCGTCTGCTGGCGGACGGCATAGATGGACACGTGGCAGCTTCCTAGTGCTGCCTGGCTGAGATCTTTGCCGTCTGTCAGCGGACGGCATAGAGCTTCGAATCTTTGCCGTCTGCTGGCAGACGGCATGGAGCGCCGTTAACCCCCTAACGGCTCTCACGCCACCGCACTGCCGTCCACTGTCTTTGCCGTCTGCTGGCCTCGGACGGCGGACGGCATAATCCTTTGCCGTCCGTTTCTAGGAAGCGGACGGCAAAGAAGGCCTTTGCTGGCACGTGTTCATCCGGACAGTTTGCCGTCCGCCATGGCGGACGGCAAAGAAGCTGATTCCAGTAGTGATTGGATCCAAACCGGAACCCGATAGCTTAAAGGCCATCCGTTACGGTGGATGCCACGTGTCGGTTACTTCATGATGATAATTTTGGTAATGTCATGGAACACTTCTATGACAGCACAGGTATGACTATCTTGATTCTGTCATTAAATCATCATGGATGTACATGCATGACGGAAAACAAAACCTATTATGACAAACACGTATCATCACGGAAGTGTATTTTTTTGTAGTGCTACCTTCGCAGTTTTAGGGGCGGAATCTCTCTAACACGCCTGGAGCAGGAACGAGTAATCCGCCCGGTGTGACCCGGGCTGCTGAGGCACCTGGAACCGGAGCGGCGGTTTAGCCTCATGTGCCAGACCCGCCTCATAGGGATCTGGCCCCACCTCAACGGGTTCCAACACCTTCTGGCCATTACTCTAACCCGGTGGATAATATGATCGCTGCAGCCTCACGGTTGGCGGCTATTCCAATCGAGGGCGAGTCTTCAGCTGCAATAGAGACCCGGAATGCGGTGGAGCTTCTTCAGACGACAGTGGCGCAACAGGCGGCTTATTCATACAGTCGTGAGTGTGTCCATTCAACTCCCTGCCCAAGTCAAAGTTATAGCCGACTTATTGAGTCGCCGGCGGTTTCCAGCAGCGAAAGACATCATAACCCGCCTCGTCAGGATGACTCGCCCCACAGACATAACCCGCCCCGTGATGATAATAATGCTCAGGCCCTTGTGGATCAGGCTAGAGCCTGCCGTGAGGCAGAATTGGCTGCTCAATTGATGGCTCATCAGCAATTTCAGTTAAACCCTTCGGCGTTTGTGGAGGCTGGGATGACTTCCAGGACAGTTGGCGTGCCGTGTCTAGTGCCGGCTCTACGCAATGAGCGTCTGCCTAAAGATTATAAGCGCCCTCGTAAGGTGCTTAATTACACACCTGATCTTCCACCTAAGGCGTGGATTGAGCGCTATGAGCTAGCTATGGAGATGTTAGACGTTAGTGATGCTATATGTGCCAAGTACTTCACTATGATGTTAGATGGACCAGCGCGAACCTGGTTAAATGGGCTACCTACCAATTCCGTCAACTCATGGGCTGAGTTGAAGGCGCGCTTTATTCAGAATTTCAAAGGAACATGTAAGCATCCTCTGTCGATTATTGATCTGGACAACTACGTACAACGAGAGGATGAGTCGGCCCACCATTGGGTACGCAGGGTCTCAGCTATCATCCACTCATCGGATAGCACTGCGACAGGTTCTGCTGTTCTGAATTTGGAGAAGAATTGTCACTTCACGTCTCTCAAGCAGAAGCTGGGGCGGCTTAAACGTCACTGCGATGACATGGGAGAGCTCATGGCGGTTCTCATCAAGTATGCTGACTCAGACAACACTAAGGGCCCTGGATCTGATGATGAAAAATCCAACAAGGGGAAGAAGAGTGGCAATAGTAAGGGTCAGCAGCAGAATGTGACAGGGCATAATGGTCATAACCAGGGCAACGGTGGTAACCGCAAACAAACCAATGCGGGTCAGATTTTGTGGCTAACACCAATGCTGAGAATAAAAATCAGCGTCGTAAGGGTAAAAGGCAATTTGGAGGACCAAAATTTAACCTTGAGGCAATGCTTAATGACCCTTGCCCAAAGCATAGTCTGCCCGGTCGGCCATCAACTCATGTTTGGAAGGACTGTTTCATCATGAAAGAGTACAAGAATTCTAACTTACTTCAGAATCATGGCAACAATAATGGCCAGCCTGGCGAGTCAGGACCCTGATGACCCACAAGTATAGGGGATCAATTGTAGCTCTTTTCGATAAGTAAGAGTGTCGAACCCAACGAGGAGCAGAAGGAAATGACAAGTGCTTTTCAGCAAGGTAATGTATGCAAGTGCTGAAATTATAAGTAGCAGAGTAGATTGATAGCAAGATAATTTGTAACAAGCAAGTAACGATAGTAGTAACAAAAGTGCAGGAAGATAGCCCAATCCTTTTGAGGCAAAGGACAGGCCAAAACGCTCTCTTATGATAAGCAAAGCGTTCTTGAGGGTACACGGGATTTTCATCTAGTCACTTTCATCATGTTGGTTCGATTTGTGTTCGCTAGTTTGATAATTTGATATGTGGATGGATCCGTGCTTCGGTGCTGTTCTTACTTGAACAAACCTCCTACTTATGATTAACCCCCCCCCCCCCCCCCCCCGCAAGCATCCGCAACTACGAGAAAAGTATTTAGAATAAATTCTAACCATAGCATTAAACTTTTGGATCCAATCGGTCCCTCACGGAATAGCGCATAAACTGGGGTTTAAGCTTCTGTCACTCTCGCAACCCATCATCTAATTGCTACTACACAATGCATTCCCTTAGGCCCAAATATGGTGAAGTGTCATGTAGTCGATGTTCCCATGACACCACTAAGGGAATCACAACATACATACTATCAAAATATCGAACACATATCAAGTTCACATGATTACTTGCAACATGATTTCTCCCGTGACCTCAAGAACAAAAGTAACTACTCATAAATGATAATCATCCTCATGATCAAAGGGGCATTAAATAGCATATTGGATCTGAACATATAATCTTCCACCAAATAAACCATATAGTAATCAACTACAAGATGTAATTAACACTACTAGTCACCCACAAGCACCAATCTATAGTTCCGGTAACAAGATTGAACACAAGAGATGAACTAGGGTTTGAGATGAGATGGTGCTGTTGAAGATGTTGATGGAGATTTCCCTCCCCAAGATGGGAGAGTTGTTGGTGATGATGATGACGATGATTTCCCCCTCCGGGAGGGAAGTTCCCCCGGTGGAATCACTCCACCGGAGGGCAAAAGTGCTCCTGCCCAAGTTCCGCCTCGAGAAGGCGGCGTTCCATCCCAAAAGTCTTCTCCTTTTTTTCTAGGTCAAAATGACCTATATACTAGAAGATGGGCACCGCAGGTGGGCCTGGGTGAGCACAACCCACCAGGGCGCGCCTGAGCTCGCTGGCGCGCCCAGGTGGGTTGTGCCCACCTGGTGGGCCCCCTCGGGTAGTTATTTGCTCCAATATTCCTTAAATATTCCATAAAAATTCTCCGTGAAGTTTCAGCTTATTTGGAGTTGTGCAGAATAGGTAGCCTGACGTAGCTTTTCCAGGTCCAGATTTCCAGCTGCCGGAATTCTCCCTCTTTGTGTATATCTTGCATATTATGAGAGAAAAGGCATTAGAATTACTCCAAAAAGCATTATTAACGGTAAAAACATCATAAATAGCAGTACGAAAATATGATGCAAAATGGCATATCAACTCCCCCAAGCTTAGACCTCGCTTGTCCTCAAGCGAAAACCGAAATCGAAAAACATGTCCACATGCTTTGAGAGAGAGGTGTCGATAAAAACAAAATACAGACATAGAAGCATCATGTTCATTATTATAACAACAACAAACTTAAAAATAAGACTTTTAGCATAGAACTTTTATCATATACTTCTCATGAATAAGTAACAGTTCATCACACAATCGAAGTATAAAGCAAAAACTCTATTAAAAACCAACAAACTATGTTCTCAGTCAACTTTGCAACTACAATTCATCATCTTTTCAGGAAGGGTCACGTATCGGAGCCTTTAGTCAAGTCCACATACTCAACCATCATATAGTCTTCTATGATTGCTAACACTCACCACATACACATGAGCAAAACGTTTCAACCTGACACATAGATAGATAGGGCTTATAGTTTTGCCTCCCAACGTATTCACCACAAGGGTGATGTCAACAATAATAACTCATGCTATCTATATTCAACTGGACATATGTGCCTAGACCTTTCCTCACCACATGATGCTTTCCAAAGGAGAAAAATAAAAAGGAATAGAGGGAAAACTTTGACTCTTTGCATAAAAGTAAATACATAAAAGTAAAAGATAGGCCCTTCGCAGAGGGAAGCAGAGGTTGCCATGCACTTATTTATTTGTATGCTCAACTCCTTAGTGCAAAAGAACGTCACGTTACATTTCCCTTGTGATAGCGACCTTTATTATGAAGTCTGTCACTTTTATTCCTCACCATCAGAAGTTCGTGCAACGCTCAATTTTCTCTTACACTAACTGATCTCACACATTTAGAAGCAATTTTTATTGCCTTTTTGCACCTATGACAACTTACTTGAGGGATCTTGCTCAATCCCTAGGTAGGTATGGTGGACACATGAAAATAAGATTTGGTTTTAAGGGTCTTTGGATGCACAAGTAGTATCTCTACTTAGTGCAGAATTTTTGGCTAGCAAAGATAGGGGGCAAGCACCACATGTTAAAGGATCTATGACAATATGACTTCTATGTGAATATAAACAAACATAAACCATTAAGTTGTCTTCCTTGTCCAACGTCAACAATTTTGGCGTCTAATATTTTGATGAGGGCTCACAGTCACAAAAGATTTCTAAGATAGTATATTTATATGTGAATCTTCTCTTCCCTTATTAATTCTTTCCTGAGTTGCATCATTGACTAATGCTATGTTTGTCAATCTGTTATAAAATTTCCTACTTATACTTTTCCTTATGTGGTGCCATCACATACTATAAGATTAGTATATGATCTTTTTCATTATTTCTTTCCTTTTATCTATTTTCTTTCTCCTTTTCTTTCTTCTTTCTTTTCTTTTATTTGCAACATGAAAGTAAAGAAAGCAAAACTCAAACTAAACTTTATTATATAGCTCGCACACGATTACAAGGATAGATCACTAAGAAAACTCTCAAAGAAGAAAGGATCGAACTAAACTCTTATTTATCTAAAGCAAAAGATCAAACTAAAATAAGTAAAGGCAAAAAGATAGTGGGATGATACGATACCGAGGCACCTCCCCCAAGCTTGGCGGAAGCCAAGGGGAGTGCCCATACCCGATACTCAATTCTCTTTTGGTGGTGAAGAAGATGATGGTGGTGATGAAGCAGTATTCTCCAATTCAACCATGAGTATCTCCTTGAAACTTTGAATCTCTCAAAGGGCTTGATGAATTAATTCACTGTTTTTCTTCACCTCAGCCATTATGTGTTTATTTTCCGGGCCCCACGGTTTTGTTCCTGCATTGTTTTCTCTTGTCCGAGATATGTCCCAATTGGATGGTATGTGCCTACGAGGAGTATTCTCGAACCCATAATTGTGAATCAAATTATGAAAATTATTACTATGTAACCTGTGTAAAGGCCTTCTCGGAGGGAGTTCTTCTTGCACTTCTAGGATCGCTTGATTGTTTGAAGATCCCATGGCTTGATGAGGATTGGGGTGAATAGAGATGCCGGCTAGTGTGCCTCTCTCGGAGGCCGAAGAGTGAATCCCAAAAGGATTTTCCTCCTCTTCCTCCATAGCAACCTCTTCAGCTTCATCCCTTCTTAGATCCTCCTAAACAAACCTTATGTCTCCTTCTCCATTGTTGAAGGGTGAGAAAGACATGATGTTGGTCTGCCTGAATCTGTCAGAAAAACAACAAGAAAAGAGAACAAAGGATTTCTCCGTGATATGGTGGTTAACAGGTTCGGGAAGTATATATAGATTTTTATCTTGTAGGACAAGCATACGGTAGAAAAACAGAGTCCGGAAGGTGTCCCAGGTGGGCACAACCCGCCAGGGCGCGCCAGGCTTGTACCCACCAGGGTACGCTGCCTGGAAGTTTCTTATTTTCCTAATTTTCTAAATATTCCAAAACTGATAAAAAATATTTTTGCGGATTTTTTGGAGTCCGTTTACTTACCGTATCACGTACCTCATTTTTTTCACGATTCTGGAGTGTTTCGGAAGGACTATTTTATGTGTTCTTCTGGTGTCAAAGTTTGGATAATATTACTTTCAACTTTAATGTGCGTACCTGAGATATATTGTTTTATTCGTTGCCCATTGACAACCTTCGGGGTAGTACCTTCGACATTATGTATTTTGATGGCTCCAGACCGATAAACCTCCTTAATGACATAGGGGCCTTCCTATTTTGAGAGGAGTTTTCCTGCAAAGAATCTGAAACGGGAGTTGTACAAAAGAACATATTCTCCGACTTTAAACTCACGCTTCTGGATTCTTTTATCATGCCATCTTTTAACTTTTCCTTTGAATAATTTTGCATTTTCATAAGCTTGGGGTTCTCCATTCATCCAGTGAGCTAATATCCAATAAGCTCTTTTCACAAGCAATTTTGAAATCATAGTTGAGCTCTTTGACGGCCCAATATGCTTTATGTTCTAACTCAAGAGGCAAATGACAAGCTTTTCCATAAACCATTTTATAAGGAGACATACCCATAGGATTTTTATATGCTGTTCTATAAGCCCAAATTGCATCATCTAATTTCTTAGTCCAATTCTTCCTGGACCTATTGACAGTCTTTTGCAAAATTAATTTTATTTCTCTATTGCTAAGCCCAACTTGACCACTAGACCGAGGATGATAAGGTGATGCAATTCTATGGTTAACTTCATACTTGGCAAGCATTTTACAGAAAGCACCACGAATAAAGTGTGAACCACCATCAGTCATTAAATATCTAGGGACTCCAAACCTTGGGAAAATAACTTCCTTAAGCATTTTAATAGAGGTGTTGTGATCAACACTACTGGTTGGAAAGCTTCTACCCATTTAGTAACATAATCAACAACAACCAAAATATGTGTATACCCATTAGAGGAAGGAAAAGGTCCCATGTAATCAAATCCGCAAACATCGAATGGTTCAACAACAAGTGAATAGTTCATAGGCATTTCTTGACGCTTACCGATATTACGTATTCTTTGACATTCATCACAAGATAAGACAAACTTACGGGCATCCTTGAAGAGAGTAGGCCAATAAAATCCAGATTGCAATACCTTATGAGCAGTTCTATCTCTAGCACGATGTCCTCCATAAGCTTCGGAGTGACATTTCCGTAGGATTTGTCCCTGTTCATGCTCAGGTACACAATGTCCAATAATACCACCTACTCCTTCTTTATAAAAATGTGGGTCATCCCAAAAGTAATGTCTTAAATCATAGAAGATTTTTTTCTTTTGTTGGTATGTAAACCTAGGTGGTAAATATTTAACAACAGTGTAATTAGCATAGTCAGCATACCAAGGAGTACTATGAGTAACATTTATTGCAGCTAACTGCTCATCTGGAAAACTATCATCAATAGGTAGTGGGTCATCAAGCATATTTTTCAAGCCTAGATAAATTATCAGCTACGGGGTTCTCAGCTCCTTTTCTATCTATGATATGTAAATCAAATTCTTGTAACAAGAGAACCCAACGAATAAGTCTAGGTTTAGCATCTTTCTTTTCCATAAGATATTTAATAGCAACATGGTCTGTGTGAACAATTACTTTGGAATCAACAATATAAGGTCTAAATTTATCACAAGCAAACACCACTGCTAAGAATTCTTTGTCAGTAGTAGCATAGTTTCGTTGAGCACTGTCTAGAGTTTTACTAGCATAATGAATAACATTCAATTTCTTATCAACTCTTTGTCCTAGAACAGCACCAACAGCATAATCACTAACATCACACATAATTTCAAAAGGCAAGTTCCAATCAGGTGGTTGAACAATAGGTACAGAAATTAAGGTTTTCCTGGGTGTTTCAAAGGCTTCTAAACAATCATCATCAAAAACAAAAAGGAATATCCTTTTTGCAAAAGACTAGTAAGAGGCGTAGAAATTTTAGAAAAGTCTTGGATAAATCTCCTATAGAAACCAACATGACCTAAGAAACTATGAATACCTTTTATATCTTTAGGACATGGCATTTTCTCAATTGCATCAACCTTAGCCTTGTCCACTTCAATACCTCTTTCAGAAATTTTATGACCCTAGACAATGCCTTCATTGACCATAAAGTGGCACTTCTCCCAATTCAAGAGAAGATTTGTTTGTTCACATCTCTGCAAAACTCGATCAAGATTGCTTAAACAATCATCAAAAGACTTCCCATAAACAGAGAAATTGTCCATGAAAACCTCAACAATCTTTTCACAAAAGTCAGAGAATATAGCAGTCATACATCTTTGAAAGGTAGCAGGTGCATTACATAAACCAAAAGGCATACATCTATAAGCATAAGCTCCAAAGGGACAAGTAGAAGTGGTCTTTTCATGATAAGGTTGAGAAACAAGTATTAGTGAAAAACCAGAATATCCATCAAGAAAGCAAAAATGTGTGTTCTTAGATAATCTTTCAAGCATTTGATCAATAAAAGGCAGAGGGTAATGATCTTTTCTAGTTGCTTTGTTTAATTTTCTAAAATCAATTACCATTCTATAGCCTGTAACAATCTTTGTGGAATAAGTTCATTCTTATCATTAGGAACAACAGTTATACCTCCTTTCTTAGGGACACAATGAACATGACTTACCCATCTACTATCAGCTATAGGATAGATTATACCTGCTTCCAGAAGTTTTAGTATTTCCGTTGTTACCACCTCTTTCATCTTCGGGTTTAACCGATGTTGGTGATCAACAACGGGTTTAGCATCAGGTTCCTAATTAATTTTGTGCTGACATAGAGTGGGACTAATGCCCTTTAAATCATCAAGAGTATATCCAATAGCAGCTTGGTGCTTCCTTAGTTCCTAATTAATTTTGTGCTGACATAGAGTGGGACTAATGCCCTTTAAATCATCAAGAGTATATCCAATAGCAGCTTGGTGCTTCCTTAGAACTTTCAATAATCTTTCTTCTTCATGTTCTGAAAGGTTAGCACTAATAATAATAAGATATATCTTTTGTTCATCAAGATAAGCATATTTCGAAGTGTCTGGCAATTGTTTTAATTCAAACACAGGATCAACTTTAGGAGGAGGAGGACCTCCTACAGTTTCAATAGGCAAATTGTGTTTAAGTAGAGGACGTTGTTCAAAGAAAATCTTTTCTATTTCATTTCTTTCATGCATATGTAAATCATTTTCATGGTCTACAAATATTGTTCTAGTGGATCAGTAAGAGGCACAACAATAGAAGCAAGATCAATAAATCATCCTTACTAGGAAATTCTTTTTCATGAAGCTTTCTACTAAACTTGGAGAAATTAAACTCATGAGATTCATCACCAAAACTAACACTGACAGTTTGTTTCTCACAATCTATTTTAGCATTAATGGTGTTCAACAAAGGTCTACCAAAGATAATGGGACAAAAGTCATCTTGTGCGGAACCAAGAACAAGAAAATCAGTAGGGTATTTTATTTTCCCATACAAGACTTCAACATCTCTAACAATCCCAATTGGTGATACAGTTTCTCTATTAGCAAGTTTAATAGTAACATCTATGTCTTCTGTCTCTACGGGTGCTATGTCATTCCTAATTTCTTGATATAAGGTGTAAGGAATAGCACTCACACTAGCACCTATGTCACATAAACCATGATAACAGTGATCTCCTATTTTAACTGAGATGACGGGCATGCCAACAACATGTCTATGTTTATCCTTTTTATCAGGTTTGGCAATTCTAGCAGCTTCTTCACCGAAGTAAATAACATGCCCATCTATATCTTCTTCCAAGAGATCTTTAACCATAGCAATACTAGGTTCTACTTTAATTTGTTCATCAGGTTTAGGTGTTCTAATATAGCTTTTGTTAACCACAGTTAAAACTTTAGCATGTTCCTTTATACTAATAGGGAAAGGTGTTTTTTCAATATAATCATAAGGAACAACTAGATCAACATTGTAAAGTATAGTTTCTTCTTTAACTGGTACCGGTACTTTGATTTCTTCTTTAATAGGTGGGTGCTATTTAAACCACTTCTCTTTAGGGAGATCAACATGAGTAGCAAATGATTCACAAAAGGAGGCTACTATCTCAGAGTCAAGTCCATATTTAGTGCTAAACTTTTGAAAAGCATCGGTATTCATAAAAGATTTAACACAACCATACTTAAGCTTAATACCTGACTCTTTACCTTTGTCGAGTTCCCAATCTTCAGAGTTACATTTAATTCTTTCCAAAAGATCCCAATGGAATTCAATAGTCTTCTTCATAAAAGAACTAGCACAAGAAGTATCAAGCATGGTTTGATCATTACGAGAAACCGAGCATAAAAATTCTGGATAATAATTTCTCTTGAGAGCTCATCATTGGGGCATGAATATAACATTGACTTAAGACTCCCCCAAGCTAGAGCGATACTTTCTCCTTCACGAGGCCAAAAATTATATATATAATTCTGATCACGATGAACTAGATGCATAGGATAATGTTTTTGGTGAAACTCCAATTTCAATCGATTCCAATTCCAAGATCCAATATCATCGCATAGCCTATGCCATGCCAATTCTTTTACCTTGAAATATAAAGGGAAAACCTTTTTCATAACTTCGTCCCTGGGTAAACCTGCAAGCTTAAACAATCCACAAATTTGTTCTACATATATCAAGTGCATATTAGGATGTTCGGTTCCATCTCCTCCATACGGATTAACTAGCAGTTGTTCTATCATACCCGAAGGAATTTCATATTCAATATTTTCAGTAGGTGCCGTAGGTTGAGCGGTAGCTAATTGTGGTTCCGGTCAAGGTGAAGATACCCCGAACAAATCCCTCAAAGGATTGTTTTCCATAGTAACAAGTGACAATAAATTTCAGCACACTATATAAATGTTTCCTTACCAAATTCCACTTACCAAAGGCGCTTCACTCCCCGGCAACGATGCGAGAAAATAGACTTGATGACCCACAAGTATAGGGGATCAATTTTAGCTCTTTTCGATAAATAAGAGTGTCGAACCCAACGAGGAGAAGAAGGAAATGACAAGTGGTTTTCAGCAAGGTAATGTCTGCAAGTGCTGAAATTATAAGTAGCAGAGTAGTTTGATAGCAAGATAATTTGTAACGAGAAAATAACGATATTAGTAACAAAAGTGCAGAAAGATAGCCCAATCCTTTTGAGGCAAAGGACAGGCCAAAACAGGCTCTTATGATAAGCAAAGCGTTCTTGAGGGTACACGGGATTTTCATCTAGTCACTTTCATCATGTTGGTTCGATTTGTGTTCGCTACTTTGATAATTTGATATGTGGGTGGACCGGTGCTTAGGTGTTGTTATTACTTGAACAAACCTCCATGATTAACCCTCCTGCAAGCATCCGCAACTATGAGAAAAGTATTAACAATAAATTCTAACCATAGCATTAAACTTTTGGATCCAATCGGTCTCTTACGGAATAACGCATAAACTGGGGTTTAAGATTTTGTCACTCTTGCAACCCATCAGCGAATTGCTACTCCACAATGCATTCCCTTAGGCCCAAATATGGTGAAGTGTCATGTAGTCGACGTTCACATGACACCACAAAGGGAGTCACAACATACATGCTATCAAAATATCGAACACATATCAAGTTCACATGATTACTTGCAACATGATTTCTCCCGTGACCTCAAGAACAAAAGTAACTACTCACAAATGATAATCATGCTCATGATCAGAGGGGTATTAAATAGCATATTGGATATGAACATGTAATCTTCCACCAAATAAACCATATAGTAATCAACTACAAGATGTAATCAACACTACTAGTCACCCACAAGCACCAACTTATAGTTCCGGTAACAAGATTGAACACAAGAGATGAACTAGGGTTGGAGATGAGATGGTGCTTTTGAAGATGTTGATGGAGATTGCCCTCCCAAAGATGGGAGAGTTGTTGGTGATGATGACGACGATGATTTCTGTAACATCCCAAATTTTCAATTTGGTATGTTATACATAGAGCATCTTTGCATATCATGTTTTAATTGCATTTTGACAAATCCTCGATAAATCCTAAGCAACTCAAGGACCCTCGGAGAGGGTTGGGGATTTTCTCAAATTTTCATATTTGATTTTCATCAAATAATAAGACAAGGATTTTGGTTCTAATTATTTTCTCTCCGGAAAAATATTTCATTTTTAAATGAGAGGAGAAAATATGACTTCTCCAAAACAATTGAAATACTGGAGGAAAAGTGTTAAAATCATTTATTGAAATTTATTCGGATTTTATTTGCAATTTTAATTGCATTAAAAATATTGCATGTTTTCAAAAATTTATTTTGGGTTAAAACAATGTTCACCCTATTCTAGATTTTCTAACTAGACGGGGAAAATTTGTTTTATCGTTTTTGAATTTTTATTTATTTTTCTACGAATTTTTCCGCGGAACATATAAAAAATAAACTGCGCGCGCCCGCCGGGTCGAGGCCCAGCCGAGCCGCAGGCCGGCCCGCCCGCGTCGTCCTCCTCGCGCACGCAGCGCCGCCGCCGCTCGGAGTCCGGCACCCGCACGCCCCCGCCGGCGCCCCCTTCCCCAAGCCACCTCCGCCCCCCCCTCCTATTTATACCCCTGCACCCCCCCTCTTCTCTTAAGCCGCCGCCGCCGCACTTGCCCGCCCCGCCGCCGGAGCCGGAGCTCGAAGCCGCCGCCGCCGCCGTTTGCCGCCCCCTCGCCGCCCCCTCGCACTCCCCCCCCCCCCCCCCCCGAGCCCCGCACCCCGCCGCCCCACCGGAGCAGCCGGAGCCCGCCGGAGCCCCGCCCCGACGAGGTACCTCGCCGCCGTTCGGTTGCCGGTTTTCTTAAAAAAAAATCATTCGTTTTGAAAAAAAACCCTAGATCGGTTTTTTTCGGTTTTGTTATTCTGCGAGCGTTCACCGAACCGTTCGTTTTAACGAACGCGTTCGTCGGTTTTTCTCCGTTAACGAATGTCCGTTCTTTAACCGTTCGTCCGTTTTTCTTTTTCGTCGGATTTTTCTGCGAATATCTCAGATTCGATTTCTGATCGAATCTTCGTTTCTGGTTAACTTTTCGCTCGTTTATCAGAATCAGGCGATTCAAGCGCCCAGAGTTTCATCTCGAAATCCTCTTTCCGTTTAACCTACTCAAACAAGTTTTTTGCTACAGTAAAATTTGACCTAGATCCAGATTAGTAAACAAAGCTTGTTTCTTTCGCCATTTGACTTTTGTTGCTTTGTTTCAGTTGATTGTTTTTGCAAACCGGAGTTCTTAAGTTGAACTTTCTGGTTGGATCTTTCATTCGAGTTTTACCTGTGCATTAGATGAGTACTGATTGTCTGCTTGTTTGTTTGCGATAGAGTACCCGGAGTGTGCCGCTTGTTACTTCAAATTGCTAGGTTTTGCGGATCATCAGCAAGGCAAGTAACACTTTGATCATACCTTCCATACCCAGTTTTTATTGCATTAGATCTATTCCTCAAACATTGCATGATTAGGATCTAATTAAACTGTGGGTTCTGGGAAGTAGTTGAGGTAGTACCTATTACCTGTTCTATTATCCAACCCTTGGGAGTTACTTCTACGTTGCTATTATATTGCCATGCTATGCTCGTAGACGTGGATTTGGGTTTGAGAGATATTCATGACAGATGTGAGAGTGTTAATAATGGTTTACCTAAGGTGGCAACTAAAACTCACATCTGGGTGGACTGAGGCACCTGGAGAACCCAGTGTTGTCTGTTTGTATAAGGACCGCCACCCAGGCTCAAAGGGATCATAAGATTATTCATGCTACAAACTTCCGTGTGCAGCCACAAGCTATTATGGGCTCTAGCATAGTTGAGTAGGTTGCAGGATCTCTTGAAGAGGTGGGCTAGCAGATGTAGGGGAAAGTAGGTGTACCGGTCCATCCAGAGTAAAGAGTGATTGTTCCTGAAAGACTGTGTCTCGGTCATCCGTTTCTCAAACATCGTGCAGTGCGAGAATCAAGCGGAGGCGATCGAGTCTTGTGGGGAAAAGTGCGCAAACCTCTGCAGAGGGTACAAACTAATCATGGTTAGCCGTGTCCCCGGTTATGGACAACTCGAGTATCTAGTACCTGGATTATCATTTGAATCTCATCACCATGTTACTTTTAACTAATTTTGTTGGGTTAATGGTGACACTTAATTGGGATTGAGTTGGAGGTACCTTCTCAATGCAACCACCATGATAGTTAAATAAAATTTATTCCTTTGAAGTAGGGAAAAATTGGCTTTTCGCAAAAATTGTAACCATAGAGCTTTCCACCAGCCATATATGCATGTAGTATAGCATTATTATTGTTCATTATTCTCTATGTGTTACATTGCCAGCATATTCCATGTGCTGACCCGTTTTCGGGCTGCAACGTTTCATGTTGCAGACTTTTCAGACGACGAGTAAGGTGCCTTAGGTCGTGGTCTTATACTCAGTGATGCCGCTGGAGTTGATGGACTCACTTATCTTCCAAGTCTTCCGCTGTTATCGTTTTTAGATGGCCTTAAGCCATGTTTATCATACTTAATCTCTTTGGAGATATTCGATGTAATAAGTGTGTGATTGCTACTCTGTTATAAATCCTCCATTTGTACTGTGCGTGTCAGCATTACTGATCCAGGGATGACACTGGTGCACAGCAGCACAGATCATTTGAGGTCTGGTCGCTACAAAGTTGGTATCAGAGCACACGCTGACTGTAGGACACGACCACTAAGCTTAAGCCCTAGAAAGCTTCTCTCTTCTCATTTCTGACCCCTCTCTACTTTCTACTCTTTTAGGAATGGCGGATGCAAGGAGCAAGTTCATGCAACCAGATGAAGACACGCCTTTTGGTTGACACTTGAAGGAAGTCACTAAGTATTTGAACATAGGAATACCAAGCATCACCGGAACCTACAACGCCACATTACCCGAAGAGGAGAGCTGGAAGATTCAAGTTCTCATTCCAGGAAGGACGTTTGTGCCAGTTACTGTACCTATAAGATTGGTTTTCGAAGCACCAACCTGGAGTTTAGGGAAGAGCATGGCCGCACACATCGCCATGGGACGCATTGGAGAAGTCTACCACCAGGAGCTTAAGGATACAATTTATCAAATTTGTGGACGCCGAGACGCGCAATGGGAGATGATCAGAACCAAGAAGGATGGATCAATTGCAGCTTTCATCCAGGAGCAGAACCAACATATTCGTCGCCAGGAGAACCAGATGTGCACGAACAAGGAAGAACTGAAGAAGGCATTGACGAAGATCAAGGAGCTCCAAGAAGAACTCAAGGCTACACGCGAGGATTATATGGATGAAATCATCGCACTAGTAGGGAAGAATGACGACCTGGAGAAGAAGATTGGAGTATTCATGGGAAATCCAGTGCCAAAAGCAGAAGTTGACGAATGCACTTGTCCGGATAACTACATCATCATCGACGACACCGACTCGGAACCAAGTGAAGATGACTTTGTTGACGAAGCTGGAGCAGACATCATGGAGTCTTCAACGGATCAGAATTTTTAGTGGACCACCATATCAGTAGTAGTTTTCCCCCATTTAATAGTATAGTTCAAGCACTTTGTAACGCTAGTAGATCGATTGTTTTGCCTTGTTTGAATTGATTGAGTGATATTGATTGTATTTCTCTCATGAGCATATGGGTAGTGTTTTCCCTCTAGACCTCATTCTATTCTTAACTCTCATCTTTTCTAAACCTATCAGATGCCTCCGAGACGCGACACCGGATTTGTTTTCCCACCGGAGATCACCCAGTTGATTCAGCAACAGAATGCCCTGATGCAAGTGTTAGTGCAGAACCAAGGCAACAACAACAACAACCCACCGCCACCACCACCTGTTGATCACTTAGCCTGTTTCTTAAGGCTAAACCCGCCGGTGTTTTCCAGTAGCACCGACCCGATGGTTGTAGATGATTGGCTCCGCAAAGTTGGAAGGGAGTTGACCACTGCAGGATGCACAGATGCGGAAAGAGTGCGATTTGCCGCACATCAGCTTGATGGACCCGCAGCATCATGGTGGGAGAATTATACAGCCACGCACCCTATTGACACTGTCACATGGGACCAGTTTCAGCAAGCTTTCCGTACAGCTCATGTTTCAGCAGGAGCTATGGCTATGAAGAAGCGTGAGTTTCACAACCTACGCCAAGGAGGACGCACCGTAGGCCAGTATGTGGAGGATTTCAGTAAGTTAGCACGTTATGCACCAGACGACGTTGCTACAGATGTAGCCAAGCAGGAGAAATTTTTGGAAGGGCTGAATGATGAACTGAGTATGCAGTTGATGGTAGCAACCTTCAACAACTACCAAGAGCTGGTAGATAGAGCTCTCATGATTGAAGGGAAGCAACAGCAGATTGAAAATCGTAAGAGGAAGTATGGACAAGGGAAGTACAATTCTGGAGCTCAGCAGAAGCCACGATTTACCCCGAAGCCGGGAGGACAGTTTCAGCATACCCATGGAGGAGGTAGTTCGCACAACCATAATGGCTCCAAGAATGGAAATGGGAATGGAGGAACCAACGGACAGAACCGCACCAACCCATCTACCCCAACCAAGAGGGATCTAAGTCACATTACTTGTTTCAAGTGCCAGAAGACTGGACACTATGCAACTGATTGTCCTGAAGCCCAAAATGGAAATGGCAATGGAAGCTCTGGGAAGAAGCCGAACCCGTTCAACAAGGGACATGTGAACCACGTGAGCATGGAGGAGGTTGAAGCTCAGCCTGATGCAGTAATAGGTAAGTTTTTGGTTAAGTCATTTACTGCAACCGTTCTTTTCGATACTGGTGCATCGCATTCATACATATCAAGGGGATTTGTGAATAAGTTTAAGATGTCCACCCAAGTTCTCAAAACCCCTATGTTAGTAACCTCGCCAGGAGCAGAGTATATGGCCAGCCAAGGATGTTTTCAGATACCATTGGCCATTGGTAGGCATGCTTTCCCATCATACCTCATAGTTTTGGAGTCGCAAGGTTTGGATGTGATTTTGGGAATGGATTGGCTATCGTTGTATGGAGGAAACATCGATTGTGCCAGCAAGACGATTTTGCTTACCACCCCGGAAGGAAAGAGGATCAAGTATGTATCTCGGCATATGCTGAAGAGGACTCAAGTGAATTCCTTATCAGGAGTTGTACAGGAGGAAGTACCAGTGGTGAAGGATTATCCGGATGTATTTCTAGAAGAGTTGCCAGGCATGCCACCGGATAGAGACATTGAGTTCTTGATTGAACTTTTGCCAGGCACAGGGCCAATATCTAAGAGACCGTACAGGATGCCCGCAAAAGATTTGGAGGAAATTAAGAAGCAGATCAAGGAGTTACTGGATAAAGGCTATATTCGCCCAAGTTCGTCACCTTGGGGATCACCAGTACTTCTAGTGGAGAAGAAAGATGGATCGCTGAGGATGGTTGTTGATTACCGTGGATTGGATGAAGTGACCATCAAAAACAAGTACCCGCTGCCGATGATCAATGATTTGTTCGACTGCCTACAAGGAGCTAAAGTATTTTCCAAGATCGATCTACGATCAGGATACCATCAGTTAAAGATTCGAGAGCAGGATATACCTAAGACGGCTTTTACCACCAGATATGGATTGTATGAGTATACCGTTATGTCATTTGGTCTGACTAACGCACCTGCCTATTTCCTGAACCTGATGAACAAAGTGTTTATGGAGTTTTGGATAAGTTCGTCATGGTGTTCATTGATGATATCTTAATCTTTTCCAAGAATGAGGAAGAGCATGAAGAGCATTTACGATTGGTACTTGAGAAGCT
This sequence comes from Aegilops tauschii subsp. strangulata, assembly GCF_002575655.3. Classification (NCBI taxonomy): domain Eukaryota; kingdom Viridiplantae; phylum Streptophyta; class Magnoliopsida; order Poales; family Poaceae; genus Aegilops; species Aegilops tauschii. The sequence continues at coordinate 212,434,076 of NC_053040.3, forward strand.
CAGAGAACATCAGTTATATGCCAAGTTCAGCAAATGTGAATTTTGGCTGAAGGAAGTTGGATTCCTTGGACATGTTATTTCTGGAGAAGGAATAGCAGTAGACCCTGCCAAGGTGGACACAGTGACAAGTTGGGAATCACCCACGACAGTTGGAGAAATCCGGAGTTTTCTTGGACTTGCAGGATACTACCGGAGATTCATCAAGAATTTCTCGAGGATTGCTAAGCCCATGACTGAGCTATTGAAGAAGGACACCAAATTCAATTGGACTGAGGAATGTGAAGCTAGTTTCCAAGAGTTGAAGAAACGATTGGTTACATCACCAGTGTTGATTCTGCCAGATCAACGCAAGGACTATGAAGTTTATTGCGACGCTTCTCGTCGAGGACTTGGAGCAGTGCTTATGCAGGAAGGAAGAGTTGTGTCGTATGCTTCACGACAACTTAAACCCCATGAGAAGAATTATGCTACGCATGATTTGGAGTTAGCAGCCGTGGTGCATGCATTGAAGACATGGAGACATTTTCTTATCGGAAACCAATGTGAGGTGTATACAGATCACAAGAGTTTGAAGTATATTTTCACGCAGAAGGAGTTATATCTCAGACAGAGGAGATGGTTGGAGCTCATTAAGGACTATGATATGAGATTGCATTATCACCCAGGAAAGGCTAACGTAGTAGCAGACGTGTTGAGCCGCAAGAGTCATGTCAACACCCTCATGACAGGAGAGTTACCTCAGGAGTTAGCCGAGGACCTTCGCGAGCTATGTTTGGAGATAGTCCCAAGAGGCTATCTAGCGACACTGGAGATTCAGTCTACCTTGATGGAAAGGATCAGAGAAGCTCAGAAGACAGACAAAGAGATTGAAGAGATAAAGGAGAAGATGAGCAAAGGAAAAGCCAAGGGATTTCGTGAGGATGAGCACGATACCTTATGGTTTGAGGACCGAGTATATGTGCCAAATGATCCGGAGATCAGGAAGTTGATTTTGCAAGAAGCCCATGATTCACCATACTCGATTCACCCAGGGAATACCAAGATGTATTTGGATCTAAAGAATACTTTCTGGTGGACCGAAATGAAGAAGGATATTGCAGAGTATGTAGCAGTTTGTGATGTGTGTCAGAGAGTGAAGGCAGAGCATCAGAAGCCAGCAGGATTGCTACAACCATTGCCGATACCCGAATGGAAGTGGGATAAAATAGGCATGGATTTTATCACAGGATTACCCAGGACTCGTTCAGGCTATGACTCAATATGGGTTGTAGTCGACCGTTTGACGAAAGTGGCTCATTTCATTCCAGTGAAGACCACTTACACCAGTGCTAAGTTGGCAAAGATATACATGACCAGGATCGTATGTTTGCATAGAGTTCCGAGGACCATTGTATCAGACAGAGGAACCCAATTTACCTCGAAGTTTTGGAAGCAGTTAAATGAAACATTGGGAACCAGGCTGGAATTTAGTACATCTTTTCACCCGCAGACAGATGGACAGACCGAGAGAGTCAACCAGATTTTGGAGGACATGTTGAGAGCTTGTGCACTAGATTATGGATCTAGTTGGGACGACAATTTGCCATATGCGGAGTTTTCGTATAACAACAGTTATCAAACCAGTTTGAAGATGCCCCCTTTCGAAGCATTGTACGGAAGGAGGTGTAGAACACCGTTGTTATGGGACGAAGTTGGAGACCGTCAGTTGTTTGGACCAGATTTGATTAAGGAGTCTGAACAGAAAGTGAGGTTGATTCGCGATAGACTCAAGGTAGCCTAGTCCAGGCAGAAGAGTTATGCTGATTCTAAACGAAAGGAGATAGTTCACGAAGTCGGAGACAGAGTGTATCTTCGAGTATCACCACTTCGAGGAGTGAAGCGCTTTGGAGTTAAGGGAAAGTTAGCGCCCCGTTTTATCGGACCATACAGAGTTGTGGAACGTATGGGAGAGGTTGCCTACAAACTGGAATTGCCCGAAGGATTGTCTGGAGTTCATGATGTATTTCACGTTTCTCAGTTGAAGAAGTGCCACGCAGAGATGGCTGAGATACCACTGAGAGATACTGTGCCACTGGAAGCAATTCAGCTGGAAAGTGATTTGACATATGAGGAGAAGCCAGTTAAGATTCTTGAGTATGCCAGCCGAGTTACCCGCAGCAAGGTTATCAAGTTTCGCAAAGTCCAGTGGAGTCACCACACGGAAGATGAAGCAACCTGGGAGCGAGAGGAAGATCTACGGAAGGACCACTCCCACCTGTTTTCTAGCCAACCCGAATCTCGAGGGCGAGATTCATCTTAAGGGGGGTAGGTTTGTAACATCCCAAATTTTCAATTCGGTATGTTATACATAGAGCATCTTTGCATATCATGTTTTAATTGCATTTTGACAAATCCTCGATAAATCCTAAGCAACTCAAGGACCCTTGGAGAGAGTTGGGGATTTTCTCAAATTTTCATATTTGATTTTCATCAAATAATAAGACGAGGATTTTGGTTTTAATTATTTTCTCTCCGGAAAAATATTTCATTTTTAAATGAGAGGAGAAAATATGACTTCTCCAAAACAATTGAAATACTGGAGGAAAAGTGTTAAAATCATTTATTGAAATTTATTCGGATTTTATTTGCAATTTTAATTGCATTAAAAATATTGCATGTTTTCAAAAATTTATTTTGGGTTAAAAAAATGTTCACCCTATTCTAGATTTTCTAACTAGACAGGGAAAATTTGATTTATCTTTTTTGGATTTTTATTTATTTTTCTATGAATTTTTCCGCGGAAAGTATAAAAAAAAATACTGCGCGCGCCCGCTGGGCCGAGGCCCAGCCGAGCCGCAGGCCGGCCCGCCCGCGTCGTCCTCCTCGCGCACGCAGCGCCGCCGCCGCTCGGAGTCCGGCACCCGCACGCCCCCGCCGGCGCCCCCTTCCCCAAGCCACCTCCGCCCCCCTCCTATTTATACCCCCGCACCCCCGTCTTCTCTCAAGCCGCCGCCGCCGCACTTGCCCGCCCCGCCGCCCGAGCCGGAGCTCGAAGCCGCCGCCGCCGCCGTTTGCCGCCCCCTCGCCGCCCCCTCGCACTCCCCCTCGAGCCCCGCACCCCGCCGCCCCACCGGAGCAGCCGGAGCCCGCCGGAGCCCCGCCCCCGACGAGGTACCTCGCCGCCGTTCGGTTGCCGGTTTTCTTTAAAAAAAACAATTCGTTTTAAAAAAAACCCTAGATCGGTTTTTTCGGTTTTGTTATTCTGCGAGCGTTCACCGAACCGTTCGTTTTAACGAACGCGTTCGTCGGTTTTTCTCCGTTAACGAACGTCCGTTCTTTAACCGTTCGTCCGTTTTTCTTTTTCGTCGGATTTTTCTGGGAATATCTCAGATTCGATTTCTGATCGAATCTTCGTTTCTGTTTAACTTTTCGCTCGTTTATCGGAATCAGGCGATTCAAGCGCCCAGAGTTTCGTCTCGAAATTCTCTTTCCGTTTAACCTACTCAAACAAGTTTTTTGCTACAGTAAAATTTGACCTAGATCCAGATTAGTAAACAAAGCTTGTTTCTTTCGCCGTTTGACTTTTGTTGCTTTGTTCGAGTTGATTCTTTTTGCAAACCGGAGTTCTTAAGTTGAACTTTCTGGTTGGATCTTTCATTCGAGTTTTACCTGTGCATTAGATGAGTACTGATTCCCTGCTTGTTTGTTTGCGATAGAGTACCCGGAGTGTGCCGCTTGTTACTTCGAATTGCTAGGTTTTGCGGATCATCAGCAAGGCAAGTAACACTTTGATCATACCTTCCATACCCAGTTTTTATTGCATTAGATCTATTCCTCAAACATTGCATGATTAGGATCTAATTAAACTGTGGGTTCTGGGAAGTAGTTGAGGTAGTACCTATTACCTGTTCTATTATCAAACCCTTGGGAGTTACTTCTACGTTGCTATTATATTACCATGCTATGCTCGTAGACGTGGATTTGGGTTTGAGAGATATTCATGACAGATGTGAGAGTGTTAATAATGGTTTACCTAAGGTGGCAACTAAAACTCACATCTGGGTGGATTGAGGCACCTGGAGAACCTAGTGTTGTCTGTTTGTATAAGGACCGCCACCCAGGCTCAAAGGGATCATAAGATTATTCATGCTAGAAACTTCCGTGTGCAGCCACAAGCTATTATGGGCTCTAGCATAGTTGAGTAGGTTACAGGATCTCTTGAAGAGGTGGGCTAGCAGATGTAGGGGAAAGTAGGTGTACCGGTCCATCCAGAGTAAAGAGTGATTGTTCCTGAAAGACTGTGTCTCGGTCATCCGTTTCTCAAACATTGTGCAGTGCGAGAATCAAGCGGAGGCGATCGAGTCTTGTGGGGAAAAGTGCGCAAACCTCTGCAGAGTGTACAAACTAATCATGGTTAGCCGTGTCCCCGGTTATGGACAACTCGAGTATCTAGTACCTGGATTATCATTTGAATCTCATCACCATGTTACTTTTAACTAATTTTGTTGGGTTAATGGTGACACTTAATTGGGATTGAGTTGGAGGTACCTTCTCAATGCAACCACCATGATAGTTAAATAAAATTTATTCCTTTGAAGTAGGGAAAAATTGGCTTTTCGCAAAAATTGTAACCATAGAGCTTTCCACCAGCCATATATGCATGTAGTATAGCATTATTATTGTTCATTATTCTCTATGTGTTACATTGCCAGCATATTCCATGTGCTGACCCATTTTCGGGCTGCAATGTTGCATGTTGCAGACTTTTCAGACAACGAGTAAGGTGCCTTAGGTCGTGGTCTTATACTCAGTGATGCCGCTAGAGTTGATGGACTCACTTATCTTCCAAGTCTTCCGCTGTTATCGTTTTTAGATGGCCTTAAGCCATGTTTATCATACTTAATCTCTTTGGAGATATTCGATGTAATAAGTGTGTGATTGCTACTCTGTTATAAATCCTCCATTTGTACTGTGCGTGTCAGCATTACTGATCCAGGGATGACACTGGTGCACAGCAGCATAGACCATTTGAGGTCTGGTCGCTACAATTTCCCCCTCCGGGAGGGAAGTTCCCCCGGCAGAATCGCTCCGCCGGAGGGCAAAAGTGCTCCTAACCAAGTTCTGCCTCGAGACGGCGGCGCTCCATCCCGAAAGTCTTCTCCTTCTTTTTTTCTAGGTCAAAATGACCTATATACCAGAAGATGGGCACCGGAGGTGGTCCTGGGTGAGCACAACCCACCAGGGCGCGCCTGGGCTCCCTGACACGCCTAGGCTCCCTGGCGCGCCCAGGTGGGTCGTGCCCACCTGGTGCGCCCCCTCTGGTAGTTATTTGCTCCAATATTCCTTAAATATTCCATAAATATTCTCCGTGAAGTTTCAGCTTATTTCGAGTTGTGCAGAATAGGTAGACTGACGTAGCTTTTCTTGGTCCAGATTTCCAGCTGCCGGAATTCTCCCTCTTTTGTGTATACCTTGAATATTATGAGAGAAAAGGCATTAGAGTTAATCCAAAAAGCATTATTAAGGGTAAAAATATCATAAATAACAATAAGAAAACATGATGCAAAATGGACGTATCAGACCCGGCTCACATGGGCTTGCTGGTTTCGGCGGTGGCGGCACAAATTCTGGGTATCATGGACAAGGCAACCAGGGTGGTTATAATCAACAGTCTTGTCAAGGTAACCAGCAGCATCAGTCAGGATACCAGAGCAACCCAAAGCAGCTTAACAGTGATCAGTATCATGTCTTCACCATGAGTCTCTGCAAGTGAGATCAGAAGGTTCATAAACGCGCTGTCAGTGCAATTGAGTCAACGACACCTCAATATTTGCGGTGGTCAGAACATCCAATCACATGGAGTAGAGAGGATCACCCACCCCGGGTTGAGAATCGGGGTCACCTAGCATTGGTGGTAGCCCCTCAGGTTGGGGGTTACAAGTTCACTAAAGTGCTCATGGATGGTGGCAGTAGTATCAATATCCTTTATTATGATACTTTCTGCATAATGAATTTAACAGATAAAGAGCTTAAGCCGTCTTCTACAGTTTTTCATGGTGTGGTCCTTGGTAAGGCGGCATACCCAGTAGGGAAGGTTACCCTGAAAGTTGCTTATTTCGAGATGTTGTGGTTTGAAATGGTTAAAATAAAGAGCCCTTATCATGCCTTGTTTGGGCGGCCGGCTTGCTCCAATTTTATGGAACGACCTTGTTATGTTTATTTGCAGCTTAAAATGCCAGGGCGTAAGGGCACAATTACAGTCCATGGCAATAGAAGAATTGTATTGGAATGTGAGGAAGGAGATGCTGCATAAGCTGAGTTGGCTTGTGCCACGGAGGAGCTCAAGTTCTATAAAGATAATGTTGACCCGACTAATATGACCCCTTTGAAGAAGCTGACTACTGAGCAAGACCCTTTGTTGAATTTTAAATCGGCTGATGATACCAAGCAGGTTGACTTTGTCCCTGGCGACTCATCTCAGCAGTTCACCATTAGTGCTAACATGGACCCGAAACAGGAAGGAACGCTCATCGAGTTCATCCATGGGAATCGGGACATCTTTGCATGGAAGCCTTTAGACATGCTAGGTGTACCGAGAGAACTCGTTGAGCACACCCTCAATATTGATCCTAAGTTTAAGCCGGTGAAACAGTTCCTTCGCCGATTTAATGAAGAGCGACGTAAGGCTATTGGAGAAGAGGTGGCCCGGCTCTTGGTAGCCGGGTTCATCGTTGAAGTTTTTCACCCTGAGTGGTTGGCTAACCCGGTGCTGGTACTTAAGAGAAATGGCACTTGACGTATGTGTGTGGATTATACAGACCTCAATAAGGCTTGTCCAGCTGATCTTTTTGCTCTTCCCCGTATTGATCAGATTAAGATGACAGTTAAAGACCAAGAGAAGATGACATTTATTACACCTTTTGGGGCTTTTTGCTATGTGTCTATGCATTTTGGGCTCAAGAGTGCCCAGGCGGCTTATCAACGTTGTGTCCAGAATTGTTTGCATGAGCAGATTGGGCGCAATGTTCATGCTTATGTGGATGATATTGTTGTCTAGTCCAGGAAGAAGGAGACTCTGTTGGATGATTTGAAAGAGACCTTTGATAATCTCAGGGTCTATAAAATGATGCTTAACCCGACCAAGTGTGTTTTTGGTGTGCCGGCAGGCAAGCTCTTGGGTTTCCTGGTCTCAGAGAGAGGTATTGAAGCTAACCCGGAGAAAATTAAGGCTATCACTTCATTGGCTAAGCCGGCGTGTGTCAATGACGTTCAACGCTTGGCGGGTCGTATTGTAGCGCTAAGCCGGTTCATAAGCCGCCTGGGAGAGAAGGCAATTCCTTTATACCAGATGACGAAGAAAATAGACCATTTTGTCTAGAGTGAAGCTGCAAATGAGGCGTTTGAGGCACTAAAAAAGCAGTTAGCTGAGCCGCCCGTCCTTGCGGCTCCCATTGAGAAAGAGCCCTTGCTTTTATATGTGGTGGCTAAAAGTAGGGCTGTCAGTGTTGCAATTGTGGTGGATCGCAAGGAGAAGGGTAAAGAGTACTAACAATGCGGTTGAATATGAGTCTCTACTCCTTGGCCTTCAGATGGTGAAGGAGATGAATTTAAGCTGGGTCAGGTGATTTGGCAACTCAGATTTGGTGGCTCAGCAAGTGTCAGGCACTTGGGATTCCAAAGACCCGCTCATGGCGGCTTATCACCGGGCGGTTGAGAATATTGCTGGTCACTTTAAAGGTTATCAGGTGGAGCACCTTGATCAAAGGAAGAATGAGGCGGCTGATGCTTTGAGCCGGCTTGGGTCTCAACGTAACCGGTACCCCCTAATGTGTTTCTTGATGTATTGCATAATCCTTCAGTCAAGTTGCCATCAGAAGAGGATCTGGCTAATCCTGACCCAGAGGCGCAGTTGGTAGCGGCTCTCCATGCTATTCCCGATTGGACACCTCCTTACTTGGCTTATATGACCCGGGGCGAGTTACCTGAGGAAGAAACATTGGCCAGACAGATAACCCGGCGATCTAAGTCCATGACAATTGTTAATGGCGAGTTACACCGATGCAGCGGCGTTGTGTTTCTCCTGAAGAGGGCTGTGAGATTTTAAGAGAGATCCATGAAGGTGATTGTTATCATCACGCCAACTCTAAATCTCTAGCGGCTAAAGCTTTTCGTCATGGATTTTTTTGTTGCCGGCTAATGCTGATGCAGAGGATCTTGTCTGTAAATGTGATGGTTGTCAAAAAATTTCTCGACGGGCTCATGTGCCGCCTCAAGAATTGAGGATGATTCCAATTACTTGGCCATTTGTACTGTGGGGGCTTGATATGGTTGGACCCTTGAAAAGGTCTAATGATAAGAAAACCCACCTCTTGGTGGCGGTTGACAAATTTACCAAGTGGGTTGAAGCAGAGCCGGTGAGGAAGTGTGATGCAGCAACATCAGTTCAGTTTGTTAAAAAATTGATCTTCCGTTTTGTTTACCCTCATAGTATCATAACTGAGAATGGCACTAATCTGTCTAAAGGTGCTATGAGAGAATTCTGTCAACAGGAGCATTTTCGTCTTGATGTTTCTTCTGTGACTCATCCGCAGTCCAATGGTCAAGCTGAGAGGGCACATCAAAAAATCTTGAGAGGTATCAAGCCCCGGCTTATGGTTCCTTTGCAGCGAACGCCGGGTTGTTGGGTTGAGGAGTTACCTTTAGTACTTTGGAGTATCAACACCACCCCGACAGATCAACAAGCTATACGCCTTTCTTCATGGTTTATGGGGCAGAGGCGGTTCTTCCAAGCGATATCCGTCATGACTCGCCTCATGTGGCGGCTTATGTTGAAGCTGATAATGAAATAGCACGTCAAAACACACTCGATGCTTTGGATGAGGAGCGAGATCTGGCGGCGGATCGTTCGGCGATATATCAACAAGATCTGCATCGCTATCATAGCCGCAGAGTTAAGACCCAGACGTTTCAAGAAGGCGACTTGGTGCTCCGGCTCATCCAAGATCTGATAGATATGCACAAGTTATCCCCACCTTGGGAAGGACCCTTTGTGGTCAGCAAGAACCTGAACAACGGGTCGTATTACCTCATTGATGTACGTGAGCACAAGGATTCTCGCAAGTCGGAGGAGGAGACCCACCGTCCGTGGAATATCGCACATCTTCAGCCATACTATACTTGAGCCGCCAACTCTTACCTTTTGACATACTCTTGTCACTGTATATACATTTTATGGTCAATATAATAGTCGGCATCCCCGAAGTACGGGGCCTCTGTCGTTTCATTTCTGAGTATCTCGGCCTTTATTGATTGATCATAAGGTCACTTGGGGGCTTCCAACTGCTTGGTTTACCTTTCGTACCCTCTTGGACGGCTTGAATGCCACTTCTTATAGGTTTTTTCCTGCCTGTTTGCAGTTGACTACTCCACTGATGACCCGCCAAACTCTTAACAGTCAACCTTTTTAAAGACCCTGCACTTGTTAGGGTTCAAATGGCGGCTTGTGTCATGTGAGTGCCGGCTTATAGTGAGCTAGGTAAAACCACAGCTGTTGTGGCGTTGAAAGCAATCATGTGGCCTAAGCGTCAAACGGCTGTTGCTGCCTTTAAAGCAATAATGAGGCCTAAGTGCCAAACGGCTGTTGCGTCCTTGAAAGCAATCATGTGGCCTGAGTGCCAAACGGTCGTTGCTGCCTTTAAAGCAATAATGTGGCCTAAGTGCCAGACGACTGTTGCGGCCTTGAAAGCAAACATAAGGCCTGAGTGCCAAACGGCTGTTGCGGCCTTGGCAACAAATATGCGGCTTGTAAGCCACCCTTTTTTAGCCATGCCTTAAAAGTTGGCCTAGTAAATTTTTGGAATTTGCATATTTTCTGTTTGGATTTTATGTTGAGATCCTTGAGTCACCTGGTTTTGGGTTATGACAATTATGGTTGAATATTTTAGGTAATAACCGCCCTGGTTTTGATTATAAGTCACCACTAGGTGGTGGCTGATATTTGAATATTTTTGGGTTATAACCTGTCCTCGTATTAGACGTTGAGTCGCTAGATAATTTTGACTTAACAAAATTACAGTAATGATTTGTTAGTCATGAAACGCTACTATTATTTGCGATTGTCACCCGCCCTAGTTTTTGACGTTAAGTCGCCAGGATATGTGTTTAACTTCTTTTGGCAGGATATGCAGAGTTTTACACACAAGTGAGAAGCCCGCTATGGCTCGTCTGAATAATTAAATCAAGCCTATCATAAAAGATTCAACCTGGTGTTTCAAAAGTTAACATGAATGATGGCCTGGCAAGGCGGGTCATTGTTGCAAAAGGCTTCTCTATTACAAGGCTGTCATAAGCCCATAAAGTTTGGAGCCAAGTGTTTTTCGGGAGAGGAATTCTTATGCTCTGGCCTGAGAGCCGTCTGGGTTGTCTTCACTTTTCTTCTTGACGAGTTGATGACTCCGGGTCATCCCGCTCCGGCTCTTCTTCATCAATCATCTTGAGGTCAGTCGTGGTCCAATCGATGACGGTTAAAGCTTCAAAGGTGGCTTCATCATTGAGAATAACAGAAGGATGGACTTCAGGAGCAAAGATGTGCTTACACCGAGGAGGAATGAGATTGGCAACGTTGTGGGCCGGCAACTTAATCTTCTGATTGTTGTAGTCGTAAGCCGCTGTGTAGTTGTTCAAATTTAATTCTTACACAAGCTTACAAGCCATAGGTTGCATCTCTCGAACGCAACAATTGATCTCCTTCTCTTCAAAAGGCAACTGATCATCTTTAAGTTCCGGGTAGCCGGTGGCTATCTCTTCTGGGTCAAGCTCTGATGCCAGGCTTTGGCCCGACCGAGTGCAAGGATGGCTCCAGCTCGGGCGGCTGATAGGTTTTGTTCATCAATCTGGCCTGGGATAGTTGATAAGTGATCCAGAACAGAATTGATCTGACTTGGAGGTTTTCTGTTGCCCCCCAAAGGGCACAAGACTGCGTAGGGTGCCGCTGTACAGCTGTACAGTCAAAGAGTAAATTGCTTTCAGCTTCACAATCATGTCTTGGCCAAGGTTGGCACTCCTGGCGCCTATTAGAAACAAGAGTCGCTGTAGGGTTAGACTTTTTTATCCACATAAGAGATGCGAAGGGGGATTTAAAAAGTAGATTGACATGTTATAGTTACCAACGATGGCGGCTGTCATTTGAATAATATGTTGCTTTAAACCGGATAACTCTTCAGTCACCAGCTTAAGAGCAGCCTCAGCATCTTCGACCCTTTTCGCTAGCACGGCCTTCTCAGTCTCCCAGCCGGCTCTCTCCATGTCAAAATCTGTTTTCAACTTTTAAGTTGATTCCAGTGAGGCCTTCAATTCTGACTTGGCCTTCGCGGTTTCTGCTTGCTGGATCTTGATGTTTTTCTTTAAGTTGCCCACTTGCGACTGTTGCATACTCAATTCTGCCTACAATACAATGATGAAGTGATCATTATACAGCAAGCATTAATTATTGGTGCTGATATACCGTTAAAGTCCCAAGCACACCACAAGTACTCTACTTGGCACTTGGGGGCTAATGTAGGTCGTTTTAAAGTATTAAATGACCCAGCTCAAATTGCCAGTTTAAGCTGGCCCTTGGGGGCTACATGTTTGGATTTTGAAAGTGATTCAAAGTCCCGGCTCAAATTGTCAGTTTAAGCTGGCCCTTGGGGGCTACATGTTTGGATTATGAAAGTGATTCTAAGTCCCGTCTCAAATTGTCAGTTTAAGCCGGCCCTTGGGGGCTACATGCTTGGATTTTGAAAGTGATTCTAAGTCCCGGCTCAAATTGTCAGTTTAAGCCCGCCCTTGGGGGCTACATGTTTGGATTTTTTAAAGTTGTTCTACAGCCCCGGCTCAACATGTCAGTTTAATTCGGCCCTTGAGGCTACTGATTTGGACCTTAACAAGATAAATTGGCCCTGAGAGGCTACATTTTGAAGATTATTATTAAGTCTACAACATACTTAATTTTTCCTATCCTCTAGAATTGGCAGCTATATGAATATATATGGAACAGGGTTAGTAATGTACCTCGTAACGTTCGTTCATGAGGTTTACTAGGCCGACCTACACTTCTCGGCTAGTGAAGGCGGCTCAGATAGCCTGCATGAATATCGCTTGCAGTGAGGGCGACATAGCTTTCCACATCCAGCATCAATTGGCCTTTGTCTTCAACTGGCAGTTCATTTTTTGCACTATGTTTGGCCAAGACAGAAGGATTCCCCGTCTCTGTATAGCCAGTGCCAGTGATGATGACATCTTCGGCGATCCTGTCAGAAGGGATCTCTTCAGCTGGCTTTGGAGAGATAGGCAACTTAGGATTCAGCGAGTCATGACCACCCACCGGGTTAACTTCTACATCCATTTGCTCTGGAAGGATGGCATCAACTGATGGTGGCGGGTCATCCATGGGTTCTTCTGGATCTTCCGTCTGGGCTTCAGAGATGTCGGTATGTTGCTTCTCTGGCTCAACAGATTTAGGATCTTTTGAAGACCCGCCATGCTTCTGTTTCTTCTTAGCCTTTGCCACTCCTCTGCAACAAAGATATAAAAACATGTAAATAAGGCAGTGATAGGTCACTGATAGACGAATAGAAGTACATTCCCTTGGGAAACCTTGAAGATGGACATCTGGGTGCCAGAAGAGTTGCCGGACGATGCAGGGGTCTTTTGGTAATTTGAGTTAGAAGAAGTGAGAGGCTGACGTAAGAAGCCAGCTAAGGGATAACGAGAATCTTAATCATGCAGCACCTCGTGTTGATGTTTGCGAGGAACAGGAGAATTTGGCAAGCCGGAAATAAGGTCCTGAGAGCTGCCACTCCGGGTTGGGTGTCTTGCTTGATGTTTCTTCAAAAGAAAGTTGGGATCTAGGTAAGCAAGAGGATGAGAAAATTTCACCTTCCGGATGACCCGCCAAGGTTTTTGTCTAGCCAAAGGTTTTGAGTCGGAGGAGACAGGGAATACCTCTGTTACATTAGCTTGACTTCTTTTTGCGTCACCCTGAGAAAAGTCGGCATCAATAAGTTGAATGAAAAGACGACCAAGGTAGTCAAGTTCTACCTCTGACTCATCATCAAGCTTGAGCATATCTTCAACGATGGATTTTTTGGGACGGCCCGGGCCTCTGGCTGATATTTTTGGCTTCTTGGCCAGAGCGGCAGCGGGCAATTTCTTCTTCCAAAAAGAAGAGTTGGCCTAAAAACACAAATGACAATAAGAAGATGGGCGGTTTATGAGAAAGTGATAATGAGTTAAAAAGACTTAAAATACTTACACTGGGAGCAGGATTGAGAGCACAGAAAGGGTTCAGCCTCATTTTACTACAGTTTTCAAGGGTCTCCCCGAGCAATGACTTGGTCATTTCATTGATCAACTGGTCTTCAAGACGAGTTTGGTTATACTGCCATGGGTCTTTTACATCACAGGTGTATTCGCAAATGAAGTCGGGACAGTGGCTCAAAGGCAAGATTCTCCAAGCGACCCAGCATCGGACCAGGTCAATTCCAGTAAGGCCATTGCCAAATGAAGTCCTTATCCCTGAAAAGGTAGGCGCATACTTGGCTCGCTCTGCAGCTGTGATCCAGTCTGGGAGTGGATGACATGGGCTGAGCCGGCAAGTGCGGAAACCCGGCAGAGGATTTTCACTAGCTGGTGAGGTATTTTGGCAATAGAACCAGGTTTGATTCCAGTCCTTGGGGTGGCTGGGTAGTGTAGCTACAGGGAAGACGACGTCCCTCTGCCTCTGGATTGAAATTCCGCCAAGTTCAAAGCTAGGCCCGTCTGTCATCTCAGTCTAGCAGTTCAAATAATAATATTCTCTGAATAAATCAACGCCGGGCTCGTCTTGAAGGTACACCTCACAAAAAACTTGGAAGTTGCATATATTAGAAACGGAGTTGGGGCCGATATCTTGGGGTTGTAGCTTGTAGAAGTTCAGAACATCCCTGAAGAATTTTGTCCCGGGTGGTGAGAAACTGCGGAGGAGACGATCTGCAAAGACTATGACCTCGCCCTCCTTAGGTTGAGGCGGAACTTCGGGCCCTGGAACCCGCTAGTGGATGATATCCTTGGACGGTAAAACACCTATATCAATATATCCCTTGAGAGATTGTTCAGTCAAGACAGAAGCAACCCAATCGCAAGAGGTCTTAGCCATTTTTGACAGTGGAAGCCTGAGAATAAAATGTGGCGGGTTAATATGGTGATAAAGAGCCGCCCGGTGATTGCAAAATTCATGTTTAAATCGGTCTTTCCTTGGGGATTTACAAGATCATGATTAAGTTAAACCGACCAAACGTGGCCGGCGGGACATGCGAAGGTCTAGATTTTTGAACAAATTATGCATTATGATTAAACCGGCTAAGTCCTGGCGGGTTACATGGATTGTTATTTAAGCCACCCAGGTAATGAATGGCGGGTCAGTACACTATCAAGTCAAGGCAGTTGAGATTTTGCTAAGTATGAGGTAAACAAGTTCCGCAGGTTTGCAGCTATATTTGCGGATCTACAACAGTTCAAAAAACAGAGACAAATGTCTAAACCTAAAATGTTGTGGAAGAACTATTGTGTTGAAGGATGAATCTCAAAGGGACAGGATGAATTTATGATGAGAAACAAATGTTGAAACTACTACTGCATGACTTCAGTGTCACATTTGGATTCAACTAAGCAATATGGTGGATGAACTACAAGCGGGCACGACGAACACCAATGAACACCGATGAATTGGGAAACCTAATGCAGATTGAAAGCAAGGAGAGGCGAGTACCTGGCGATGCTGATGGATAGTGGAAGGGTGCCGTGGTTCTTTGGTTTGTTCAGGTCGGTGTAGTGGCCAGGTTGGTGCTGCTCGTGAAGGTTGACAGCGGCGGTAGAGCTCGTGCTGCGGTAGTTGGTGCGAGGAAGACGAAGAAATGAGAGGGACGGGGGTAAAAGTGAAAAAGGACCCCCGTGCCTATATATAAGGGGTAAGGTGAACAGTAAAATGGCAGGCATGAAAATCGAGGAGGCAGAATCATTATCTTAGCAACAGAGGCGCCTCGATTCTTGGGATGGTTGATTAATGCAAAGATCCATTGTGCTGTCATAGGATTTTTTCTGAGATTAATGATGTGATGTCACCTTTCATCTTGGCAGGTCAAGAAAGTTTGTTAGGTTAAATATTGAAATATTTGAGAGGTTCGCTGACCAAAGTATGAAGATTGACATGAACAGGTTCAAATCAATCTGGGGCCTAATGTTGGGGATATAATCCCGCGCTGTGACCCTGTGACGCCGGATAATTAAGCTACAGTAATCCCATGTTAATGGTGCCATGTCGTCGTGTTAGTATTGCTAAACCTCACTTTGATCCAAACCGAGTTCACTTTCGAATTCAAATTAAAGTCCAAAATTCAAATTTCTCAAACATGCAAAATAAAATGTTCAATGTGTGGCAAATATTCCATAACTAATTATGGTGGTCGGCCAACATTTTTGCAAAGTGTTTAAATTCCCTAAACTAACTAAAATACTGGCTAAAACAATTATATAAATGCTTTTTACATCTAAAAAAATATACTAAAATATTTTTTATTTGAACGTCAAATTTTTTGTGCCAGTGGTATATCTAGTAACGCTAATTTGGGTGTTGTTTAGATATTTTCTTAAACAAAATAAAAGAAACTAAATAGAAAACAATAAACAAAAATAAATTAATTAATGAGAAGAAAAGGCTCCGGCCTTTTCCTTGGGCCAAGACCACTTGGTCCAGCCCAGCTCCCCCGCACCAGGTCCTCCCCTCCCGTGTTCCTCGGGCGCACTCGACCGCGCCCGCGGTCGCCGCCGCACCCTCTCGTCGGCAGCGCTGGGAGAGGATAAGGCCTCCAGCGCCCCCGCCCCCTCGATTCCCTCTCCCGTTCTCATCCACTTCGCCTCCCAGATCCATCTTCTCTCCCTCTCTCTCTCTCTATCTATCTCTCTCTCGCTCCCCACCCCAACCAAGCACTGCCGTTGCCATGGCCGTGATGTAGCCGCGGACACGGCCCTTCCCGCGCCTTACCAGCACATCCACAAGACGCGACGTCATCCTCTACCTCGCCTACGACCACCGCTTCGAGCCCGAGGCTTCTGCATCGGCAGATCGGCGTCGTCATCTTCCTCTACGGCCGCTGGCGATCCTCGACGATTTCGGCACCGCTAGACCTTCCCCGAGCCTGCTGTGCACATCTGTAGGCTCACTGTGAGCCCTTCCTCTTTCCCTTCTCTCGCTGCGCTCGCACCCGTCCCCTAGCCCCTGCTGCCATGTTCGCCGGAGCTCGGATCCGCCGTGTTGCACGCTGTCGTCACCGTCGTCCTTGCCACGCCCCGCTGGACTCACGGTCGTGCTCAGAGGAGCCCCCTGGTGCCGGCCATGCCTTTAACTCGGCCCGGTGCACCGTAGTCGTCACCCTCGCTATGGCCGAGCCCTCCGCCGCGTGTGCTTGTCGCCGGCCATCTTTCGGTGACCAAATGGCCACTTGCAGCCTCCCATCGCCCTGAGCCGCCCCTTCCCCGCACCGCACCGCCGCCCCGCTGCTCCCCGCTACCCCGGCGCTACTGCTCCATACCATCGCCCCGCCTCCCTCTGCCCTGCTGCTACCGCCCTCGCACCGCGTGCACCAGCCCCCTGCCTCTGCTCTCGCCCCGCACATCGCGCTCGGCCTACCGCCGACTGACCCTCGACCGCCCCCCCACGCGCGCGACCCTGCTGCCGCTGCTCCGTCCTGGTTGCACGCCTGCGCGTCGCGAGCGCCGCGCGCACCGTCGCCCTGGTCGCGCCCCAGTTAAACACAGGGTTTAGGGTTTTGCGTGGGTAGTTGACATCCAGCCTCACGTCTCAATATATAAATGATCGCAATTACAATTACATACGTATACGAATACGTGTACAAGGACAATACACTAGACCCTACTTTACATGCCCCCTCAATCTGAACTACATACAAGATTCAAATTGGTTCTAAAATGGTCTAGCATCTGTCTAGTAGATGGTTTAGTAAATACATCCGCTAACTGATCATCTGTAGAAATAAACCTGACTTCCAATTCGCAAGCAGCTACTCGTTCCCTCACAAAATGGAAATCAATCTCAATGTGTTTGGTCCGAGCATGAAACATTGGATTCGCCGTCAGGTAAGTTGCCCCTAAGTTATCACACAACAATATAGGGGTGCGCTGCCGTGGGACTCCAAGTTCTGTGAGAACTGAGTCTATCCAAATGGCTTCAGCTGCGCCATTGGCCAATGCCTTATACTCTACCTCGGTGCTTGATCTCGAGACTGTGGGTTGCTTCTTCGAGCTCCAAGATACAAGGTTAGGTCCAACAAATATAGCAAAACCACCAGTGGAGCGCCTATCATCAACACAGCCTGCCCAGTAAGCATCGGTGAATATACTCACTCCAGTAAATCTGGACTTACGAATCCGTAGTCCCATGTCTAGCGTACCTTTGACATATCTCAGAATATGCTTGACTGCTTCCCAATGATCCTCCGTTGGCTGAGACAGGAACTGACACACTTTGTTCACTGCGAAGGAGATATCAGGACGAGTGAGGGTCAAATACTGAAGTGCTCCAACCATCCTGCGATACTGAAAGGAGTCATCTCTACCCAGTAGTGCACCACTATGACGTGAGAGACTCTCGGAAGTAGCAAGCGGAGTGGAAGTCGCCTTGCAGTTCTCCATGTTGACGTGATGAGGAAGATCCAAAGCATACTTTTTCTGCGTCAAGGTCATGCCCCCTGAATGAAAGGACGCTTCCAAACCAAGAAAGTACTCGAGGCGACCCAAATCTTTGATGGGAAAGCTAGCAGACAACGACTGCACAAGACGATCCACCACGGGGGGGGGGGGGGGTAGAGCCAGCAATCACAATATCATCAAGGTACACCAGCATGTATATTTGTATTTTACCCTGGGAGAAGATGAACAGAGATGCATCTGATCTGGAGGCAACAAAACCGAGCTGCGAAAGGCGCTGACTCAAACGAGCATACCAGGCATGAGGCGACTGCTTTAGACCATAAATAGACCGCTAAAGTTTGCAGACATGAGAGGGATAAGTGGCATCCTCGAACCCAGGTGGCTGCTGCATGTACACATCTTCGGCCAAGAACCCATGTAAAAAGGCATTGCTCACATCAATCTGTCGGAGGCTCCAACCACGAGACACAGCAAGAGACAGAACCAAGCAAACCGTGGCAGGCTTCACCACCGGGCTAAAAGTATCTCCGTAGTCAATCCCATGCTGTTGAGTGAAACTGTGAGCAACAAGACGAGCTTTGTGTTTATCAACAGACCCATCCGGACGAGGCTTGGTTTTGAAAATCCACTTGCAGCTCACAATATTAACACCAGGTGGCCGAGGCACCAACACCCAGGTGTTAGTGTGACGGAAAGCAGCAAACTCCTCGGACATGGTGGCACGCCAGGCAGGTTCACCCAGAGCATCATGATGGGAAACCGGCGCGGCGAAGAAGGCACGGCGGCAAGAGTCATACCGAACCGTGCCATCAGTGTAAGACTTCTCCTTGCGCGTATGATCACGATGGCGTGTAACCATAGCATGCGCCAGAGCTGCATCGCCGGTAGGAGAAGACGACGATGACGAGGGCTCGGCCGAGGGTGTCACGGCTAAGGGGACCTCATCAAGGGGCAACCCGGGCCGAGAGATGATGGTGTGCTGGACCGACACAGGTGAGGGTGGCGGCCCGGGCGACGGACCGGGCAAGGGTGGCGACCTAGCTGTGCCCGGCGAGGGTGGCGACCCAGCCGTGCCCGGCGAGGGTGGCGACCTAGCCGCGTGCGCCATCGGGCGCCACGCCAGCCTCGGGCGGCGGGACATGCACGTCGGGCGCATCAGGAGGCGTCGGAGCAGCAACATGTACCTGGGGGGGACTCAAAGCAATATCACCTGCAAAAGACAAGTTAGGTGACAAATTGGACAGGTCATATTTACGCACATGGACATCCGGAACTGATTCATCGGAGGGAAAAGTGAGTGCATGTTCAAGAGAAGCAGGATCAACCGAAACGCCGGGTTGAGAGTAAGGGAACACAGTCTCGTCGAAAACAACATCACGAGAGATGTATATCCGACCAGAGGTACGGTCAAGACACTTATAGCCCTTATGCAAAGGACTATAGCCAAGGAAAACACACATCTTGGACCGAAACTCAAGCTTGTGAGCATTGTACTTGCGGAGACTAGGCCAGCAAGCACACCCAAAAATCCGAAGGGAGGAGTAGTTGGGCTGAACATGAAACAGACGGAACAGAGGTGTGTCCTTGTTGAGAACCGGAGTGGGCATACGGTTGATGAGGTAACATGCCGTAAGGAAAGCCTCATCCCAAAACTGAAGTGGAAGAGAGGAGTGCGCTAGCAAGGCAAGACCGGTCTCGACCAAATGTCGGTGTTTGCGCTCGGCAATACCGTTCTGCTGAGAGGTATGTGGACATGACACTCGGTGAGAGATGCCCGTGCCTTGAAAGTAGGGATGGAGTTTGTGGTATTCACCACCCCAGTCAGACTGAGCGGCCTTGATTTTATAATCCAGAAGGCGTTCGACATGAGCCTGAAAGTTGTAGAAAACTTGCTCAACATCAGACTTGTGTTTAAGCAAATAAATCCAGGTGAAGCGCGTGTAGTCATCAATAAAACTAACATAATACTTGTACCCTCCCGACGAAGCAAGAGCGGGACCCCAAACATCTGAATGTATTAATTCAAGAGGTACAGTAGTGATATGAAACGAAGTAGAATAAGGGAGTTAATGACTCTTAGCATGCTGATAGGCATCACAAACTAACGATGAATTATTTGAACTAGAACACGGAAGGTCATGACTCCGAACAATGGAAGTGACCACATTATTTGTAGGATGACCAAGAAGTTGATGCCATTGCGACGACGAAACTCGAACACCGGAGGACGCACGGCGAGACGATGAAGATGACGCACGAGCGAAGGGTACCGGATAGACCCCCCCCCTAACTTCTACCGTGAAGGATGACGCGCCTGGTTGCTTTGTCCTTAACAAGGAAAAAACGACGGTGAAATTCAACAAAGACGTCATTATCACAAAGAAGACGATAAACAGAGAGAAGATGTTGGCTGATGTGTGGAACATGAAGGATGTTACGCAGTTGAAGAGATGAACCGGGTAAACGCGAATGACCAATGTGTGAAATAGACAAACCTGCACCATTGGCCACCTGAACCCGATCCTTGCCGTCATAGCGCTCGTGAACCTGGAGGTGCTCAAGATCATTGGTCAAGTGATCCGTAGCCCCGGTATCCAGCACCCAAGGGAAGTCGACGGTGTTGGTGGAGGCCAAGTTTGCGGTGCAGGAGTTGTGATCCTGATCATAGCGCTTGCGGCAGTCGTCGGCTTCATGGCCCCAGTTCTTGCAAAATTGGCACCGGGGACGCCAGCGGTTGCGACGCCCACCTCCTCCGCCGTTGTTGTTGCCGGCGTTGCCCCCTCCACCTTGCCGGCCATTGCCGGCATAACCAGCGTTGCGGTCACGGCCGCCGGTGTTGCCGCCATTACCGCCCTGGCGGTTCTGCCCTGGCTGGCCATGTCCATCAGCCGGGCGCTCCCCACCATGGGAGGGATAGGGATCGGAGAAGGGCGCGCGTCCGCCCGCGCCGTACGAACCCGAACGGGTCACGGCGTTCGCGGAGGGAGACCACCCCTCCACCGCACTCTGTTGTGCCTACAGCGCCTCGAAGGACAGAACCAATGAGTAAAAACTGGAGTAGGGCATGGGTGCGTTACTCACGCCCAAGGACGCGGCGATGGAGTTGTAGGCGGAGCCGAGGCCGGTGAGGATGTGATCGATAAGCTCATCATCGCGGATCGGAGAGCCGGCGGCGGCCATAGTGTCGGCCAGGGCCTTCATCTTGTGCATGTATTCCGCGGCAGACATATCGTCCTTCCTCAGCGACTGAAGTTGCCGCCGGATGTGGCGGACATTGGCGCGGCTCTAGGCGCCGAACATGGTGGCGACGGCTGTCCATACCGCATGCGCCGACTCGCAGCCAATGAGTGGGCATGCAATATCCTCATCCATGGAGGTGAGAAGAAGCCCCTTGACGCGCTGATCTTGAACCCACCATTGGTGGTACTCCGGGTTGGTGATGGTGGTAGCAGCGTCGCCGGTGCCGACAACGAGTGTTTTGGACGGTGCCGCCTTGGTGCCATCGAGGTGTCCGTGGAGGTTGGCACCGGCAAGAACGGTGCTAGTGATCCCCCCCAGAGCATGAAGTTGTGACGACCGAGGCGGACGGAGATCGTCGGGACAGCAAGCGTGGCGGGGATCGAGGCGACGGGGGAAGAGACGATGGCGCTGGCGGTTTGGGCAACGGACATAGCAGCGGACGACATTGCAGCGGCGGCGCGGATGGGACAGCACGCGGCGGCAGCGGAGCAAGATGCGGCGGCGGCGCGGAAGATGGCTCGCGCGGCGGCAGCAAACGGAAGCAGTGGCAGCGATCGGAAGCGGCGATCTCGTACGGGCAAAGCTAGCTAGCTAGCTAGCAAGCAGCTGGATGGTTCCTAAGCGTAGCTAGCTAGCAGCGGCGGCGACGCGGAAGCTAGCTAGCAAGCAGCGGCGGCGACGCGGAAGATGGGATCGGGCGGCGGCGGCCCGACCTGGCTGATACCAAGTTAACACAGGGTTTAGGGTTTTGCGTGGGTGGTTGACATCCAGCCTCACGTCTCAATATATAGATGATCACAATTACAATTACATACGTATACGAATACGTGTACAAGGACAATACACTAGACCCTACTTTACAGCCCCTGCATCGCTGCACGTGTGCGCGGACGTGCCTGCCGCTACTAGTGCTGCTGCTCACCGCTTACGCCGCCGCGCTGCTTTGCCGCTCTACGTGCTGTTGTTGCCGCCTACTGCTGCTTGCTACCACGGCTCTGCTGCTGCATCCTACTGATGGCCGCTGACGCTGATGCTAGCTACTGCCGCTGCTATTTTCTGCTAGTTGTTGCTGCTCGTAGTTGAGTTGCTGCTGCTAATTACTGTAGCTATGGTTAGCTTTACGAATATTACACTGAGTAACCCCCTGGGCAGCCCCTAAACAGCGGCAAGACAACAGTTAACAAGGCTAAAAAATATGGGAATATAGTACACTTGACAAGGCTCAAATGTATCCATTGGACTAAATCCATTTGATGCATGGATTAAATCCTAAGAAAATCACAAATTGCTACGTTCCGTTAACAGAAAAACAGAAAACAACAATGCTGCCGTAGCACTTTTCAAACAAAGATTTGAACAAGCAAATGGATGCTAACATAGCTGCACTTGGTACTGTCATGTACATCACAGAAAATTGATCAAGTTTGATATAAGACACTACTCCATAGGATGAATAGAACACTAGCTATAGCCTTTCGAAAACAGCTATATAATGTTCAAAACCGAGGGATTCTCAGACTTAAGCCAAATTTCAGTAAATCCTGAATATTGCTAAAACTTTGAAAAATCTTAGAAAATAATCTGTAACTCGGATGAAAAAGTTTTATACATGAAAGTTGCTCAGAATGACGAGACAAATCGGAATACAGTCTCCGTTCATCTGTCACAGGCCCCTAGCATGGCGAACATCAAACTTTTCCCCTCCGGTTTGTTTGTCCGAAAATGCCTAACTCCGGGAAAACTTCCCGGACGTTATCCCCCTTCGCCGGTATCGTGTAGCATCGCGTTAGAACACCCCTAGCGCTGCTTTTGACTTGTCATGCATAGTATTGCACTTGTTTGCTATGTATTTATTGTTTCTTCCCCCTCTTCTCTCCGATAGACCCTGAGACCGCTGTTGATGCCCCTGTGATCGAGTACGTCGACGACGACCCTTCTTCCCTTTTAGGGGAGCTTCCAGGCAAGCCCCCCCTTTGATCATCCCGATATCGCCCATTCCATTCCCTCATGCTTGCATTAGATTTTGCTACTATAATTGATTGCTCCTATTCTGATGCATAGCCTGCTTTTGTACCTGCTATTGTTACCTACCTGCTTATCCTAAACTGCTTAGTATAGGTTGGTTAGAGATCCATCAGTGACCACCACCTTGTCCTTGTTTCCCCTGCTTCATCATCGACGACTCGATCAACGTGATCGACGACCAGAGCCCGACACCTCACATCACATCACGCTCCTTTTTGTTGCTCGACTCTGCAGAGTTACCATCGAGTGCCGAGGGTGGAACCTCATACATCACTCCTGATGAGATCTCTGTAGTGTAGCTATTCGGTCGTGGTCAATAAGGGTGATTTCCTCCTTCACCATTCTGATACGGCTCTGACATGCAACACCTCAAGTGTGAACCTCGAGGGTGGTCCCTCTTACGTTCACCTTGATGATTACATTGAGTGGAATCCACCGGGGGTGATTCCTCGGGTTTTCCCATGAATGTCTAGACACGCAGTTACCTTGACTTTAGTTGAGACCGTTGTGAAAGCCGGGCGAGCCCGGAGAGCACCCATGAGATGTGACGATGGCGGCTGGCTGTTTAGCGGTATCACCCAGGAGGGGTGATACCGCCAACACCACCACGCAAGAATAGTTATGGGCCTCGACGTCGTGGTATTAGCCGAAGGTTTGTCAGCCGTCCAGTTCAGCATTGTGGCACGGCCTGGTCGATGCCCCAGTGGCGGTGGCCTGTATCGCCCTGCGCAACGATCCGGAGTGCAACGGGCGATGGGCCCAGACCCCGGAGTGCTTAGGACGTAGACCGGCGGGGACCTCTCTGCTGAGCCTGGGTAGCGCTACGACGTGTTGATCTTCCAAGGCCGGGCATTGACCCCAGAAAGGTGTGTCCGGCCAGAGTGATCGAGCGTGTTGGGTAACGTGCTGCACCCCTGCAGGGAAGACATATATTCGAATACCGTGTCTATGGTAATGGACGTTCAGACTTGTATCCTGATCTTATACAACTAGAAATGGATACTTGATATGTGATGGATATGTGGCCCCGGGACTGCTTCCTCGCCGGGAGTCGAGGAAGGATCTCTGGGCATTAATTCTACAACATGCTTGTTATTTGAAAACTGCTATTCTTTACTCTTCTACATGCTGCAAGATGCTTGGAGTCGCTTGAAGATGCTAGTCTTCGATAGGCTAGGCCTTCCCCTCTATTCTGGCATTCTGTAGTTCAGTTCACAGATACAACCCTTCCATTTGATACCAATGCATACTTAGAATAGATCTGATGCTTGCGAGTACTTTGGATGAGTACTCACGGTTGCTTTGCTCCCCCTTTTCCCCCTTCTTTCTTCTTTCTGGTTGTTGCAACCAGATGGTGGATCCCAGGAGCCTACTACCCCGAGGGTGCCTACTACTACGTGGAGCCCGCCGATGACCAGGAGTAGTTAGGAGGTCCCAGGCAGGAGGCCTTGCCTCTTCGATCGTTGATGTTTGTGCTAGCCTTCTTAAGGCAAAACTTGTTTGACTTATGTCTCTACTCAGATATTGTTGCTTCCGCTGACTGTTGTGTATCGAGCTATGTATTCGAGCCCTCGAGGCCCCTGGCTTGTAATATGAAGCTTGTTTCATTTCCATTCGTGTCTAGAGTTGTGTTGTGATATCTTCCCGTGAGTCCCTGATCTTGATCGTACACATTTGCGTGTATGATTAGTGTACGGTCGAGTCGGTGGCACCACAAGTTGGTATTAGAGCCGACTGCCTGTAGGAACCCCCTTTCCAAATACTTGGCCGAAGTTGAGTCTAGTATTTTAAAAACATGTTTTACTAACATGGATGTGTGGCTTACGGGCCCACGTCGCCATTGGGTGGTATTAGGATCTTTTACTCCTCGACCTTTACTCTGGGACTCTGATCTCTCTTCTAGTCGGGTTAAATGATTTTGCAAAATCTAACATTAGGTTCTCGTGATCACATCCACCCGGAGGTTTGTATTACCCCTTTCTCGAATTGAGGGCCAAGATCTGCTTCACATTGTTCACCGACCGCAGGATCCTCTTATCAAGGGAACCCTGCGTCAGCAATTGTAAATCCCTCGCTTTAGTGGTTTTCTCCGACGTTGATGTAGCCTTTGCTATGTCCCATTGTTGAATCCCTCCATCGTGTGCATACGTGCCGCCTAGTATGTCTGCGATGTTTCTCTTATCTGAACTCTTATGAACAGCGTGTAATTGGATCCGCATATGTAGTTGTATGTCCTCAATGACTACTGCTTTGTACATACTGCGCCTTTGCTCATTGTTCAGGTTACCTCATGAATGACTCCTTACACTTGATCCACCCTTTGCTGAACTACCCCCTGTTGCAGTTAAGCAGGATGGTTTGACCCGCTGGTCGTGGCCGTCGTGGCAACAATTCACCACCACCCGGATACATGAGCCGAATGATACATCAGTTGAGCTGAATCGCCAGTTTATGGAAGGAGTCATGGCTCAGTTCCTGTGTCCCAATATGAATCAACAACATTGCGCGTCTCAACCCTGTCATCTACCGCAGCTCAACTCACCCTCTTGATGCTGATGATTGGCTCCTTGACATCACTTTCGAGTTGGATTCTGCTAATGTAGCCCCTACCAACTATGTCACCTTTGCGACATTCCACTTGAAAGTTCCCGCTGCTCAAATGGTGGGACAGCCACCGGCGTTCCTTACCTATTGGAACCACCATCACTTGGCCGAAATTCCAAGCTGCTTTTCGCGGGCTAATGTCGGACCACCATGGTTACTGACAACGTCCTCGTTGAAATTGAAGGGTTGGAATTGCATGTTTCTCCCCCCATTGTTTTGAAGTCGTCCAGTATTAACCTCATTCTGGGAATGGAAGGGTTGAAAACACATACCCCTTCTATTGTTTGCGCCACTAAAACTATCAAACTACTACGTCCTTCAAATGAGATTGTGAGCTACCCTGCTCATCTTGTTCGAAATGCCGAAGCACGGATTTATTCCTTGAACGCGTAAATGCTTCCCCTGTTGTGAGAATTGAAAAATGCTCCAGTCGCTTCTATATTCCAAGGTGTCTTTGCAAAAGAACTACCCAATCCATGGCCATGAACTTGCTGCAAGTTAAATTTGCACTAAAGTTGTGGCGGCATTTCCTTTTGGTACTAGTTGCGAGATCTTCACCGATCATCAAAGTTTGGAGTATTTGTTTACTCGGCTAGGTCCGGATCTTCGTCAACGATGTATGGAAACACTTACATGCTATGACTATGGTCATCGTTATACCCCTGGCAAGGCTAATGTCATGGCCGATGTCGTGAGTCGCAAGTTTTATTGCAATAACCCCATGGCTTATAAAGCTCAAACCTGCATGATGATCTCTATTACCGAGAGCATCCGATCTGCGTTCTCGTTCAAGCGGAACGTCGTACCCGTCTGAGAGCTATCAAATTATTAAAGTCTATTGGTCAAATCATTCTAACGATGAAGCCACTTGGGATCTCGAGGATCGTCTTCCTGATGAATACCTCGTTTTCTTTCCTTATACCTCCTAAAATCTCGGGACAAGATTTCTTGTAGTGGACGAGAATTGTGACGCCCGGACAATTAAGCTATAGTAATCCCATGTTAATGGTGCCATGTCATCGCGTTACTGTTGCTAAACCTCACTTTGATCCAAACCGAGTTCACTTTCGAATTCAAATTAAACTCCAAAATTCAAATTTCTCAAACATGCAAAATAAAATGTTCAATGTGTGGAATATATTCCATAACTAATTATGGTGGTCGGCCAACATTTTTGCAAAGTGTTTAAATGCCCTAAACTAACTAAAACACTGGCTAAAACAATTATATAAATGCTTTTTACATTAAAAAAAATACTAAACTATTTTTTATTTGAACGTCAAACTTTTTGTGGCAGTGGTATATCTAGTAACGCTAATTTGGGTGTTGTTTAGATATTTTCTTAAACAAAATAAAAAGAAACTAAATAGAAAACAATAAACAGAAATAAATAAATTAATGAGAAGAAAAGGCCCCGGACTTTTCCTTGGGCCAAGACCACCTGGTCCAGCCCAGCTCCCCCGCACCAGGTCCTCCCCACCCCTATTCCTCGGGCGCACCCGACCGCGCCCGCGGTCGCCGCCGCACCCTCTCGTCGGCAGCGCCGGGAGAGGATAAGGCCTCCGGCGCCCCCGCCTCCTCGATTCCCTCTCCCGTTCTCATCCACTTCGCCTCCCAGATCCATCTTCCCTCTCTCTCTCTCTCTCTCTCTCTCGCTCCCCACCCCAACCAAGCACTACCGTTGCCATGGCCGTGATGTAGCCGCGGACATGGCCCTTCCTGGGCCTTACCAGCACATCCACAAGACGCGACATCATCCTCTACCTCGCCTACGACCACCGCTTCGAGCCCGATTCTTCTACATCAGCAGATCGGCGTCGTCTTCTTCCTCTACGGCCACCGGCGATCCTCGACGATTTCGGCGCCGCCAGACCTTCCCCGAGCCCGCTATGCACATCTGCATGCTCACTTTGAGCCCTTCTCTCTTTTCCTTCTCTCGTTGCACTCGCACTCATCCCCTAGCCCCTGCTACCATGTTCGCCGGAGTTCGGATCCGCCATGCTGCACGCTGTCGTCGCCGTCGTCGTTGCCATGCCCCGCTGGGCTCACGGTCATGCTCAGGGGAGCCCCTGGTGTAGGCCGTGCCTTTAACTCGGCCCGGTGCACCGTAGTCATCACCCCCGCTATGGCCGAGCCCTCTGCCGTGTGCACTCGTCGCCGGCCATCTTTCGGTGACCAAATGGCCACTTGCAGCCTCCCATCGCCCTGAGCCGCCCCTTCCCCGCACCGCGCCGCGGCCCCGCTGCTCCACGCTACCCCGGCGCTATTACTCCATATCGTCGCTCCGCCTCCCTCTGCCCTGCTGCTGCCGCCCTCGCACTGCGCGCACCGGCCCCCGCCTCTGCTCTCGCCCCGTGCATCGCGCTCGGCCTACCGCCGGCTGAGCCCCGACCCCGCCTGCGCGAACCTGCTGCCGCTGCTCCGTCGTGGTTGCACGCCTGCGCGTCGCGAGCGCCGCGCCCACCGTCGCCGTGGTCGCGCCCCTGCATCGCTGCGCGTGTGCGCGGACGTGCCTGCCGCTGTTAGTGCTGCTGGTCATCGCCTACGCCGCCGCGCTGCTCTGCTGCTCTACGTGCTGCTGTCGCCGCCTACTGCTGCTTGCTACCACGGCTCTGCTGCTGCATCCTACTGATGGCCGCTGACGCTGGTGCTAGCTACTGCCGCTGCTATTTTCTGCTAGTTGCTGCTGCTCGTAGCTGCATTGCTGTTGCTAATTACTATAGCTATGGTTAGCTTTATGAATATTACAGTGGGTAACCCCTGGGCAACCCCTAAACAGCGGCAAGACAACAGTTAACAAGGCTAAAAAATATGGGAATGTAGTACACTTGACAAGGCTCAAATGTGTCCATTGGACTAAATCCATTTGATGCATCAATTAAATCCTAAGAAAATCACAAATTGCTACGTTTTGTTAACAGAAAAACAGAAAACAGCAATGCTGCCATAGCACTTTTCAAACAAAGATTTGAGCAAGCAATTGGATGCTAACATAGCTGCACTTGGTACTGTCATGTAGATCACAGAAAATTGATCAAGTTTGATATAAGACACTACTCCATAGGATGAATACAACACTAGCTATAGCCTTTCAAAAACAGCTAAATAATGTTCAAAACCGAGGGATTCTCAGACTTAGCCAAATTTCATTAACTCCTGAATATTGCTAAAACTTTGAAAAATCTTAGAAAATAATCCGTAACTCGGAAGAAAAAGTTTTATACATAAAAGTTTCTCAGAATGACGAGACGAATCGGAATACACTCTCCGTTCATCTGTCACATGGCCCTAGCATGGCGAACATTGAACTTTTCCCCTCCGGTTCGTCTGTCCGAAAATGCCTAATTCCGGGAAAACTTTTCGGATGTTATCCCCCTTCGCCGGTAACGTGTAGCATCGCGTTAGAACACTCCTAGCGCTGCTTTTGACTTGTCATGCATAGTATTGCACTTGTTTGCTATGTATTTATTGTTTCTTCCCCCTCTTCTCTCCGATAGACCACGGGACTGCTGGTGATGCCCCTATGATCGACTACGTCGACGATGACCCTTCTTCCCTTTCAGGGGAGCTTCCAGGCAAGCCCCCCTTTGATCATCCCGATATCGCCCATTCCATTTTATCATGCTTGCATTAGATTTTGCTACTGTAATTGATTGCTCCTATTCTGATGCATAGCCTGCTTTTGTACCTGCTATTGTTACCTACTTGCTTATCCTAAACTGCTTAGTATAGGTTGGTTAGAGATCCATCAGTGACCACCACCTTGTCCTTGTTGCCCCTGCTTCACCATCATGACTCGATCAACGTGATCGACGACCAGAGCCTGACACCTGACATCACATCACGCCCCTTTTTGTTGCTCGACTCTGCAGAGTTACCATCGAGTGCCGAGGGTGGAACCTCATACATCACTCCTGATGAGATCTCTGTAGTGTAGCTATTCGGTCGTGGTCAACGAGGGTGATTTCCTCCTTCACCATTCCGATATGGCTCTGACGTGCAACACCTCAAGTGTGAACCTCAAGGGTGGTCCCTCTTATGTTCACCTTGATGATTACATTGAGTGGAATCCGCCGGGGGTGATTCCTCGGGTTTTCCCCTTGATGTCTGGACACACAGTTACCTTGACTCTACTTGAGACCGTTGTGAAAGCCGGGCGGGCCCGGAGAGCACCCGTGCGATGTGACGGTGGCGGCTGGCTGTTTAGCGGTATCACCCAGGAGGGGTGATAGCTCCAGACTTGTCCCGACATGGTGCAATGGGCGATGGGCGATGGGCCCAGACCCCGGGGTGCTTAGGATATAGACCGGAGGGGACCTCTCTGCTGAGCCTAGGTAGGGCTACGACGTGTTGATCTTCCGAGGCCGGGCATTGACCCCAGAAAGGTGTGTCCGGCCAGAGTGATCGAGCGTGTTGGGTAACGTGGTGCACCCCTGCAGGGAAGACATATATTTGAATACCGTGTCCACGGTAATGGACATTTAGACTTGTATCTTGATCTTATACAATTAGAAATGGATACTTGATATGTGATGGATATGTGGCCCCGGGATTGCTTCCTCGCAGGGAGTCGAGGAAGGATCTCTGGGCATTAATTCTACAACATGCTTGTTAATTATAAACTGCTATTCTTTACTCTTCTACATGCTACAAGATGCTTGGAGTCCCTTGAAGATGCTAGTCTTCGATAGGCTAGGCCTTCCCCTCTATTCTGGCATTCTGCAGTTCAGTCCACATATACAACCCTTCCATTTGATACCAATGCATACTTAGAATAGATCTAATGCTTGCGAGTACTTTGGATGAGTACTCACGGTTGCTTTGCTCCCCCTTTTCCCCCTTCTTTCTTCTTTCTGGTTGTTGCAACTAGATGGTGGATCCCAGGAGCCAGATGCCACCCCAGTCGACTACTACTACTACCCCGAGGGTGCCTACTACTACGTGGAGCCCGCCGATGACCAGGAGTAGTTAGGAGGTCCCAGGCAGGAGGCCTTGCCTCTTCGATCGTTGATGTGTGTGCTAGCCTTCTTGAGGCAAAACTTGTTTAACTTTTGTCTGTACTCAGATATTGTTGCTTCCACTGACTCTTGTGTATCGAGGTATGTATTCGAGCCCTCGAGGCCCCTGGCTTGTAATATGAAGCTTGTTTTATTTCCATTCGTGTCTAGAGTTGTGTTGTGATATCTTCCCGTGAGTCCCTGATCTTGATCGTACACATTTGCGTGTATGATTAGTGTACGGTCGAATCGGGGGCGTCACAGACCCGCCCAGGAAGGCCCGGGTTACACAGCGGGCGACTTATAGCAAGGGGTCCAAGAAGGCCCAAGAAGACAAGACGTGAAGACGACGGTTCATAAACATGCTTATTGGAGGCCCAGGACTTAGAGGCGACTCAAGACCCGAAGGTGTGAGCCGCCCGATGATGACTTGCTCTGTAAGGGAAGAGAATTAGAATCAGAGTCGGTTATGTTGTGTGACCCGACCTGAACTCTAGTAAACCGCCGAACCTCGACCTATGTATATAAGGGCGAGACCCGGCAGCGGGTTAACTCAGGAAACAATTGATCGATAGCTAGGTCAAGCGTATTCGTTCCCTTGTAATCGAAACTCAAGCAATACAACTAGAAGCAGGATGTAGGCCATTACCTCATTGCGAGGGGCCGAACCTGGGTAAATCCTTTGTTTCCTTTGTCCCGTTCAACCCCTTCGAGCTAACCTATGTTGCAATGGCTCCATACCTAAGTCCTTTCACTAGGGCATCTGCAGTGATAAAACAACGACAAGGCTCCTATGGTCGGTCGAGGCTCTGATCCCAACTTGTCACGCCCAATATGCGATCCTATCCGAGAGGAACTCGAAGGTCCCACCAAGGATAGAGCTACATATTCAAGACGTTATTGCAAGGTGGATATCAATACATCGTACCATTACATAATATATAGGGATACATACAAAGGCATACACTTGCCTCACCAATACATCAAACATCATACAGAAAGCAACATCCGTCTACGGATGAAACACAAACAAAAAAAACTCAAACAACATCCACCCCGCTAGCCCAGGCTGTCGACCAGGAACCCATCCCTCGATCGAAGAAAAAGCAGAAGAAGAACTCCAAAACAAGTAAACATTGCTCTCATGTCATGACATCGCATTACCTGTACCTGCATCTGTTGTTGTAGTAATCTGTGAGCCATGAGGACCCAGCAATCCCATTACCATGGGTATCAAGACTAGCAAAGCTTAGCGGGTATGGAATAGATAAGTGGTGAGGTTGCAACAAGCACTAAGCATTGTATGGTGGCTAACTTACGAGTACAAGAGTAAGAAGAGTAACTACGCATAACGGTCACAACTAGTATGATCAATGAGTGATCCTGAACTACTTACGAGCCAGACATAACCCCACCGTGTTCGTTTCTCGACTCACTCAAAAAGAGACGGTCACGGTTACACACATGGTTGGCGCATTTTATTTCGGGTCTGGTGTCAAGTTCTCTACAGCCGGATATTAAAAATTCCCATCTGCCACATATCCGCAGGCATGGCTTCCAAAAAGTTTAAACCCTGCAGGGGTGCCCCAACTTAGTCCATCACAAACTCTCACGATCAATGGAGGGAAATCCTCCTCCTGGAACAGCCCGATCAAGCTCAGAATCCCGGTTCACAAGACATTTTGACAATGGTAAAACAAGTACGGCAAGACCTCCCGACGTGCCGACACCCTGATAGTAGCTGCACGTATTTCGTCTTAGGCCACGATCGGATGGGACATGCTACGAGTAAAACCAGACCCCGAGTTTCCCCATGGTGGCCCTGCAGGCTGCCTGGTTTGGACTAACACCTTCAGCACTGCCCCCCAGTATTATGTTGAATAACGAACACCGGGTAGCACTAACTCCATATGCTTCAAATTTATTATCGTGTTTATTATTATGTTGGGCAAATGGTAAAACCAATGTTGGGCCTTGCTGGAGGAGTTTTATTCAAAGCGAACTGTCAAGGGGGGCTCATAAACCCCGACCGTGTTAGGAACGCAAAATCAAGGAACATAACACTGGTATGATAGAAACTAGGGCAGCATGAGTGGAACAAAACACCAGGGAAATGGCCGAGCCTTCCAACCATTTCCAGGTATATAGATGCATTAACTAAATAAGAGGTATTGTGATATCCCATGATATCCATGTCCCAACATGGAACAACCTGCACTGCACCTGCAACTAGCAACGCTATAAGAGGGGTTGAGCAAAGCGGTAACATAGCCAAACAATGGTTTGCTGGGATGGTGGAAAAGGTTTGAGGCTTATCATGGCAAGTTGGGAGGCTTGATAAACATGTGGTAGGTAACGCGACATAGTGATAGCATCGAGACAACTAACAAATCAAAGATAGTAGTGGTATCCAGGGTAATGATCATCTTTCCTGAAATCCTGCTCGGAAGAATATCGAGTCCATGACGTAGTCGAACCAACGTAGTCGAACGAATCCTCACAATCGCAACGGAACCGGAACTATCGAGAAGAGGCACAACTGCAAAGAAGCAAACAACTCGGTAAACAAACAACACATGAGCACGCATGATGCACAACCAAGTATGATGCATGACAAGATTAAATGTTGTTACTCATGGCAAGAGATGATGCATGCAAGAACTCCACATCAAAGCAAGTTTAAATGAGGCCGGAAACAACACATAACAATTCTGGAAAGTCCCGATATGTAAATTTCGAATTTGGTACTGTTCTGAACAAAACATTATGTTAAAGTTGTTAAACAGCAATTTAAAGTGCGCCATGATGATCTACACGCTTTTCTAATCAAGTTACATATAAAGTTCATTTAATTGGAGCTACAGTCTAAAGTATATGAGCAACACAACTTAAACATGGCATTAATGCAAATGCAAGCAAAACACAATCACAAACACTCCAAAACATGGATGCAATAAGGTAATATGAAACTACATGCAAATCTAAAAAAGTTTCATATAGGACATTGTGACAGCCTGGTTTTTGCTCTTTTTCTTTTTCTGCTTTTCTTTGCCATTTGATTTGAATTTGGGTTTTTGAATCAACTCAATTGGACAAAATCACTTGGGATGTCCTTGATTTTCACCCAAGTGACTCACCTCCCTCCCAAAACCATCACTTCCTCTCTCACATATCCCATAATGGCCATAGGAATATTTTTCATAACTGAAAATATTCATTTTATTCCCTGAAAACCACTGCAACAACATATGCTCCAAAGCAACCTTCATTTTTCCTGCCCACAAAAATCTGAGAAAATTCTCAAATATTCTTTGAACCTTGGCACACCTACCTGAGCAAAAATGTTGCATGGTCACTTGGAATATTTTTCTACAGAATATCATTTCTGTTCTGGACAGAAAATGAAGTTTCTACAGGAAGTGCATTTTTCTTTGATCAAATGAAGCTGAGATTTTTAGGGCTTCATTACCTTCCTAAGGAACCACTAACCACCAAAGATTAGCCCTAAACTCTTTCTAGATTTTTCTCAGTTAGCCTCATAAGTTTCTGTCTAGAAACTTGCCAGGAAGAAACCCACTCGCACAGCTCACCTGTGATCAACTCAAAGCATTAGCCCAATCCAAACCATCAAGGACTACACGCCAGACACGAATTAAATTCAATGCGTGGCATGATGCCAGAGTTCACGCGGTGACCGCGTTCATCCAAGCATGTTGGCATGCGTCCGACACACTCTGCGTCGCGCTCGAACCTCTGTTGAGCTCGTGCTCGCTTCCCAGCTGGCCGCGCCTTGCCAAACCTCGCCACAATCATCGTCCCGATGCCCTTAAGTCCCCTTGGAACTCGTTGACGGTAGAGCTCACCGCAGCAGGCACGGGCACGACGCGGCCAAGCACATAGTGCGCCTGTGCCACTGTGCTCGTCACCACCCGCGCTCCTGTGCTCGTCTCCGTCTTCCCATAGTCGCCGCATGAGCTGCGTCTTCTTCTCCCCCTCTCACTGACGCTTCTCGTCGCCAGGCGTCCCTTCCAGAGAACTCCGACGAAGCCCGAGCCCTTCTCCTCTCTCGCCTATAAATACGGCCATTCCCTGCCTCTCCAAGCATCACCACACACTCACACATCCCCCACGATGTCGTAGACAGCCGCAGCCCGGCCGGGCAAGCCTTTGGCCGCCGTCCGCGACCGGAGTTCGCCAGTGATCCCCGCTGTGGACCCCACCTATCCAGAGCCGCTCGAGCATGACCAACTTCTCCGGGGTGCTCCTGGTGATCCACTGATCGCGCTGGTGCAGTTGGAGCCCCTGGAAATGCCTTGCCTCGCAGGAATCATCTTCTTCGACGAGCTCCCTGCACCGACGCTTCTGGAGTCGACAACCGCGACCAACTCCGACCACCTCTAGCCACTTTCCGGGTACATACAGACTCGCCGTAGTCTTGCGCGTCCATTCCCCCTCCACGCCGGCCGCCGGCCTCGCCTCGCTGGAGAATCACCGAAGAACCACCGCCCCTCCTCTCTTTTCCTCCCCCCCTCTAAAACTGACCGTGGGGGCCCACTGTCAGCCTCTCAGTGAAGGAAATATGCCCTAGAGGCAATAATAAAGTTATTATTTATTTCCTTATTTCATGATAAATGTTTATTATTCATGCTAGAATTGTGTTAACCGGAAACATGATACATGTGTGAATACATAGACAAACAAAGTGTCACTAGTATGCCTCTACTTGACTAGCTCGTTGATCAAAGAGGGTTATGTTTCCTAGCCATAGACATGAGTTGCCATTTGATTAATGGGATCACATCATTAGGAGAATGATGTGATTGACTTGACCCATTCCGTTAGCTTAGCACACGATCGTTTAGTATTCTGCTATTGCTTTCTTCATGACTTATACATGTTCCTATGACTATGAGATTATGCAACTCCCGTTTACCGGAGGAACACTTTGTGTGCAACCAAACGTCACAACGTAACTGGGTGATTATAAAGGTACTCTACAGGTGTCTCCAAAGGTACTTGTTGGGTTGGCGTATTTCGAGATTAGGATTTGTCACTCCGATTGTCGGAGAGGTATCTCTGGGCCCACTCGGTAATGCACATCACTTAAGCCTTGCAAGCATTGCAACTAATGAGTTAGTTGCGGGATGATGTATTACGGAACAAGTAAAGAGACTTGCCGGTAACGAGATTGAACTAGGTATTGAGATACCGATGATCGAATCTCGGGCAAGTAACATACCGATGACAAAGGGAACAACGTATGTTGTTATGCGGTTTGACCGATAAAGATCTTCGTAGAATATGTAGGAGTCAATATGAGAATCGAGGTTTCGCTATTGGTTATTGGACGGATACGTGTCTCGGTCATGTCTACATAGTTCTCGAACACGTAGGGTCCGCACGCTTAAAGTTTTGATGACAGTTATATTATGAGTTTATATGTTTTGATGTGCCGAAGATAGTTCGGAGTCCCGGATGTGATCACGGACATGACGAGGAGTCTCGAAATGGTCGAGACACGAAGATTGATATATTGGACGACTATATTCAGACACCGGAATGGTTCCGGGGGTTATCGGATATATACCTGAGTACCGGAGGGTTACCGGAACCCCCCAGGGTTATTGGGCCTCATGGGCCCAATTGGTGGAAGAGGAGAGGCGGCCAAGGGGCAGCCGCACGCCCCTCCCCCCACAAGTCCGAATTGGACAAGGAGGGGGGGCGGCGCCCCCCCTTTCCTTTTCCCCTGTCTCTTCTTCCCTCTGCTCTCCTAATCCAACAAGGAAAAGGGAGGGAGTCCTACTCCCGGTGGGAGTAGGACTCCTCCTGGCGCGCCCCTCCTGGCCGGCCGCCTCTCCCCCCTTACTCCTCTATATACGGGGTAGGGGGCACCCTAGAGACACAACAATTGATCATTGATCTTTTAGCCGTGTGCGGTGCCCCCCTCCACCATAGTCCACCTCCATAATATCGTAGCGGTGCTTAGGCGAAGCCCTGCGTCGGTAGAACATCATCATCGTCACCACGCCGTCGTGCTGATGAAACTCTCCCTCAACACTTGGCTAGATCGGAGTTCGAGGGACGTCATCAGGCTGAACGTGTGCTGAACTCGGAGGTGTCGTGCGTTCGGTACTTGATTGGTTGGATCCTGAAGACGTACGACTACATCAACCGCGTTGTGCTAACGCTTCCGCTTTTGGTCTACGAGGGTACGTGGACAACACTCTCCCCGCTCGTTGCTATGCATCACCATGATCCTGTGTGTGCGTAGGAAATTTTTGAAATTAGTACGTTCCCCAACACTCAGCCGCGGTCAAAGCGGTATTAGTGGTGGCGCCCTGCGGAAATACGCTTTCGACGTCACCTCCCCCTGGTTTATATTTTTATTTGAATTTCATTCATATATTGACCAGAAGCTTTGACCAGCCATAACTTTTAAACATAAGTCCAAATGAATTGATTCTTTTTGCATTGTGTTTGTGTTGAAATACTCTAGCAGCACAAAAAAAGTTGAGATTTTTCTCTGCTGCCTAGAATATCTAGTGAATTACGGAATTGTTCTTGATATTTTCTTTTTGTTGTTTTAATTATTTTCAGAGGGAGAAGCTTGTCTTGGGGAGAACCAGGAGGAGTGTGAACCTCCTCTGAACTAAGGCAAGCCACACCAACATTTGCATGGTGTCATTTCAATATTTATGATTTTTCCAACTTAATATGAGTTATTTCATGCATTTTATTATTTAAATGAATATTTCTTATGCTAGTTGCTTTGCCATGGTTGAAATGCTTAGTTTACAGTAGAGTTTGAATGAATGGACTAGTATGAGGCAGTAGAAGTAGTTTTGATTGTGTGGTTATGATATGGTTATGATCGGTATTATTTTCACATATGAGGAATTGATTTTAATATGTTAATGTCATAACCAAAAATGATGAGTGTTAAAACCAGTGAAGTGAAATCAGTTAAGTTAAGTGATGACTAGTGCAAGTAGAAAACTTTGATGATGTTGACCTGTTTACTTTAAGTGATATGGGATGCATGTCAGATAGTTGCATGTTCATGGCATATTGTGACTCGAGTTATTTTCATTTCGAGTTAAACCTGATATTAATTCAACTTGAACATAATGTTGATCAAGTCATGGTGCCACCGAATCGAGTTTTTCCCAGTGCAACCACCTTTGCCTTTATGGGAAGGCCTTTATTCGGTCTGTTGTCATGCCTCTGGTCGGTACCTACAACGAGGGAAGGTTATGTGCGTGCGGTACCCTGGCCCGGTAAGCAGACATAACCTTGTGTGCTCGTTATTATTATGGTACCCTGTCCCCGTTTGGGACTGTTGATTTGTTTTGCCACGACGGTGGCCGTTGATGTCTTTGGTAGACATGGGGCCACCCATGACTGGGCCCAGAGGGGAGTCGGTCGGAGTGGCCGGGAGATTGTCATGGCAATGGGAGGGTTCTGTCGGAATTCCGCTGGTCCACTCGAATGGGAGTGCGAGGCCATGGATTCCGTGATGTGGGTACAGTGTACTAACCTCTGCAGAGTGTTTATTAAAGCTATCGATAGCTGCGTCCTCGGTTACAGACATAGCTCGTGAGTAAGTCACACCATGGATCAACATGATTAAGTAATCTTGCACACTAAATTTATATGCTTGGCACTTGTTAAGTGATGAGATTTGTGAGATCATGAAGATGGTGGTTGTGGGAACCAAAGTGTTGGTTTCATTTGTGATCCAGGCATGATCACCATTTTGGTTACGAGGTAACCCGACTGGTAAGAAAGTCCGAGGGACTCGGTGCACAAGTTTGGTTCACTGCATCAGTAGTTGATACATGTCCAACGTATCTATAATTTTTTATTGTTCCATGTTGTTTTACTATCAATCTTGGATGTTTTATAATCATTTTATAGTCATTTTATATCATTTTTTGGTACTAACCTATTGACATAGTGCCAAGTGCCAGTTGTTGTTTTTTCCATGTTTTTTACATCGCAGGAAATCAATATCAAACGGAGTACAAATGCCACGAAACTTCACGATGATTTTCTATGGGCCAAAAGAAGCAGATGGGCCCTGGTTGCACCTGGGGGGAGTCCCGAGGAGGGGACTACCCACCAGGGCGCGCTAGTAGGCCCTGGTGCACCCTGGTGGGTTGTGCCCACCTCGGGTAGCCCCGGACCGCCTCTTTGCTCTATAAATACCCCAAAAATACCAGAACCCTAGGGGAGTCGACGAAATATTCATCCAGCTGCCGCAGAGTCCAGAACCACCAGATCCAATCTAGACACCATCACGGAGGGGTTCACCACCTCCATTGGTGCCTCTCCGATGATGCGTGAGTAGTTCCTTGTAGACCTTCGGGTCTGTAGTTAGTAGCTAGATGGTTTTCTCCCTCTCTATCTCTCTCTCTCTCTCTCTCTTGCTGAATTCTCAATATAATGGCCTCTTGGAGATACATATGATGTAACTCCTTTGCGGTGTGTTCGTTGGGTTATGATCAGTCATATCTCTTTATATCCATGAAAGTTATTTGAGTTTCTTTGATCTCTTATATGCATGATCTCTTATAGCCTCGTATTTATTCTCCAATATTTGGGTTTTGTCTGGCCAACTTGATCTATTTATCTTGCAATGGGAAGAGGTGCCTGGTAGTGGGTTCGATCTTACAATGCTCGATCCCAGTGACAGAAAGGGAAACGACATGTATGTATCGTTGCTACTAAGGATAAAAATACGAGATCTATATCTACCGCCATATAGATAAATAGATCTTGTCTACATCATGTCATCGTTCTTATTGCATTACTCCATTTTTCCATGAACTTAATACACTAGATGCATATTGGATAGCGGTCGATGTGTGGAGTAATAGTAGTAGATGCAGGCAGGAGTCGGTCTACTAATCTTGGACGTTATGCCTATGTAATGATCATTGCCTGGATATCGTCATAATTATTTGAAGTTCTATCAATTGCCCAACAGTAATTTTTTTACCCACCATTTGCTATTTTTCTCGAGAGAAGCCACTAGTGAAACCTACGGCCCCCGGGTCTTCTTTCTTATATATTTGCCTTGCGATCTACTTTTCCTTTGCATTTTTATTCAGATCTATTAAACAAAACAATACAAAAATACCTTGCTGTGTTTTATCTTTATTTATTTTATTTGGCATTCGATTTATCAATCTACTACAATTTATCTCACATCCACTTGCCTATCTTGAGATCCCGTACCCCGGAAGGGATTGATAACCCCTTTAACTCGTCGGTTTGCGAGGTGTTGTTGTTTGTGTGCAGGTGCTGTTTACGTTGTGTTGCTTGGTTCTCCTACTGGTTCGATACATTGGTTTCATAACTGAGGGAAATACCTACCGTCGTTGTGCTACATCATCCCTCCCTCTCCAGGGAAGTACCGACGTAGTTCCAGCTACCATCAAGGAGAATTTCTGGCGCCGTTGCTGGGGAGGATCTTCAACATAACCAGGTTCCTAATCACAAATATCATCTCCTTGCAATTTACATTATTTGCCATTTGCCTCTCGTTTTATTCGCCCTCTTTTTCGTTTGCCCTTTTCTCGCCAGATCTCATGTTTGCTTATGTTGCCATGTGCCTTCTATTTGCTTGCATCTTTGCTTGCTGAAAATTTATTGATATGGATCCTCATCCACTTGCTAATCTTTTCAAAAGATCCAATTATGTTGAACCAGTTTCTAGTGATTTGAGTGCACTTGATTATCTCCATGAAGTTCTGCTTGAAATTCGTGAATCTGGAAATCGTGATGAAGTGTTAGATGAAAAAATTTATGAAGTGATTCATGATAACACCTTGAATGAAAAGCATGATTGCAATGAATTTAATATAAATTCTATCAATCTCAATTGTGTTAACAATATGCTAAACCCCAAGCTTGGGGGTGCTAATTTTTCTATGTCCACTACTTATTGCAATGATCATGATTGGGGTGATTTTTCTTATGATCTTGAAAATTTATTTAAACCTCATGATGAATATGTTTGCAATAATATTGAAAGTTGTAGCGACCCGACCTCAGACGGTCAAGTCTCTGTGTTCAGTGTCATCCCAGGATCGGTAATGCTGACACACAGTACTCGAAGGATTTATAACAGAGTAGCAATCACACACTTATTACATCGAATGTCTCAAAAGAGAACTTATTACAATAAATATGGCTTAAGGCCATCTAAATGCGATAACAGCGGAAGGCTTGGAAGATAAAGTGAGTCCATCAACTCCAACGGCATAGCTGAGTGCATGACAAACAACCTATCGCACCTTACTCCTCGTCTGAAAAGTCTGCAACATGATATGTTGCAGCCCGAAAACGGTTCAGCACATGGAATATGCTGGAAATATAACATAGTAGAGCAATGAACATATAAATGCTATCACTACATGCATATATGGCTGGTGGAGGCTCTATGGTTATAATGTTTTTGCGAAAAGCCAATTTTTCCCTACAACAAAGGAATATACTTTATTTAACTATCATGGTGGTTCAAGCATTGAGAATGGTACCCCCATCTCAATCCCAATTAAAAGTAATTATCAACCCAACAAATTAATATAGAGTGATGAGATCCATATGATAATCCAAGAACCAGATACTCAAGATGTCCATAACCGGGGACACGTCTAACCATGATTAGTTTGTACACTCTGCAGAGGTTTGCGCACTTTTCCCCACAAGAATCGATCTCCTCCGTTGGATTTCTCGCACTGCAAGGTGTTTGAGAAACAGATGACCGAGACACAGTCTTTCAGAAGCATTAACTCTAACCCCAGGTAGACAGTACCAACCTACATCCCCTACATCTGCTAGCCTACCACTGGAAGAGGTCATGCAACCTACTCAACTATGCTAGAGCCCATAATAGCTTGTGGCTGCACACGGAAGTTTCTAGCACGAATAACCTTATGATCCCTTTGAGCCTGGGTGGCGGACCATAGGAGGATCACACGGTATAACCCCGGGATCTCCTAGTACAACACTGGTATAAACCAGGTGCCCAAAACCAACAATCCACCCAGATGTGTATTAAAGTTGCCACCTTAGAATTGAACCATTAATTAAACACTCACATCTGTCATGGATACACTCAAACCCAATCCACGTCTACGAGCATAGCATAGCGATATAAGCATAACGTAGAAGTAACTCCCAAGGGTTTGATAATAAAACAGGTAATAGGTTCTACCTCATCAACTACTTCCCGATACCCACAAGTTAATCACATCCTAATCATGCAGTGTTTGAGGATTGGAAATAATGCATAAAAACTGGGTATGAAAAGTATGATCAATGTGTTACTTGCCTTGCTGACGATCTGCAAAACCTAGTGACTCGTAGTAGCACCCTTCGCACTCCAGGAATTATGTCGCAAACAAACAATAGCATAGATAAGCAATGAAGCAAAGATTCACGGGTAAAACTCAAATAAGAACACCTAACCAGAAAGTTCAACTGAAGAACTCCGGTTTTCAAAAAGAATCAAATCAAACGGAGCAACAAAACACAAACCACGAAAGAAACAAGATCCGATTACTAATCTGGACTAAAGTCAAATTTTACAGTACCAAAATCTTGTTCAAGTTGGTTAAACAGAAAGAGGGCTTCGAGACGAAGATCTAGGCGCTTGTTTCACCTGATTTGGATAAACGAGCGAAAAGATATACTAGATCGAAGATTAGAGCGGAAATCGCGATCGGAAATAATCGCGGAAAAACCCTGGAAAAAGAAAAAACTGACGAACAGACTAACAAACGAACGTTCGCAGTCTGCGACTAACCGACAAAGAACGCTCGTTAAAACGAACGTATGGACGAACGTCCGCTAAATAAATAAACCGACGGAAAACCGAACGAACCGATCTTAAAAAAACTAGTTATAGGGTTTTCTAAAAAACAAACGGTTTTCCCGAGAAAATCATACGGTGGCGGCTACCTCGGCGTCGGTGGGATCAGGGGCGGCGTGCGGCGTCTCCGGCGACGGCGGGCGGGGTCGGCAGCGGCGGGCGGCAGCACGGCGGGAGGCGGCGCGACGGCGGGGGGGCGCTGGCGGCGGCGGGCGGCGCTAGGGTTTCGGGCGGGGCTGGTGGCTTCGCGGGCTTGGTCCTCGCCTTATAAAGCCGGCCGGGCGGTGTCCTAGTCGGGCACGGCCCGTTAGGTTGGTGGTCTCTTTTTTTTTAAACCTCACGCGGAAAAACAAATAAAAGAAATACTAAACGGACTCCAAAAATCCTGAAATAAATTTTCACGGTCCTCTAATAATATTCTGGAGAAAGTGAACATTTATTTTGCCCTCTAATGCAATTTTGAAAAACGCATATTTTTTTCCTAATTCAAATAAATTGCAATAAAATCCAAATAAAATTTATTCATTTGATTTTAATATTTTTCATCCGATATTTCACTTATTTTTTTTGAGAAGTCATATTATCTCCTCTCATATATTTTAATATGAAATATTTTTGGAGAGAAAAATTATTAAAACCAAAATGATTCTTGCCTCAATATTTGATAAAATTCAAATTTGAAGAACGTGAAATCCCCAACTCTCTCCGTGGGTCCTTGAGTTGCTTAGGATTTCGAGGATCGCGAAACGAAATGCAATAGAATATGATATGCATGAATGACCTATGTATAACATTACAAATTGACAATTTGGGATGTTACAAACCTACCCCCCTTAAGATGAATCTCATCCTCGAGATTCGGGTTGGCTAGAAAATAGGTGTGGGTGGTCCTTGCGTAGATCATCCTCTCTTTCCCAGGTGGCTTCCTCCTTGGTATGGTGGCTCCACTGAACTTTGCAAAACTTGATAACCTTGCTGCGAGTAACTTGGCTGGCAAACTCGAGAATTTTGACAGGTTTCTCCTCATATGTCAAATCACTATCCAACTGAATTGCTTCCAGGGGCACTATATCTCTCAGAGGAATATCGGCCATCTCTGCATGGCACTTCTTCAACTGGGAAACATGAAACACATCATGAACTCCTGACAGTCCTCCAGGTAACTCCAACTTGTAGGCAACCTCTCCCATGCGTTCCAAAACACGATACGGTCCTACAAATCTTGGGGCTAACTTTCCCTTGACTCCAAAACGTTTAACTCCTCGCAGGGGTGACACTCGTAGATATGTTCTATCTCCGATTTCATAGGCTATCTCCTTGCGTTTTGAGTCTGCATAACTCTTCTGTCGGGATTGAGCTACCTTCAGTCTATCTCGAATCACCTTAACCTTCTCTTCAGACTCCTTAATCAAATCCGGTCCAAACAACTGGCGGTCTCCAACTTCATCCCACATCAATGGTGTTCGGCATCTTCTTCCATACAGGGCTTCGAACGGTGCCATCTTCAAACTGGCCTGGTAGCTGTTGTAGTATGAGAACTCTGTGTAGGGCAGGTTGTCATCCCAACTAGATCCATAATCTAGCGCACAAGCTCTCAACATGTCCTCTAGAATCTGAATGACTCTCTCAGTCTGTCCATCTGTCTATGGATGAAAAGCTATACTGAATTCTAGTCTGGTTCCCAAAGTTTGGTGCAGCTAGTGCCAAAACTTTGAAGTAAACTGTGTTCCTCTATCTGATACGATGGTCCTCGGAACTCCATGCAGACATACGATCTGGGTCATGTATATCTTGGCCAACTTCACACTTGTATAGGTGGCTTTCACTGGGATAAAGTGAGCTACTTTGGTCAAGCGGTCCACTACTACCTAGATAGAATCATATCTCGATCGGGTCCTGGGTAATCCGGTGATAAAATCCATGCCAAGTTTGTCCCACTTCCATTCGGGTATCGGCATAGGCTGCAGTAGTCCTGCTGGCTTCTGATGTTCTGCCTTCACTCTCTGACATACATCACATACGACTACATACTCGGCAATATCCTTCTT
This sequence comes from Aegilops tauschii subsp. strangulata, assembly GCF_002575655.3. Taxonomy (NCBI): domain Eukaryota; kingdom Viridiplantae; phylum Streptophyta; class Magnoliopsida; order Poales; family Poaceae; genus Aegilops; species Aegilops tauschii. The sequence continues at coordinate 212,478,595 of NC_053040.3, forward strand.
CATTCCGGTCCACCAGAAATGGTCCTTCAAATCCAAGTACATCTTGGTGTTTCTGGGGTCTATCGAGTATGGCGAGTCATGAGCTTCCTGAAGTATCAACTTCCTGATCTCTGCATTATTGGGCACATAAACAAGGTCCTCGAACCACAAGGTGTCGTGCTCGTCCTCACGAAAACCTTTAGCTTTTGCTTCACTCATCTTCTCCTTTATTTCAGCAATTTCTTTGTCATCCTTCTGAGCTTCTCTAATCTTTTCCAACAATGCTGACTGAACCTCCAATGCTGCAACAAAACCTCTAGGAACTATCTCCAAACGTAGCTCCCTGAGATCTTCTGCTAACTCCCTTGGCAATCCTCCTGTTACTACGGTATTGGCATAACCCTTCCGGCTCCAAGTGTCTACTGCGACATTGGCCTTGCCTGGATGATAGTGCAACTTCATATCATAATCCTTTATGAGTTCCAACCATCTCCTCTGCCTGAGGTTCAGCTCCTTCTGGGTAAAAATGCACTTCAAACTCTTGTGACCCGTGTACACATCACAACGGTTTCCAATAAGAAAATGTCTCCAGGTCTTGAGTCCATGCACTACGGCTGCTAACTCCAAATCATGCGTGGCATAATTCAACTCATGCGGTCGAAGTTGTCGTGAAGCATATGAAACAACTCTTCCGTCTTGCATAAGTACTCTTCCAAGTCCTAAGCGTGAGGCATCGCAATACACTTGGAAATCCTTGCGTATATGCGGCAGAATTAGCACTGGGGCGGTAGTCAAACGTTTTCTTCAACTCTTGGAAACTTGCTTCACATTCCTCTGTCCAACGGACTTGGTATCTTTCTTCAACAATGCCGTCATAGGCTTCACAATCTTGGAAAAATTCTCAATGAATCTCCGGTAGTATCCCGCTAGTCCCAGAGAACTGCGGATCCCTCCAACTGAGGTGGGTGCCAACCACTCAGTGACAGACTGAACCTTGGTGGGATCCACTGTTATACCCTCACCTGATATAACATGTCCAAGGAATCCAACTTCCTTCAACCAAAACTCACACTTGCTGAACTTGGTAGATAACTAATGTTGCTTGAGCTTCTCGAGAACTAAACACAAATGCTCCTTGTGTTCCTCTTCATTCTTCAAGTATACCAAAATATCATCAATAAACACCACCACAAACTTATCCAAGAACTCCATGAACACCTTGTTCATCATACTAATGCAATAGGCAGGGGCGTTAGTTAGTCCAAATGACATAACCGTATACTCATATAACTTGTACCTTGTGGTGAAAGCTATTTTTGGTATATCCTTTTCTTGAATCTTCAGCTGGTGATATCCTGATCGCAAATCAATCTTCGAATACACTTTAGCTCCTTGCAGCTGGTCAAACAAATCATTGATCATCGGCAGTGGGTACTTGTTCTCGATCGTCACTTCATTCAACGCACGATAATCAACAACCATTCTCAATGATCCATCCTTCTTCTCAACCAAGAGCACTGGGGCTCCCCATGGTGATGAACTTCGTCGGATGTAACCTTTCTCCAACAACTCCTTAATCTGCTTCTTGATCTCTTCCAGATCATTTGCGGGCATCCGGTACGGTCTCTTCGATATTGGCCCGATGCCTGACAATAGCTCTATCAAAAACTCTATATCTCGATCTAGCGGCATGCGTGGTAACTCCTCTGGAAATACATCAGGGTAATCCTTCACTACCGGCACTTCCTCCTGAACAACTCCTGAGAGAGAATTTACTTGAGTCCTCCTAGGCGCATGCCTGGATACATACTTGATCCTTTTTCCCTCCAGGGTGGCGAGTAGGATTGATCTGCTAGCACAGTCAATGTTTCCTCCATACTTCGATAACCAATCCATTCCTAGTATCACATCCAATCCTTGTGACTCCAAAATGACTAGGTTTGAGGGGAAAACATGGCTACCAATGGTTAAGGGTATCCGATCGCACCATCGGCTGGCCATATACTCTGCATCGTGTGAGCTCACTAGCAAGGGTGTCCTAAGGGCTAAGGTGGGTAACTTAAACTTGTCCACAAATCCCCTTGAAATGTATGAATGCGATGCACCGGTATCAAATAAAACAAGGGCGGGAAATGACTTAACCAAAAACTTACCGATAACTGCATCAGGCTGCTCTTCGACCTCCTCCACGTTCACGTGGTTCACTTGTCCCCTGTTGAAAGGGTAGGGCTTCTTCCCAGCGCTTCCGTTGCCATTTCCGTTCATCAATTCCGGACAATCATTGGTGTAGTGCCCAGTCTTCCTGCACTTGAAACAGGTAATGTGACTTTGGTCCTTCTTGGCGGGTGTGGCTGGGTTAGAGCGGTTCTGGCTACTGCTTGCTCCATTCCCGTTTCCATTCTTGGGGCCGCTATGCTTATGCGAACTACCTCCATTGTGAGTGTGGCCTCCATGGTTATGGGTCAATCCTCCCGAGTTCGGGGTGAAACGAGGCTTCTGCTGAGCTCCAGAATTGTACTTTCCTTGTGCATACTTCCTCTTGCGGCTCTCAATCTGCTGCTGCTTCCCTTCAATCATAAGAGCCTTGTCTACCAGCTCCTGGTAGTTGTTAAATGTTGCCACCATCAACTGCATGCTCATCTCATCATTAAGCCCTTCCATAAACTTCTCTTGCTTCGCGGCATCTGTGGCCACATCATCAGGGGCATAACGAGATAGCTTACTAAACTCATCTACGTACTGGGCCACAGTACGATTTCCTTGGCGCAAGTTGCGAAACTCACGCTTCTTCATGCTCCTAGCTCCAGTTGAAACATGGGCGGTGCGGAATGCTTGCTGAAACTGATCCCAAGTGATATTGGCTATAGGGAAAGTGGCTGTGTAATTCTCCCACCATGATGCTGCTGGTCCATCCAATTGGTGTGCGGCAAAACGCACCTTCTCAGCATCAGTGCAACCTACGGTGGTCAACTCTCTTCCAATCTTGCGTAACCAGTCGTCAGCAACTATTGGCTCGGTTCTACAGGAAAACACCGGCGGCTGCAACCTCAAAAAACGGGCTAAGTTGTCAACTGGAGGTGGTGGCGGTGGGTTGTTGTTGTTGTTGTTGCCTGGTTCTGAACTAGTATCTGCATCAAGGCATTCTACTGCTGGATCTACTAGGTGATCTCCGGTGTGAAGAAAAATCCGGTGTCACGTCTTGGAGGCATCTGATGGGTTTAGAGGGGAGAGATTAGAATAGAAACGAGGTCTAGGGAGAAAACACTACCCATATGCACATGATACAAACACAATCATACCACACCAATCAATTCAATCAAGGGCATACATTCGGTCTAAAACTATCGTTACAAAAGTGCTCGGACTACTACTATATACATGGGGCGGCATACTACTAATCATATGGTGGTCATCTAGAAATATTGATCGGTGGAAGACTCCATGATATCTGCTCCAGCTTCGTCTTCATAAGCATCATCACTATCGTCGGGGTCGGAGTCGGTGTCGTCGATGATGATGTAGTCTTCAGAACGAATTTCCTTGGGTTCGTCGTCTTCTCCTCCTGGCGCGGGGTCTCCCATGAAAACTCCTAGCTTACTTGTTAGATCATCATTCTTCTCCACAAGTATCGTCATTTCCTCTTCATATCCATCGCGTATAGACTTGAGTTCCTCTTCTAGCTCTGTGATCCTAGTCATCGCCTTCTTCAAATCTATCATGCCTGCGCACATCTGGTTCTCCTGGCGTCGAACATGCTGGTTTAACTCCTGGATGAAAGCTGCTATGGACCTGTCCCTCCTAGTGCTGACTATCTCCCATTGCTCATCTCGGAGCCCACATATTTGGTAGATAGTGTCCTTCAGCTCCTGTTTGTAGACTTCGCCGATGCGTCCCATGGCCATGTGAGCTGCCATGCTCTTTCCTAGACTCCAGGTTGGGGCATCAAAGGAAAACTCTATGGGCTCTGTAACTGGCGTGAATGTCCTTCCTGGAACTTGAACTCGAATCATCCAGCGCTCTTCTTCTAGTAAAGTGGCGGTGTAGGTCCCGGTGAAGCTTGGTATTCCGATGTTCAGGTACCTAGTGACTTCCTTCAGGTGTTGTCCAAAGGGTGTGTCTTCATCCAGTTGTGCAAACTTGTTCCTCGAGTCCACCATCCTAAAGAGTAGGAAATGGAGAGAAGCCAGAAATGAGTAGAGAAGAGTGACCTATGGCTCATCTTAGTGGTCGTGTCCTACATTCAGCGTGTGCTCTAATACCATCTTGTAGCGACCCGACCTCAGACGGTCAAGTCTCTGTGTTCAGTGTCACCCCTGGATCGGTAATGCTGACACACACACACAGTACTTGAAGGATGTATAACAGAGTAGCAATCACACACTTATTACATCGAATGTCTCAAAAGAGAACTTATTACAATAAATATGGCTTAAGGCCATATAAATGCGATAACAGTGGAAGGCTTGGAAGATAAAGTGAGTCCATCAACTCCAACGGCATAGCTGAGTGCATGACAAACGACCTATCGCACCTTACTCCTCGTCTGAAAAGTCTGCAACATGATATGTTGCAGCCCGAAAACGGATCAGCACATGGAACATGCTGGCAATATAACATAGTCGAGCAATGAACAGATAAATGCTATCACTACATGCATATATGGCTGGTGGAGGCTCTATGGTTATAATGTTTTTGCGGAAAGCCAATTTTTCCCTCAACAAAGGATTATACTTTGTTTAACTATCATGGTGGTTCAAGCATTGAGAATGGTACCCCCATCTCAATCCCAACTAAAAGTAATTATCAACCCAACAAATTAATTTAGAGTGATGAGATCCATATGATAATCCAAGAACCAGATACTCAAGATGTCCATAACAGGGGACACGACTAACCATTATTAGTTTGTACACTCTGCAGAGGTTTGCGCACTTTTCCCCACAAGACTCGATCTCCTCCGTTGGATTTCTCGCACTGCATGGTGTTTGAGAAACGGATGACCGAGACACAGTCTTTCAGAAGCATTAACTCTAACCCCGGGTAGACAGTACCAACCTACATCCCCTACATCTGCTAGCCTACCACCGGAAGAGGTCATGCAACCTACTCAACTATGCTAGAGCCCATAATAGCTTGTGGCTGCACACGAAAGTTTCTAGCATGAATAACCTTATGATCCCTTTGAGCCTGGGTGGCAGACCATAGGAGGATCACACGGTATAACCCCGGGATCTCCTAGGACAACACTGGTATAACCCCAGGTGCCCAAAACCAACAATCCACCCAGATGTGTATTAAAGTTGCCACCTTAGAATTGAACCATTAATTAAACAATCACATCTGTCATGGATACACTCAAACCCAATCCATGTCTACGAGCATAGCATAGCGATATAAGCATAACGTAGAAGTAACTCCCAAGGGTTTGATAATAAAACAGGTAATAGGTTCTACCTCATCAACTACTTCCCGATACCCACAAGTTAATCACATCCTAATCATGCAGTGTTTGAGGATTGGAACTAATGCATAAAAACTGGGTATGAAAAGTATGATCAATGTGTTACTTGCCTTGCTGACGATCTGCAAAACCTACTGACTCGTAGTAGCACGCTTCGCATCCGGGAATTCTATCGCAAACAAACAATAGCATACATAAGCAATCAAGCAAAGATGCATGCGTAAAACTCAAATAAGAAGACCTAACCAGAAAGTTCAACTAAAGAACTCCGGTTTGCAAAAAGAATCAAATCAAACTGAGCAACGAAACACAAACCACGAAAGAAACAAGATCCTATTACTAATCTGGACTAAAGTCAAATTTTACAATACCAAAATCTTGTTCAAGTTGATTAAAAAGAAATAGGGCTTCGAGACGAACATCTAGGCGCTTGTTTCACCTGATTTGGATAAACGAGCGAAAAGATATACTAGATCGAAGATTAGAGCAGAAATCGCCATCGGAAATAATCGCGGAAAAACCCTGGAAAAAGAAAAAACTGACGAACAGGCTAACGAACGAACGTTTGCTGTCTGCGACTAATCATGAACAACGTTCATTAAAACGAACGTACGGACGAACGTCCGCTAAATAATTAAACCGACGAAAAACCGAATGAACCGATCTATTTTAAAAAAAACTAGATCTAGGGTTTTCTAAAAAACCAACGGTTTTCCCAAGAAAACCGGACGGTGGCGGCGGCTACCTCGGTGTCGGCGGGATCGGGGGCGGCGGCTCCGGTTGCGGGGACTCCGGCGGCGGCGGGCGGCGGCGCGGCGGGAGGCGGCGGGCGGCGCTAGGGTTTTGGGCGGGGCTGGTGGCTTCGCGGGCCTCGGGCCTCGCCTTATAAAGCCGGCCGGGCGGTGTCCTAGTCGGGCACGGCCCGTTAGGTCGGTGCTCTCTTTAAAAAAAACCTGACATGGAAAAACAAATAAAAGAAATACTAAACCGACTCCAAAAATCCTGAAATAAATTTTCTCGGTCCTCTAATAATATTCCGGACAAAGTGAACATTTATTTTGGCCTCTAATGCTATTTTGAAAAACGCATATTTTTTTCCTAATTCAAATAACTTGCAATAAAATCCAAATAAAATTTATTCATTTGATTTTAATATTTTTCCTCTGATATTTCACTTATTTTTTTAGAGAAGTCATATTATCTCCTCTCATATATTTTAGTATGAAATATTTTCGGAGGGAAAAATTATTAAAACCAAAATGATCTTTGCCTGAATATTTGATAAAATTCAAATTTGAAGAAAGTGAAATCCCCAACTCTCTCCGTGGGTCCTTGAGTTGCTTAGGATTTCGAGGATCGCGAAACGAAATGCAATAGAATATGATATGCATGAATGACCTATGTATAACATTCCAAATTGAAAATTCGGGATGTTACAAAAGTGGCTTTGGAAGAGTGTCAACTTTAGGTGTTAAAGATCCCACTACTTTGGAGAATTACCAATTTTGTGATTTTTTTGATAAAAGTGGGTTTGGAGAGATCATAACTTCATTTGATGATAATCGCACTATTTTGGAAGAGTGTCAACTTTGCTTGCATGTGGATCATATTGTCACAGCCCTAGAATTTGTGTGTAACTAGTTGCATCAGCATCATGCATCTTGTTAAATTCAAGAAATAGGAATTGAGGGAATTTCAAAGCCTCAAAATCAATTAAGGGGACAAACCCTAAAAATGCATTCAATGTTTCCAAAATGGCCTTAAATAATGTTGGTTATATTTTGGCAAGGGTTTTGAGCCCAACCAAAAATGATGAACATTTTTATGGAATATTTCGGGCACTGAATTTAAATAACTATTGTATTTGAGTTTGAATTTATATTCATATATTTAGAATATAAATTCAAATACTTCTGATATCAATTATGTGCTTTTAGCAGGGTCCATACCTGTATCATATAATATTTTAGAAACTTTTTGGCATTGTTTGAATTTGTCTGAATTCAAAACAGTGGCAGAAAGAAATAAATAAAAAGAAAACAGAACAGAAAATAAAACAGAGCAGAAACCTCACCTGGCTTACCTGGCCCAGGAGAGAAGCCGTCCCAGCTGGCTGGCCTAGCCCAGCAGCCTCCCCTGTCGTCTTCCTCCTCTGCTAGGAGGACGAGGGCGTGTGCCCGACGCACGCACGCACACGCGCGCCACCTCCACTCTGCTTGCTTGCCCCCACGACGGCCTGGACGCCTCTGGCATCACCACGCACCCCCTGGCTTCTCCCTCTCTCTCCCCCCTCCTCTGACCCTCTCACTCGTACGCACCCGAGCGCGCCGTCACCGCCGCTCGTTGCCACCGTGACCACCGGCCACCCCTCTCTCCACCGTTGAGTCCGGGAGCTCCGATACGACCTCCCCTTCGTCCCCTATGAGCCATGCGTCGCCGGACGCCCTGAAGCCTCGTCATCGAGCTCTTCTTCTCTGCGCGGCTGCCGGAGATCGCCATCATCGTCCCGTCGCCTCCAAGCCTCCCCCGAGCCCACTGAGCCGCTCGTCTGACCCGCCGTGAGCTCCTCCTTTGTCCCCCTCTCTCCCCTTGCTCGATTGTGCCACGTAGTCATCGTTCCCATCGAGGCCGAGATTTCTCCGCCTCCGGTCATGTCGCCGCCGCGGACACAGCTGCTTCCGCTCGCATCCGAGCGCATCGTCGCTCTCACCGTGACCTCAAGAGCCTAACGCAGTCCTTAACTCGCCGTTTGGTGCACGGCAGTGTCGCCTGCTGCGACCCCGTAGCTCCGGCCGCCGCCATAGCTCGTCGACGGGCTTGTTTCCGGCCACCCTACGGCCAACCGTAGCCACCACTAGATGCGCGCGAGCACCAATAGCATGTAGGTGGTCTCCGCGCGTCCAGCAGCCGCTTGTAGTGCAAGTCCGGTGAGTTGCCGCCACGGTTCTGGTCCGCCGGCCTAACTCCGGCGACTGCCGACCTGGCACCGTGATTAGTGCTAATCCCCGCCAGCTAGACCACCCACATTCACTGACAGCGGGCCCTACCGTAGGGTCAAACCCCGTCAACTCTAGATTTGACCAGGATTAACCAATGGGTCACTGACAAGTGTGCCCCACTGGTCAGGTTCGACCTGTTTGACCCCGTTGACCTGCTGATGCAGTGATGACGCAGGGCTGATGTCATAACTAATTCTGGGGTTTTGAATAAATCGGAAATGATTTATTAATTCCAGAAAATGGTTTAAATTTGAAAAAATCACAGAAATTCAACCGTAGCTCAGATTGAAATAATTTATATATGAAAAATGATTAGAAAAATCCAATCTATCCATCTGTTCTAGTTTCATCCATGTTAAAGCAACTTAACCTTGCTGTTTATATCAAAACATGATAAAGCACTATTTAAATTCATAAGATGAGTTTGGGGTTGAACCTGTGGTTCAAAATGGCTCAAACCCATCTGGTTGTAGTTGCATTATCCCAACACACTCATTTTGCCATGTCATGTGCATGCATCATATTGTTGCATATCACCATGTATTGATTGTGTTACCGGTGTAATCTCCGTGGTAGGTTCTGCTCCCGAGGATATTCACGAGTATCCAGTTGAAGGGCAGTACCCCTCGACCACTCTGTCAGGCAAGCAAAACTCCCTTGTTCATTCCGATACAATCCCACTCTGTCACTCCTGCTCTCTTTTACTGCATTTGGACAACATCGATTCAACTGTTACATGCTGCGGTAGCTGAACCCCTTTTCCTCTGCATGACCTGTCATTGCCATAGTAAATAGATGAAACCCACTAGCAGGAGTAGGAGTTGTTTGTGCCCTGATGTGCCTACACATTCATGCTTGTTTGTCATGCCTGCTACTGCTTAGAGTTGAGTCAGGTCTGATTCATCGGGAATGAATTGGAATGGTGATGAACATGTCCTACTGTGTGAACACGATTTGGTAAAGGTAGCGGTGAGAGGCCATGTAGGAGTACATGGTGGGTTGTCTCATTGAAACCGTCCTTAGGAACTGAGTTTTGTGTTTGTGATCCATGAACAGCTACTACCACGCGTTGGGCCCGAAACCAATGGACCCTCTCGACTCATTAACCGCCTTGATCTCTGTCCAGGAGTTGCAACTAGTTTCTGGTGTTTGTAGGAGATGTGTTGGAGGCCGTGCATAGTGCTGACCCTAGGGGTGGGCTATGATGCAGTAGATACACCGTGGCACGGTGTACCGGGCGCCCGTTTGGTGTCTTGGGAACCCTGCACACATCGTTTGGGGCTGTGAGCGAAACCCCGGCCAGATCTCCTCGTGGATGGAACCTGAATAGGCGATAAACCTGGACTAGAGACTTGTGTGGTTAGTCAGGTCGTGGCCAACTCCCTCGCCAGGCTTCCGCTTGAAGGTTGCCGAGATACACGACGTGTACATGGTGGTAAGTGGCGAGAGCGTGTGTGAAGAAGTACACCCCTGCAGGGTTATAAATGATCTATTCGAATAGCCGTGTCCGCGGTAAAGGACTTCTTGGTTGCCTGTACAGTTCATAGACAAGTGAAAGTGGATACTCTAAAATGCGCAAGATAAGCGTGAGTGTTATGGATGGCGTTCTCGTAGGGAGATGCGAGCGGATCCATAGTGGTGTATTGATATGGTGAATATGTGGACTCGTGTGCGCCACCTCGAAAGGGTTATTTGCAGTCGTAGTTCAGGATAGCCACCGAGTCAAAGCTGGCTTGCTGTAGTCAAACTCCACCACCCCTTTAATGATACCGATGCATATGTAGCTAGTTCTGATGTAAGTCTTGTTGGGTACATTTGTACTCACGTTTGCTTATTTTATGTTTTTGCAGAGAGACTTCAGTCTCACTAGTAGTTCCGCGTGGACTTCGACGTTTAGCTTGTTACCTCAGCTATGATCTTGTGCCTCGGCAGGGTGTTGTAGATAGTCAGGCTTCTCAGTCTTTTCATTTGTAGTTGTCTGTACTCAGACAAGTTAAGCTTCCGCATGCGCTTGTTGCTTGTATGCTCTGTATGTTGGGTCATCAGACCCACGTTTGTAATATCTGGCTCTTCAGAGCCTAATGAATAAATACCTCGAGTTGTAGAGTTTTGTTGTGATGCATGTTGTATTTACACATATCGGGCATATTGTGTGTATGATTGAAATGCTTGGTATGTGTGGGATCCGACAACCTAGTTGTTTATCCTTGGTAGCCTCTCTTATGGGGAAATGTAGTCTGGTGCTTCCACTGAGCCATGGTAGTCTGCTACAGCCCTATTTACCGGAGTCCTGCTAGCCCAGTTACTACTGGTCCGGAACACTTAGGCTGGCCGGCATGTGTCCTTCTTCGTTCCTGTGTCTGTCCCTTCGGGGAAATGTCACGCGGTGTCTACCGGAGTCCTATTAGCCTGCTACAGCCCGGATTCTCCGGAGTCCTGTTAGCCCAGTTGCTACAGCCCGGATTCACTCGCTGATGACCGACATGTTCGTTGCTGGGTCATGTATGCCTGTCCCTGTAAGTTAGTGCCACTTTGGGTTTACGACTAGTCATGTCGGCCCGGGTTCTCTGTCATATGGATGCTAGCGACACTATCATATACGTGAGCCAGAAGGCGCAAACGGTCTCGAGCCAGGTAAGGTGGCACCCGTGGGAATACCGTGCATGAGGCCGCAAAGTGATATGATGTGTTACATGCTAGATCGGTGTGACTTAGGATTGGGGTCCTCACACATATAGAGAATATGTTATGTGATAGCTATATTGTTGAATTTGATTATGATCCCACATGTAATTATTATGAGAGACAGAAATATGGTTGTAGAAATTTTCATGTTACTAAATTACCTCTCGTTATGTTGAGATTGCTATTGTTTTTTTCTTCTTCCTTGCATATGCTAGATATTTCTTGTGTTGATAATTTATTTTCCTATAAAATTCCTATGCATAGGAAGTATGTTAGACTTAAATGTGTTAGTCGCATGTTTATTGATGCTCTTTTCGTGTTTCAATTATTATCTTTCATGTGGAGCATCGATAAAATTTTATGCCTAGCTAAGGGCGTAAAACTATAGCGCTTGTTGGGAGGCAACCCAATGAATAAAATTTATTTTTGCTTTCTGCTCTTGTGTTTTTACACAATTATGTTAATGTTATGATTGTGTTTTTTTGTTTTAATTAGTGTTTGTGCCAAGTAGAACCAATAGGATCTTCTTGGGTGATAGTTATTTGATCTTGCTGAAAAAGACAGAAACTTTGTGCTCACGAAAATAATTATGAAAATTCACCAGTACGTGATAAAATGCTAATTCTTTTTGCACAAGATCAATTTACAAATTATCTAGGTTGTCCTAGTGTTTCAGAATATTTGGAGTTCCAGAAGTATTCGAACAAATCAGATTGCTACAGACTGTTCTGTTTTGACAGATTCTGTTTTCTTTGTGTTGTGTGCTTATTTTGATGGCTCTATGGTTTTCTTTGTTGAGGTTTTGCCATAGAAAAGTTGGAATACAGTAGATATAATACAAAAACAAAATAAGAATTGGTTTGATACATCACTTATAGTAGTGATTTATTTTTCTTACACTAACGGATCTCACGAAGGTTTTGTTGAGTTTTGTGTGATTGAAGTTTTCAAGTTTTGGGTTATCTTATGATGGATGAAGGAAGGATTTAAGAGAATAAGCTTGGGGATGCCCCAGCATCCCAAGCTATTATCCAAAAATGAGCAACCAACTAAGCTTGGGGATGCCCCCGAGTGGCATCCCCGCTTTCTTCCAACAACTATAGGTATTTTACTCGAGGCTATATTTTTATTCGTCACATGATATGTGTTTTGCTTGGAGCGTCTTGTATGATATGTGTCTTTGCTTGTTTTATTTTGTGTTTTAATTCATCAATCACTTATATCTTTTTGAGCACGGTGTGGGTTATTATTTTTGAAGAAATGCTCTCTTGCTTCACTTAGATTTATTTGAGAGTTAGTAAAATTCTGAAGAAATTTTCTCTTGCTTCACTTAAATTATTTTGAGAGAAAGAAAATTTGTTATGCTCATGATCTTCACTTATATTTGTTTGAGCTTATGAAAAGCAACACATAAAAGTTAGTCCCAAAGTGATAGATATCCAAGAAGGATAAAGAAAAAGAAAATGTCATGAAGATCAGTGGACAAAATAAACTTGATTCTTAGTAATAGTTTTGAGATATAATGATGTGATATGTGAGTTATGTTGATGAGTAATTGTGCTCTATAGGAATATTGGTGTTAAGGTTTGTGATTCCATATGCATGCACGAAAGTCAATAATCATGCAATGCAAATTATATCCTACTTGTGGTGCATTATTCGGTGTTAATTATGCTTAATGCTTGCCTATGAGATTATTCGTTTCTTGGTTGGTCGCTTCCCAATCTTTCGCTAGCCTTCATTTTTGCACTATGTATGACCTCTACTTGTGCATCCAAAATCCTTTAAACCAGTTTTGCCACATGAGTCCACTATCTCTACCTATATGCAGTACTATTTTGCCGTTCTAAGCAAATTTGCATGTGCCATCTCGAATTTTCAAAATAAACTTCTCTTTTGTGTGTTTGTTTCGCTCGCGGAACGGTAATGGGTGGCTAATATTTTCCATGCTGGATGTGTTATCCTCAAGATGAGTGTTTATTCACTTGTCATTGCACGAGAGTAAGGCAAAGGTCTTAGGGATGCCCAGTCCCGAAATGCAAAAATAATTGAATTTACTTTATGTTGTCAAATAATAAATTCCTTGGAAAGTGTTGGTATGGAGGGCACCCGTGGATACAGTTAGCCATGGAAAGTGAAAGAATGGTGGAAAAAGAAATAAAATTTATTGTCTGTTTGGGAACCGCCAATGGCATATCTAGCATGGAAAGTGTTGGGAACTCTAAGTCGTTTTCGTTGGTGGGATGGATACACCTCCCAAAATGTTTTTATCTCTAATTTTTTGCTTTGAGCTCTGGCACCTCTACAAATCCCTACTTCCCTCTGCGAAGGGCCTTTCTTTTACTTTATGCAATTTTTATTTTGAAATTTGAGTCTCCATCTTCTCTCATAAAAGCACCAACTAGGAGGCAATATGATCGTGCTCAAGTATTGGGTGTAGTTAATATTCGAGTGTTTTTCATGAATGGATCAATGTTTGAGCATCATGGGCTAGGGATAACTTGTTTTAGCATTGATATTTTGGAAGACATGGTTGCTTGTTGATATGCTTGAGTATCTAAATTATTATGTCAAAACTAGACTATTGCTTTGAATCACATAAAAAGTCCAAATGTCCATGCTATAAAGAAAATAATATGACATGACTTGATGAACAACACTCCACATCAAAAATTCTATTTTTATCACTTACCTACTCGAGGACGAGTAGGAGCTAAGCTTGGGGATGCTGATACGTCTCCAATGTATCTATAATTTTTTATTGTTCCATGCTGTTTTATTATCAATCTTGGATGTTTTATAATCATTTTATAGTCATTTTTTGGTACTAACCTATTGACATAGTGCCAAGTGCCAGTTGTTGTTTTCCATGTTTTTTACATCGCAGGAAATCAATATCAAACGGAGTCCAAATGCCACGAAACTTCACGATGATTTTTTATGGGCCAAAAGGAAGCAAATGGGCCCTGGTTGCACCTGGGGGGAGTCCCGAGGAGGGGACAACTAACTAGGGCGCGCTAGGAGGCCCTGGTGTGCCCTGGTGGGTTGTGCCCACCTCGGGTACCCCCCCGAACCGTCTCTTTGCTCTATAAATACCCCAAAAATACCAGAACCCTAGGGGAGTCGACGAAATATTCATCCAGCCGCCGTAGAGTTCAGAACCACCAGATCCAATCTAGACACCATCACAGAGGGGTTCACCACTTCCATTGGTGCCTCTCCGATGATGCGTGAGTAGTTCCTTGTAGACCTTCGGGTCCGTAGTTAGTAGCTAGATGGCTTTCTCCCTCTCTCTCGCCGAATTCTCAATACAATGGTCTCTTGGAGATCCATATGATGTAATTCTTTTGCGGTGTGTTTGTTGGGATCTGATGAACTTCGAGTTTATGATCAGTCATATATTTTTATATCCATGAAAGTTATTTGAGTTCTTTGATCTCTTATAGCCTCGTATTTCTTCTCTAATATTTGGGTTTTGTTTGGCCAACTTGATCTATTTATCATACAATGGGAAGAGGTGCCCGGTAGTGGGTTCGATCTTACGATGCACGATCCCAGTGATAGAAAGGGAAATGACACGTATGTATCGTTGCTACTAAGGATAAAAAGACGAGATCTATATCTACCGTCATATAGATAAACAGATCTTGTCTACATCATGTCATCATTCTTATTGCATTACTCCGTTTTTCCATGAACTTAATACACTAGATGCATGCTGGATAGCGGTCGATGTGTGGAGTAATATTTAAGATGCAGGCAAGAGTCGGTCTACTAATCTTGGACGTGATGCCTATGTAATGATCATTGCCTGGATATCGTCATAATTATTAGAAGTTCTATCAATTTCCCAACAGTAATTTGTTTACCCACCGTTTGCTATTTTTCTCGAGAGAAGCCACTAGTAAAACCTACGGCCCCGGGTCATTTTTCTCATATATTTGCCTTGCGATCTACTTTTTCTTTGCATTTTTATTCAGATCTATTAAACCAAAAATACCTTGCTGCGTTTTATCTCTATTTATTTTATTTGGCATTCGATCTATCAATCTACTACAATTTATCTCACGTCCGCTTGCCTATCTTGAGGCGCCGTACCCCGAAAGGGATTGACAACCCCTTTAACTCGTCGGGTTGCGAGGTGTTGTTGTTTGTGTGCAGGTGCTCTTTACGTTGTGTTGCTTGGTTCTCCTACTGGTTTGATACCTCGGTTTCATAACTGAGGGAAATACCTACCGTCGCTGTGCTACATCAGTAGTTACTAACTTCTTCGGGGAAATACCGACGTAGTTCTAGCTACCATCAGTAGTGTGTTATTGCATTGCATTTAACTTTATTAATTGTCATATTATTGTTTGCCATTATGCATATTCTTGTTGTCAGCTTGCAAGTACATTCAATGTACTGACCTGGCGTGTCATGCCAGATTTCAGGAAAGACTTACCGGATCGAAGTGCTTCCCGTGTCTAGATCGTGTCCACATCGGTGTCCCTGTGCTATGGAGTTCCGCTTCGTCGTCGTTCCACTGCCGTGTAGTTATCGTGATCGAGGCCCCTTCTTGTTCATGAAATAATGTACATATTGTTCAGCCGCACCGTGTGTGCCACTTGGCCTCACTACTTGACGTAATATCAAACTTATGTTTTCGCTAGCATCAACAAAGCGGTTGTTTTCTGTACCAAGTTGTTGTGTGTTGCCAGAAGACTTGATCTCTGGGCTGGCAATGCAAGGTAAACCGGTTGCTCTGAGCCGGGGTGCCACAATGCTTGGTATCAGAGCTGCGCTGACTGTAGGACACGCTAGGCCATCAACGCATTAGTTGAATGTTAGCTAGCTTAAAATTGATTACCGGTAGTGTTTGCATCTGATTGCTGCAATGCATGCACTTGGTTTATTATTATTTCTAACCGACTAATGGTTGTGACTGTAGATGGCTCCAGTGCCGTATGTGTGCCAGTTGGAGCTGCTACCGTACACGTCGCCGCACCTTCTTCGGAATGTATGAGGTCGACTCTACCCTCACGGTGACGACCCAGTGTATCGGGTGTACCGGGAGCGCCTAGCAGATTCAGTATACGAGTATTACGCAGTGGTTACCTTGCGTAGCAGTTCCGCATCAGGCTCTTACGATCGTACCTCTAAGAGTGGTTTTGCTTCCACCGCCGTCCAGGCTGTCCAGTTTGCTGCGTTGGAGATCCTCGTTGAGCTACGCTATAATGAGATCCAGATGCAGACCTATGCATGTTTTTACTACTATCCATCCCTGCACGACGGTGGTCGTGTCCGCTTTCCTATCATTGATCCGGCAGCCGATAGTGCTACTAGCCACCTTTCTTGCTATATCACTGCTAGTTATCTTCTGATTCACGAGCTGGCTCGAGAGCTGACTCGTGCTCGCACTAATTTAGTAGCCGCTAGGTCCTATCCCGCTCCCCCTTCCATGGGATTTACTCCTTATATTGCACCCGGTTCTAGCTCGCCTGTTCCCCCAGTTACTCCTCCGAGTAGCTCGGGCACCTCGACTGTGACTCCCCAGTGTGCCCTATAGAGTGGGCTTCCCTTCTCGCTACCCCCGCAGCCCCTATGCTCCAGCCTCATCCCGCACCTACCCCTGAGGGAGAGCCCTCGAGGCAGCGCCGTCGTGATACCTTTAACCCGGAGGTCTCCGTTAATGTCGTCAGTTCGGGATCTGAGTCCAACTCAGGAGAGGGCCCAGCAAGACCGGCAGAGCACTAGAGCGTCAGAGTATCCACAGTTGTCATGTTGATGTACGATGTAGTCGTACGTGTCATGATGTTTCGTTTCATGTATGCGAGTAGTCGAACTCCTCATGATGTTTACCTTTCAAGTATGAGTCTATGTATAATTATGTGGGAACTTTTTATTATTCGCCTTGGTTTTTGCTCTTTCTTTCGGGTTTGTCGCTTGCTTTCCTTCCTAGTTTTGGATGTCACTCATCTCGGTTACTTTATATTGGAAAAAACAAACAATAGGATGACGCGGGGAGGCAGCAGCAGTCATGCTTGTGAGGATGTCCCTATTTGTCGCTCGGCAAAACAGGAAGGACATTCCCCCGAGCCGTATCCACGACCGCCTCCACCGCCACATCCGCCATCCACTGAAAAAATTATGCGCATGTTTGAAGAAAGAAGGAACAACGACCTGATTGAGCTGTTAAAAAGTGTGCAAGCTATGGTTGGGCAGAATGGAAATCAAAATGGTCATCACTCCAAGCTGTCAGATTTTTAGAGGACCAAACCTCCCAGTTTCAGCAAGTTATCGATCCTTTAGAAGCCGATGATTGGTTGCGGACTATCGAGAAAAAGCTTGAGATTTCTCGCACTAAAGAAGCTGACAAGGTTCCGTTTGCTATACACTATCTTGAGGGAGCTGCCGTTATTTGGTGGATAATGCTAAAGCTATGTGGCCTGTGGATGAAGAAATCACTTGGACTAAATTCAAGGACCATTTCCGCTAATATCATATTCCCACTGGTATTATTAAGGTCAAGAAGCATGAATTTCTCGCTCTCACCCAAGGAAGCCTATCAGTAAGTGAGTATCTGCATAAGTGCAACCATTTGGCCCGTTATTCTCTCTATGATGTGGCCACAGAAGAAAGGGAGATTGACAGATTTCTTGGAGGACTTAACCAGCACCTCAGATGCACTCTCAGTATGTTTGATTTCCCGGATTTCCAAACTCTGGTAAACAAGGCCCTCATCGCAGAAAAGGAACACAAGATCGTGCACGACAATAAGCCCGCTAATAATGATCATAAGGGCAAGTTTTAGCCTAAAAAGGATGGACAGCCAATGCAGAAGGCTCGCACCTGGCAGCAGACTCATATTGAGTACAAACCCAATTGGTAGCAGAAAGTTAACAAGACCACTACCCAAGTCAAGAATGTTGTGACCAGTCCACTACGCGAAGAGTGTCAGCGTAATAATTCGTGTTTCAATTGTGGACAAACCGGGCATTATGCCAGACAGTGCCCCAAGAGCAACAAGGTAACTGCTCCATTCAATCCACAAGTCAACCACATGGGGCCATATCCTGTCCAGAAGACCATCCAAGGGCAAGTTCACCACCTCTCCGCAGACAAAGCCCAAGAGGACCCATAAGTCGTCATTGGTACTTTTCCTGTTAATAGCATACCTGCAATAATTTTAGTTGACTCTAGGGCTTCCAACTCTTTTATTTCATGGAATTTTGTTGCCCAAAAGAAATTTCCTTGTTCGATTTTGGGAAATAGCATGATGGTACAATCCCCGGGATCCGTGCTCAGAAGCAATCTGGTCTGCCGAAATTTGGAGATTGGTATCAAGGGAGTCATCTTCCCAGCTTCTTTGATTGTCATCGAGTCTGCCAAGTTGGATATTATTTTGGCAATGAACTGGTTGACCCAACATCAAGTGTGCATCGACTGTGCGACTAGAGAAGTCACCTTGACAAGTAAGGAAGGTCAGACTACAAAATTCTATGCTCGCAGAAGCATACCCAAGAAAGAAATGTTCTACACAGCTGTAGCTGAAGAATTGGATCTAATTCCTATGGTCGGTGAGTTTCCAGATGTGTTTCCAGAGGAATTACCAGGAATGCCGCCAGACCGAGGGCTTGAGTTTGCAATTGACCTTGTGCCCGGGACCACACTGTTATATAAGAAGTATTATCAAATGCCGTCCTCGGAATTAGTGGAATTAAATAAACAACTGGATGAGATGCTTCAGAAAGGATACATTCGTCCAAGCTCTCCACCATGGGAATCACCAGCAATATTCGTTGACAAGAAAGACGGTAGTCTTCGCATGTGTGTGTATTACCGTCAGTTGAATGATGTCACTATCAAGAACAAATATCCTCTTCCAAGAATTGATGATTTATTCGATCAATTCAGCGGGGCAAAAGCATTCTCCAAGATTGATTTGAGGACCGGATATCACCAACTGAAAATCAAGAAGCAAGATATTCCTAAGACCGCGTTCACTACTCGCTACGGTCTTTATGAATATACCATCATGTCATTTGGCCTCACCAACGCTGCCGCTTTGTTCATGAATATGATGAATAAAGTATTCATGGACTTCTTGGATAAGTTGGTGGTGGTTTTCATTGATGACATTCTCATATACTCAAAAGGTGAAGAAGAGCACAAGGGACATCTCAGAGCAGTCTTGCAAAGACTCCGTGATCATCAACTATACGCAAAATTCAGCAAATGTGAGTTTTGGCTCAAGCAAGTCGGATTTTTGGGGCATGTTCTTTCAGCAGAAGGCATAGCTGTGGACCCAAGAAAAGTGAAGGACGTGCTTGATTGGAAAGCACCCACGACTGTAACGGAGATCCAAAGTTTTCTTGGATTAGCCGGATACTAGCACAGATTCATCGAAGGTTTCTCTAAGATTGCCAAGCCAATGACAGAACTCCTCAAGAAGGATAAGAAATTTGTATGGACTGAGGAATGTGAGAGATGTTTTAGTGAGTTAAATACCAGATTGACGACAACACTTGTGTTGACCCTTCTAGACATCTACCGCAGTTTTGATGTATATTGCGACGCATCCAGAAGAGGTATTGGGTGTGTACTCATGCAAGATGGCAAGGTTGTAGCATATGAATCTCGACAGCTACGGCCTCACGAAGGGAACTATCCAACACATGATTTGGAATTGGCCGCATTTGTGCACGCATTAAAAGTTTGGAGGCACTACCTCATTGGCAAAAGATGTCAGATATTTGCCGACCACAAGAGTCTCAAGTATATATTCACCCAACCAGATTTGAACCTCTCACAGCGGAGATGGCTCGAATTGGTCAAGGATTATGATCTTGGAATAAATTACCATCTAGGTAAGGCTAACGTGGTTGCTAATGCCCTCAGTCGCAAGCCTGCTAGTCTGAATGCCATGATGGAGTCCTTGCCTCCCGAACTCCAAGAGGAGATCGCTCAGCTTAACTTGGTTAATGTTGATTCCGTCCTTGCCAATATATTGGAAGTTACTCATACCCTCGAGGATGAGATCCACATGGCCCATCAAGATGACTCCGTCCAGCAACATCATGTCAAGCGTATGCAAGAAGGCAAGACCAGGATTTCTCTAAGGATAAGCAAGGTACGCTAAGGTTTCGAGGACAGATTTGCGTACCTGAGTAGGCAGATCTGAGAAACAAAATCTTGACCGAGGCGCATGAATCTTCGTACTCAATCCATCCTAGAGGCACCAAGATGTATGAAGATCTTCGTCAAGTAGTTTGGTGGGAAGGAATGAAGAAAGACATCGCCTATTTTGTCGCTTGTTGCGATATATGCAACAATGTGAAGGCGGAACATCAGAAACCCGCCGGACTTCTTCAACCTCTACCCGTTCCACAATGGAATTGGGATGATGTTTGCATGGACTTTGTCACTGATATACAAAAGACTCACCGAGGCAATGATGCAGTATGGGTTGTGGTGGACACGCTAACAAAGGTAGCTCACTTTATCCCCATCCGAACCACCTACCGAGCCGATCAACTCACACAGCTATATGTGTCCAGAATAGTTAGTTTGCATGGAATGCTAAGAACTATCACTTCCGACAGAGGTGCACTCTTTACCTCCACATTCTGGTCACGTCTCCATCAAGCTTTGGGGACCACACTAAAGTACATCACAACCTATCATCTTCAGACAGACGGACAGACTGAGCGAGTAAATCAAATACTTGAAGATATGCTCCGAGCATGTGCTTTGTCCCAAGGAGCCAAGTGGGAAGATTTTCTGCCTTGTGCCGAGTTCTCTTACAATAACAATTTCCAGACCAGCCTGAAGATGTCACCATATGAAGCTTTATATGGCCGTAGGTGCCGCACTATGCTAAACTGGTCTCAAACCGGAGATAGCCGCATTTTCGGGACTGCCTTGATTATGGAGGCTGAAAAGCAAGTCAAGGAAATTCAAGATAGGCTGCAATTGGCTAAGTCCCGGCAAAAGAGTTATTATGATGCAAAGCACCGTCAGATCAGTTTTGAACCCGGAGAGTAGGTTTACCTATGAGTCACACCAATGAAAGGAGTCAAGAGATTTTAGACCCGAGGAAAATTGGCACCCAGATATATTGGTCCGTTCCCAATTATGTCCAGAGTTGGTACAATTGCTTATCAGTGGGAATTGCCATCAGAATTGTCAGAGGTGCACAATGTGTTCCATGTCTCTCAGCTAAGAAGGTGTATCTCGCCACCGGAGAAAAGGACTGATATGGCAGAGATAGAGCTTGCTAAGGATTTAACATATGATGAGAAACCGTTCCGAATATTGGATGCGACAGAAAGAGTCACTAGTAGTAAAGCGATAAAATTTTATAAGGTTCAGTGGGAGCATCACACCGAGGAAGAAGCAACTTGGGAAAGAGAGGACTTTTTAAGGGCAGCCTATCCAGAATTGTTTTCCCGAGCAACCGAATCTCGAGGACGAGATTCATCCTAAGTGGGGGAGGTTGTTGACAGCCTCGTTTTTGCTCTTTTTCTTTTTCTGGTTTTCTTTGCCATTTGATTTGAATTTGGGTTTTTGAATCAACTCAGTTGGACTTAATCACTTGGGCATGTACTTGATTTTGACCCAAGTGACTCACCTCACTCCCAAAACCATCACTTCCTCTCTGACATATCCCATAATGGCCATAGGAATATTTTTCATAAATGAAAAGTATTCATTTTAGTCCCCGAAAACCACTTCAGCAACATATGCTCCAAAGCAACCTTCAATTTTCTTGCCCACAAAAATCTGAGAAAATTTTCAAATATTCTTTGAACCTTGGTACACCTCGCTGAGAAAAAATATTGCATGGTCACTTGGAATATTTTTGCTACAGAAAATCATTTCTATTCTGGACAGAAAATGCAGTTTCTAAAGGAAGTGCATTTTTCTTTGATCAAATGAAGCTAAGAGTTTTAGGGCTTCATTACCTTCGTAAGGAACCACTAACCACCAAAGAACAACCCTAAACTCTTTCTAGATTTTTCTCAGTTAGCCTCACAAGTTTCTGTCCAGAAACTTGCCAGGAAGAAACCCACTCGCAGAGCCCACTTGTGATCAACTCAAAGCATTGGCGCAACCCAAACCACCAAGGACTACATGCCAGACATGAATTAAATGCAATGCGCGGCGTGATGCCAGAGATCATGTGGTGACCGCGTCCGTCCAAGCGTGCTGGCATGCGTCCGACGCGCTCGAGCCTATGTCGAGCTCGTACTCGCTTCCCAGCTTGCTGCGCCTTGCCAAACCTCGCCACAATCATCGTCCCGTTGCCCTTAAGTCCCTCTGGCACTCGCCGACGCCGGAGCTCGCCCCAGCGGGCACGGGCACGACACAGCCAAGCACACAGTGTGCCCGTGCCACTGTGCTCGTCGCCACCCGCGCTCCTGTGCTCGTCTCCGTCTTCCCACAGTGGCCGCGTGAGCTGCATCTTCTTCTCCCCCTCTCACTGACGCTTCACTTCGCCGAGCGCCGCTTCTAGAGAACTCCGGTGGAGCTCGAGCCCCTCTCCTCCCTTTCCTATAAATACGGTCATTCCCGACCTCTCCGAGCATCACCACACAGTCACACGTCCCCCACGACTCCGTAGATAGCCGCAGCCCTATGGCCGTTGTCCCTGACCGGAGTTCGCCGGCGATCCCCGTTGTTGCCCCCCACCTATCCAGAGCCGCTCGAGCTCGACCAACTTCTCCGTCGTGCGTCTGGTGATCCACTGATCGCGCTAGTGCAGTTGGAGCCCCTGGAAACGCCTTGCCTCGCCGACATTGTCTTCTCCGACGAGCTCCCTCCACGGACGCCTCTGGAGACGACCACCGCAACCAACTCCGACCACCTCTAGCCACTTTTTGGGTACGTACAGACTCGTCGTAGTCTGGCGCGTCCATTCCCCCCTCGTCGGCGGCCACCGGCCTCTCCTCACCGGAGAATCGCCGGAGAACCACCGGCCCTCCTCTGTTTTCTTCTCGCTCCTATAAAATTGACCTCAGGGGCCCACTGTCAGCCTCTCAACCGCGGTCGAAGTGGTATGAGTGGTGGCGCCCCGCGGAAATACGCTTTCGATGTCACCTCCCCCTGGTTTTTCTTTTTATTTTAATTTAATTCAAATATTGACAAGAAACTTTGACCAGCCATAACTTTTAAACCATAAGTCCAAATGAATTGATTCTTTTGGCATTGTGTTTGCATTGAAATATTCTAGGAGCACACAAAAGTTGAGATTTTTCTCTGCTGCCTAGAATTTCTGGTGAATTTCGGAAATGTTCTTGATATTTTCTTTTTTTTTTGTTTTAATTATTTTCAAAGGGAGAAGCTTGTCTTGAGGAGAACCAGGAGGAGTGTGAACATCGTCTGAACTAAGGCAAGCCACACCAACATTTGCATGGTGTCATTTCAATATTTATGATTTTTCCAACTTGAATATGAGTTCTTTCATGCATTTAATTACTGAAATAAATATTGCTTATGCTAGTTGCTTTGTCATGGTTGAAATTCTTAGTTTATAGTAGAGTTTGAATGCATGGACTAGTAAGAGGCAGTAGAAGTAGTTTTGATTGTGTGGTTATGATATGGTTATGATCGGTATTATTTTCACATATGAGGAATTGATTTTAATATATTAATGGCATAACCAAAAATGATGAGTGTTAAAACGAGTAGTTAAGTTAAGTGATGACTAGCGCAAGTAGAAAACTTTAATGAGGTTGATCTGTTTACTTTAAGTGATATGTGATGCATATCAGATAGTTGCATCTTCCTGGCATATTGTGACTCAGGTTATTTTCATTTCAAGTTAAACCTGATGTTAATTCAACTTGAACAAAATGTTGATCCAGTCATGGTGCCACTAAATCGAGTTTTTCCTAGTGAAACCACATTTGCCTTTATGGGAAGGCCATTATTCGGTCCGTTGTCATGCCTTTGGTCGGTACCTCCAACGAGGGAAGGTTATGTGCGTGTGGTACCCTGACCCGGTAAGCAGACATAACCTTGTGTGCCCGTTGTTGTTATGGTACCCTATCCTGTTTGGGACCATTGATTTGTTTTGCCACGACGGTGGCTGTTGATGTCTTTGGTAGACATGGGGCCACCCATGACTGAGCCCAGAGGGGAGTTAGTCGGAGTGGCTGGGAGAGTGTCATGGCAATGGGAGGGTTCTGTTGGAATGTCGTTGGTCCACCCGAATGGGAGTGCGAGGCCATGGATTCCGTGATGTGGGTATAGTGTACTAACCTCTGCAGAGTGTTTATTAAATCTGTCGATAGCCGCGTCCTCGGTTACGGATATAGCTCGTGAGTAAGTCACATCATGGATCAACATGATTAAGTAATCTTGCACACTAAATTTATATGCTTGGTACTGGTTAAGTGATGAAGTTTGTGAGATCATGAAGATGGTGGTTGTGGGAACCAAAGTGTTGGTTTCATTTGTGATCCGGGCATGATCACCGTTTTGGTTACGAGGAAATCCGATGGGTAAGAGAGTAAGAGGAACTCGGTGCACAAGTTTGGTTCACTACATTAGTAGTGTGTTATCGCATTGCATTGAACTTGATTAATTGTCATGATATTGTTTGACATTATTCATATGCTTGTTGTGAGCTTGCAAGTACATTCAGTGTACTGACCTGGCGTGTCATGCCAGATTTCAGGAAAGTCTTACCAGATCGGAGTGCTTCCCGTGTCTAGATCGTGTCCACATCGGTGTCCGTGTGCTATGGAGTTCCGCTTCATCGTCGTTCCACTGCCGAGTAGTTATCGTGATCGAGGCCCCTTCATGTCCATTAAATAATGTGCATATTGTTCAGCCGCACCATGTCTGCAGCTTGGCCTCGCTACTTGACGTAATATAGAAGTTATGAGTCCGCTAGCATCAATAAAGCGGTTGTTTTCTGTACCAAGTTATTGTGTGTTGCCAGAAGGCTTGATCTGTGGGTTGGAAATGCAAGGTAAACCACTTGCTCTGAGCCGGGGTGCAGCAGACATGATCAAAACGGAGCAACGGTGTAACATATACACCCAAAGCAAGTTTAAATAACAATTGGCCCAAAACAGCAAGTAGACATATTGCAAGCATCAAAACAACATGCTACAGGAATCATATGGCCACAAAATTGATATGCACTTAAAGTAGAGATAACATAATTCAATTCATCTTTACTAATGAGGTTCATAAGCATCATGGTTAATTTACTATGATCAATGCAAAAGGCAAAGTTCTATTACAGATTAGGACTGAAAAACTGGGCATATACATGAGCAAAGTTAACATGATGGCATGTTGGAGGCATGAAACAAAGATGCTACACTACAAGATCATGACAAAAAAGGTATAGCATGCTAGCACATATCATGAAACTCAAATACCACAACATGCAATATACATGGGAGCAATAGATTCATGGAATTCATCAAGACAAGTTGCAAACATGAAACAAGCTGATTCTCAAACTTGGTGAAATCTGGGAATGCAAAATAGTAACATTATGGTGCTGAATTTGGAGGCACATAACAGTAAGCATAGCAATTTTAATATTTATGAAAAAGGTGTGAGCATAAATTAGACATGGCGTACTTCCAATTAATCCATTGGCACAATTTATAAGATGCATAGGTTAATTACTATGAGCTTAGCAAAATGGAACATGCTGTTAACAGGTTGACAGTTTTATCATGATGGCATATTGAGAGTAAGAAAGCATCAATCTACAGCAAGTTTAAATGGCAACCAATGGCATGGCATCAAAGTAGACATCACATACACCTAATCACTGGAAGAAATCATATGCATAAGAGCTATGGATTAGTGGCAAATATCATGACAAGATGGCAAGTTTTATAATATACAATTTTTAACTTGGTGAAATTAACCTGAAATCAACAACATTGACTAGGCATGTTTGCAAGCTTGTTTCACTCACCACGGGGCATATAATGGCATGAAAAAAATACTAGCAGCAAGAAGACGTAAAAATGCACCAAACACATGATGACAAGATGCTCATATGACATAAGGATTGAATCACACAACAATAACAAAAGGGCAAGTGATAATAGTTTTCAGCAGTAACATCGTGATGCACTTACGCAATGAAGATTAACATATCTAGATGAAGCCTGACATGAATGCAAGTGGCACCATCTTAAAGAACGCGAAGAGCAAATGAGTTTACATACATATATATATCATCTCATCTGGGAAACATGCACAAAATTACAAGTCACACAATGCATATATGATATTTGAAATCTGGGGATTGGCCGTTTTGAAACGAAACAGGGTGATCGCGATATGAATATATGGTGCCCGGGCGGAGCATATGTCGGTGTTCTGGGAACTAGGGTACCCAGACTTGCCTGCCTGCGGCCCATGGCGTGGCTCCATCGACGGCCTGGTACGGGCCATCTTCAGCACCAGCAAGACAAGACCCTAGCGAGGAGCCAAGCCTCGCGAGGCGGATGACACCAAGACCTCCAGAGGGAGAAGCCTCCCCTGGTTGGCTCCCGAGGAGCGGAGATCCTTTTGGAGGCGCCCACCTCATGAGGTTGAGGTGACGCTAGCCATGACGACCAAGGCTAGGCGGGCGCCAGCAGGCGCACAACAGCAGGTTTCCTCTTTGGTGCTAAGGAGGCAAGCGCAGGCGCGGGGTCCCGAGGAGTCAACCAAATGTTTCCATTCCCGTGCAACAAAACCAGGACTGCTAGGACGGCAGGACGAATGTCATCACCGAGCTCACCGCGGCGTCACGACCGGAAGCTTTGCAGGCGAAGACCACCTTCCATCAGGATAGTATGTACTTCTTGTCCCCCTTCAAAATTGGCCACTGTGGGATCCCCTCCCGCCTTCGTTTGGAGGAAGAGGACCAAGGCCACTATAAATATAGCTTAGCCACCACCATAGGAGGTACCGGATCCAACAGGGAGACCTCACTAGCTCACACTCACACAGGAACAGACCCCCTGAGGTTGTTCTTCCCTTGTACTCATTCATCCTCAGCCCCTCGCGAGGCTAATCCACCATAAAGCAGGAGTAGGGTCTTACACCACAAGGTGGCCCGAACTT
The DNA here is from genome assembly GCF_002575655.3 of Aegilops tauschii subsp. strangulata. NCBI lineage: Eukaryota > Viridiplantae > Streptophyta > Magnoliopsida > Poales > Poaceae > Aegilops > Aegilops tauschii. The sequence continues at coordinate 212,505,793 of NC_053040.3, forward strand.
GGGTAAACTATTGTGTCCGTTTCCTTTATTGTTCATCGAGCTAGGCCCTGGGGGTGACGAACTGGTTGGCTGGGGAGGTTGAGTTCTTCGCACACGCCCCAGAGTTCAAACCTTTTTTGGGTCTGCGGAGCCCTCAATCTGACATTTAGCGCGCCAGGTAGGGGCGTGTCGAAGCCTCTCTTCCGTCGATCGTTCCGCTACTGTTCCGCCATTCCCATACCTGACGCTCTGTGATAGCCTGGCTTATTAGGGATGATAGACTACTCATATCAATAAGGAGTTCTTTCTTTTCCGGAAGCCCATTCGGACAGAACTCCAAACTTAAGCATGCTCAGCTTGGAGTAATTTCAGGATGGGTGACTGACCGGGAAGTTTCTCTCGGGTGCTCACGGGTGAGGACAAAGTGCATAGAAAAGACTAGTATTGATCTGTGGGGTCAGTCTAGATCCCGCTAGGAGCAACGACCACTAGCGGGTGTGTTCGGGGCGTTACAAGTTGGTATCAGAGCCGACCCTCGTGGTTACACGGATGTTTGCAGACAGGTGCACGGTCATGTTGTTCATGACGTTTGTGACCCGTTGTGGCACACGACATGGTACATGTACCGGACTGGATGCACAGACGTATCCTACGGTTGGCGGGCGCGGGGCTGTGGAAAGAGCGGGATTAGAAGATCAACACAGGGGGATTATCCAGGTTCGGGCCGCAAGTGATGCGTAATACCCTACTCCTGCTGGTTTATGTTTATCTGGTGTTCTTGGACTAGCTACAAAGCATGCAGGGTCCAAAAAGTCCGAATCCTCTCTCAGTATGCCGTGGGCCTCCTTTTATAGTCAAAAGGGGCTGCCACAATGGCACATAGGAGGTGCGAAGTTTTACAGTAGTCGAGTCTATCTCCTGGCACCGTAGGACAAACGCATTTAATGCGCTACCGACGTGTCCTTCATGCTTTATCGGGGACGGCAAGGAAGCTCGTCCCAGCTATCGCCGCCTCGCCTGGCTTCGATGAGCGTCCGAGCCAACGAGGTGTGTAGTGCCACGCTGGCTGGCTGGCTGCTGAGTTGGTGCGGTGGCAGAGTCTTCACGAAGATCTGCATGCCACCACGCAGGTGCTTGCTGAGTTGGCGTGGAGGTCGCACGTCGCCACGCAGGTGCTCGCCTAGTTGGTGGGCTGGCAGCTGTGTGGAAAACGGCGGTGGAGTCTTGGCTAGAGGGGGCCTGGCTGTGGCCCCGCGGATGTCTTTGGCGAGAGTCTTGTCGGGGCCTCGGCAAAGGTCTTGCCGCGGCGTCGTGGGCATCCCCGGCAAAAGGTCTCGTGGGTATTCTCGGCAAGGATCTTGCCGAGGGTCTTCGTCTTCTGATTCTCATCTAGTCTTGTATGTTCTTGGTCTTCACAAGGATCTGCATGCCACCATGGAGGCGCCTCCCGAGCTTTGGTTCCAATGTGGTTGAGGGCGTCGGAACTCTTAGGCTCAAGGGTGGCAGCCCTGCTGGCGTTGGGCAAGTTGCCCCGGCAAGGTTCTTGCCGGGGCTGTGCAGGCCGCCCCAGCAAGGGCCTTGCCGGCGGAGTTCACCTCGCCCTCCTGCTCTTCGTGCTTCTGGCTTGGTGTTGCTCTGGTCATCTTGTGTCTTTGCTTCCTCTGCCCCGCCAAGCGCTGCCAGGGCCGTGGGGCTGCGACTGCCCGCGCACAAGTAAAGGGGTACAAAAAAGGGACCCCTACTTTTGTACACCGATAGGAGCCCCCAGGCCAGGGCCACATATAACCGCAGGGCGTTATTGGGCCAGGCCCAGAACGGTGCGCGGGCGCGCGCGGCTAAGTTTTTACCGCAGTAACTCCCTCGCTCGTTGCGCTTCCCCACAACCTGCGTTGAATGCGTGACGTGGGGGTCGTGCGTGGGGCGGTTGCTGCACGCATGCATCACATCATGGTAAAGAGGCGGCTCGCGCCTTCCCCATAAAAAGAGGAAAACACAGGGGCGTTGCTCATTTACTAAGTGGCTCGAGTCGTGGCCTTCAAGGCACCCGTGCCCCACGATCACGGGGTGGAAAACAGTCGCTTCACTTGTCTTCTCAATTTTGGCTTGCTCGCCACGTGCCCCCATGCCTCGAAGATTGTAGGCGGTGGACGCGGAGGGCACGGGCCTTAAATGGCGAGGCGGGAAACCGGGTCGTCGCTGATTGGAGCAGCGGGTCGGTCTCGATTCCTTGCGCCCCTGGCGGCCGGATTGGATAAGTGGGGCAGCTGAGCCCTGGCCCCGCCCCTTTATAAGAAGGGGATGGGGATGGCATCCCTCAATCCTTCATCATTCATCTCCTTCCACCTTGGCTCCTTCCTTCCTTCTGCTATGGCGAGAGGGCGCGCAGGCACTCTGATGGTGGCGACGAGGGTCTTTGCTCGACATCGTGCCCCTCCTTCCCAAGAGCCTATGGTGGCAGAGCCGGTCGTGAGAGGAAGGGGGAGGGGCGAGGCCGAGGCCACCATGGCGCTCGGGGAAGAGGAGGACGGGTCGGCGCACCGGCCTCGCCTCCGCCAGCGGCCCCTCCCCCAATGGAGGGCCATGTCGGAGACTAGCCCCGCGAATTCTTCACCAGGCTGCACAGGCCAGTGCACCGTCGTCTTCGTCTCCCTACTCCGTTCGCTCGGGAGATGGAGCTCAACCTGCCACAGGCTTTGAGGCTGCATATGAGGGGTTGCGGGAATGGCAACATGCGGGTCGACGTCGACTTCCCCGCCCCTCACTTCATGTATCTTCATCGTGGATGGAAGACCTTCACTCGTGCCCACAACTTCAAATTAATGGAGAACGGCCTGCTCTCCGTCAAGGTCTTTGGTCACTTGGGAACTCGCCTAAGGTGTTGTGTGGAGAGCTCCTCCTCCGATGAAGACTCCTCCTCAAGCGAGAGTGACGAGGAGGACAGCGACAGCGATGACGAGGGCGTCAAGCTGGAGGACGCCAACTCCGACTAACCGCGCCGCCCTCCTCCCTCGGCCACGTGCCATGCCGAGGGTCTTCCTCGTCAAGCTCTCCATCGGCGCGTTCCATGTCGCCTCCTTTTTGCCTTCACCTGCCGCACCCTGGGAGGAAAGGGGCAAGAACGGGGATCACGGGGCACTTATCTTTTTTAGTTTTTAAGCCTGCGGGCACTTGTTATATTTAAACCTTGTAATCCCCTTGCTCATGTTTACATTACGTATGAACTGTACCTGTTTGGAACGTATTAATGAAAAAGGGTGCTTGCCGGGTTCTTTGTGCGTGAGCGAGGCCCATGCCAAGGAATGAATCCTTGTTATTTTTAAGATAAACATTGTCGCCCGGCAACAGGCCTTGCCATCCCCTCACTTCATGGCACGACCATACTCACGCTCTCGGCGGAGGCAGGGGCAAAGTAGGATTAGGCCCTTCGTTTGCTTCCTTGTCACCACAACTACAACCAAGTTCCGGCCTAGGGAATATTTCTTGGGCACAGGAAAGGGGGAGCACGGTGGCCCAGGAATAAATGAGGCTTCATACGTCCCAGTTCCATATGGAAATGCATAACAGGGAATAAAATACTTATCTGAATCTGCAGCCCCCCAGCAACCTTGGCTTGCCGTGGTTGGATACTTGAATCTGCAGCCCCCGGCAATGGCTTGCCGGGGTCAAGGATGTCGATCCGTCTCCCTGCCCTTAAATGGCTTGGCAGAAAAACCTGTGCAGCCTGCAAACCAAAGAAAGGACTGGATAGGATGGAAAGACACACACCCGGCCTCTATGCTAGGGGTTAGTTGCCGCTGAGCACTATCAACCCTATCAAAGAGAGAGACTTAACCTAGCATGCATGCTGAAACTTAGGGCGCCAGCGCTTCATTTATTTATGCTCAGGGTCTGCGCCTGGCTCTGTACAAAGGGTTACATGCCTTGTCGGCAAGGCTCGTACAAAAGGTGGTTTGCCGAGAGGACCGGCAACCGCACCTCATGGGTAAAACTTACGAAGATGTTCGATGTTCCAGGAGTTGCTCAGTGGGATACCATCTTCGGTCTCCAGGCGGACTGCGATAGGCCTGGTGACTCGTATTACCTGATAAGGGCCTTCCCACTTCGGCGTCAACTTGTTGGAATGCTTGGCCGACTGAACGCACAGAGGAACAAGGTCGCCTTCATCAAGACTTCGGGCATGAACCTTGCGGCTATGGTAGCGGCGCAAGGCTTGCTGGTAGCGTGTAGCTCGCACAGCCGCCCGAAGACGATCATCCTCGAGGAGCGTCGCGTCATCTTGCCGCAACTGCTCTTGCTCAAGCTCGTCATAAGTGAGCACTCGAGGTGACCCGTATGTGAGTTCCGTGGGGAGAACTGCTTCTGCCCCGTATACCAGTGCAAAGGGTGTCTGGCCGGTGGCTCGATTTGGCGTCGTCCTGATCGACCAAAGAACCGCCGGCAACTCATCAATCCAGTGTCTTCCACACTTGTACAGCCTGTCAAAAGACTTTGTCCTCAGGCCTCGCAGTACTTCAGCATTTGCCCTCTCCGCCTGGCCGTTGCTCCGTGGGTTTGCCACTAAAGTGAAACAGACCTTGCTACCGAGGTCCTGGATGTGTTGCATGAAGGTGCGGCTTGTGAACTGTGTGTCGTTGTCGGTGATGTCCCTGTTCGGCACACCAGAACGGCAAACTAGCCCCTTGAAGAACTTGACGGCTGACTGTGCTGTCACCTTCCTCACTGCTTCCACTTTGGGCCACTTTTTGAACTTCTCGATTGCGACGTACAAGTACTCAAAGCCCCCGATAGCACGGGCAAAGGGGCCCAGTATGTCGAGTCCCCAGACCGAAAATGGCCAGGAGAGAGGGATTGTTTGAAGGGCTTGAGCTAGTTGATGAAGCTTCTTCGAATGGAACTGACATGCTTCACACTTGGTTACTAGCGCAGGTGCATCCTGGAGGGCTGTGGGCCAGAAGAAACCTTGCCGGAATGCCTTGCCGGCAAGGGCCCTTGATCCTATGTGGGAGCCACATACACCTCCATGTATCTCTGCCAACACCTCTAGTCTGTCCTCATGAGGAATGCACTTCAGCCTCACACCATTTGGCCACTTTCTGTACAGGGTATCATCAACAAACTGGTACATTTTGGACCGACGGACTACTTTCTCTGCTTGTTCCTGCTCCTCGGGGAGCTCTCCTGTCTGGAGGAAACGGACGGTGGGTTGTGCCCATGCCGGAGCCTGGGGCTCGACGGCAAGGACCAAAGGCACATCTCGGCCGCAGGGGTAGCTGCCTCTACGGTCAGGGCCTGGGGCCCAGTCGAAGGTAGTTGCCCCTCGGCAAGCTTGGGGTACCCAGCAACCTCCTTGCCGGCGGCTCCTGGGAGCTCCGCGCGGAGGTACTTGCGGGGGCTTGTCTTCCTTCGCTTGTTCTGCCCTGCTGATGGTTCAACGGATGGCTGAGTTACCTGAAGTACAACGGTACCTGGTTCCTCAGGCAACTTGAGGGCAGCGCGTTTCGACAAGTCATCGACAACGCCGTTCTTCGCCCGGGGAACATGCTCTGCTTGTAGGCCGTCGAAACATTCTTCCAACTTCCTCACTTCATTCACATAGGCCTCCATCAGTGGGCTTTGGTAATCCTTGTTAACTTTCTTGAAGACGAGCTGCGAATCACCTCTGATGATGAGCTTCTTGATTCTGAGGTCTGCCGCAACCCTGAGACCGGCAAGCAACCCCTCGTTCTCCGCCGTATTGTTCGTTGATTTTTCCCGGGGAAAGTGCATCTGGATTACGTACTTGAGGTGCTCTCTGGTGGGTGCAACGAGTAGCACATCAGCACCAGCACCTTGGAGTGGGAAAGCTCCGTCAAAGTTCATAATCCACTCACTGCTCGTCTGCTTGCCGGGAAGGGTGGTCTCTTGAATCTCCTCGTCGGGCGTTGTGGTCCACTCTGCTATGAACTCTGCCAAAGCTCGGCTCTTGAACGTTGAAGTACTTTCAAACCTGAGGCCAAAGCTCGACAGCTCCAATGCCCACTCCACAATCCACCCTGTCGCATCTGGGTTGTGCAAAATCAGTTGCAAAGGGAGGCGGGTGACGACGGTGATCTCGTGCACTGGGAAATAGTGGCGCAGCTTTCTCGAGGCCATGAGGAGGCCGAAAAGCAGCTTCTGCATTCCAGAATATCTTGTCCTAGCCCCTGCAAGAGGGAACTGACAAAATACACTGGGTGCTGCACGATCCTCTTCTTCTATCCCACTTCGCCCATCTGCTCAGACTATGTCTCGCCGGTACCGGGCCTTGCCGGTGGTTCTGGTTTGACGGCGTCAGGCTCTGCCGGGGAGGACCCCGGCTCGCCATCCGATGGCTCTACTGCAACTGGTGCTTCTCCCTCAAGTTCCCTCCGCACCACCAGTGCAGCACTGACCACTTGATTTGTTGCTGCTAAGTACAGCAGCAACGGCTCCCGTGGTTTAGGCGCGACTAGTATTGGCGTGGAGGAGAGGTACCTCTTCAAATCTTGCAGTGCTGCCTCTGCATCTAGAGTCCATTTTACTAGACCCTCCTTTTTCAAAACTTTGAAAAAGGGGTGGGCGCGCTCAGCAGATTTGGAGATGAACCTATTCAGGGCAGCAACGCAGCCGGCGAGCCTACGGACGTCTTTGACCCGTTTTGGTGCCTCAATCTGCTCGATCGCCTTGATCTTGTTGGATTTGCTTCGATTCCGCATTGAGACACAAAGAACCTGAGAAGTTTGCCGGAGGGGACACCAAACACGCACTTCTCTGGGTTGAGCTTGAGGTTGATCTTGCACAAATTTGCGAATGTTTCTTCTAAATCTTGCACGAGCGTGGCCCTGTCCTTGGTTTTGACCACTATCTCATCCATATAAGCTTCCATATTTCTATGTAGCTGGGGCTCAAAACCAATCTGGACTGCTTGGCCAAATGTTGAACCAGCACTCTTCAACCCGAAAGGCATTCGTACAAAACAGTACGTACCACATGGGGTGATGAACGCGGTCTTCTCTTTGTCGTCCGTCATCATGAAGATCTGGTGGTATCCTAAATAGGCATCAAGGAATGACACCAGGTCACACCCGGCAGTGGAGTCTACAATCTGGTCGATGCGTGGCAGAGGGAAAGGATCCTTTGGACAGGCTTTATTGATGTCTGTGTAGTCAATACACAGCCTCCACTTCCCATTTGCCTTACGCACCACCACCGGATTGGCCAACCACGTGGGGTGGAGTACTCCTCTTACCGGGCCTGCCGCCTCCAACTTCCTGATCTCTTCAATGGTGAACTCTTGTCGCTCCAAAGCTTGCTTCCTGACCTTCTGTTTGACGGGCCGCGCGTGAGGACAGACAACAAGATGGTGCTCAATCACCTCCCTGGGAACGCCGGGGATGTCAGATGCTTGCCATGCAAATACATCGACATTCGCCCGCGGGAAGGCGACGAGGGCGCTTTCCAATTTGTTGTTGAGGGTGGAGCTTATAGTAAAAGCCCCGCTTGTGCCGTCCTCCTTGACGGACACCTTCTTGGTTTCTGGTGGTGCAGCCTTGGACTTCTTGCTCTTGCCGATAGAGCTCTCTGGCACATCCTCAACGGGAGCACAGCACTCCGAAGAGGTGCTGTCACGACCGGATTTTCCAATAAAAATATTTATTGAGAAATCGATCCCTTTTACGGACCAGTAGAGAAGAACCCTTCTCACTGGTAGACAAAATCTTGATCACAGAAGAAAAATACCAGGAGTACTGAATATAATACAAGGTTGAGCGGAGACTGCCCAACAATTTATTACAAGCGCGCCGATAAAACATAACGGCGGATAGGGTGGCATAACTACTAACTCACGACAAAAGCGGTGGTGGATATATCACAGGTGCGCTTGCCGGAGTGGGTACAAGAGGTCTTGCCGGCCTTCTTCCTTCCCGGGGTTTCAGCGGCAGGAGCAAGTGCCCTGGCGGCAGCTGCTGCAACTGCCTCTCGGTAGAGTTGGTCGGCGCAGATGAGCGCGTCTTTCTTGTCGGAGGGGACGGTGATGATGGTCAGCGGCCCCGGCATCTTCAATGTGTTGCAGGCGTAGTGTGACGCCGCCATGAACTTGGCCAGCGCTGGGCGGCCAAGGATCCCGTTGTACGGCAGGGGGATCTCGGCAACAGAAAAAATGATCTTCTCCGTCCTATAGCTCAACTCGCCCCCGAATGTAACGGGCAGCGTGATTTTACCTTTCGGCTGACTCCTTCCCGGGTTGACCCCTTGGAACGTGCCCGTCTCCTCGAGATCTCCATCAGGAATCTGCAGCATCTTGATCACAGGCGAGATCAAATTCAGACCGGCCCCACCGTCAACCAGCACTTTGGTCACCTTGAGGTTGCGTATTGTTGGTGAGACTAACAACGGCAAACACCGACCGCAGTTGTGCGATCAGGGTGATCCTCGGTGTCAAAAACGATGGGCGTGCGGGACCACTTCAGTGGCCTCTGGCATCGAGGGACGGCTCTGCCATAGTGACCTCACGCGCCCACTGCTTCAGCTGGCGGTGTGAGATGTGCAACGAGGCTCCACCGTCGACGCACATGGCCTCTATAGCCTTCTAGAACTCGTGCTCGCCGGACTCATCGTCCTCTCTGTGATCATCATCTTCCTCTTTCTTGTCACGACCCCGAGCAGGCCTCTCTTGTTGGTTATCTTTGCCGCGGTGACCCCCTTGGCCGCCACGCTTCTTGCCGGACCCCTCAGCACCATCCTGACCCTTCTCCTTGTCTCGCCTTTCATATTCAACCTTCTGCTTTTTTGCAAGCAGCTCAACCTGTCAGCAGTTCTGGAGGTCATGGCCCTTGGTCCGGTGGCTCTTGCAGTACTGCTTGTCGGAGCCTCCTGGCTTGCCGGCAGCCGTCAGGGCCAGGCAGGCGGCACACCTGGCAACCTCCTTGTCTAGGTCGTCAGCCTTGGCCTTTTTGGTGGCGCCAGGCTCGCCGGATCCCTCAACGGCAAGCACAGTCTTGCCTTTGCGCTTCCTGTTGCTGCGCCGGCCCTTCTTTGTCGGGGCGGCGGTATCTTCATCTCTGGAGTCGGTTTCCGCACCGACATCTTCGCCGCGGTACTTCCTCCCCTCTTCAGCTCGAGCACATCTATCGGCCAGAACGTAAAGTTCGGCTATGTCCTTGACATTGTTCATCGCCAACTCTTCGCGCATCTTGCGGTTGCCCACATTCTGATGGAACGCGCCGATGACAGCGGCGGGATGAACATCTGGGATGTTGTACTGCACCCGGCTGAACCTCTGTATGTACTTGCGCAGGTTTTCACCTTCTTTCTGGGGGATGATATGCAAATAACTTGCTTGGCCATGAGCTTGGTGGCCTCTAGTGAAGGCGCCAACAAACTCGTGACACAAATCTGACCAAGAAGAAATGGAATCCACTGGCAAGTGCATCAACCACGACATGATGTTGGGTTTGAGTGCCAACGGGAAGTAATTGGCGAGCACCTTGTCGTCGCGAGCTCCAGCAGCTTGCATCGTGATGGTGTTGAGGCTGAGGAACTCCGATGAGTGGGTCTTGCCGTTGTACTTCTCGCCAACATCGGGCTTGAACGTGCGGTGGAAGGGCCACTGGAACTGTCGTAGCTCTCGGGTAAAGGCTGCACAACCCACCTCGTAAGGTAGGTCACCGGGACCCCCCGGCATCGGGTGGTCCATAGTAGGCCCCGCACGCCGATCTGACTGATGGCGCGTCTCCCGTCGTTGTTTGATGGTAGTTCGAGTGTCTTACTGGGCCCGTTCCCCAAGGACTTGACGTAGGTCTCGGCGGGTCGTGGGTCGGACGACCCCGTGGAAATGTTGTCACAGACGTCGGGTCGACGGGCCGGTGGCTGTTGTCGTGGCCGCATGGGGGAGAGTGCACCGTGGTTGCAGCATCTCTGGTCCCCCACCACCGGCATGCACCGGCTCGTCAGGTCGCCGGTGTGAGGGTCCCGTTGGGAGCGGCTCGTCTTTGTTGGTGAAGCTGACAAGGCTTCGGATGGTGGCTCTCCACTCGTCGAGCTTCTCCGCAGCAGGGGGAAGTCGAGGACCGGCTGCACGCGCGCCAGCGCTTCTGCTGGCGTAGGCGGCAGCGAGATCTGCGTAGACCGTGACGCGCTCCGACTTCCAACCGGGTTAGAAGGGGGTCTGTCGCGGTCTCGCGGTCGCGCACCGCCTGCACCGGCGTCTGAGTGCGCACGTCGGCCTGGTTCGCCCTGCGAGTGGCGCACAGGGCACTTTCCGCGGCGGTGCCCGGGGGCTTCGGCATCGCGGTGTTCCTCATCACGCGCGGCCTGGGAAGGGCGCAGTGTGGGTGCCAGCTGGGGTGCCATAGAGGCTGCCGCGCCGCCCGTGGGTTGCACGGCCCCGCCCCCGGACCCAGCGGCGGGTGGCTCGTCGTCTCGGATTCGGACGACGCCGCTCGCCTGGCTCCGATCGCCAGAATGTCATGGATGCTCGCAGGCCACGTCTCCAGCCCCATCTGTGGCCACCCGGCCGCCTGCTCGTGCTGGTGTGGATGGGCCAGCCCCGGACGAGCCAATCGCTGTGATCCCCTTTCTCTTCGAGGCCATGGTGATGATGAAGTCGGTGTGCTAACCTCCAAACCAGATTTTCACAGTTTGCGCCCCCTACCTGGCGCGCCAAAGATGTCGGGGGAAACGAGACCTACGGGATCACGTAGAATCCCTTTTGCTAAGGTTGGCGGGTGCGGGGCTATGGAAAGAGCGGGATTAGAAGATCAACGCAGGGGATTATCCAGGTTCGGGCCGCAAGTGATGCGTAATACCCTACTCCTGCTGGTTTATGTTTATCTGGTGTTCTTGGACTAGCTACAAAGCGTGCAGGGTCCAAAAAGTCCGAATCCGCTCTCAGTATGCCGCGGGCCTCCTTTTATAGTCAAAAGGGGCTGCCATAGTGGCACACACGAGGTGGAAAGTTGTACAGTAGTCGAGTCTATCTCCTGGCACCGTAGGACAAATGCATTTAATGTGCTGCCGACGTGTCCTTCATGCTTTATCAGGGACGGCAAGGAAGCTCGTCCCAGCTGTCGATGCCTCGCCTGGCTTCGACGCGCGTCTGAGCCGACGAGGCGTGTAGTGCCACGCTGGCTGGCTGGCTGCTGAGTTGGTGCGGTGGCAGAGTCTTCAAGAAGATCTGCATGCCACCACGCAGGTGCTTGCTGAGTTGGCCTGGAGGCCGCACGTCGCCACGCAGGTGCTCGCCTAGTTGGTGGGCTGGCAGCTGTGTGGAAAACGGCGGTGGAGTCTTGGCTAGTGGGGTCCTGGCTCTGGCCCCACAGATGTCTTTGGCGAGAGTCTTGCCGGGGCCCCAGCGAGGGTCTTGCCGTGGCGTCATGGGCGTCCCTGGCAAGGGTCTTGCCGGTGGGTCTCGTGGGTATCCTCGGCAAGGATCTTGCCGAGGATCTTCGTCTTCTGATTCTCATCTAGTCTTGTATGTTCTTGGTCTTCACGAAGATCTGCATGCCACCATGGAGGCGCCTCCCGAGCTTTGGTTCCAGTGTGGTTGAGGGCGTCGGTACTCTTAGGCTCAAGGGTGGTAGCCCTGCTGGCGTTGGGCAAGTCGCCCCAACAAGGTTCTTGCCGGGGCTGTTCACCTCGCCCTCCTGCTCTTCGTGTTTCTGGCTTGGTGTTGCTCTGGTCGTCTTGTGTCTTTGCTTCCTCTGGCCCGCCAAGCATGGCTAGGGGCATGGGTCTGCGACTGCCCGCGCACAAGTAAAGGGGTACAAAAAAGGGACCCCTACTTTTGTACACCAACACGTCTGTTGAGCTGGAGGAGTTGAAATTGGAGGTATGACTGAGGCAGTTACTGCAGGCTGAAATGGCAGTCCTGGAGTATCTGACTACTAGCACAGCTGTAGACCTTTGTGCCCTTGGCACTCTCTGAAAAGCATCAGTGGTTGGCCTGTCACTCATATCCTCAACCTCTTCCTTGAGCTTCTCCACAGTAGTTTGGATCTCTGTGACCTTCACATATAGATCATGGAATTTGGTGTCAATGATCCTCTCAAGACTTTCTTGATTCTGAGTCAGGGTGGCCATGCCCTTCTCAATCCTCATAGTAGCCTCAAGCAGATAACTGAGTTGATCTTGCTTGGTCTTGAGCATCAGTTGTGAAGCGTCTGGTGCACTAGCTGCCCTTGCTGCTTTAGCAGCCTTTGCTCTCTCTCTCTCTCTTCTCCTGAGATTCTAAGCCTTTGGAGGTCGTGAAGCTGGCTCTTCCTCCTCCTCCTCTTCTTCATCTGAGTATCTCATCATATATGCTTTTGCAATGACTCTGGCCATAGTCTTCTTGACTGTTTCTTTCCTTTTCTTCCCAGTAGCATCGTCTTCTTCTCTTGGTTCAAGAGTGAACTCCATAGTTTCCTAGGTGGAGACTCTTGCTTTTGACATGGGCTTCCTCTTGGCAGGAGCTTTCTTTGACTGACCAGGCTTTGTGGCAGTAGCAACAACATACTCCTTCTTGAGCACTTTCTTCTTGAGGTCACCTCCTCATCAACAACAAAGTCCTCATCCTCGGATTCTGATGTTCTCTTCTTCATTTGCCTAGTAGCAGCCTTAGGCGAGTTGCTTGGAGTGCTTCTGCTACCATCATCATAACTGCTATTGGAGGGACTAGTGCCCTTCCTGAGATTCACCTGCTCCTCAGACTTGTTCTGGCTGTCACTGTCCTCTGACTTCTCTGAAACTGACCCTATGAATAGATAGGTATAGGTAGAGTGGATGAGCATCAAAAAGTACTGCTATTTTGCAAAAATATTGAGACAAAAACTTAACTTTAGTTTTCTGCAGAAAGCATTTCGAAGCTACGGATATGACAAACTCGGTGACACCAAAGCATTAACAAAATCTAAACATGCAATTTCGGTCAGACATAAATGCAGTTCGGTGACTCCGAGATGCTAGGGTTTCACAGAGTAAGTGATTTCGGTCACACCGATTTGTACACTTCGGTCACACCGAGTTGTACTTGTGCAATGGCCTGAGCCAAATCGATGAGACCGCGATCCTCAGATCGGTCGGTCCGAGATGAGTTCAACAGAAACCTAACCCTAAGTTTTTTCATCAAATCTATTCTAATGGAACTTTTTGGTGGATAGATTTATCTCATTCGAGGTAAGAATAATGACAATGATCTTTGTGCAAGAATTGGAAAAAAGGAACGCACAAATAGGTCGAGTCCATACCCTAACTTGGCGACAAACTCTCTATGGCGAGAATGGCCGTGAGATTTCTGTTGTCGGCAACGGAGACCAGCGGCAGGAGGACGCTGGCGATGACAGAGAAGATCCGGAGACCAAGGGAGCGGCAGAGCTGGGAGGCGTAGACGAGTGGTTCGGAGGAATTTCCAAAATTTCAACCCGCGGTATAGATACCCAGTCACTGTCGGTGTGACCGAGTGGAACAACTCGGTGGCACCAAGATGCAAAACTGCAAGCAGTTACAACAACGCGGTGTGACTGAATTGTTCAAATCGATTGCACCGAGATGAAAACCAAGATCAACTTAATGATTTCGGCGAGGCCGAGTGTGATGAGTTGGTCTGACCGAGATGCATTAAGAGGTTTTGGAAGTTTAAGCCCTTGACGGATAAGTGGCTCTGAGTGCTCCTCACCCAGAGGGTCCGAATTTGACTTGTTCAAACTTTGTGATGTAGCATGAATATAGTTTGAGACAAGAAAAGCATAGATAGCTAGAGGGAGTACTTAGGCATTCTTGTCCATCCACTTGGCAACAGAAAAAACCCAAACAATCAAAGCAACAAATGGATGTCCTTGAATGAAGAAAATTATGCAACCAACACGCTCACACAATAAGATAGCAAATAAAATATGTGGCAAAGCATGCACAACCACTCTAGCATCTATCAAGCAATTGGTGATGACTAGGTCATCTATATATGAGTATATTGACTAAGGAGTCAAATTAGAACATTTGATCGTAGGTCATACTCATCGTTTAAGCACAAGTGGGGTTGCCACTTTAACATAAAGCATTGTTGTGTTCACATCATTAGAGTTACTTAACTCAATTCTTAGAGAAAAGCCCCCCTAGATGTGATATCTCCCCAAATAGGGATGAACTAACCTTGGGTTTTGTCAATGATGACTCCATGTAGATGTTGAAGATGTGGATGCTCGATGTTGATGTAGATCATTTGGAGCAGTCCATTGGAGTGAGTTGCACTTTCAATACCTACATGGGTTAGTCCAACAAGGAACACACAAGGATATCCATAGACATAGAGTGAAATAAACATATGATGATGTCCATGGAAGCATTATGCCACCTTGTCCCTTGTCTTACCAACAATAGGGTTTGTGACTCCTTGAACTAGTGCAAGATATGAAACTTGATTGCACTTATCCTTGCCAAAGTGAGTATGAGTGAAGTATGTTGGCATACTCACCCTCAAGAACTCTCTAGTTCTTCTTTGGGACCCACATCAACTTGATGGGAATCCTGGGAGTTGTAGTCCTTGATGTAGTCTTGGGAACCCACTTGACCAAGGCCTTTGGAGATTCTTCAAATGAATCAATCTCTTCTTGAAGCTTGTCCTTGCCTTTTAGCTAGTGCTCTTGTGGTGGAAGATCATCTTGAGCTTGTGTTCCCTTGAAAGAAGTAGGGTCATACTTCTCTTGTTGAGGAACAAACGTCATCATGGGGTATTCATCTTCTTCCCACTCAAGTCCATTGGCATTGAACTTATGTTCAAAACCAACAACTTGATTCTTCTGGTGCCTTCCTTGCTTGCATACAATTTCCTCAAATTGCTTACTTCCGGCAAGGCTCTTGTAAACACATTTCTCTCTAATTCCCTTCAATAAGCTATTTTCTTGCTCAAGTGTAACTTGGCTAAGAGAATCATTAGTGGAATCAAGAGAACTACTAGAAGCCACAATATTGGATTTAACATGTTTGTTGTTACTACTAGAAGAAGAATCTTTCTTGCTCTTGTTGCTAGATTTTACTTGTGACATGTATGTAGACAAGAGTAAATGCTTGGCAATGTAAGAAGAACTTTTCTTTCGAAGATCATCATTGATTGCCTTTAAGAACCCATGCTCTTTCTCTAAATTGAGCTTCTCAAAGCGTAGCTTATCATGAGTTTTTAAAAGCTCTCGATGATCCTCTAAAGTAGTTTCATGAGCAAATTTAAGAGTGTTTAGTTCTTTAGTTAGATGCTCAATATCCTTCTTATCATTGTCATTTGTTGTATCTTGATTAGTATGATTAATAGCAATTTCATCATAGTTTTCATCACTAGTGTTGTCAGCAAGTAAAACATCATCACCTAGCAAATCATCTTCATCACGATTGAAATCAACATACTCGACACGTGATACCTTAGGGCCTTTAGCCATGAAGCATCTTCCAATTCCTTCATTTGGTGAGTCAAATATGTCGTAGGAGTTGGATGAAACAAGTGCAAGACCGGCAATACCTTCATCTTGAGTATATTCGGAGTCGAAGTGATAACTTCTCTCGTAGTAGTTGTCGGAGTCGGAACCGGATACCTGTTCACCAATGTGAGCTTGATGTCTTCGTCTTGTGTAGCTCTTTGATGACTTGTCCTTCCTTTCTGAATCCTTGTTTCTACGAGAGGGTCTTCGTTCATAACGATCATCTCTACTCCTTCTCTCTCTTGGTGGAGATTCCTCGCTTTTACTTATCCTTTTAGGTGATTCATCTCTTCTTTTGTAGAGAGCCGTACACTCAGTAGGGTAGTGTCGGGGTCTTCCATGGTTGTAGCAATTGCGATCACGACTAGAAGATCTTTTTCCACTGTATGACCTTGACTTGGAACTTCTCTCTTTGCTTCTACCCTTGTAGAACTTGTTGAAGTTCTTCACCATTAAGCTCAATTCTTCATTGAAAACTTGTTTCTCACTTGATGTTGTAGGAGCATCACATGAAGCTTTGTAAACACCACTAAACTTGTTGTGAGGCTCTTCCTTATCCTTGAGTGACATCTCATGAGCAACAATTCTACCAATGACTTCCGTTGGCTTGAGGTCTTTGTAGTTTGGCATCATTTGGATCAAGGTGCACATGGTATCATATTTTCCATCCAAGGCTCTTAGGATCTTCTTGATGATGAATCTGTCGGTCACTTCTTTGCTTCCTAAGCCGGCAATCTCATTTGTGATGAGAGAAAGCCTAAAGTACATTTCAGCGACTCCTTCACCATCCTTCATTTTGACCTTGTCAAGTTGACTTTGAAGAACATCCAATTTGTATTCCTTGATGGACTCGGTACCTTCATGCATATCAACCAAAGTATCCCAAATTTCCTTTGCATTCTCAATACGGCTGATTTTGTTGAATTCTTCGGGGCATAATCCGTTGAAAAGAATATCACAAGCTTGAGCATTGTATTGCAACATCTTCAATTCTTCCGCGGATGCTTCACGATCCGGTTCTCTTCCATCCTCGAAGTATTCACCCTGCATGACAATATGCAAAATAGCCCAAATGGTGCGGTAATGACCAAGAATGTGCATTTTTATCTTATGCTTCCAACTAGCCAAATTAGTACCATTAAAGTAAGGACCTCTACGGTGGTAATTTCCCTCGCTGGACACCATACTCTCCTAGGTTGTGAAACCAAGGCTATGATCATTAAAGCTATGGAAATCAAGGCAAATGGAGACCAAAGCTCTAATACCACTTGTAGGATCGAAAGTAGGTCTAGAGGGAGGGGGTGATTAGACTACTTGACAAAATAAAACTCTATCCTTTTCCCAATTTTAAGTCTTGGCAGATTTTAGCAACTTAGCGCAAGTCAAGCAATCAACCTACACATGCAATTCTAAGAGTGTAACAGAGGAAAGTAAACATTGCATATGAAGGTAAATAGAAGGGTTTGGAGAAGGCAAACGCATTGTAGACACGGAGATTTTTGGCGAGGTTCCGATAGGTGGTGCTATTGTACATCCACGTTGATGGAGACTTCAACCCATGAAGGGTAACGGTTGCGCGAGTCCATGGAGGGCTCCACCATGAAGGGTCCACGAAGAAGCAACCTTGTCTATCCCACCATGGCCATCGCCCACGAAGCACTTTCCTCACTCGGGTAGATCTTCACAAATTAGGCGATCTCCTTGCCCCTACAAACTCCTTGGTTCAACTCCACAATGTTGTCGGAGGCTCCCAAGTGACACCTAACCAATCTAGGAGACACCACTCTCCAAAAGGTAATATATGGTGCGATGATGATACTCCTTGCTCTTGTGCTTCAAATAATAGTCTCCCCAACACTCAACTCTCTCTCACAGATTTGGCTATGGTGGAAAGAAGATTTGAGTGGAAAGCAACTTGGGGAAGGCTAGAGATCAAGATTCTTGTGGTTGGATTGGAATGTCTTGGTCTCAACACATGCGTAGGTGGTTCTCTCTCAGAAAATGAGTAGTGGAAGTGTAGGCACGTTCTGATGGCTCTCTCTTGAATGGAGACGGGAGGGAGGGGTATATATAGCCTCCACACAAAATCCAACCGTTACACACATTTGACCCAACTCGGCCAGACTAAATCGAAGAACTCAATGAGACCGATTTAGTTCAAAATGTGAACGTTAGGAATCTTGGTGGGACCGACATGATCAACTCGGTGGGACCGGTGTCCTAGGGTTAGAGCAAAACCTCATCTCGGTGAGACCGATTTCAGCAAAGAGCAAACAGAGAGTTGGTCAAGCAAACTCTGTGGGACCGATTGAACATTTCGGTAAGACCGAAATAATTACAACAGGCAATAGATAGTTTGCAAGGCCATCTCAGTGAGACCGAGATCCCGGTCAGTGAGACTGAATTGTCTAGGGTTTCTGGAAGTGGCTAGGTCAAAAGAACTCGGTGGTGCCGGATAGATGAAATCGATGGGGACGAGTTTGACTTTAGGTTTTGGACAAATGTGGAAATGAGAAAGTGGCTGAGATTTTTTGGAGCAATATCACTAAGCACTTTGAGCAGGTAGACCATTAAGAACCTCCTCATCCCCTTTTAATAGTATTGGCTTTCCTATGGACTCAATGTGATCTTGGATCGCTAAAAATGAAAACGAATAGTCTTGAGACATTGCCAGTCTTTGTCCTTAGCATTTTGAGGGGTCCACATCTCTAGTTTATGCCATGACAATCATTTAACTTTCTATAATATTTAACTTGATGGATATTAGTTCAGTGAGCTATATGTTGTTATGAATTACCAAAACCATCCGGGCATTAGTTGCACTTACACACCATGAATGTCATGCACACTCACAAACCCGCCCGAGACCGCCTCATGATTAAGGACTGGCACGACGTTTGTGCTCGGGTCCGTCCCTGCAGCGTCGCTAAACCCAAGTGGCCAAGCTCTGTCTCGCGGGCCAGCTCTCGTTTATGTCACCTCCCGTGGCCCTTGGTGCCTTGTTCTCGCATGAGCTAATCGAGAGTGGACGAGTCAGGGCGCGCGGCCCGGTGCCTCGCCGCCACGGGAGCCGCACGCCGGTTGTCTTTCTTTAGGATTGTTGCATGAGAAGACTGGGCACGATGCCTGTGCTCGAGTCCGTCCCTGCAGCGTTGATAAACCCAACGGTTGAGCTTTGTCTAGCGGGCTGGCCCCATTCACGTCATCTCCTGGGGTCATTGGTGTTTGCCCTTCTCATGCGATGTCCTCCGGAGATTCACTCGGTGCAGGCCACCTAAACATCTCGCAGGACCCTTACAAGTGTTCCGAACCTAAAATTCAGGCGCAACCCGCCTTGAGGTAGGGCCTCATGAGTCCTGTGCTGGCTCACGGGTACCCATATACACCTCCTATAATCCTGTCGTGCAAGCCACGTGTCAAGACGGGGTTGTACACACCCCAGAGCCTACCCCCAGAGGGAGCTCCCTCCCACGCACTAGTGGAAGCCCCATACTCCGCGGTGGTAGACCACACGGTTGAGGAGCGGCTATGCCCACACAAGAGTGTAAGCAACATGCTCCGGCTGGTGAATAAAAAACTGAGGGCACCCTCGCCGCTGCTGTAACCTCAGGAGAGCCGCAAGGCTTGCTCTCTAGCCCCGCCGTGCCGTTTTCCCCCTAGGGAGGCATGCGAGGGGGCTGGGCACGGGGGCTGCGCTCAGGTCATGCCTGGCACACGCCACCTCACCTGGTCTCCAACACCTGGTCTTCTTGCGACCCCCCGGGTAAAAGCTGGCGAGGAAAGGTATGATGACTTAGGTTTAACTCAGACGATTCTCACGTTTCCTTCATGAGAGATGTTCGTATGTCAAGGGGGACCCCTGAGCATCGCGGCTCAGGGGCCTTACTGGTCACGTAGCCCCTCACCCCTTGGCCTCGTCCTGGTGATCCGGACGCCCCAACAACGGTTGAGGTATGCGCGGGGCCGCACCCTGCTGACGCAGAACACTAAGGCAAACGGAAAGGAAATCCAGCACAAAAAGGAAATCATGGAGTCGTAGCAAGTTATTGCAAAACATAATGTCCCAAAATTTCTCACCCCTCCGCGAGGCACGGTAAATGTTGCAAGGTCAAACGAGGAGGATGCGTCGCCATCGCCTTGGTTGCCGCTATTGCCCACCCTGGGGAGCCTGTCGTCAACAACGCCGCCACCATCTTTGCCGTCGGCCTTGGTCGCTGCAGCCGTGGGGTCGGGGACGCAGAGGAACTTCTTCAGTAAGGCTTGCACCTACTCCTTCATGGCATCGGCAGCAGCATTGTGGGACTCAGGAGCCACCGGCTCGACCAGTGCACCAATGTCAAAGCTTGGGTCCCAGAGGTGGAGGTGGCTGAAGAAGAGCGTCGCGGCCGCAGTGAAAAGCGCACGACACTCCCCCTCCACCATGGAGCCTACTTCATCAGCAATGCCCTCAGGCACCTCAGCAACCTGGGGGAGAAGCCCCGCAAGGATATCCTTTGGAGTCACCAGCAGCTCCTTGTACCCTTCCCCATTAAGGGAATGTAGCGCCGTGCGGGACCTCAGCTGTAGGGAGACGAAGGCGTCGCATCCCGCGGCTGCCGCCTTCTCGGCGGCGGCGAGGGTCTTCTCCCTGGCCTCCAGCCGGGCCATCTCCTGAGAGACAAGCTTGGCATGGGATGCCTGGGCCCTGTCCGCCTCCTCCTTCAGCTTGCCCAGGCGGCCCCGCTCCGCAGCTTGGTCCTTGGCTGCCTGGGCCAGCTCGGCGTCGCGGGCGGCGAGCTTAGCCTCCCGGGCCTTGAGCTCCTCCTCCCACTCTTGGAGCTGAGGGGTGTGGGCAGCCTGCTCTTTGCGGAGGGCCTTCAGCTCGGCTTCTGCTGTGTTGCAACATTCCTTGGTGGACACTACGTCAGCTAGCGCTGCACCGCGAGCCGCCGTGGCCTAGCCGACCTCCTTCCTGCCCTCCACGGCGGCAGCCTCAGCCCGGCCCCAGGCCGTCCTGATAGACGCATCAGCCTGGAGCCACCCGAGATCAGCCCAGACACCCTGTCGCCATGCACCTGTCGGCGCCCTCGAGATCGGTCCGGAGCTGGTCCAACATGGTGTAAGCCTCCTCTAGGGCACCTGTCCTGGTAGAGGGGCCACGGTCTGCTAGCGCGAGGGCTTGGGGAGGAGGGGGCACCAGTGCCTGGACTGGCGCCACCACAGCAGCAAGGGCAGTAGGGGGCTCTAGAGTCCCCAAACCCCCCGTGGGTGCGTGAGGCGACCTCCTCCGCCTGCATCAGGGTCACCGTGGCCGTGGCGGACGGTGCGGCCTCAGGGCCCCTAGCTTCCTCCTTCTTCTTCTTCACCACGGGCTCTGCCCTGGTTGCCAGGAGAAGAGAATTGTGGATACTTAATGATACGTCTCCATCGTATTTACTTTTCCAAAGTCTTTTGCCCTGTTTTTGGACTCTAATTTGCATGATTTGAATGGAACTAACCCGGACTGACGCTGTTTTCAGCAGAACTGCTTGCTGTTATTTTTGTGTAGAAATAGAAGTTCTCAGAATGACCTGAAACTTCACGGAGAATATTTTTGCAATTAATAAAAAATATTAGCGGAAGGATCAACCAGAGGGGACCCACCAGCTATCCACAAGGGTGGAGAGCGCGCCCCCTGCCTTGTGGGTCCCCTGGTCCTCCACCGACCTCAACTCCAACTCCATATATTCATGTTAAGGGAGAAAAAAATCAGAGAGAAGGATTCATCGCGTTTTACGATACAGAGCTGCCGTCACCTCCTGTTCTTCATCGGGAGGGCAGATCTGGAGTCCTTTCGGGGCTCCAGAGAAGGGAAATCGCTGCCATCATCATCACCAACCTTCCTCCATCACCAATTTCATGATGCTCACCCCCGTGCATGAGTAATTCCATCGTAGGCTTGCTGGACGGTGATGGGTTGGATGAGATTTATCATGTAACCGAGTTAGTTTTGTTAGGGTTTGATCCCTAGTATCCACTATGTTCTGAGATTGATGTTGCTATGACTTTGCTATGCTTAATGCTTATCACTAGGGCCCGATTGCCATGATTTCATATCTGCACCTATTATGTATTCATGAATATATATATATGTGTTCTTGATCCTATCTTGCAAGTTGTAGACACCCATTACGAGTTATGATCCGCATACCCCAAGGTGAGAATAATTGGGATTCTTTCCGGTCATTACCGTAGTTTGAGGAGTTCATGTATGCACTAAGTGCTAATGCTTTGGTCCATAAAGGAGAAGGGTGTCAGAAGTGAGAGTGGCTAGTTTACATTTTCCTGTTTTACGCTACTACTCATTATTTGCTGGGAGATGTTTAATTGGTCGCGAGGAGAGTGGAGCCATTATTGCTCCTGACCTTGCTATTTTGTGCCATGCTTTACTTCGTGATAGAACTTTTAGTTTGGGCACTATGGTTGCCGGAGGGTTGAGTTTAAACCATTCGAGGGGTCCTATATTTGGAGGTATCTATACCTCATGCATCGCTAGACACTTTGAGATACCTATTAGGCACGATGAGGAAGAGGAGATGATACTACCCACTATTTATTTAGATATAACAGTATGGTTGCACATGATTTTATTAGCGATGATAAGGATAAGAGACTCATCTATAACCTGGTATTCAGCCAGAAGACTTTTCAGATTATTACCTTGCCTACACCTTCTTTATTCGATATTCATTAAGGCAGGTACCTCATCCCGCCCATAGGCATTTATGCATACTCGGAGTAGACGCGATCCCCAGTTCCGGGGCCAGAACCATCACCTGATCTGTATCGGGAGTCCATTTATCAGTGGGAGCCGCAGGAGCTCGCTAACCAGTGGAACCCCCAGGATCCACCTCAGTACACAGGAGAGGGCTACTTTGATCCATGGGCATAGACCAACTTAGGCCAAAAGACTAAGCTTGGGGGAGTACGTTCATCTTCACACATTCATTCCCATTGTCGGTGTTCATTCTTTTTCATTGTATTATCCATGCTAGTTTATTTTCTTTTTCCCGCTTTATTCTTGTGTGTTTGAAATTTTTTGAGAAAATCAAAAAAAATAGTTGTAGCTACTTTCCTTTCCATGTTTATCTAGTAGTACTATTAATAGAAAACCCGAAAAGATTTCTCATTCTTCTTTTGCTTGTTGGTAGCTTTCTTGTGTAAATAGTTTTTCTTGCTCTTGTTTTACTTTCTTCAGAAAAACAAAAAATCCAAAAACATTTCAGTGTGTTTCTTTGAATTTCATTTTCATTTCTTTGGGGGTCGAGAGGAGAAGACCACGATGAAAATGTTGGCTGGTCTCATATGCATTATTGTTGATCTAACAAAGAGTCCATATTGCCTTGTCTTCTCCTTTGAATAAATGTTTGCAGATTCCAGCTTAGTCCAATGCACGTGCACTATTATTATTATCCACACCGTTCGGTCATGCAAGTGAAAGGCAATAATGACGATATATGATGAAATGATTAAGATGACGAAAAGCTGGTATGAACTCGACCTATCTTGTTTTTGTAAATATGATTAGTTCATCGTTCTTGATTCAGCCCATTATGGATGAAACATTTTTGCACTGACAATTAGAGATTATAGGTACTCATGCCATGCTTAATTAGCTAGGAGTTATAATGGTTTACCTTGCGTGCCAACATGCTTTTGAAATGGTTGTCATGTAGTATGATAGGATGGTATCCTCCTTTGAATGGTTCGAGTGGCTTGACTTGGCACATGTTCACGCATGTAGTTGAAACAAAATCAACATAGCCTCCACGATATTTATGTTCATGGTGATTTATATCCCACTCATGCTTGCACTAAATGTTGGTTAATCTCAATGCATGTTTATGACTGTTGTCGCTCTCTAGTTGGTCGCTCCTCAATCTCTTGCTAGCCTTCACTTGTACTAAGCGGGAATACTGCTTGTGCATCCACTTCCACAAACCCAAAGTTGTTGTATATGAGTCCACCATACCTACCTATATGCGGTATTTACCTGCCGTTCCAAGTAAATTTGCATGTGCCAAACTCTAAACCTTCAAATGATAATCTGTTTTGTATGCCCGAATTGCTCATGTAGCGACTGGGGGCTGTCAGTATCTTCCATGCTAGGTGGGTTATTCTCACGATGAGTGGACTCCGCTTGTAATTCACGAGAAAATGGCTGGTAATTGGGATGCCCTGAAAATGTTTTCTAAATTATCCGAGCAATAAAAAATGTCCCAAAAATAAAAGTTCTCCAAATGCCCTGAAAATTTAGTATGAATTTTCATAGAATATTTTAGAATTTCTGGCACTGAACATGCACCAGGGAGCTGCACCAGTGGGCCACAAGCGTGGAGGGCATGCCCTACCCCCTGGCTACGCCCCTTCCTTGTGGGTCCCACGTAGGCCCCCTCACTTATTCCAGTACCCATCCACTTCGTCTTCCTCCAGAAAAAATTATCCCGTTGCTCAAATCCGTGTTCTTGATCATCTTGCTGCCATTCTCGATCTCCTTGTGCAAAGCTCCATTTGCAAAACTGTTTTGTGGGATTGATCTTCGGTATGTGACTCCTCCAATGGTCCAATTGGTTTATGTTCTAGTGCTTTATTTATTGCAATTTTTTGTTGCTGTGGTGACCTTGTTCTTGGGCCTGCATGTCTAATTTATGTGGTCCAAAGTAGTTTTGATGCATGATATAGCCTCTAGACACTTGTTGGAGTAGTTGCTATTAATTTTTTTGAGTTTGGTTCGCTTTTATTTTGATTCACTAAAAATTTCAGAAATTTTCAGAGAAAGAAAATGATGAGGAGATTGTTAAGAGGTTCTTCAAGTCGGGGTTCTAAAGGAAATGAAAATGAAGAGAAGAATAAGCCCAAGTACAACCTTCCTTGCACCGCGGACGTTCGGCTGTGTGAATGGCCAAGTGATGCATTCCTGCAGGCGGCCGGAATTGTTGAGGATTTCTATTATTTGGCGGAGAATGCAGGCATCACCGACTTCCTAAAAGATAAGTGTGATCAATACCTCCTGCTCACTAATAATTTCGTGCAAAATTTTCACTTCCATGCTAGGAAATCACCACCCACGGTAGAATTTTATTTATATGATGAGCATAAGGAGATGACGCTTTATGACTTTTGTGAGGTTTGCAAATTACCTTTTAAGGGCAGCGTCGATGAACCATGTCCTAGAGATGTGGAAGATTTTTATTGATGAAGTTACCGTAGGGGAAAGGAGAAGGGTGTCAGAAGCGAGAGTGGCTAGTTTACATTTTCCTGTTTTACGCTATTACTCATTATTTGCTGGGAGATGTTTAATTGGTTGTAGGGAGAGTAGAGGCCTTAGTGCTCCCGACCATGCTATTGTGCGCCATGCATTACTTCATGATAGAACTTTTAGTTTGGGTGCTATGGTTGCTCGACGGTTGAGTTTAAACCGTTCGAGGGGTCTTATCTTTGGAGTTATTTATGCCTCACGCCTCGCTAGACGCTTTAAGATACCTATTAGGCACGATGAGGAATAGGAGATGATACTACCCACTATTTATTTAGACTATAACAGTATGGTTGCACATTATTTTAATAGCAATGATAATGACAAGAGACTCATCTATAACCTGGTATTCAGCTAGAAGACTTGTCATGTTATTACCTTGCATGCACCTTCTTTGTTCGATATTCATTCAGGCAGGTACCTCATCCTGCCCAAGCACATTTATGCATACTGGGAGCGGACGCGATCCCTAGTTCCTGGGCCAGAACCATCACCTGATCCATATTTGGAGTCCATTTATCAGTTGGAGCCGCACGAGCTCGCTAACCAGTGGAACCCCCAGGATCCTCCTCAGTACACAGGAGAGGGCTACTTTGATCCATGGGCATAGACCAACATAGGCCAAAAGCCTAAGCTTGGGGGAGTACGTATTTCTCACCGACATTATATTCATGTTCACACATTCATTCCAGTTGTCGATGTTCATACTTTTTAAGTGTATTAGCCATGCTAGTTTATTTTATTTTTCCCGCTTTCTTCTTGTGTGTTTGCAAAACTTCGAGAAAATCCAAAAAAATAATTTAGTTGTGGCTTCTTTCCTTTCCGTGTTTATCTAGTAGTACTATTAAAAGAAAACCCAAAAGATTTCTCGTTCTTCTTTTGCTTGTTGGGAGCTTTCCCGTGTAAATAGTTTTTCTCGTTCTTGTTTTACTTTCTTCAGAAAAACAAAAACTCCAAAAACAATTTAGTGTGTTTCTTTGAATTTCATTTTCTTTTCTTTGGGGGTCGAGAGGAGGAGACCACGATGAAAATGTTGAGTGGCTCTCATATGCATTATTGTTGATCTAACAAAGAGCCCGTATTACCCTGTCTTCTCCTTTGAATAAATGTTTGCAGATTCCAGCATAGTCTAATGCACGTGCACTATTATTATTATCCACATGATTCGGTCATGCAAGAGAAAGGAAATAATGACAATATATGATGAAATGATTGAGATGAGGAAAAGCTGGTATGAACTCGACCTATCTTGTTTTTGTAAATATGATTAGTTCATCATTCTTGATTCAGCCCATTATGAACGAAACATCTTTGCAATGACAATTAGAGATTATAGTTACTCGTGCCATGCTTAATTAGCTAGGATTTTATAATAGTTACCTTGCGTGCCAACATGCTTTTAAAATGGTTGTGATGTAGTATGATAGGATGGTATCCTCCTTTGAATGATTCGAGCGGCTTGACTTGGCTCATGTTCACGCATGTAGTTGAAACATAATCAACATAGCCTCCACGATATTTATGTTCATGGTGATTTATATCCTACTCATGCTTGCACTCAATGTTGGTTAATCTCAATGCATGCTCATGACTGTTGTCGCTCTCTAGTTGGTCGCTCCTCAATCTCTTGCTAGCCTTCACTTGTACTAAGCGGGAATACAGCTTGTGCATCCACTTCCATAAACCCAAAGTTGTTCCATATGAGTCCACCATACCTACCTATATGCTGTATTTACCTGCCGTTCCATGTAAATTTGCATGTGCCAAACTCTAAACTTTCAAATGATAATCTGTTTTGTATGCCCAAATCGCTCATGTAGCGACTGGGGGCTGTCAGTATCTTCCATGCTAGGTGGTTATTCTCACGATGAGTGGACACTGCTTGTCATTTCTGAGAAAATGGCTGGTAATTGGGATGCCATGTTTGTCGGTGCAACAAACCCTGGTTCTGTTACCCAGACTAAGCACAAGCACGAGAACAAGATTATGGCACCGAACCAGGTCAGAGCACAAGAGATCAAGATCTTCAAAGAACCAACATGCAGATCAAGAGGACCAAGACCAAGCTAAAGAAGCAAGACGCCACCAGGAGAAAAGCCTCCCTTGCCGGGCATGCGAGCCTGGCAAAGATGGGGGCTCCCCCGGAAGAAACCCTCCAAGACTCCCCGGCAGGGCCTGCCAGAACTCGCGGAGGCAGATCCACATCACCAAGCCGTTTCACCACGACCCACATCGTTGATTAATGGTTGTCAAGCCGCAAAGTGACTAGGTGCAGCCATTCGCCATATGGCGGCCTATTTCTACAGGAAATACCTACAGACGACACCCGTCCTGCGACGTTTCAGACAAGCGGGCGTCGAGCTGGCAAAACAGCCCGGCAAGGTTTGCCGGGCAAGCAACAATGTGACGTTGAGCGGTGCATTTAATGCACCTTGTCAGCCTGCAGAGTTAGGTACGATAGCACTGTTTGCTATCTTATCAGTGCATAATGACTGTTTTGCCATTTTGGTTACCCCTTAATCTATAAAAGAAGGCCCACGGCAACCGTAGAAAGGGTTAGAAGGTTGGACACCCACACACTCATACGCGCGTAGCCACTGCTTCCCCCGAGGCGACCCTGCCGAGCAAGTGTACTGCGCTCCATCACCATTCTCCTACCATCAATCCACCAAAGTAGGAGTAGGGTTTTACGCCTCCCGGCGGCCTGAACCTGGGTAAAATTGACCGTTTGATTTCTGTCGTGCTGCCCCACGTTCTTCTGCTCTTTTTGCAACATGACATCCCCCTGCCAAACCAGCAAGGGGCCCTTGGTCACATAGGTGGCCGTGGTTTTCCACGACATCTTTGGCCCACCAGGTAGGGGGACCACTTGCGCGAACCTGAAAGCGTGTGCAACACGTCATCTTCATTGCCATCCTCATTTTTGATGTCACCATCGACCATGGAGCCCAAGAAGAAAGCCGACGCTTCAGCTCACCCGTCCACCTCGAAGGCTTCGCCACCCGTAGCCACCGGCGCTACGGGAGATGCGGAGGCGCGCTAGAATATGGACATCGCCAGGGATGTGGTCGGAGCAGGCGGCACTGTCACCACTTCCCCCGCGGCTGAAGCAGAACAGAGACGCCGGAGGAGAGCAGCATCAACAACACCTCGGTTGCCATGCTCCACGAGGTACGGGTGAAGAGGTTACTCCATCAACGCTCCTTCCTCTCGCCGATGGGCACAGCCACAGCGGTGGCGCTCGGTCTAGGGCGAATCGCCGCCCCCACAACGGGAGCGACCACAGCGCGCGTACCTCCCCCGCGGCAAGTCGACCAGGTCGCTGCGCCCGACGGAGCCGCTGGCCCTCAAGCTCCTTCACCACATCACCATGCCATCCAGATGGCCGCCTCGTAGCAGCAGGGGCGTGGTACTGTCACTGCTGGCACCGTCAGTAGCCCAGCGCCGGTACGATTCACGTCGTCATCACCTATGCCAAGTACTGCTATGGAAACCATGGAGCGGGCTCAGCTGCTGCTAACGTTTCCACTGGCAGCCGAGCAGATGGACGAGTGGCGCGCCACCATCCAGAGTCTGCTCGGGTTCGCCGAGGCTGGGGGCTCACAACGAGCCAGCCCGCCACAGCCTCCCCAAGCAACAACAACGGCTCGCGCTGCTGGTCGTACCGAAGGGGCTACCCCCACAGTGCATTCCCCACCATGGCAACCAGGCGAGCGTGACAGAATCAAGAACTTGGTGACGTCTCGATGGCCTCTTCTGACCCTCGAGCGCGTCCAGGCCAACGGTGAGACCCGGAGGACAGGCGGAGGGGAGACGCGCGCGTCGTCGTTGAGCGACTCCGCCGTGATCACCGCCGGGCCGATGTGTGCGACGACCCTGATGTTGATGAGCCTGCGCTCAGGGTAGGTGGGTGCCTGCCTTTCGAGGTCAGGTGCCTTGCCTTTACTCGTGAGCTGCGCAAGTCCATTGGCCGTTCGTCCGCATGTTCAAGCTAGAGATGCGATGTCAAGCCGCAAAGTGACTAGGTGGCAGCCATTCGCCATATGGCGGCCTATTTCTACAGGAAATACCTACTTACGACACCCATCCTCCAACGTGTCAAACGAGCGGGCGTGGAGCTGGCAAAAATGACCCCCTTGAATAAAACTCCTCCAGCAAGGCCCAACCTTGGTTTTACCATTTGCCACCTAAGCCTTTTTCCCCTGGGTTTTCGCGAGCCCGAGGGTCATCTTTATTTTAAACCCCCGGGCCAGTGTTCCTCTGAGTGCTGGTCCAAACTAGAGCCCTTTGCAGCGCCACCTTGGGGAAACTGGAGGATTGGTTTTAGTTGTATGGACTGCTCATCTGGTGTGCCCTGAGAATGAGATATGTGCAGCTCCTATCGGGATTTGTCGGCACATTCGGGCGGCTTTGCTGGTCTTGTTTTACCATTGTCGAAATGTCTTGTAAACCGGGATTCCGAGACTGATCGGGTCTTTCCGGGAGAAGGTTTATCCTTCGTTGACCGTGAGAGCTTATGATGGGCTAAGTTGGGACACCCCTGCAGGGTATTATCTTTCGAAAGCCGTGCCCGCGGTTATGAGGCAGATGGGAATTTGTTAATGTCCGGTTGTAGAGAACTTGTCACTTGACCCAGTTAAAATACATCAACTGTGTGTGTAGCCGTGATTGTCTCTTCTCGGCGGAGTCCGGGAAGTGAACACGGTTTGAGTTATGAATGACGTAAGTAGGAGTTCAGGATCACTTCTTGGTCATTGCTAGATGACGACCGTTCCGTTGCTTCTCTTCTCGCTCTCTTTTGCGTATGTTAGCCACCATATATGCTTATTGCCTGCTGCAGCTCCACCTCATTACACCATCCTTTCCTATAAGCTTAAATAGTCTTGATCTCGCGGGTGTGAGATTGCTGAGTCCTCGTGACTCACAGATTCTACCAAAACAGTTGCAGGTGCCGACGATGCCAGTGCAGATGATGGGGTCGATCTCAAGTGGGAGTTCGATGAGGAACGTGGTCGTTACTATGTGTCTTTTCCTGATGATCAGTAGTGGAGCCCAGTTGGGACGATCGGGGATCTAGCATTTGGGGTTATCTTATTTTCATTTGGATCTTGACCGTAGTCGGTCTATGGGTGTATTTTGGATGATGTATGCATTATATTTATGTATTGTGTGAAGTGGCGATTGTAAGCCAACTCTTTATCCCATTCTTGTTCATTACATGGGATTGTGTGAAGATGACCCTTCTTGCGACAAAACCACAATGCGGTTATGCCTCTAAGTCGTGCCTCGACACGTGGGAGATATAGCCGCATCATGGGCATTACACCCTTCCCCTCGGAGTCCTCACCGGAAGACACCGGCACTGGGGAGGTGGGGAGCTTGGGTAGCACGAGCCCCAACTCGATGAAGATGGGCATGGCGGCCATAAGCTCTGCCCCGTCGCCACAATGGTACAACAGGATGTAGGCCGCCGGGAGGCTGCCTGGATCCTTCTCCAGTAGCTGTGCATGGCCTTGTCTAGCTCCTCGCCTGTCAGGCTCCCTGAGCGCAGCCGGATATTGTCCCTCGCGCCCTTGAAATTCCACATGGGGCGCGAGTGTGCCTGGAGCGGGGCCAGGCGCTGCGTCAGGAACTCCTTAACAAGCATGGCCCCCGTCAGCACCCCGGACTCCATGTCCTCCTCCATCTTCCTCAGCACTAGCACCACCTCAGGGTCGGTGAGCTTCTCGTGAGCCCACTGGTCCAGCTTCTCCGGCATCTCGGTCAGCAGTTCCAGCCGCGCATGGAGGCCCCTGGCATCCATGAAGACCCACTTGCGCCAGAAGTTCTCCACCTTCTTCCCGGCCTCATGAGCATGTTGCCAGGGTGGACCGCGGCAAAGGAGACCCAGGCGAAGCGCTAGTTCGGATCGTGCATCCGGGGGTAGAAGAAGTGGCAGAGGAGTGCGACGAAGGGCATCACGCCCACGAATGCCTCGCAGTAGAAGGCGAAGATGGACAAGAGAAGGATGGAGTTGGGCTGGAGGTGCAGAGCCTGAACCTGGTAGTGGTCGAGGACGGGGGTGAAGAACTTGGAAAAAGGTGAGACGAGCCCTGCGAAGACGCTGTGGAGGAAGAAGGGATAGAATGTCTCCGCCAAGGTCCATGGGTCGATGGAGCCGGCTAGGAGTACCGTCGCCTTCCGCTCGGTGTGGTCGCTCATCGTCAGCGGGAGCGCGGTGGCGAGGTGCCTCTCCTCGGTGATGAAGGACGCGCAGAGGGCCAGCGCGGGAGAGGAGGAGGATCTCGCGGCCAGCGCGGCCGACTTCGCCTTCCCGGACGCCATCGGCGACAAAATTGGGAGGAGAGATTCGACAGATCCGAAGATGCTCTCGGCAGGAAGAAAGGGGATCTGGGGCAAGACGAAGAGAAGGCAATGAAGGCTCGGTGGCAGATGCCAGCCTTTTGTCAGTTTGGGGCAGTTGCCGAGGCAGCGTGGGGAAGCGGAGACACCCACGTCCCGTCAAGTGCCACGCATCGGCTCAACCCGCAGGCCATTGGGGCCCACGGTGCTTCGCCCTTGCCCTTTGGCTTCGCCTCGAAGCCAAGTCCGGCGCGCCTTGGGCCCGGGGGCTACTGTCGGCGTTCTGGGAACCAGGGTACCCAGACTTGCCTGCCTGCAGCCCATGGCGTGGCTCCATCGACGGCCTGGTACAACCCATCTTCAGCACCAACAAGACAAGACCCCCGCGAGGGGCCAAGTCTCGCGAGGCGGAGGACACCAAGACCTCCGGAGGGATCCTCCCTAGGTGGGCACCCAAGGAGCGGACATTCCTATGCAGGCGCCCACCTCATGAGGTCGAGGTGACGCCAACCATGACGAGCAAGGCCAGGCGGGCGCCAATGGGTGTAGAGCAGCATGTTTCCTCTTTGGTGCTAAGGAGGCAAGCGCAGGAGCGGGGTCCTGAGGAATTAGTCAAAAGTATCCATTCCCGTGCAGCAGGACCAGGACCGCCAAGACGGATGTCATCACCAAGCCCACCGCAGCGTCATGACCAGAAGCTTTGAAGGCGAAGACCACCTTTCGTATAGGTTGTACTTCTTGTCCCCCTTCAAAATTGGCCACTGTGGGATCCCTTCCCGCCTTCGTTTTGAGGAAAAGGACCAAGGCCACTATAAATATAGCTTAGCCACCACCATAGGAGGGACCGGATCCAAGAGAGAGACCTCACTAGCTTGCACTCACACAAAAACAAATGTCCTGAGGTTGTTCTTCCCTTGTACTCGTTCATCCTCAGCCGCCCGCGAGGCTAATCCACTATAAAGTAGGAGTAGGTTCTTACACCGCAAGGTGGCCCGAACCTGAGTAAACAGCTGTGTCCCTTTCCTTTCTTGTTCATCGAGCTAGGTCATGGGGGTGACGAACTGGTTCGCTTGAGAGGTTAAGTTCTTCGCACACGCCCCAGAGTTCGAACCTTTCTTGGGTCTGCGGAGCCCTGAATCCGACAGGATAGGCAACACAGGAGGGGCTGGGCTGAGGCTCACGTCGCGGGCTTAGCCCGAGTCGGTGAGGTAGGCCAGCTTAGCGCAGGCCGGGCCTTGCACTAGGAATCGACCCGTGGGGAAGTGGCCACGGTCAACATGAATGAGCGAGCGGGCGCACTCATCGTCATCATCGACGGGAGCAGCAGAAGGGGTGGCGCGCCGGAGCGCGACGGTTGGCGGCAGGGGTGGGCATATAAACCGATGACCGAAGTACCGAACCAAACTAACCCTGATCGAACCCGAAGTCACCGAAACCGAATTCTTCAGCCATAAATTCGGTCAGCTAATCTGAAAAACCGAACTCTCTTCGGTCAATTTGGGTGTACGTATCGAGTAACCGAATACACCGAAGTACCGAAGAAATTGATTTTTTTAGACAAACTACAAAGCTTTATTAGGTTGTCACAATATTTACAGGGACGAAATCAAGATCGTTGGGCTGGCCTAACCAAGCATGGCGGCCAACTCCAAGAGATAACGCATACTTTGCAAGTTTGTGAGCCTCGATATTCAAGCTCCTAAATTCATGAACGATATTACAAGTATCAAAAGCAGACTCATGTTGTATGATTTCATGCACAATTGCATCGTATCTCCCTTTGTATTGATGCTGGATATCATCGACGGCCACCTTACAATCCGAAGCAACATGAATCCTCCTGACGTAGAGATCATCTGCTAACGCCAATGCCTCCCTGATAGCGAGTGTCTCAAGGGTGCCTGGGTCTGATAGATTGGAAAACACCACCACCGAAGCTCCTAAGAAAACTCCATCTCGGTTTCTACATATTTCTCCCACTACACCATGCGATCGTCCAACCGCGGCATCTACATTGATTTTTACCAGCCCCACAGGTGGTGCGATCCAGTGATTTGGACGCTGTTGCGGCGCTCTGTTTCCAACTGCACCTGGCTCCTGGAGGGATTTTAGCTCTCCTATGTAGGATTTGACGAAACCGTTGATGGCGAAGGGTGTTTGGAAGATGTCGACGGCGACACTTTCTCTGGCGGACGGTGGTTCGGGCGATGGTGGAGTACTCCGGTGGGTGCTACAAACTCCAAATTGATGCGCGGGTCAGAAGAGTGGAAGCATTAGAAGACTACTGGCAAGAGCTGAGGGGTAGGGGTGCACGCACGGGGGTGAATCGAGTTGGATCCCGAAGCGGGTCGAGGCGGCCGGAGTTGGGGAAGAAGATTCCCTCGGGGGCTGCTCAGTGGCTTGGCGTGGTACTGGTGGTGTGGGTTCGAGTTCGAGCTCGGGGCCTCCTTTTATAGGCGATCCGAGGGGGTGGCCGTGAACGGGATGGCTCCGGCGAGCAATTACGGCGAGGCAGAGGTTGTGCAGGGGCTTTAGGCGGCTAGGCACCATCAGGGAGGATCACTGGTGCCATTCCCCCGCTAAACCTCGGTCGGGCTAGCCGTAATGCGCCGATCCTCGACGGCGCGGCCGTACGGGCACGGCGGCAGCAGGGAGCGCGCTCCGCGCCTACCAGTTCACGATGAAGGACTGCCGCGTGCACGGGTGAGTGGATGGCCACGCGGTGGCCTCTAGTGGCTTGGGCGGCGCTGGACGGCGCCGTCCAACGTTGCGCCTCTCTGGCAGCCGCAAAGGCCGCTGCTGCCGTCGCTCACAGGGTGGCGCACCTCCTCCTGCTCGTCGCCGACGCCCGCAAACCTCCAGGCGATCGTGTGGCGCAGGGATAAGAAGGAAGCACAGGGCGCAAGGCGCCACCGCGGCTACTGGCGAGATCGAGAACGGTTTCTGAAGAAAACGACAGTGCTCACTGAAACTGTAACTCTGAATATCTGAACTTGACAGTAACAGTGCCCTTCAGGTGTTCGACGAAATGATTTGGCATGAAGAAAAAAATTTCTGGAGCTGGGACTTGGTGAGGTGACCTCTCAATGCATCCAGAGGCTGCCTGAATTTTCTCAGATTTTTAGGAGGAGAAAACAAATGAATTTCATCAAATTTGGCAAATATGGTCCAAACTTGTAGCAAGCACAATTTGAAATATTTGAACTGGAGACCAGTGGATCTTCATGGATCTTGGTTGAGGGCTCTAAGGACTAGCCAGGGAAATTTGTTTGGAGGCCAAACTCAAAGGAGAAAAGGTAGTTCCTTTGTAAACCTCCAGGGATGAAAATAGAAGGCAGAAAATATTTTTGATAAGAATTAAATGGAAGAAAATTCATGGGGAGGTTCAACTTGCTGGATTTGAAGTATATCTTGACACAAAGATGGGGAAAGGCTTTTTTTTGGGAGAGGATTTCCACTAGGTCATGGCAAGAGGTGATTTTGAAAAGGGGAAAAGATCACTCTAATTGCCATAGGGCTATTTAAAAGATTTTCAAAAGCTTAAGTTCCCAAATGAAAAACATTTGGTGTTGAGTCCACAAAAAAACCTCCAAGACCAAAAATCAATTCTTGGGTGAATCCAAACAAAATATTTGTGATAAAAGAAAATTTTTGAGGGGGAAGAGTTCTTTAGGAGAAATTTTTTAAATAACATCCCTCAAATCAAATAAAAGTTTGAAAAAGCCAAATAAAATTTTTGGGTGTCACAGCACCTACCCCCTTAGGAAAAATCTCGTCCCCGAGATTTCTGCTGATCCTCAAATAGATGTGGGTACTCTTCCTGAAGAAAATCTTCTCTTTCCCATGTAGCTTCATCCTCGGTGTGATTGCTCCACTGAACCTTGAAAAATTTAGTTGTTTTCTGACGGGTCCTCCTTTCAGACTCTTCCAAAATCTTTACTGGCCGCTCTCTGTAGGTGAGGTCTTGTTGCACATCAATGCTTTCATGAGATACATGCTTCTCCGGGTTGCTTACACACTTCCTCAATTGTGAGACGTGGAACACGTCGTGGACGTCTGACAGCTCTTTGGGTAGGTCTAGCTGGTAGGCTATTGTGCCTCTTCGTGCAACTATACAGAAGGGTCCAATAAATCTTGGGGCTAGCTTCCCTTTTATTTTGAACCGTTGCAGGCCTCGCATAGGAGACACTCGTAGGTATACGTAATCACCGGGTTCAAAGCTGACCTCACGATGTTTTCGATCGTAATAGCTCTTTTGTCGGCTTTGAGCTGTCTTGAGTCTGTCTCTGATCTGTTTAACTTTCTCCTCGGCCTCCTTGAGCATGTCTGGGCCGAAGATACGGCTGTCACCTGTCTCTGACCAATTTAGTGGGGTACGACACCTTCATCCGTACAATGCTTCAAAAGGTGCCATTTGTAAGTTGGCTTGGTAACTGTTGTTGTATGCGAACTCGGCATACGGCAAACTTTCTTCCCAACTGGATCCATAGGTGAGAACACAGGCTCTCAGCATGTCCTCTAGGATTTGGTTCACGCGTTCAGTTTGTCCATCAGTCTGGGGGTGGTATGCTGTACTGAATGCTAGTTGAGTGCCCAGAGCTTGTTGTAAGTGATCCCAAAATTTGGAGACAAATTGAGTGCCTCGGTCGGATATTATAATCTTTGGGACTCCATGCAGACAAACTATACGGGAGAGATAAAGCTTGGCAAGTCTTTGAGTGGAGTAGGTTGTCTTCACGGGGATGAAATGTGCTACCTTGGTTAGCCTATCTGTGATGAACCATATGGCGTCATTTCTGCGTTGTGATCGAGGTAGTCCGACGATGAAGTCCATTCCAATTTCATCCCATTTCCACTCAGGTATCCGGTTTGGCTGTAGCAGCCCTGCTGGCTTTTGATGCTCGGCTTTTATGCGCTGACAAGAATCGCAACAAGCAATGAATGCGGCTATATCCCTTTTCATACCGTGCCACCAAAATCTTTCCTGAATGTCTTTGTACATTTTGGTTCCTCCAGGGTGGATCGAGTATGGGGCGGTGTGGCTTTCGGTTAGGATTTGATGCTTGAGTTCCTCAATGTTTGGTACGCAAAGTCTGTCCCCGTACCATAATATTCCCTCATCGTCTGTGACGAACTCTGAAGCCTTGCCAAGGCTCATTTTTCTCTTTATACCTTCGATGCTGGGATGTCCCTGCTGAGCCTTCTTAATTTGTTCCATTAGGGTGGGATGTATCTCCAGATTTGATACGGTGCCCTCAGAGACTAACACCATGTTGAGTCTAGCGAACTCCTGCTGGAACTCAGGCCTCAAGTTCTGTGGACTGTCGTTGCCCGGGCTGGGGTTCCGACTAAGAGCATCTTCCACTACATTTGCTTTCCCTGGATGGTAGTGAATGCCGACATCATAGTCCTTGACCAATTCTAACCAGCGTCGTTGTCGTAAATTTAGCTCTGGTTGTGTGAAAATATATTTAAGCCTCTTGTGGTCCGTATATATTTCACAACGATTTCCCAGTAGAAAGTGCCTCCACTCTTTGAGTGCATGGATGACTGCTGCTAGCTCCAAGTCATGAGTAGGATAATTTTCCTCATACTTCCGTAGTTGCCTGGAAGCATACGCGACAACTTTGCCATCCTGCATCAGTACACACCCGAGGCCCTTCCGAGATGCGTCACAATACACTTCAAAACTCTTGCGTATGTCTGGCACGATCAAAACTGGTGTTGTTGTTAGTTTCTTCTTGAGTTCTTGGAAGCTTTTCTCGCACGCTTCCGTCCATACAAATTTCTTGTCTTTCTTGAGCAACTGTGTCATTGGTTTTGCCACAGTGGAGAATCCTTCAATAAACCTCCGGTAATATCCAGCCATTCCTAGGAAACTTCGTACATCAGTTACGTTGGCTGGTGGTTTCCAGTCAAGTATGGCTTTGACTTTGTCTGGATCTACGGCCACGCCTTCTTGGGTCAATATATGGCCTAGAAAACCAACTTGTCTTAGCCAAAATTCACACTTGCTAAATTTGGCGTATAATTGGTGCTTCCTTAATTCTCCTAATACAATCCTGAGATGTTCCGCATGTTCTTCTGGTGTCCTTGAGTATACCAGAATATCATCAATGAACACCACAACAAATTTGTCCATAAATTTCATGAACACCTTGTTCATGAGGTGGACGAAATATGCGGGGGCGTTCGTCAGTCCAAACGGCATTACTGTGAACTCATATAATCCGTATCTGGAGGTGAAAGCTGTCTTAGGGATATCTTCTGCCCGTACTTTTAATTGGTGATATCCCGATCTCAAATCAATTTTTGAGAACACCTTGGCTTGTGCGAGCTGGTCAAACAAATCATTTATCCGTGGCATCGGATATTTGTTTTTGATGGTGACCATATTGAGAGCTCGATAGTCTATACACAATCTCAGTGTCCCATCCTTTTTCTTGGCGAATAATACCGGCGAACCCCAAGGTGAGGAGCTGGCTCGAATAAATCCTTTGTCCAGTAATTCCTTTATTTGCTTCTTCAATTCTACCAACTCTGAGGGTGCCATTCTATAAGGTTTCTTATAGATGGGAGTGGTGCCAGGTGCTAGTTCAATGTTGAACTCTATCTCTCGGTCTGGTGGCATGCCTGGTAGTTCTTCAGGAAATACGTCGGGAAACTCGCACACCACTGGAACTTTTCTCAATTCTGAGATGTCCACTTTGTTCAACTTTGGTTGCCGTGACCGTGGTCTCTCTTGAGATGTTACCTTTATTGTCTTGCCGTGATGGTGAGTGAGAATCACAGTCCGATTGAAACAGTCAATAAATCCCTTGTTGGTGGTCAACCAATCCATCCCTAGGATAACATCCAGTCCTTTATTTTCCGACACGATGAGATTGGCCTGAAACTTTAGTCCTTCGAATTCAATAATTACTCCTGGGCAGTAACTCTGAGTGATCTGCTTATTCCTGGGGGACTTGATGATCATAGATTTTTCCAAGGGGAGTATCGGAAAACCATGTTGTAAAACAAAACTCTTTGAAATGAACGATTGAGAAGCTCCAGAATCAAACAAAACCGTGGCTGGTACTGTGTTGACAGGGAATGTACCGAGTACGATGTCTGGGGCATTCTGAGCTTCTTCCTTGGTCACATGGTTCAGGTGACCCTTCCTGTGATTGTTGTTGGGATTGAAATTGTTGCGCTTGGGTGCTGGATTATTCCCACCATTGTTCGGCTTGGGGGCCGAGTTCCTTGGTTTTGGGCACTGTTTGGCATAGTGCCCTTCTTCACCACAAGCATAGCAAGTGACCCCTGGACGGTATGTAAAGTCCTTGTCCCTTGAATGAAACTGTCTGGTTGGCCTTAGAGCAGTAGTCATGGATTTCCTTGCTTCATTCCTCTGAACATCAATCTTGCTCCGGTTGTTGCGAGCAAGAGTCGTCTTGTCTCTTTTTCGCTTACGAATATCCTCCAGACTGCGGCGCTCATTCTCCAAAGTAATGGCCTTGTCAACCAGAGTTTTGAAATCTGGGAAAGTGTGTACGACCAGTTGGCATCTTAGTGCTGGCGCCAGGCCGTCCAAGAATTTTTCCATCCTTTTGTTCTCAGTCATATGCTCATCGTAGGCATAACGAGATAGCTGGGTAAACTGACTGTTGTATTCCATCACTGTCATGCCTCTCTGCTTGAGGTCATCAAATTCTCTTTTCTTGATTTTTATGATGCTCCTGGGGATGTGTGCCCCACGAAAACCTTCCTTAAACTCCTCCCAGGTGATGTTATGTTCACTGGGATGCATGTGTAGGAAGTTCTCCCACCATGCTGCAGCTGCTCCAGTGAGGTGCATAAAGCACCTTCTCATGATCTGAACATTGAGCAATAATCAACTTTCTTTCGATGTCTCGAAGCCAATCATCGGCTTCAAGCGGTCTATCAGTGTGAGCAAACGTTGGAGGGCGTGTCTTCTTCAGTTCAGACAACTTGGAGTGCGGTTGGTATGGCTCACGGTGGTTTCCCATATTGATGACGTGGTTCATCATCTCTTGGTGTTGCTATTGGCTTTGTTCGAAGAGGCGGCATACTTGAGATAAGGCTGCCTCGCTGTCCTGTTGACTAGACTGTCCCTGTGTGAAGTTGTTGCTGGTCTGTGTTCCATAAACTTCTTCGGGTGGATTTGGCATGGAACGAGTCCACGGACGAGACATTTTCCACTCTGGGGTATTATTTTGCAAAAATCATGAGAAGAACTGTGTGGCACAAGGAAAATCTTGCAAAGACAAAATTTTTAAAAGACCTCAAGATTTCCCAAGAAAATATTTGATTTCGCACGGAGAAGGACCGCTTAGCACGAATCTTACACGCGATACGCAAACATACGATACAGCACTCAGGATGCGCGTACACATTCCTGACATGTTATTAAGGCTAGAACACTCCTCCGGGATCCCACATGATGCACACACAACTACTACAAAATTAAGTACATAAAAAAAACATATCAAACATGCAGACACATCGCGCGGCTACTAGGCGCACTCAGTCGGAGATGGTGAAGATGTCCTTCCCCTTGCCGAGGGTAAGACCCAGCGGTGTAGGGGACTCAACCTCCACCTCCTCCCTAATAAGCTCCAGGCGCGCAGCACTGCGCTGAGGAGATGGCGCGGGTGCGACAGGCGGTAGTGTGGGTGCGGCAGGCGGTGCAGCTCTGACTGGAGTAGGAGCAATGACCTGGTCGAACTCCTCAGTGGTAGGCAGACGGCGAGCAGAGGCCAAAATGGCAGGTGAATAGGATGCTGAGGATGAGACGTAAGTCAGTGGCGGTGCCATGTGGAGAAGCTCCTTCCTGTTGGCAGAACCGCCCCGAACTAAGTCCATGCGGGCAGCCACAAGATCGTCCACGAGGTTGTCGAAAGCTTCCTCCAGAGCTTTGAGATACTCAACAAGCATCTCGATAGCTTCATCTCGCTCTCCCCTATGGCAGGCGAATGCATAGTGGCAAGTGTATGGCACATGGCATGGGAGGTAGCGGTAGCGACGAGTCTTCATCGAAGGAAGAATATCCCGAAGGCGAGCTATCGCCTCACGGGCGGCCATCTGCATGGCATGCCTCTCTGTAGGCATGGCCCTTCCCACAAAACGGAAGTGGCGAGACGCAGAACGTCCTCCCTTGAATTGCACCACGGCCTGGTGCATAGACACGTCGTCGCTGAGCTTGTGCTGGTAAAGCGTGAACTCCGGACGCGTCGCTGCCCCGATCGCGAGCTTGGTGATGGAGACGAGGAGTTTGACAAACCCCTCGGGCACATTAGTGAACACCCGAGTCTCGCAGCTGCTGCCAGCCATCTACAAAAGTAGGCAAAAATTCTGAGTAGTCAAATCATAAATTTATGATGACCAACAGAAAATAGCTACATTTGCAAAATGCTGAAAAAGCACTAAAAACGCTAATAACCGATTAGCGATCGCACCTAGTGGCTTCCTACAGTCAGCCTGGCTCTGATACCAAGGTTGTCACGACCGGTTTTCCAATAAAATATTTATTGAGAGACCGATCCCCTTTACGGACCAGTAGAGAAGAATCCTTCTCACTGGTAGACAAATTCTTGATCACAGAAGAAAAACCAGGAGTACTAAATATAATACACAGTTGAGTGGAGACTGCTCAACAAATTATTACAAGCACGCCGATATTACACATAAAGGCAGATAGGGTGGCATACTACTGGCTCACAATAAAAGCGGTGGTGGATATGTCACAGCGAAGTGGGTGACATGACTCCTAAATCTTACAGCTCATCGAGCGTCGGAGTGAGGCTCGAGGATTCTTATAGTGGGTGGCGGAAGCGTATATAATACAAGTGACCAATATCCAGGATCGCACGGGACTGACTGGGACTCCTCTAGGCGTCGGACTCACTATCAAACTCTTCATCCATGAGATCGCCTTCGTCAACATCTGGCCAAATCAACAAGCCAGGTGAGTACTATGAAAGTACTCGCAAGACAGTTCGGACATAAGATATAACAAATGTAAACATGATGCATATGAACAGAATAATAGAGCGCACTCAGACAATGAGATAGCGAAACATGGGAAATAAAAGGGGAGTCGGGCGGTAGTCCTCCCGAAATCCCAAAGTAATACCGAAGGCCAATCGAGTGTCTGACTGACTCCTCGAAAGGATGCCAATGAAATAACAATGCCGCAGTCGGGCGTCAAGGCAACACCACATAAAGGTCTTATAATGGAAAATAAATGACAGTGCGTGCCACAGCCGGACGTCTGAGCGACATCACATAAAGGGCTTATATCAGAAGTAAATAACGAACGTGCCACAGTCGGACGTCTGAGCGACATCACATAAAGGGCTTATATCAAAAGTAAATGACATGAGTGCCACAGTCGGACGTCTGAGCGACATCACATAAAGGGCTTATATCAAAAGTAAATGGCATGAGTGCCATAGTCGGACGTCTGAGCGACATCACATAAAGGGCTTATATCAAAAGTAAATGACATGAGTGCCACAGTCGGACATCTGAGCGACATCACATAAAGGGCTTATATTACATAACTTGATATTTTGGCATCTCATGAATTTAAATCATTTCAAGGAAATATTCAGGTACGAGATAAACAAAAAGGTTAGTCCATCCACAGGAATAACAATTCAACCGGGTTTACCACTCAAACTTGTTCACCGGGGATTTACCACGGAGACTGACATAGGAACGGACATGGATATGGATAAGTTGGCCACGGTCCTTGACCATGGACACGATGACTCGGAAGGGTTTGACTCTGCAGAGTTTGTACTATTTAACCACAGCCAACGGATTTCAGTAGTCACAAGGGACTAGTTCCGTTTACGGTGTTTTAGGAGAAACACATCTAACCAGTACACACCCATTCAACATTCCGATGCCAGGAATCACCCTCGGCAACGTTCAAGAAAAACTTTGAGACGGGGAGGCTACAACCTCGGGTAGCATGGGATCAAATTTATACCGCGCGCTCTAAGGGGTGCCCCCCTCTCGGTCCCAACCGGAAACACCCATGCCCACTGACCGGATGACTGGCTTTAATCCAGGGCCATGGAACCCTCATCCCGGCCCCTCTATTTGGTGTGTACAAGGAAAGAGGTTAACAACTTACTAAACCGTATTCTTTGCAGAAAACATGTGGTAGCACAAAAGGGGAAGAACGATAACGTGGCTCAGTCCATGTTAATGTCGGAGTTTATCGGATGACGTAAGACTGGCATGCTACAACAATACCATCTTACTACCTCTCATGTCACCACATGATCAGGTTATCTCTCTTCAAAGATCATAGTAACTTCGAAACACACGGTCAGTTCCCTTGCATGCAACGTAATACTCACCGATGCTCACATGCCATGCACAAACCATTCAAGCAAACATGCAAAACACCTATCATATCAAAGGTTCAAGCATGCTTGCCTGGTTTGGAGAAGTCGGAGTCTAGCTCGGCGAAGTTCGCGGCTCCGTCACCTCCTCCGGAACCTACGGTATAACGAAACCGTATACTAACGTGAAAATCGTTGCGTGCATAAAAATTGTTCCAAATTTTTTCCAAATAAATACTAAAAAAACTAGACAAAAATACAAGACTGATAGAAAAAGAATCAATCAAAAATCATCTTTTATTAAAAAGATATAAGGGTTTTAGTCCAAGGACTGATTTGTGATGAAAAAGAAAAGATCCAGGGACTTGTTTGAGAAAACAGAAAATGGTTCGGAATGAAATGCGCCAGCCCAAGGAGAAAGCGCATTTTGCCCGAAGGCGCTTTCAGAAAATGGTTCGAGGGGGAAAAGAAGAGAGGCTGATGGGGGGGTCCCACCCGTCAGGTTTAAAACTCCAACGGAGCTCGCCGGCGCCCGAAGGCGGCGGTGGTCGCCGGCGTTGAACCACGGCGAGGCAGAGAGATCGGAGGGTACCAATAGGTTCAGGATGATCTTCCACGTCGGAGGGTGGTGGACTTAGCCGTCGGAGAGCACCACGTCGACGGCGACACTTTCTCCGGCAGACGGTGGTTCGGGCGATGGTGGAGTACTCCGGTGGGTGCTGCAAACTCTAAATTGATGCGTGGGTCAGAAGAGTGGAAGCATTAGAAGACTACTGGCAAGAGCTGAGGGGTAGGGGTGCACGCACGGGGGTGAATCGAGTTGGATCCCGAAGCGGGTCGAGGTGGCCGGAGTTGGGGAAGAAGATTCCCTCGGGGGCTGCTCAGTGGCTTGGCGTGGTACTGGTGGTGTGTAGAGGTGGTGTGGGTTCGAGTTCGAGCTCGGGGCCTCCTTTTATAGGCGATCCGAGGGGGTGGCCGTGAACGGGATAGCTCCGGCGAGCAATTACGGCGAGGCAGAGGTTGTGCAGGGGGTTTAGGCGGCTAGGCACCATCAGGGAGGATCACTGGTGCCGTTCCCCTGCTAAACCTCGGTCGGGCTAGGCGTAATGCGCCGATCCTCGACGGGGCGGCCGTACGGGCACGGCGGCGGTAGGGAGCGCGCTCCGCGCCTACCAGTTCACGACGAAGGACTGCAGCGTGCACGGGTGAGTGGATGGCCACGTGGTGGCCTCTGGTGGCTTGGGCGGCGCTGGACGGCGCCGTCCAACGCTGCGCCTCTCTGGCAGCCACAAAGGCCGCTGCTGCCGTCGCTCACGGGGTGGCGCACCTCCTCCTGCTCGTCGCCGACGCCCGCAAACCTCCAGGCGATCGTGCGGTGCAGGGATAAGAAGGAAGCACAGGGCGCAAGGCGCCACCGCGACTACTGGAGAGATCGAGAACGGTTTCTGAAGAAAATGACAGTGCTCACTGAAACTGTAACTCTGAATATCTGAACTTGACAGTAACAGTGCCCTTCAGGTGTTCGACGAAATGATTTGGCATGAAGAAAAAAAATTCTGGAGCTGGGACTTGGTGAGGTCACCTCTCAATGCATCCAGAGGCTGCCTGAATTTTCTCAGATTTTTAGGAGGAGAAAACAAATGAATTTCATCA
Source organism: Aegilops tauschii subsp. strangulata (assembly GCF_002575655.3). Classification (NCBI taxonomy): domain Eukaryota; kingdom Viridiplantae; phylum Streptophyta; class Magnoliopsida; order Poales; family Poaceae; genus Aegilops; species Aegilops tauschii. The sequence goes on from NC_053040.3 coordinate 212,549,841, forward strand.
AATTTGGCAAATATGGTCCAAACTTGCAGCAAGCACAATTTGAAATATTTGAACTGGAGACCAGTGGATCTTCATGGATCTTGGTTGAGGGCTCTAAGAACTAGCCAGGGAAATTTGTTTGGAGGCCAAACTCAAAGGAGAAAAGGTAGTTCCTTTGTAAACCTCCAAGGATCAAAATAGAAGGCAGAAAATATTTTTGATAAGAATTAAATGGAAGAAAATTCATGGGGAGGTTCAACTTGCTGGATTTGAAGTATATCTTGACACAAAGATGGGGAAAGGTTTTTTTTTGGGAGAGGATTTCCACTAGGTCATGGCAAGAGGTGATTTTGAAAAGGGGAAAAGATTACTCTAATTGCCATAGGGCTATTTAAAAGATTTTCAAAAGCTTAAGTTCCCAAATGAAAAACATTTGGTGTTGAGTCCACAAAAAAAACCTCCAAGACCAAAAATCAAGTCTTGGGTGAATCCAAACAAAATATTTGGCATAAAAGAAAATTTTTTAAGGGGAAGAGTTCTTTAGAAGAAATTTTTTAAATAACATCCCTCAAATCAAATAAAAGTTTGAAAAAGCCAAATAAAATTTTTGGGTGTCACATTGGAGCACCCCCCAGGCGCAGCCTTGGCCGATTAGGTGTCTTCTGGTCCAAAAAAATCTCTGTAAAGTTTCGTTGCATTCGGACTATGTCAATAGGTTAGTACCAAACATGCAGAAAACAGCTACTGGCACTTGGCACTATGTCAATAGGTTAGTACCAAAAAATGATTTCCTACAATGTAAAAAACATGCAGAAAACAGCAACTGGCACTTGGAACTATGTCAATAGGTTAGTACCAAAAAATGATATAAAATGACTATAAATTGATTATAAAACATGCAAGATTGATAATATAACAGCATGGAATAATAAAAATATAGATACGTTGGAGACGTATCGGCATCCCCAAGCTAAACTCCTACTCGTCCTCGAGTAGGTATGTGATAAAAATAGAATTTTTGATGTGGAATGCTGCCTATCATGTCATATAATATTCTTTTCTTTATAGCATGGACATTTAGACATTTATATTGTTCAAAGCAATAGTCTAGTTTTGACATGATAATTTAAATATTCAAGCATATCAACAGGCAACCATGTCTTTCAAAATATCAACGCTAAAATAAGTTATCCCTAGCCCATTATGCTCAACCATTGATCCATTCATGAAACACACTCGGATATTAGCTACACCCAATACTCAGGTACGATCATATTGCCTCCTAGTTGGTGCTTTTATAAGAGAAGATGGAGACTCAAATTCAAAAATAAAAATTGCATAAAGTAAAAGAAAGGCCCTTCGCAGAGGGAAGTAGCGATTTGTAGAGGTGCCAGAACTCAAAGCGAAAAACATAGAGATAAAAACATTTTGGGAGGTGTATCCTTCCCACCAACGAAAACGACTTAGAGTTCCCAACACTTTCCATGCTAGATATATCATAGGCGGATCCCAAACAGAAAATAAAATTTATTCCTTTTTCAACCATACTTTCACTTTCGATGGCTAGCCGTATCCACGGTTGCCTTCCATACCAACACTTTCCAAGGAATTTATTATTTGGCAACATAAAGTAAATTCATTTTTCATTTCGGGACTGGGCATCCCTAATACCTTTTCCTTACTCTCGTGCAATGACAAGTGAATAAACACTCATCGTGAGAATAACACATCTAGCATGAAAAATATTAGTCACCCCTCACCGCTCCGCGAGCGAAACAAACACACAAAAGAGAAGTTTATTTTGAAAACTAGAGATGGCACATACAAATTTTCTTAGAACGGCAAAAGAATACCGCATATAGGTAGATATAGTGGACTCATTTGGCAAGACAGGTTTAAAGGTTTTTTGATGCACAAGTAGTGATCATACTTAGTGCAAAATGAAGGCTAGCAAAAGATTGAGAAGCGACCAACCAAGAAATGGATAATCTCATAAGCGAGCATTAAGCATAATTAACACCGAATAATGCACCACAAGTAGGATATAATTTCATTGCATAATTATTGACTTTCGTGCTTGCAGAGGGCATCACAAACCTTAACACCAATATTCTTACTAAAGCATAATTACTCATAAACAAAACTCACATATCACATCATCATATCTCAAAACTATTACGAAGAATCAAGTTTATTTTGTCCAATGATCTTCATGAAAGTTTTTGTTATATCCTTCTTGGATATCTATCACTTTGAAACTAATTTTCATATGTCTCTTTTCACAAGCTCAAATAAATATAAGTGAAGATCATGAGCATAATTTTTTTTCTTTCTCTCAAATTAATTTAAGTGAAGCAAGAGAGAATTTCTTGAAAATTGTACTAACTCTCAAATAAATCTAAGTGAAGCAAGAGAGCATTTATTCAAAAAATACTAAAGCACACCGTGCTCAAAAAAGATATAAGTGAAGCACTAGAGCAAGTCCATAGCTCATAGAAATTTAAGTGAAGCATAGAGAGCTATTCTAACAAATCATGACATAATTTTAGCTCTCTCAAATAGGTGTGTCCAGCAAGGAATCAAGACTTAAAACACAAAATAAAACAAGCAAAGACTCATGTCATACAAGACGCTCCAAGCAAAACACATAGTATGTGACGAATAAAAATATAGCTTCGAGTAAAATATCGATGGTCGTTACACTACTAGAAAAAGGCTTACTAGTGGCGTACCAGTTTTGCCTACTAATGGCGCACTACTGGTGCGCCACTAGCACCACGCCACTAGTATTTTTTACTAATGGCGCACCGCTGGTGCGCCATTAGTATCTGGTATACTAATGGCGCACCAGGTAGTGCGCCATTAGTATAGGCCACGGTGCGCCATTAGTATGCCTCCCAGGGGGCCATATATACCCATGTGCTTTGCCATACTAATGGCGCACTGCGGGGTGATGCGCCATTAGTATCCTTCGGCATACTAATGGCGCACTGCTGCGTGATGCACCATTAGTATCCTCTGGCATACTAATGGCGCACTGCGGTGTGATGCGCCATTAGTATCCTTTGGCATACTAATGGCGCACGTTGGTGTGATGCGCCATTAGTATGTATATTAGGGATTATTATTATTATTTTTTCTGATTTTTGCACAGATTACAAAATATATTATTGGACAGAATATAAGCAGCACCACACAGCAACAGCAGATTCATCGAACAAAATAGAAGATTAGTCTCCGAATACAATTCATCATATTAGTCTCCGAATTCAAAAGACTGAACAAAGATAGAACATTACAAGTCTCGAGACCGCGAGTAGCGAGTTTGTATTCACATTACAAGTCGATATCGATCATCTAAACTACCATAACATAGAAGAGAGCTATGGTCATCACGATGAAACTGGTCTTCATCCGGTTCCTCCAACGCTCCCTCCTCTCTCCCGCTAGATAGCGCGCGTATCTAGATTCCGCCTCCGCCCTAGTGGTGTACCCTTTGTAACTGTTACCGCTAAAACGGTGAACCTATCTCCGACACTCCTCCCAGTCGTCGTAGACTCCGGGAACCTTACCCTTGTACACGACATACGACGGCATCTCTATGCACTAGCCAAACAACAGACAATACATAAGCAATATATAAGTATGCAACAAAAGGATCGGAAGAGAAAAGCAAGACATTAATAGCATGATTCATGGTCCTACTAACAAATAGCATCGATTACATCTAAGTTGAACGACTATCCAAACCAAAGAGACATACAAGTTCATTAAAGTTTAATTACAACATGAGCTAATCAATGTTTCAGAACTACACATAGCATCACTACTTTCGACTTGACTCATGGGACCGGAGCGTGGATGAAGCCGCCGTCTGTCGTGATGGTCATGAAGTCGCGGGCGTTGTCAGCCTGCATTTGTAGCATTGTGTCTATCTCACTGTTGGACGGTTGAAATTTTAGGTAGAACTGCCCCGAGGTACGAAGGACATCTTGATGGATGATTTCTGCAAACTCCGACTGCATGCGAAAGAATTTTTGTCGGATGTACGCGTCCTGGATTGCCGCCAAGCTTGCGGCCCAATCTTTGAGATTATTTGGTAGCAGAAGGTGATTATGGTCCTGCACGATCGCCCGCATGTGATGGAGGGCGTAGTAGGCATCCTTCTGACTGCCAGGCGGCTGCTTGACGCAGGGGAACGTCGTATTGTGGGTGAACACGTGCCTGCCGTACCTACGAACTGGCCTCTTAAAGGTGCCTCTAGATGCGGCGTAGCCGGGGAGAGCATCATCAAGAACTTTCTTGATATTTGTGTAGTCTATCTTGGAGTCACGGTCCGGGTCGAAATACGTGGCCATGGAATATTTCGGGCTTAAGAGGATGAGTGTGCAATGTGTGTCACTGCACAGAACACGGAATGTTAGAAAAAAAGAACGATCGAAATCTAAGAAATCATATGTTACGGGGCGGTTAGGAGATGACTTACTCGGGAAAGTAAGGCACGAGGAAGTTATCCTTTTCTGGGTTTGCCAGAACGACGCCTTCGAGGTGTGAACTCACGACTTGCCGGTCCCCAGCGCTGCCCAAGATCTTGGCACGCATGTAGAAGGGGTCGACTATCACAATGTGCGGGGTCTTGTCTCTAATGATCCGCATCTCCATACTCAGCGAAAACAGCCGAACGAAGGTGTAGTGCAGCAGATGAAGGTTAAGCATAGCAAAGATGTCATCAAACCGCAGGACGATCGTACCCCCGACGGCGCTATCCACAAAGCCCTTGCCCTCTGGCACCTTGGCCACGAAAACCGGGTATGCCACATCATTCTCTCTAAGACGCCGCTTATCCAAAGAAAGAACACTGTCATGCAGACTCCGCATAGCACCGGTTGCAGCATTGAGCATATTTGTCGGTAGCATCGGCCTACCCGCCACATGCACCCTCCTCGAGATATCCTTAGGTGAAGGTGGCCCGTCCTGAGCATGGATCGTACTCGGTGCCGGCTGGCTCGCACTGGCGCCCTTGTTAGTCTTTCGTTTCCGTCCCTTCTTCCTGATCTACTGTAATGGGATCGAGTTCTGCTCACAGACCGCCTTCTTGAGCGTGTTGGGGCTGATAATATTTGGCACCTCAGCTATCTGAGGCTCGGTGAAGGCGGCAGCTGGAGGCGTCTCCTGATAACTGAACGCCAGACGACGCCTGTTGCAATTGGGTTTCTCCGCCGTATCAGCTAGATCGCAGTCGTCTTTTTCAGGGTTGGTTTCTTGAGAAGGAGGCCCGCAGAACTCGTCACCGTACCCATGTTCGGCAAAGTACTTATCGACGTTGGAAAATGTACCGCCGTCGTTGTCGTCGTCGTCCGGATCCTGTGCCATATGCATGTCCGGATCCTGTGCCATAGGGATGTCCGGCATGTCCGGTAGCGTTGCGGCGTTCTTGCCATGGCTTGGCGCTGGCACGACTGGCGGTCTTGTCTGTGGGGTGGTGTCCCCCGCCCCCAAACGAATCTGGCTCTTCGGCCAAAGCAGGGGCCAGCTTACACAGGCGCTGAGGGTCATCACATCATCTTCGTCGGCCCCAGCGGGTCGAATCGAAGGTAACAACTCGTCGCAGCCTGGCAGCACCCGAACCAGTTCAACCCTATACAAGGTGGGTGGCATCGGATTACCGTGGAACACGCAGTTGCCCCGTTGAACGATTCTGCCCTTGGCGACATCGACCAACTCGCCGCCCATGAAGTGCAGGAGAGTGCAAGGAACATCGGTGGCGCCCTGCGAAAACATGTAGGGCGTCAGGGATGCCCAGTCAAAGGCAAGGAGATGAAGTCATCGGCCGAGAGGCTTAGTTACCGTGATGCTGTCGAGCTCGGCTAATGTCGAGGCACCGCCAACGGCGGGCGTGCGCGTGCAACTGACGGAGGGGCTGCTTGCTGGCGAGGTGCCGGCCGGCGTACATCCGGGTGCATTAAGCTCCAATGCCCGTGCCGGCGCCGGAGACACGAATACCGCCTCCGCCGGAGACACCAATGGCGCCGCCTGCGCGTTGTGCGAGTTGCTGGCCGTGAAGCTGGGAACCGGGGAAGGCCCCTGTTGGCCGCCCGCAATCCACGTCGTCAGCCCCTGAATCAAGGTAGGCACAATGGCGGTGAGCGTCGTTCCCAGTTGTTGTTGCACTTGCTCTTGGACAATCTCCGGAATCCGCGCCACTTGTGCCTTGAGTTCTTGAACCTCGCGCGACTGGCTTTCCGAGCTGGTCTTTTTCTCCTTTCGCCCACCAGCGGTGTAGTATGACGACCATTTTGTGGACAAGCCTTTGCCGGCCACACGACCAGCTGACGACGGCTTACTGAGCTTATCCTTGTTTTTCATTACGTTCAACGCCCTATTTAAAGGGGTGTCAAAAGGGGAGCTCTGAGACGACCCCGCGCTACTGCTTTCAGCCTCCTGCGGAAGGAATGTGAACCATTTAGAAATTTGGCTTCATTAATTAGAATGCAACCATATGGAGCTAATTAAGCGGGGGTGTATTCCTTACCAGAACAAGCTCAAGCGCCCTGGTCTTCGGATTCGTGGTAAGCTCCTTTGTTACCGGGTCCTCCTTGTACCGGGCCCTGACAAAGTTCCTGGTCTGCTTGTCACGTAATTTCTCGAAGTGGGGCGGTAGGCCTTGCTCGGCACGCTCCGCGTCCTCCTTGTCCCATATAGGCTCCGCCACTCTGTAACCGCCGGGACCGAGTTGGTGGACCCCTAAGTTCAACTCCCGCATTTCTTTCCCCCACTGACTTGATTCGGAGGTTGCGCTGCTCTCGCACTTGATCTTGAACTCCTTGTAGTCATCTTCGCTCATCAAAGGATATTTCGCCTTGATCTTGTCATAACTATCACCTTTTTCAATCATTGCCTTCACCGTGCTTCTCCATGTAGACAGGGCCGTGCTCATCCTCGTGAGGGCGGCACTGTTCACTTTATTCCCTGAGAGGCGTGTGTTTGCAAACTCAGCGGGGAACTTGTATCGTTCGTGCAGCTTCGTGAAGAGGAGGCTGCGCAAATTCCCTCGGTCCTTATGCCTTAGGTTCTCGGTGTTGATCGAGACGGTGCTCCGGAGAATGCACCCGAGCTGAACCGAGTAACCCTTGACTACATGTTTGGGCGCCGTTGGATGCCCATCGGAGTTCACTTCAGTAAATTCCTCCTTGACGGTGCCGAGCACGTTCGGGCGCTGGTCCTTCCGTTGCCTCTTCGATTGGCTGCCATCTGTGCGTGCGCCGCCATCATCAGTGGTGGCATCCTCGGCGGCACCATCAGTGGTGTCATCCCCGACGCCACTAGGGGTTGTGTAGTCAGGATCGGTGTCTTCCGCGGCGTCCTCATAGCGGTGAGGTTCTTCCTCCATCTCCTGGGACAGCTCCCAGAATTGCTTGCCGCCCGAACCGCCGGCCTCATCGTTGTGGGCCATGTTTCGCTCTAAATAGGAAAAAAGTTTGGTCAAAAAGTTGGTTATTGTCAAGGAACAAGATCATGGTCTCATCATTTAGGGTTTGTCGACACCGAGGCATCCTAAAAGCTAAGCTTTTATCATTTAGGGTTTGTCGACGCCGAGGCACCCTAAAAGCCTAAGCGTACATCATTTAGGTTCTCATCGACACCGAGGCACCCTATAGAAGCCTATGTTGGGTTTATCATCTAGGGTTTATCGATGCTAAAGAGAATTCTAAGTTGGGCCTAATCACTTGGCTCTATTGCCACCTATGGTTTAATGCAGCAAGAATGGCGGGGCAGTTGATCCTAGTTAACTAAGTACTAAGATACCCCGACCCATGCATTAGTCGCAAGTACCCCATATGTCCTATTTTTAGCAAAGTCATGCTAAAATTCACGGAAAATTTCAGCATGACCTTTGCTGAAAATAGGACATATGGAGTACCCGAATTTGCCGGAACAGAAGTTAATCGACATTCCAGCAAACTCAAGGGCCCCTCGGGGTACCTGCAAATTCATCACGACACAATGGTCGGAGACAAAACCCAGCAAACTAGCAAAGTTACTGACGTGTTTACAGAAATTGTTTTCTGTAAAAGATGATCATCATCTTTGCAAGTCTTTCTCAATGTAATCACAAGTAATTCAGAGGCATCACAATAAAGCAACACCCTGCACTAGCCTAAAAATAAGTGAAGTTTCACCCATATAAGAACAACTTTATAAAATCAGAGAAGTTGCTAAATTTTTTGTGTCCTTCATACACACTAGAGTACAATGCTTTATAATGTTCCATCATCATTACAGAAATCCAAGAAACACATGGTCTTGAGGATATTCTTTATGACTGATTATTTCAGTTTTACATGCAGATTTTGACCAAAAAACACATGGTCTTTTTAACAGTTTTCAGTTTGGACAGAATACTGAAAACTACAGTTTGGACAGAATTCCTAACACTTTGGTCTTCTAGTTACAATACAAAACTGACATAATTCTAGATGCCATAACTGAATTTTTTTACAGTAGCTCAAGTTGTTGACAGTAGCTCCTCACTGTCTGTCGCCTGCAACACTTTTTATGCTAGCAGCTCAAGTTTGTGCCGTTGGAGCAAATAAGCAGGAACCAACATATGTAAGGTTTCAACAAGACTCATCATCAGTATATATAAGCAGGATCTTTGTAAACAAACGAACACTAAGAGCAGAATGTTCTTGCAACAAACATTATTGTGTGACATCGAAAGGCATCACTCTGCTTAAAGGGAAGGATGACTTAAGTGGCCAGATGTATATGATTGCACCACTTGATCTGCACTTCTCTATATTATATGATGTACTGAAGAACTTGAGCAAAAAAAGATAAATAGGAACATATTTCTCACCTTGGAGGTGTTGCTGCTGCTGCACTGTCTGGACTTCACTTCCTTTACCTCCTCGGAAACCTGAAATATGCAGATGTTAGAAAGGTTCTAATTTGTATATGATGATTCTAAGAAAAGGGAAAAGGAGTATCAAGAACAGATTCACATGTCTGGCTGTTAGCCATTACAAACTTGAATTTATCTATTTCTGTATCTCACAAACTATCATAAATGAATAATAGTATTATAGTTCAGCTATTCCATGGAATAATGGGCTTAAGATTAATGAACCAGCAGATGCCCTAATGGAAGTAATAACAACATGACAGCAAACAACCAACAAACATGATGGGCAGGCCAAATACTCATGTCACTTCCATTAGGGCATCATCTTCCTACAACTACTCATCTTCAACAGCACATGATACTGCTACTGTATCTAATACAACAACATGACACTTGTTACTGTAGCACATGATACTGCTACTGTATCTACAACTACAACTACTACAACAACATAAAACTACTATGCATCATCTTCCTACTATACTTGCTACTCATCTTCAGAACCAAACAGCAGCAAAAGCAGAACCAAACTACTATCCATCCATCTAGCAAGCAACTAGCACAACTCATCCATCCATCCATCAAGCATCATATACCTAACTAACATCAACATACATACATCTATCTAACATCCATTGATCCGTGTAACTAGCAGCATGAACAAGAGAGGAACAGGGAACAGTGACATGGACAAGAAGCATAGAGGCAAGGAAGAGAGGCTCACCCCAGGCCGTGGTCGAAGGAGAGCAGCCGCTGGCCACGCGTAGGAAGAGACGGCGGGAGGTGGCGGCGAGGGTCACGGCACCGTCCTTGGCTCGCCGGCTGCTGCGGAGGTGACCGGTGGCGGGGGACGGCAGGGGCAGGCGGGGTGTGGGCACGTCGGGGCTGCGCTCGCCGGCTGCTGCAGGGGCCGGAGGAGGCCCTCGCTCGTCGGAGGGAGGAGGAGAGGAGAGGAGCGCTCGGCCGATCTCGTTCGGGGGGCACGGGGGCGGCGGGGGTGGAGTCCCGCGGGGGTCGGGGCGGCGGCGTCGGGGCAGCGCAAGACCACAGCGGTGGCGGCGTCGCCGACGGCGTGCAGGCGCGGCGGACGGAGCGGGCGGAGCAAGGGGGCGGCGGCGTACGGTTGGGGTCGAGTGGGGGATCTGGCGAGGGAGGGAGGGAGGCCACAGTGCGAGGGGAATAGGTGGAGTGCGGGATGTCTATCTAATGGCGCACCTCCCCTAAGTGCGCCATAAGTACGACGATAGCAATGGCGCACCTCACCCTGGTGCGCCATTAGAAATTACTAGCCCGGCTGGTCAGGTTATATTCCACCTAACCCTATCTCCATTAGAACACGCGCACTAGCCCGACTGGTCAGCACGCAGCACACACACTAGGAGGTCCTGGGTTCGATTCCCAGGCTCCCCAATTTTTGTTTTTATGCATTTAAAATGCTGTTTGATATTTATTTGTGTTTAAATATGTTCAAACTTGTTCAAATCATAACAGTAATATTTTTTATAAAAACAGTAATAATTTTTTTTAAAATATCATCAAATTTATTATTTGAAAATATCATCAAATTTATTATTTGAAAATATCATCAAATTTGTTATTTGAAAATATAATCAAGTTTTTTTTTGCAATTTTATGTCAGGACCCCGATTCCAAGTCACATCGATCTAGCCGGTAACACCTCATATCACTTTGCGGCCTCACGCACGGTATTCCCACGGGTGTCGCCTTACCATGGCCCGGGACCGTTTGCGTCTTTTGGCTCATGTATATGATAGTGTCGCTAGCATCCATATGACAGAGAACCCAGGCCGACATGACTAGTCGTGAACCCAAAGTGGCACTAACTTACGGGGACAGGCATACATAAATCAACATCGAGCATGTCGGTCAGCAGCGTGCGAATCCGGGTTGTAGCACTGGGCTAACAGGACTCCGGTGAACCGGGCTGTAGCAGGCTAGGCAGGACTCCGGATGTCACCGCGTGACATTTCCCCGAAGGGACAGACACAGGAACGAAGTGAATCACATGCCGGCCAGTCAAGTGTTCCGGAGCAGTAGTGCTGGGCTAGCAGGACTCCGGTGAACCGGGCTGTAGCGGATTACTATGGCTCATGGAAGCACAAGACTACATTTCCCCATAAGAGAGGCTACCAAGGATAAACAACTAGGTTGTCGGATCCCACACATACCAAGCATTTCAATCATACACACAATATGCTCGATATGTGTAAATACAACATGGCATCACAACAAAACTCTACGACTCAAAGTATTTATTCATTAGGCTCCGAAGAGCGAGATATTACAAACATGGGTCTCATGACCCAACATTCAGAGCATACAAGTCAAAGCACATGCGGAAGCTTAACATGTCTAAGTACAGACATCAATAAATGAAAAAGGCTGAGAAGCCTGACTATCTATAAGACCCCGCCGAGGGCACAAGATCGTAGCTGAGGTATCAAGCTAAACGTCGAAGTCCACACGGAACTACTAGTGAGACTGACGTCTCTCTTCAAAACATAAAATGGGAAAACGTGAGTACAATTGTACCCGGCAAGACTTACATCAGAACTATCTACATATGCATCAGTATCAAAAGGGGGTGGTGGAGTTTAATTGCAGCAAGCCAGCTTTGACTCGGTGGCTATCCTAAGCTACAATTGCAAGTAACTCTTTTGAGGTGGCGCACACGAGTCCACATATTCACCATATCAATACACCACTATGGATCCGCTCCCGTCTCCCTACGGGAACGCCATCCATAGCACTCACGCTTATCTTGCGCATTTTAGAGTATCCACTTTCACTTGTCTATGAACTGTACAGGCAACCCAGAAGTCCTTTTCCGCGGACACGGCTATTCAAATAGATGATCTTAACCCTGCAGGGGTGTACTTCATCACACATGCTCTCGCCACTTACCACCATGTACACGTCGTGTATCTCGGCAACCTTCAAGCGGAAGCCTGGCGAGGGAGTCGGCCACGACCTGACTAACCACACAAGTCTCTAGTCCAGGTTTATCGCATATTCGGGTTCCATCCACAAGGAGATCCGAACGGGGTGTCGCTCACGGCCCCAAACGATGTGTGCAGGGTCCCAAGCCCACCTCAACGGATGGATCTACGCTTGGTACACCGTGCCACGGTGCCTAGTCTGTCCCAAGCCCACCTATACCGAGTACCACTTGGTAGACTACTAACACAACCTACAAACACCAGAAACTAGTTGCAACTCCTGGACGGAGATCGAGGCGGTTAATAAGCCGAGAGGGGTCGAGTTACCGGAACCCAATGTGTGGTAGTAACTGTTCATGGATCACAAACACAGAACTCAGTTCCTGAGGACGGCTTCAATGAGACAACCCACCATGTACTCCTACATGGCCTCTCACCGCTACCTTTACCAAATCGTGTTCACACACTTAGCTCTCACACAGTAGGACATGTTCACAACTTTCCAATTCATTCCCGATGAATCAGACCTGACACAACTCTAAGCAATAGCAGGCAAGACAAACAAGCATGAATGAGTAGGCACATCAGGGCTCAAACAACTCCTACTCATGCTAGTGGGTTTCATCTATTTACTGTGGCAATGACAGGTCATGCAGAGGAAAGGGGTTCAACTACCGCAGCATGTAACAGTTGAAACGTTGTTGTCCTAATGCAGTAAAAGAGAGCAGGAGTGAGAGAGTGGGATTGTATCGGAATGAACAAGGGGGTTTTGCTTGCCTGGCACTTCTGAAGATAGTATAACTCTTCATCGGTGTCATCGAACTCATCATCGGAATCACGGCTATCGAGAGGGGACAATTACCGGCAACAGAGAAGGAAACACAATCAATGCAATGCATAATATGATGCATGATCATGACATAGCAAAATGAGTGTGTTGGGCTAATGCAACTACAACCAGATGGGTTTGAGCCATTTTGAACCAAAGATTCAACCCCAAACTCATCTTATGAATTTATATAGTGCTTTATCATGTTTGATATAAACAGCATAGTTAAGTTGCTTTAACATGCATGAAACCAGTACAGATGGATAGATTGGATTTTTCTTATCATTTTATATATATATATATTATTTCATTTGGAGTTACAGATTAATATCTATGAATTTTAGAAGTTTAGGGTATTTTCTGGAATTTCCTTAATTGTTTTAAATACAGAAACTATTTACTGCGTCAGCATGACATCGGTATGACATCAGCAGGTCAACTGGGTCGGCCAGGTCAAACCTGACAGGTGTGGCCCACCTGTCATTGACTCAGTGCTAACCAGGGTTTAGTTAAATCCTAACTAAAGTAATTAGAAGGGCTGGGGCCCACAGTCAGCGAGTCAGTGGGTTAGCTAAAATTTAATTAGCATCTACAGGGCCTCGGGTCCACATCTTAATGACCCAGGGGGGTCAAACCCTGGTCAACTCGGTCATACCTGCCGGCGACTCGATGCCGGCGAGGCTAGACGCGGCGAGGCACCTCGGGTTTCGCCTACAGGGCACGGCTTGCGACACGGTTGGGTTCTACGGCGAGCTGGGGCTCGTGCGCATCCAGCGGTGGCAGTGAGAGGGCGCGAGGTGGTCTGTAGCGGCGGCAGCGGCGATTTGGGCGGCGGCCGGAGCTCTGGCGTCAACGGAATTGACGACACGGCGCGCGGGAGGACCAGCGTTAGGTACCTACGTGATCTACGAGAGCTCACGAACCCAAAGGAAGCACGCACGGGACCAAATGGCCACCGGAGCCTCGTCGGCGACGGGCTCGTGCGGCGGCGTGCTTCGGCATCAATGGAAAATGCAGCTACAGCGAGCGCTAGGCCGCGGGATTAGGGGGAAATGACGGCGAAGCTCACAGTGATCACGAAGAGGGGCTCGGCTTGCTCGGGGATGGCTTGGCGACGGCGAATCGACGTCGGCGGTGACCGGCTCCCGAGGTTGAAGACGGTGGCGATGACGACGCTACGGAGCGTCCCAGATGGCTTGGCTCGGTGGAGATGACGAGGAAGACGACGCGGAGCTCGTGGGCACAACAGAGGCCGAGGGGGTAGCTGTGGCCGTGGTGGTTCTCGTCAGTGGTCTCGGGTGCGTACGGTCGGTCACGGGAGAGAGACTCAGAGAGGGGATGGGGACGAGCAAGCGGTCGAGGGACGCGCGGGAGAGTGCGTGGCGTCCGTAGCCAGCGCTAGGCGTTCGGCGGCAAGCAGGAGGTGGCCAGGCGCGTGCCAGCGCGCCGCGGCCACGCGCTCCTGCCCTCCTGGCGTGAGGAGGGAGATGACTGGCAGTGCCAAGTGGGCTGGGCCGGTAAGCTACGGGTGAGCGCCAGGTAAGTTTCTCTCTTTTCCTATTTTTCTTCCTGTTTTTCTATTTATTTTGCTCTGTTTGATTTAGTAATAATACTAAACCATTTTTGTTCTTCTGAAATTATTTGTGGATGCAATATGGACTAGCCCAAAGCCCCACAATATTTTTCAGAATGATTGGAGTTATAAAAGTATTTATAGGAATTTATAACCCCAAGTCAAATGGAATATGAGTTAATTCAAAAAATCCAAAAATGTCCTAGAAATATATTCTTCATTTTTGGCAGAGGTTTCTACCTTAACCAAAAATCGTGAACTTTTCTTGAGGCACTTTGGGTTCATTGAAAATGTTTTTATTGAACCTAGTTGAATTCATTTGGTGCTAGGGTTTCAACAATCCCCATTTCAAGTTTCATGAAATTTAAACATGATGCATGGATGCAATGCCACTAGTTACAAGCAAACTCTAGGGCTGTGACAACTCACCCCCACTAAACAAGAATCTCGTCCCGAGATTCAAGACGTGAGGTAAGGAGACAGAGGGGATACAAAGCTAACTTGGTCTTCATGATCCAACTTGCACTTCATAAGAACGTTGATTCGATCATCATCTTGATCTTGACATCTTTGCTTTCGAGATTTCATCCAAGACAACGACAGAAATAAACTCTATAGGATTCGATCTTCTCGAAGATCGAGCAACTCACGGTCAATTCATGGAATGAGACATTGAGACATCTCTAGAGTTGAAACACAACACATATCGAGAGGGATGGAAAGATGACGGAGGTTCAAGTTGGTAGGCAATGATTCCACGCTTGAGTAAGATGGTGCATGGTTTCAAGAGAGCGATGAAATAATTACAATGATTCCATAACGGAGCACCTAAGGTGACTCATAGATATATTCCCTCAAGTGGCAAAAGAATTACTTGTGATACTGAGATCATTGGAACTCTTTATACCAGCCTAAGGCAATCACAAACGATCATTTGAAGGAGTTCGAAAGGATGACATACTCGGACTAGAACGAAAGATGTGGACTACCTTGTTGAAGACAACGTGATGGATGATTTCTGCCTATCATCGAAATTGGATGGGACCCATGGTAGGACCTCTTTTGAAGATGATCCCGAATGAGAATTACTAAGGAGGCAGCCCATAGTGAAATGGCACAAAGACGGTGCAAGCTAGGAACAAAATGCAAATGTTGGAATGTTCCAACCATCATATCTGCCTGAGATTCAGATCTGGTTAGAAACAGGATACTTCAGACTCACATGTCTGAAAAGAAGAGTTGCAACACAAGTCGACGAGATAACGTTGCGAGACTCTCGGGAGATGAACTACGATAGCAATCTCCAAAACATGAGCTGGTTCTGCTACACACATGTGAACATGTTGTCCAAGACAAGCATGACCACAGAGTAGTCTTACAATACAACACTACCGAGTTCAGGTGGGGAACCATCATTAATGACATCAAAGTCTCCACGCGTGGAAGTCCAAAGAATTCACCTTAGAACAGACTCCTTTATCTTGAACAAATCAATCAGTGGCTTGGTGTGCTAGGGATGCATATGGAATGAAGATGATCAGTCTATCATACCACAGAATACTTTGCACGTGCATGATTGACTTGGGATGGTACCAAAGGAAAAAAAAAATCTTTCTCGAACTCACGGTGGCAACTTACAACTAATGCACATGAGCTTAGACGAAGTCACTTCTTTCATCCAAACATATACTTCATGAGCTAGCACGAAGAAAATGCTTTCAAAAAGTTTCCAACACTAGCTTATATGTTCATTATGAATCATGGAGGAGATAAAAATGTTGCCGATGGGCTCAGCAACAATTTATCCAGGCTCCCATATAGATGGAATTCCATAATTAAGTGAACACGAAGATAGCATTGGTCAGACCAAAAGATATAATGGTGTATGCTCGAGGAATCAACCACGAGTAAGACAACATTACGAACATCGTTGGTTCTGATTTGATTTGACGATAGCCCACACTCAAATCAAAGTATTGACAAGACAGTAGATCCAACAATTGATCACAAGGATCAATCAATGAAGATATCATCTTTCTTCAACACACACACAAAAAGATATCCCTTAGTGATGAACTAAGTCAGATAAGCTTTTATCTTCCAACTCTCCAAGTTGTTGTTTGGCTTACCAACTAGCTCAGGGGTATCCAACACGGATTCTTGGAGAAGGGGTGGTTTACAAGAAACCCACTTGATCACGAACTCAACATAGCGGTCAGGTGACAACCTGGTAACACTTCTGAGAAGATATTCGAAAAATCACGAACCACCGATATGTTACTAAGCTCGAGAACAAACTTGCTTTTCAGGGCAAGACGATGTGATCAAAAAGAGCGAGGAATTGATACAATCCTAACTCGTTGACCGAAGAGTGCACCAGGAAAAATGGACTAGGTAACACGATCAATCTCAGGATGATGATTGAATAACCAACACGCTAAGAATGAGATTGTTGTCCATTAACTACCAAGCAACGGGGTTGCTAGGAGTATTGATTTCACACATCACAGTTCACTTGTCAGCATTCCGGTTATAATAACACGAAGACCGAGGAATGAACGATGATGGCGAGGAGTATCACTAAATCAAGAATTCATAAGAGGTGGTGCAATTCTCATGACAATCCTGACATAAAGGGGGTAATACTCCATGGAAGAACAGAACAAAAGTTGGATTGACATTTTGATCTGCGGGATACAACTGCTTTGACCCAATCCCAGAGATGGACGAGGTACTGGAGTTTGTTTCTCCTAGTCATTCTGAAATAGAATGGCTTGACAGACAACAAGAATAGAAAGGTGTCAATGGGCACGAATGCACAACTACTCCTGACTATCAATTGATAGACTGGGGTCAGAATACAACTAAAGAGAGACAACTCGAAGGGGCATATATCTTTCTGAGTTGTGGATGCATAGATTAGTATGTCGAGCAAAGATCAACATTTCTTCCGGATAACCCATGCAGAAAGGTAAAACTGGCAGATTCACAATGTAGAATGGAGAACTCATCGAGAGCACTCTTGTTGTGATCTTTTGGTTCAACGAGGAACTTCTACCAAGGATGGTTCATGGTATTTGGAAGAATGGTATACCACGGACCTCGAGGACTATCGCAAAGGTTACTAATATCCTAAAGGTACGAGCAACACTATCAACACGAGGTAAGTAGAGTGAATCTTGGGTCAAGAACCCAAGAGTAGGACACCTACTACTAAATGGCATCACGAGATGCTTTCGAGAATGGTGGCCAGAATCATCACACCGGGAACACAAAACATGGCTGGATTACTAGGTGACTCCCTAAAACACCTAGGGTCATAATAATAGCTCCAACATATATACCGAGGCAATAGAGTGCCTCAACGCACCGGTAGTGTGCTTAATCTGGCCCAAAGGGACGCAAAAACAGAGGGAAAGGATTTTGCAAATGCATCAGATTGTTTAGAAACCTGGGATGACTCAGACAACATAACGGCTGTAAATGCTTAAAAAGATTTGAGACATCCTGCAAAATAGTGGCATGACCACTCAACATCACAATATCAAGGTTCTGAGGCCAGCTATGAACATACGGAAGTAGTAGAAACTGAACTGAGACTTGAAACTATCAATTCTATAAGTCTATGGATTAGTAAGACGTCATCCTGATAGATAGATGAGAAGGCCTAGTTCTTAATCCCCACAGAAAAGAAGAGGGTGACTCAGATCAGAAGGGCATAAGGTAAAGGAGTAAAAGAGCCTTACATTCCCTCCCACAATCAATTCCCTTATATAACTAAAGCATTTCTAGTCACAACTTCGACCAGTTTGGCTTGGTAACCCTAGAGGCAGTCAGACTCTAATACCAAAGCTGTCAGGACCCCGATTCCAAGTCACATCGATCTAGCCGGTAACACCTCATATCACTTTGCGGCCTCACGCACGGTATTCCCACGGGTGTCGCCTTACCATGGACCGGGACCGTTTGCATCTTTTGGCTCACATATATGATAGTGTCGCTAGCATCCATATGACAGAGAACCTGGGCCGACATAACTAGTCGTGAACCCAAAGTGGCATTAACTTACGGGGACAGGCATACATGAATCAACATCGAGCATGTCGGTCAGCAGCGTGCGAACCTGGGCTGTAGCACTGGGCTAACAGGACTCCGGTGAACCGGGCTGTAGCAGGCTAGGCAGGACTCCGAATGTCACCGCGTGACATTTCCCCGAAGGGACAGACACAGGAATGAAGTGAATCACATGCCGGCCAGTCAAGTGTTCCGGAGCAGTAGTGCTGGGCTAGCAGGACTCCGGTGAACCGGGCTGTAGCGGACTACTATGGCTCATGGAAGCACAAGACTACATTTCCCCATAAGAGAGGCTACCAAGGATAAACAACTAGGTTGTCGGATCCCACACATACCAAGCATTTCAATCATACACACAATATGCTCGATATGTGTAAATACAACATGGCATCACAACAAAACTCTACGACTCAAAGTATTTATTCATTAGGCTCCCAAGAGCGAGATATTACAAACATGGGTCTCATGACCCAACATTCAGAGCATACAAATCAAAGCACATGCGGAAGCTTAACATGTCTAAGTACAGACATCTATAAATGAAAAAGGCTGAGAAGCCTGACTATCTACAAGACCCCGCCGAGGGCACAAGATCATAGCTGAGGTATCAAGCTAAACGTCGAAGTCCACACGGAACTACTAGCGAGACTGACGTCTCTCTGCAAAACATAAAATGGGCAAACGTGAGTACAATTGTACCCGGCAAGACTTACATCAGAACTATCTACATATGCATCAGTATCAAAAGGGGGTGGTGGAGTTTAACTGCACCAAGCCAGCTTTGACTCGGTGGCTATCCTAAGCTACAATTGCAAGTAACTCTTTTGAGGTGGCGCACACGAGTCCACATATTCACCATATCAATACACCACTATGGATCCGCTCCCGTCTCCCTACGAGGATGCCATCCATAGCACTCACGCTTATCTTGCGCATTTTAGAGTATCCACTTTCACTTGTCTATGAACTGTACAGGCAACCCAGAAGTCCTTTTCCGTGGACACGGCTATTCAAATAGATGATCTTAACCCTGCAGGGGTGTACTTCATCACACACGCTCTCGCCACTTACCACCATGTACACGTCGTGTATCTCGGGAACCTTCAAGCGGAAGCCTGGCGAGGGAGTCGGCCACGACCTGACTAACCACACAAGTCTCTAGTCCAGGTTTATCGCATATTCGGGTTCCATCCGCAAGGAGATCCGGCCGGGGTGTCGCTCACGGCCCCAAACGATGTGTGCAGGGTTCCCAAGCCCACCTCGATGGATGGATCTACGCTTGGTACACCGTGCCATGGTGCCTAGTCTGTCCCAAGCCCACCTGTACCGAGTACCACTTGGTAGACTACTAACACAACCTACAAACACCAGAAACTAGTTGCAACTCCTGGACGGAGATCGAGGCGGTTAATAAGCCGAGAGGGGTCGAGTTACCGGAACCCAATGTGTGGTAGTAACTGTTCATGGATCACAAACACAGAACTCAGTTCCTGAGGACGGCTTCAATGAGACAACCCACCATGTACTCCTACATGGCCTCTCACCGCTACCTTTACCAAATCGTGTTCACACACTTAGCTCTCACACAGTAGGACATGTTCACAACTTTCCAATTCATTCCCGATGAATCAGACCTGACACAACTCTAAGCAATAGCAGGCAAGACAAACAAGCATGAATGAGTAGGCACATCAGGGCTCAAACAACTCCTACTCATGCTAGTGGGTTTCATCTATTTACTGTGGCAATGAAAGGTCATGCAGAGGAAAGGGGTTCAACTACCGCAGCATGTAACAGTTGAAACGTTGTTGTCCTAATGCAGTAAAAGAGAGCAGGAGCGAGAGAGTGGGATTGTATCGGAATGAACAAGGGGGTTTTGCTTGCCTGACACTTTTGAAGATAGTATAACTCTTCATCAGTGTCATCGAACTCATCGTCGGAATCACGGCTATCGAGAGGGGACAATTACCGGCAACAGAGAAGGAAACACAATCAATGCAATTCACAATATGATGCATGATCATGACATAGCAAAATGAGTGTGTTGGGCTAATGCAACTACAACCAGATGGGTTTGAGCCATTTTGAACCAAAGATTCAACCCCAAACTCATCTTATGAATTTATATAGTGCTTTATCATGTTTGATATAAACAGCGGGGTTAAGTTGCTTTAACATGCATGAAACCAGTACAGATGGATAGATTGGATTTTTCTGATCATTTTTCATATATAAATTATTTACTGGAATTTTAGAAGTTTAGGGTATTTTCTGGAATTTCCTGAATTGTTTTAAATACATAAACTATTTACTGCGTCAGCATGACATCGGTATGACGTCAGCAGGTCAACTGGGTCGGCCAGGTCAAACCTGACAGGTGTGGCCCACCTGTCATTGACTCAGTGCTAACCAGGGTTTAGTTAAATCCTAACTAAAGTAATTAGAAGGGCTGGGGCCCACAGTCAGCGAGTCGGTGGGTTAGCTAAAATTTAATTAGCATCTAACATAAATTAGCAGGGCCTCGGGCCCACATGTTAATGACCCAGGGGGGTCAAACCCTGGTCAACTCGGTCATACCTGCCGGCGACTCGACGCCGGCGAGGCTAGACGCGGCGGGGCACCTCGGGTTTCGCCTACAGGGCACGGCTTGCGACACGGTTGGGTTCTACGGCGAGCTGGGGCTCGTGCGCATCCAGCGGTGGCAGTGAGAGGGCGCGAGGTGGTCTGTAGCGGCGGCAGCGGCGAATTGGGCAGCGGCCGAAGCTCTGGCGTCGACGGAATTGACGACACGGCGTGCGGGAGGACCAGCGTTTTGTACCTACGTGATCTACGAGAGCTCACGAACCCAACGGAGCACTAGGCCGCGGGATTAGGGGGAAACGATGGCGAAGCTCACAGTGATCACGAAGAGGGGCTCGGCTTGCTCGGGGACGGCTTGGGGACGGCGAATCGACGTCGGCGGTGACCGACTCCCGAGGTTGAAGACGGTGGCGATGACGACGCTACGGAGCGTCCCGGCTGGCTTGGCTCGGTGGAGATGACGAGGAAGACGACGCGGAGCTCGTGGGCACAACAGAGGGCGAGGGGGTAGCTGTGGCCGTGGTGGTTCTCGTCAGCGGTCTCGGGTGCGTACGGTCGGTCACGGGAGAGAGAGTCAGAGAGGGGATGGGGACGAGCAAGCGGTCGAGGGACGCGCGGGAGAGTGCGTGGCGTCCGTAGCCAGCACTAGGCGTTCGGCGGCAAGCAGGAGGTGGCCAGACGCGTGCCAGCGCGTCGCGGCCACGCGCTGCTGTCCTCCTGGCGTGAGGAGGGAGATGACTGGCAGTGCCAGGTGGCTGGGCCGGTAAGCTACGGGTGAGCGCCAGGTAAGTTTCTCTCTTTTCCTATTTTTCTTCCTGTTTTTCTATTTATTTTGCTCTGTTTTGATTTAGTAATAATACTAAACCATTTTTGTTCTTCTGAAATTATTTGTGGATGCAATATGGACTAGCCCAAAGCCCACGATATTTTTCAGAATGATTGGAGTTATAAAAGTATTTATAGGAATTTATAACCCCAAGTCAAATGGAATATGAGTTAATTCAAAAAAATCCAAAAATGTCCTAGAAATATATTCTTCATTTTTTGTAGAGGTTTCTACCTTAACCAAAAATCATGAACTTTTCTTGAGGCACTTTGGGTTCATTGAAAATGTTTTTATTGAACCTAGTTGAATTCATTTGGTGCTAGGGTTTCAACAATCCCCACTTCAAGTTTCATGAAATTTAAACATGATGCATGGATGCAATGCCACTAGTTACAAGCAAACTCTAGGGCTGTGACATTTTAGTTGCATTCATTTGTGACGGTGGAGCGGGCCGGGGAGGGTGCGGGGGAGAGGGTGCAGGGGTGCTCGGCGGCGGTGGAGCGGGGGAGGGTGCGGTGGGTCAGCGGCGGCGGTGGAGTGGGGGAGGATGCGGGGGGTCGGCGGCGGCGGCCGGTGGAGCGGGGGAGATGGTGCGGGGGGTGCTCGGCGGCGAGGGGGACCGGATCTGGCGAGGTGGGATAGCGATCGAGATGGAGGGGGATCGAGATCGAGTGTCCATGAAATTTAAAAACATTCATGAGTTCAAAAAGTGCCCATGAAATACAATAGAGAAATGAAGACTACAATTTAAATATAATCGATCTTAGCTAGCTATCTGTTCACAATCTTCTTGCCCTTATTTTTCGTAAATGGAGTTCTTCTCTTGAACGGACGTCCTTTAGGTAGGGTGGTCCTGCTTCTTATTGTGGTGTATGCTGATACTTCATCGTCGTCGTCATGTTCCATCTTCGGGTCGCCGTACTTGTCGAAGTCTTGCTCATTGGCGACTCCATCCATTCCGATGATCTTCCTTTTGCCTCTCCTCAGGACAACACGACTGGGCTTTGGCGGGTCGGTAATGAAGAAGCATTGGTCCACTTGGGAAGCCAGTACACATGGCTCATTTTTCGCGGTGACGTTCGCGCCTGCGGTCTTGGATTTGGCTTCGGGTATAACCATGGTGGTGAAATACCGGTCTTCTTTTATGACGCTCTTGGCCCATCTGACACGAAACATCGGGACCTTCTCTCCAGCGTAGCTCAGCTCCCAGATCTCCTCGATCCTTCCGTAGTATCTGTCCTTGTCGTTACCGGTGTAGGATTCCATCGTTACCCCGGAGTTCTGATAACCATCGCTCTTCATGTCCTTGTCCTCGGTGTAGAATGTGTAGCCGTTGATATCGTACGCCTCATACGTCATCAGGTTGTGCTCGGCGCCCTGTGACAAGGCGAATATGAGTTGTTCTTCCGCGGAAGAATCCTCATGTAAAGGGTACGACAGAAGCTTCTGCTCGAACCAACGCGTGAAACATGAGTTGTGCTCTTTGATTATATCTCCGTCCGTCCTCTATTGGCCTCGGTCATTGTACGTCTTCTCAATAAACGTTTTGTGCTCTACCACCCAAGGATCGACCACGTCTATGTGTTGTAGCGCGACTAGGTTTACTCTTTCAAAGTCGGCGAGTCGACCATCGAAGTCGACATGCATTTCGCGGCGACCCTCACGGTGACCCCATCCAGCGAGCCTGCCGAGGTGCCTGTTGACGGGCAGACCAACGGGGTTCTCGATGCCTAGATAATTCGTGCAGTGGGAGATGCACTCTTCGGTCAGAAAGCCCCTGGCTATGCTTCCCTCTGGACGTGACATGTTGCGAACGTATCCTTTGATGACACCATTCATCCTTTCAAACGGCATCATGCTGTGCAGGAACGTCGGCCCGAGTTGGATGATATCCTCCATGATATGGACCAGCAGATGCACCATAACGTCGAAGAATGCGGGCGGGAAGTACATCTCAAGCTCGCATAGTATCACCACGATCTCTTCCTGTAGCCTTCTGAGTTGCCTCACGCCAACCGACTTCCGAGAGATGACGTCGAAAAAGTTGCATAGGCCAAATAGCATTTCACGGACGTGCGCGTCCATGATCCCACGGATTGCAACTAGAAGTATCTGCGTCATCAGCACGTGACAGTCGTGAGACTTCATCCCGCTGAACTTCTGCTTCGCTGAGTCTAGGTATCTGCTTATCTTCCCCGCGTAACCGTAAGGAAGTTTTACTCCTATGAGGCAGGTGAAAAACTGATCGATCTCCTCCTGACTTAGAGTGAAGCACGCGGGAGGGAAGTCATTTCCGGTCTTCTTCGCCTTTTTGCCTTTGCAACGACTTTCCGTGTCCTGCTTCGCCTCATCATCATCATCATCATTAGCGTGAAGCTCCTCCCTGATGCCCATAGATTTCAAGTCTGCCCTTGCTTTCGGCCCATCTTTGGTCCTCTCTGGCATGTTGAGCAGGGTACCAAGCAGACTCTCGCACACGTTCTTCGTGATATGCATGACATCAAGGCTGTGAGGCACACGGTGGATCTTCCAGTACGGCAAGTCCCAGAAAACAGACCTCGTTTTCCATACCTTCAGCAGTGGCTCTGGCGCCTTAAGCTTTCGCTTCTTTCCCGGCTCTGGCGCCTTTTGCTTCTTTCCCGGCAGTGGGCAATCTTTCCAATTTTTCAACAACTCGTCTATTTCCTCGCCGCTCCTCGTACGCGGGCGTCTTCGGGGTTCGGTTTCACCATCGAACAGATCCTTGCGTTTCCTCCACGGGTCATCATCGCGAAGCCACCTTCGATGTCCCATGAACACAGTTTTCGAAGACCCGGGATCTCTATCTAGCTGGCGATACCTTGTGTCATCCATGCCCCTGACGCATCCAAAAAATCCGTGGACCACCTGCCCCGCGAGATATCCGTAACCGAGATAGTCGTGCACCATCGTGAGCAGTGCGGCTCTCATAGGGAAATATTCTTTCTCTGCGGCGTCCCACGTATTGGCTGGCGTTTTCCACAGTGTGTCTAGCTCCTCTTTCAGAAGCCCCAGATACAGATTGATGTCGTTCCCTGGTTGTTTCGGCCCTTCAATTAGCATACTCATGTGAATGTACTTCCTCTTCATGCACAACCAGGGGGGAAGGTTGTACATCCACACAAACACAGGCTAGGTGCTATGTGTGCTTCTCTGGCTGCCAAACGGATTGACTCCATCGGTGCTCGCGCCCAGCACGATGTTCCTTGGATCGTTCCCAAATTCTGGGTGTTCGAAGTTCAACGCTTGCCACTGGCTCCCATCCTTAGGGTGACTCAGCATCTTGTCTTTTTTATTTATCTCCAGATCATTTGCGTCATCTTCTCGCTTCTTCTCCTCCCTATCCGCGTGCCAACGCAGGAGCTTTGCTACCATAGGGTCCGCGAAATACCGCTGCAGACGAGGAGTGATCGGAAAGTACCACACCACTTTTCGAGGAGCTTTCTTCCTCTTCTTGTATCGAGTGACGCCGCACACCGGACATATGGTAGACTCCGCGTGCTCGTCCCGATAAATGATGCAATTGTTCATGCACACATGGTATTTCACGTGCGGTAAATCCAGAGGACACATGATTTTCTTCGCCTCCTCGAAACTGGTCTGGCACTTGTTCCCCTTGGGAAGACGTTCGTGCCAGAATGACATGTTCTCGTCGAAGCAGGCGTCGGTCATTTTGTGTTTTACCTTCATCTCGAGAGCCATGAGCGTTACTTTCAGGCGGGTATCCTCGGGCCTGCATCCTTCATACAATGGAGTAACCGCGTCTATCTCCAGTTGATCCAGCTTGGCTTTCTCTCAGGCGGCAGCTCTTGCGTTATCCGTCTGCTTGAGAAGCAGCTCTTGAATATGAGGGTCCTGTACCCAGCCCATCGATGGTCCATCGTCGTCTGCTCCGTCGGCATCTTCATCTTCATGATCATGCCCTTCGTCTGCTCCCGCATCTTCCTCATCATCATGTCCGGCATCTTCTACATGATGACTGTGTACAGCATCACCGTCGTGATCGTGTCCTGGAGATTCTTCGTCTTCTCGCCCGCCCGAGCCGCGGTGGTTGTCTTGCTGCCCATCCTCATTTCTTGCCCGACCCCCATGGACGACTTCATAGTCATCTTCATCACCTTGCCACCGATAGCCATCCATGAAACCACGCAAGAGCAGGTGGTCCCGCACCTGCCCGGAATCCGGGTCCGCAACAAGGCTCTTCAGCTTGCATCTTCGACATGGACATCTTATCTCTGTCTCGTTCTTTTCAAGCATCTCGGCCTTCGCAGAGCTCAAAAACCCTATTCACGATGCCTTCGGTCATCGTGCGGACCATGGTCGCCTGCGGGGTAGAGCAAAATGATATTTTAGAACCAAGAAAAAATTTGGCATGACTTTCCCTAAAAATAGGACCAAAAAGAATGCATAGTGCCAAAATTCTCGCCGAAACGGAAATGAATCAACATTCCGGCAAAATATTGGCAACTATCGCATTTCAAATACCGGTACCTGCAAACACAAACATATATGCAACACCACAAACATATGCAACACCACAAACATACATAGATCTAGCTAGGACATAAAAAGTGCATGTGCACGTTGTTGGAGGGAGAACAACATAAAGATAGCTTCCCCCTTACTTACCTATCAAAAAAAGGGGGTTTAACCACTTAATTTGGATGAATTTATGGTGCAAATGAGGTGAGGAGGAGGCAGCCGAGACAAGCTTGGAGGAGGAGGAGGAGAGAATGAAGTGGGGAAAGTGAGTGGGTAGGTGTGGCTATCCAAAATATCTACCTCGTCCCAGGTTACTAATGGCGCACCACCACCTAATGCGCCATTAGTAACCCTGGTTACTAATGGCGCACCTGCTGGTGGTGCGCCATTAGTAGTTTTGCAAAAAAAAAGACACTAATGGCGCACCAGGGAACAGTGCGCCATTACTAGCTTAAACTAGTAATGACGCACTGTCCCCGGGTGCGCCATTAGTAGTTTTGCAAAAAAGTAAAAAATAAAAAAAATATTGTAGTGGCGCACTGTGTGGCTGGTGCGCCATTACTATTTAGAACTAGTAATGGCGCACTGTGCCCTGGTGCGCCATTAGTATGTCTGGAAAAATAAAAAAAATTGTTACTAATGGCGCACCGTGTGTCTGGTGCACCATTAGTGTATTTCACACTAATGGCGCACCACATGTCTGGTGCGCCATTAGTGGCCATTCCATCTATAGCCCTTTTCCTAGTAGTGTTAGAAGAAAGAGGGGATGCCATTCGGGGCATCCCCAAGCTTAGTTGCTTGCTCTCTTTTGGGCAATAGCTCGGGATGCTGGGTCATCCCCAAGCTTAGGCTCTTCTTACTCCTTATTCGTTCATCCATCGTAAGATAACCCAAAACATGAAAACTTCAATCACACAAAACTCAACAAAACCTTCATGAGATCCGTTAGTAAAAGAAAGCAAATCACCACTATAAGTATTGTACCAAACAAATTCATATTTTGTTTTTGCATTATATCTACTTTATTCAAACTTTTCTATGGCAAAAACTCATCAAAGAAAACCAGAGAGCCATCAAAACAAGCACATAACGCAAAGAAAACAGAATCTGTCAAAACAGAACAGTCTGTAGCGATCTGACTATTTCGAAAACTTCTGGAACTCCAAAAATTCTGAAAAATTAGGAATACTTGAGCAATTTTTATATTAATCTACTGCAAAACTAATTTGAATTTTAGCACGCTCTAATAAAAATTGAGAATTGTTTTCGTGAGTGCAAAAGTTTCTGTTTTTCAGCAAGATCAAACAACTATCACCCAAGAATATCCTAAAGGATTTACTTGGCACAAACACTAATTAAAACACAAAAAACACAATCATAACAGTAGCATAATTGTG
This sequence comes from Aegilops tauschii subsp. strangulata, assembly GCF_002575655.3. Classification (NCBI taxonomy): domain Eukaryota; kingdom Viridiplantae; phylum Streptophyta; class Magnoliopsida; order Poales; family Poaceae; genus Aegilops; species Aegilops tauschii. Next base: position 212,577,464 of record NC_053040.3, read on the forward strand.
CAAACACTCAAGAACAGAAAGCAAAAATCAAAAATAAATTTTATTCATTGGGTTGCCTCCCAACAAGCGCTATAGTTTTACGCCCTTAGCTAGGCATAAAGCAAGGATCTAAGTTTTGTCATCTTTGTTCCGAGATCCATAAGATGCCCTCATGATTGATTCATTTGCTGCCCTAATTCTTGTTCCAGGGAAGTGTTCCATACCCTTCCTCAAAGGAAATTGGAACTTAATATTGCCTTCTTCCATATCAATCACGACACCGATAGGGCGTAAAAACGGTCTACCAAGAATAATTGGAAAAGACGGATTGCAATCAATATCGAGAACAATAAAATCTATGGGCACATAATTCCTATTTGCAAGAATAAGAACATCATTAATTCTTCCCATAGGCTTTTTAATAGTAGAATCCGCCTAGTGCAATTTTAAAGAACATTCTTCAAGATCGGTAAGACCAAGCACATCACATAAAGATTTCGGAATTGTGGAAACAATAGCACCCAAGTCACACAAAGCAAAACACTCATAATTTTTAATCTTGACTTTGACAGTAGGTTCCCATTCATTATGCAATTTTCTAGGAATTGAAACTTCTAATTCCAATTTTTCTTCAAAAGCTTTCATCATAGCATCAACAATATGTTTAGTAAAAGCTTTATTTTGTTCATAAGCATGGGGTGAATTTATCATGGATTGCTACAAAGAAATACAATCAATCAAAGAGAAAATATCATAATTAAAGTCTTTGTAATCTAAAAGAGTGGGCACATCACTAGTTAAAGTTTTGACCTCTTCAAACCCACTTTCATGAATTTTATCAACACGATTTTCACCCTCCGAATTATCGGGACGCCTTCTAGCTAAAGTTGACTCTTCTCCAGTCACTTTTTCATCAATCTTAATTTTACTAAACAAGGAATCAATAGAAGAAGCACCAATCATTTTAAGATCTTCATCACTTTTATCCTCTAGTGAGATTGGTTTAGCGGCCATTTGATTTACTAAAGTAGCTTAAGCATAATTAGATTGGAGATTGCAAAATTCTCAACTAATTTCATGAAGTTGTTTTGTTATAGCATCAAGCACAACGGAGTGCTCCTTAAGTTCCTTGGTAAAATACTAATTATGCTCAAATTGTGTAGTCAAATATTCCTTAGTACTTTTCTCAATTTAAAGCAAAATATTGGGGTAAGGAACATCATAATATTTTCTTTGAGGCGTCATGACTACGCAAACAAGAACACACGAAAAAATAGATCCGGCAAGAGAACGGCGAACGGAAAAGAGGGGTGAATAAAACGGTAAATTTTTGTGAAGTGGGGGAGAGGAAAACGGGAGGCAAATGGCAAATAACATAAATTGCGAGGAGATGAGATTTGTGATTAGGAACCTGGTATATGTTGAAGATGCTCCACGGCAAGGGCGCCAGAAATTCCTTTTGATGCACCTTGAAGCTACGTCAGTATTTCCCCAAAGAGGAAGGGGTGATGCAGCACAGCGGCGGTAGGTATTTCCCTCAGATGTGAAACCAAGGTTATCGTGCCAGTAGGAGAACAAAGAAACACAACGTAAACAACACCTGCACACAAACAACAACTTCTCGCAACCCGACATGAAAAAAGGGTTGTCAATCCCTTTCGGGTTGTGGCGCCTCAAGATAGGCAAACAGACGTGAGATAAAATTGTAGTAGATTGATAGATCGAATGTCAAATAAAATATATAAGAATACATTGCAGCAAGGTATTTTTGTATTTTTGGTTTATTAGATCTAAAAATAAAAGCAAAGGAAAATAGATCGCAAAGGCAAATAATATGAGAAAGAGACCCGGGGGCCGTAGGTTTCACTAGTGGCTTCTTTCGAGAAAAATAGCAAACGGTGGGTAAGCAAATTACTGTTGGGTAATTGATAGAACCTCAAATAATCATGACGATATCCAGGCAATGATCATTACATAGGCATCACGTCCAAGATTAGTAGACCGACTCCTGCCTGCATCTACTACTATTAATCCACACATCGACAGCTATCCATCATGCATTTAGTGTATTAAGTTCATTAAGAAATGGAGTAATGCAATAAGAACGATGACATGATGTGATCTATCTATGTACATATAGACCCCATTGTTTTATCCTTAGTAGCAACGATACATACCTGTCGGTTCCCCTTCTGTCACTGGGATCAAGCATCGTAAGATCGAACCCAGTACAAAGCACCTCTTCCCATTGCAAGATAAATAGATCATGTTGGCCAAACAAAACCCAAATATCAGAGAAGAAATACGAGGCTATAAGCAATCACGCATAAAAGTGATCAAAGGAACTCAAATACTTTCATGGATATAAAAAGATAGATCAGATCATAAACTCAAAGTTCATCCGATCCTAACAATCATACCATAAAAAGAGTTACATCATATGGATCTCCAAGAGACCATTGTATTGAGAGTTCAGCGAGAGAGAGGAAGCCACCTAGCTACTAACTACGGACCCGAAGGTCTACAAAGAACTACTCACGCATCATCGGAGAGGCACCAATGGAGGTGGTGAACCCCATCCGAGATGGTGTCTAGATTGGATCTGGTGGCTCGGGACTTTGCGGCGTCGACTCCCCTAGGGTTTCTGGAATTTTGGGGTATTTATAGAGCAAAGAGGCGGTCCGGGGGGCAGCCGAGGTGGGCACAACCCACCAGGGCGCGCCTGGGCCTCCTGGCGCGACCTAGTGGGTTGTGCTCTCCTCGGAGCACACCCCAGGCGCAGCCTTGGCCCATTAGGTGTCTTTTGGTCCCAAAAAATTCTCCGTAAAGTTTCGTTGTATTTGGACTCCGTTTGGTATTGATTTCTTGCGATGTAAAAAACATGCAGAAAACAACAACTGGCACTTGGCACTATGTCAATAAGGTAGTACCAAAAATGATATAAAATGACTATAAAGTGATTATAAAACATCCAAGATTGATAATATAACAGCATGGAACAATCAAAAGTTATAGATACGTTGGAGACGTGTCAGCAACAATGGTGAATAAATGGAAGACATATGGCGCATCGGTCTCGGGGCGTCATATTTACTAACTTTTATCCATGTGGGGGGGAGAGGCATCTATATTCAGCTATAACATCTATTTTGTATACTACAGGCGGTTCCATTTTTTTTCTTAATCGGAGTTCTGGGTATGGGCTTATATGGTTCCAACGAACGATCTGCCTTCTTTTTGGGCGTGAAGAAGTGTCAAACCAAAATACCCAATAAGCATAAGCATTAGCTCTCCCTAAAAAGGAGGTGATCCAGCCACCAGTACGGGTACCTTGTTACGACTTCACTCCAGACGCACTGCAGGAGAGTGTGTCGCGCTCCCGCACCTGCACTTTGCACCACTGCCCCACCGATGGGCGGAGAGAGGAGCTCCCGGCCTCGTCCTAATGGTGGCGCTTGCACTGCGGCGAGCCGCCGCGGCCCCCTTGGCCACCCCTTCCGCGTACAGCACTCGATATCGAGGCGGGCGTGGTGTGCATGAGCTCACACCAAAACGCGGCCAGAGGCAGGTGGATTTCTCATCGGTGGAAGATTTGCGACGGAGGGGGAACTGAAAATGCCGGATGCGGACCTAAAATGCGGATGCTCCAGTATATATAATGGAAACACGATCAATTTACGGGCCTCCCGTAAAAAAATATGGGCACTGGCTGTTTTTACAATATCTGGTCGAGCTGTTTTTTCACACGGACTGTAAATCTGCCTGAATTTAATGGGCCGGCGAGGTTATACGGGATCTGCTAGGGATGCTCTATGGCCAACTCTTACCAATCTCCTATAAAATAGAGGAGGATCTGGCCAAGTACAATTAGAGGAGTAAATTTTAGGGATAATTAGATTTATGCCCCTAGTTGTGTCCCACTCGTCTGTTTTACCCCTAATTCCCAAAAGTCACCGGTTCTGTCCAAGTCACTTTGCTCCTCTTATGCTTTTGCCCTTTGACCGTTTGACCGTCAGTTTGAAAACTTCATAACTAATTCATACTGAATCAGAAAAATGCAAATAAGATACCAAAATGTTCAGAAAAACATCACCTATATGTCAGTGTCATTTGCATTCATGAAAAAAGTAATGGAAAATGCACATCCGAGTTTTAGCTCTTTTGATACCACCATGAATAGTGAACTCTAAAAAAATCAAAAAAAATCAAAAAAAATATGGTGGCGAAGAACAATAAATGTTCTAAGTGGTTGCCAAGTTTCATTAGGGAACGACATTCGTGGAAGTCATGGCAAAAAAATAATCTATTTTGGAGTGCTAATTGTTTTTTTGCCGCGGCACCCACGAATGTTATTCCTTGATGAAACTTGGCAGTCACTTAAAACATTTGTCATTCTTTGCCACCAATTTTTTTAATTTTTTTTGAACTTTTTTAGATTTTACTATCCATGGTGGTAGCATAAGAGCTAAAACTCGGATGGGCACTTTCCAACACTTTTTCATGAATACAAATGACATTGACATGTAGGTGATGTTTTTCTGAACATTTTGGTATCTTATTTGCATTTTTCTGATTTAGTATGCATTAGTTATGAAGTTTTCAAACTGATGGTCAAACGGTCAAAGGGTAAAAGCATAATAGGAGCAAAGTGACTTGGACAGAACCAGTGACTTTTGGGAATTAGGGGTAAAACAGACGAGTGGGACACAACTAGGGGCATAAATCTAATTATCCCTAAATTTTACTCCTCTATAGGTGGCCGGACCTAGCTGATCCTCTAAACGTAGTGGAGTAAAAAAATTATAGAGTTTGTATCCTAGCCGCATGAGTTTCGAACACTTCATAATATATATCATTAAAACATTCAAATTAAGAACATGCATAACACAACCGAATAAAAGATACATAGCATGCTGTTTCATCACTGTGATTTTCAAATTAAAACATGCATAGTTCATCCAAAAAGCATCACTTTAAATGAAAAGTTTGTTTCAAAATCACCACAAACATGACATGTTTATGTTGTGGATCAAGCCAACCAATGGCATGCACGAACTCAAACAAATCTTCACCACCACCACCATCCTCTCGGTCACCATCACCACCACCACCACCACCTCCATCCTCTCGGCCACCATGTGAGACCCCGAGACCGACGCTCCAGAAGCCTTCTAGTTATTTCTTTGTTGCCGTGTGTTTCATTTGTTTTTTGCATTCATCATGGCATCATACGCATTGCATCCGCATGGTTTCATAAAACATGCATCCATTTGTAGTAGTCGCTTCCCTCTTTGTCTCCGTTGATCTTCTCACACCAATCGGGTTTTCGTTTCCCTCTTATTTGGCCGCCTAACCAACCTCTCTCACTGCCCACAGACCCACTTGCAACCTGTCAGAAACTGCCCCGAACCCGAACCGGGCTGTCATTACCAATGGGTCCGGATCATCCTCAAACATCCCCTAAATCTTCGGTTTATTTATTGTACTCACTAGTCTATTTTTCTCAACCGCCCGATTTCGATCGGAGGGTCTGAATCTACCCTAAACACTCTCCCTTACCTATTTAAGCACACCCCTCCTCCATTTTTGGGAACCCTAAGAAGAATCAGGATGCTTGTCCCATCCCGCCGCCGCGAGCATCTCCTACCTCGGAGTCCTCCCATTCCCCACCGTGCCAACCACCAGCCACACCGAGATCCAATCCTTCCACTGCAGCGATCACCCTCCACCTCGCCCGAGGAGACAGCAGCCGCGTCGCTCGTGCCCGAGGCCTCATGACTCCCCGACGCCCTCACCCCCGCACCGGGCAGTGACCTCGCCGGAGTAGCAGCAACACTAGGGCCCCCTCGTGTCCTTCTCCTTCCCCGTTGTCTCTCTCTCTCTCTCAGTTTTCCTCCCCTGTATCTTCTCTCAATTCTCTCTCTATCCTCTCTTTCTTCAGGCAAAAATAGCCGTCGCGCCGTCTTGCCATCACTCCGGTGTCCCGCAACCGGATCCGTCAAGTCCGCGGCCCCGCTGGACCTCCTTCCCCCCGTTCATGCTGCCGCCGAGCCTCCTTCATGCCGCCGTCCTGCCATGGACGACGCCATGGATGTCGAGCTCCTCCACCCGCACCACGACGCCCTCCTCCTCCGGGCATGTGGCTCCCGTCGATGAGCACCTCGAGCCACCCGCGCCCCATTCTTCCTTCCTTCCAATTTCCCATCACTCACCCTCTCTGTTTTCTCACAAGGGTCCGCCTTGGCCTTCAAGTTTCCACCACCGCCATTTGTCTTCGTGGGCGTCGACCAAGCCCTCGCTGAGTCCCTCGCCCGCGTGCCCAGGCCGATCCTCCTCCGCCTGATCCCGGCGAGATCTGGATGGATCCCTGCCTCCTCCATCGCACCTCGCCGGAGCCCCACTGCCTTGGCCGCCTCTGTTCGTCCGCAGCAAGCACGCATGCACGCGTTGACCACGCCCCTCCACCTCCTCATACGATCCCGCCAGCGTGGAAAAGCGCCAAGGCCCGGCCCCGCATCATGCTCAAGCCCAGCATCACCGACCTGGGCCTCAGCCCGTGGTGAGCAGCCCAGTCAATCCATTCGGCCGGATACATTTTTTTTCAACGGGACGAATTATCCATTTATCCGGAGAGTTACAGATTTGCAGAAAAACCCTCCATGTTCATGCATCTAATATCTCACAAACCGTGCATCGGATTAAAATGTTTTATATATGTAAAATGGTCAGAATTTCATCTAGTTTCATAATTTTGAACTTTCGTCCATGTTAAAAATGTTTCAATGTGCTGTTTGAATTAATTTGCTTAAATGTCATGTTAAAATGGTTTATTTCATAACTAATTAACCGTAGCTTCGAATTAAATAAACTTTATATGTAAATGGCTTGGAAAAATGCATAGTTTAACATGGTGCAATTATTTTGCATGTTCAAGAAATCTAAAATATGCTTTATGGAAGAACAGTAGCAAATTCGAAATATCAATATGGGGTTTTTCCGGAATTGTTGTTTGTTACTCATTTAAAATGCCTAGATGATGTAGTTATTTATGCTTCTCCTCTTGCCATGTGAACCAACATTTAATATTGTTGGGTAAATAAACAGGAGCAAACTGAGTAATTGAATGTGGTGTTTCTTCAATATGCAACTCGTTGCATATTGAGCTCCACTTAATTTGTACTATTTGATTATTGCACTTTGCCATGCCATGCCTATTTAAACCGGACAAGCATCATACTTGATTGTGCATCATGCCATGTTTATGATATGCGTGTTTACCATGTTGTTTCCTTCTTTCCAGTTGTTCTTCTTCTCGGTAGTTTCAGTTACGTTCCGATTGTGAGGATTCGTTCGACTACGTTGGTTCATCTACTTCATGGATTCAGTCTTCTTCCTAGCGGCATTTCAGGCAAGATGGCCGTTACCTTGGATACCACTACTATCTTTGCTTTGCTAGTTGTCTCGATGCTATCTCTATGTTGCGGTACCTACCACTTATTTATCAAGCCTCCCAAATTGCCATGATAAGCCTCTAAACTTTTCCACCATCCCAGCAAACCATTGTTTGGTTATGTTACCGCGTTGCTCAGCCCCTCTTATACCGTTGCTAGTTGCAAGTGCAGTTGTAGGTTGTTCCATGTTGGGACATGGATATCATGGGATATCACAATCTCTCTTATTTAATTAATGCATCTATATACTTGGTAAAGGGTGGAAGGCTCGGCCTTTTGCCTGGTGTTTTGTTCCACTCTTGCCGCCCTAGTTTCTGTCATACCGGTGTTATGTTCCTTGATTCTACGTTCCTAACACGGTCGGGGTTTATGGGCCCCCCTTGACAGTTCGCTTTGAATAAAGCTCTTACAGCAAGGCCCAACTTTGGTTTTTGTTGGAAATATGCCCTAGAGGCAATAATAAAATGGTTATTATTGTATTTCCTTGTTCATGATAATTGTCTATTGTTCATGCTATAATTGTATTAACTGGAAACCGTAATACATGTGTGAATACATAGACCACAACATGTCCCTAGTAAGCCTCTAGTTGACTAGCTCGTTGATCAATAGATGGTTATGGTTTCCTGACCATGGACATTGGATGTCATTGATAACGGGATCACATCATTAGGAGAATGATGTGATGGACAAGGCCCAATCCTAAGCATAGCACAAGATCGTGTAGTTCGTTTGCTAAGAGCTTTTCTAATGTCAAGTATCGTTTCCTTAGACCATGAGATTGTGCAACTCCCGGATACCGTAGGAATGCTTTGGGTGTACCAAACGTCACAACGTAACTGGGTGGCTATAAAGGTGCACTACAGGTATCTCTGAAAGTGTCTGTTGGGTTGGCACGAATCGAGACTGGGATTTGTCACTCAGTATGACAGAGAGGTATATCTGGGCCCACTCGGTAATGCATCATCATAATGAGCTCAATGTGACTAATGAGTTAGCCATGGGATCATGCATTACGGAACGAGTAAAGAGACTTACCGGTAACGAGGTTGAACAAGGTATAGGGATACCGACGATCGAATCTCGGGCAAGTAACATACCGATAGACAAAGGGAATTGTATACGGGATTGATTGAATCCCCGACATCGTGGTACATCCGATGAGATCATCATGGAACATGTGGGAGCCAACATGGGTATCCAGATCCCGGTGTTGGTTATTGGCCGGAGAACGTCTCGGTCATGTCTGCATGGTTCCCGAACCCGTAGGGTCTACACACTTAAGGTTCGGTGACGCTAGAGTTGTTATGGGAAATAGTATGTGGTTACCGAAGGTTGTTCGGAGTCCCGGATGAGATCCCGGACATGACGAGGAGCTCCGGAATGGTCCGGAGGTGAAGATTGGTATATTGGACGAAGGGTATTGGAGTCCGGAATTGTTCCGGGGGTACCAGGCTATGGCCAGCATGTCCGAAAGGGGTTTCGGAGGCCCCGGCAAGCGTTGGGGGCCTTATGGGCCAAGGGGAAGGGGCAAACCAGCCCACTAAGGGGCTGTTCGCCCCTCCCAACCCCTCTCACGTAACCAGGAGAGGTGGGGGCGCCACCCCTGGGGCAGCCGCCCCTCCCGGCTTGGGGGGCAAGTTTCCTAGGGGGTGGGGGCGCCCAAACCCATCTAGGGTTTCCCCTGGCCGCCGCCTCTTCCTCTAGATCCATCTAGAGGGGCCGGCCCCCTCTCCCCTTCCCCCTATATATAGTGAGGGGGTGGGAGGGCAGCCATACCCTCCCCTTGGCGCAGCCCCCTTCCTCCTCATACATCTCCTCCTCCTCCGTAGTGCTTAGCGAAGCTCTGCCGGAGAACCACGAGCTCCATTGCCACCATGTCGTCGTGCTGCTGGAGTTCTCCCTCAACTTCTCCTCTCCCCTTGCTGAATCAAGAAGGAGGGGACGTCCCCGGGCTGTACGTGTGTTGAATGCGGAGGCGCCGTCCGTTCGGCGCTAGATCGGATCTTCCGTGATTTGAATCGCCGCGAGTACGACTCCATCAACCGCGTTCTTGTAACGCTTCCGCTTAGCGATCTTCAAGGGTATGAATATGCACTCCCTCTCTCTCGTTGCTAGCATCTCCTAGATTGATCTTGGTGACACGTAGGAAAATTTTGAATTATTGCTACGTTCCCCAACAGTGGCATCATGAGCTAGGTCTATGCGTAGATTCTATGCACGAGTAGAACACAAAGTAGTTGTGGGCGATGATTTGTTCAATTTTCTTACCGTTACTAGTCTTATCTTGATTCGGCGGCATTGTGGGATGAAGCGACCCGGACCGACCTTACACGTATTCTTACGTGAGACAGGTTCCACCGACTGACATGCAGTTGATGCATAAGGTGGCTAGTGGGTGTCTGTCTCTCCCACTTTAGTCGGATCGGATTCGATGAAGAGGGTCCTTATGAAGGGTACATAGCAATTGGCATATCACCGTTGTGGCTTTTGCATAGGTAAGAAACGTTCTTGCTAGCAACCCATAGCAGCCACGTAAAACATGCAACAACAATTAGAGGACGTCTAACTTGTTTTTGCAGGGTATGCTATGTGATGTGATATGGCCAAAAGGATGTGATGAATTATATATATGTGATGTATGAGATTGATCATGTTCTTGTAATAGGAATCACAACTTGCATGTCGATGAGTATGCAACCGGCAGGAGCCATAGGAGTTGTCTTAATTTATTGTATGACCTGCGTGTCATTAAAAATGCCATGTAATTACTTTACTTTACTGCTAACCGTTAGCCATAGTAGTAGAAGTAATAGTTGGCGAGACAACTTCATGAAGACACGATGATGGAGATCATGATGGTGGAGATCATGGTGTCATGCCGGTGACGAAGGTGATCATGCCGCGCCTCGAAGATGGAGATCAAAAGGCGCAAGATGATATTGGCCATATCATGTCACTTTATGATTTGCATGTGATGTTTGTCATGTTTACATCTTATTTGCTTAGAACGACGGTAGCATAAATAAGATGATCCCTCACTAAAATTTCAAGAGATGTGTTCCCCCTAACTGTGCACCGTTGCGAAGGTTCGTTGTTTCGAAGCACCACGTGATGATCGGGTGTGATAGATTCTAACGTTCGCATACAACGGGTGTAAGCCAGATTTACACAAGCGAAACACTTAGGTTGACTTGACGAGCCTAGCATGTACAGACATGGCCTCGGAACACAAGAGACCGAAAGGTCAAACATGAGTCGTATAGTAGATACGATCAACATGGAGATGTTCACCGTTGATGACTAGTCCGTCTCACGTGATGATCGGACACGGTCTAGTCGATTCGGATCATGTATCACTTAGATGACTAGAGGGATGTCTATCTAAGTGGGAGTTCATTAAATAATCAGATGAACTTAATTATCATGAACATAGTCAAAAGGTCTTTGCAAATTATGTCATAGCTTACTCTTTGGTTCTACTGTTTAAGATATGTTCCTAGAGAAAATTTAGTTGAAAGTTGATAGTAGAAATTATGCAGACTGGGTCCGTAAACTGAGGATTATCCTCATTGCTGCGCAGAAGGCTTATGTCCTTAATGTACCACTCGGTGTGCTGAACCTCGAGCGTCGTCTGTGGATGTTGCAAACATCTGACATACACGCTTTGATGACTATGTGATAGCTCAGTGCGTAATGCTAACGGTTTAGAATTGAGGCGCCAAAGACGTTTTTGAAACATCGCAGAACATATGAGATGTTCCAAAGACTGAAATCGGGATTTCAGACTAGTGCCCACGTCAAGAGGTATGAGACCTCTGACAAGTTTCTTAAGCCTGCAAACTAAGAGAGAAAAGCTCAATCGTTGAGCATGTGCTCAAATTGTCTGAGTACTACAATCGCTTGAATCGAATGGGAGTTAATCTTCCAGATGAGATAGTGATGGTTCTCCATAGTCACTGCCACGAAGCTATTGGAGCTTCGTGATGAACTATAACATATCAGGGATAGACATGATGATCCTTGAGCAACTCGCAATGTTTGACACCGCGAAAGTAGAAATCAAGTAGGAGCATCAATTGTTGATGGTTGGTAAAACCACTAGTTTCAAGAAGGGCAAGGGGAAAAAGGGATACTTCATGAAACGGCAAATCAGTTGCTGCTCTAGTGAAGAAACCCAAGGTTGAACCCAAACGCGAGACTAAGTGCTTCTGTAATGAGGGGAACGGTCACTGAAGCAGAACTACCCTAGATACTTGATAGATGAGAAGGCAGGCAAGGTCGACAAAAGTATATTGGATATACATTATATTAATGTGTACTTTACTAGTACTCCTAGTAGCAACAGGGTATTAGATACCGGTTCGGTTGCTAAGTGTTGGTAACTCGAAATAAAAGGCTACGGAATAAACGGAGACTAGCTAAAGGTGAGATGATGATATGTGTTGGAAGTGTTTCCAAGGTTGATGTGATCAAGCATCGCATGCTCCCTCTACCATCGAGATTGGTGTTAAACCTAAATAATTGTTATTTGGTGTTTGCGTTGAGCATAGACATGATTGGATTATGTTTATCGCAATACGGTTATTCATTTAAGGAGAATAATGGTTACTCTGTCTATTTGAATAATACCTTCAATGGTCTTGCACCTAAAATGAATGGTTTATTGAATCTCGATCGTAGTGATACACATGTTCATGCCAAAAGATATAAGATAGTAATGATAGTACCACATACTTGTGGCACTGCCACTTGAGTCATATTGGTATAAAACACATGAAGAAGCTCCATGTTGATGGATCTTTGGACTCACTCGTTTTTGAAAAGATTGAGACATGCGAACCATGTCTATTAGTATATATGCATGAAGAAAGTCCATACAGATGGATCGTTTGGACTCACTTGATTCTGAATCACTTGAGACATGCAAATCAGACCACATGGGCAAGATGACTGAAAGGCCTCGTTTTCAGTAAGATGGAACAAGAAAGCAACTTGTTGGAAGTAATACATTTTGATGTGTGCAGTCCAATGAGTGTTGAGGCATGCAGTGGATATCGTTATGTTCTTACTTCACAGATGATTTGAGTAGATGCTGAGTATATTTACTTGATGAAACACAAGTCTGAATTATTGAAAGGTTCAAGTAATTTCACAGTGAAGTTGAAGATCGTCGTGACAAGAGGATAAAATGTCTGTGATATGATCATAGAGATGAATATCTGAGTTACGAGTTTGGCACACAATTAAGACATTGTGGAAATTGTTTCACAACTAATACCGCCTGGAACACCATAGTGTGATGGTGTGTCCGAACATCATAACTGCACCCTATTGGATATGGTGCATACCATGATGTCTCTTATCAAATTACCGCTATCATTTATGGGCTAGGCATTAGAGACAACCGCATTCACTTTAAATAGGGCACCACGCAATTCCGTTGAGACGACACCGTATGAACTATGGTTTAGAGAAACCTAAGCTGTCGTTTCTTAAAAGTTTGGGGCTGCGACGCTTATGTGAAAAGTTTCAGGCTGATAAGCTCGAACCCAAAGCGGATAAATGCATCTTCATAGAATACCCAAAACAGTTGGGTATACCTCCTATTTCAGATCTGGAAGCAAAAGTGATTGTTTCTAGAAACGGGTCCTTTCTCGAGGAAAAGTTTCTCTCGAAAGAATTGAGTGGGAGGATGGTGGAGACTTGATGGGGTTATTGAACCGTCACTTCAACTAGTGTGTAGCAGGGCACAAGAAGTTGTTCCTGTGGCACCTACACCAATTGAAGTGGAAGCTTATGATAGTGATCATGAAACTTCGGATCAAGTCACTACCAAACCTCATAGGTCGACAAGGATGCGTACTACTTCAGAGTGGTACGTAATCCTGTCTTGGAAGTCATGTTGCTAGACAACAATGAACCTACGAGCTATGGAGAAGCGATGGTGGGCCCAGATTCCGACGAATGGCTCGAGGCCATAAAATCCGAGGGAGGATCCATGTATAAAAACAAAGTATAGACTTTGGAAGAACTACTTGATGGTCATAAGGCTGTTGGGTGCAGATGGATTTTAAAAGGAAGACGGACAATGATGGAAATGTCACCATTAAGAAAGCTCGACTTGTCGTTAAGATGTTTTCCGACAAGTTCAAGGAGTTGACTGCGATGAGACTTTCTCACTCGTAGCGATGCTAAGAGTCTGTTGGAATTATATTAGCAGTTACTACATTATTTATGAAATCTTGCAGATAGGATGTCAAAACATTGTTTCCTCGACGATTTTCTTGAGGAAAGTTTGTATGTGATACAACCAGAAGGTTTTGTCAATCCTGAAAGATGCTAACAGGTATGCAAAGCTCCAACAATCCTTCTAAGGATTGGAGTAAGCATCTCGGAGTTGGAATGTACGCTTTGATGAGTTGATCAAAGATTTTGGGTTTATACAAAGTTTTGAGAAACTTGTATTTCCAAAGAAGTGAGTGGGAGCACTATAGAATTTTTGATGAGTATATGTTGTTAACATATTGTTGATCAGAAATGATGTAGAATTTCTGGAAAGCATACAGGGTTATTTGAAAAGTGTTTTTCAATGGAAAACCTGGATTAAGCTACTTGAACATTGAGCATCAAGATCTATAAGGATAGATCAAAAATGCTCAATAGTACTTTCAAATGAATACATACCGTGACAAGATTTTGAAGGAGTTCAAAATATATCAGCAAATAAGGAGTTCTTGGCTGTGTTACAAGGTGTGAGTATTGAGTAAGACTCAAGACCTGACCACGGCAGAAGAGAGAGAAAGGACGAAGGTCGTCCCCTATGCTTTAGACGTAGGCTCTACAATATGCTATGCTGTGCACCGCACCTGAAGTGTGCCTTGCCATGAGTTAGTCAAGGGGTACAATAGTGATCCAGGAATGGATCACATGACAGCGGTCGAACTTATCCTTAGTAACTAGTGGATTAGGGAATTTTCTCGATTATGGAGGTGGTAAAAGAGTTCGTCGTAAAGGGTTACGTCGATGCAAACTTTGACACTAATCCGGATGACTCTGAGTAGTGAACTGGATTCGTATAGTAGAGCAGTTATTTGGAATAGATCCAAGTAGCGCGTGGTAGCTGCATCTACAAGATGACATAGAGATTTGTAAAGCACACACGGATCTGAAAGGTTCAGGCCCGTTGACTAATAACCTCTCTCACAAGCGAGATATGAACAAACCCCATGGGTGTTGGATTCATTACAATCACATAGTGATGTGAACTAGATTATTGACTCTAGTGCAAGTGGGAGACTGTTGGAAATATGCCCTAGAGGTAATAATAAAATGGTTATTATTGTATTTCCTTGTTCATGATAATTGTCTATTGTTCATGCTATAATTGTATTAACTGGAAACCGTAATACATGTGTGAATACATAGACCACAACATGTCCCTAGTAAGCCTCTAGTTGACTAGCTCGTTGATCAATAGATGGTTATGGTTTCCTGACCATGGACATTGGATGTCATTGATAACGGGATCACATCATTAGGAGAATGATGTGATGGACAAGACCCAATCCTAAGCATAGCACAAGATCGTGTAGTTCGTTTGCTAAGAGCTTTTCTAATGTCAAGTATCGTTTCCTTAGACCATGAGATTGTTCAACTCCCGGATACCGTAGGAATGCTTTGGGTGTACCAAACATCACAACGTAACTAGGTGGCTATAAAGGTGCACTACAGGTATCTCCGAAAGTGTCTGTTGGGTTGGCACGAATCGAGACTGGGATTTGTCACTCCGTATGACAGAGAGGGTATCTCTGGGCCCACTCGGTAATGCATCATCATAATGAGCTCAATGTGACTAATGAGTTAGCCACGGGATCATGCGTTACGGAACGAGTAAAGAGACTTGCCGGTAACGAGATTGAACAAGGTATAGGGATACCGACGATCGAATCTCGGGCAAGTAACATACCGATAGACAAAGGGAATTGTATACGGGATTGATTGAATCCCCAACATCGTGGTTCATCCGATGAGATCATCGTGGAACATGTGGGAGCCAACATGGGTATCAAGATCCCGGTGTTGGTTATTGGCCGGAGAACGTCTCGGTCATGTCTACATGGTTCCCGAACCCGTAGGGTCTACACACTTAAGGTTCGGTGACACTAGAGTTGTTATGGGAAGTAGTATGTGGTTACCGAAGGTTGTTCGAAGTCCCGGATGAGATCCCGGACATGAGGAGGAGCTCCGGAATGGTCCGGAGGTGAAGATCGGTATATTGGACGAAGGGTATTGGAGTCCAGAATTGTTCCGGGGGTACCAGGCTATGGCCAGCATGTCCGAAAGGGGTTTCAGAGGCCCCGGCAAGCGTTGGGGGGCCTTATGGGCCAAGGGGATGGGGCAAACCAGCCCACTAAGGGGCTGTGCGCCCCTCCCAACCCCTCTCACATAACCAGGAGAGGTGGGGGCGCCACCCCTAGGGCAGCCGCCCCTCCCGGCTTGGGGGGCAAGTTTCCTAGGGGGTGGGGCGCCCAAACCCATCTAGGGTTTCCCCTGCCCGCCGCCTCCTCCTCTAGATCCATCTAGAGGGGCCGGCCCCCTCTCGCCTCCCCCCTATATATAGTGAGGGGGTGGGAGGGCAGCCATACCCTTCCCTTGGCGCAGCCCCCTTCCTCCTCATACATCTCCTCCTCCGTAGTGCTTAGCGAAGCTCTGCCGGAGAACCACGAGGTCCAGTGCCACCATGCCGTTGTGCTGCTGGAGTTCTCCCTCAACTTCTCCTCTCCCCATGCTGGATCAAGAAGGAGGAGACGTCCCCGGGCTATACGTGTGTTGAACGCGGAGGCGCCGTCCGTTTGGCGCTAGATCGGATCTTCCGCGATTTGAATCGCCGCGAGTACGACTCCATCAACCGCGTTCTTGTAACGCTTCCGCTTAGCGATCTTCAAGGGTATGAAGATGCACTCCCTCTCTCTCGTTGCTAGCATCTCCTAGATTGATCTTGGTGACACGTAGGAAAATTTTGAATTATTGTTACGTTCCCCAACAGTTTTACCATTTGTCTAATAATAACTAAAACTTGCATAGGGACCGGCTAGCACCCAGGGACTTTTAATTGACAACCCGGGCCAGTGCTCCTGATGAGTGTTGGCCCAAAACGGGCAGACTGCGAGGCCACGACGGGGCAACTCGAGGAATGGTTTTACTCGTAGGCTGACCTACCCGATCGTGGCCTGAGACAAGATACACGCGGCTCCTATCGGGGTGTTGCACGTGGGGAGGTCTTGCTGGTTTTGTTTTACCATCGTCGAAATGTCTTGTGCACCACGATTCCGAGCTTGATCGGGTTTTTTCGGAATGGAGGATTTTCCTCCGTGGATCGTGAGAGTTTGTGATGGACTATGTTGGGACACCCCTGTAGGGTTTAATCTTTTCAAGAGTCGTTCCCGCGCTTATGTGGTAGATGGGAAATTTATAATATCTGGTTCCGGTTGTAGAGAACTTGACACCAGATCCGAAATAAAATACACCAACCGCGTGTGTAACCGTGACTGTCTCTTTCCGAGCAAGTTCAGGAAGAGAACACGGTGGGGTTATGTTTGACTCGTAAGTAGTTCAGGATCACTTCTTCATAATTACAAGTTTGCGACCGTTATGCGTAGTTTCTCTTCTTATTCTTGTACTCGTAAGTTAGCCACCATACAAATGCTTAGTGCTTGCTGCAGCCTCACCACTTATCCATTCCATACCCATTAAGCTTTGCTAGTCTTGATACCCATGTTAATGGGATTGCTGAGTCCTTGTGGCTCACAGATTACTACAACAATGGGTGCAGGTACAGGTAATGCGATGGCATGATGTGAGAGTGATGCATGCTTGCTTGTTTTGGAGTTCTTCTGCTTCTTCTTCGATCAAGGGATAGGTTCCGGGTCGGGAACCTAGGATTAGCAGGGTGGATGTCGTTCTTCTTTTTCGTTTGATTTCATCCGTAGTCAAATCCCGCTCTTCTGTATGATGATTGCTATGTATTGACGAACTGTTGTATTCATGTTGTAGCTTGTGGCGAGTGTAAGCCTTTATCTTGTATTCTCATCTATTTAGTACATGGTATGTTGTAATGATATCCACCCTGCTATGCACTCGAAATGCGATTGTGCCCCTATCATGGATTCATCATGTGATTGGGATAGAATCGTATCTTGGGCGCTACAAGTTGGTATAGGAGCCATACCGACCGCAGGAGCTCCCTTGACTGATCGAACCATTGCCGTTGTCGAGTCTAAAAAAAACTATTTTGAATCTAGTTATATCGGAGTGTAGAAATTCATTTTACTCATCATTTGTGGGGACCCCGACACATAAGTCGTGATCACCGAATGCACGTGTACAGTGATCCCAGAGATCAATGCTCACTGAACACACAGAAGCTGAATAACAAGAGTCCTACGTCCATACATACCTTCTTACACAAATTATGACCATTATGGTCAAGTCTTACATAGATAAAACCACAAGGCTGAATACCAAATAAACTTAAGCAGCGGAAATCTTCGTCGATAAGTAGAACCCATGCCATCTGCCTTAACCCTACAGGCATTCTGACTGGGAAACGTCCTAGTTCACATGTTCGTCTCCAAAGAACTCTTCTTCGAACTCCTGTTCTTCCATGCCTGGCCAATTAAATAACCAGTGGCAAGCCAATGAGTACTTTGAATGTACTCGCAAGCAACCCATGATTGGAACAGGGCACAATAATGCAATGATATAGCACTAAGTAGGTAGTTTGGAGAAAGCTAGTTTTGAGTGCAATGACATCATCTATCAACATGTAAAGTATGCATCATGGGAATACAGTATCCATATGGACAAGTTGCAGATATCAACATTAGCAGAGTTGGACACCAATCCAACTTGATCATCGTGTCAAGTCATCTGACTTAACCCAATTAGCTTCATCAACACACACACACACGTGGTTTGTAAAACTCTGGACGTAGTTTAAGCAGCACCGCCCAACTGTCCTTGACAATAGACACGGCTATTCGAATAGTGTAACACTCTGGAGAGGTTGCACACTTTACCCACAAGATCCGGGGAACTTCCGTGTCATCCACGACCCGTGGTACCTCAAGTACACGGGGTAAGAACCCGATCACTATATTACCCTAGACGACAGTAACATAGAGTCCAGTCGATTGGTATTGACCCCCGTGCCCAACATTTCACATCTTAAAATTGTGGAGCCTCGCTCCCATATTCATCACATACCACTGGCACGGGGTACCAACGATGTGTTCGGTGCCCTGTGAAAACAGTCATGGCCACTCTACCTGGCACGACCCCGTCCCGAGAGTGACCTCATGTCACCCCGTCACTAGTAATGTGGGCACCATGCTAGTATTGGCCTAGGTAATCAGTAATGCCCTTTCCCGTATAAGGGTAGAGTGGTTGCGGATGTAAGGTTGGGACAGTCGACAAATCTTAAATCTAATCCATTTTCGAAAACACTCCCACACAACTTGCTCTGGTACACTACTTCTTTATCAAGCGGTAACCTAGCTCACCATCTCCCTCGGGCATTAGTGGCACCCGACGGGGTTTTTAAAAAGTTTTTGAAAACAATCTTGCTTCCATCACCATGCATATACCCGTCCCATTGCGTAGCCACTACTTTAGCATCCTATCTACTCCCACTGGCATAACCCTCATAGGAAGGTAGGGTCATGCACAATGCAAGTATCAACAAGGAAATAACGGAGGCAACCCGTCAAAGTGGTTACCACCTCATCATGATTCCGATGCAACAACAATATGGTGCTATATGGCATGCATAAAAAGGGTTTCATAGACATGATCAATGGACTGCCTGCCTGGTTCATCAGAGTCTTCAGGTCTTCTGGTCCTTCTCCAAGTACTCCATCTACTTCATCAACTAACGTCGGAAACAATCATAATAAGCAACACAACAAGGCAAAAATAAAAGTGCTCTAAAAATGTGAGTTGGACTTTTCTAGGATACCTTTGGTCATATGAAAAATGACCAAAGTGGTTTTATTGGAAGGGGATCAATGGATACTTATGAGCATTTCAATATGTTGGATTCAAAGGGTTTATGGATCTGCAAGAAGTGCACAGAAACATTATTTTGAAAGATGAGCAGAGGTACCCATTTAACAAGGAATGATTTTAGAAGCATCTAGGAGTTGGTTTCACTTGATTTGGAGTTCAAATGATTTCTCTATGAATTTGCAAAGTTAGCAATATATGGAGAAATGGGCCAATATTTCATGTGGCACAGAAAGTACTCGGAAAAATGTTCAAAAACTAAGTTTCGAACTTAAAAGTATATAGGAATTTGAATCATGACATTTGGATCAAAAATGGGCTCTCTGTGATTTTCTAAAGTTTGTCACAGAAATGGAAATAGGGGATGTCATAAATATTTGTGAAGGAAATGTTTCTGAAAAAATGTGCTAATTGCACCATCTGATAGATCATGATTTATGGAGTCACTACAAATTTGAATCACCTAATTGGTACTTGAAATGAATTGATTATGGATTTTACAACATTTCTGGAAAAGAAAAGGAAGAAAAGGAATCAACCTTATAAAGCGCACTGGGCGAAGCACAGCTAAACAGCGCCTACTGGGCTCAGCCCAGTGGCTTAGCTGCGCGAGGGAGGTGGTGACGCCGAAGGCGCATTACGTGAGTGCGCCAGCCAGCGGGGCAAGCGGATTCGCGCGAAGCCGTGTCCACTTAACCCGACTCGTGGGCCGGCTCGGTCGCCTCTGCTGCTGACAGGCGGGCCCCCTGCCAGCTGGCGGGGTGGTCGTCCCCTACCTCGCGCCTGAGGCAGAGGAGCGACAGGGGAGGTGAGGCCGAGCACACGCCGACGTTGATCCCGGGCGACTCCGGCCGTCCCCGGTGGTGTCCGGTGCACCGACGGACTCGGGATGCCGAGCCGCTTCCATCCAGGGGCTTCGCGCAGGCTGGGAGGATCTGGGGCGACTGCTACCCTGGCGACGGTGGGCGGCATCTGGAGTGGATAGGCGCAACGCCGTGGTCACAAGGGCAAGGGGGAGAAGGAGCGGGGGGGGGGGGGGGGGGGGGGGCTCCGCTGGCCTGCGACACTTCTCCTGGTGGTCACAGGAGAGGAGGGGAGGCTCTGGTTGGACGGAGTCGGGCGGAGGCAGACGGCGACCATGGCGGCTATGGAGAGGGAAAGAAAGCATGGGAGGGAGAGGGATGTTGTCTGGGAGGTTCGTGGGGGAGAGGGAGAGCGAGGAGAGGCTAGAGAAGAGGTCGGGTGTAGCTTATATGGGTGTGGCCGTGGTGCACCGTGGGCAGTGTCCACGGACGTGCTCGGGTGAACGTGTAGAGGGGAGGGAGAGAGGTTATGGAGGGGGCCGGCAGCGTGCCGTGTCCCGGACGCCGAGGCCACCTCGGGAGACATCACCCCGACGCCCAAGGCTGTCGTATGCCCTTGGCATGGGTGAGCTACAGTGTGGCAGAGCACTGTAGCGTGCTCCAGAGCGCGAGCTCTGCATGCACTGGCATTGTTTATGTGCCATGAGCTTGTCCTTTTGTGTCTGGGGTTTTGAGGGTGAGTAAACAATATAGGAGTGGCATTGGATGCCCTAGAGAGCCAGTAGGAGAGGAGGGAGGTTGAGGGAGAGAGAGAAAATGGTTGTCCAGAGAGGGAGCGAGAGGTTTTTTACCCCCCAATAATGGAGCTGTGAGGTTGCCATTGTTACTGGAGGTAGAAGGGGTCTAGGAGGAGCTGTGGTAAAAATATGGAGTCAAGGAGATTAGTGTAGGGGGGGGGTGAAACCAGTGACTTTTTGCAATGACCAGAAGGTGTTTGATGCAAATTTGGGCAAGCAAATTAATTCCACTGGACATGAGAATTAACAGGATCAAGTGGCATATATAATTGACGTTGACCAGCAAGTTTGAGTCCATTTGTAGAAAGATGCCAATATAACTTTGGCGAACCCTAGAAATCAGCAGAAATGGACTTGCTTAGATCTAGCTAAGCTAAACTCTTCTCCTTGGTGCACCAGTTGGTGTAGTGTCATCATTTGAGGATTTGAACATGTCCACAAATATTCAGATCAAAAGGAGACACTTGGCAATGTAAAGTTGTTCAAACTTGGATCTGGACAGAGAGGGTTTTAGGGCACTTTTGTGAACCAAAACTATTTTGATTGAGGTGAAACTTTGCAAGATCATCACATTGTGCATATGTGACTTTCTATAATTTTCTTGGATTTATTTGAAAATATTTCTTATAGTAATATTTCAAATTCTTGAAATGAGCAGAAATGGTTTAGGAGGGTTTTGTCCAATATGTTGAACATGACCATGTGTTGAAACTCTTATATATGGACAATATATGTCTAATGAGTTTCCCTAAATTTTATAAAATATTTATGAAACATTAAAATAATTTTAACCTACTAAAGACCATTTCTCTCCTTAAGAAAAAGCCTTTGAATAAAATAGTAAAATAACTTTTAAAATAATATTTTTGTGGTTTTTGGGAGTCCTATATCTAAGAGGAGTCAAATATAAGTTTTGAAAGATTTTTAATGCCCTAAATTAAGTACTTGTAGTTCAAGTCTCTATTCAGGGGTTTTTGGAAAACCTAATTTAGAAAATACTTTTTGGCCAAAATATTTTTGTAAGAAAATACTATTATGTCCTATACACATGGCATGATCATTGAGGAAAGCTTTTGGATCAAGGAGAAGTAGTATAAGAGTTGGAGGATTTACTTGATTTTTAGAGCACTTGCAAACAACACACAAAAAGCAAATCAAGCAAAGTCCAGAACACTCAAAAGTTTTTGTCAAACCACACTTTAGCATGATTTATTGACTTAAGTGTTGTGGCATGAAAATCAAGGTGTGACAGACCTACCCCCCTTACAAGAATCTCGTCCCCGAGGTTCCCAAACGAGGCGTGGAAAAGAATACGAAAACTTGGATCTGGGGTAGTCTTCATTTCTTTCATATTGCTTCTGCTTCCGAGTAGTGCTCCATTGAATCCTTGGAGTGCTTGAGGGCGTGGCTTCGTGTATGACATTCTGCTTGATCTCGCTTGCTAACGGTCTCTTGCGTAAGTCAGGTTAGGCTAGATGTCAACGGCTCAGTGATTGATGTCCTTGTAGAGATCGGTTTAGTTAGGAAGTTAGAAGCACTTCCAGAGCTGTGACGCATGGAGAACGTTGTGCACAATGGGTAACTCAGGTGGTACCTCCAGCTGGTAGCCGTCTACTCTTCGATCGTCTCATAGTGATCTCGAAGAGGGTCGATAATCATGTTGTGAGCTTCACTTTGACATGAAAATGTTGGGTTCCTTTGAGAGGAGTGGCTCGCAGTTACACATGGTCTTTGCTGCGGAAGTATACTTCCTGATGAAGGTGGTTGATATAGTTCTTCCCCCTTGACATGGCGGTCTTCAAATGTCCCCTAACCAGCTGAACGACTCATCTTCCGTCTTTGGGTAGACAAGTACGTCACCAAAATAAAGACAACCAACCAACTTGTCCAAGTACTCCATGAAGTCTATGGGGTACATAAGGTAGGCTAGCGCATTGGTGGTGGTCATGGTTGAGTATTGGCTAAGGTCTTCTTGACCTAGAGCCAAAGACCACGGTCATGATCCGACCATGTTGTGGCTTGGTAGGGCTTAAGGGTTTCAAGGATTCTAGTGTGCGTGTGAACGTTTATCATCTTATCCTTAAGCACGGTTTCTGAGATGCCAATTGTTCTGTCCAGTCCTCTAAACAAAATCACATCATATTATCGAAAGAATCATCTCATATATGTCAACTCCAATGATCACTCATGCAATTCATATCCTCATGGCTCCCGAGAGGAGGTCTAACAAAAATCATACATGTCAACTATCCCCAAACTCATATGCATGGTTATCCTCATGTAATACCCATACAAGCTGCTAAGCTAGAGCTAAACACCACCATCCAAGTGCTCAGCCTATCCTTGCAAGGTCCAAGATAGTGCATGTCTATCCTAAGGAAACATGTCGTAAGCCACTCCAAGATCTTGTTTCCTTCCTATGAATCAACTCCAACAGCCCATTAACTTCCATCAATCACTACATAATCCATTAATTCTACAAATCCAAAGTCTATGGTGTTCCACACGAATCTTCTAATGTCCCATAATCCCCAAATTCTTGAAAGAGCTACCTTACTATAGTCAGTCCACCAATTTCCATTATAGGGGTCGAGTAACTCCCGACGTCAAGCCTTTATATAGATCTCTAAATCAACTCCGGCAATTAACCCAATCTCCTAGTCTATTGTCCACCGAGAAACATGGTATCATGATCGGGATTATCAGTCTAAATCCAATTCACTCCAAACCACGTAGACTCAATCCGCATCTATACTCCACTAGGATCACCTATTTAAATTCAAATCTCATGTCCCACAAGAATTCCTACAGGTTTTCCCCAAATCAATATTGTAATGTCAACCATCTCCTATCAATATCCCCTGGCTAAGTCAAATAATTTATACCTCCAAGAATTTCAGCTTGTGATCATAATTGTCCTCCAATTTACTCAGGGCAATGAAAGTTATGCCACTCCATTAACATGATCCACCAAGTTCATCTACCAACATGAAAGCCTCATAATCCACCAAAGAGTCTCAGATAATTCCTCAAGGTCACTGATATAAACTCATCAAGTCATTCGTCCTCTATTCCTATATCCTCAAATTGGTCTTCCCTATGGCATCGTCAGTTCTTGTGCTATATTGGAATGACAATGTGCTCGTTCACTATGTCCTCTAGTTCCACAATGAACCCAGTGTTGTGCAAGGTTACGGAGGCTTAACAGGTTCTCTTGCAATTTCGTGGGTTAAGCACATGGTGAAGTCTCGAAGGGTCTAGGGATGGGTTCCCAGTCTGGAGGGTTAACATAACTCTACCTGGTTGCACTTGTTCGAGGAGGCCATAGCAAAAGTCTTCGGTATTGGTTGGTTGCCGAGGTGGAATCCTTTGTGCACCCTGTTTTGCTGGTCTTCAGTTGATGTAAGAGAGGAGAGGGAAAAGTAGCATAGAGGAGGGGAATGCCTAAAGGGGGGTTCTATAGTGCAGGTGCAAACAAACAAGTGCCGAAAGGGCCAAACACAAGCATTAATATAAGGAAGGTGATATTGTCGCATACTTGTTGCCTAGGGAAAAAGGGCGACTTATATCAAAACACAAACAAATAAAAACAAACAACACACAATCATGGTTCTATTCGAACCATCACACGGACTCGACTACGCATAGGGGGTACACGACTCATCCTACCCTAGGGGTTCTCGGACTCAGTAGTCATGCTTTACTCCGTGTCTCATGCAGCCTTCTGGATTTCCTCAGGTGTCGCTACACCTCCTGTAGTTGTTCGATGAAATGATTTGGGTTGAGCCTGAAGAGTCTTCAACAACTTCTCGCCTATTAAAGTGATGGGGTAAAGGTGGCTCGTCGTAGCTAGCATTGAATTGGTCTTCTCTTGTCTTCTAAGGCGTCGACAGTACCAGGTAGGCAATCCTTTATGCAATGACAATAACAAGGCATAGTAGAGGTACAGCACATCAGTTTCGTTGATGACAACATCGACACCAAGAGCGGGGGATGAAGAGAACCATTTTCTTGCTCACTATAGTGAGGCGGACCAAATGGCGAGGTTCTCATCCACCGATGGTTGCCGATACAACAACGGTAGTGACATGATTACTCTATTAGCGATGTATATCATGATCTTGCATATCATGTGCCTTGGTCATCGTAGGCTCAGGTTGCACCATCTTGGGGTAATGCCGAAGGTGTCACCATCCTATGGGTCTTGATGGTATCTCGGTTGGCATCATCTTGGCGTGGTGTTGCCAATCCTGTGTTCAGAAGAGGTGGGTGAATGTTCGGCAAGGTGTCTACCTGCTAGGTTATTTACGAGGATTACAAGGAATCCTGTGGTTAGGGGCATAAGGGTACTAGCGACCAAAAGTTTTGAAGGGGAAGAGACCAATAAGGAAAGTATACCTTAGTTTTCGAAAAACTGAGAAGGGAAGAGAAGTATAGACAGTTTTTGAAAACTAGTGATAGTTTTGAAAATAGTTTTACCATAACTAACGACCATGCTAACTAAGGCTTCCTACAGTTAGGATGGCTCTGATACCAGCTCTGTGGGGACCCCGACCCATAAGTCATGATCACTGAATGCATGTGTACGGTGATCCCAGAGATCAATGCTCACTGAACACACAGAAGCTGAATAATAAGAGTCTTACGTCCATACATACCGTCTTACAAAAATTATGACCATTATGGTCAAGTCTTACATAGATAAAGCCACAAGGGCTGAATACCAAATAAACTTAAGCAGCGGAAATCTTCGTCGATAAGTAGAACCCATGCCATCTGCCTTAACCCTACAGGCATTCTTACTCGGAAACATCCTAGTTCGCATGTTCGTCTCCAAAGAACTCTTCTTCGAACTCCTGTTCTTCCATGCCTGGCCAATTAAATAACCAGTGGCAAGCCAATGAGTACTTTGAATGTACTCGCAAGCAACCCATGATTGGAACAGGGCACAATAATGCAATGATATAGCACTAAGTAGGTAGATTGGAGAAAGCTAGTTTTGAGTGCAATGACATGATCTATCAACATGTAAAGTATGCATCATGGGAATACAGATATCCGTATGGACAAGTTGCAGATATCAACATAAGCAGAGTTGGACACCAATCCAACTTGATCATCGTGTCAAGTCATCTGACCTAACCCAATTAGCTTCATCAACACACACACGTGGTTTGTAAAACTCTAGACGTAGTTTAAGCAGCACTGCCCAACTGTCCTTGACCGTGGACATGGCTATTCGAATAGTTTTACATTCTGCAGAGGTTGCACACTTTACCCACAAGATCCGGGGAACTTCCGTGTCATCCACGACCCACGGTACCTCAAGTACCCGGGGTAAGCACCCGATCACTATCTTTCCCTAGACGACAGTAACATAGAGTCCACTCGATTGGTAGTAACCCCCGTGCCCAACATTTCACATCTTAAAATTGTGGAGCCTCGCTCCCATATTCATCACATACCACTGGCACAGGGTACCAACGATGTGTCCGGTGCCCTGTGAAAACAGTCATGGCCGCTCTACCTGGCACGACCCCGTCCCGAGAGTGACCTCATGTCACCCCCGTCACTAGTAATGTGGGCACCAAGCTAGTATCGTCCTAGGTAATCAGTAATGCCCTTTCCCATATAAGGGTAGAGTGGTTGCGCATGTAAGGTTGGGACAGTCGACAAATCTTCAATCTAATCCGTATTCGAAAACACTCCCACACAACTTGCTCTAGTACACCACTTCTTTATCAAGCGGTAACCTAGATCACCATCTCCCTCGGGCATTAGTGGCACCCGACGGGTTTTTTTTGAAAAGTTTTTGAAAACAATCTTGCTTCTATCACCATACATATACCCGTCCCATTGCGTAGCCACTACTTCAGCATCCTATCTACTCCCACTGGCATAACCCTCATAGGAAGGTAGGGTCATGCACAATGCAAGTATCAACAAGTAAATAACGGATGCAACCCATCAAAGTGGTTACCACCTCATCATGATTCCGATGCAACAACAATATGGTGCTATATGACATGCATAAAAAGGGTTTCATAAACATGGTCAAAGGGCTGCTTGCCTGGTTGATCAGAGTCTTCAGGACTTCTAGTCCTTCTCCAAGTACTCCATCTACTTCGTCAACTAATGTCGGAAACAATCATAATAAGCAACACAACAAGGCAAAAATAAAAGTGCTCTAAAAATGTGAGTTGGACTTTTCTAGGATACCTTTGGTCATATGAAAAATGACCAAAGTGGTTTTATTGGAAGGGGATCAATGGATACTTATGAGCATTTCAATATGTTGGATTCAAAGGGTTTATGGATATGCAAGAAGTGCACAGAAAAATTATTTTGAAAGATGAGCAGAGGCTCCCATTTAACAAGGAATGATTTTAGAAGCATCTAGGAGTTGGTTTCACTTGATTTGGAGTTCAAATGATTTTTCTATGAATTTGCAAAGTTAGCAATATATGGAGAAATGGGCCAATATTTCATGTGGCACAGAAAGTACTGGGAAAAATGTCCAAAAACTAAGTTTCAAACTTAAAAGTATATAGGAATTTGAATCCTGACATTTGGATCAAAAATGGGCTGTCTGTGATTTTCTAAAGTTTATCACAGAAATGGAAAAAGGGGATGTCATAAATATTTGTGAAGGAAATGTTTCTGGAAAAATACGCTAATTCCACCATCTGATAGATCATGATTTATGGAGTCACTAGAAATTTGAATCACCTAATTTGTACTTGAAATGAACTGATTATGGATTTTACAACATTTCTGGAAAAGAAAAGGAAGAAAAGGAATCAACCTTATAAAGCGCACTAGGCGAAGCCCAGCTAAACAGTGCCTACTGGGCTCAGCCAAGTGGCTCAGCTGCGTGAGGGAGGTGGTGACGCCGAAGGCGCATTGCGGGAGTGCGCCACCCAGCGGGGCAAGCAGATTGGCGCGAAGCCGTGTCCACTTAACCCGAGTGGTGGGCCGGCTCAGTCGCCTCTGCTGCTGACAGGCGGGCCCCCTACCAGCTGGCGGGGTGGTCGTCCCCAACCTCGCGCCCGAGGCAGAGGAGCGACAGGGGAGGCGAGGCCGAGCACACGCCAGCGTTGATCCCGGGCGACTCCGGCCGTCCCCGGTGGCGTCCGGTGCACCGACGGACTCGGGATGCCGAGCCGCTTCCATCCAGGGGCTTCGCGCGAGCTAGGAGGATCTGGGGCGACGGCGACCCTGGCGACGGCGGGCGGCGTCTGGAGTGGATGGGCGCAACGCTGTGGGCACAAGGGTAGGGGGAGAAGGAGCGGGGGGGGGGGCTCCGCTGGCCTGCAACACTTCTCCTAGTGGTCACAGGAGAGGAGGGGAGGCTCTGGTTCGCCAGAGCCGGGCGGAGGCAGACAGCGACCATGGCGGCCATGGAGAGGGAAAGAGAGCATGGGAGGGAGAGGGATGTTGTCTGGGAGGTTCGTGGGGGAGAGGGAGAGCGAGGAGAGGCCAGAGAAGAGGTCGGGTGTAGCTTATATGGGCGTGGCCGTGGTGCACCGTGGGCAGTGTCCACGGACGTGCTCGGGTAAGCGTGTAGAGGGGCGAGGAGAGAGGTAATGGAGGGGGCCGGCAGCGTGACGTGTCCCGGACGCCGAGGCCACCTCGGGAGACATCAACCCGACGCCCAAGGCTGTCGTATGCCCTTGGCATGGGTGTGCTACAGTGCGGGAGAGCACTGTAGCGTGCTGTAGAGCATGAGCTCTGTATGCACTGGCATTGTTTATGTGCCATGAACATGTCCTTTTGTGTCTGGGGGTTTTGGGGGGTGAGTAAACAATGTAGGAGTGGCATTGGATGCCCTAGAGAGCCAGTAGGAGAGGAGGGAGGTTGAGGGAGAGAGAGAAAATGGTTGTCGAGAGAGGGAGAGAGAGGTTTTTTACCCCCTAATAATGGAGCTGTGAGGTTGCCATTGTTACTGGAGGTAGAAGGGGTCTAGGAGGAGCTGTGGTAAAAATATGGAGTCAAGGAGATTAGCGTAGGGGGGTGAAACCAGTGACTTTTTGCAATGACCAGAAGGTGTTTGATGCAAATTTGGGCAAGCAAATTAATTCCACTGTACATGAGAATTAACAGTATCAAGTGGCATATATAATTGAAGTTAACCAGCAAGTTTGAGTCCATTTGAATAAAGTTGCCAATGTAACTTTGGCAAACCCTAGAAATCAGCAGAAATGGACTTGCTTGGATATAGCTAAGCTAAACTCTTCTCCTTGGTGCACCACTTGGTGTAGTGTCATCATTGGAGGATTTGAACATGTCCAAAAAAATTCAGATCAAAAGGAGACACTTGGCAATGTAAAGTTGTTCAAACTTGGATCTGGACAGAGAGGGCTTTGGGGCACTTTTGTGAACCAAAACTATTCTGATTGAGGTGAAGCTTTGCAAGATCATTCTTATAGAAATATTTCAAATTCTTGAAATGAGTAGAAATGGTTTAGGAGGGTTTTGTCCAATATTTTGAACATGACCATGTGTTAAACTGTTATATATGGAAAATATATGTCCAATGAGTTTCCCTAAATTTTATAAAATATTTTTGAAACTTTAAAATAATTTTAACCTATTAAAGACCATTTCTGTCCTTAAGACAAAGCCTTTGAATAAAATATTAAAATAACTTTTAAAATAATATTTTTGTGGTTTTTGGGAGTCCTATATCTAATAGGAGTCAAATATAATTTTTGAAAGATTTTTCATGCCCTAAATTAAGTACTTGTAGTTCAAGTCTCTATTCAGGGGTTTTTTGGAAAACCTAATTTAGAAAATACTTTTTAGCCAAAATATTTTTGTCAGAAAATACTATTATGCCCTATACACATGGCATGATCATTGAGGAAAGTTTTTGGATCAAGGAGAAGTAGTATAAGAGTTGGAGGATTTATTTGATTTTTAGAGCACTTGCAAACAACACACAAAAAGCAAATCAAGCAAAGTCCAGAACACTCAAAAGTTTTTGTCAAACAACACTTTAGCATGATTTATTGACTTAAGTGTTGTGGCATGAAAATCAGGGTGTGACATCATCCCCTTCGTCGCTTTGGTGAGGAATCATGACGTAGGTGTTTTTGTTTCCATTACTCTCCTTTTTCACTGAATATTTTTAGGATCACGCGGGTATTGTTGGAATCGTTGCGATATCGATGTGATGGGAATTCTGTTCTTGGTGCCTCCTGACATTTAGGGGTTTTGGTAGTGTCCCTGGGATTTGAGCTCCAAGGTGTTTTCGTCACAGTGCTTATCATTTCAGTTCCGGAATACCAGAGGACACCGACATCGAAAACGCTTCTATACTCTTTTTGGTGAGAATAGTTTGGCGCCACCCAGTACTGGCGAGAGCGATTAGATGTATTGCCACAACTAGTATATCAGATGTTTTTCGAAGGTCTGAGGTACACAGTTTCCGAGGTTCTTGGTTAAGTGTTGATGGAGGCAGTACATTTGGAGCGTAGAATTCTGCTAGGAGTTGTGTGATGATATTTTGGACCTTACACTTGTTGTACCGGATTGCATAACCGAGAATTTCGGGAGTTCCTAGGTGGGAATTGAAGTAGTTACCCAGGATTTCTTTTCAGCAGATGTATGAGTTGAGATTGCGGTCCAACGTCTACTGGTTCGTTTTTCACGATTGATTTACAGTGGACGCGAGATGTGTTAAAGAATCCTTGGCTATGCTTATTCGGGGACATCTCGTTTTCATTCATGATGTCTGCTGTACGTCGTGCCCGTGGGGCCTCATCACGAACACTTTGGGCGAAATCTCTATCATATATTTGTTTTTGGCTTATTCCGCAAGCCAAATCCTTTGTTTTGTTTCGAGTTCTAGTATTCGAGTTGCTTCAATGTGAAGTGTTGATTCCATACCTTTCCTAAGAGCTGTTCTCATATTTCTATGTGAATGCTAATCCTTCTGGATCATTGAGATTGTCATGTCAATCCTTTTCAACCGGTGCACTTCTCTTCAAGTTATTCCATATGAGCGTCATTGAGAAGCCTGAGGATTGTCCATTTCATCTGTCCCAAGTTGCATTTGTGTTTTCCCCCATCGTCCCACCATTTGCATCAAGGACTCAGAGACCTCAAATCAAGTATCCATTGTATTGATGTGAAGTCTCTTCATTCGGGGAGGCACGAGAGGTCAATGCTGTGGAACCAGCGCCAGAGGCTCGGAAGCCACTTAAGTGGTCCTGCATGCCCATCATCTTTGATGAGGAGGATCTCCCTGGCTGCACCATAGTGGTAGGGTGCTTGCCATTGTTGGTCTCCCCAAGAATTTGCAACCTCAAGGTCACAAAGATGTTATTGGATGGCGAGGCCAGGTTGAATCTGATTTCCCCAGCAGTCATCAACAAGCTTCAGATAGGAGAAGAAGAGCTAGAAGTCACCGGCACATTTCAAGGAGTCAATCCTGGCAGGAGCCATCCCAAGGAGAAGATTACGTTGCCGGTGACATTCGGGGGAGAAATGAACTATCGGACTAAGAAGATTGTCTTTGATGTGGTTGATCTCCCCCTGCCGTACAATGGGATTCTGGGACGCCCGGCCCTGGCTAAGTTCATGGCAGCATCCCACTATGCTTATAACACTTTGAAGATGCCTAGGCCACTGGGAGTCATCACTATCCAATCAGATGAGAAGGATGCAATTATCTGCGTGGACAAGATGTATCGGGATGCAGTCGCAGCAGAGGCTGTGGCAGCTGCTGCTCCCGCCAAGGGAAGTAAAGGAAAGAAGAGGGATTATAGGACCTCTGACAAGGAGTCCAGGAAGCATGCCCCCTCCGAGTGCACGACACCCATTGACGACGTGTTCCAACAGCAAGAGATCCAAGGTTACTGCACCCCAAGTGGAGAAGGTCCCGACAGGGCTGGCTGGTGTTGATGGTACTTTCACTATCAGCGCCACCCTTGATGACAAATAGGAAAGCACGCTCGTTGCCTTCCTGCGGGAGAATATCGATGTGTTTGCCTGGCAACCATCTGATATCCTCGGTGTTCCCAGGAAGGTAATCGAGCACCACCTTACTGTCTGCCCACATGTCCGACCCGTCAAGCAGAAATCCCGGAAGCAGGCCATGGAGCGACAGCAGTTCATTGCCGAGGAAATCAAGAAACTAGAGGCAGCTGGTTTGGTAAAAGGACTATTGCATCCTATGTGGTTAGAAAATCCAGTGGTGGTCAGGAAGGCGAATGGGAAATGGAGGCTTTGCATTGATTTCAGAGAGCTCAACAAGGCTTGCCCGAAGGACCCATTTCCCTTGCTGCGCATCGACCAGATCATGGATTCCACTTCAGGTTGTGATTGGCTCTCCTTTCTAGATGCATACTCCGGATATCACCAGATCTTCATGTCCAAAGAAGATGAGGAGAAGACATCGTTCATCACTCCATGTGGTACGTACTGCTTTTTCTGCATGCCATTCGGATTAAAGAGTGTCGGGTCCACTTTTGCAAGAGCAGTCCAGATTGGTTTTGAGCCACAGTTGCACAGAAATATAGAAGCCTATATGGATGACATCATGGTCAAAACCAAGGATAAGTCCACCCTTATCCAGGATTTTGAGGAGACATTTGCTAATCTGCGCAAGATCAACTTGAAGCTTAATCTGGAGAAGTGTGTATTCGGTGTTCCCTCCGGCAAGCTACTTGGATTCTTCGTGTCCCATCGGGGGGTCGAAGCCAACCCCGACAAGATCAAGGCCATTGAGCAGATCCAAGCACCAAGGATAGTTAAGGATGTAAGGAGCTTGACGGGATGCGTTGCCACGCGAAGCAGATTCATTTCCAAGTCTGCCGAGTGTCCCCTATTGTTCTTTAAAATTTTGAAGAAAGCAGGGCCTGTGAAGTGGACCCCGGAAGCAGATGCAGCTCTGCAGGAATTGAGGGCCTACCTATCGTCTGTGCCTACCTTGGTTGCACCCAAACCCCAAGAGCCATTATTGCTTTACTTGGTGGCAACCAACCAAGTGGTTAGTGAGGCCTTGGTAGCACAGCGAGAAGTGGAGCAGGCGGAAAGTGGCCAGATTACGGCAGAGTCCGAAAAGATCAGAACATCAATGAGCACGGCAATTAGAGCAACCCCAAGGACGCGGCAAGGAAGAAAGTGGTGCAGTTCCCAGTATACTTCGTCAGCTCCTTGTTACAAGGGGCTAGATCGAGGTACTCTGTGATGTCTACTACGCAACCTTCTTCTTGTAAACGTTGTTGGGCCTCCAAGTGCAGAGGTTTTTAGGACAGTAGCAAATTTCCTTCAAGTGGATGACCTAAGGTTTATCAATCCGTTGGAGGTGTAGGATGAAGATGGTCTCTCTCAAACAACCCTGCAACCAAATAGCAAAGAGTATCTTGTGTCCCCAACACACCCAATACAATGGTAAATTGTATAAGTGCACTAGTTCGGCGAAGAGATGGTGATACAAGTGCAATATGGATGGTAGCTATAGGTTTTTGTAATCTGAAAATATTAAAACAGCAAGGTAACTAATGATAAAAGTGAGCACAAACGGTATTGCAATGCGTTGAAACAAGGCCTAGGGTTCATACTTTCACTAGTGCAAGTTCTCTCAACAATAATAACATAATTGGATCATATAACTATCCCTCAACATGCAACAAAGAGTCACTCCAAAGTCACTAATAGCGGAGAACAAACAAAGAGATTATTGTAGGGTACGAAACCACCTCAAAGTAATCCTTTCTGATCGATCTATTCAAGAGTCCGTAGTGAAAGAACATGAAGCTATTCTTTCCGTTCGATCTATCCTAGAGTTTGTACTAGAATAACACCTTAAGACACAAATCGACCAAAACCCTAATGTCACCTAGATACTCCAATGTCACCTCAAGTATCCGTGGGTATGATTGTACGATATGCATCACACAATCTAAGATTTATCTATTCAACCAACACAAAGAACTTGAAAGAGTGCCCCAAAGTTTCTACCGGAGAGTCAAGACGAAAACATGTGCCAACCCCTATGCATAAGTTCACAAAGGTCACTGAACCCGCAAGTTGATCACCAAAACATACATCAAGTAGATCATGTGAATATCCCATTGTCACCACAGATAAGCACATGCAAGACATACATCAAGTGTTCTCAAATCCTTAAAGACTCAATCCGATAAGGTAACTTCAAAGGGAAAACTCAATCCATTACAAGAGAGTAGAGGGGGAGAAACATCATAAGATCCAACTATTATAGCAAAGCTCGCGATACATCAAGATCGTGCCAAATCAAGAACACAAGAGAGAGATCAAACACATAGCTACTGGTGCATACCCTCAGCCCCGAGGGTGAACTACGCCCTCCTCGTCATGGAGAGCGCCGGGATGATGAAGATGGCTACCGGTGATGGATCCCCCTCCGGCAGTGTGCCAGAACAGGGCCCCGATTAGTTTTTGGTGGCTACAGAGGCTTGCGGCGGCGGAACTCCTGATCTAGGTTATTTTCTGGAGGTTTCTATATTTATAGGAATTTTTGGCGTAGGTCTCACGTCAGGGGGGTCTCCGAGTCGTCCACGAGGTCGGGGGATGCGCCCAGGGGGGTAGGGCGCGCCCCCACCCTCGTGGACGGCCCGGGACTCTTCTGGCCCAACTCTTTTACTCCGGGGGCTTCTTTTGGTCCATAAAAAAACATAAAAAATTGGCACATCAATTGGACTACGTTTGGTATTCCTTTTCTGCGATACTCAAAAACAAGGAAAAAACAGAAACTGGCACTGGGCTCTAGGTTAATAGGTTAGTCCCAAAATCATATAAACTAGCATATAAATGCATATAAAACATCATAGATGGATAATATAATATCATGGAACAATCAAAAATTATAGATACGTTGGAGACGTATCAAGCATCCCCAAGCTTAATTCCTGCTCGTCCTCGAGTAGGTAAATGATAAAAACAGAATTTTTGATGTGGAATGCTACCTAACATAATTTTCAATCTAATTTTCTTTATTGTGGCATGAATGTTCAGATCCGAAAGATCCAAGACAAAAGTTTAATATTGACATAAAAACAATAATACTTCAAGCATACTAACCAAGCAATTATGTCTTCTCAAAATAACATAGCCAAAGAAAGCTCATCCCTACAAAATCATATAGTTTGGCCATGCTTCATTTTCGTCACACAAAATGCTCCCATCATGCAAAACTCCGATGACAAGCCAAGAAATTGTTTCATACTTTCGTATTCTCAAACTTTTTCAACTTTCACGCAATATATGAGCGCGAGCCATGGACATAGCACTATAGGTGGAATATAATATGATGATGGCGGTTGTGTGGAGAAGACAAAAAGGGAGAAAGTCTCACATTGACGCGCTAATCAACAGGCTATGGAGATGCCCATCAATTGATGTCAATGCGATGAGTAGGCATTGCCATGCAATGGATGCACTAGAGCTATAAATGTAGGGAAGCTCAAAAAAAGAAACTAAGTGGATGTGCATCCAACTTGCTTGCTCACGAAGACCTAGGGCATTTTGAGGAAGCCAATCGTTGGAATATACAAGCCAAGTTCTATAATGAAAAATTCCCACTAGTATATGAAAGTGACAAAATAAGAGACTCTGTATCATGAAGATCATGGTGCTACTTTGAAGCACAAGTGTGGAAAAAGGATAGTAACATTGCCCCTTCTCTATTTTTCTCTCATTTTTTTGGGCCTCCACTTTTTTTATTTGGCCTTTATCTTTTTTTGGGCCTTCTTTTTTTATTTGGCCTTTCTTTTTTTAATTTCCCCACACGGGACAATACTCTAATAATGATGATCATCACACTTCTATTCATTTACAACTCAAGGATTACAACTCCATACTAGAACAAAATATGACTCTATATGAGTGCCTCCGGCGGTGTACCGGGATGGGCAACGAATCTAGAGTGACATGTATGAAAAATTATGAATGGTGGCCTTGCCACGAATACATGATCATGATCATGCAAGGCAATATGACAATGATGAAGCGCGTCATAATAAACGGAACGGTGGAAAGTTGCATGGCAATATATCTTGGAATGGCTATGGAAATGCCATGATAGGTAGGTATGGCGGCTGTTTTGAGGAAGATATAAGGAGGCTTATGTGTGATAGAGCGTATCATATCACGGGGTTTGGATGCACCGGCGAAGTTTGCACGAACTCTCGAGGTGAGAAAGGGCAATGCACGGTACCGAAGATGCTAGCAATGATGGAAGGGTGAGAGTGCGTATAATCCATGGACTCAACATTAGTCATAAAGAACTCACATACTTATTGCAAAAATCTACAAGTCATCAAAACCAAGCACTACGCACATGCTTCTAGGGGGATAGATTGGTAGGAAAATACCATCGCTCGTCCCCGACCGCCACTCATAAGGAAAGCAATCAAAGAACACCTCATGCTTCAAATTTGTCACACAACGGTTACCATACGTCCATGCTACGGGACTGGCAAACCTCAACACAAGTATTTCTCAATTTCACATTTACTTAGCTAGCACGAATCTAATATCACCATCTTTATATCTCAAAATAATTATTAAGTATCAAACTCCTCATAGTATTCAATGCACTTTATATGAATGTTTTTGATTATACCCATCTTGGATGCCTATCATATTAGGACTAGTTTCATAACCAAAGCAAATTACCATGTTTTTTAGGACTCTCAAAGTAATATAAGTGAAGCATGAGATTTTGTCTATTTATTCAAAATAAAACTACCGCCATGCTC
This sequence comes from Aegilops tauschii subsp. strangulata, assembly GCF_002575655.3. Classification (NCBI taxonomy): domain Eukaryota; kingdom Viridiplantae; phylum Streptophyta; class Magnoliopsida; order Poales; family Poaceae; genus Aegilops; species Aegilops tauschii. The sequence continues at coordinate 212,614,309 of NC_053040.3, forward strand.
TAAGAAGATATAAGTGAAGCACTAGAGCAAATGACAAACTACTCCAAAAGATATAAGTGAAGATCAATGAGTAGTTGAATAATTATGTAACTATGTGAAGACTCTCTAACATTTAAGAATTTCAGATCTTGGTATTTTATTCAAACAGCAAGCAAAACAAAAGAAAATAAAATGACGCTCCAAGGAAAACACATATCATGTGGTGAGTAAAAATATAGCTCCAAGTAAAGTTACCGATGAACGAAGAAGAAAGAGGGGATGCCATCCGGGGCATCCCCAAGCTTAGGATCTTGCTTGTCCTTGAATATTACCTTGGGGTTCCTTGGGAATCCCCAAGCTTAGCCTCTTTCCACTCCTTATTCCATAGTCCATCGAATCTTTACCCAAAACTTGAAAACTTCACAACACAAAACTTAACAGAAAACTCGTAAGCTTCGTCAGTATAAGAAAATAAATCACCACTTAGGTACTGTTGTGAACTCATTCTAAATTCATATTGGTGTAATATCTACTGTATTCCAACTTCTTATGGTTCATACCCTCCGATACTACTCATAGATTCATCAAAACAAGCAAACAACACATAGAAAACAGAATCTGTCAAAAACAGAATAGTCTGTAGTAATCTGTATCATTTGAAACCTTCTGTAACTCCAAAAATTCTGAAATAAATTGGTGGACCTGAGTAATTTTTCTATTAATCTTCTAAAAAATAATCAACCAAAAATCACTCTTCAGTAAAAAAAATGGCAGCTAATCTCGTGAGCGCAAAAGTTTCTGTTTTTTACAGCAAGATCGCAAAGACTTCACTGAAGTCTTCCCAAAGGTTCTACTTGGCACAAACACTAATTAAAACATAAAACCACATCTAAACTGAGGCTAGATGAATTATTTATTACTAAACAGGAGCAAAAAGCAAAGAACAAAAATAAAATTGGGTTGCCTCCCAACAAGCGCTAATGTTTAACGCCCCTACTAGGCATGATGATTTCAATGATGCTCACATAAAAGATAAGAATTGAAACATAAAGAGAGCATCATGAAGAATATGACTAGCACATTTAAGTCTAACCCACTTCCTATGCATAGGAATTTTGTGAGCAAACAACTTATGGGAACAATAATCAACTAGCATAGGAAGGCAAAATAAGCATAACTTCAAAACTTTAAGTACATAGAGAGGAAACTTGATATTATTGCAATTCCTACAAGCATATGTTCCTCCCTCATAATAATTTTCAGTAGCATCATGAATGAATTCAACAATATAACCATCACATAAAGCATTCTTTTCATGATCTACAAGAATAGAAAATTTACTACTCTCCACATAAGCAAGATTCTTCTCATCCGGAATATTGGGAGTATCATAAGAAACTCGAATACTATAAATTGTTTCCACATTAAAAGAGTAATGTTAAGAAAAAGGGTAATCATAATCATGACAAGTTTTAATATAATCATCACTACTTTTTATAGCATAAGTGTCATCACAATAATCATCATAAATAGGAGGCATGCTATTATCATAATAACTTTGCATATCAAAGCTTGGGAGGTTAAACATATCATCTTCATAAAACATAGCATCCCCAAGCTTGGGACAAACATTAATTGCAGCAAATAAATTCTCAAACATGTCATCCTCATCAAACATAGCATCCCCAAGCTTGGGCCTTTTCATATCATAAGCATAATCACTCTAATCATTAATAGTATGGATAGCACCAATAGTATAGCAATTATCATCATCACAATGAGTAATAGGAGCAACATCATTTGGGAGGGATACCATTTTACCTTTGCTTCTCCGTATTTTCTTTTTCTTCTTCACATCATGTGTGGGTTTAATCCTCTTTTTGGAGCTCCTTATTAATGAGATTGGTTGAATAGAAAGCTCCTCCTCGTTACCTGATTCATCATAAGAAAGAATAGGAGGATATTGGGAAATCTCTTCCCTTTCATTAGTATTCTCTTCATGTTCTATTTGTTTTCTTGTCTTTATGTAATTGGAAATATAAGGATTTTCAATGCAATTCACCGCGCAATACATATAAATTTCCACTAGATCAAAATCTAGAACTTTATCAAGGACAAATTCTGGCATATCCTTAGTTATACGTTTCATTTCTTCATAACCCACAAGCAAACTAAGTTCATTACGATGCGCAAGGGAAATCAAGTCATCACAATTTTTGGACACGATACGATCATGAAACAATTTGCATTGGATATTTAAATGACCACGTTCATTGCAAAGTTCACAAAGATGACTAAGAAAATTTAAATTTTCATCACAAACATCTAGCCTTTCTTGCAACCATTTGGTTTTTCAATACTTATGCCTCTTGCAAAATCTATCTTCCCTATTTGGTGTGTACTTGCAAACTCTATGCACTCCACAAAAATTGACATGCTTATAAGAGACATTTTCATCATGACTAGTGCAATCATCATTAGTACTACGGATATTCAAAGAGTTCGTACTAACAACATTGTAATCATGCTCATCATTCAAAGATTTAGTGCCAAACATTTAAATGCATTCTTCTTCTATCACTTTGGCACAATTATCGGAATCCTTATTTTCACGAAAGACATTAGAAAGATGAAGCATATCAGGCAACCTTAATTCCATTTTTTTGTAGTTTTCTTTTATAGACTAAACTAGTGGTAAAACAAGAAACTAAAAGATTCGATTGCAAGATCTAAAGATATACCTTCAAGCACTCACCTCCCCAGCAACGACGCCAAAAATTGCTTGATGTCTACTACGCAACCTTCTTCTTGTAGACGTTGTTGGGCCTCCAAGTGTAGAGGTTTGTAGGATAGTAGCAAATTTCTCTCAAGTGGATGACCTAAGGTTTAACAATCCGTTGGAGGTGTAGGATGAAGATGGTCTCTCTCAAACAACCCTGCAACCAAATAGCAAAGAGTCTCTTGTGTCCCCAACACACCCAATACAATGGTAAATCGTATAGGTGCACTAATTCGGCGAAGAGATGGTGATACAAGTGCAATATGGATGGTAGATATAGGTTTTTGTAATCTGAAAATATAAAAACAGCAAGGTAACTAATGATAAAAGTGAGCACAAACGGTATTGCAATGCGTTGAAACAAGGCCTAGGGTTCATACTTTCACTAGTGCAAGTTCTCTCAACAATAATAACATAATTGGATCATATAACTGTCCCTCAACATGCAACAAAGAGTCACTCCAAAGTCACTAATAGCGGAGAACAAAGAAAGAGATTATTGTAGGGTACAAAACCACCTCAAAGTAATCCTTTCTAATTGATCTATTCAAGAGTCCGTAGTAAAATAACACGAAGCTATTCTTTCCGTTCGATCTATCCTAGAGTTTGTACTAGAATAACACCTTAAGACACAAATCAACCAAAACCCTAATGTCACCTAGATACTCCAATGTCACCTCAAGTATCCGTGGGTATGATTATACGATATGCATCACACAATCTAAGATTCATCTATTCAACCAACACAAAGAACTTCAAAGAGTGCCCCAAAGTTTCTACCGGAGAGTCAAGACGAAAACGTGTGCCAACCCCTATGCATAAGTTCACAAAGGTCACTTAACCCGCAAGTTGATCACCAAAACATACATCAAGTAGATCATGTGAATAACCCATTGTCACCACAGATAAGCACATGGAAGACATACATCAAGTGTTCTCAAATCCTTAAAGACTCAATCCGATAAGATAACTTCAAAGGGAAAACTCAATCCATTACAAGAGAGTAGAGGGGGAGAAACATCATAAGATCCAACTATAATAGCAAAGCTCGCGATACATCAAGATCGTGCCAAATCAAGAACACAAGAGAGAGAGATCAAACACATAGCTACTGGTACATACCCTCAGCCCCGACGGTGAACTACTCCCTCCTCGTCATGGAGAGCGCCGGGATGATGAAGATGGCTATCGGTGATGGATCCCCCTACGGCAGGGTGCCAGAACAGGGTCGCGATTGGTTTTTGGTGGCTACAGAGGCTTGTGGCGGCGGAACTCCTGATCTAGGTTATTTTCTGGAGGTTTCTATTTTTATAGGAATTTTCGGCGTAGGTCTCACGTCAGTGGGGTCTCCGAGTCATCCACGAGGTCGGGGGATGCGCCCAGGGGGGTAGGGCGCGCCCCCACCCTCGTGGACGGCCCGGGACTCTTTTGGCCCAACTCTTTTACTCCGGGGGCTTCTTTTGGTCCATAAGAAAACATAAAAAATTGGCACGTCAATTGGACTCCGTTTGGTATTCCTTTTCTGCGATACTCAAAAACAAGGAAAAACAAAACTGGCACTGGGCTCTAGGTTAATAGGTTAGTCCCAAAATCATATAAAATAGCATATAAATGCATATAAAACATCCTAGATGGATAATATAATATCATGGAAAAATCAAAAATTATAGATACGTTGGAGACGTATCAAGCATCCCCAAGCTTAACTCCTGCTCGTCCTCGAGTAGGTAAATGATAAAAAACAGAATTTTTGATGTGGAATGCTACCTAACATAATTTTCAATGTAATTTTCCTTATTGTGGCATGAATGTTCAGATCCGAAAGATCCAAGACAAAAGTTTAATATCGACATCAAAACATTAATACTTGAAGCATACTAACCAAGCAATTATGTCTTCTCAAAATAACATAGCCAAAGAATGCTCATCCCTACAAAATCATATAGTTTGGCCATGCTTCATTTTCGTCACACAAAATGCTCCCATCATGCACAACCCCGATGACAAGCCAAGCAATTGTTTCATACTTTAGTATTCTCAAACTTTTTCAACTTTCACGCAATATATGAGCGCGAGCCATGGACATAGCACTATAGGTGGAATAGAATATGATGATGGAGGTTGTGTGGAGAAGACAAAAAGGGAGAAAGTCTCACATCGATGCGCTAATCAATGGGCTATGGAGATGCCCATCAATTGATGTCAATGCGATGAGTAGGCATTGCCATGCAACTTGCTTGCTCAACAAAAGAGCTATAAATGTATGGAAGCTATAAATGCACTAGAGCTATAAATGTATGGAAGCTCAACAAAAGAAACTAAGTGGGTGTGCATCCAACTTGCTTGCTCACGAAGACCTAAGGCATTTTGAGGAAGCCCATCATTGGAATATACAAGCCAAGTTCTATAATGAAAAATTTCCACTAGTATATGAAAGTGACAAAATAAGAGACTCTCTATCATGAAGATCATGGTGCTACTTTGAAGCACAAGTGTCGAAAAAGGATAGTAACATTGCCCCTTCTCTCTTTTTCTCTCATTTTTTTTGGGCCTTCACTTTTTTATTTGGCCTTTATCTTATTTTGGGCCTTCTCTTTTTTGGCCTTTCTCTCTTTTTTATTTCCCCACACGGGACAATACTATAATAATGATGATCATCACATTTATTCATTTACAACTCCATACTAGAACTAAATATGACTCTATATGAGTGCCTCCGGCGGTGTACCGGGATGGGCAATGAATCAAGAGTGACATGTATGAAAAAATATGAATGGTGGCCTTGCCACAAATACATGATCATGATCATGCAAGGCAATATGACAATGATGAAGCGTGTCATAATAAACGGAACGGTGGAAAGTTGCATGGCAATATATCTCGGAATGGCTATGGAAATGCCATGATAGGTAGGTATGGTGGCTGTTTTGAGGAAGATATAAGGAGGCTTATGTGTGATAGAGAGTATCATATCACGGGGTTTGGATGCACCGGTGAAGTTTGCACCATCTCTCGAGGTGAGAAAGGGCAATGCACGGTACCGAAGAGGCTAGCAATGATGGAAGGGTGAGAGTGCGTATAATCCATGGACTCAACATTAGTCATAAAGAACTCACGTACTTATTGTAAAAATCTACAAGTCATCAAAACCAAGCACTACGCGCATGCTCCTAGGGGGATAGATTGGTAGGAAAATACCATCGCTCGTCCCCGACCGCCACTCATAAGGAAAGCAATCAAAGAACACCTCATGCTTCAAATTTGTCACACAACGGTTACCATACGTGCATGCTACGGGACTTGCAAACCTCAACACAAGTATTTCTCAATTTCACAATTACTCAACTAGCACGAATCTAATATCACCATCTTTATATCTCAAAACAATTATCAGGAATGGGAACGAATTACAACCGTACCGGCATCCTGGCTCGTCCCGAAACATTTCGAATCTTTGTTTTTAAAGCCCCATAAATCCAAAACTCACCAGAAAGTCATCAAAGGTGGCATGGTGTCACGTCATGGCACATATATGTCGTGGTAAAAACATTGTCAATTTGGGCCAAGCTTTATTAGAAGCCTCTTACAAACCGGAGCCTATCGCAAGAACCCTCGTGGTTTCAATAGGGAAACGTGTCCACTTGTGGGCCAAACGATAATCGCTCCTTCTTCTAGCCTTGTATTTTCTTCTACACACAACACGGAACAACGAGAGATTCGCGCTGAACTTTGAAATTATTCAGGGGTCATTTTACCTTTTTATGCATTAATTGAGTTTTGTAGGCATTTAATATCCATAATTCAAATCCGAACTACAAATACATGCTCAAGTGCACCAAAATGGCTAGAAAATACATACATGTTTCCTTGGGGTGCATGTTTAGGTCCCATGGAACGAATGGGAATGAATTCAACCATCTTGCCATCCTAGCTTGGCCATTAACATTGCAATCTCGGTTTTTAAATCTCTGTAAATCCAAAACTCACCAGGAAATCATGAAACTTGGCATGGTGTCCCTATATGGTCCATATAAATGTCCAATTTGGGCGAAGGTATATTACCAGCCTCTTACATACCGGAGCCTGTCGCAACCCTCGTGGTTCCGGTAGGAAACATGCCCCTCTTATGGGCGAAACGATAATTGCTGCCTCTTCTCGCCTTGAACTTTGTTTTCTACAGGTAACATAGAATAACAGGAGTGTGATAACCCACAAGTATAGGGGATCATTCTTAGCCTTTTTCGATAAATAAGAGTGTCGAACCCAATGAGGAGCTAAAGGTAGAACAAATATTCCCTCAAGTTCTATTGACCATCGATACAACTCTACACACACTTGACGTCTGCTTTACCAAAAACAAGTATGAAACTAGTTTTGTAGGAGTGATGTTAGAACTACTTTGCAAGAATAAAACTAGAGGTACTTTGCAAGATAATAAAAGTTAGGTGTTTAGTAAAAGGGTTTGTGTCAACAAGAATTTTATTTGTCCCTAGGCAATCGATAACCAGTACCGGTAATCATTCTTGCAATTTTATATGAGGGAGAGGCATGCGCTAACATACTTCCTCTACTTGGATCATATGCACTTATGATTCGACCCCTAGCAAGCATCCGCAACTACTAAAGATCATTAAGGTCGTGAAACCCAACCATAGCATTAAGTATCAAGTCCTCTTTACTCCCATACGTCATACCCCACTTACTCGGGTTTAAGCTTCTATCACTCTCGCAACCCACCATAAGGGAACCATGAACATATTGCAACACCCTACAGAGGCGGCCCCTCACATTTGCGCAAGAACGGAGGGCACCATAGGACAACACCATAAATAAAATATACAATCATACCAACCAAGATCACGATTAACCCACAGAACAAAACCGATCTACTCAAACATCATAGGATAACTATAGATAATTGGGAAATAATATATGGAGTTGAGCACCATGTTTAAGTAGATATTATAGCAGGGAGAAGGGGTGTTACACCGCTGCATAGAGGGGGAGAAAGTTGGTGATGACGGTAGCAAGATTGTTGATGTAGATCGCCGTAACGATCCTAGCCCCGGGGGCACTCCGGCGCCACCGGGAGAGAGGGGGAGAGAGCCACCCTCCTTCTTCTTCTTCCTTGGCCCCCCTAGATGGGAGGAGAGTTCCCCCTTTGGTCCATGGCCTCCATGGCGGCGGAGGGACGGAAGCCCCTCCGAGATCGGATCTCCTTCTATGTTCTCTTCTATTTCTCGTCCCCCAGATCGGGCCGAAAACCGTTTCTTATATTCCTGGAGATCCGTAACTCCGATTGCGCTGATATTTTAACATGATTTTTTTTCCGGATATAAGCTTCCTTGCGCCCGAAGTAGAGCTCCAACTGCCGTTTGAGGAGGGCACAACCCGCCACCACGCGCCAGGGGCCTAGGGCGCGCCCTGGTGTCTTGTGGGCTGTGTGGGCCTGCGTTTGCGGTGATTCTAACTCCTAAAAATCACATACATTCCATAATAATTCTCCGTAAAATTTTATTGCATTTGGACTTCCTTCGATATGGATTTTCTGCGATACAAAAAACATGCAAAAAACAGGGACTTGCGCTGGGCACTAGATCAATAGGTTAGTCCAATAAATCATATAAAAAGGTGCCAAAAATATGTGAAAGTTGTATAATATTGGCATGAAACAATCATAAATTATAGATATGATGGAGACGTATCAGCATCCCCAAGCTTATTTCCTGCTCGTCCTCGAGTAGGTAAATGATAAAAAAGATAATTTTTGATGTGGAATGCTACCTAGCATAAACTTGATCATATATCTAATCATGGCATAAATATTAAGACATAAGTGATTCAAAGCAATAGTCTATAATTTAACATAAATACATCAATACTCAGGCATCCCAACAAACAATCATGTCTTTCAAAATATCAATGCTAAAGAAAGCTATCCCTACAAAATCATATAGTCTCGTCGTGCTCTGTCTTCTTAACACAAAATATTTATCATGCACAACCCCGATGACAAGCCGAGCAATTGGTTCATACTTTTTAACGTGCTTCAACTTTTTCAACTCTCACGCAATACATGAGCGCAAGCCATGGATATAGCGCTATAGGTGGAATAGAGTATCATGATAGGGGTAAATATAGAGAAGACAAAAAAGTAAGGAAGTCTCACATCGACGCGGCTAACCAACGGGCTATGGAGATGCCCATCAATTGATATCAACGTGAGGAGTAGGGATTGCCATGCAACGAATGCACTAAGAGCTATAAGTGTAGGAAAGCTCAGTATGAAAACTAAGTGGGTGTGCATCTAATCCTATAATGAAAAATTCCCACTAGTATATGAAAGTGACAACATAGGAGACTCTCCATATGAAAAACATGGTGCTACTTTGAAGCACAAGTGTGGTAAAGGATACTAACAATGCCCCTTCTCTTTTTGTTTATTTATTTATTTTTCTTTTTTTCTTTTTTTCTTTTTTTTTTCTCTTTTTCTTTTTTCTTTTTTATCTCTCATTGTCCGGAGTCTTATCCCGACTTGTGGGGGAATCATAGTCTCCATCATCCTTTCCTCACTTGGGCATTGGTCTAAAAATGAATAATGATGATCACCACACTTCTATTTACTTACAACTCAAAAGAAATAAAAATTACAACTTGATACCTATAACAAAATATGACTCTATATGAATGCCTCTGGCAATGTACCAGGATGTGCAATGATCTAGCGTAACATGTATAAGAAATGATGAACGGTGGCTGAGCTACAACTTCTATGTCAGCTATATGATCATGCACATCAATATGATAATGAATGCTCAAGTCATCAAACAGAAGCGGTGGAAGTTGCATGGCAATATATCTCGGAATGGCCATGGAAAAGCCATAATAGGTAGGTATGGTGGCTGTTTTGAGGAATATATAATAAGGCTTATGTCTAATAGAGCGTATCATATCATGGGGTTTGGATGCACCGGGAAAGTTTGCACCACGTCTTGAGGTGAGAAATGGCAATGCACGGTACCGTAGAGGCTAGAAAATTGCGGAAAGGTTAGAGTACGTATAATCCATGGACTCACATTAGTCATAAAGAACTCATATACTTATTGCAAAAGTTTATTAGCCCTCGAAGCAAAGTACTACTACGCATGCCCCTAGGGGGATAGATTGGTAGGAAAAGATCATCGCTTGTCCCCGACCGCCACTCATAAGGAGGACAATCAATAATAAATCATGCTCCAACTTCATAGCATAACGAGAGACTATACGTGGATGCTTCGGGAATCACAAACCATAACATCAATATTCTTACTAAACACAACCATTTACTAGTACCTCCCACATTCCATCTCTATATCGCAAAATTATTGCAAGGAATCAAACATATCATATTCAGTGATCCATAAGTTTTATGTAGGATTTTATGACTAACCACGCAATTGACCAATTCCTGTTGAATCTCTAAATATATATAAGTGAAGCATGAGAGTTTAATTCTTTCTACAAAAGACCATGCTCTAATAAGTATAAGTGAAGAAAAAGATCATTCTACAAACAACGGTTTTCTGTGTGAAGAGAAACAGGCAATCCAAACTTCAAATGATATAAGTGAAGCACATGAAGCATTCTATAAAGCCATACTCAAAGGATATAGGTGAAGTGCAATGAGCATTCTATAAATCAACCATGGACTATCTCATACCAGCATGGTGCATAAAAGAAAAAGGAAAACTAAACAAAAAAGACACTCCAAGATTTGCACATATCACATGAACGAAACGAGAATGAAAACATACCGATACTTGTTGAAGAAAGATGGGATGCCTTCCGGGGCATCCCCAAGCTTAGACGCTTGAGTCTCCTTGAATATTTACTTGGGGTGCCTTTGGCATACCCAAGATTGAGCTCTTTCCTCTCCTCCTTCTTCTCATATCGACACCTCCTTGATCTTTGATCACTTCATCCACACAAAACTCAACAGAAACTTTTAGTGGCGAGGTTAGTGAATATGGCAGTCAAATCCCATCAAGTACTACTATAACACTATTGTATGATTATAATCAAACATTACCCACTGTATGCTATCACAATTCTATGGCCCCAAGTCAAAGGAGGCTCAACAAGATTTCAAACATATGGAAATAATGAAGCTATAACAGCAATCTGTGAAAACATGACAGTCTCTAAGAATCTGAACATTCACCATACTTCTGTAACTCTAAAATTTCTGAATACTTAGGAAGAGATAAAAAATTTGTATAGCAAGACTGTGTAAAAAGTTTGATAATTTTATCACGTTCTAGTGAATTTAAACAATTGTATTTCTTGGAACAAAAGTTTCTGTTTTTGCACCGCACAAACCAACAAACAATCTAATCATCCTAAAGGCAAATCTTGGCACATTTTTTTTATAATACAATGGAATTGTACAAGGGGATAATTATTTTTGTTGAAAAGTTTCTGTAGTTAAGATTCACAAAGTTTCCATGGGCATGAACAAAGTTTGAGGCTAGCTCCCACTTTCACAATGCTCGTCCTTCCCACTTTCACTTTTCTTTTATGTGAAGTATAAAGTTCCCCTCTATATTTTTTGTTTTTAAACTATATAAAAGCACTCAACAAAAATAAATGACTTTCTAACACTTCCGGTTTGTCTCCCTGGCAGCGCTTTCTTTAAAGCCATTAAGCTAGGCATAAAGTGCTAAAGTAATGGATCCACCCGGATCCCAAGGTATATCAAAGCCAATTTTAATTAACAATGATTTGGCATTTAGTAATGAGCACAAAGAAACATATATCAAGCAATGACGAATTCTAACTCTCTTCCCATGCATCGGCATGTCATACAAGAACAATTCATGCACATCAAGTAAAGGCCAATGCATAGCATAAGCTGTTTCTTGCAATTTTATCGTGTTGGAATCATAGAGAGGTGGAGATATAGTTCCTCTCTCATAATAATTGCAAGTAGGAGAAACAAGCACATGCATATTATATTCATCAAAATCATCATGTGTAACGGTAAAAGGCAACCCATCAATGTAATCCTTAATAACAGCAAACTTCTCCGATATAATGTAGTTTGGAGAATTCAAAAAGATAATAGGACTATCATGTGTGGGTGCAATAGCAACATTTTCATGTTTAACATAAGGAACTATAGCCAGTTCATCTCCATAAGCATAATTGAAATTGGCATCATGGCCAGAAACATAGCAATCATCAAGTTCATCAAAAAGGGATATTTCAAAAGAATCAAGGGGATCATATCAATTATCATAGCATGCATCCTTCGGTAAGAACGAAGGGAAATTAAACAACGTACGAGTTGAAGAGTTACTCTCATTAGAAGGTGGGCACGGGTGATCAATCTGCTCTTCCTCCTTTTGTTCTTCGCTCTCCTCCTCATCTTTTTCTTCCAATGGGCTCACAATACATCAATTTCTTCTTCCATAGACTCCCGCAAGATATTCGTCTCTTCTTGGACAGAGGAGACTTTCTCAATAAACACATCAATATCGTAATTAAATTTATAATTATCATAGCAATATTTAAGGATAGCAAATTTTCAGGTCTATAAACTAAATCATCAAAATCTTCAAACAAAGATTCAATTTCATAAGCACCCTTAAAAGCAACAAATTCTTCTATTCGTTCCACATCATAATAATCATATATACCATTAGCATAAGAAGCTAAGGTTTCATTATCATTAAATTCACATGAAAAGGGAAGGTGTGAAGACTTCATCCTAGAGCAACAAGTATAATCATATCTCAAGCATAGCTCATGAGCATACCAATGCAACATATGAATTTGATCCCATAATAATTTCCCTTTATATGTCAAGCGATAATCCCTAAAGTATTCACGTTGATCCAATGTTACTCCCATTATGTAGTTGAATGGGGTTTTCTCAGGATTATCAAAGTAGTGCATAATATTTATTACATAACGAGCATCGAGGGTTTTAGGAGGTTCCCCATCTCCATGAGTAGAAAGTACAACTAATTTTTTTGGTGTTTCGTGTTCCATATCCATAACTGCAGATAGAGGACAACTTAGAACAAAAATAAAATCTACTTAGTGATAAAGAAAACAAGCACACACGAGAATATTCATCCCATGCTAGTGCTCCCCGGCAACGGTGCCATAAAGGTCTTGATAACCCACAAGTATAGGGGATCGTTTGTAGCCTTCTTCGACAAATAAGAGTGTCGAACCCAACGAGGAGCTAAAGGTAGAAAAAATATTCCCTCAAGTTCTATCGACCACTGATACAACTCTACGCACACTTGACGTCTGCTTTACCGAAAACAAGTATGAAACTAGTTTGTAGGAGTGATGCTAGAACTACTTTGCTAGAATAAAACTAAAATTACTTTGCAAGATAATAAAAGTTCGGTGTTTAGTGAAAGGGTTTGCGTCAGCAAGAAAGTTATTTGTCCCCAAGTATCGGTAATCATTCTTGCAATTTTATATGAGGGAGAGGCATGAGCTAACATACTTTCTCTACTTGGATCATATGCACTTATGATTGGACCCCTAGTAAGCATCCGCAACTACTAAAGATCAATAAGGTCGTGAAACCCAACCATAGCATTAAGTATCAACTCCTCTTTACTCCCATACGTCATACCCCACTTACTCGGGTTTAAGCTTCTGTCACTCTCGCAACCCACCATAATCGAACCATGAACATATTGCAACACCCTATAGCGGGGACCCCTCATGTTTGCGCGAGAACGAAGGGCACCATAGGAAAACACCATAAATAAAATATACAATCATACCAACCAAGATCACGATTAACCCACATGACAAAACAGATCTACTCAAACATCATAGGATAACCAGATCATGGGAAATAATATATGGAGTTGAGCACCATGTTTAAGTAGAGATTACAGCGGGGACAAGGGGTGTTACACCTCTGCATAGAGGGGGATAAAGTTGGTGATGACGGTAGCAAGATTGTTGATGTAGATCGCCGTCACGATCCTAGCCCCGGCGGCACTCCGGCGCCACCGGGAGAGAGCCCCCTCCTTCTTTTTCTTCCTTGGCATCCCCCCTAGATGGGAGGAGAGTTCCCCCTCTAGTCCATGGCCTCCATGGTGGCGGAGGGGCGGGAGCCCCTCCGAGATTGGATCTCCCTCTCTGTTCTCTTCTATTTCTCGTCCCCCAGATTAGGCCGGAAACCGTTTCTTATATTCTCGGAGATCCATAACTCCGATCGCGTTGAGATTTTAACACGATTATTTTCTGGATATAAGCTTCCTTGCACCCGAAGTAGAGCTCCAACCGATGTTCGAGGAGGGCACAACCCACCACCATGCGCTAGTGGCCTGGGGCACTCCCTAGTGTCTTGTGGGCTGTGTGGGCCTCTGTTTGTGGTGATTCCAACTCCCAAAAATCACATATATTCCATAATAATTCTCCGTAAAATTTTATTGCATTTGGATTCCACTTGATATGGATTTTCTGTGATACAAAAAACATGCAAATAACAGGAACTGGCACTGGGCACTGGATCAATAGGTTAGTCCAATAAATCATATAAAAAGGTGCCAAAATATGTGAAAGTTGTATAAAATTGGCATGAAACAATAAAAAATTATAGATACGACGGAGATGTATCAGTGTGGCATGCTGAAATTTGAAACTATTCAGGGTTCGTTTGGCCATTGTATATATTAATTAAGTTTTCTAGGCATTTAATGTAGTGCATAATTCAAATTTGAACTACAAGGACATCCTCCAGTGAAGCAAAGTGGGTGGGAAGTCGCACGTGTGTCGTTGGGTGCATGTTTAGGTCTGATTTAAGGAATGGGAATGAATTACAAACTTCTTGTCGTCCTGAAACATTGAGAATCTCGTTTTTCAAATCCCAGTAAATCAAAAACTCACCCAAAAAACATGAAACTTGGCATGGTTTCATGACATGGCACATATATGCCGTGGTAAAAAAAGTGTCCAGTTTGAGACAAGGCACACACATTAATTGCCAACGAAGTCCTTTTTGAAACAAATAGCTGAGAGGTGAATATCGCAAACGGTTGTATTATATGAACCGTGTCAAAATTTAACCATACTCGGTAGCGTGCGTGCAGTTGTTGATTAGACGGGACGAGCGCGAGAAGTCCTCCGTGCATGCTCGACGGGACGCGTGCGAGCAGTCCGCTGCGCAGGCTCGACGGGACGCGTGCATCCTGTCCACCTCGTAGGCTCGAGGAGACACGTGCGAGCAGCAAGGCTGCCCATGCTCATCGGGAAGCGAGCTCTTTGACCTCCATGCACCAGCCGCCACCCGCCTTGCTCACAACTTCTCCATTAATGGGTTAATTAAAGCACCTGGACGGAGGGTGTTTGCTTGTGATCCCACGGCAGCATTTGCTTTGTTCATGTTTTCAACTCGTATTCCGGCCTAATTTAAATTGCCACATAGGGTAACGGATAATACGACCACAAATAAAATGGGAACGGATAATACGAAGACAAATTTACAATGGCGCAGATAATAATTATCTTACATATTCCGGATAATTTAAAATTCCACATGCGGAAAAGCCCAGAAGACACGGGGGCAAGAGAGGAAGGAAATCACAGACAACGATATGGATTGCTACTGTCTCTACTCGTCGATGGATCGCTGGGCGACGACATCCTCCAGCTCCTTCTTCAATTCCTCATGACTTTGCTTGAAAGTAGCCACGGATTCCTCCACCTCCTACTCGCGCTCGATCCGGAGCTTCCTCAAGTCACCCATCAGTTTGTCGACGATCGCTGTCAGTGTCATCCCCGAGGCACTGGTTTGCTCATGCAGCATCTTCCAGTCGGCGGCCTCCTCCTCTTTCTCAGCGAGCGCTTTGAGGAGCTTCGCATTGTCACTCATGAGTTGCTCGACGAGGCTAGTTGCCTTGTCAACCAAGGCATTGCTGATCTTGAGCAGCTTCATCAAGCCGTCGACCAGCTCCTGCTGCTTAATGACGCCATCAAGAATGTCGTCGTTGCCGGCCAAGGACTTCCGGAACGCCAGCTCGTCGCGATGGCCGACGCCACGAGTGCTCTTGTGAGAGCCCTCACGTGCCCGTGGGAGCCCGTTCGAGGGCTCCACGGTGCGCCGGGAGATCTCTGCTGCGACTGCGGCTGCGGCTTTGTGGCGGGACCTCGCTAGTGCTTCCGCGGCCTTTGTCTTTGCTGCCTGGTTATATGTCCACCCGAAATTCCTCCTACCGGTCATGGCGGAATGACTTGACATGAAAGATCAGTTTTGTGGGTGATGAGGAGAGGAACTATGAAGTAATTTTTGAGTGGGTAATTTTTATAGCCCGGTACTAAGTGTGAACACATATTAGTTTGATAGGTGCGAACAGATTTGCAATTACCTATTGTGTTGTAATCTACAATGTGACGAGAAACAAGTCAAAATTTATTGATGGCAGAAGATTGACCACGTGGTTGCTCGCTGTTGAGGTGGCCGCGGCGCGCTCTGCTCGCGTCCGTCAGCGTGTTTTGCTCGCTATTGAGGTGGCCGCGGTGCGCTCCGCTCTGGCGTCCCTGCGCGCGCTCTGCTCGCCGTTGAGGCAAATTTACAATGGAAACAAATAATAATTCTTAATAATTGTCTTATATATTCAGGATAATTTAAAATGCCACATGCGGCAAGGCCTAGAATACTCATGACCTACATATGCATAGAATTATAATAAAATATAGGCTAAAAGGCTGAGCTGGCGGCCTTAGGACGACGGTCTTCTCGGACTCCATGATCAGCATAGCATCCTTGCGGCCGTTCACTCCAAGCGTCCCGACCCGCCTCCGCCCACGGAGCAGCTGGCGCTGCGAGGCTCTTGGGGCTGCTGGGCCTCTTCCAGAAGAGCTTGACAGCACAATCACACGCATGATATCTCCGTGGAATCGCTCCATTTCCACGTCTCTGGCCTGGTAGCAAATTCCATCCATCACCTGCATCCTCAAGATATCACATTGGCTATGTTCTACTTCATCGGGGATGTCAACTCCGCCAAGGATGCGCTCGAGCCTGGCCACCACATCATCAGGATCAAGGTTGACACGGCTGCCGCGGGCAATGATGAAGCCGCAGACTTCCTATCTCTTGACTGAATCATAGAGGTCCTCTGCCCATTCCTTGTGGGGCATCAGGCTCTCGATGAGCGATGGTGACGGTGGCTCTTCGGGTGGGTCATCGATCATGCCGCCTAGTAGCTCTGGATCTTTTGCACGGTGGATGGCAAACTGCTCATCACACCTCCTCTACAATATGTCGATTGTGCGCCCAAGGACTGTCACGCCGATATCGATGCCGATGGGCCATGGTGCCTGCACCGGCCGATGAAGCTGTTTCTCCCCGACCTACTCTGGCTCGTTCTCCTCGCCGAAGATGTAACACAGGTAGGCGTCGAAGTCAAAGCTTTGGTCGTTGCCTGGCATGCTTAGAATAACTAATGGTAGATGGGTGAGGACTGAGGACTAGTTCTGCGCAGAGTGTCGCGACGGTGCGTTGCCACCTGGGTTATATGCAGCAAGCCATTAGCTGGTGGGGGCAAACCAATGAGGGAAGAGGCGTGGATTTTACAATTCACCCATGTGGAGCACTGGAAGCATTTGCTGGAGCGCGGGAAGATTAAGTGGAGCACACACACAACCCGAATACCGTATCCGGTGCCACGTGTTATTTATCACACAAGTGTTAACATAAGGAAACATATGTGTAACTTAATAATCATCGCACACGAGTACTTGCAGACGCATCGTGTGCGATACTCCTAGCCACCGCAAGAAACAAGTTTGCATTTTTCAAAGTTTTTTGTACACACAGAATTGCACACGAACTAATTGTATTAACCCCCTGGGTTGTAATTTCTCATCACAAACAAATCATCCGAGTCGGCTGTTTGCCACGTATCACACACATCTTGTTAAGTTGAACCATTTCTGTTGTGTTCGCTAACCGAAAACAGCTCGTCCGAGTGAACCGTATGCTGTATATCACACACACCTTGATCTGGCTAACCATTTCTATTGCACTCCCTAATAGCAAACAATTCATCGGAGCGAACTGTATGCCGTATATCGCACACACATTGATATGGCTGCCCATTTCTGTTGTTATGCCTCATCGCAAATAGTTCAAATGGATTAACTGTGTGGCCTGCATCGCACACGCAATTAAAATCTGAACCATGTTTGATGGCTCCACCATCGCAAGCATTTTGCACCTTTTTCGACGGTTTGTGTAAATGCCCGTTTGCGATTAATGTATCGCACACAGTTCCGTCAAAGGGTCTCTGATCGTAGTGTCGCGTTAGCAGCATCCTGCATTAGTGAAAGTGCAATTAGTTCTCCCTTATCTCTTCAACTAGAGTTTAGCATCTCTTCGTTCCTCTAAACTAATAAATCATTTGGTAGTGGCCAAATTTCACCTCAATTTTGAGATGTTTTCCATACGCCCACAACAAGCTTATTCTTTTCATTGTTGATTTTCCAACAACTCCGTTCAAGCCCTTCTTCATAAGAATGCTCTCTCAAGTTCAATTGTGAGAGATGTTGGTTTTCTCTTCTCCATTCTTTTCATTCTATTCTTCAATTGTTCCGGAGGCATTGTGTTATTGCTCTCACCGAGTATCATCCCATCTTGTCAAGTTCATGCTCTAGTTCTTGCCTCTCTTTTCAACCAGAGTGCTTCCCGAATTCTTCCTTCCACATCTTGTTTCAATTGGAGTGGTTTTGAATTCTTGCTTCTTCCTCGTGCCATTATTTATGTCTTTGCAACTTCTAAGGTTCCTTGGTCTCACTCATTTGTCAAAGAAGCAATTTAGTTTTACCTCTTCTCTTCCTCTTCCGTTTGTCATCCCTAGATCTTGGGGCGAGATCTCTTGTAAGTGGGGGAGTGTTGTGACACCCCGAGACCGACGCTCCCGAAGCCTTCCCACTACTGGGGAAAAGCCTAGCAGTAGCGCTGGTTTTTGGCCTAGCAGTAGCGCGGGATGCTGTGCTACTGATAAGGTGCTACAGCTAAAGGTTAGCAGTAGTGTTGGTCTACACACGCTACTGCTATACGTACTTAGTAGTAGCGCTTTTTTCTTAACGCGCTACTGGTAAGTACTAGCAGCGCGCCTCTGTGCCCGCGCTACTACTATTATTGCGTATTCTATTTATTTTTCATTTTATGTCGTATTCATAAAACATTATACAAGTTTTCATATAGTAGCAATTTAGAGATTGTTTTTACATCATAATGAGTTATCACATCACTGGGTGAAAGAACCGTGGACTAGTTTCGAGTGGATGGATCCATCCACTTGAAACTAATCCGCAGTTCTTTCACCCAATGATATAATAAATCATCGTCATATCATCAACAACTTATCATCATAATACATCATTGTCATATAACACCTTCTCATGATCATCATTTTCATCAATGAGACATCATATAGCAAGTTGGTCACTAGTCATAATCACAACTCCTCCTCCTCATCATCAACTCTAACACATTGTAGCACATAATAACACATTGTACCTAGGACCTACCTCTCTCTCATAGGACCTAGTACCCTCTCTTAGGCAAAATAGCATAAAATAAGATAGGCCCCGACTCTCCATTATGGAGAATGGAGATTATCCTGTCTCCAATATTGTGATTCGCACAATGTTTCTTCCAAGTAGCTCCCTACGATGGACCATACATTTTTTTCTAATCTTTGATTGTCATGTCTTCATCGGTTTTAGAAATCCGGTATGAACAACAGTGATGCGTAGGATGACCTGGTCATAAGTTGATAACATCAAGGCGACCTTTCGGAAACATCAGATGAGGCACACAATCCTTCGGGTTTTTCTGTAGAAAAACATAGTAATAACTTCGTAGTTAGCAATGTAGTTGAGTTTTAGAAGAATTTATGCAAAAGATGCATGGATGTCGTAATAGTAAGAATTCTTACCATTACATCTCCATGGATGTTACCGTAGTTCAACACGTGCACTATAGTGGCATGTATTGACCATAATGTGGAGGAGTTTGATAATAGATACTGTAATTCTCAAGATCATTAAGAAATGAGATCAGATGATTTTTCTCCAGATAAGTTAATTCTGAGCCATCGGTGTAGTAGGTTCTGTCAACCATCTTCCGCACATTCTTTGAATAATGAAAATAAGCTATCAATGGTAATAAGCTGTCAACTATTTTGAAATAAATAATATAAATAACTTAATAACTATGTTTGAGAAACTCACATAGTGGTAGAATTGGAAGCGTATCAACAAGGACCCAAATGTCCATATTGTCTTCGGCGATGTTAGGATCACCAAGATCCATGGTGACAAGCATACCCTCATGAAAAGCATACGTCTTGCAAGGTGCTTCCCAATTCGGGCAACCAAAATGGGTTACGCTCTCAGAATTGTATAGATTTACATCAAAATCCATACCATGATGGGTCCTTAGGTGAATTATCTTTGTTTCCATACTTTCATGATGTTCAAAATCCATCCTCTCCAAGACATGGCATCTTGCATGGCATGGGATAAGCTAGTCAAATTGTAAAAGACGAAAATTACACATTGAAGAAGCAGAAGTCATGCTTAATTACGAAAAAACACTTGTCGTCATTGCGTACCGTTTTAACATTGAAGGTCTCCTGGAGCTTAATGCTGAAGCCCGACCTTCTACCAGGTGAGGCATGTCGCACAGACCCGGTCGTCACCCCATGAGTCGCACCCTGCCGGGAGACTTTCGTCATCCTACGGCGACATCGACGATATTTCCTATGTTCATAATTCAAAGATTAAACTTGTAGAATTAAATATATGTACTACAAAAACTAAATTAGATCATTATTATTCATCACGGGTTGACTATCGGTCTGTCGAGTCTTTTCTTGAAAACTCTCATCTCACGTGGTGTATACATTCGACCGTTGGTGATGGTCGCTCCTCCTTTCGTTCCCAAGTGCATCGCCAAAATGTCTAGCACACGGGAACGAAGGAGAAGCGACCCCCATGACAACAGTCGGGATTTTTCGTCCTCTCATATATGGTGGATACTCTCCCTCACTGATTCCTCTCTAACATTTGCGACCATCGGTGATTGTCGTTACTCCTCCTTCCCCTAGTGCATAACAAAGGTCTAGCACAAGGAGAAGAAGGAGAAACAACCCCCACAACAACAGTCAGGATTCTTCCTCCTCTCTCATATATGATGGACACACTCCCTCATTGATTTTTCGACCGTCGGTGATGGTCGTTATTCCTCCTTCCCCTAGTGCATAACAAAGGTCTAGCACAAGGAGAAGAAGGAAGAACGACTCCCACGACAACAGTCAGGATTCTTCATCTCTCATATATGGTGCAGACTTTCTCCGTCACTCATTTGTTGATTGTCATGTATGGATCCTCGGTAGACTTAAAGTCAACCCAAAATGTCATTTAATTATCTTTCTAGAAAATCCAGGCCACTCGATATTTCCTACATACTCTAGCACAAGTCATGCCAAAATTCACGGAAAAATCTGGCATGACCTTTGCTAAAAAAGGACATATCGAGCGCCTGAAATTTACCGGAACGGAAATTAATCAACACTCCGAAAAAACATAGGCCACTCAGAGGTGTTATGTGCAAACATGGTCGGCCACTTGGACAAGCACATATCCTATTTGAGCAACACAGGATATTCATGTTTATATCTACATCATATGAGCATTCAAACTTGATGGTCATTGCATTTCAATGGTTGAAAATATGAACAAAAACATTTCAAAATATCTTATAGGACTCATATTGACTTGGAGATTTGGCTGGTCTCACCTCAAGGTCGGAGGGGGTCGGTGATGGGGACAACGGCGGGGATGATGGAGGGGCTCCTTGATTTCTGAAAAACAAAAACCCTATAAGCTATCAACTAATCAAATGCATACGCCCTGCATAGTGCTCTCCAATTTGAGCATTCAAAATAGGAGTAGTTCTCCAATTTGAGCATTCAATAAGAAAAACTAAATCATAAAATAAATTAGTATTCAAATTAGCATGCATTCAATAAGCAAAACTAAATCATCTCTTGCGTCCGTACGTTGTTGAATATTATCACTAATACATCTCGAATAGTATCATACTTAAAACATCACTAATACAACTAAAACCCTAGCGAACGATGGGTATCGGCGCGGGCGGTGGACACCCAAAGAGAAGGAACCATCACAGGATCATAGCTCTAGTGAGATCCCTGAAGAACCTGTCTTCCAACGCAACCATGGAGCGGCGGACGTGCTCGTCCTCCTCGCTGACACGATGACGTACCACCTCCGCGGGGGACGAAAGTCTCCGCAGCATCACTGGCTCAAGCGACCGCCACCAAAGAAGGTTCGGGTCAATGATGGGCTGGCTCGTCACCAAGCTGCGCTCCCCGGAGGTAGCACCTCCCAGTACCAGCAGGGCGGAGCCTAGTCCCAGACATGGCCCCTCTGATCAAGCAGGCCTCCTCCGCCGAGTCGACGACAAGGATGTGGGATAGGCATCATCGACGTCGATGCGGGAATAATTGCTTTAACTAAAAAATAACAATAAATGTGACATGTTCAAAATATGGCATGTCCACTTCAAAACGAATCAACCTAGAATTCTGTTAAATACACCTAAATAGAAACTAGTTCTATAAATTTTCTTACTAAAAATAAATTAGTTCTATAGTAAAATTTTAATTATATCATCAAATCTCATATACCTAAATTTTCATACTAAAAGTAAACTAGTTCTATTAATTAAACTAGTTCAACTAAGCACTTACTACAAATAAAAATAAACTAGTTCTTAGTCAAAATAAACTAGTTCAACTAGTTCTATTAGCTTTCTTACTAATTCTATTAAACACTTAATAAAAAACAGTAAAAAACTACATTATACAAGAACAGTAAAAAAGAGTTTAGGGTTTAGGAGAGATGGAGGGAGGAGGGGTGGGAGGAGGGAGGAGGTGGAGGGAGGAGAGATGAGGAGGGGCAGGAGGGCGGTCGGATCAGAGGAGGGAGGAGGAGGGAGGGAGGAGGGGGTGGGAGGAGGGAGGAGAGAGGAGGATGGGGAGGGGGCGGTGGGAGGAGGGATGCCGGTGGAGGGCTTGGCTGGAGGAGGAGGGAGGAGGGAGGAGGGGGCTGCCGGAGGAGGAGGGATGAGGGCGCGGTGGGAGGAGGAGGGAGGGGATGAGGGAGGAGGAGGGATGGAGGGACTACCTCAGTTCCGGAGGAGCAGGAGCATCCGCGGCGGTGGGCGACGACGGTGGTCGGGGAATGGCGGCGGCGGCGGATGACGGGGGGCGTGGGGGAGGGTGAATGAGAGGGATAGTGAGAGGGTCGGCCGGCGGGGACGATAAGCTAGGGTTAGTAGCAGCGTGGGTTAAAGAAAAGCGCTACTACTACAGAGCATAGCAGTAGCGCCGGATAAGGATATGCGCTGCTGCTAAGTGGGGCGAGCCATGTGCGCCCAGTTCAAACTTAGCAGCAGCGCGTTTTGCTAACACGCGCTACTGCTAACAGGATAGCAGTAGCGCCTTTTACTGCCACGCGGTACTACTAAGTAGCAGTAGCCCTTCATTTTATCCAGCCATACTGCCAAGATTCTGTGTATAAGGTTTTCCCTAGTAGTCTTTAGTTATTTCTTTGTTGTTGTGTATTTCATTTGTTTGTTTCATTCATCATGGCATCATATGCATTGCATCAGCATGGTTTCATAAAACTTGCATCTGTTTGTAGTAGTCGTTTCCCTCTTTGTCTCCATTGATCTTCTCACACCAACCGAGTTTTCATTTCCCTCTTATTTGGCCGCCTAACCAACCTCTCTGCACTGCCCACAGACCCACTTGCAACCTCTCAGAAACTGCCCCGAACCTGAACCGGGCTGTCATTACCAATGTGTCTGGATCATCCTCAAACATCCCCAAAATATCTTCGGTTTATTTACCGAACTCAAATAGTCTATTTTTCTCAACCTCCCAATTTCGATCGGAGGGTCCGAATCTACCCTAAACACCCCTCCCTTACCTATTAAGCACACCCCTCCTCCATTTTTGGGAACCCTAAGAATTAGGACGCTTGTCCCATCCCGCCGCCGCCAGCATCTCCCACCTCGGGATCCTCCCATTCCCCAGCGCGCCAACCACCAGCCACACCCAGAGCCAATCCATCCACTTCAGCCATCCATCGATCACCCTCTGATACGTCTCCAATGTATCTGTAATTTATGAAGTATTCATGCCATGTTTACAACAATTTTACATGGTTTTGTATGATTTGATTAGAACTAACCCGGACTGACGCTGTTTTCAGCAGAACTATCGTGGTGTCATTTTTTGTACAGAAATAAAAGTTCTCGTGATGGGCTGATAATTTACGGTGATTTTTTGTGGACCAAAAGAGACCCCTGAAGCATCGGAGTTGGGCCAGAAGAGTCCCGAGGCGACGGCAAGGTAAGGGGGCGCACCCTACCCCCCGGGAGGGTGCTCCTATCTTGCACTGCCTCGTGGACACCCTTAACGTGAGACCGACCCCAAAAATTCCTATATATACAAAAACCCCAGAAATAAACCTAGATCGGAAGTTCAGCCACCGCCAGCCTCTGTGGCCAAGAAAATTCAGTCTAGGCCCCCTCGTCGGATGAGGGGGGGGGCATCATCGGAGGACGCCATGGAGGAGGAATCCGGAGGGGGCCATCATCGCCATGGAGGCCAAGGACTAGAGGGGGAACCTCTCCCCATCTAGGGGGCGAGGCCATGGAGGAGGAAGCACAAGGGGGATACCCTCTCCCCCTCTCTCCCGATGGTGCCGGTGTGCCGCCGGGGGAACCATCGCCACGGGGATCGTCTTCATCACATTCTTCATCTCTCTTAAGAGGTCCACTCTCCTGCACCCCGCTGTAATCCCCTACTTGAACATGGTGCTTTATGCCACATATTATGATCCAATGATATGTTGCCATCCTATGATGTTTTGAGTAGATTTATTTTGTCTTTTGGGTTGATTGATGATCTAGATTGGTTTGAGTTGTATGTTTATTTTGTTGTGGTCCTATGGTGCCTACTGTGCTGAGCACACGTGAAGGATTCCCGCTGTAGGGTGTTACAATATGTTCATGATTCGCTTATGGTGGGTTGCTAGAGTGGCGGAAGCTTAAACCCGAGTAAGGGGGTTGTTGCCTATGGGATAAAGGGGACTTGATGCTTTAATGCTGGGTTTTACCTTAATGATCTTTAGTAGTTGCGGATGCTTGCTAGAGTTCCAATCATAAGTGCATATGATCCAAGTAGAGAAAGTGTGTTAGCTTATGCCTCTCCCTCATATAAAATTGCAATAATGATTACTGATCTTGTTAAAAATTGCCTAGGATAATTCCGCACACCGATCCATCATTATTCCACACTCGGTATTTATAATATATAGTAATATATTCTAACTTAATGTTAACAACACCTATTTTTATATTTTAGTTCTCCGATATCATGCAAATCTATCCTCTTCATACCCACAACGTAGTTTTATTTCTCGTTTCTAGATGGAAGCAAACATTCGGTGTACGTAGAGTCGTATTAGTGGCAGATAGGACTTGAGAGAATATTGATCTTACCAATAGCTCCTTGTGGGTTCGACAGTCCAAACTTATCACTTCCACCTTTGGAAATTCCTATGACGATTCCTTGCACTTGGGGATTATCAGCTCTTTTCTGGCGCCATTGCCGGGGAGCAATAGCATGGGGTTGATATTCTCATGTATGCTTGTTTGCTTTCTTCGCTATGTAGATTTTGTTTTCCCTTTTGTTGTTATTTTCTTTAGTTGTGGGTGAAACAAACAAATTTTTTTATTAAAAGAATGAAAATATGAAAAATTTACTTGCCTCTTATGCCTAAAAACTTTTTCAAAAAGAGAAGTGATTGGAAGGTTATGTATTGGAGAAGTGAGGGTCGACCTTGAACACTTGTGTTCATACTCATGGAAACAATGCAAATTTTTAATGCAAGTTTCTAAAAAATAATATTTCCCTCGTATATATCCATTGTATTATAAAAACAATGTGCCAAGTTTTTGTTTTAGGATGATTAGATTGTTTGTTTTCTATGTGCGGTGCAAAACAGAAACTTTGGCTGTAGTGCATGAATTTTCATTTTCTAAAAAAATACAAGTTTCTGAAATTTTTACACGGTACTACTACGCACATTTTTTATTTTCCCCTAATTTTTTAGAATTTTTGGAGTTACAGAAGTATACAAAGTTTCTAGATTGCTACAGACTGTCCTGTTTTTGAAAGATTCTGTTTTCTATGTGTTGTTCGCTTATTTTGATGAATCTATGGGTTGTATCTGGGGTATGAACCATGGTGAAGTTGGTGTACAGTAGATATAATGATAATATGAAATTGGAATGAGTTTACAACAGTACCTAAAGGTAGTGATTTGCTTTATTATACTAATGGATCTCACAAGGTTTTTTTTAAGTTTTGTGTGGATGAAGTGTTCGAAGATCGAGGAGTTATCGATATGAGAAGAATAAGGAGAGGCAAGCGTTTAAGCTTGGGGATGCCCAAGGCACCCCAAGTAAATATTTCAAGGATACTCAAGCATCTAAGCTTGGGGATGCCCCGGTTGGCATCCCATCTTTCTTCTTCAACAATCATCGGTATACCTCAGTTTTTGTTTTGTTCACATGATATGCGTCTTTTGTGTTTATTTTATTTTCCTTAATGCACCATGCTAGTATGAGATAGTCCTTCATTTATTTATAGAATGCTTCATGTGCTTCACTGAAATCTTTTGAGTATGACTTAGAATGCTTTTTGTGCTTCACTTAAATCTTTTGAGTATGGCTTTATAGAATGCTTGGTGTGCTTCACTTATATATTTTGAGGTTTGTTTATTTTATTTTCCTTAATGCACCATGCTAGTATGAGATAGTCCTTCATTTATTTATAGAATGCTTCATGTGCTTCACTGAAATCTTTTGAGTATGACTTAGAATGCTTTTTGTGCTTCACTTAAATCTTTTGAGTATGGCTTTATAGAATGCTTGGTGTGCTTCACTTATATATTTTGTAGAATGCTTCGTGAACTTAACTTATATATTTTGGAGTATGAATAAGACTATCATCGAAATTGGGCTTGGAAGAGTATCATTAAAATATCATGCCTAGATAGGGGCGTTAAACAATAGCGCTTGTTGGGAGTCAACCCAATTTTATTTTTATGTTTATGGTTCCATTTTTCAATAAATACACATTATTACCTCTGTAGTAATGGTCTTTTAATTAGTGTTTGGGCCAAGTAAGACCTTTGGGATGGCTTACGGTGATATTTGATTTGATCTTGCTAAAAACAGAAACTTCTACGCCCAGTAAAATAATTTTCAAACATGACAGAAGTGTGATTTTGATCTGAATATTTTACACAAGATTGATATACAAATTGCCTAGGTTTTCCTATTTTTTCAGAATATTTGGAGTAACAGAAGTATGGTTGTTGTTCATATCATTACAGGATGTTCTATTTTTGACAGATTCTGTTTTCAATGCATAGTTTGCTTGTTTTCTAGTTCCTATGGCTTATATTGCTCAATATAAATTGTAGAAATGATATGGTACAGTAGGCACTATGTGAGAGCAATTACGAATCTTGTCTTAACAGTACCAAAGTGAATGACTTGCTCTTTATCTTACTAACTCATCTCAGAAGTTCCATTCAGTTTTGTTTGATTGAAGTTTTCAAGTTTTGGGTGAGATATCGATACGAGGAGAATAAGGAGCGGAAAGACCCTAAGCTTGGGGATGCCCAAAGCTCCCCAAGGTAATATTGAAGGAAGACTCAAGCGCCTAACCTTGGGGATGCCCTGGAAGACATCCCCTCTTTCATCTTCAAAACATTCAGTATACCTTACTCGGAGCTATATTTTTATTCGTCACATGATATGTGTTTTGCTTGGAGCGTATTTTCATTTTACTTCCTGTTTGAATAAAATCATTGGATCTGAAATATTGAATGAGAGAGAGTCCTCCCATGGCTAGTTAATTATTTGACTACTCATCGATCTTCACTTGTATCCTGTTGAAGTAGTTTGTCATTTACTCTCGTGCTTCACTAATATTCTATGAGTAAATGGTTGAATGAATTGAATATGATAAATCTGAAATTATATATGTTTCATATGCTTATCCCATGGGGAGTAATGACTTCACATATAAGAAGTATAGGTGGTAAAATTTATTGAAAGTTAGCAAGCACAACATTGGTCACTTGAACAATTCATGAAAGAATATTGAAGGAAGAGAGATTTCACATATAGATATACTATCTTGGACATCCTTTATGATTGTGAGCCCCATTAATTATTTTCAAACTTGAGCAAATTAGTTGAAGTTGTACACGGAAGACAACGTAATGAGTTATGTTTGGGTATATTTGCATAGAAGTTATATTGTTATGGATCCTCTAACATGTGGTGCTTGCTTAGGATCTTTTGCTAGACAAAATTTTGTACTAAGTAGAGATACTACTTGTGCATCCAAAACCCTTAAACCCCGTTTCATGCCATGAGTGTCCACCATATCTACCTATGGATTGAATAAGATTGCAAAAAGCAATAAAAATTTCTCCTAAATATGTATGATCTTTTATTGTAAGGGAAAATAAGCATTGTACAAACTTGTGATGGTAAAGAAATAAAAGCGACGGACCGCATAATAAAGGTTGCTATCACAAAGGGCGATACAGTGTGACGTTCCTTTGCATTAAGGGTTTGCACATCCAAAATTTAAAAGCGCATGACAACCTCTGCTTCCCTCTGCGAATGGCCTGTCTTTTACTTTCATGTATTTACTTTTAGGCAAGAGTCAACAGTTTTCCTTCTTATTACAACCTCAATTATTCTTTAGTTGGCAAGCATCTTATGGTGGGGAAAGATCCAAGCATATATTGTCATTCAAATATATTTGATCATGAATTATTATTGTTGACAAATATCTATATGATAAATAAGTTGGGAGGCGAAACATTAAGCCCCTATCTTTCTCTGTGTTCGACGGATGCTATTTGTCCTAAAAATATGCTTTGAGTGTTAGCAATCATGGAAGATTATATGATAGTTGAGTATGTGGAATTTGCTAAATCAAGGCTCTTACATAGACCCTTCCTGAAAATAAGATGAATTGCAATTGATGGGTGAACGAAAACATAGTTTGTTAGTTTTCAAGAAAATTTATGGCCTATACTTTAACATGTGAATAACTTGTTACTTTATCATGAGAAGTTTTATGAGATGAGCTACTATTTATGGGATGGGTTTGATAGCTGAACGCAAGGATAATTCATCTACGTACCTAGTTGGTTATGGTGGCGAAGAAGCCCCTCTTTAGCTAGATTGGGGTCCTTTACTACTTTATTTAACCCGGGGTTATGCCTAAAACCGGTATCTTATGCGTGTTCGACTAGTTCCATTTCTGATTCTCCTTCTTCGCTAGGGTCTACATACGAAAGAATGGAACACTCGACAGCTTCGATACTCAAATAACCAGCTCATTATGGCTTAGGTTGGGTTAGGAAAACGAAGCTTTCCAAGGGACTAGTTCTTTCGCTACTATTTATGATACATAAATGATGCTAGAAAAGTGTTTGTGACTATCATTGATCAAACTTACGCACTATGCTAGCATTCACTATCGGTGTTCTGGGAACCGGGGTACCCATACTTGCCTGCCTGCGGCCCACGGCGTGGCTCCATCGACAGCCTGGTACGGCCCATCTCCAGCACCAACAACGCAAGACCCTCGTGAGGGGCCAAGACTCGCGAGGCTGACAATGCCAAGACCTCCGGAGGGAGCGGCCCCCTCAGGCTGGCTCCTGAGGAGCGGAGATTTCTATGCAAGCCCTCGCCTTGTGAGGTTCGAATGACGCAAGCCATGACGACCAAGGCCAGGTGGGCGCAAGTGGGCATAGTACAGCAGGTTTCCTCTTTGGTGCTAAGGAGGCAAGCGTAGGCATGCAGTCCCGAGGAATCAACCAAAGGTTTCCGTTTCCATGCTACAAGACCAAGACCACCAGGACGAAGGTTATCGCTAAGCCCACCACGGCATCATGACCTGAAGCTTTGCAGGCGAAGACTACCTTTTGTCAGGATAAGATGTACTAGTTGTCTCCCTTCGAATTTGGCCATTGTGGGATCCCTTCTCGCCTTCATTTTGGGGAGAGGAGCAAGGCCACTATAAAATAGAGCCTAGCCACCACACTAGAAGGGGATCCGGATCCGGTCCATCCTCACCCTCACGAGCTCACACAAACACAAGAATACACCTCCTGAGGTTGTTCTTCCATTGTACTAGTTCATCCTCAACCCACGTCAAGGCCAATCCCACCACAAAGCAGGAGTAGGGTTTTACACCGCAAGGTGGCCTGAACCTGGCTAAACTATTGTGTCTCATTTCCTTCCAGTTCATCGAGCTAGGCAATGAGATCGACGTGTTGGCAGACTGGGGAGGTTGAGTTCTTCGCACGCACCCAGAGTTCGAATCTATCCAGGGTCTGCAGAGCTCGGAATCCGACATTTGGCGTGCTAGGTAGGGGTGCGTCGGAGCCTTTCTTCCTCCGATCGACTCGCCACCACTCCGCGGTTCTTATGGCTGACGCCTCTAGAGCTCACGCCGAGCGCTGGGCCACTCGGCCTGCCCGACCACCCCCTTCCGCCCAAGAAGATCTCCACTCCGCGCTCCTCGCAGCCCGCGCGCCGCCCAACGTCACTGGCCACGGGTGGCACGGACCACCACTGCCCGCTCCTGCGCTGCACCGCAACCGCGCCACCACGCGGTCTTTGAGCTAAGCCGCGACAACGGCGCTACACACCCACCGGGAGCAGGTGAACACGCGAGCCGCACTCATCGTGGCACGGGAGCTGCTGAGATGCAGACCGGCGGAAGGCGGCCACGATGCGCTGCCTGAGCGGGTCGCCGAGCTGCTCGATGCCACCTCCAGGGGCGCAACACCCTTCTGCACCCTGCCTACGTTGCAAGCGGTACTGGGAGCACGTGTCGCCCCCACTACGCCTGCACGCACTTCCTTGAGGGGCCCGGAGGATCTCACGGCGACAACCTGGCCTGTGGCGCCGCTCATCCTACCCAGGATACGTCACCTCCGGGCGTGGCGAGGACGGACAGCCCCTCCTGGGGCCACCGTGCCGAGATGCCACCCTACGATCATCATGGCCTAGTGCCAGGCCAGGCAGGCAATGGCACCGGACGACCACGCAATGAATCGAGGGTCGTGGCTTCAGGCAACCCTGCACCCCCGGAAGCTGACTTGCTGTACGCCCCAAGAAGAAGCCCTTGCCCGCTTCCCTCGCCAGCTTGGACGTCGGGGCCGTGCGAGGCCGAGACTCTTCGCAAGCCGCCCCGGAGCTTGACCGACGTCTTCAACAGCGGCCACCAGGTACAGCCAATATCTCAGGGCATGATTACGCTAACTATGGACCGCAGGTGAACCAAGCTGCCTGGACAGCCGCGGACCCCAGGAGGAAGGCCCCACTACGGGCGGACGAGATGCAATGGGAGCTGCGTGGGGCGAGCCCGGCGCCAGGGCCTCTTCCACGCCTCATGGAGCAAGGCGTCGCTTGAACGTAGGTCCTCAGTCGTGGAAGGCGCCGGCGAGCCCTTCCCCCCAGTGGAGGACCTGCGGTCGCCGGGGGCACCGCCAGCGTCTCACTTGCCCCTTGGTCTCGTCCTGGTTTTTGGACGCCCCAACGGTGGTTGGGGGAGGCGAAGGGCTGGGCCCTCGTCAGGCACCAGGAAGCCGTGAAGATCTCCGCTCGTGACACTCTTACATAATAATGAGTTGGGGCTGTACACGCCCCGGAATCTCCTGAGTGTCGCCCTCGGGCCTCACGGGGGCTCCCACCCACGTCCAAGTGGAAGCACCATGCTCTGCACTGTTCGTCGACACTGTCCCCCAATGACTATGCCCACGCCTAGTGGAAGCACTTAGCTCCATGCTGCTGAGAAGACTAGTTAGGTGCCGGACGCAGCTGTTGTTCTCTCTCTCTTTCTGTAACCCAATTTGCCGTCATTTGGAATGAGATTTGGAGTTTCCTGTGTTTATCAAAGGAAAAACGACGGGAAATTTTCTTGGTTCGTGGTGATTTCTTGCCTTTTGGTTCTTGTTTGAGAGGAAGGATCACGCCTGCTACCCCCGTGAGCGCCCCGTGAGTGGGGGCTGGGTGTGGTGGGCACACTACGAGCGTGCTCGGGCAAGCTCGAGTGGCGCCAAAGCCCCTCGGGGTCAGGAACGCAACTGCCGCGGGATCACTGCACGCACACCTTGCCATAGTCTGGTAATCGGCTCCTCGCGAGGCCCTCTCCGCCGAGCCAGCAGGCACCTTAGGAAGCTTAATCCTCGCGGGCCCCCATAGGGCCCGCCGGGGGAGAGGAGTGCTTCCACAACACCAGAACCTGCTCAAGGCCAGCACCAAAGATAAGTCGTAACAGTTACTTTGGTCGGGAGCCTCCTGGTTCACGACAGCGCGTACTAAAATCTATCTCAAAAGCATATCATCATTTCATACATTATAAGGGGCCCCCCTTCAAAAATTCTTTCACGCTGCGTGGGGCCATATCCGAAGATGTTTTGCATACAGGTCAGAGCGGGAAGGGAAATGCAGGCCTAGCCAGATGCGCCGCCACCGGCGTCGTCCTCGTCGTCGTCATCCGCATCGCCACCTTCGGCCGCAAGCACGACCGTGTCGTCTTCAGGAGCGAACTCCGCGACCACGTCATCCACATGGTCCTCCAGCCAGTCCGCCACATTGCCCTGGATGACCCTTGGCACGGGTGCTATCACAGCGTTGAAGTCAAAGTGGGGGTCAAGGCTGAGAATGTGACTGAAGACGCGTGAGAATAAATGCCCAAGAAGGCCCCGGCTTCTTTCTTCGACGAGCTGGCGAGCTCTCGCGACCCGGTCCTCCAGACGGGTCACGATCTGAGTGAAGAAGTGGAGGTGGCTGGCGTCATCATCCTCGTGCGGGTGGGAGATGCTCTCTTCGCAGATGGTGTCCAAGGCCTGGCTGGCCCTGACCCTGAGGTCCTTGAGCATTGAGGAACGCTTGCGCTGCATCGTCCGACAGTGGCGTGCTTCGTTTGTGGTCTTCTCCGCGAGGGACTTGACGGCCTCAACCTGCTGCTGAAGTGAGGAAAGGTCGGCATGAGCAGAGGCCAAGTCGGCTTGGGCGGAGGCCTGAGCCTCCTTGGCAGCCCTCTCGCGATGCTCTGCTGCGGCTAGCTTCGTGCTGAGGGCGGTGGTCGTACCCTCAAGCTCGACCTGCTGTAGTTCGAAGCATGTCTCGTGGAGCTCCAACTCCCGGCGGTGCTCATCAAGAAGAGCCACTCGAATCTTCACGACCTTTTGATCAACCTCCTGCTGAATCCTGGCCTCCCGAGTGGCAACGACGTCCTCAGCCGCAGCTGCTTGGCACTCCCTCACCTCCAGCCGCTCGAGCTCCAGGCTGTGCTCCAAGACCTCAAGCGCCAGCACATCCTCATGTTCCTAGACCTCCTTCTCATCGGAGGGGGCCTCGCTCGGCGGTGCCGCTAGGGCGGCCCTGCGCGCTTGGATCTGCCGCTCGAGGACGGCGTTTGAAGCCCGAAGCTCCCTCTCCGGCTCGCCGGCTTCCTCACGATGGCAGTCGGTAGCCTGGCTTCCTCCAAAGCATCGGCGCAAGCCTAGCAAGAAGTGGTGAGGGACACCGCGGTGTCCGCACGTGCACGCTCATGCTGCAGATGCCCAAGGTTGATGGCGATCTTCAGTTGGTGCCACTCGCGCGCCAAGCTGAGGCCCTCCGCCTCTAGGCGGGCGTCAACATCGATGAGCTCTCCAATCCGACTCAGCGCGCCCATCGCTTCTCAGAAAAGGTCATGGCAGACTGTCGGCGTCCCGGAAATGGGGGTACCCAGACTTGCCTGCCTGCGGCCTTGGGCGTGGCTCCACCAACGGCGTGGTACGACCCATCTTCAGCAGCAACCACCCAAGACCCTCGTGAGGGGCCAAGCCTCGCGAGGCGGACGACACCAAGACCTCCTCAGGGGCGGCCTTGCTAGGCTGGCTCCCGAGGAGCGGGGATACCTATGCAAGGGGCACCTCGCGAAGCCCGTGTGACGTGAGCCATGGCGACCAAGGCCAGGCAGGCGCCAGCGGGCGCAGAGTACCTATTTCCTCTTTGGTGCTAAAGAGGCAGGCGCAGGCGAGTAGTCCAGAGGCATCAGGCAAAGGTTTCCATATCGGCAAAATGAGACCAAGACCAGCATGACGGCAGGACGGAGGTTACCACGGAGCCCACAGCCGCTTCACCACCAGAGCCTTTGGCATGCGAAGACCACCTTTTGTCAGGATAACTTGTACTAGTTGGCTCCCTTCAAAATTGGCCGTTGTGGGATCACTTCCCGCCTAACATTTGGGAAGAGGACCAGGGCCTCTATAAATAGGACTAGCCACCACCCTAGCATGGGGACGGATCATTCAGACCATCCTCGCACACACAAGCTCACTGAGCTCAAGAACACCTCTCCTCAGGAGGCTATTCATCCACTGTACTAGTTCATCCTCAGCCAACAAGGCAATCCACCACACCACAGTGGAGTAGGGTATTACACCACAACGGTGGCCCGAACCAATATAAACTCTCATGCCTCTTGTTCTTTGGGGTTCGTCGAGCTAGGCCTTGAGATCGTTGCGAGAGCGAGCTAGGGAGAGAGAGAGAGATCTTCGTGCGCACCCCAGTGTTCGAACCTCAAGGGTTTGCCGGAACCCGTAATCCGACATTTGGCGCGCCAGGTAGGGGTGCGCGAAAGCTTCGCTCCTCCACCGGCCTCACCTCTCCGTTCGGTCCCCATGGGGCTCAGGGCCCTGACCCCCGCCTTACGACGGTGCAGTGGCCACACAAGTTCAGGCCGGAGATGCCACCCCGCTATGATGGCGCGACGGATCCGTCGACCTTCCAGCTGGCATACGAGGAGGCCGTTCTGGAGGCCGCAGGCGACGACAAGGTCATGGCCAACTGGTTCCCCATGGCCCTCGCTGGCGCGCCGTGCGCCTGGCTGCTCAACCTGCCAGGATCCCCCGTGGCTTCTTGGGAGGAGTTGCACGGCCATTTCGTCGCACGCTTCACGGCGCCGGCGCGGCCCTCCTCGGCGGCTCGCAGGCACCACCCTCGGACTGTCATGTCAAGCAGTTCTTCCGCCAGATCGGCGCCGCCTCTGTGCAGCAGGGAGCCCCTCCGGGATGGACGGCGTCCAAGGCCGACCTCACCTTCGACTCGGGGGACCACCCTGCTAGCACTGCTGGTTCGGGAACACTCCCAATGCTCTGCACACCCACCATCTGCAACGTCGCCATGACCAAGTCCCTCATCGATGGCTTGAGCGGGCCTCGGTGTGCTCTCCATGGAAGCTTTCGGCTTGCTTCACGTGCCGTACAGCCGGCTCCGCCCCACCAAGCATTTCTCCGGAGTTGGTAGCGGATCCGCCAGCCCCCTAGGGAAAATACGCCTCCCGGTCACCCTCGGTACCCGAGACAACTACCACACTAAGCTGATCGACTTCAAAATCGCCCGCATCGGCCAACCATACAATGCCATCCTCGGGTACCCTGCCCTGGCCCAGTTCATGGCAGCGACCCATCCGGCCTACAACCTCATGAAGATGCCAGGCAGCAGCGGCGTCCTCACCGTGGCTGGTGACACCAAGGAGGCTCTGACGGCCCTCAAGCTCGCCTTCAGGGCCGCCGCGGCAGCACGCCGAGCCGATGAAGCCGCCTCGGGGGCTAAGGGGGCCGCGCCGGAGAAAAAGAAGCAGTTGTTCACTCAGGATCGGGCCGAAACAAAGCAAGTGCCGGTCGAGGAGGATGGATCCTCGGGAGCCACCTTCACCATAGGCGCCAACCTCGACCCAGACCAAGAGGAGGCATTGGTGAAGTTCCTATGCGCGAATAAGGAAGTATTCGCCTGGGAGCCCAAGCAGCTGGTAGGGGTCCCCAGGGGGGTAATCGAACATCACCTAAGGGTGTGCCCCAATGTGCGGCCTGTGAAGAAGAAGGCGCGGCGACAGTCCACGGAGAAGCAGTCCTTCATTGTCCAGGAAACTCGCAAGCTAGAAGCGGCAGGTGTCATTCGCAAGGTCCAGTATGCGGAATGGCTGGCGAACCCCGTCATTGTGCCCCAGCAAGGCGGGAACGAACGCATGTGTGTCAACTTCACCAACCTCAACAAAGCCTGCCCCCAAGACCCATTCCCACTCCCACGCATCGACTAGATCGTCGACTCCACCGCCGAGTGCGACCTGCTGTGTTTCCTGGACGCGTTCTCGGGTTACCACCAGATCAAGATGGCAGTGGAGGACGTGGAGAAGACGGCCTTCTTGACCCCGTGCGGGGTATACTACTACACCTGCATGCCGTTCGGGCTACGCAACGCTGGAGCAACCTTCCAGCGGCTGATGCACATCGCTCTGAGCCAGTAGCTAGGGAGAAATGCTGAAGCCTATGTCGACGACATCATGGTAAAGTCTCGGGAGGCAAGAACCCTCATCCAGGACCTAGAGGAGACTTTCACCAGCCTGCGCCAGGCGGACCTGCAGCTCAACCCGGAGAAGTGCGTGTTTGGTGTCCCCTCCGGCAAGCTATGGGGCTTCCTCGTGTTGTATAGGGGGATCGAGGCTAACCCGGAGAAGGTCAAGGCAATAGAAGACATGAGCCTCCCGCAAACTCTCAAGGAAATGCAGAAGCTCACGGGCTGGATGACCTCGCTAGGGCGCGTCATCTCCAAGCTGGGGGAGCGCGCCCTGCCGTTCTTCAAGCTGATTAAGAAGAAGGGCCCATTCGAGTGGACCCCAGAGGCCGACCTGGCGTTTCAAGACCTCAAGAGATACTTGACCAGTCCTCCGGTGATGGTAGCGCCTCGTCCCCTCGAGCTCCTGCTGCTCTACCTGGCCGCCACGCCCCAATCAGCCAGCGCGGCGTTGGTGGCTGTCCGGGAGGAGCGCTAGGCTAAGAGCACGCCGCGTAATGCCGCGCGTCCAGCCAGAACGGTGCGCTGCCAAGACAGCGCCGCTTAAGCCACGGCGACGCCCGCGGATGATCAGGCCCCACAAGACGGCGTTTCTGCGCCTGCAGAGGCCCTGATGGGTGACCAAGCTCTTGAAACCCCCTCACCTCAAGAGGCGCCACAACCTCCGGGGGCCACAGGCTCCATCAACGCTCCCGCCCTTGTTGAGCACCCGGTATACTTCATCAGCACGGTGTTACGGGATGCAAGAGCACGATATCCCATGCCACCGAAGCTTTTGCTCACACTCCTGGTGGCCTCGTGCAAGCTGCGTCATTACTTGCAAGGCCACCCAATTAAGGTCGTCTCTACCTACCCACTGGAGAGGGTGCTTCGGAGTCCCAATACTGTGGTAGAGTCACTGAGTGGAACATTGAACTGCAAGCATTTCAGCTGGAGTTCAGCACAACCAGGGTCATCAAGGGAGCCGCCCCCGCCGACTTCTTGGCAGAATGGGCCGATGCTCTGGAGCCAGAAGCAGGCAAGAGCCGATCCCTCTCGCCAGGAAGTGAAGCGCCAGATGGCTGGGTCATGTACTTCGACGGCGCTTTTGCACGCCAAGGTGCGGGGGCTGGCACCATGCTCATCTCGCCCACCAAAGACAAGCTATACTACGCAGTGCAGCTCTGCTTCCAGCGGGGCGAGAAGGTCTCCAACAACATCGCAGAATATGAGGGGTTGATTGCCGGCCTCAAGGCCGCAGCGGCCTTGGTGGTGAAGCGTCTCACCATCAAGGGTGAGTCACAACTCCTCGTCAACTTCTCCAACAAGGTGTACGAGCCGAGGGACGAGCACATGGAGGCATACCTTGCAGAGGTGCGCAAAATGGAGAAGCAATTCTTGGGCCTGGAGCTACAGCATGTGCCTCGCGGCACGAACAAGGAATCTGACGACATCGCCAAAAGGGTGTCCAGGCGCCTGCCCCAGGAGCCCGGCGTCTTCGAGGAGTGGCTCTTCAAGCCTTCAGCAGCACCTCCGTCTGTGGAGCCGGCATCGTCTCAGGAGGAACTCCCCCAGCCACCGGCCTCGGGAACCCCCGCCTGTAGCCCGACCTCAGGAGCACGCCTGCTCCTGGCGCTCGAGCCTCAGGAGGGGTGCTGGACCGGGGAGTTCAAGGCATACCTGGTGCAAGGAACGCTGCAGGAGAAAGAGGAGGACGCGGAGCGTGTGGCCCGGCAGACTACGGCATATTGCATCCAGGACGGTGAGCTTTATAGAAAACGACCAAATGATGTTTCCTTGTGATGCATCTCAAGGAAGCAGGGGAGCGAGCTGCTAGCTGACATACACGGCGGGGACTGCGGGCATCACTCATCATCGTGCACCCCGGTTGGCAAGGCGTTCCGCAACGGGTTCTACTAGTCCACGGCACTCAACAACGCAGCCGAGCTGGTAACCAATGGTACGCGTCGGTCCTAAACAGACAGTTTTTTACCCCTTTCCCCGACGGCATCCGGAACCGTCGCCAAGTGAGTGTGGGCGATAGGGGGTCCTTCCCACATGACCTAGAAACCGTTGGGGATATGCCCTCCTGGCACACACGCTCGGCAAAATGAGGTCGTGTGCGACCGGCGAGCACTCAAATATAGAAATACGTACAATAGTGCTAAAAATACAATTTTACATGCAAAATCATTTCTGGTCATAAGTACATCCCACACAGTCAGTCACCACTAAACATTTCCGTTCGTATATACATCCCACACAGTCACTACAAGGAAAACGTTTGCGCAAGGTGGCTTAACATAAACAGTTTTGAAGAGAATGTCGTGTGTGATTGTTCATTGATCCAACACGGTTTATTCCTAGAAACTGTGTGCGTTGCCTTAGGTCATCGCCCAGGGTGTTTTGTCATTAACCATTTGCAATAGGAAAACCCAATTAACAAGCTAATTGGCCAATTAGGGGGCTAATTGGCCTATTATTGATAATCCATTTACTAATCTAATTGACATTCATATTAAGCACATAATATATTCCATTTCAATATTAAGGAAGCGGGATTTCATAATTGAAATACATCGGAGTAGAATGTGATATAGCTTCAGCACTCAGCTACCCCATTACACAACTGCACCAGCAACAAGTTTCACATGCAGCATCTAGAACCTTTCGAAATTAGCATCATAGATGGTACATAGAGGGATGCATCTCATCTGGAAAACTGCTGAAGCGGAAGGCAAATATTGAGCTTTCATTCATGTTGAAGGTCTTTGCAACTTTAGGCCAGTGCCTGTGGATGATTGACCGTCCATCCTTTGACCTCTTCAGGAACACTTCAATATTGAACGGTGGGTGTTGTATGAAAACTTTCCTCGCCTCCTGACCACAGAGGTGGTTTGAGAGGTAATCATCAGTGAAGCCTGAAAACAAGGATGTGCATAAATATCTTCTCTATGTTGGAAATGGGGTAAAGGAATACAAAAAGGCAAGGTATAATAGTTAGTACCATCTTGTAAACCTCAGTGCTTCCCATTGTTTCCCTGCAACACATATAAGGTAGTTAGTCATCAGGTTAAGTAAGGGTTCACATGCTATCAGTAAAATATGTTGATGATAAATAAGCACATTGCAGATTCATCAAATTAATTCAAGCCACATGGAAAACCCATTTATCCAAACCAAGCATGATTAGGAACTAGGAAATATAGCACTTTTATATGTTTCTCATGTATTAAGTGTAGCCAAATTCAATTTATTCCTCACATGGTATACAATAACAGAATGCAGGCACATCAATTGAACATCGCATTGCAGAAATGAACCAAGCAGTTAACTAAACACCACAACAAATGAACCAAACGTTAACTGAGCACCACATTGCACAATATAACATACTCCTAATAGAAGATCGGACATTTAACCAAACCAAGCATGCTTAACAACTTGGAAATATAGCAATTGTATTTGTTTCTGATGTATTTAGTACAGCCAAATTCGATTTATTCCTCACATGGTATACAATAAGAGAATGCAGCCACATCAATTGAACATCGCATTGCAGAATTGAACCAATCAGTTAACTAAACACCACAACAAATTAACCAAACGTTAACTAAGCACCACATTGCACAATATAACATACTCCTGATAGAATATCAGATAGTTAACCAAACCAAGCATGCTTAAGAACTTGGAAATATAGCAATTATATTTGTTTCTCATGTATTTAGTACAGCCAAATTCGATTTATTCCTCACATGGTATACAATAACAGAATGCATCCACAATAATTTTACATCGCATTGCAGAATTGAACCAAGTAGTTAACTAAACACCACAACAAGTGAACCAAGCCACAACAAATGAACCAAGCACTTAACTAAACACCAATTGAACAATATAACATACTCCTAATAGAAGATCAGACAGTTAACCAAACCAAGCATGCTTAATAACTTGGAAATATTGCACCCTGAAGAATTGAACATCACATTTGCAGAATTGAACCAAGCAGTTAATTGAACACCACATTGCATGACATATCGAACATATACACTATAGCAGAAGATTGCATGGTGAAAGTAGATAGCACAATTCACTAGAATTTGTTAAGGAAAGGCAGTAGCTAGCAAACTGAACATGGGTCCTTATAGTGAGCTAATAAGACAAGCTACTCCTCATTGTCGGAGATATCGATGACGATTGGCTCCTTGGACATGGAAGAGGGCGAGGCTTCCGCATCGTGGGTGCCCTCATTGTAGTGGTGAGTTGCCTGAGTCGCTCCGGGCACCAACCTGCTGGCTCTCGAGATGAGGTAAGAACATGCATGCTGAGAAAACACCTCGTAGTCTTCGTCGAATGCACCGACGGTGGCCTCGGGAAAATGCCACGAACTGTTGTTTAAAGCAGCCAACCGCGTCACGGCGTCGGCGCGCAAGGCGTCAACGGTGGCCTTGACGGCGAGGTGCTCCTCCAAGATTTGGGGGTCGGCACGAATGGCAGCCATCGCGACCTCATCTACGCGTGCGGCCGCGATTTGCTTCTCCGCTGCCAAATGCTCCTTGAGGTCCTGGCTATACTGCGTGCACCATGGCTTAGGCCGGCGCTTATTTGGTGGAGGGGTCAGTGATTTGGGTGGAAGGTGTGGCACTCGTGCCGGCGGTCGGGGCATGTAGGATGTGGAAGGAGGACAAGGATGGGGGTAGGGTGTGGATTACCTTCCTGGATAGGCGAGGCCGAGCAGAGTGAAGTTGGGTCGCCGGCGAGGAGGCGGCGGCGCTGCAAGCAAGGAGTGAAGGTTTCAACTTGGAAAGGAAGGCGGAAAAGGGGGGAAATGTGGCTTTTGGTAAGGGGCAGGGGGCGCGGAGGTAGGTATTTCCATGAAAGCCAAAAATTTGGAATCGTTTCAGCCAAAAAACTGGCGTGCAAAGTGTCATCATACATGGTCCCTTATTCAGACACGGTCCAAAGATATTTTGTGCTGCATGTCACACGGTTGGTTATAATAAACTGTGTGGGATGTACTTGATTTTTCGTCTTGATTTGAATTACATAATGGGGTCACAGCGGCCATGGACAATGCTTGAATTGCTAGACCTTTTATCTGCAGTGATCATAAAAGAATTGGAATTATTCAGGGTTCGTTTGGACATTTTTATTCATTAAGTGAGTTTTCAATGCATTTATGTGCATAATTCAAATTTGAACTACATGCACATGCTCTAGTGCATATAAATTGGTTGAAAAATCAAATCTTTGTCCTTGGGTGCATGCTTAGGTCCCATGCAAGAAATGGGAATGAATTTCAAACACCAGGGCACCATTGATTGCCGGCAAAACATTGAGATGCTTGGTTTTTAAATTCTAGTAAATCCAAAACTCGTCTGAAATTTCATGAAATTTGGCATGTTATCATGGAGTGGAATCAACATGTCGTGGTACAAATTTTGTCCCATTTGGGGCAGGTTCGGGTATATGCTTCTCACAAACCGGAGCTTCTCACAACAAGCATGATGGTTTTCGGTAGGGAACGTCCCACCTTTGGGGACGAAACGATATCCATTGCCTCTTATTGCTTTCAAGTTTTTTTTCTCGTGTCAACATAGAACAACAGGAGTGTTGTGTGAATTTTTGTGATTTTTCGGGGTTTAGTTGGACACTTTTATGCATTAACTGAGTTTTCATTGCATTTATATGCATAATTCAAATTTGAACTACCTGCGCATGCTCCAGTGCATATAAATTGTATGAAAAATAAAATC
This sequence comes from Aegilops tauschii subsp. strangulata, assembly GCF_002575655.3. NCBI lineage: Eukaryota > Viridiplantae > Streptophyta > Magnoliopsida > Poales > Poaceae > Aegilops > Aegilops tauschii. Next base: position 212,656,385 of record NC_053040.3, read on the forward strand.
TGTGTCCTTGGGTGCATGCTTAGGTCCCATGCAAGAAATGGGAATGAATTTCAAACACCAGGGCACTGTTGATTGCCGTCAAAACATTGAGATGCCTGGTTTTTAAATTCTATTAAATCCAAAACTCGTCTAAAATTCATGAAACTTGGCATGCTATCATGCAGTGGCATCAACATACCGTGGTACAAATTTTCTCCCATTGAGGCAGGTTTGGGTATATGCTTCTCACAAACCGGAGCTTCTCACAATAAGCATGATGGTTTTATTTAGGGAACGTCCCACCTTTGGGGACGAAACGATATCCATTGCCTCTTATTGCTTTCAAGTTTTTTTCTCATGTCAACATAGAACATCAGGAGTGTTCTGCGATCTTTTGTGATTTTTCGGGGTTCGTTTGGACATTTTTATGCATTAACTGAGTTTTCAATGCATTTATGTGCATAATTCAAATTTGAACTACATGCGCATGCTCCAGTGCATATAAATTGGTTGAAAAATCAAATCTGTGTCCTTGGGTGCATGCTTAGGTCCCATGCAAGAAATGGGAATGAATTTTAAACACCAGGGCACCGTTGATTGCCGGCAAACATTGAGATGCCTTGTTTTTAAATTCTAGTAAATCCAAAACTCGTCTGGAATTAATGGAACTTGGCATGCTATCATGGGGCGGCACCAACATGCCATGGTACAAATTTTGTCCCATTTGGGGCAGGTTGGGGTATATGCTTCTGACAAACCATAGCTTCTCACAACAAGCATGATGGTTTCGGTAAGGAACGTCCGACCTTTCGTGACGAAACGATATCCATTGCCTCTTATTGCTTTCAACTTTTTTTCTCGTGCCAACATAGAACAACAGGAGTGTTGTGTGAATTTTTGTGATTTTTCGGGGTTCGTATGGACATTTTTATGCATTAACTGAGTTTTCAATGCATTTATGTGCATAATTCAAATTTGAACTACATGCGCATGATCCAGTGCATATAAATTGGTTGAAAATCAAATCTGTTTCATTGGATGCATGCTTAGGTCCGATGCAAGAAATGGGAATGAATTTCAAACACCAGGGCACCGTTGGTTGCCAGCAAAACATTGAGGTGCCTGGTTTTTAAATTCTAGTGAATCCAAAACTCATCTGAAATTCATGAAACTTGGCATGCTATCGTGGAGCGGCATCAACATGCTGTGGTACTAATTTTGTTCCATTCGTGGCAGGTTTAGGTATATGCTTCTCACAAGCCGGAATTTCTCACAACAAGCATGATGGTTTTCGGTAGGGAACGTCCCACCTTTGGGGACGAAATGATATCCATTGCCTCTTATTGCTTTCAACTTTTCTTTTCTCGTGCCAACATAGAACAACAGGAGTGTTGTGTGAATTTTTATGATTTTTCGGGGTTCGTTTGGACATTTTTATGCATTAACTGAGTTTTCAATGCATTTATGTGCATAATTCAAATTTGAATTACATGCGCATGCTCCAGTCCATATAAATTGGTTGAAAAATCAAATCTGTGTCCTTGGGTGCATGCTTAGGTCCCATGCAATAAATGGTAATGAATTTCGAACACCAGGGCACCGTTGATTGCAGGCAAAACATTGAGATGCCTGGTTTTTAAATTCTATTAAATCCAAAACTTGTCTGAAATTCATGAAGCTTGGCATGCTATCATGCAGTGGCCACAACATACTGTGGTACAAATTTTCTCCCATTTGAGGCAGGTTTGGGTATATGCTTCTCACAAACCGGAGCCTCTCACAATATGCATGATGGTTTTCGGTAGGGAACATCCCACCTTTGGGGATGAAACGATATCCATTGCCTCTTATTGTTTTCAAGTTTTTTGTCTCGTGTCAACATAGAACATCAGGAGTGTTGTGTGATTTTTTGTGATTTTTCGGGGTTCGTCTGGACATTTTTATGCATTAATTGAGTTTTCAATGCATTAATGTGCATAATTCAAATTCGAACTACATGCGCATGCTCTAGTGCATATAAATTGGTTGAAAAATCAAATCTGTGTCCTTGGGTGAATGCTTAGGTCCCATGCAAGAAATGGGAATGAATTTCAAACACCAGGGCACCGTTGCTTGCCGGCAAAACATTGAGGTGCCTGGTTTTTAAATTCTAGTAAATCCAAAACTCGTCTAAAATTCATGAAACTTGGCATGCTATCATGGAGCGGCATCAACATGCCGTGGTACAAAATTTGTCCCATTTGGGGCAGGTTTGGGTATATGCTTCTAACAAACTGGAGCTTCAAACAACAAGCATGATGGTTTTCGGTAGGGAACGTCCCACCTTTGGGGACGAAATGATATCCATTGCCTCTTATTGCTTTCAATTTTTTTTCTCGTGCCAACATAGAACCACAGGAGTGTTGTGTGAATTTTTGTGCTTTTTCGGGGTTCGTATCGACATTATTATGCATTAACTGAGTTTTCAATGCATTTATGTGCATCATTCAAATTTGAACTACATGCGCATGATCCAGTGCATATAAATTGGTTGAAAATCAAATCTGTTTCGTTGGGTGCATGCTTAGGTCCCATGCCAGAAATGGGAATGAATTTCAAACACCAGGCCACTGTTGATTGCCGGGAAAACATTGAGGTGCCTGGTTTTTAAATTCTAGTAAATCCAAAACTCGTCTGAAATTCATGAAGGCATGCTATCATGGAGCGGCATCAACATGCCGTGGTACAAATTTTGTTCCATTCGGGGCAGGTTTGCGTATATGCTTCTCACAAGCCGGAATTTGTCACAACAAGCATGATGGTTTCCGGTAGGGAACGTCCCACCTTTGGGGACGAAACGATATCCATTGCCTCTTATTGCTTTCAAGTTTTTTTTCTCGTCCCAAGATAGAACAACAGGAGTGTTGTGTGAATTTTATGATTTTTCGGGGTTCGTTTCGACAATTTTTATGCATTAACTGAGTTTTCAATGCATTTATGTGCATAATTCAAAGTTTGAACTACATGCGCATGCTCCAGTGCATATAATTTGGTTGAAAAATCAAAGTTGTGTCCTTGGGTGCATGCTTATGTCCCATGCAAGAAATGGGAAAGAATTTCAAACACCAGGGCACCGTTGATTGCCGGCAAAACATTGAGATGCCTTGTTTTTAAATTCTAGTAAATCCAAAACTCGTCTGAAATTCATTAAACTTGGCATGCTATCATGGAGCGGCATCAACATGCCGTCGTACAAATTTTGTCCCATTTGGGGCAGGTTTGGGTATATGCTTCTCACAAACCAGAGCTTCTCACTACAAGCATGATGGTTTTCGGTAGGGAACGTCCCACCTTTGGGGACGAAACGATATCCATTGGCTCTTATTGCTTTCAACTTTTTTTTCTCGTGCCAACATAGAACAAGAGGAGTGTTGTGTGTATTTTTGTGATTTTTGGGGTTCATACGGACATTTTTATGCATTAACTGAGTTTTCAATGCATTTATGTGCATAATTCAAATTTGAACTACATGCGCATGCTCCAGTGCATATAAATTGGTTGAAAAATCAAATCTGTGTCCTTGGGTGCATGCTTAGGTCCCATGCAAGAAATGGGAATGAATTTCAAACACCAGGAAAGCATTGATTGCCGGCAAAACATTGAGATGCCTGGTTTTGAAATTCTATTAAATCCAAAACTTGTCTGAAATTCATGAAACTTGGCATGCTGTCATGCAGTGGCATCAAGATACTGTGGTACAAATTTTCTCCCATTTGAGGCAGGTTTGGGTATATGCTTCTCACAAACCGGAGGTTCTCACAATATGCATGATGGTTTTCGGTAGGGAACGTCCCACCTTTGGGGATGAAACGATATCCATTGCCTCTTATTGCTTTCAAGTTTTTGTCTCGTGTCAACATAGAACATCAGGAGTGTTGTGCGATTTTTTGTGATTTTTCGGGGTTCGTCTGGACATTTTTATGCATTAATCGAGTTTTCAATGCATTTATGTGCATAATTCAAATTCGAACTACATGTGCATGCTCCAGTGCATATAAATTGGTTTAAAAATCAAATCTGTGTCCTTGGGTGCATGCTTAGGTCCCATGCAAGAAATGGGAATGAATTTCAAACACCAGGGCACCGTTGATTGCCGGCAAAACATTGAGGTGCCTGGTTTTTAAATTCTAGTAAATCCAAAACTCGTCTAAAATTCATGAAACTTGGCATGCTATCATGGAGCGGCATCAACATGCCGTGGTACAAATTTTGTCCCATTTGGGGCAGGTTTGGGTATATGCTTCTAACAAACCGGAGCTTCAAACAACAAGCATGATGATTTCCGGTAGGGAACGTCCCACCTTTGGGGACGAAACGATATCCATTGTGTAGTGGAATTATCACGGCAGATGTCCTCATGCTAGAACTTAGTCGTGGAGCCATCGCACCTAGGAAGCTTAAAGGGGTTAAACGGGACAAGGAACACGAGGGTTATACTGGTTCGGCCCCTTACGGTGAAGGTAAAAGCCTACGTCCAGTTGAGGTGGTATTGCTTAGGGTTTCGATGACCAGGGAGCTTAATCGCTATGCCCGGCTCTCAATCTGTTCTCTCTCGTCCTGAACCGCCGCCGGGTCGTCCCTTTATATAGAGAGGTTGACGCCCCGCGGCTCTCAGAGTCCCGGCTGGCTTATAACAGTATCCGGCTCGGACTCTTAACTACTCTTGCCTTACATTACAAGTCTTGCCATAACGGCGGGTTATCACTACGGGCCTTAAGCCGCCTCCGGGTCTTAAGCCCATTATTGAATGCGCCATCCTCAAGCTTGGTATTGGGCTTCACGTGATGATCATTATGACGTAACCCGGCCCCTCCTAGGCGGGTGACTCTAATGGTTATATCCTCAACATTAGGCCACAGATTGATTTGAACCGGTTCATGTCAATCTTCAATCCCTTTGTAAGAAAATCTTCCGGCTTCTGCTTGTGCGAAAGTTATAACCCGCCGTGATGTCATCTTCTGGATTCTTGGTAACCCTCCGTGACGTCATCTTCCATTAAATTCATTTTTTATTCTGTCACACCGCAACGGATCTTATCTTTAATGACCATCCCGAAAATCGAGGCGTTTTTGTGGCGAGATAATCACGTCTCGGCCTCCTCGTTTCTCGCGCCCACTTATCAGTCACCCTTATAAATAGGCCCGGCCCATAAGCCTTCATTCACTCCTCTCTTCCATCGTCTTCCTCCTCTGTCGCCTGAGAGCTCGAGCTTCGCCGCCGCCGCGCCCCCGGTCTTCCTCAACCTTGGCCGCTGCATCACCCTGAACTGATCCAGAGAAACGGCGGCGACCTCCGCATCTCACCAGCGCCAGTAAGTCCTTGCACCTCCCTACAGTAGATTCGCATTAGAGTTCTGTAGTTCTTCCTCTGTTCTTCGTAGTTCATCCCGAGTTCTTCACGGTTCTTCCACCGCGACCCCTTTTGATCCGGAAACTGGGTAGAACTCCTGCGGTAGTGGTTTCACACTCATTTTTATGCTAGTAGATCCCTTCTGTCCGCAGAAAGATCTCATTCTGAGCTTATGAACTTCTCTGTATCAGCTTTCTAGGTCTAGAAAATTTTCCTTTCTAGACGATCGTTTGATCCAAAATAATTATGGCGATCTGTGAAACTTGTTTGTGCCACACTTAGTCAAAAATTGCATCGGTTAGCTATGGCGGCTCATATCTCTGGCTTAAAAGAGGCCATGCGCTGTGAAATTTCCGGCTCATTTATGATAGAGTTTTAAACAACTTGAATGACTCATGATGCCCACAGCGACTTAGATAACCCGACACAATTAGCCATATGTCATTAGGCCCCTTCATAAACCGCCAACTTGAATACTGAACTGTAATCTTCCTCCGGCTTATATTTGAACCGGACATTTCCTTTTGTCCTAGGCTTTCGTCTTTCACAATGCCGCCCAAGGCTCCCAAGGCACCCATTACGTGCAACTGGATGAGATCCAATGTTACTGATGATACTTTAGCTGATTTTGTGAAGACGGGTTACCTGCCTAAGAAGGAGGTCATGTCTTATCATGCCCCTGACCCGTCCGAAGAAAGACCTCAACCAAGAGACGGAGAGGTTGTGATATTTGCTGATCACATGAGCCGGGGCTTTGCTCCTCCCGGCTCAAAATTCTTCAGAGACGTCCTGAACTTTTTCGATCTGCGACCTCAAGACATTGGACCCAATTCCGTGTCGAAAATTTGTAACTTTCAAGTGTTTTGTGAGGTATACCTTGGAGAGGAACCCAGTCTGCTACTCTTCAGGGAGTTATTTTACTTGAACCGCCAGAACGAATGCGCCAACGGGCCTAGCTTGGAACTTGGCGGAATCTCCATTCAACGACGGAGAGATTGCCTCTTTCCCTACGCTGAGCCGCCAAGCCACCCAAAGGACTGGAACCAGACATGGTTCTACTGCCAAGATACTTCTCCGGCTGATGAGAACCCTCTGCCCGGCTTTCATGCCCTGCGTCTGGAGCCAACTCACCCCCTGCCAGACAAACTATCTCAAGCTGAGCATCAACCACTGATCCCCACCATCAACAAGATTAAGGCTCTTCTGGGAAATGGCCTTAACGGCGTCGATCTGGTCCGGGTCTGGATTTCTTGGCGGGTGATTCCCTTGAGCCTCCGCCCCGGCTTAATGTGTGACTACACGGGCCGGAAGGATGACCCTCTGCGGCACAGCCCCAACGATCTACCTGAGGACGTAGTGGACGACATGGCCAAGTCCCTCTTAAACGAGAGCTTAGCAGACTGCGGGAGGACCGGCTTAAACCCCTTCTGCCAAGCTAACCTGGCTCCGGCGGTAAGCTACCAATCTGAGCACTTTACTTTCCATTTCAACAATTTTCGTTTTAACTTCAAGGAAACCCTTGTTGCATTTTTCCAGGCTAATGACAAGTTCTGGAAGGTCAAGTATGACCATGAGGCTGCCAAAAAAGCTAGGAAGGCTAAAAAAGCCGCCAGGAGAGCCGCTCCCCGCAAGAAGGGGAGTAAGCCTAGCGCCTCAGAGCTGCTTCAGTTGGATGATAGCTCCGAGTCAGAGGTAGCCCTTGATTCGTTAGGCTCTTCTTTTGTTTTTCGTCTGTTTTTTAACCACCTTATTGACTTGATTATCCGCAGGATGATACCGGAGCGAGTAACCCGGTGATTGAAGAGGTAACTATACTTTCCTCCGACTCGGACCCCTTGCCAAGGCTGAAAGTCCGAAGAGTAACCCGGAAACTAAGATTTTTGCATCCTTTAGCTTATCAAGATCCTCAATTTCTTTTGAAGCAACAGATTCATGAGAGCCGGAGGCAAACCCGGGCCAGCAAGGATGCAGACCTCTCCTCTGGCTTACCTGAAGCATCAAGAAAGCGCCGGACTGAGGTTATCTCCAACTTATACCCTTTTCATCCTTTAGCAGGCGTCACTCGTCAACCACTATCAGGAAACTTCACCTTCCTCTGGTGACTCCATGCAATCTAACCTGCCGGCTTTCAAGACTGCACCCGGGTAATGATAATCATCTCATTTTGTGCTTATCTTACTTATGTTTTTTGTACTAACCTTTTGACTTTCAGTGCCCAAGCCAAGCTCAGCAAGAGGGCCAAGAAAAATAAACCGGTCGAAGAGCCGGACTTAACTGAACCCAATGCCTCTGCCTCTGAGCCGCCATCTGCACCAGCTCCGGAAATCGCAGCTTCAACTGAAGAACAACCCATGGCGGGTTCTGATAACCCAGAGATTCCCAGCTCAGCTCAACCGGCCGATGACCCGGATGTGGTGATTACCCGGACTGAATATGTTGAGCCAGGAAGACCCACTGTGCTGGCCAGATGCTCTGCCAAAGAAGAACTGCTGGAGCGCCGCAGGGCTAGACTGGAGATCACTGACTATGCTAACTTGAGCATTGGAGACATTGTTTCTGGTTACATTGGTCAAGTGCACAACAGCCGGGACCTGGAGATTGATATGGTGAAGCAGATACAGCAAAAATCTGAGGTACAACTCTCTTGCTTACTCCATAGTCATCCTTACCATGCTAGCCCCCAAGTCTATTACTTATGATAGAATATGTTGTAGACTTAACTTCCGGCTTACCTTCATGAACTGGCAATTATAAATAGAATCTTTCAGCATACATTAGCTCCCAAGTGCCAAGTGTCTTTGCTTGCAAAGTGCTTGGGACTTTAATGTTGCATAATAATTACTGACACTGTAACCCGGAATCTGTATAGGTTGCCTGCAAGAAATTTGAATCTGAAATCTCTGAGCTGAAGAACCGCCTGAAGACTCAGGAAACTGAGACCCGGAAGGCCAACGCCAAATTTGAGTTCAGTGTTGCTGCACAAGAAAAGCTGAAAAAGAAATTTGAAACAGAAAGAAAGACTTGGGCCGAGGAGAAAACTGCTTTGCTCAGCCGGGCCGAACAAGCGGAGGCTGCTCTGACTGAAAGAACCGCCGAACTCTCCGGCTTAAAGCGCCATGTGTCACAGATGGTCTCCGCAATCTTCGGTAAGTCATTCTGCAAGCTTTTAACAAGCGTACATTCTTTATGTCTTATAAGTCCCACAATTGCCATCAGCTCACCTAACTTTGTTATGCAGGTCCCAGAAGCTCCAACCTTAATCAAAATGTTCTGACCAAGCTGAAGGCTGTTTACACCTTGGTGGAGGAACTCTACACCGGGTCACAGCGTGCTTTAGCCGTTGTGGCTCTGTCCAATGAGGTTCCGACTCACCTGGCGGACGTACTCTGGCGGCTTGCCGTTCTTCCTCAGCGCTTCCAAGAGCTAAGACGGGCCTCTGCAAGAGCCGGAGCTATAGCTGCTTTGAGTCGGGCCAAGGCTTTTCTCCCGGAGCTAGACCCGGCCGACATCGCTCTTGGATACCCCAGCCTGAAGGAAGACGGCACCCCCTTTGACCAGAAAGATTTCGCTGCCTGTGTGAAGAGCGTGCGCCCGGTGGCCACCCTGATTGGGAATGACACCGACCTTACCAAGTATCAGCCGGGCTATGACGCGGAGAATCAAAGGATCCCTACTCCATGCTATGAAGCAATCTGCTTGATCCCTCCGACTCGTAAGCATACATTCGCCCCAGAAGTTGACCCGGCCGGGTTAATTGATGACGAGGCTCAGTTTGAAGCTTTGAGCGGCATTGACTGGAAATCATCAACCTTCCAGGTCATGGAATCAGCCGGAGGAGCGGAGAGGGATGAGCCGGAAGCTTCGACCCAACAAGCACCTTGATTTTTAGACGGCTCATGGTTACACCTTAATAACAATGCCTCACCTTTTGGACTCGGGGAGTCTTGTAATAGAGTAGGACAAACACTTAATCTGTCGTGCCATCGTGCACGTGCTGAATGCTTAACTCCATTGAAGCTGCTTCTATATACTCCTCCGGGTTATAATTGATCATTTATTTTCCTTAAGCTTGAAGAACTATCTTTAATTATTCTGCATAGAAAAATAAATCACAAGTCTCTAGGTGGCTTACCGCATGGAGAGTCATATACTTAACCCGGAGCATAACCAAGGTCGTAAAAGACCGGATCTCAACTGTATCTTTAGGATAACCACAATAGCCTACCTGCAAACCTTGCAAGTATATGTTCGGGTTATGTAACCCAAATAATGAGGTTGAGAACTCAACTCCGGTTCACCAGCATCGATAACGCTTATTGTGTGCTAGTAACATTGTTAATCAAAGTTAAGCCGGCGGAGTAAGAACCGCCCTTGCACACTGTTGATATGACCAGAAGAACTTGTTGCAAATCAGAAGATCAAAACTTAGGGGCTTCCGGTTCGAATACGACTAGAGAACCATCCCAAAGGGGTTAAGCTAAGATTCGAATGCGATCATATAGCCCCCAGTGGCTTTGGCGTTGCCGATCAAGAGGGTACCGACAGCTATGTTCTCTTTGGTTCGAATATGACCCATGTTTGAACAGGAAGCCCCCAAATGACCTTGAGAGTTGTTTAACAACGCTGATTCGAATACGATCCACGTCGGTTCTCAAAGGGGGTTGAGCTGTGATTCAAATATGATCAAGAAAAACTCCCCAATGAGCTCGGCGATTTGCCAATCAAATGGGTATCGACAGCTATGTTCTCTTTGGTTCGAATACGACCTATGTTTGAACAGGAAGCCCCCGGGTGATCATATTGGTAATGGCCAGATTCGGATACGATCGTAAGCCGGACCCACCTCCAAGTGACCATGTAATGTTGTAATGGAAATAACACATTTACCTTTGGAGGAGAAAAGGATAGAGGTCCTGCTTTATTATTTATCATAATATATACATGGCTATAGAAATATGTACATTATGAGAGCCGGTGGCTGAAGTGTAATAAGGCCGAAGCTGAGCTATGTTCCACGGCCGACGGGTCTCCTCCTCCGACTTACGCGAATCTTTGTGCTCCCGAACATCGATAAGGTAATATGACCCCTTGTGCAAGTTCTTGCCGACCACAAAGGGCCCTTCCCAAGGCGGGGATAACTTGTGCGCATCTGTTTGATCATGGATGAGCCGGAGTACCAGATCACCTTCCTCGAAGACCCGGGACTTAACCCGGCGGCTGTGGTAACGGCGCAGGTCTTGTTGGTAAATCGCCGAGCGAGCCGCTGCTATGTCACGCTGTTCGTCCAACAAGTCAAGAGCATCTTGGCGCGCCCGCTCATTATCCGCCTCAACATAAGCCGCCACTCGAGGCGAGTCATGACGGATATCGCTAGGGAGGACTGCTTCCGCTCCATAAACCATGAAGAAAGGCGTGTAACCCGTAGATCTGTTAGGAGTAGTATTGATACTCCATAACACGGAGGGTAACTCCTCCACCCAACAACCCGGCGTCGGTTGCAAAGGGACCAAAAGCCGGGGCTTGATGCCCTTCAAAATCTCCTGATTAGCTCTCTCAGCTTGACCATTGGACTGAGGGTGAGCCACTGATGAAACATCAAGTCGAATATGCTCTCGTTGACAAAACTCCTCCATGGCGCCCTTAGACAGATTGGTACCATTGTCAGTTATAATGTTGTGTGGAAAACCAAAGCGAAATATCACCCTTTTCATGAACTAAACCGCTGTGGCCGCATCACACTTGCTAACTGGCTCTGCCTCCACCCACTTTGTGAACTTGTCAACTGCCACCAATAGGTGGGTCTTCTTATCCTTGGACCTTTTAAAAGGCCCAACCATATCAAGCCCCCAGACCGCAAATGGCCAAGTAATTGGAATCATCCTCAGCTCCTGAGCCGGCACATGAGCCCGTCGCGAGAACCTCTGACAACTGTCACATTTACCGACCAAGTCCTCCGCATCAGCATGAGCCGTCAGCCAATAAAAACCATGACGAAAAGCCTTGGCCACAAGGGATTTTGAGCCAGCATGATGGCCACAATCCCCCTCGTGAATCTCACGTAAAATTTCTTGACCTTCCTCAGGGGAAACACAACGCTGGAAAGTTCCAGTGACACTGCGACGATGCAGCTCACCATTGATAATTATCATTGACTTAGACCGCCGGGTTATTTGTCTGGCCAAAGTTTCATCCTCATGCAACTCTCCCCGGGTCATGTAAGCCAAGTATGGTACTGTCCAGTCTGGGGTAATGTGGAGAGCCGCCACCAACTATGCCTCCGGGTTAGGGACAGCCAAGTCTTCCTCTGTAGGCAACTTAACAGAAGGGTTATGCAAGATGTCCAAGAAAGTATTAGGCGGCACCGGCTTTCGCTGAGAGCCCAGCCGGCTTAAAGCATCAGCCGCCTCGTTCTTCCTGCGATCGATATGCTCTACTTGGTAACCCTGAAAGTCTCCAGCAATGGCATCAACTTCGCAGCGATAAGCCGCCATGAGAGGGTCATTGGAATCCCACTTGCCCGACACTTGTTGAGCCACTAAATCTGAGTCGCCAAAGCACCTTACCCGGCTCAAGCTCATATCCTTAGCCATCCGAAGACCATGGAGCAAGGCCTCGTACTCAGCCGCATTGTTAGTACAGGGAAACATCAACCGTAGCACATAACGAAACTTGTCACCTCTAGGGGAAGTTAATACAACTCCAGCCCCCGAGCCCTCCAATTGCCTAGACCCATCGAAGTGAATAGTCCAATATGTATTATCCGGCTTCTCTTCAGGCACCTGCAGCTCTGTCCAATCGTTGATGAAATCCACCAATGCTTGAGATTTGACAGCAGTGCGTGGCACGTATTTCAGACCATGAGGCCCAAGCTCTATAGCCCACTTAGCCACTCTTCCCGTGGCTTCTTTGTTTTTGATGATATCTCTAAGGGGAGCAGAACTAACCACAGTGATGGGGTGACCCTGGAAATAATGCTTAAGCTTCTGGCTTGCCATGAACACACCATAAACAAGCTTCTGCCAATGTGGATACCGCTGTTTGGACTCAATGAGCACTTCACTGACGTAGTAAACCGGCCGCTGAACCGGATACTCCTTACCCTCTTCCTTGCGCTCCACCACCACAGCCACACTAACGGCTCGTGTGTTAGCAGCTACATACAGTAATAAGGGCTCCTTGTCAACCGGAGCAGCAAGAACTGGGGGCTCAGCCAGCTGTCTCTTCAAATCCTCAAAAGCAGCTTTAGCAGCATCATTCCAGACAAAGTCATCTGTTTTCTTCATCAACTGGTACAGTGGCATGGCCTTTTCACCCAAACGGCTTATAAACCGGCTCAAAGCAGTGGCCTGCCAGACGCTGGACGTCGTTGATGCACGCCGGCTTAGCCAGAGAGGTGATTGCCTTGATCTTTTCCGGGTTAGCTTCAATGCCTCTGTTAGAAACCAGGAAACCCAAGAGTTTGCCTGCGGGAACACCAAAAACACACTTGGCCGGGTTAAGCATCATCTTGTAAACCCGGAGATTATCAAAAGTTTCTCTAAGATCATCTACCAGGGTCTCCTTCTCCCTGGACTTAACCACGATATCATCCACATAGGCATGAACATTGCGCCCAATCTGGTTATGAAGACAATTCTGCACACAACGCTGATAAGTCGCCTGTGCACTCTTGAGTCCAAAAGGCATAGACACATAACAGAAGGCTCCAAAGGGAGTGATGAACGCCGTCTTCTCCTGGTCCTTAACTACCATTTTAATCTGATGGTATCCAGAATAAGCATCCAAAAAACTTAAGCGCTCACAACCCGCCGTAGCATCAATGATTTGATCAATACGGGGGAGAGCAAAAGGATCAGCCGGACAAGCCTTGTTTAAGTTCGTGTAGTCCACACACATCCGCCAGGTGCCGTTCTTTTTGAGCACGAGTACCGGGTTAGCTAGCCATTCTGGATGAAAGACTTCAACAATAAACCCGGCCGCCAAGAGCCGGGCCACCTCCTCACCAATGGCTTTCCGCCTCTCCTCATTAAACCGCCGAAGGAATTGCCTGACCGGCTTAAATTTCGGATCAATATTGAGAGTGTGCTCAGCGAGTTCTCTAGGTACACCTGGCATGTCAGAAGGTTTCCATGCAAAAATGTCCCTGTTCTCACGGATGAACTCGATGAGCGCGCCTTCCTATTTCGGATCCAGATTGGCACTGATGCTAAACTGCTGAGATGAGTCACCTGGAACGAAGTTAACAAGTTTAGTCTCATCAGCTGAATTAAATTTCATTGCTGGCTCATGCTCCGTGGTCGGCTTTTTCAAAGATGTCATATCTGCCGGGTCAACATTATCCTTATAAAACTTCAACTCCTCTGCTGCACAAACAGATTCTGCATATGCCGCGTCACCTTCCTCACACTCCAAGGCTATCTTTTGGCTGCCATGAACTGTAATGGTCCCATTGTGACCCGGCATCTTGAGCTGCAAATATACGTAACACGGCCGTGCCATGAACTTGGCGTAAGCCGGCCGCCCGAATATAGCATGATACGGACTTCTTATCTTAACCACCTCGAAGGTTAATTTTTCCGCCCTGTAGTTGTACTCATCTCCAAAGGCTACTTCGAGCTCGATCTTACCAACTGGATATGCCGACTTACCAGGCACCACACCATGGAAAACAGTATTGGACTGGCTGAGGTTCTTATCAATCAACCCCATACGACGGAAGGTCTCATAATAGAGGATGTTGATACTGCTGCCTCCGTCCATGAGCACCTTAGTGAATTTATATCCCCCCACCTGAGGAGCCACCACCAGGGCCAGGTGACCCGGATTATCAACCCGGGGAGGGTGATCTTCCCTACTCCATACAATAGGTTGCTCAGACCATCTTAAATAGCGTGGAACCGCCGGCTCAACAGCATTCACAGCCCTTTTGTGAAGCTTCTGATCTCGCTTGCACAGACTGGTGGTAAACACATGATACTGTCCACCATTGAGCTGCTTTGGATTGGTCTGGTATCCCCCTTGCTGCTGCTGCTGATGACCCTGGCCAGACTGTTGATTAAAGCCCCCTTGAACATTCTGAGAATTGGAATTTGAGCCGCCGCCCGGGCCATGAAAGTCGCCGGCGCCCGAGCCGCCGCCCGGGCCATTATTGCCATTGAAAGTATTGGAATTTTTGAAGGCCTTCATGATCGCGCAGTCCTTCCACAGATGAGTGGTCGGCTTTTCCCTAGAGCCATGCCTTGGACAAGGCTCATTCAACAACTGCTCAAGCGTCGGGCCTGACCCGCGGGCGCGGGGACGTGGTCTCCCCTTGCGCCGGTGGTTGTTACCTTGTGAACTGGTGTTGGCCACAAACTCCATACTGCCATCAGCTTTACGCTTGTTACCCCCCTGGTTCGCCGGGTTATGCTGGGGGCCCTTGCCATTGCCATTCCGTTTTCCCTTCCCTGTCCTTTCATCATCCGACGCGGGATCCTTGGTACTATCAGAGTCGGCGTACTTAACCAGAGCCGCCATCAGCGTACCCATATTGTTGCAATCGCGCTTGAGCTGCCCGAGCTTCATCTTCAGGGGCGCAAAGCGACAATTCTGCTCTAACATTAAGACTGCAGAGCCAGCATCCATCTTATCGGATGAATGTATTATCTCTTTGACCCGGCGAACCCAATGGGTTGTAGACTCACCCTCCTGCTGTTTACAGTTAGTCAAATCCACAATTGACATAGACTGCCTACAGGTATCTTTGAAGTTTTGGATGAACCGGGCTTTCAGCTCAGCCCAAGACCCGATAGAATTTGGTGGCAGCCCTTTCAACCAAGTGCGGGCAGTCCCATCTAGCATCATGGTGAAGTACTTGGCCATTGCCGCTTCACTGACCTCCAGCAACTCCATGGCCATCTCGTAACTCTCGATCCAGGCTCCGGGTTGTAAATCAGCCATGTAATTAGGCACCTTCCTAGGCCCCTTGAAATCCTTGGGCAGACGTTCATTGCGGAGAGCCGGCACCAGACAAGGGACACCTCCAGTCCTCGTAGGTATACCCGCATCGATAGAAGCCGTCGGATAAGCCGGGGGTGGCTGGTAAGCCGTCAACTGAGGCGCCTGCTCTGCCTCTTGCCGTGCCCTGTCTTGATCTACCGCATGAAAGGCTCCGTTATGAGCCGTCGGATAAGCCGGGCCGTGGCCAGGAGGCAAGTCATTGCGTCGAACCTTGCTTGAGCCGGTCACTGATACCATGTGTCTGCTATAACTTGGGCTCCGGCCTGGACGAGGGGTTGAATGAATCCTGTCCCGGCTATAAGAATATGCCTCCTGCTGCGCCAGAGCCGTCTGAAGGAGTTCTCTGACCCGGCGGGTTTCAACTGCCGTTGGAGAGTCGCCATCGATTGGGAGAGCCGCCAGTCGCACCGCCGCGGCGACCATGTTTTCCAACGGGTTGGCATAATGACCCGGTGGTATTGGCACATACTGAGGCGGGGCAGCGTTCACCCGGGGAGGCCCCATCACTTGGGGCTGAAATGACGTTCCAACCCCAGGCGTCATGACCTCTGGCGGGTTACTGGGCCCTGCACCAAGCGTGTTGAAGAGGTTTCGAGGATCGTAAACCGGAGGGAGTCGAGATTGGCCCTTTTGATGCCTCCTTCTCATGACCTCTTTGGACGCGTTCTGATCCATCGTGAGCCGGAAAGACTGTGCCTGAATCAGCTGAGTCTGGGCGTCGAGAGCCGCCCTCTCGGCAGCCATCCTGATCCCTTCCGCCGCTAGATCCTCCTTGGCTTTTGCTAGATCCAGCTTTAACTGTGCCACCTCCGTGTCATGCTGAGCTTAATCCGCTGGGGCGACCGTAGCGGTTAACAGGGCCGTCATCTTGTCTGTGAGATCCATCAGCACCTGAGCCGGTGAGGGCACGGGGCTTCCTGCCCCGGCGGTGGGGTTTTGAACAGGTTGTGTTCCAGCCATGAAGATTCCAACCCGGCTCGATGGCTCAAAGGGGTCCGGAATACTGTCGCCATCGGAACAACCCCTGAGCCTGCCATCTTGAAGTTGGTATAACGAATTGGTTTCCTTTGTGGATGACTCGCCGTCAGAGCGAGCGGCCGTCTCCTCACCAGATCCAGATCCTTCAGAGAGCTCTCCATGGACGCATCCCACGAAAGCACGCTTCAAGGCAGGCAAAGTCCGGGCGGGTCGTGCACGTTGAGCCGTCTCGATGAGATCGGTGCAGAGGTCCGGCTCAGGGCCCGGCTCACCAATCTTGCCAATAAAGACATGAATTCCGCCGAAGGGGACCCGGTACCCGTACTCAATTGAGCCGGCGTCGGGGCCCCAGTTTGCATCGTCGATGTAGAGCTTGCCGCGAATACTTTTGGTCATCCGGCCCACAGCGTATCCCTTGAGCCCTTCGAAGCTGCCCTTCAAGAACTCAAATCCACCGTGCGCTGGCCCCACGTTGGGCGCCAACTGTCGTGGAATTATCACGGCAGATGTCCTCGTGCTAGGACTTAGTCGTGGAGCCATCGCAGCTAGGAAGCTTAAATGGGTTAAACGGGACAAGGAACACGAGGGTTATACTGGTTCGGCCCCTTACGGTGAAGGTAAAAGCCTACGTGCAGTGAGGTGGTATTGCTTAGGGTTTCGATGACTAGGGAGCTTAATCGCTATGCCCGGCTCTCGATCTGTTCTCTCTCATCCTGAACCGCCGCCGGGTCGTCCCTTTATATAGAGAGGTTGACGCCCCGCGGCTCTCAGAGTCCCGGCCGGCTTATAACAGTATCCGGCTCGGACTCTTAACTACTCTTGCCTTACATTACAAGTCTTGCCATAACGGCGGGTTATCACTACGGGCCTTAAGCCGCCTCCGGGTCTTAAGCCCATTATTGAATGCGCCATCCTCAAGCTTGGTACTGGGCTTCAAGTGATGATCATTATGACATAACCCGGCCCCTCCTGGGCGGGTGACTCTAATGGTTATATCCTCAACACATTGCCTCTTATTACTTTCAATTTTTTTCTCGTGCCAACATAGAACAACAGGAGTGTTGTGTGAATTTTTGTGCTTTTTCGGGGTTCGTATGGAAATTTTTATGCATTAACTGAGTTTTCAATGCATTTATGTGCATAATTCAAATTTGAACTACATGCACATGCTCCAGTGCATATAAATTGGTTGAAAAATCAAATCGGTTTCCTTGGGTGCATGCTTAGGTCCCATGTAAGAAATGGGAATGAATTTCAAACACCAGGGCACCGTTGATTGCCGGCAAAACATTGAGGTGCCTGGATTTTCAATTCTAGTAAATCCAAAACTCGTCTAAAATTAATGAAACTTGGCATGCCATCATGGAGCGGCATCAACCTGCCGTGGTACAAATTTTGTCCCATCTGGGGCAGGTTTGGGTATATGCTTCTCACAAACCGGAGCTTCTCACAACAAGCATGATGGTTTTCGGTAGGGAACGTCCCACCTTTGGGGACGAAACGATATCCATTGCCTCTTATTGCTTTCAAGTTATTTTTTCTCGTGCCAACATAGAACAACAGGAGTGTTGTATGAATTTTTATGATTTTTCAGGGTTCATTTGGACATTTTTATGCATTAACTGAGTTTTAATGCATTTATGTGCATAATTCAAATTTGAATTACATGTGCATGCTCCAGTGCATATAAATTAGTTGAAAAATCAAAGCTGTTTCCTTGGGTGCATGCTTAGGTCCCATGCAAGAACTGGGAATGAATTTCAAACACCAGGGCACCGTTGATTGCCGGCAAAACATTGAGATGCCGTGTTTTTAAATTCTAGTAAATCCAAAACTCGTCTGAAATTCATGAAACTTGGCATGCTATCATGCAGTGGCATCAACATGTTGTGGTACAAATTTTCTCCGATTCGAGCAGGTTTGGGAATATGCTTCTCACAAACCAGAGCTTCTCACAATATGCATGATGGTTTTCGGTAGGGAACGTCCCACCTTTGGGGACGAAATGATATCCATTGCCTCTTATTGCTTTCAAGTTTTTGTCTCGTGTCAGCATAGAACATCAGGAGTTTTGTGCGATTATTTTGTGATTTTTCGGGGTTCGTCTGGACATTTTTATGCATTAATTGAGTTTTCAATGCATTTATGTGCATAATTCAAATTCGAACTACATGCGCATGCTCCAGTGCATAAAAATTGGTTGAAAAATCAAATCTGTGTCCTTGGGTGCATGCTTAGGTCCCATGCAAGAAATGGGTATGAATTTCAAACACCAGGGCACCGTTGATTGCCGGCAAAACATTGAGGTGCCTGGTTTTTAATTTCTAGTAAATCCAAAACTCGTCTAAAATTCATGAAACTTGGCATGCTATCATGGAGCGGCATCAACATGCCGTGGTACAAATTTTGTCCCATTTGGGGCAGGTTTGGGTATATGCTTCTAACAAACCGGAGCTTCAAACAACAAGCATGATGGTTTTCGGTAGGGAACGTCCCACCTTTGGGGACGAAACGATATCCTTTGAGTCTTATTGCTTTCAATTTTTTTTCTCGTGCCAACATAGACAATAGGAGTGTTGTGTGAATTTTTGTGCTTTTGCGGGGTTCGTATGGAAATTTTTATGCATTAACTGAGTTTTCAATGCATTTATGTGCATAATACAAATTTGAACTACATGCGCCTCCTCCAGTGCATATAAATTGGTTGAAAAATCAAATCGGTTTCCTTGGGTGCATGCTTAGGTCCCCTGCAAGAAATGGGAATGAATTTCAAACACCAGGGCACCGTTGATTGCCGGCAAAACATTGAGGTGCCTGGATTTTAAATTCTAGTAAATCCAAAACTCATCTAAAATTCATGAAACTTGGCATGCCATCATGAAGCGGCATCAACATGCCGTGGTACAAATTTTCTCCGATTTGAGCAGGTTTGGGAATATGCTTCTCACAATATGCATGATGGTTCTCGCTAGGGAACGTCCCACCTTTGGGGACGAAATGATATCCATTGCCTCTTATTGCTTTCAAGTTTTTGTCTCATGTCAACATAGAACAACAGGAGTGTTGTGCGATTTTTTTGTGATTTTTCGGGGTTCGTCTGGACATTTTTATGCATTAACTGAGTTTTATTGCATTTATGTGCATAATTCAAATTTGAACTACATGCGCATGCTCCAGTGCATATAAATTGGTTGAAAAATCAAATCTGTGTCCTTGGGTGCATGCTTAGGTCCCATGCAAGAAATGGGAATGAATTTCAAACACCAGGGCACCGTTGATTGCCGGCAAAACATTGAGGTGCCTGGTTTTTAAATTCTAGTAAATCCAAAACTCGTCTAAAATTCATGAAACTTGGCATGCTATCATGGAGCGGCATCAACATGCCGTGGTACAAATTTTGTCCCATTTGGGGCAGGTTTGGGTATATGCTTCTAACAAACCGGAGCTTCAAACAACAAGCATGATGGTTTTCGGTACGGAACGTCCCACCTTTGGGGACGAAACGATATCCTTTGCCTCTTATTGCTTTCAATTTTTTTTTCTCGTGCCAACATAGAACAACAGGAGTGTTGTGTGAATTTTTGTGCTTTTTCGGGGCTCGTATGGAAATTTTTATGCATTAACTGAGTTTTAAATGCATTTATGTGCGTAATACAAATTTGAACTACATGCGGATGCTCCAGTGCATATAAATTGGTTTAAAAATCAAATCGGTTTCCTTGGGTGCATGCTTAGGGCCCATCCAAGAAATGGGAATGAATTTCAAACACCAGGGCACCGTTGATTGCCAGCAAAACATTGAGGTGCCTGGATTTTAAATTCTAGTAAATCCAAAACTCGTCTAAAATTCATGAAACTTGGCATGCCATCATGAAGCGGCATCAACATGCCATGGTATAAATTTTGTCCCATTTGGAGCAGGTTTGGGTATATGCTTCTCACAAACCGGAGCTTCTCACAACAAGCATGATGGTTTTCGGTAGGGAACGTCCCACCTTTGGGGACGAAACGATATCCATTGCCTCTTATTGCTTACAATTTTTTTTCTCGTGCCAACATAGAGCAACAGGAGTGTTGTGTGAATTTTTGTGCTTTTTCGGGGTTCGTATGGAAATTTTTATGCATTAACTGAGTTTTCAATGCATTTATGTGCATAATTCAAATTTGAACTACATGGGCATGCTCCAGTGCATATAAATTGGTTGAAAAATCTAATCAGTTTCCTTGGGTGCATGCTTAGGTCCCATGCAAGAAATGGGAATGAATTTCAAACACCAGGGCACCGTTGATTGCCGGCAAAACATTGAGATGCCGTGTTTTTAAATTCTAGTAAATCGAAAACTCGTCTGAAATTCATGAAACTTGGCATGCTATCATGCAGTGGCATCAACATGTTGTCGTACAAATTTTCTCCGATTTGAGCAGGTTTGGGAATATGCTTCTCACAAACCGGAGCTTCTCACAATATGCATGATGGTTTTCCGTAGGGAACGTCCCACCTTTGGGGACGAAACGATATCCATTGCCTCTTAGTGCTTTCAAGTTTTTGTCTCGTGTCAACATTGAACATCAGGAGTTTTGTGCGATTTTTTTGTGATTTTTCGGGGTTCGTCTGGACATTTTTATGCATTAATTGAGTTTTCAATGCATTTATGTGCATAATTCAAATTCGAACTACATGCGCATGCTCCAATGCATATAAATTGGTTGAAAAATCAAATGTGTGTCCTTGGGTGCATGCTTAGGTCCCATGCAAGAAATGGGAATGAATGTCAAACACCAGGGCACCGTTGATTGCCGGCTAAACATTGAGGTGCCTGGTTTTTAAATTCTAGTAAATCCAAAACTCGTCTAAAATTCATGAAACATGGGATTCTATCATGGAGCGGCATCAACATGCCGTGGTACAAATTTTGTCCCATTTGGGGCAGGTTTGGGTATATGCGTCTAACAAACCGGAGCTTCAAACAACAAGCATGATGGTTTTCGGTAGGGAACGTCCCACCTTTGGGGACGAAACGATATCCATTGCCTCTTATTGCTTACAATTTTTTTTCTCGTGCCAACATAGAACAACAGGAGTGTTGTTTGAGTTTTTGTGCTTTTTCGGGGTTCGTATGGAAATTTTTATGCATTAACTGAGTTTTCAATGCATTTATGTGCATAATTCAAATTTGAACTACATGGGCATGCTCCAGTGCATATAAATTGGTTGAAAAATCAAATCAGTTTCCTTGGGTGCATGCTTAGGTCCCATGCAAGAAATGGGAATGAATTTCAAACACCAGGGCACCGTTGATTGCCGGCAAAACATTGAGGTGCCTGGTTTTTAAATTCTAGTAAATCCAAAACTCGTCTAAAATTCATGAAACTTGGCATGCTATCATGGAGCGGCATCAACATGCCGTGGTACAAATTTTGTCCCATTTGGGGCAGGTTTGGGTATATGCTTCTAACAAACCGGAGATTCAAACAACAAGCATGATGGTTTTCGGTAGGGAACGTCCCACCTTTGGGGACGAAACGATATCCTTTGAGTCTTATTGCTTTCAATTTTTTTTCTCGTGCCAACATAGAACAACAGGAGTGTTGTGTGAATTTTTGTGCTTTTGCGGGGTTCGTATGGAAATTTTTATGCATTAACTGAGTTTTCAATGCATTTATGTGCATAATTCAAATTTCAACTACATGTGCATGCTCTAGTGCATATAAATTAGTTGAAAAATCAGAGCTGTTTCCTTGGGTGCATGCTTAGGTCCCATGCAAGAAATGGGAATGAATTTCAAACACCAGGGCACAGTTGATTGCCGGCAAAACATTGAGATGCCGTGTTTTTAAATTCTAGTAAATCGAAAACTCGTCTGAAATTCATGCAACTTGGCATGCTATCATGCAGTGGCATCAACATGCTGTCGTACAAATTTTCTCCGATTTGAGCAGGTTTGGGAATATGCTTCTCACAAACCGGAGCTTCTCACAATATGCATGATGGTTTTCCGTAGGGAACGTCCCACCTTTGGGGACGAAACGATATCCATTGCCTCTTAGTGCTTTCAAGTTTTTGTCTCGTGTCAACATTTAACATCAGGAGTTTTGTGCGATTTTTTTGTGATTTTTCGGGGTTCGTCTGGAAATTTTTATGCATTAATTGAGTTTTCAATGCATTTATCTGCATAATTCAAATTCGAACTACATGCGCATGCTCCAATGCATATAAATTGGTTGAAAAATCAAATGTGTGTCCTTGGGTGCATGCTTAGGTCCCATGCAAGAAATGGGAATGAATGTCAAACACTAGGGCACCGTTGATTGCCGGCAAAACATTGAGGTGCCTGGTTTTTAAATTCTAGTAAATCCAAAACTCGTCTAAAATTCATGAAACATGGGATTCTATCATGGAGCGGCATCAACATGCCGTGGTACAAATTTTGTCCCATTTGGGGCAGGTTTGGGTATATGCGTCTAACAAACCGGAGCTTCAAACAACAAGCATGATGGTTTTCGGTAGGGAACGTCCCACCTTTGGGGACGAAACGATATCCATTGCCTCTTATTGCTTACAATTTTTTTTCTCGTGCCAACATAGAACAACAGGAGTGTTGTGTGAATTTTTGTGCTTTTTCGGGGTTCGTATGGAAATTTTTATGCATTAACTGAGTTTTCAATGCATTTATGTGCATAATTCAAATTTGAACTACATGGGCATGCTCCAGTGCATATAAATTGGTTGAAAAATCAAACCAGTTTCCTTGGGTGCATGCTTAGGTCCCATGCAAGAAATGGGAATGAATTTCAAACACCAGGGCACCGTTGATTGCCGGCAAAATGTTGAGGTGCCTGGTTTTTAAATTCTAGTAAATCCAAAACTCGTCTAAAATTCATGAAACTTGGCATGCTATCATGGAGCGGCATCAACATGCCGTGGTACAAATTTTGTCCCATTTGGGGCAGGTTTGGATATATGCTTCTAACAAACCGGAGATTCAAACAACAAGCATGATGGTTTTCGGTAGGGAACGTCCCACCTTTGGGGACGAAACGATATCCTTTGAGTCTTATTGCTTTCAATTTTTTTTCTCATGCCAACATAGAACAACAGGAGTGTTGTGTGAATTTTTGTGCTTTTGCGGGGTTCGTATGGAAATTTTTATGCATTAACTGAGTTTTCAATGCATTTATGTGCATAATACAAATTTGAACTACATGCGCCTGCTCCAGTGCATATAAATTGGTTGAAAAATCAAATCGGTTTCCTTGGGTGCATGCTTAGGTCCCCTGCAAGAAATGGGAATGAATTTCAAACACCAGGGCACCGTTGATTGCCGAAAAAACATTTAGGTGCCTGGATTTTAAATTCTAGTAAATCCAAAACTCATCTAAAATTCATGAAACTTGGCATGCCATCATGAAGCGGCATCAACATGCCGTGGTACAAATTTTCTCCGATTTGAGCAGGTTGGGAATATGCTTCTCACAAACCAGAGCTTCTCACAATATGCATGATGGTTTTCGCTAGGGAACGTCCCACCTTTGGGGACGAAACGATATCCATTGCCTCTTATTGCTTTCAAGTTTTTGTCTCATGTCAACATGGAACAACAGGAGTGTTGTGCGATTTTTTTGTGATTTGTCGGGGTTCGTCTGGACATTTTTATGCATTAACTGTGTTTTAATGCATTTATGTGCATAATTCAAATTTGAACTACATGCGCATGCTCCAGTGCATATAAATTGGTTGAAAAATCAAATCTGTGTCCTTGGGTGCATGCTTAGGTCCCATGCAAGAAATGGGAATGAATTTCAAACACCAGGGCACCGTTGATTGCCGGCAAAACATTGAGGTGCCTGGTTTTTAAATTCTAGTAAATCCAAAACTCGTCTAAAATTCATGAAACTTGGCATGCTATCATGGAGCGGCATCAACATGCCGTGGTACAAATTTTGTCCCATTTGGGGCAGGTTTGGGTATATGCTTCTAACAAACCGGAGCTTCAAACAACAAGCATGATGGTTTTCGGTACGGAACGTCCCACCTTTGCCTCTTATTGCTTTCAATTTTTTTTCTCGTGCCAACATAGAACAACAGGAGTGTTGTGTGAATTTTTGTGCTTTTTCGGGGCTCGTATGGAAATTTTTATGCATTAACTGAGTTTTCAATGCATTAATGTGCATAATACAAATTTGAACTACATGCGCATGCTCCAGTGCATATAAATTGATTTAAAAATCAAATCGGTTTCCTTGGGTGCATGCTTAGGGCCCATCCAAGAAATGGGAATGAATTTCAAACACCAGGGCACCGTTGATTGCCGACAAACATTGAGATGCCTTGTTTTTAAATTCTAGTAAAACCAAAACTCGTCTGAAATTCATGAAACTTGGCATGCCATCATGAAGCGGCTTCAACATGCCATGGTACAAATTTTGTCCCATTTGGAGCAGGTTTGGGTATATGCTTCTCACAAACCGGAGCTTCTCACAACAAGCATGATGGTTTTTGGTAGGGAACGTCCCACCTTTGGGGACGAAACGATATCCATTGCCTCTTATTGCTTTCAAGTTTTTTTCTCATGCCAACATAGAACAACAGGAGTGTTGTGTGAATTTTTATGATTTTTCGGGGTTCATTTGGACATTTTTATGCATTAACTGAGTTTTCAATGCATTTATGTGCATAATTCAAATTTAAACTACATGTGCATGCTCTAGTGCATATAAATTAGTTGAAAAATCAGAGCTGTTTCCTTGGGTGCATGCTTAGGTCCCATGCAAGAAATGGGAATGAATTTCAAACACCAGGGCACCGTTGATTGCCGCCAAACATTGAGATGCCGTGTTTTTAAATTCTAGTAAATCGAAAACTCGTCTGAAATTCATGAAACTTGGCATGCTATCATGCAGTGGCATCAACATGCTGTCGTACCAATTTTCTCCGATTTGAGCAGGTTTGGGAATATGCTTCTCACAAACCGGAGCTTCTCACAATATGCATGATGGTTTTCCGTAGGGAACGTCCCACCTTTGGGGACGAAACGATATCCATTGCCTCTTAGTGCTTTCAAGTTTTTGTCTCGTGTCAACATTGAACATCAGGAGTTTTGTGCGATTTTTTTGTGATTTTTCGGGGTTCGTCTGGAAATTTTTATGCATTAATTGAGTTTTCAATGCATTTATCTGCATAATTCAAATTCGAACTACATGCGCATGCTCCAATGCATATAAATTGGTTGAAAAATCAAATGTGTGTCCTTGGGTGCATGCTTAGGTCCCATGCAAGAAATGGGAATGAATGTCAAACACCAGGGCACCGTTGATTGCCGGCAAAACATTGAGGTGCCTGGTTTTTAAATTCTAGTAAATCCAAAACTCGTCTAAAATTCATGAAACATGGGATTCTATCATGGAGCGGCATCAACATGCGTGGTACAAATTTTGTCCCATTTGGGGCAGGTTTGGGTATATGCGTCTAACAAACCGGAGCTTCAAACAACAAGCATGATGGTTTTCGGTAGGGAACGTCCCACCTTTGGGGACGAAACGATATCCATTGCCTCTTATTGCTTACAATTTTTTTTCTCGTGCCAACATAGAACAACAGGAGTGTTGTGTGAATTTTTGTGCTTTTTCGGGGTTCGTATGGAAATTTTTATGCATTAACTGAGTTTTCAATGCATTTATGTGCATAATTCAAATTTGAACTACATGGGCATGCTCCAGTGCATATAAATTGGTTGAAAAATCAAATCAGTTTCCTTGGGTGCATGCTTAGGTCCCATGCAAGAAATGGGAATGAATTTCAAACACCAGGGCACCGTTGATTGCCGGCAAAACATTGAGATGTCGTGTTTTTAAATTCTAGTAAATCCAAAACTCGTCTAAATTTCATGAAACTTGGCATGCCATCATGGAGTGGCATCAACATGCCGTGGTACAAATTTTGTCCCATTTGGGGCAGGTTTGGGTATATGCTTCTCACAAACCGGAGCGTCTCACAACAAGCATGATGGTTTTCGCTAGGGAACGTCCCACCTTTGGGGACGAAACGATATCCATTGCCTCCTATTGCTTTCAAGTTTTTTTCTCGTGCCAACATAGAACAACAGGAGTGTTGTGTGAATGTTCGTGATATTCGGGGGTGCGTTTGGACATTTTTACGCATTAACTGAGTTTTCAATGCATGTATGTGCATAATTCAAGTTTGAACTACATGCGCATGCTCCAATGCATATAAATTGGTTTAAAAATCAAAGTTTTGTCCTTGGGTGCATGCTTAGGTCCCATGCAAGAAATGGGAACGAATTTCAAACACCAGGGCACCGTTGATTGCCGGCAAAACATTGAGATGCCTGGTTTTTAAATTCTAGTAAAACCAAAACTCGTCTGAAATTCATGAAACTTGGCATGCTATCATGTAGCGGCATCAACATGCCGTGGTACAAATTTTGTCCCATTTGGGGCAGGTTTGGGTATATGCTTCTCAGAAACCGGAGCTTCTCACAACAAGCATGATGTTTTTCGGTAGGGAACGTCCCACCTTTGCGGATGAAACGATATCGATTGCCTCTTATTGCTTTCAAGTTTTTTTTTTCACGTGGCAACATAGAACAACAGGAGTGTTGTGTGAA
This sequence comes from Aegilops tauschii subsp. strangulata, assembly GCF_002575655.3. Lineage (NCBI taxonomy): Eukaryota > Viridiplantae > Streptophyta > Magnoliopsida > Poales > Poaceae > Aegilops > Aegilops tauschii. Next base: position 212,683,354 of record NC_053040.3, read on the forward strand.
TTTTTATGATTTTTCGGGGTTCATTTGGACATTTTTATGCATTAACTAAGTTTTCAATGCCTTTATGTGCATAATTAAAATTTGAACTACATGCGCATGCTCCAGTGCATATAAATTGGTTGAAAAATCAAAGTTGTATCCTGAGGTACATGGTTAGGTCCCATGCAAGAAATGGGAATGAATTTCAAACACCAGGGCACCATTGATTGCCGGCAAAACATTGAGATGCCTTGTTTTTAAATTCTATTAAATCCAAAACTCATCCGAAATTCATGAAACTTGGCATGCTATCATGGACCGGCATCAACATGCCGTGGTACAAATTTTGTCCCATTTGGGGCAAGTTTGGGTATATGCTTCTCACAAACCAGACCTTCTCACAACAAGCATGATGGTTTTCGGTAGGGAACGTCCCACCTTTTGGGACGAAACAATATCCACTAGCTCTTATTGCTTTCAACTTTTTCTTCTCTTGCCAACATAGAAACACAGGAGTGTTGTGTGAATTTTTGTCATTTTTCGGGGTTTGTATGAACATTTTTATGCATTTACTGAGTTTTCAATGCATTTATGTGCATAATTCAAATTTGAACTACATGCGCATGCTCGAGTGCATATAAATTGGTTGAAAAAACAAATCTGTGTCCTTGGGTGCATGCTTAGGTACCATGCAAGAAATGGGAATGAATTTCAAACACCAGGGCACCGTTGATTACCGGCAAAACATTGAGATGCCTGGTTTTTAAATTCTAGTAAATCCAAAACTCGTCTGAAATTCATGAAACTTGCATGCTATCATGGAGCGGCATCAACCGACCGTGGTACAAATTTTGTCCCATTTGGGGCAGGTTTGGGTATATGCTTCTCACAAACCGGAGCTTCTCACAACAAGCATCATGGTTTTCGGTAGGGAACGTCCCACCTCTGGGGACGAAACGATATCCATTGCCTCTTATTGCTTTCTAGTTTTTTTCTCATGCCAACATAGAACAACAGGAGTGTTGTGTGAATGTTTGTGATATTCCGGGGTGCGTTTGGACATTTTTATGCATTAACTGAGTTTTCAATGCATTTATGTGCATAACTCAAATTTGAACTACATGCACATGCTCCAGTGCATATAAATTGGCTTAAAAATCAAAGTTTTGTCCTTGGGTGCATGCTTAGGTCCCATGCAAGAAATGGGAATGAATTTCAAACACTAGGGCACCGTTGATTGCCGGCAAAACATTGAGGTGCTTGGTTTTTAAATTCTAGTAAATCCAAAACTCGTCTGGAATTCATGAAACTTGGCATGCTATCATGTAGCGGCATCAACATGCCGTGGTACAAATTTTGTCTCATTTGGGGCTGGTTTGGGTATATGCTTCTCACAAACCGGAGCTTCTCACAACAAGCATGATGGTTTTCGGTAGGGAACGTCCCACCTTTGGGGACGAAACGATATCCATTGGCTCTTATTGCTTTCAACTTTTTTTTCTCTTGCCAACATAGAACAACAGGAGTGTTGTGTGAATTTTTGTGATTTTTCGGGGTTCGTATGGACATTTTTATGCATTAACTGAGTTTTCAATGCATTTATGTGCATAATTCAAATTTGAACTACATGGGCATGCTCCAGTGCATATAAATTGGTTGAAAAATCAAATCAGTTTCCTTGGGTGCATGCTTAGGTCCCATGCAAGAAATGGTAACGAATTTCAAACACCAGGGCACCGTTGATTGCCGGCAAAACATTGAGATGCCGTGTTTTTAAATTCTAGTAAATCCAAAACTCGTCTAAATTTCATGAAACTTGGCATGCCATCATGGAGCGGCATCAACATGCCGTGGTACAAATTTTGTCCCATTTGAGGCAGGTTTGGGTATATGCTTCTCACAAACCGGAGCTTCTCACAACAAGCATGATGGTTTTCGGTAAGGAACGTCCGACCTTTCGGGACGAAACGATATCCATTGCCTCTTATTGCTTTCAACTTTTTTTTCTCGTGCCAACAGAGACAACAGGAGTGTTGTGTGAATTTTTGTGATTTTTCGGGGTTGGTATGGACATTTTTATGCATTAACTGAGTTTTCAATGCATTTATGTGCATAATTCAAATTTGAACTACATGTGCATGCTCCAGTGCATATAAATTGGTTGAAAAATCAAATATGTGTCCTTGGGTGCATGCTTAGGTCCCATGCAAGAAATGGGTATGAATTTCAAACACCAGGGCACCGTCGATTGCCGGCAAAACATTGAGATGCTTGGTTTTAAATTCTACTAAAACCAAAACTCGTCTGAAATTCATTAAACTTGGCATGCTATCATGGAGCGGCATCAACACCGTGGTACAAATTTTGTCCCATTTGGGGCAGGTTTGGGTATATACTTCTCAGAAACCGGAGCTTCTCACAACAAGCATGATGGTTTTCGGTAGGGAACGTCCCACCTTTGGGGATGAAACGATATCCATTGACTCTTATTGCTTTCAAGTTTTGTTTTCTCACGGCAACATAGAACAACAGGAGTGTTGTGTGAATTTTTATGATTTTTCGGGGTTCGTTTGGACATTTTTATGGATTAACTGAGTTTTCAATGCATTTATGTGCATAATTCAAATTTGAACTACATGCGCATGCTCCTATACATATAAATTGGTTGAAAAATCAAAGTTGTGTCCTTGGGTGCATTATTAGGTCCCATGCAAGAAATGGGAATGAATTTTAAACACCAGGGCACCGTTGATTGCCGGCAAACATTGAGATGCCTTGTTTTTAAATTCTAGTAAATCCAAAACTCGTCTGAAATTCATGAAACTTGGCATGCTATCATGGCGCGGCATCAACATGCCATGCTACAAATTTTGTCCCATTTGGGGCAGGTTTGGGTATATGCTTATCACAAAATAGAGCTTCTCACAACAAGCATGATGGTTTTCGGTAAGGAACGTCCGACCTTTCGGGACGAAACGATATCCATTTCCTCTTATTGCTTTAAACTTTTTTTTCTCGTGCCAACATAGAACAAAAGGAGTGTACTGTGAATTTTTGTGATTTTTCGGGGTTCGTATGGACATTTTTATGCAATAACTGGGTTTTCAATGCATTTATGTGCATAATTCAAATTTGAACTACATGCGCATGCTCCAGTGCATATAAATTGGTTGAAAAATCAAATATGTGTCCTTGGGTGCATGCTTAGGTCCCATGCAAGAAATGGGTATGAATTTCAAACACTAGGGCACCATTGATTGCCGGCAAAACATTGGGATGCCTGGTTTTTAAATTCTACTAAAACCAAAACTCCTCTGAAATTCATGAAACTTGGCATGCTATCATGGAGCGGCCTCAACACCGTGGTACAAATTTTGTCCCATTTGGGGCAGGTTTGGGTATATACTTCTCAGAAACTGGAGCTTCTCACAACAAGCATGATGGTTTTCGGTAGGGAACGTCCCACCTTTGGGGATGAAACGATATCCATTGCCTCTTATTGCTTTCAAGTTTATATTTCTCATGGCAACATAGAACAACATGAGTGTTGTGTGAATTTTTATCATTTTTCGGGGTTCGTTTGGACATTTCCATGCATTAACTGAGTTTTCAATGCATTTATGTGCATAATTCAAATTTGAACTACATGCGCATGCTCCTGTGCATATATATTGGTTGAAAAATCAAAGTTGTGTCCTTGGGTGCATGCTTAGGTCCCATGCAAGAAATGGGAATATAAACACCAGGGCACCGTTGTTGCCGGCAAACATTGAGATGCCTTGTTTTTAAATTCTAGTAAATCCAAAACTCGTCTGAAATTCATGAAACTTGGCGTGCTATCATGGCGCGGGATCAACATGCCATGGTACAAATTTTGTCCCATTTGGGGCAGGTTTGGGTATATGCTTCTCACAAACCAGAGCTTCTGACAACAAGCATGATGGTTTTCGGTAAGGAACGTACGACCTATCGGGACGAAACGATATCCATTGCCTCTTATTGCTTTCAACTTTTTTTTCTCGTGCCAACATAGAACAACAGGAGTGTTGTGTGAATTTTTGTGATTTTTTGGGGTTCGTATGGACATTTTTATGCATTAACTGAGGTTTCAATGCATTTATGTGCATAATTCAAATTTGAACTACATGCGCATGCTCCAGTGCATATGAATTGGTTGAAAAATCAAATCTGCGTCCTTGAGTGCATGCTTAGGTCCCATGCAAGAAATGGGAATGAATTTCAAACACCAGGGCACCGTTTATTACCAATAAAACATTGAGATGCCTGGTTTTAAATTCTAGTAAATCCAAAACTCGTCTGAAATTCATGAAACTTGGCATGCTATCATGGAGCAGCATCTAGATGCCGTGGTACAAATTTTGTCCCATTTGGGGCAGGTTTGGGTATATGCTTCTCAGAAACCGGAGCCTCTCAAAACAAGCATGATTGTTTTTCCCACCTTTGGGGATGAAACGATATCCATTGCCTCTTATTGCTTTCAAGTTTTTTTTCTTGTGGCAACATAGAACTACAAGAGTGTCGTGTAAATTTTTATGATTTTTCGGGGTTCGTTTGGACATTTTTATGCATTAACTTAGTTTTCAATGCATTTATGTGCATAATTCAAATTTGAACTACATGCGCATGCTCCAGTGCATATAAATTGGTTGAAAAATCAAAGTTGTGTCCTTGGGTGCATGCTTAGGTCCCATGCAAGAAATGGGAATGAATTTTAAACACCAGGGTACCGTTGATTGCCGGCAAACATTGAGATGCCTTGTTTTTAAACTCTAGTAAATCCAAAACTCGTCTGACATTCATGAAACATGGCATGCTATCATGGCGCGGCATCAACATGCCATGGTACAAATTTTGTCCCATTTGGGGCAGGTTTGGGTATATGCTTCTCACAAACCAGAGCTTCTCACAACAAGCATGATGGTTTTCGGTAAGGAACGTCCGACCTTTCGGGACGAAACGATATCCATTGCCTCTTATTGCTTTCAACTTTTTTTCTCGTGCCAACATAGAACAACAGGAGTGTTGTGTGAATTTTTGTGATTTTTCGGGGTTCGTATGGACATTTTTATGCATTAACTGAGTTTTCAATGCATTTATGTGCATAATTCAAATTTGAACTACATGCGCATGCTCCAGTGCATATAAATTGGTTCAAAAATCAAATCTGTGTCCTTGGGTGGATGCTTAGGTCCCATGCAAGAAATGGGAATGAATTTCAAACACCAGGGCACCGTTGATTGCCGGCAAAAGAGTGAGATGCCTGGTTTTCAAATTCTAGTAAAACCAAAACTCGTCTGAAATTCATGAAACTTGGCATGCTATCATGGAGCGGCATCAACACCGTGGTACAAATTTTGTCCCATTTGGGGCAGGTTTGGGTATATGCTTCTCAGAAACCGGAGCCTCTCAAAACAAGCATGATGGTTTTTCCCACCTTTGGGGATGAAACGATATCCATTGCCTCTTATTGCTTTCAAGTTTTCTTTCTCGTGGCAACATAGAACAACAGGAGTGTTGTGTGAATTTTTATGATTTTTTGGGGTTCGTTTGGACATTTTATGCATTAACTGAGTTTTCAATGCATTTATGTGCATAATTCAAATTTGAACTACATGCGCATGCTCCAGTGCATATAAATTGGTTGAAAAATCAAAGTTGTGTCCTTGGGTGCATGCTTAGGTCCCATGCAAGAAATGGGAATGAATTTTAAACACCAGGGCACCGTTGATTGCCGGCAAACATTGAGATGCCTTGTTTTTAAATTCTAGTAAATCCAAAACTCGTCTGAAATTCATGAAACTTGGCATGCTATCATGGCGCGGCATCACCATGCCATGGTACAAATTTTGTCCCATATGGGGCAGGTTTGGGTATATGCTTCTCACAAACCAGAGCTTCTCACAACAAGCATGATGGTTTTCGGTAAGGAACGTCCGACCTTTCGGGACGAAACGATATCCATTGCCTCTTATTGCTTTCAACTTTTTTTCTCGTGCCAACATAGAAAAACAAGAGTGTTGTGTGAATTTTTGTGATTTTTCGGGGTTCGTATGGACATTTTTATGCATTAACTGAGTTTTCAATGCATTTATGTGCATAATTCAAATTTGAACTACATGCGCATGTTCCGGTGCATATAAATTGGTTGAAAAATCAAATCTGTGTCCTTGGGTGCATGCTTAGGTCCCATGCAAGAAATGGGAATGAATTTCAAACACCAGGGCACCGTTGATTGCCGATAAAACATTGAGATGCCTGGTTTTTAAATTCTAGTAAAACCAAAACTCGTCTGAAATTCATGAAACTTGGCATGCTATCATGGAGCGGCATCAACACCGTGGTACAAATTTTGTCCCATTTGGGGGAGGTTTGGGTGTATGCTTCTCACAAACCGGAGCTTCTCACAACAAGCATGATGGTCATCGGTGGGGAACGTCCCACCTTTGGGGATGAAACGATATCCATTGCCTCTTATTGCTTTCAAGGTTTTTTTTGTTGTGGCAACATAGAACAACAGGAGTGTTGTGTGAATTTTTATGATTTTTCGGGGTTCGTTCGGACATTTATATGCATTAACTGAGTTTTCAATGCATTTATGTGCATAATTCAAATTTGAACTACATGCGCATGCTCCAGTGCATATAAATTGGTTGAAAAATTAAAGTTGTGTCCTTGGGTGCATGCTTAGGACCCATGCAAGAAATGGGAATGAATTTTCAACACCAGGGCACCGTTGATTGCCGGCAAACATTGAGATGCCTTGTTTTTAAATTCTAGTAAATCCAAAACTCGTCTGAAATTCATGAAACTTGGCATGCTATCATGGCGCGGCATCAACATGCCATGGTACAAATTTTGTCCCATTTGGGGCAGGTTTGGGTATATGCTTCTCACAACAAGCATGATTGTTTTCGGTAGGGAACGTCCCACCTTTGGGGATGAAACGATATCCATTGCCTCTTATTGCTTTCAAGTTTTTTTTCTCGTGGCAACATAGAACAACAGGAGTGTTGTGTGAATTTTTATGATTTTTTGGGGTTCGTTTGGACATTTTTATGCATTAACAGAGTTTTCAATGCATTTATGTGCATAATTCAAATTTGAACTACATGCGCATGCTCGAGTGCATGTAAATTGGTTGAAAAATCAAAGTTGTGTCCTTGGGTGCATGCTTAGGTCCCATGCAAGAAATGGGAATGAATTTTAAACACCAGGGCACCGTTGATTGCCGGCAAACATTGAGATGCCTTGTTTTTAAATTCTAGTAAAACCAAAACTCGTCTGAAATTCATGAAACTTGGCATGCTATCATGGAGCGGCATCAACACCGTGGTACAAATTTTGTCCCATTTGGGGCAGGTTTGGGTATATGCTTCTCACAAACCGGAGCTTCTCACAACAAGCATGATGGTTATCGGTGGGGAACGTCCCACCTTTGGGGATGAAACGAGATCCATTGCCTCTTATTGCTTTCAAGGTTTTTTTGTCGTGGCAACATAGAACAACAGGAGTGTTGTGTGAATTTTTATGATTTTTCGGGGTTCGTTCGGACATTTATATGCATTAACTGAGTTTTCAATGCATTTATGTGCATAATTCAAATTTGAACTACATGCGCATGCTCCAGTGCATATAAATTGGTTGAAAAATTAAAGTTGTGTCCTTGGGTGCATGCTTAGGACCCATGCAAGAAATGGGAATGAATTTTAAACACCAGGCCACCGTTGATTGCCGGCAAACATTGAGATGCCTTGTTTTTAAATTCTAGTAAATCCAAAACTCGTCTGAAATTCATGAAACTTGGCATGCTATCATGGCGCGGCATCAACATGCCATGGTACAAATTTTGTCCCATTTGGGGCAGGTTTGGGTATATGCTTCTCACAACAAGCATGATTGTTTTCGGTAGGGAACGTCCCACCTTTGGGGATGAAACGATATCCATTGCCTCTTATTGCTTTCAAGTTTTTTTTTCTCGTGGCAACATAGAACAACAGGAGTGTTGTGTGAATTTTTATGATTTTTCGGGGTTCGTTTGGACATTTTTATGCATTAACTGAGTTTTCAATGCATTTATGTGCATAATTCAAATTTGAACTACATGCGCATGCTCCAGTGCATATAAATTGGTTCAAAAATCAAATCTGTGTCCTTGGGTGGATGCTTAGGTCCCATGCAAGAAATGGGAATGAATTTCAAACACCAGGGCACCGTTGATTGCCGGCAAAAGAGTGAGATACCTGGTTTTTAAATTCTAGTAAAACCAAAACTCGTCTGAAATTCATGAAACTTGGCATGCTATCATGGAGCGGCATCAACACCGTGGTACAAATTTTGTCCCATTTGGGGCAGGTTTGGGTATATGCTTCTCAGAAACCGGAGCCTCTCAAAACAAGCATGATGGTTTTTCCCACCTTTGGGAATGAAACGATATCCATTGCCTCTTATTGCTTTCAAGTTTATTTTTCTCATGGCAACATAGAACAACAGGAGTGTTGTGTGAATTTTTATCATTTTTCGGGGTTCGTTTGGACATTTCTATGCATTAACTGAGTTTTCAATGCATTTATGTGCATAATTCAAATTTGAACTACATGCGCATGCTCCTGTGCATATATATTGGTTGAAAAATCAAAGTTGTGTCCTTGGGTGCATGCTTAGGTCCCATGCAAGAAATGGGAATATAAACACCAGGGCACCGTTGTTGCCGGCAAACATTGAGATGCCTTGTTTTTAAATTCTAGTAAATCCAAAACTCGTCTGAAATTCATGAAACTTGGCGTGCTATCATGGCGCGGGATCAACATGCCATGGTACAAATTTTGTCCCATTTGGGGCAGGTTTGGGTATATGCTTCTCACAAACCAGAGCTTCTGACAACAAGCATGATGGTTTTCGGTAAGGAACGTACGACCTATCGGGACGAAACGATATCCATTGCCTCTTATTGCTTTCAACTTTTTTTTCTCGTGCCAACATAGAACAACAGGAGTGTTGTGTGAATTTTTGTGATTTTTTGGGGTTCGTATGGACATTTTTATGCATTAACTGAGGTTTCAATGCATTTATGTGCATAATTCAAATTTGAACTACATGCGCATGCTCCAGTGCATATGAATTGGTTGAAAAATCAAATCTGCGTCCTTGAGTGCATGCTTAGGTCCCATGCAAGAAATGGGAATGAATTTCAAACACCAGGGCACCGTTTATTACCAATAAAACATTGAGATGCCTGGTTTTAAATTCTAGTAAATCCAAAACTCGTCTGAAATTCATGAAACTTGGCATGCTATCATGGAGCAGCATCTAGATGCCGTGGTACAAATTTTGTCCCATTTGGGGCAGGTTTGGGTATATGCTTCTCAGAAACCGGAGCCTCTCAAAACAAGCATGATTGTTTTTCCCACCTTTGGGGATGAAACGATATCCATTGCCTCTTATTGCTTTCAAGTTTTTTTTCTTGTGGCAACATAGAACTACAAGAGTGTCGTGTAAATTTTTATGATTTTTCGGGGTTCGTTTGGACATTTTTATGCATTAACTTAGTTTTCAATGCATTTATGTGCATAATTCAAATTTGAACTACATGCGCATGCTCCAGTGCATATAAATTGGTTGAAAAATCAAAGTTGTGTCCTTGGGTGCATGCTTAGGTCCCATGCAAGAAATGGGAATGAATTTTAAACACCAGGGTACCGTTGATTGCCGGCAAACATTGAGATGCCTTGTTTTTAAACTCTAGTAAATCCAAAACTCGTCTGACATTCATGAAACATGGCATGCTATCATGGCGCGGCATCAACATGCCATGGTACAAATTTTGTCCCATTTGGGGCAGGTTTGGGTATATGCTTCTCACAAACCAGAGCTTCTCACAACAAGCATGATGGTTTTCGGTAAGGAACGTCCGACCTTTCGGGACGAAACGATATCCATTGCCTCTTATTGCTTTCAACTTTTTTTCTCGTGCCAACATAGAACAACAGGAGTGTTGTGTGAATTTTTGTGATTTTTCGGGGTTCGTATGGACATTTTTATGCATTAACTGAGTTTTCAATGCATTTATGTGCATAATTCAAATTTGAACTACATGCGCATGCTCCAGTGCATATAAATTGGTTCAAAAATCAAATCTGTGTCCTTGGGTGGATGCTTAGGTCCCATGCAAGAAATGGGAATGAATTTCAAACACCAGGGCACCGTTGATTGCCGGCAAAAGAGTGAGATGCCTGGTTTTTAAATTCTAGTAAAACCAAAACTCGTCTGAAATTCATGAAACTTGGCATGCTATCATGGAGCGGCATCAACACCGTGGTACAAATTTTGTCCCATTTGGGGCAGGTTTGGGTATATGCTTCTCAGAAACCGGAGCCTCTCAAAACAAGCATGATGGTTTTTCCCACCTTTGGGGATGAAACGATATCCATTGCCTCTTATTGCTTTCAAGTTTTCTTTCTCGTGGCAACATAGAACAACAGGAGTGTTGTGTGAATTTTTATGATTTTTTGGGGTTCGTTTGGACATTTTATGCATTAACTGAGTTTTCAATGCATTTATGTGCATAATTCAAATTTGAACTACATGCGCATGCTCCAGTGCATATAAATTGGTTGAAAAATCAAAGTTGTGTCCTTGGGTGCATGCTTAGGTCCCATGCAAGAAATGGGAATGAATTTTAAACACCAGGGCACCGTTGATTGCCGGCAAACATTGAGATGCCTTGTTTTTAAATTCTAGTAAATCCAAAACTCGTCTGAAATTCATGAAACTTGGCATGCTATCATGGCGCGGCATCACCATGCCATGGTACAAATTTTGTCCCATATGGGGCAGGTTTGGGTATATGCTTCTCACAAACCAGAGCTTCTCACAACAAGCATGATGGTTTTCGGTAAGGAACGTCCGACCTTTCGGGACGAAACGATATCCATTGCCTCTTATTGCTTTCAACTTTTTTTCTCGTGCCAACATAGAAAAACAAGAGTGTTGTGTGAATTTTTGTGATTTTTCGGGGTTCGTATGGACATTTTTATGCATTAACTGAGTTTTCAATGCATTTATGTGCATAATTCAAATTTGAACTACATGCGCATGTTCCGGTGCATATAAATTGGTTGAAAAATCAAATCTGTGTCCTTGGGTGCATGCTTAGGTCCCATGCAAGAAATGGGAATGAATTTCAAACACCAGGGCACCGTTGATTGCCGATAAAACATTGAGATGCCTGGTTTTTAAATTCTAGTAAAACCAAAACTCGTCTGAAATTCATGAAACTTGGCATGCTATCATGGAGCGGCATCAACACCGTGGTACAAATTTTGTCCCATTTGGGGGAGGTTTGGGTGTATGCTTCTCACAAACCGGAGCTTCTCACAACAAGCATGATGGTCATCGGTGGGGAACGTCCCACCTTTGGGGATGAAACGATATCCATTGCCTCTTATTGCTTTCAAGGTTTTTTTTGTTGTGGCAACATAGAACAACAGGAGTGTTGTGTGAATTTTTATGATTTTTCGGGGTTCGTTCGGACATTTATATGCATTAACTGAGTTTTCAATGCATTTATGTGCATAATTCAAATTTGAACTACATGCGCATGCTCCAGTGCATATAAATTGGTTGAAAAATTAAAGTTGTGTCCTTGGGTGCATGCTTAGGACCCATGCAAGAAATGGGAATGAATTTTCAACACCAGGGCACCGTTGATTGCCGGCAAACATTGAGATGCCTTGTTTTTAAATTCTAGTAAATCCAAAACTCGTCTGAAATTCATGAAACTTGGCATGCTATCATGGCGCGGCATCAACATGCCATGGTACAAATTTTGTCCCATTTGGGGCAGGTTTGGGTATATGCTTCTCACAACAAGCATGATTGTTTTCGGTAGGGAACGTCCCACCTTTGGGGATGAAACGATATCCATTGCCTCTTATTGCTTTCAAGTTTTTTTCTCGTGGCAACATAGAACAACAGGAGTGTTGTGTGAATTTTTATGATTTTTTGGGGTTCGTTTGGACATTTTTATGCATTAACAGAGTTTTCAATGCATTTATGTGCATAATTCAAATTTGAACTACATGCGCATGCTCGAGTGCATGTAAATTGGTTGAAAAATCAAAGTTGTGTCCTTGGGTGCATGCTTAGGTCCCATGCAAGAAATGGGAATGAATTTTAAACACCAGGGCACCGTTGATTGCCGGCAAACATTGAGATGCCTTGTTTTTAAATTCTAGTAAAACCAAAACTCGTCTGAAATTCATGAAACTTGGCATGCTATCATGGAGCGGCATCAACACCGTGGTACAAATTTTGTCCCATTTGGGGCAGGTTTGGGTATATGCTTCTCACAAACCGGAGCTTCTCACAACAAGCATGATGGTTATCGGTGGGGAACGTCCCACCTTTGGGGATGAAACGATATCCATTGCCTCTTATTGCTTTCAAGGTTTTTTTGTCGTGGCAACATAGAACAACAGGAGTGTTGTGTGAATTTTTATGATTTTTCGGGGTTCGTTCGGACATTTATATGCATTAACTGAGTTTTCAATGCATTTATGTGCATAATTCAAATTTGAACTACATGCGCATGCTCCAGTGCATATAAATTGGTTGAAAAATTAAAGTTGTGTCCTTGGGTGCATGCTTAGGACCCATGCAAGAAATGGGAATGAATTTTAAACACCAGGCCACCGTTGATTGCCGGCAAACATTGAGATGCCTTGTTTTTAAATTCTAGTAAATCCAAAACTCGTCTGAAATTCATGAAACTTGGCATGCTATCATGGCGCGGCATCAACATGCCATGGTACAAATTTTGTCCCATTTGGGGCAGGTTTGGGTATATGCTTCTCACAACAAGCATGATTGTTTTCGGTAGGGAACGTCCCACCTTTGGGGATGAAACGATATCCATTGCCTCTTATTGCTTTCAAGTTTTTCTTCTCGTGGCAACATAGAACAACAGGAGTGTTGTGTGAATTTTTATGATTTTTCGGGGTTCGTTTGGACATTTTTATGCATTAACTGAGTTTTCAATGCATTTATGTGCATAATTCAAATTTGAAATACATGCGCATGCTCCAGTGCATATAAATTGGTTCAAAAATCAAATCTGTGTCCTTGGGTGGATGCTTAGGTCCCATGCAAGAAATGGGAATGAATTTCAAACACCAGGGCACCGTTGATTGCCGGCAAAAGAGTGAGATACCTGGTTTTTAAATTCTAGTAAAACCAAAACTCGTCTGAAATTCATGAAACTTGGCATGCTATCATGGAGCGGCATCAACACCGTGGTACAAATTTTGTCCCATTTGGGGCAGGTTTGGGTATATGCTTCTCAGAAACCGGAGCCTCTCAAAACAAGCATGATGGTTTTTCCCACCTTTGGGGATGAAACGATATCCATTGCCTCTTATTGCTTTCAAGTTTATTTTTCTCATGGCAACATAGAACAACAGGAGTGTTGTGTGAATTTTTATCATTTTTCGGGGTTCGTTTGGACATTTCTATGCATTAACTGAGTTTTCAATGCATTTATGTGCATAATTCAAATTTGAACTACATGCGCATGCTCCTGTGCATATATATTGGTTGAAAAATCAAAGTTGTGTCCTTGGGTGCATGCTTAGGTCCCATGCAAGAAATGGGAATGAATTTTAAACACCAGGGCACCGTTGTTGCCGGCAAACATTGAGATGCCTTGTTTTTAAATTCTAGTAAATCCAAAACTCGTCTGAAATTCATGAAACTTGCCGTGCTATCATGGCGCGGGATCAACATGCCATGGTACAAATTTTGTCCCATTTGGGGCAGGTTTGGGTATATGCTTCTCACAAACCAGAGCTTCTGACAACAAGCATGATGGTTTTCGGTAAGGAACGTCCGACCTATCGGGACGAAACGATATCCATTGCCTCTTATTGCTTTCAATTTTTTTTTCTCGTGCCAACATAGAACAACAGGAGTGTTGTGTGAATTTTTGTGATTTTTCGGGGTTCGTATGGACATTTTTATGCATTAACTGAGGTTTCAATGCATTTATGTGCATAATTCAAATTTGAACTACATGCGCATGCTCCAGTGCATATGAATTGGTTGAAAAATCAAATCTGCGTCCTTGAGTGCATGCTTAGGTCCCATGCAAGAAATGGGAATGAATTTCAAACACCAGGGCACCGTTTATTACCAACAAAACATTGAGATGCCTGGTTTTAAATTCTAGTAAATCCAAAACTCGTCTGAAATTCATGAAACTTGGCATGCTATCATGGAGCAGCATCTAGATGCCGTGGTACAAATTTTTTCCCATTTGGGGCAGGTTTGGGTATATGCTTCTCAGAAACCGGAGCCTCTCAAAACAAGCATGATGGTTTTTCCCACCTTTGGGGATGAAACGATATCCATTGCCTCTTATTGCTTTCAAGTTTTTTTTTTCTTGTGGCAACATAGAACAACAGGAGTGTCGTGTAAATTTTTATGATTTTTCGGGGTTCGTTTGGACATTTTTATGCATTAACTTAGTTTTCAATGCATTTATGTGCATAATTCAAATTTGAACTACATGCGCATGCTCCAGTGCATATAAATTGGTTGAAAAATCAAAGTTGTGTCCTTGGGTGCATGCTTAGGTCCCATGCAAGAAATGGGAATGAATTTTAAACACCAGGGTACCGTTGATTGCCGGCAAACATTGAGATGCCTTGTTTTTAAACTCTAGTAAATCCAAAACTCGTCTGACATTCATGAAACATGGCATGCTATCATGGCGCGGCATCAACATGCCATGGTACATATTTTTTCCCATTTGGGGCAGGTTTGGGTATATGCTTCTCACAAACCAGAGCTTCTCACAACAAGCATCATGGTTTTCGGTAAGGAACGTCCGACCTTTCGGGACGAAACAATATCCATTGCCTCTTATTGCTTTCAACTTTTTTTCTCGTGCCAACATAGAACAACAGGAGTGTTGTGTGAATTTTTGTGATTTTTCGGGGTTCGTATGGACATTTTTATGCATTAACTGAGTTTTCATTGCATTTATGTGCATAATTCAAATTTGAACTACATGCGCATGCTCCAGTGCATATAAATTGGTTCAAAAATCAAATCTGTGTCCTTGGGTGGATGCTTAGGTCCCATGCAAGAAATGGGAATGAATTTCAAACACCAGGGCACCGTTGATTGCCGGCAAAAGAGTGAGATGCCTGGTTTTTAAATTCTAGTAAAACCAAAACTCGTCTGAAATTCATGAAACTTGGCATGCTATCATGGAGCGGCATCAACACCGTGGTACAAATTTTGTCCCATTTGGGGCAGGTTTGGGTATATGCTTCTCAGAAACCGGAGCCTCTCAAAACAAGCATGATGGTTTTTCCCACCTTTGGGGATGAAACGATATCCATTGCCTCTTATTGCTTTCAAGTTTTCTTTCTCGTGGCAACATAGAACAACAGGAGTGTTGTGTGAATTTTTATGATTTTTTGGGGTTCGTTTGGACATTTTATGCATTAACTGAGTTTTCAATGCATTTATGTGCATAATTCAAATTTGAACTACATGCGCATGCTCCAGTGCATATAAATTGGTTGAAAAATCAAAGTTGTGTCCTTGGGTGCATGCTTAGGTCCCATGCAAGAAATGGGAATGAATTTTAAACACCAGGGCACCGTTGATTGCCGGCAAACATTGAGATGCCTTGTTTTTAAATTCTAGTAAATCCAAAACTCGTCTGAAATTCATGAAACTTGGCATGCTATCATGGCGCGGCATCACCATGCCATGGTACAAATTTTGTCCCATATGGGGCAGGTTTGGGTATATGCTTCTCACAAACCAGAGCTTCTCACAACAAGCATGATGGTTTTCGGTAAGGAACGTCCGACCTTTCGGGACGAAACGATATCCATTGCCTCTTATTGCTTTCAACTTTTTTTCTCGTGCCAACATAGAAAAACAGGAGTGTTGTGTGAATTGTTGTGATTTTTCGGGGTTCGTATGGACATTTTTATGCATTAACTGAGTTTTCAATGCATTTATGTGCATAATTCAAATTTGAACTACATGCGCATGTTCCGGTGCATATAAATTGGTTGAAAAATCAAATCTGTGTCCTTGGGTGCATGCTTAGGTCCCATGCAAGAAATGGGAATGAATTTCAAACACCAGGGCACCGTTGATTGCCGATAAAACATTGAGATGCCTGGTTTTTAAATTCTAGTAAAACCAAAACTCGTCTGAAATTCATGAAACTTGGCATGCTATCATGGAGCGGCATCAACACCGTGGTACAAATTTTGTCCCATTTGGGGGAGGGTTGGGTATATGCTTCTCACAAACCGGAGCTTCTCACAACAAGCATGATGGTTATCGGTGGGGAACGTCCCACCTTTGGGGATGAAACGATATCCATTGCCTCTTATTGCTTTCAAGGTTTTTTTTGTTGTGGCAACATAGAACAACAGGAGTGTTGTGTGAATTTTTATGATTTTTCGGGGTTCGTTCGGACATTTATATGCATTAACTGAGTTTTCAATGCATTTATGTGCATAATTCAAATTTGAACTACATGCGCATGCTCCAGTGCATATAAATTGGTTGAAAAATTAAAGTTGTGTCCTTGGGTGCATGCTTAGGACCCATGCAAGAAATGGGAATGAATTTTCAACACCAGGGCACCGTTGATTGCCGGCAAACATTGAGATGCCTTGTTTTTAAATTCTAGTAAATCCAAAACTCGTCTGAAATTCATGAAACTTGGCATGCTATCATGGCGCGGCATCAACATGCCATGGTACAAATTTTGTCCCATTTGGGGCAGGTTTGGGTATATGCTTCTCACAACAAGCATGATTGTTTTCGGTAGGGAACGTCCCACCTTTGGGGATGAAACGATATCCATTGCCTCTTATTGCTTTCAAGTTTTTTTTCTCGTGGCAACATAGAACAACAGGAGTGTTGTGTGAATTTTTATGATTTTTTGGGGTTCGTTTGGACATTTTTATGCATTAACAGAGTTTTCAATGCATTTATGTGCATAATTCAAATTTGAACTACATGCGCATGCTCGAGTGCATGTAAATTGGTTGAAAAATCAAAGTTGTGTCCTTGGGTGCATGCTTAGGTCCCATGCAAGAAATGGGAATGAATTTTAAACACCAGGGCACCGTTGATTGCCGGCAAACATTGAGATGCCTTGTTTTTAAATTCTAGTAAAACCAAAACTCGTCTGAAATTCATGAAACTTGGCATGCTATCATGGAGCGGCATCAACACCGTGGTACAAATTTTGTCCCATTTGGGGCAGGTTTGGGTATATGCTTCTCACAAACCGGAGCTTCTCACAACAAGCATGATGGTTATCGGTGGGGAACGTCCCACCTTTGGGGATGAAACGATATCCTTTGCCTCTTATTGCTTTCAAGGTTTTTTTTGTCGTGGCAACATAGAACAACAGGAGTGTTGTGTGAATTTTTATGATTTTTCGGGGTTCGTTCGGACATTTATATGCATTAACTGAGTTTTCAATGCATTTATGTGCATAATTCAAATTTGAACTACATGCGCATGCTCCAGTGCATATAAATTGGTTGAAAAATTAAAGTTGTGTCCTTGGGTGCATGCTTAGGACCCATGCAAGAAATGGGAATGAATTTTAAACACCAGGGCACCGTTGATTGCCGGCAAACATTGAGATGCCTTGTTTTTAAATTCTAGTAAATCCAAAACTCGTCTGAAATTCATGAAACTTGGCATGCTATCATGGCGCGGCATCAACATGCCATGGTACAAATTTTGTCCCATTTGGGGCAGGTTTGGGTATATGCTTCTCACAACAAGCATGATTGTTTTCGGTAGGGAACGTCCCACCTTTGGGGATGAAACGATATCCATTGCCTCTTATTGCTTTCAAGTTTTTTTTCTCGTGGCAACATAGAACAACAGGAGTGTTGTGTGAATTTTTATGATTTTTCGGGGTTGTTTCGACATTTTTATGCATTAACTGAGTTTTCAATGCATTTATGTGCATAATTCAAATTTGAACTACATGCGCATGCTCCAGTGCATATAAATTGGTTGAAAAATCAAAGTTGTGTCCTTGGGTGCATGCTTAGGACCCATGCAAGAAATGGGAATGAATTTTAAACACCAGGGCACCGTTGATTGCCGGCAAACATTGAGATGCCTTGTTTTTAAATTCTAGTAAATCCAAAACTCGTCTGAAATTCATGAAACTTGGCATGCTATCATGGCGCGGCATCAACATGCCATGGTTCAAATTTTGTCCCATTTGGGGCAGGTTTGGGTATATGCTTCTCACAAACCAGACCTTCTCACAACAAGCATGATGGTTTTCGGTAAGGAACGTCCGACCTTTCGGGACGAAACGATATCCATTGCCTCTTATTGCTTTAAACTTTTTTTTCTCGTGCCAACATAGAACAACAGGAGTGTTGTGTGAATTTTTGTGATTTTTCTGGGTTCGTATGCACATTTTTATGCATTAACTGAGTTTTCAATGCATTTATGTGCATAAATCAAATTTGAAGTACATGCGCATGCTCCAGTGCATATAAATTGGTTGAAAAATCAAATCTGTGTCCTTGGGTGCATGCTTAGGTCCCATGCAAGAAATGTGAATGAATTTCAAACACCAGGGCACCGTTGATTGCCGGCAAAACATGGAGATGCCTGGTTTTTAAATTCTAGTAAAACCAAAACTCGTCTGAAATTCATGAAACTTGGCATGCTATCATGGAGCGGAATCAACACCGTGGTACAAATTTTGTCCCATTTGGGGCAGGTTTGGGTATATGCTTCTCAGAAACCGGAGCTTCTCACAACAAGCATGATGGTTTTCGGTAGGGAACGTCCCACCTTTGGGGATGAAACGATATCCATTGCCTCTTATTGCTTTCAAGTTTTTCTTTCTCGTGGCAACATAGAACAACAGGAGTGTTGTGTGAATTTTTATGATTTTTCGGGGTTCGTTTGGACATTTTTATGCATTAACTGAGTTCTGAATGCATTTATGTGCATAATTCAAATTTGAACTACATGCGCATGCTCCAGCGCATAGAAATTGGTTGAAAAATCAAAGTTGTGTCCTTGGCTGCATGCTTAGGTCCCATGCAAGAAATGGGAATGAATTTTAAACACCAGGGCACCGTTGATTGCCGGCAAACATTGAGATGCCTTGTTTTTAAATTCTAGTAAATCCAAAACTCGTCTGAAATTCATGAAACTTGGGATGCTATCATGGCGCGGCATCAACATGCCATGGTACAAATTTTGTCCCATTTGGGGCAGGTTTGGGTATATGCTTCTCACAAACGAGAGCTTCTCACAACAAGCATGATGGTTTTAGGTAAGGAACGTCCGACCTTTCGGGACGAAACGATATCCATTGCCTCTTATTGCTTTCAACTTTTTTTCTCGTGCCAACATAGAACAACAGGAGTGTTGTGGGAATTTTTGTGATTTTTCGGGGTTCGTATGGACATTTTTATGCATTAACTGAGTTTTCAATGCATTTATGTGCATAATTCAAATTTGAACTACATGCGCATGCTCCAGTGCATATAAATTGGTTGAAAAATCAAATCTGTGTCCTTGGGTGCATGCTTAGGTCCCATGCAAGAAATGGGAATGAATTTCAAACACCAGGGCACCGTTGATTGCCGGCAAAACATTGAGATGCCTGGTTTTTAAATTCTAGTAAAACCAAAACTCGTCTGAAATTCATGAAACTCGGCATGCTATCATGGAGCGGCATCAACACCGTGGTACAAATTTTGTCCCATTTGGGGCAGGTTTAGGTATATGCTTCTCACAAACCGGAGCTTCTCACAACAAGCATGATGGTTATCGGTAGGGAACGTCCCACCTTTGGGGATGAAACGATATCCATTGCCTCTTATTGCTTTCAAGTTTTTTTTCTTGTGGCAACATAGAACAACAGGAGTGTTGTGCGAATTTTTATGATTTTTCGGGGTTTGTTTGGACATTTTTATGCATTAACTGAGTTTTCAATGCATGTATGTGCATAATTCAAATTTGAACTACATGCGCATGCTCCAGTGCATATAAATTGGTTGAAAAATCAAACTTGTGTCCTCGGGTGCATGCTTAGGTCGCATGCAAGAAACGGGAATGAATTTTAAACACCAGGGCACCATTGATTGCCGGCAAACATTGAGATGCCTTGTTTTTAAATTTTTGTAAATCCAAAACTCGTCTGAAATTCATGAAGCTTGGCATGCTATCATGGCGCGGCATCAACATGCCATGGTACAAATTTTGTCCCATTTGGGGCAGGTTTGGGTATATGCTTCTCACAAACCAGAGATTCTCACAACAAGCATGATGGTTTTCGGTAAGGAACGTCCGACCTTTCGGGACGAAACGATATCCATTGCCTCTTATTGCTTTCAACTTTTTTTTCTCGTGCCAACATAGAACAACAGGAGTGTTGTGTGAATTCTTGTGATTTTTCGGGGTTCGTATGGACATTTTTATGCATTAACTAAGTTTTCAATGCATTTATGTGCATAATTCAAATTTGAACTACATGCGCATGCTCCAGTGCATATAAATTGGTTGAAAAATCAAATCTGTGTCCTTGGGTGCATGCTTAGGTCCCATGCAAGAAATGGGAATGAATTTCAAACACCAGGGCACCGTTGATTGCCGGCAAAACATTGAGATGCCTGGTTTTTAAATTCTAGTAAAAGCAAAACCCGTCTGAAATTCATGAAACTTGGCATGCTATCATGGAGCGGCATCAACACCGTGGTACAAATTTTGTCCCATTTGGGGCAGGTTTGGGTATATGCTTCTCAAAAACCGGAGCTTCTAACAACAAGCATGATGGTTATCGGTATGGAACGTCCCACCTTTGTGGATGAAACGATATCCATTGCCTCTTATTGCTTTCAAGTTTTTTTTCTCGTGGCAACATAGAACAACAGGAGTGTTGTGTGAATTTTTATGATTTTTCGGGGTTCGTTTGGACATTTTTATGCATTAACTGAGTTTTCAATGCATTTATGTGCATAATTCAAATTTGAACTACATGCGCATGCTCCAGTGCATATAAATTGGTTGAAAAATCAAAGTTGTGTCCTTGGGTGCATGCTTAGGTCACATGCAAGAAATGGGAATGAATTTTAAACACCAGGGCACCGTTGATTGCCGACAAACATTGAGATGCTTTGTTTTTAAATTCTAGTAAATCCAAAACTCGTCTGGAATTAATGAAACTTGGCATGCTATCATGGCGCGGCATCAACATGCCATCGTACAAATTTTGTCCCATTTGGGGCAGGTTTGGGTATATGCTTGTCACAAACCAGAGCTTCTCACAACAAGCATGATGGTTTTTGGTAAGGAACGTCCGATCTTTCGGGACGAAACGATATTCATTGCCTCTTATTGCTTTCAACTTTTTTTTCTCGTGGCAACATAGAACAACAGGAGTGTTGTGTGCATTTTTGTGATTTTTCGGGGTTTGTATGGACATTTTTATGCATTAACTGAGTTTTCAATGCATTTATTTGCATAATTCAAATTTGAACTACATGCGCATGCTCCAGTGCATATAAATTGGTTGAAAATTCAAATCTGTGTCCTTGGGTGCATGCTTAGGTCCCATGCTAGAAATGGGAATGAATTTCAAACACCAGGGCACCGTTGATTGCCGGCAAAATATTGAGATGCCTGGTTTTTAAATTCTAGTAAAACCAAAACTCGTCTGAAATTCCTGAAACTTGGCATGCTATCATGGAGCGGCATCAACACCGTGGTACAAATTTTGTCCCATTTGGGGTAGGTTTGGGTATATGCTGCTCAGAAACCGGAGCTTCTCACAACAAGCATGATGGTTTTCCGTAGGGAACATCCCACCTTTGGGGATGAAACGATATCCATTGCCTCTTATTGCTTTCAAGTTTTTTTTTCTCGTGGCAACATAGAACAACAGGAGTGTTGTGTGAATTTTTATGATTTTTCGGGGTTCGTTTGGACATTTTTATGCATTAACTGAGTTTTCAATGCATTTATGTGCATAATTCAAATTTGAACTACATGTCCATGCTCCAGTGCGTATAAATTGGTTGAAAAATCACAGTTGTGTCCTTGGGTGCATGCTTAGGTCCCATGCAAGAAATGGGAATGAATTTTAAACACCAGGGCATCGTTGATTGCCGGCAAACATTGAGATGCCTTGTTTTTAAAGTCTAGTAAATCCAAAACTCGTCTGAAATTCATGAAACTTGGCATGCTATCATGGATCGGCATCAACACCGTGGTACAAATTTTGTCCCATTTGGGGCAGGTTTGGTTATATGCTTCTCAGAAACCGAATCTTCTCACAACAAGCATGATGGTTTTCGGTAGGGAACGTCCCACCTTTGGGGATGAAACGATATCCATTGCCTCTTATTGTTTTCAAGTTTTTTGTTCTCGTGGCAACATAGAGCAACAGGAGTGTTGTGTGAATTTCTATGATTTTTCGGGGTTCGTTTGGACATTTTTATGCATTAACTGAGTTTTCAATGCATTTATGTGCATAATTCAAATTTGAACTACATGCGCATGCTCCAGTGCATATAAATTGGTTGAAAAATCAAAGTTGTGTCCTTGGGTGCATGCTTAGGTCCCATGCAAGAAATGGGAATGAATTTTAAACCAGGGCACCGTTGATTGCCGGCAAACATTGAGATGCCTTGTTTTTAAATCCTAGTAAATCCAAAACTCGTCTGAAATTCATGAAACTTGGCATGCTATCATGGCGCGGCATCAACATGCAATGATACAAATTTTGTCCCATTTGGGGCATGTTTGGGTATATGCTTCTCACAAACCAGAGCTTCTCACAACAAGCATGATGGTTTTCGGTAAGGAACGTCCGACCTTTCGGGACGAAACAATATCCATTGCCTCTTATTGCTTTCAACTTTTTTTTCTCGTGCCAACAGAGAACAACAGGAGTGTTGTGTGAATTTTTGTGATTTTTCGGGGTTCGTATGGACATTTTTATGCATTAACTGAGTTTTTAATGGATTTATGTGCATAATTCAAATTTGAACTACATGCGCATGCTCCAGTGCATATAAATTGGTTGAAAAATCAAATATGTGTCCTTGGGTGCATGCTTAGGTCCCATGCAAGAAATGGGTATGAATTTCAAACACCAGGGCACCGTTGATTGCCGGCAAAACGTTGAGATGCATGGTTTTTAAATTCTAGTAAAACCAAAACTCGTCTGATATTCATGAAAGTTGGCATGCTATCATGGAGCGGCATCAACACCGTGGTACAAATTTTGTCCCATTTGGGGCAGGTTTGGGTATATGCTTCTCACCAACCGGAGCTTCTCACAACAAGCATGATGGTTATCGGTAGGGAACGTCCCACCTTTGGGGATGAAACGATATCCATTGCCTCTTATTGCTTTCAAGTTTTTTTTCTTGTGGCAACATAGAACAACAGGAGTGTTGTGTGAATTTTTATGATTTTTTGGGGTTCGTTTGGACATTTTTATGCATTAACTGAGTTTTCAATGCATTTATGTGCATAATTCAAATTTGAACTACATGCGCATGCTCCAGTGCATATAAATTGGTTGAAAAATCAAAGTTGTGTCCTTGGGTGCATGCTTAGGTCCCATGCAAGAAATGGGAATGAATTTTAAACACCAGGGCACCGTTGATTGCCGGCAAACATTGAGATGCCTTTTTTTAAATTCTAGTAAATCCAAAACTCGTCTGAAATTCATGTAACTTGGCGTGCTATCATGGCGCGGCATCAACATGCCATGGTACAAATTTTGTCCCATTTGGGGCAGGTTTGGGTATATGCTTCTCACAAACCAGAGCTTCTCACAACAAGCATGATGGTTTTCGGTAAGGAACGTCCGACCTATCGGGACGAAACGACATCCATTGCCTCATATTGCTTTCATCTTTTTTTTCTCGTGCCAACATAGAACAACAGGAGTGTTGTGTGAATTTTTGTGATTTTTTGGGGTTCGTATGGACATTTTTATGCATTAACTGAGGTTTCAATGCTTTTATGTGCATAATTCAAATTTGAACTACATGCTCATGCTCCAGTGCATATAAATTGGTTGAAAAATCAAATCTGTGTCCTTGGGTGTGCTTAGGTCCCATGCAAGAAATGGGAATGAATTTCAAACACCAGGGCACCCTTGATTGCCGGCAAAACATTGAGATGCCTGGTTTTTAAATTCTAGTAAAACCAAAACCCGTCTGAAATTCATGAAACTTGGCATGCTATCATGGAGCGGCATCAACACCGTGGTACAAATTTTGTCCCATTTGGGGCAGGTTTGGGTATATACTTCTCAGAAACCGGAGCTTCTCACAACAAGCATGATGGTTTTCGGTAGGGAACGTCCCACCTTTGGGGATGAAACGATATCCATTGCCTCTTATTGCTTTCAAGTTTTTTTTTCTCATGGCAACATAGAACAACAGGAGTGTTGTGTGAATTTTTGTGATTTTTCGGGGTTCGTTTGGACATTTTTATGGATTAACTGAGTTTTCAATGTATTTATGTGCATAATTCAAATTTGAATTACATGCGCATGCTCCTGTGCATATAAATTGGTCGAAAAATCAAAGTTGTGTCCTTGGGTGCATTATTAGGTCCGATGCAAGAAATGGGAATGAATTTTAAACACCAGGGCATCGTTGATTGCCGGCAAACATTGAGATGCCTTGTTTTTAAAGTCTAGTAAATCCAAAACTCGTCTGAAATTCATGAAACTTGGCATGCTATCATGGCGCGGCATCAACATGCCATGGTACAAATTTTGTCCCATTTGGGGCAGGTTTGGGTATATGCTTCTCACAAACCAGAGCTTCTCACAGCAAGCATGATGGTTTTCGGTAACGAACGTCCGACCTTTCGGGACGAAACGATATCCATTGCCTCTTATTGCTTTCAACTTTTTTTTCTCATGCCAACATTGAACAACAGGAGTGTTGTGTGAATTTTTGTGATTTTTGGGGTTCGTATGGACATTTTTATGCATTAACTGAGTTTTTAATGCATTTATGTGCATAATTCAAATTTGAACTACATGCACATGCTCCAGTGCATATACATTGGTTGAAAAATCAAATCTGTGTCCTTGGGTGCATGCTTAGGTCCCATGCAAGAAATGGGAATGAATTTCAAACACCAGGGCACCGTTGATTGCCGGCAAAACGTCGAGACGCATGGTTTTTAAATTCTAGTAAAACCAAATCTCGTCTGAAATTCATGAAACTTGGCATGCTATCATGGAGCGGCATCAACACCGTGGTACAAATTTTGTCCCATTTGGGGAAGGTTTGGGTATATGCTTCTCACAAACCGGAGCTTCTCACAACAATGATGGTTATCGGTAGGGAACGTCCCACCTTCTGGGATGAAACGATATCCATTGCCTCTTATTGCTTTCAAGTTTTTTTCTTGTGGCAACATAGAACAACAGGAGTGTTGTGTGAATTTTTATGATTTTTCGGGGTTGTTTCGACATTTTTATGCATTAACTGAGTTTTCAATGCATTTATGTGCATAATTCAAATTTGAACTACATGCGCATGCTCCAGTGCATATAAATTGGTTGAAAAATCAAAGTTGTGTCCTTGGGTGCATGCTTAGGTCCCATGCAAGAAATGGGAATGAATTTTAAACACCAGGGCACCGTTGATTGCCGGCAAACATTGAGATGCCTTGTTTTTAAATTCTAGTAAATCCAAAACTCGTCTGAAATTCATGAAACTTGGCGTGCTATCATGGCGCGGCATCAACATGCCATGGTTCAAATTTTGTCCCATTTGGGGCAGGTTTGGGTATATGCTTCTCACAAACCAGAGCTTCTCACAAAAGCATGATGGTTTTCGGTAAGGAACGTCCGACCTATCGGGACGAAATGATATCCATTGCCTCTTATTGCTTTCAACTTTTTTTCTCGTGCCAACATAGAACAACAGGAGTGTTGTGTGAATTTTTGTGATTTTTCGGGGTTCGTATGGACATTTTTATGCATTAACTAAGGTTTCAATGCATTTATGTGCATAATTCAAATTTGAACTACATGCGCATGCTCCGGTGCATATAAATTGGTTGAAAAATCAAATCTGTGTCCTTGGGTGCATGCTTAGGTCCCATGCAAGTAATGGGAATGAATTTCAAACACCAGGGCACCGTTGATTGCCGGCAAAACATTGAGATGCCTGGTTTTTAAATTCTAGTAAAATCAAAACTCGTCTGAAATTCATGAAACTTGGCATGTTATCATGGAGCGGCATCAACACCGTGGTACAAATTTTGTCCCATTTGGGGCTGGTTTGGATATATACTTCTCAGAAACCGGAGCTTCTCACAACAAGCATGATGGTTTTCGGTAGGGAACGTCCCACCTTTGGGGATGAAACGATATCCATTGCCTCTTATTACTTTCAAGTTTTTTTTCTTGTGGCAACATAGAACAATAGGAGTGTTGTATAAATTTTTATGATTTTTTGGGGTTCGTTTGGACATTTTTATGCATTAACTGAGTTTTCAATGCATTTATGTGCATAATTCAAATTTGAACTACATGCGCATGCTCCAGTGCATATAAATTGGTTGAAAAATCAAAGTTGTATCCTTGGGTGCATGCTTAGGTCCCATGCAAGAAATGGGAATGAATTTTAAACACCAGGGCACCGTTGATTGCCGGCAAACATTGAGATGCCTCGTTTTTAAATTCTAGTAAATCCAAAACTCGTCTGGAATTAATGAAACTTGGCATGCTATCATGGGGCGGCATCAACATGCCATGGTACAAATTTTGTCCCATTTGGGGCAGGTTTGGGTATATGCTTCTGACAAACCAGAGCTTCTCGCATCAAGCATGATGGTTTTCGGTAAGGAACGTCTGACCTATCGGGACGAAACGATATCCATTGCCTCTTATTGCTTTCAACTTTTTTTCTCGTGCCAACATAGAACAAGAGGAGTGTTGCGTGAATTTTTGTGATTTTTCGGGGTTCGTATGGTTATTTTTATGCATTAACTGAGTTTTCAATGCATTTATGTGCATAATTCAAATTTGAACTACATGCGCATGCTCCGGTGCGTATAAATTGGTTGAGAAATCAAATCTGTGTCCTTGGGTGCATGCTTAGGTCCCATGCAAGAAATGGGAATGAATTTCAAACATCAGGGCACCGTTGATTGCCGGCAAAACAGTGAGATGCCTGGTTTTTAAATTCTAGTAAAACCAAAACTCGTCTGAAATTCAAGAAACTTGGCATGCTATCATGGAGCGGCATCAACACCGTGGTACAAATTTTGTCCCATTTGGGGCAGGTTTGGGTATATGCTTCTCAGAAACCGGAGCTTCTCACAACAAGCATGATGGTTTTCGGTAGGGAATGTCCCACCTTTGGTGATGAAACGATATCCATTGCCTCTTATTGCTTTCAAGTTTTTTTTCTCGTGGCAACATAGAACAACAGGAGTGTTGTGTGAATTTTTATGATTTTTCGGGGTTCGTTTGGACATTTTATGCATTAACTGAGTTTTCAATGCATTTATGTGCATAATTCAAATTTGAACTACATGCGCATCCTCCAGTGCATATAAATTGGTTGAAAAATCAAAGTTGTGTCCTTGGGTGCATGCTTAGGTCCCATGCAAGAAATGGGAATGAATTTTAAACACCAGGGCACCGTTGATTGCCGGCAAACATTGAGATGCCTTGTTTTTAAATTCTAGTAAATCCAAAACTCGTCTGGAATTAATGAAACTTGGCATGCTATCATGGCGCGGCATCAACATGCCATGGTACAAATTTTGTCCCATTTGGGGCAGCTTTGGGTATATGCTTCTCACAAACCAGAGCTTCTCACAACAAGCATGATGGTTTTCGGTAAGGAACGTTCGACCTATCGGGACGAAACGATATCCATTGCCTCTTATTGCTTTCAACTTTTTTTTCTCGTGCCAACATAGAACAACAGCAGTGTTGTGTGAATTTTTTTGATTTTTCGGGGTTCGTATGGACATTTTTATGCATTAACTGAGGTTTCAATGCATTTATGTGCATAATTCAAATTTGACCTACATACGCATGCTCCAGTGCATATAAATTGGTTGAAAAATCAAATCTGTGTCCTTGGGTGCATCCTTAGGTCCCATGCAAGAAATGGGAATGAATTTCATACACCAGGGCACCGTTGATTGCCGGCAAAACATTGAGATGCCTGGTTTTTAAATTCTAGTAAAACCAAAACCCGTCTGAAATTGATGAAACTTGGCATGCTATCAAGGAGCGGCATCAACACCGTGGTACAAATTTTGTCCCATTTGGGGCAGGTTTGGGTATATACTTCTCAGAAACCGGAGCTTCTCACAACAAGCATGATGGTTTTCGGTAGGGAACGTCCCACCTTTGGGGATGAAACGATATCCATTGCCTCTTATTGCTTTCAACTTTTTTTTTCGTGGCAACATAGAACAAGAGGAGTGTTGTGTGAATTTTTATGATTTTTCGGCTTTCGTTTGGACATTTTTATGCATTAACTGAGTTTTCAATGCATTTATGTGCATAATTCAAATTTGAACTACATGTGCATGCTCCTGTGCATATAAATTGGTTGAAAA
The DNA here is from genome assembly GCF_002575655.3 of Aegilops tauschii subsp. strangulata. NCBI lineage: Eukaryota > Viridiplantae > Streptophyta > Magnoliopsida > Poales > Poaceae > Aegilops > Aegilops tauschii. The sequence goes on from NC_053040.3 coordinate 212,712,013, forward strand.
TTCAAAGATGTGTCCTTGGGTAGATGCTTAGGTCTCATGCAAGAAATGGGAATGAATTTTGAACACCAGGGCACCGTTGATTGCCGGCAAACATTGAGATGCCTTGTTTTTAAATTCTAGTAAATCCAAAACTCGTCTGAAATTCATGAAACTTGGCATGCTATCATGGCGCGGCATCAACATGCCATGGTACAAATTTTGTCCCATTTGGGGCAGGTTTGGGTATATGCTTCTCACAAACCAGAGCTTCTCACAACAAGCATGATGGTTTTCGGTAAGGAACGTCCGACCTTTCGGGACGAAACGATATCCATTGCCTCTTATTGCTTTCAACTTTTTTTTCTCATGCCAACATTGAACAACAGGAGTGTTGTGTGAATTTTTGTGATTTTTGGGGTTCGTATGGACATTTTTATGCATTAACTGAGTTTTTAATGCATTTATGTGCATAATTCAAATTTGAACTACATGCGCACGCTCTAGTGCATGGTTGAAAAATCAAATCTGTGTCCTTGGGTGCATGCTTAGGTCCCATGCAAGCAATGGGAATGAACTTCAAACACCAGGGCACCATTGATTGCCGGCAAAACGTCGAGACACATGGTTTTTAAATTCTAGTAAAACCAAAACTCGTCTGAAATTCATGAAACTTGGCATGCTATCATGGAGCGGCATCAACACCGTGGTACAAATTTTGTCCCATTTGGGGCAGGTTTGGGTATATGCTTCTCACAAACCGGAGCTTCTCACAACAAGCATGATGGTTATTGGTAGGGAACGTCCCACCTTTGGGTATGAAACGATATCCATTGCCTCTTATTGCTTTCAAGTTTTTTTTCTTGTGGCAACATAGAACAACAGGAGTGTTGTGTGAATTTTTATGATTTTTCGTGGTTTGTTTGGACATTTTTATGCATTAACTGAGTTTTCAATGCATTTATGTGCATAATTCAAATTTGAACTACATGCGCATGCTCCAGTGCATATCAATTGGTTGAAAAATCAAAGTTGTGTCCTTGGGTGCATGCTTAGGTCCCATGCAAGAAATGGGAATGAATTTTAAACACCAGGGCACCGTTGATTGCCGGCAAACATTGAGATGCCTTGTTTTTAAAATCTAGTAAATCCAAAACTCGTCTGGAAGTAATGAAACTTGGAATGCTATCATGGCGCGGCATCAACATGCCATGGTACAAATTTTGTCCCATTTGGGGCAGGTTTGGGTATATGCTTCTCACAAACCAGAGCTTCTCACAACAAGCATGATGGTTTTCGGTAAGGAACGTCCGACCTATCGGGACGAAACGATATCCATTGCCTCTTATTGCTTTCAACTTTTTTTTCTCGTGCCAACATAGAAGAACAGGAGTGTTGTGTGAATTTTTGTGATTTTTCGGGGTTCGTATAGACATTTTTATGCATTAACTGAGGTTTCAATGCATTTATGTGCATAATTGAAATTTGACTTACATGTGCATGCTCCTGTGCATATAAATTGGTTGAAATTCAAAGATGTTTCCTTGGGTGTATGCTTAGGTCCCATGCAAGAAATGGGAATGAATTTTGAACACCAGGGCACCGTTGATTGCCGGCAAACATTGAGATGCCTTGTTTTTAAATTCTAGTAAATCCAAAACTCGTCTGAAATTCATGAAACTTGGCATGCTATCATGGCGCGGCATCAACAAGCCATGGTACAAATTTTGTCCCATTTGGGGCAGGTTTGGGTATATGCTTCTCACAAACCAGAGCTTCTCACAACAAGCATGATGGTTTTCGGTAAGGAACGTCCGACCTTTCGGGACGAAACAATATCCATTGCCTCTTATTGCTTTCAACTTTTTTTTCTCATGCCAACATTGAACAACAGGAGTGTTGTGTGAATTTTTGTGATTTTTGGGGTTCGTATGGACATTTTTATGCATTACTGAGTTTTTAATGCATTTATGTGCATAATTCAAATTTGAACTACATGCGCAGGCTCCAGTGCATGGTTGAAAAATCAAATCTGTGTCCTTGGGTGCATGCTTAGGTCCCATGCAAGAAATGGGAATGAATTTCAAACACCAGGGCATCATTGATTGCCGGCAAAACGTCGAGACGCATGGTTTTTAAATTCTAGTAAAACCAAAACTCGTCTGAAATTCATGAAACTTGGCATGCTATCATGGAGCGGCATCAACACCATGGTACAAATTTTGTCCCATTTGGGGCAGGTTTGGGTGTATGCTTCTCACAAACCGGAGCTTCTCACAACAAGCATGATGGTTATCGGTAGGGAACGTCCCACCTTTGGGGATGAAACGATATCCATTGCCTCTTATTGCTTTCAAGTTTTTTTTTCTTGTGGCAACATAGAACAACAGGAGTGTTGTGTGAATTTTTATGATTTTTTGGGGTTTGTTTGGACATTTTTATGCATTAACTGAGTTTTCAATGCATTTATGTGCATAATTCAAATTTGAACTACATGCGCATGCTCCAGTGCATATAAATTGGTTGAAAAATCAAAGTTGTGTCCTTGGGTGCATGCTTAGGTCCCATGCAAGAAATGGGAATGAATTTTAAACACCAGGGCACCGTTGATTGCCGGCAAACATTGAGATGCCTTGTTTTTAAATTCTAGTAAATCCAAAACTCGTCTGAAATTCATGAAACTTGGCATGCTATCATGGCACGGCATCAACATGCCATGGTACAAATTTTGTCCCATTTGGGGCAGGTTTGGGTATATGCTTCTCACAAACCAGAGCTTCTCACAACAAGCATGATGGTTTTCGGTAACGAACGTCCGACCTTTCGGGACGAAACAATATCCATTGCCTCTTATTGCTTTCAACTTTTTTTTCTCATGCCAACATTGAACAACAGGAGTGTTGTGTGAATTTTTGTGATTTTTGGGGTTCGTATGGACATTTTTATGCATTAACTGAGTTTTTAATGCATTTATGTGCATAATTCAAATTTGAACTACATGCGCACGCTCCAGTGCATGGTTGAAAAATCAAATCTGTGTCCTTGGGTGCATGCTTAGGTCCCATGCAAGAAATGGGAATGGATTTCAAACACCAGGGCACCATTGATTGCCGGCAAAACGTCGAGACGCATGGTTTTAAATTCTAGTAAAACCAAAACTCGTCTGAAATTCATGAAAGTTGGCATGCTATCTTGGAGCGGCATCAACACCGTGGTACAAATTTTGTCCCATTTGGGGCAGGTTTCGGTATATGCTTCTCACAAACCGGAGCTTCTCACAACAAGCATGATGGTTTTCGGTAGGGAACGTCCCACCTTTGGGGACGAAACGATATCCATTGCCTCTTATTGCTTTCAACTTTTTTTCTTGTGCCAACATAGAACAACAGGAGTGTTGTGTGAATTTTTATGATTTTTTGGGGTTCGTTTGGACATTTTTAAGCATTAACTGAGTTTTCAATGCATTTATGTGCATAATTCAAATTTGAACTACATGTGCATGCTCTAGTGCATATAAATTGGTTGAAAAATCTAATCTGTGTCCTTGGGTGCATGGTCCATGCAAGAAATGGGAATGAATTTCAAACACCAGGGCACCGTTGATTGCTGGCAAAACATTGAGATGCCTGGTTTTTAAATTCTAGTAAAACCAAAACTCGTCTGAAATACATGAAACTTGGCATGCTATCATGGAGCGGCATCAACACCGTGGTAAAAATTTTGTCCCATTTGGAGCTGCTTTGGGTATATGCTTCTCAGAAACCGGAGCTTCTCACAACAAGCATGATGGTTTTCGGTAGGGTACGTCCCACCTTTGGGGATGAAACGATATCCATTGCCTCTTATTGCTTTCATGTTTTTTTTCTTGTGGCAACATAGAACAACAGTAGTGTTGTGTGAATTTTTATGATTTTTGGGGTTCGTTTGGACATTTTTATGCATTAACTGAGTTTTCAATGCATTTATGTGCATAATTCAAATTTGAACTACATGCGCATGCTCCAGTGCATATAAATTGGTTGAAAAATCAAAGTTGTGTCCTTGGGTGCATGCTTAGGTCCCATGCAAGAAATGGGAATGAATTTTAAACACCAGGGCACCGTTGATTGCCGGCAAACATTGAGATGCCTTGTTTTTAAATTCTAGTAAATCGAAAACTCGTCTGGAATTAATGAAACTTGGCATGCTATCATGGGGCGGCATCAACATGCCATGGTACAAATTTTGTCCCATTTGGGGCAGGTTGCGGTATATGCTTCTGACAAACCAGAGCTTCTCACAACAAGCATGATGGTTTTCGGTAAGGAACGTCCGACCTTTCGGGACGAAACGATATCCTTTGCCTCTTATTGCTTTCAACTTTTTTTCTCGTGCCAACATAGAACAACAGGAGTGTTCTGTGAATTTTTGTGATTTTTCGGGGTTCGTATGGACATTTTTATGCATTAACTGAGTTTTCAATGCATTTATGTGCATAATTCAAATTTGAACTACATGTGCATGCTCCGGTGCATATAAATTGGTTGAGAAATCAAATATGTGTCCTTGGGTGCATGCTTAGGTCCCATGCAAGAAATGGGAATGAATTTCAAACACCAGGGCACCGTTGATTGCCGGCAAAACAGTGAGATGCCTGGTTTTTAAATTCTAGTAAAACCAAAACTCGTCTAAAATTCATGAAACTTGGCATGCTATCATGGAGCGGCATCAAAACCTTGGTACAAATTTTGTCCCATTTGGGGCAGGTTTGGGTATATGCTTCTCAGAAACCGGAGCTTCTCACAACAAGCATGATGGTTTTCGGTAGGGAACGTCCCACCTTTGGGGATGAAACGATATCCATTGCCTCTTATTGCTTTCAAGTTTTTTTTCTTGTGGCAACACAGAACAACAGGAGTGTTGTGTGAATTTTTATGATATTTCGGGGTTCGTTTGGACATTTTATGCATTAACTGAGTTTTCAATGCATTTATGTGCATAATTCAAATTTGAACTACATGCGCATGCTCCAGTGCATATAAATTGGTTGAAAAATCAAAGTTGTGTCCTTGGGTGCATGCTTAGGTCCCACGCAAGAAATGGGAATGAATTTTAAACACGAGGGCACCGTTGATTGCCGGCAAACATTGAGATGCCTTGTTTTTAAATTCTAGTAAATCCGAAACTCGTCTGGAATTAATGAAACTTGGCATGCTATCATGGCGCGGCATCAACATGCCATGGTACAAATTTTGTCCCATTTGGGGCAGGTTTGGGTATATGCTTCTGATAACCAGAGCTTCTCACAACAAGCATGATGGTTTTCGGTAAGGAACGTCCGACCTTTCGGGACGAAACGATATCCATTGCCTCTTATTGCTTTCAACTATTTTTCTTGTGCCAACATAGAACAACAGGAGTGTTGTGTGAATTTTTATGATTTTTCGGGGTTCATATAGACATTTTTATGCATTAACTAAGTTTTCAATGCATTTATGTGCATAATTCAAATTTGAACTACATGCGCATGCTCCAGTGCATATAAATTGGTTCAAAAATCTAATCTGTGTCCTTGGGTGCATGCTTAGGTCCATGCAAGAAATGGGAATGAATTTCAAACACCAGGGCACCGTTGATTGCTGGCAAAACATTGAGATGCCTGGTTTTTAAATTCTAGTAAAACCAAAACTTGTCTGAAATACATGAAACTTGGCATGCTATCATGGAGCGGCATCAACACCGTGGTAAAACTTTTGTCCCATTTGGGGCTGCTTTGGGTATATGCTTCTCAGAAACCGGAGCTTCTCACAACAAGCACGATGGTTTTCGGTAGGGTACGTCCCACCTTTGGGGATGAAACGATATCCATTGCCTCTTATTGCTTTCATGTTTTTTTTCTTGTGGCAACATAGAACAACAGCAGTGTTGTGTGAATTTTTATGATTTTTCGGGGTTCGTTTGGACATTTTTATGCATTAACTGAGTTTTCAATGCATTTATGTGCATAATTCAAATTTGAACTACATGCGCATGCTCCAGTGCATATAAATTGGTTGAAAAATCAAAGTTGTGTCCTTGGGTGCATGCTTAGGTCGCATGCAAGAAATGGGAATGAATTTTAAACACCAGGGCACCGTTGATTGCCGGCAAACATTGAGATGCCTGGTTTTTAAATTCTAGTAAATCCAAAACTCGTCTGGAATTAATGAAACTTGGCATGCTATCACGGCGCGGCATCAACATGCCATGGTACAAATTTTGTCCCATTTGGGGCAGGTTTGGATATATGCTTCTGACAAACCAGAGCTTCTCACAACAAGCATGATGGGTTTCGGTAAGGAACGTCCGACCTTTCGGGACGAAACGATATCCGTTGCCTCTTATTGCTTTCAAATTTTTTTTTCTCGTGCCAACATAGAACAACAGGAGTGTTGTGTGAATTTTTGTGATTTTTCGGGGTTCGTATGGACATTTTTATGCATTAACTGAGTTTTCAATGCATTTATGTGCATAATTCGAATTTGAACTACATGTGCATGCTCCTGTGCATATAAATTGGT